>NW_024037065.1:0-1253317 GCF_015706575.1 Patiria miniata | reverse complement strand
TCTTTTTCTCGTTCCGCCGTGGGCCCCTCTGGTTTCTTGCTTCCAATCGTCACTCCCGCCAACCCTTTCTCCAGTCCTTCCACCTTCATCCTTGAGGAAACCTTCGGTGGTAGTTGTGGTTGACTCGAATCAATCTTGGTAGCAAAAACTGGACTCCACGTGCTTGACCGCTCACTTGAAACCGGCCTGTACTCGCTTCGGGCTCCCGCTCCGGGCACCTCAAACGGTCTCCCTTGAGCAGAAGCCGTGCTTATGCTTGCTTCGCTTGTAGACTGCCTTGCTGCTGCTGCATACCCTGGGAATGTCCGCATTCCTGCCGTCATAGTGCTGAAGACTAGTGGCACGTACGGGCCGTACCCAGGTGGTGCTTGCCATGCTCCACTGACGGTAGTGATTCCTGGTGGTGCGGAAGTTCCAATATTCCCACTTCTGGTGGAATATTCCCTTGCTCCTGCTCCCCCCGGGCACCAGTTTTCGATCTTCCCGATCGTCACTGGTAGCCTTGGTGCTTGCTCTACTCTGGCTCCTGAAATCTGTAAGTTGCTCACTGGAGTAGAGGTGCTCAGTGGGTTCAACATCGGCGATCCTCCGGCTGGTTCCCCCAGCTCGCCCATCCATCCACGTTGTGGAGTTCTCTGTTGAGACCCCTCAACATGTGCAGGGTTGATGCTCGCCATCGGTTGCCTTGCCCACTCTTCTCCAACCGTTGTCCATGGTGTCGATCTCCCTAGAAACAGCCCTGGGTTCACGGTGGATGTCATTGGAGAGAACTGGAGCTGCGATGCTTCCTGGGCCGGTTGAAGGATGCTGCTTGCTCCGCTCGTCGCCGCACTTCCTACAGCCGCTGGAAATAAGTCACTGCCTTGATACCGGAATTCCACTCCCAAGTCGACTTCTTCCACTCGGTGTCTCCCCGGTGTAAGCACTGCTTGCTCTCTTTGCTCCATACCGTTGTCTTCTTCCTTCAGCTGCTGAATTCCACTGAAGTTTCTCTCCTGGTGGATCCCACCGCTGCCACCAATGTGACGTGTCGTGCCAGCTCTCCTGCGTCAGGCTGGTTTGGTTGGTAGCGTGCCGTCCCGATGGTGTTCTATCCCTGCAGTGGTGGGCCACAGCACCAGGCTATCCCCACTTCTCGGTTGACCGGGTCAGCAAGCAGTAGTCAGGGTAGTGGAATGGGAGTGGGAACCGGGAATCGGAATGTGGAGTCGTAGGAATGGGGCGGAATAGGCGGAGTCGGCATGTGGGTGGAGTCGGAATGTGGGTGGAGAAGGAATGGGGTGGAATAGGCGGAGTCGGTTTGTAGGCGGAGTCGGCGGAGTCGGAATATGGGTGAAGCAACTTGTCTTCCTTGGGACTTTGCCCTAGACTTAGTCCTAAGTAGACCCTATACCCTAAGACAGACTAGTAATTGGTGAACAGAAACAGTAATCAAGTACGGTGGTCATGCCTTTAATCATCATCATCCGTCATGTCATTCCACATAATCAAGAGCCTTAACAATTATTCTAATCATAAGAGAATCAAGCAATCAACTGACTAAATCCTAGCCCTGCAGCTCCTTTTATAGACTTTGAGCCCCATAAGCTAGTGCACAACCTCTCTTTGCCATCCCTTACAAAAAGGTTCTATAGAATTCTTTACAACGTTTTATACAGCTCTATAGAACTCTACAGGCTCGCCAATTCTCTATAGAATTTCTAAAGAGGGACTCTATAGAAATTGTTTACTATAGAATTCTATAGCTTTCTAAAACAATGTTTTTCTATAGACCCCAAATTTCAATAGAAAGGTATAATTTCTATAGAGAAGTACTTCTATAGAAGTATAATTTCTATAGAGAAAATACATTCTATAGAGAAGTATATTTCTATGGAAAAGTACAAGATTATCATTTAATATTAAAAAAAATAGAAGCTATACATCAATACATTTCCAGGGAGGAAATGAGGTCGTTTGTTCATCATTCATGCTACATGTAACGTATTCACGATCTTGAGTTACTACTCATGATTTGCATAGCTTGAACCATGCTATAACATAGCGTACGCAGGAATTTTTTTCTTTTTACAACTACAACTATTCAAGCACATAAAGAAAAAATTATTTAGTTTTAGAATGTGAAAGAAGAAACTTAAGTTCCATCTGCATTTTTATTGTAATTAATCCTTCAAAAAGAGCATACATCACATCACATATAATACTTTATATGGCAATAAAATCATCAAGTCAGGATACCCCTCCTTATACAGCTCGCCCCAGACGCACTGGATAAACTAGGAGTTAGCATAAACAGAAGGCTTCACGCTAATCCAATTACCCCCCTCCCCCAACAGCGCATAAACTCAATTGACCAATCACAACCAAGGATTCCTTATATGCAAAGTGTCGGTGATTCACAGTGTGCTAGTGTATTTAAAACATACATTTGGTGACTTAATTCCTATTCCGTCACAGTATAATAAAACCATGGAAAACTGTAATATAACCATATTATGTTACACTATAACTACAGTAACAACTTATTATTACTGCAGTAAACGTAGGGTAATTTCTATAATAATATTATAATAAAATAGCAATAAACTGAAAGTAAATGTTCATATTACTATAGTGATTTTGAAGTATATTGTAGTTCCACTACAATAACCCTCTATCCTTCACTACAGTAAATATGCAGTCAATCTCCAATAGAATTATAATGAAAGTATAATAAAACCACAGTTAAATTGTAATATTACCTAAGTACATTTGAAGTGAATTACATTTCATTTTTTTTCAGGTTGAAAAAAAAAGCAAACTTTGATCAGTGAATAAACCGAACTTAACTGAAATATATATCTAAGGAAACAACATCCAAGAACTTTATGAGACTCTTTCATTAAATTCCATTGACAAAATTTAAATATTATCTTAATACACTGAAACCAGAACTTTGTTATGGATAAACCTAAAATATCTACATTTATCATGATTCAACTTACAGTTTACAAGCTAAACCTCATGGATAGCCTAACATCATCTCAATTTACCATGACGCTTCAAACTTCCCTATTTAATTCATTGTCAGAATCCACATCATCATCATCATCCCCATCATCATCATCACCCGAGTCCTCCGTGGGAACAGAAGTTTCACAACCAACACAAGTACAAAGATCTGTACAGGGGACGTTATGCTGACGGCATGAGCATCGTCCTTTGGCACTTGACACTGGTGCTTTACTGTTGGTTTTCTTGCAGCCACAGTTAGTCAATTCAAGCACACCATCTGGCGCTGGTGGCTGATCTCTCCAATCTTTCTCCAAATCAACTCTATCGGTGACCTTCCAACCATGTCCATCTGGACTGGGAATCTGTGCAAACTGCTCAAAGCACCGTCTGTGAATAGCAGCCTGATAATTTGCTCTCCTCATATGCTTTTGCAGGGAGTCCCTTGTAGGAGACATGCAAGCTTCAGCTTTAGTAGCCATCAGGAACATGTTGTATCTAGCTTCATTGACTATAGAGCAGTTTTGGCCATACAACTCACAACCAAATCTCTCAACTTCAGTTAACAAATTCTCACTCGGGATGAAAGAGGCCCCTACCTGCTTAAAAGCTGCCTGAAAATCATCACTGCCAATCAACATCTTTACAGCCTTACTCTTCCCCTTTCCATAGAATGCACTCACAGAGTCACATCCAGTAAAGCAGTGAAGGCCAATTAAGGCATTACTTGCTCCAACTCCAAGATAATTATGTACACTCGTCAGGTTAATTATACGTTTGTTGTTCCCACGACCAGTGTGCAGAAGCAATGTGCCATTAACCTCATGAGCCTTTGAAACACCTATGACAAACACATCAGTGTCTGGACTCCTTATGACTACATGCACAGCTGACGGGCCTGTGGTTGAAGTAGAGGGCTGATGAGCTCCAGCATATTTGCAGTGTAAGAAAAGCCTTGTATCTGCCTCTTCGTGATTGCATGCGAGGTCAGGAATAGGCTGTGCAACTTATTCACCTCTGGCATCTTTGAGAGCATGACACAAATCAGCGTGGGCAACAAAAACAGTAATCTTTTCCAGGACACTTGCTGGACGTGAACTCCATGATTCAAACAAAA
The DNA here is from genome assembly GCF_015706575.1 of Patiria miniata. NCBI lineage: Eukaryota > Metazoa > Echinodermata > Asteroidea > Valvatida > Asterinidae > Patiria > Patiria miniata. The sequence continues at coordinate 1,249,209 of NW_024037065.1, read as the reverse complement.
ACTGGACAAAAGCCATTTTGTTCTCACTGCATGAAAGAACATTTTTCTATTGCTGTGGAACCCTCTGGTCTTCACCATAGATCTTAGTAACATGGCTTCCAGTCATGGAAATAAATAAATCACGAAGTGCAAGCAGTCACTCTTCACACTCTTGGCCATGTTTACGAGCTGTTGCAACAAATGATCAGCAAGTAAACCAAAAGTTGCTGGAACACTTTTTTGTGGCAACTGCTGCAGCATGGCCATCCCATCCACAATCCACACACTACCATCTGGGATGCTATCCTCAAGTGGAGATGGATCAACTTTAGATTCAATGTAGTGCAGCAAGCCAACCTTTGTTGTTTTGTTGAAGCCACCATTGAAATTCGCCAAAGACAGTGGCAATGGACCCAAGTTGAAAGTAAGCATATTAGGAATGTCCAACTTGCGAACACTGGCGATAATGATAATTCGCTAGAAGAGGTTTCGGTCCGCCTTTAGTGTTACCTCTTTACCCTTAACTTTGGTTCTTGTTGTCTTGTGCATTGCCTTGAAGGTTTTTTTTTTTGCTTGTTTATAGTGGAGAACACGTCATTGTCTCCCTGAAGTCGCTCTTTGCAGTAATCTATCAAAGCTGGCCCGGGCTTGCAAGTAGTCATCTGTAACTTCCTTCGAAGCCATGGCCCCCGATGCAATATGAAGGAGATGATCACTTGTTTCTTCAAAGGGATTTATCATCGTTTTAATTGTGGAAATAATGGCACAAACATCCTCCTCATCCCTTTTCACCCTAGTTGTGTCAATCTCCTTCCTGCTTCTTGTCTGGCTGCCTCTACCTGCCATGTCCTCACACTGCTTGGAGATGGTCTGGACTGCACCCTTGTGTGTTGTAAAACCGACAACTCCACCCTTGGTTTTGGAGTCACGGTTGCAAGTTTGCTCAATTGCATGGTCACAGGCAACCTGTGAGAACCCGTAATTCCCCTGACACTTTAACAAAATTACCTTGCATGAATGCTTCATAGTGGAAGAGGACATCAAATAGAATTTGAGGAGATGGGGGCAAAGATTAAGTCACAACACTTGCGTGACGCATAAGTGGGTTGTTTGTGCCAGTGATTGTCTGGGGAGAGAAAGCAAGTTTATTAGTGGATACCGGGGCAACGAGCACTGTTTTATCATCTACCCTGTACTATAAGATTGCGCCTACGGAACGGCCACCGATGATTACTATTGGTTCGCGAATACGAACTGCAGATGGGACTCCACTGGAGTATTGGGAGTGCATGGATCACAATGCGGTTAGGGAGAACCATGCATCCTGTTTTGGCTACGCTTGGTAAACTGGACAAGCTAGAGGGAATCCTTGGGATGGATTTTCTACTACCTACAGGTGGAAGCTTGAATTTTCAGACCATGGAACTTGTGATAAACGGAGAGAGGGTTAACTGACAAAAGAGGTGATACATTGTGCGCCAGGGTGGTTGTTGATCGCACGACTAGAATACCGCCTGGGCACGAGGCGCTAGTTCCAGGGCACGTGGCTCGCTAGACGCCTTCGAAGGGGTATGCAATAATAGAGCCAGTAGATAGGAGTGAAATAGCCAATAAGGGTGTCATTGTGGCCCGTACTCTTGTGAGAACCGATAGTGATGCTATACCAATCAGAGTTTTCAACAATGGAAAACGATTGTGCGTGGTAAAGAAAGGGACAATGGCAGGAACACTCACAAGCATAGGTGAAGGTGATATTGAACAGATGAAGCACCAATCATCATCTGATCAGCGCCTGCTAAGTGTACCTGACCATGTCGCTGATTTATATTGGAGAAGTAAAGAGGGGGTTCCATTCGAACACCATGACAAGATAGCAAAGTTACTAAGTGACTACAGTGATGTATTTTCGAAGAGTGACAGCGACATAGGCCGCACTGATCGTGTGAAACACAGCATAAACACAGGAGAGGCGAGGCCTATGAAGGAGAGACCAAGAAGATATCCCCAACGTGACAAAGAAGAGTTAAGCCAACAGGTGCAGAACCTCTTACAGGACGGCCGAATTGAACCATCAGATGGCAAATGTCGTTCTTCTGCGTTGAATACCGGCGCCTTAATTATGTGACGTTGAAAGACGCGTACCCGATGCCTCGAATAGATGATTTGCTGGACAATTTGGCAGGTGCGAAGTGGTTCTCGACCTTGGACGTGTCCTCGGGGTATTGGCAAGTGGAGTTGGACCAAGATGCACAAAAGAAGTCTGCTTTCGTTGTACGGGGAGGTTTATATTGCTGGCGGGTCATGCCGTTCGGCTTATGTAACGCCCCGTCGACGTTTGAGCGCTTGATGGAGTGCGTCTTGACAGGTCTGCAGTGGGAGACAGTTTTGATATATCTCGACGATGTAATAGTGTGTGACGAAAATGCCACACTGGTCATTTTCTTAGACACTCCTGTACGCCTGGGTAACTTTTTACTAGGTTCCATCCACTTTTATAACTGTTTGATGACTTATTTTATCGCTAGTATTCACCAACCGTCAGCTGTTTTCATGCACTGCCACTGCCATGTGTTTGTGTGTGCTAAAAATAGAGTAAGGGTAAATCCAACTTGGCCGCCTCCTTGTTTCTAAAATCTGTTCGGATTGGCCTAAAGTTTTTAAAGAATATTTCTGATTTTAGATTATAAAACTGAGATTTATAAGAGCAGAAAGTTGTATTTCCTTTATCTTTACCTATTTCAACACTTAGATCAAGTTTTTGGCAGAAAATATTTCAGTAGGCAATTATTTACCGAAATTTGTAATGATTTCGTCTGCCAAGGCCTCAAATGCTTCATGAATATTCATGAGTATGACATCACTGGATTTTTGTCAATGAAATTAGGTCATGTTTACGTCCAGTCACCAACTTTGTTTTTGCCCTATTGTGAGCAATCTGGGGAAATCTGTTGTTCTGTTTTTCAGTGTAAATGAAAGCTTATGATTTAAGGATTATTTGTATACTTTGAGTGATGTATGTACAGTATTAAATTATTGATTTTTCAGATGAATGAAAACTTTGTTGTGTAACGTAATTTTTGCTAGTTTACAACTTGTGGGCGTGGCTTATTTACTACGCGTACGCGCAGTCTGTGTGTAAGTCGCGCGATCCAAAGAGTAAAAATAGGGCAAATTTTTGTGAATTCGGGGTTCGGGTGATTTAGTTAATTGAGTTTGCATTTGTCAAGTTGTAGTACTGCTGATCTCTGAGAAGTTGAGGAGCTGAGGAGCACAGGAGCTAGTGAAGGAGCTAATAGGCACGTACAGGGCATGTTTAATGTTTACATTAGCGTGCAGATTCATTGGGGAAAAATAGTTATTATAAATTAAGTTAGGGAGGTTTGGAATTAAGAAGTTGAGGAGTAATTGAGGAACTGAGGAGCCAGTGAGGAGCTGAGGAGAGGAGCCAGTTAAGGTATAAGGAGTTGAGGAGCAGAGGAGCCAATTGAGGAGCCGAATTTGGAGGACACTTTGTAAGTCACTTATTATTGGAATGGAGGAGCTGGATCAAATAATCTAAGGTCATCTAAGTTATCTCAGGAGCTAAGCAGATTCAAGAAACTACTGGCAGACCCGTCAGAGGCCTTGACTTAGCGAGACATTTGGACTGGCAGACGGAATTGCCTAGTCGTGTTTATATTTGGGTAACTACCGGCAGATGGAATTGCCTAACGTAGTGATATTTGTTTTTGACCAGGCAGACGTAATAGCCTGTAGTTATTTTTTGTATAAGGGCATAGGATTTGCCCGTTGTTAAGTTTATAGTAAAGTTTAGGGAATAACTTGGAGCCTTATTGTTTTGCCTCCCAGTGCATAGAGCACTATCCTTTAAAGGTATCCTCCCCTTCGGGTAAATAAATTCCAGAGATTAGGCCCCTAGACTCGTTCCTCACCAGTGCAAAGTGCACTGTCATTTACTGTATTTACTCAGCTTTGAATGAATTTAAGTTTAAGCTCATCCTTGGCATTGTTCTTTTGACTGTTGTTCAGTTTTGAATTAAATTGCTAGATTTCGAGTTGTGCTGAAGATTTGCCTGAGGTGTACCTTTCTTGAGTCAGTCCTTAGGAACTAGTAAGACTGTTTGTCACTTCACTAAACGTCTTCACTGGGTCATATATTTTGACTACGAACTTTAGACGCAGATTAAGAAATACTAAACCGGTGAGGCGGAACTCCGGGGGTTTAGGGCCTATACATTTTCCGCCTGGTGGCAGCGCTATCGTCCTGGTAACATCTTGGACAAGTTTGACGGACCGCGAATCATACGGACCGATCACTCTTTTCAAATTTCCGCCACAGTATTTGCCCGAACAGTAGAGGATGAACTTCAGCGCCTGGAGGTGGTATTTCAGCGCCTGCGACAGGCCGGATTAAAACTGAAGCCTAAGAATTGGCACCTATTCAAACGCAGCGTGCTATACCTTAACCATGTTGTATCAAATGATGGCATATCAACCGACCCTGCAAACATTCTTGCTGTCAAGGAGTGGCCTACGCCTAAGAATGTGACAGAAGTCCAAAGCTTCCGCGGACTGGCTAGTTATTACAGGAGATTCATCAAAGCCTTCGCCGATATTGCTCGTCCCCTGCACCGACTTACAGAGAAGGGGAAGAGAATTCGAATGGGACAAAGGGAGTGAGACAGCTTTCCCAAGAGTTAAAAAAGGGACTGCCGGAAGCGCCTATATTGGCATATCCAGATTCAGAGGCAGAATACATACTGCATACAGATGCCAGCAACGATGGAGTGGGGGCAGTCCTTTCCCAAAACTCGCTGTTGAAGAGAGGGCTATCGCCTATGGCAGCAGAGTCCTCAGTAAAACTGAACGCATTTTTTGTGTTACAAGGCGCGAACTTTTGGCCGTCGTGGTGTTCTTGAAGAAATTCCGCCAATACCTATATGGCCGAAAATTCATCGTCAGGAGCGACCATGGAGCACTCTGCTGGCTTACCAATTTCAAGGACCCCCAAGGCCAATTAGCACGCTAGCTGCAGGTGATCAGTGAATATGATTTGACTGTAGTCCATCGCCCAGGAAGATCTCACCAGAACGCAGATGGGCTTAGTAGAAGACCGTGTCCACAGTGTAGACGGGAAGATAAAAGAGAAATGACAGGTACCAATGAAGGCAGTCCCAAAGAGACAACACCGGCCTTAAGAATCGTGACAACAGCGCCTACAATAACGAACGAGTGTTGGCGAAAGGCGCAACTAGAAGATCCATCTTTACGTTGAGTGTTGGAAGGGAAAGAGGAGAATACGCCTAGAGGAGACTGGTTAGGTATAACACCTAATTCACCAATGAGAAAGGCGTATTGGTTGCTTTGGGATCAGTTAGTTGTCCGTATTGGTGTACTCTACCGAAGGTGGGAGTCCGACAATGGCGACCAAGTCGTCTGGAAACTGGTGTTGCCCGCTGGTTGTAGAGGGCAGATAGTCAATGAGATACACGTTGGCGTGGCAGGTTGGCACCTTGGCCTGAATAAGACCATGGCAAGGGTCCGTATACGATTCTATTGGTAAGGGATGAGTGCAGATATTAGGTCCCTAGTAGGACAGTGCGATTTATGTGCCCAGAAGAAATCGCCTGCAAAGAAGAGACGTGCCCAGTTACAGCAATACACAGTTGGTGAACTTTTAGATCGTGTTGCTATTGACGTAGTTGGACCTCTGCCGGACACAGAAAGGGGTAACCGATACATACTTCTGGTATGAGATTATTTTAGCAAATGGATGGAGGCCTACCCGATCCAAGACCAGACAGCTGAGACAGTAGCAGATAAATTGGTGCAATAATTTGTGTGTAGGTTTGGACTACCTCTCCAGTTACATTCAGATCAGCGGAGGAATTTCGAGTCGGCCGTCTTTACAGAGATGTGCAGAGTCCTCGGGATAGAAAAAAACTCGCCTTACAGTCCCAAGTCGGATGGCTTAGTGGAATGCTGGATTAGTGGATTAGTGGATGATAGAATTAGTGGATGATAGAGCCGCACAAACGCCAACGAGACTGGGACACCAAAATCAGATGTCACCTTCCACCGTCAAAAGAGTCCTACGGGGAAGAAGGTGGTCGTCCATTATAAAGCCATACGACGGGCGCTCACTCCAGCCCTGGACTAATCCGCAGGGACGAGAGACTAATCCGCAGGGACGAAGAGGCGCGGCTGCGGGGGTGGACGATGCACGAGAGTTTAATGGCTCGTTTGTGTCACCTAGTGGAGAGGAAATAGGGAGAACACAGCCCCCGGATACCTTCGATGGAGAAGAAGTAACACCTATTGCTGAGCAAGGCAGGCATAGAGTAGGAACGGACGTGGCAGATCAGTCTGTAAATAGACCCAACCTAAGGTGTAACCCGCCCAGAACCCGTCGCATACCGCATCGTTACCAGTAGAATTCATAAAAACCTATCTGGGCATGACCTGTTTCAAGGTGTAGGCGGGTGATATTATGCTGTAAATATGTATATAATACTAGGAGGCAGTAGGTGCTAACCAGATGGTTTGTTTTCTGTTATTCATTGACAGAACCGTCATGGGCAGAAACTCCCCAGCAAAGAAGAGGACTCCACGAGACCTAGACGAAGCAAAAGTCTTCGAGTGTCCACAATGCTTGGGTGTCTTCTTACACAAAAGGAGCCTGGAGCGACACAAGGAAGTGACCCACGGTCCAAAGGTGTTCTATTGGTGCGGCCTGTGCTCTAACAAAACAATCGTAGAGATAACATGAGGATGCACTATCGAGATTGTCATCCCTCCACTGAAGGCGAGGTTGGGTGTATCGAAGCAGAGACCTACGAGGCAAGGGTGAAAAGGCGCTCCAAATACATGGTAGAGAGTCATCATCGCCAGACCAAGAGAAGAAGCAAGGAAGATAGGCGTGTCAAAGGCGAAAAAAAGAAGACATCTGTTGTGCGGGAAGAGAAGAAGAGCTCTACTCCGAAAAAGGGTGAACGTGATGTAACCATTACGGAACGGAGATGGGAGAGCGATGAGGATAATAAGTCCAAGTAACATCGAAGAAAGGCGCCTTCGACCGTTTCGCGAGCACCCGACGATGACCTGGGTGAGGTGCTGGTGAGCACGAGAAGTGTTCCAGTGAAGAAGCTCGTACAGCAGAAGCCAGATTCAAGCCTTCGTATGTCTGCCCCAGAGGGAGATCCAGCGACAGTGCTCGCAGCTGAGGAAACCCGTCAGATTGAGGACAATCGTCAGCCAGAGGCCTTCAGTGACCCTCTCGACATGGCGTTGGAAATTGAGGTAGCTTCTACTTTTCCCGACATTCCTAAAGAGGGTGGAGCTGCAGAGATTGCGATAACAGCAAGTCCAATCAACTGGGAGGTTGAGGACGAAGTCGCTGGCGTTGACGAACAGCCTACGCCTAGGGAGTCTGCCAGAGGTAAGCCTTTGGGGATGATGATGATGATGATGACCAGTGGTCAGGGAGTCGTCGAAGAGAAGGATCCACATATTTCCAAGAAACCACTGCCTCTCGAGAAGTTGTTACCCGGCCAGGCGGTAAGGATCAGAGAGGTGAAGGTGACCTACTGGTATCGGGATGACAACATAGTGGTAAAGGGGGATATACGTCGCGGGTACGCTGTCATCTACTTAAAAACCCTGCAAGAAGGCTATCGGCATCAAGAACGAGAGCGAGAATAAGTCGCAACATGGACATCGCTTACGCAGGTTGAAGAGATCCGTATACGGCGACGAAAGGGTGCAACTCACTTTTTTTAAACCCGATGGTTTGCCGTTGATTATCAGTGATTATAGATGGTAATTGTTCAAGTTAAGCTACATTACATTTCCTGTTTCTAAACTTTTCTAAAGCATTGTTACTATGGTACTTAGTTTAGAAGGAGCAAAATCAGCACAATAGAGTTACAAGGGGAGAAAAAGGAACATAGACAGAGGCTTGGATTTGACCGTTTCTTTTTCTTTTTTTTCATTCATCTTTAAAGTATTACATTTTCGTGTACAGCAGCATGCATAGGGCATGTTCTCATGTGCCACATCCTTGACTGAAAAGATACATGTTATTGTGCTGGTATTGCATTCAAAAAGTGTCCACGGTTAAGTGGTAAATTACTTGACACAACACTTCTGTAGATTGGCAGCCATTTTGAAGCCGCTGTGTGTTGCACTGCAGTACAGCAACCTGGTTTTCTATTCAGAAATGGATACAGTTGAAGAGAAAGTGGTATTTAGGTTTTTGTTTGTGACAATACTTCTTCTCATTCTGGCGACTGTGTTCGCGATTCTGAAGTGCCATAGATATCAGGCAAAACTAGATGAAACTATATATGGGATGGGATTTTAAGTATATTTATCAAAAAAAATAATTCAAAGAACCACTTGAGATTTTGCCTTTTTAAGTTGAGCTGCCCCAAATAACAATATTCCTTATAACTATATTGTGCTGATGTTGCTCATCCCATAACAAACTAACATTGAAAAAATGCTTTTTTAAAATATATATAAAACTAGAAAAGTTTAGAAACAGGAAATGTAACATAGCTTAAATTGAACAACAATAAGAAACTATAATCATTGATAATCAACGGCAAACCATTGGGTGTAAAAAAAAAAAAGTGTTCCCCCCCTAAAAAAAAAATGAAAATAAAAAAATCTGAACAAATCAATAACAACATCTTGATTATTCCCTTCGCCTAATTTATTACAATTGTTTATTACAATTAGATTTTGCATTTTAATTCAAGTATTTTTTAAAGGCAAATTTTCTCTTTTTGTGCATATTTTCCAAATTGTAAGAGTTAAAAAATATTTCCATGTAAGCAAAATTACATAGACCTAGTGCAAAGCACATGGTTTTATTACTTATGAACTTGGGCCGGTTGTTTTGAAACACACAAAAAGAAAAGAAAAAATGCACCATCGGAAAGAAAAATAACATTGAATGCATGGTAATGCTAGGAACATTGTTTCTTTACAAACCATTCTCAAAAATAGGCGTTCTGGCAAAATGAGACGGAACTGGGCAAAGGATGTAATGAAAAAAATAATGAAAAAAGCAAATGGCGGGTTATTTGTCGATTTTCAGATTTATTAATTTTTGTAATCATTCATATGTCTACTGCACATATGTTAAAGAAATATTTTGGGATTTTTACGGATAATTTAGAAATTTAGAGAAAACAAATTAGCATCTTTTTTTTTCACGTCTACAAAGCAAGAAATGTTAAAGCATTTTTCTCAGTATTGTACTTTTTAACATGACGCCAAGTTTAACCAACAATAACTTGTCATCTAGATGTCCGATAGAAGTGCAGTGTAACAAACAGTATTTTAAACAAAGATAATTTTATTCTTTTTGATAAAAAGATAATTTTATTCTCTTTCCCAATACCTGCAAACTCTCACTTTTACTTATGCCCACTTTTGACTCATTTTGCCAAAATGCCTCACAAATCGGAAACTCCCTTTATGGTCAATCAATCCACATAAAAATATGTTTTTCCCTCCCTATGTTCATAATTTGGGGAAAATGGTTCACACTGTCATGAGCTTGTACCGCTTGTTTCGGCAATAATCCTTGATATTTGGCCATGTCCTGTTCTGTAGTACTGGATGCTGCCTCTGCACATTCTCAATTTCTGCTTTTCCAGGCAGACGTATAGAGAGAGTTGGTTTCAAGGACTGTATGGCATGTATCTCGTTCTCATTCCACTGTCTCTTCTTTCCCTTGGCACTTGTCTGTGCTAAAAGAAATATATTCTTTGCACTACATGAACGAAAATAACATGGAGAAATTTGCATGTTTATGATAGGAACTTTTAGACAACATACTCCCAAGATACAAGTGTTTTTTTTCTCCCCATACTTCATTTGGAAAGGGGGAAAGTGCAATATAATTCCTGGCACTGATGAGTATAAATCACAAGGCTCCGTGTGCCACATTGACAGGTGTAATGAAAGCAAGCCAAATGTGTTTAGTTAACCACAGCAGGTGAACTTATAAGACAAAAGAATTACTATGATTTGCCGGTATCTCGAGTTCCACTGGCCTAGACGTGTGGTAACCGTCATCCTCATCTGACGTAAACGTACCGGTGTCATAGTAACTTGATTTTCCCTGTTGTAATTTTATGGTTATTATTTCTGTAAATGTAGATATAGACTGTTCCTTTATTGTATGCTTGTTTTGTGTATGGGCAGACCAATGCCGGATTTTCCAAAGGTGAAGGGGCATGAAATGTACCAAGTAGCAAATGAAAAAGGCAAGTTGTGGCACTTGCACTAAAGGCTTGTCTGCTTGCCCTGGCCTATAGGTACATTTTCCTGTAATCGTCGGCATATTTCACCCCTCTCCCTCTATATCTTGATTTTTATCATTTTGTTTTGAAGGAAAAAAAGGATGTGAGAACCCCATAACCCCTTCCCGGATCTCCCCCTGCTATAGACTGTGAATAGGAGTTAAGTCATTTTGATTGAAAATAGGTAAGCAGTACGTTTATTTAAAATTGAAGTGCAAAATTTCTCAAACTATTGGTGCAGGTTTTCTTTTTTACCAAAATAAGAATTACATACAGCAGACAAGCCGTAGTGATCTGCATTTGAAGTGATTTCAGTACTGCGGTGTCACAGCATGATGAAGGGAGTTTGATCCCAAACTAAATTAGGATAAGTGTGTTGGAACTTGGAGGCTATCTAGATGAATTACACAGCATCACCAGATTATATCTTCAACAATTAATGGAGAATTTATTCAATCATCATCAGAATCAGAGTACAACAGATCCAGTATGGTAAAGATCCCCAGGTGCAATAAATGAAGGTCTCAGTAGACCGCGCCTACATATTGCCTACGGAAAAATAAGACAAGACAACACTGCGGTCAAAATACATGGTGAATGTGTACACACAATCGCGGTCAAAGGTCACACACACACAACGCGAGTTCATACGCTGTGCGCTGTGCATACAAGTGTGGCGGACTTGTTCTGTGGACTCACACCCTTGCGTATTCTTTTTGAGCCCTATTATTCCCACAAAAATATTTACTATCCTCCCGTATGCATGAGCGGTTATACACAAGAAAGGGGGGAAGTTGTCACGAACGGAGAACTGATATAATGTTCTAGGCCTGTCCTTTTGGTGGAAATATACCAACGGGCAAGGAATTGAGAACTACTCTGCCTAATACACGGTATACAGTTTGCAAATAAATGTGGAACACACAACCGAGTTAGAAACAACAACTCACAACTGGTTTATTTCTGGTGCTCAATGCGATCATTATATGGGTATGAGGTTCAAATAATGAGGTTTGCACTGTGACTCACAAATAAACAACTTATCTCTTACATGAGGTTTGTACCACACAGACTAAACCTCAACACAACGTTACCGAAACGGCAACCGTATCTCCCAATCTGCCTACTGATCTTTCAGCCTTATCTAACCCAACCACTACACAAGATCCACTCTACCCAAACACTACACAATCCCCTGCAATTTAATGTTTCCGAGCTCTGCCAGTCTCAAAGCAATTATGCTCCTCTATAACTTCCTTACCCATGGTAAGTACGGCTGACGGCGGCCGGCAACTCGCAAGCACCTCACAGCTACAGAAAGAACGGGTCGGCTTCAGCTCGGCTTTCACAACCTCGCGTCCCGGACTGAGGTTGTGCGGTTCAAGAGTGTAAACCTCTCGTTGCTAAGACTCACAATCACATATGGTGTTTACTCCTCGATGGCTGGATGACAACTGACCAAAAACTTACAGTTCGTGCGTGTTTGAGGGCGCACTTTGCCTCTTTACAAATCAAGGACTTAGGTTCACCACCCAGGCGAAACGCTGACGGCTTGTTCCGTCACACTGGCCCAAGCTAAGCTTGAAACGTCCTCGTTTCATTAAGCTTAACAAAAACACTATAATATACAAAACCTACAAGTACAAAATCTTACCTTAATCACATCATAAACAAAACAGTAACTATAAACCTCGAAGGTTTACTTTGTCTTCTTTTAAACCTCAGAAAACCTCCGTTTTATTACGAGTTTACTTCCTTTCTTTTTTTCCTCCTTGTAACATCACTACTAATGCTCTACATAAACAATAAATACAATATAACAGTATATGTTAGAAAAACAAGTATATTAACAAAAATAAGCTTGTAAAACAAAAACTTTTCAGGAATCTGCTTTAAAGGTATAACTCCACGACTATTTACAGAGACTCAACACTTTTATCTTTGCTTCCTGTCAAAGATCCTAGTGTTCTTTAATGTCTGGCACTTGGGTGAGAGGCCAGTCCACATCGCAATACTCAGACGTGGTCTTGACAGTCTCTTCTCGCTCGATGCAGATGTCTCCCACATACACATGGTGGATGTTCCTCTCGAAGATGACCACACGCATGTTCCTAGGAACTTTTGTCGAGTCGGTTCCTCTAGGCGTTCTACCTTACGAGCACTTGTTTCAATTGGACTTAGTGGTGGCATCGACGATGGAGAGATTTCTACGGATGGTACGCTCTTCTTCATCAACTGCATGAAGCTCCGTGGTTTCCCTCGCAAGTAGATTGGTGAGGCAGACTTATCATGGCAACATCGCCCAGACCTTCCGGTGGTGGCGCTGCATCTTCGATCGGCTGGGGCTAAGGCATCTCCGCCACTGCATCATTCATGGGGGCTGGTGCCTCTCTTACCATCACCCGGCGAGTCGTTGAACTCTCCCCTTGGTCAGCATGTTTTGCACCTCCCTCAGGAACTCTGGATGGCGCTGCCGGTAGTGACGACGGAGATTGTCTCTCCTGTTGAAGTGATAATGGCACTTCTTGCAGAACAGGTGAGCCTTTGGACCATGGATCAACTTCTTGTGTCGCCACAGGCCTTGGCTCTGTTCGAACCCTTGCCCAAAGGCACTGCAAAAGATCTTCGCCTTCGCAGAACTGGCTTTAAGCGGCATCCTTGGCTCTACCCTTCACGGCTTCTTTTCTGTACATGGAAAACAAAAACACAGAAACACATTGTAAATTCATCAATCAATCCAATTACAGACTATTTGTACACTAACAGTCTCGATACCGGGCAGGTAACTTGTGCTGCCTCCGGGGGTACCGTCGTTGCCTCTCTCCAGATTCACTCGCCCCTTCTGGCATGGCTTCATTCTGCGTCTGCTCCTGAGTTTCTTTTTCCTCACTCTGTTCTTGGTCTGGCGGCACTTCTTCTGGGTCGGCCGGTCTATCCATCATGGGTTGTCGATCCCAATGGTCGATAGCTTCACCCCGTCAGGGTTTCAGTCGATCTGAATGAATAATGCGAGGTTTACTGCCTTTCTTTAGCTGAACTCTGAAGGTGACTTCTGACAGCTTGTCGAGGATGAGAAACGGGCCCTCCCAACGCAATCTCAGCTGGGGACTCAATCCTCGCTTGGTTGCTGGGTTATATAACCAAAAAAATTGCCCTTCTTGCAAGCCACTCTCCTCAGCTTTTCGGTTGTACTGCTGCTTTTGTCTTCTCGCACTTCTTTTCAGGCATTCCCTGGCTCGGTCATGAGCTTGTTGTAGCTGACGACGCAGCTCTACGCCAAAGTCGGTCTTGACTCCGTCAGGTACATCTGGACTCTCCGTTACTAAGTCCACTGCCAACATCACTTCCCTACCTAACATCATAAGGTTAGGCGACTCTCCTGTTGAGTCCTGTGGTGTACATTCTGTAAGCAAATGTAGCGTATGGGAGGTATTCATCCCATTCAAACCATTTGCTTACGTTTCTCATCAATCAGCATGGCAACAACATTGATGAGGGTTTTATTAAACCTCTCGATTAGTCCATCTGATTTCGGGTTGTACGCTGTGGTTCGTGTTTTACGAATACCCAACAGCTGACACATCTCGCCAAACACTGCGGACTAAAAATTCGCACCTTGGTCCGAGTGCAGTTCCTTTGGCACTCCAAATCTACACACAAATTCGTTAACGAATTTGGCCGCAACTGTCTTGGCAGTTGCATCTGGGAGTGGGTAAGCTTCCATCCATTTCGAATAGTAGTCACCCACTACCAGGATCCACTTATTACCAGCGTCTGTCACAGGCAATGGACCAAGCAAATCCAGCGCCACCCTCTCCATCGGCTCACCTATATAGCACTGCTGTAAGGGAGCTCTTCGCTTCTTCGCTGGTGACTTTCTTCGTGCACACATTGCACACCTGCGAATGAATGACCTTACATCCGCAAAGATTCCTGGCCAATTATACCTGAACTTGACCTTGGCCATGGTCTTGCTCACTCCAAAATGGCCACTGAGTTTGCCACCATGCAACTCACTCAAAAGTTCTTCTCGAAATTCATCGGGTAGGATTACCCGCCATCTGATGATCTTGCCATCATTAGATTCCCATCTTCTGACCAAAACTTCACCCTGGATCTCCAATTGATCCCATAGCGACCAATATGTTTTCCTGGTAGCAGAGGTATGACAAATCTCGATCCAAGCAGGAGGATCGTTCCCTCTCTCTTTCGCCTCCAAGACCCAACATATTGTCTTGTCTGCAAGTTGTGCCTTTCGCATGGCTTCTCGAGATATACCCGGCTGAGCCACTACGCCTCTCACGACAGGTTTTGCCTTTTCCTCGGGAGCCAGTGTTCCCAACTCCTCTGACTCCTGTATCACCTCTGTAGTCCCTTCTCGACCACATTGTCTACATGGCCTTCTGGACAGACCATCTGCGTTGGTGTGATGTTTCCCCGGTCTATGGTAAATGACTATGTCGTACTCAGAAATTACTTCCAGCCACCTGGCCAGCTGACCCTCAGGGTTCTTGAATCGCAGCAACCACTTAAGAGCACCTCTGGCCATAAAGGTACTGTCTGAAGTATTTCAACTAAGTAACTACTGCCAACAGCTCTCTTCGCGTTACGCAGTAATTTCTCTCCGCTTTGCTTAGCTTTCTACTTGCATAAGCGATGACTTTTTCTACCCCATCCTGCAACTGGGATAGCACAGCCCCTAATGCATCCCCACTTGCGTCCACATCTAGGATGTAGTCTACACCCGGCATAGGATATGCCAAAATCGGTGCACTCTGAAGCATTCGCTTCAGTTCATCGAATGACCTCTCACATGCGTCACTCCACTCAAACTCTTTGGCCTTCCCGGTCAATTCATGCATTGGACCTGCAAGCTCCGCAAATCCACGAACGAACTTCCTATAATAGGAAGCCAAACCCAGGAAGCTTCTAACTTCCTTAACATTGGCTGGCACCGGCCATTCAGCCACGGCTCGCACCTTCTCGGGATCTACTGCTACTCCGTCTGACGACACAACATGTCCCAAATATCTTACAGACCTCTGCAACAACCGACATTTGCTCGGCTTCAACTTCAGCCCAGCCTCTCGCAGCTTGCAGAAGACTAACCGAAGGCGTTCAATTTCCTCCGGCACACTCTTACCGAAGACAATCACATCGTCCAGGTAGATTAACAAGATCTCCCACTGCAGACCGCGGGAAATCTTCTCCATTAGTCTCTCAAACGTGGCAGGGGCATTGCAGAGGCCGAAGGGCATGCGATTCCACCTGTACAAACCATTGCGTACCACGAAAGCAGACTTCTCGCTGGCATCCTTATCCAAAGCTACCTGCCAATAACCGGACGCTAGATCCAGTGTCGAAAACCATGTAGCACCGGCAAGAGCATCTAGCGTCTCGTCAGTCCTCGGCACGGGGTATGCGTCTTTTATCGTAACGGCATTCAATGCCCGATAATCAACACAAAACCTCTTTGTACCGTCCTTCTTCCTAACCAGCACGACATTTGCCGCCCAGGGACTGTCTGTCGGCTCAATGAGCCCTCTATTCTTGAGGTCCTTCACTTGTCTTGTGATTTCCATCTGATTGCACAGGGGATGACGTCGAGGTCTCTGCTTGATGGGCCTCGCATCTCCTGTGTTGATATGGTGTTTCACCATATCCGTCTGACCAATATCATGGTCGTCGCTGGAGAAAACGTCCTGGAAGTCCAGCAGGCACTCCAGGATCGCTCCATGGTACTCCGCATCCACATTTGACTTGCTCTGTTCGAACAATTCACGCAGATGGCTCAGGAGGGTTACCTCAACCCTCATTTCGTTAACCTCTGGTTGAACCTCATCAACCTCAGCAGATGATATTCTGCCGACCGTTGTTCCTTTCCGGACAACTCTTTTCTCCGGGTTGGATTGAAGATCCGCACGGGTAGAATGTCCCTTGGTGCCTGCACCAATGTTCTGGCACCACTAAACCTCGCTGGGCGAGTTCTCCTCCACCCTCTACTGGTTCAATTACTGCCGGCCCATCCTCCAAAGTGCATAGTCTAGCAACGGTGCCCTGCACCACAGCTTCGTGGCCTGGTGGAACTGTGGTTGTTTCTACCACAACGACTCGACCGACAAACTGTTGACCTGCACTACTCGTGCACCTTATCACCTCACCATTCAGCCTCAACTCTAAGGCTTGGAAATAAAGGTTTCCATTTGTAGGCAACAGAACTTTTACGGTTGCTGTCGTCCTTCCGACTTGCAATTCTACCCAAGCAGATCCCAGCACTGCCAAAGGAGTGCCATCAACCTGTCGTACATCCAAACCCACAGTATCGAGAACAGGTCTTCGCTATTTAGCGATACGGTAGTACACCGAACTGTTGAGTAACGTTGTCAGACGACCCTGTGTCAACCAAAAGCAGACACTTAGTCCCTCTGACAATTCCCTCAACATACAAACCAACACGCGGTTTAGAAATCGGAGTCTTGACCGTCACTGTTTGGTCTCCTCCCTCAGACATTCGTCTTCTCTGGGACCCTGGTGAACCTCCAGCCTGCCCGTGGGTCCTCCGGTGGGCTGGGCGTACAATTTTTCGCAAAATGACCTGCTTCGCCACAGTTGTAGCACTTCAGCTCGCTTCCATCATTCTTCTTAGGCTTTAGGAAACTCTGGGAAGACTTTTTGCCTTGAACCTCTTTTCCTTGACCCGTATTGGTTAGTTTCACCAACATCTCGACTACGGTATTCAGCTTTTCTGCCTGAATATCAGCTTTCGCTTCTAACTCCTGGAACCTCTGCTCAGTTCCACTGTCAACCGCCCTTGCCAATTTAGCAGGCTTGTTGTGAGGAGTCTCTAGCGGGGACTTCAGGGAAGGGGGGCTCTGGTCTGGTTCTGGAGTAAGGGAAGAGGGGGGCACGCAGGTTCTTTGTTGGAGTGAGTGCTGATCTCCCTTGCTCTGACTGTTTATTTAGACTGAATCGGCCCAGGTGGGGCCACCTGTAAAGATCGGGCAGGCACTCATAAGTTTCATTTCAAAATACAAACAATGTACATGTGTAACTCATGAAATAATAAGCGTACATGTATGAGAAAGATGTACACACATTACCCAGTTAATTACCAAGAGTGAAAAGTCTATATGCAAAAATGGTGACCGCATCGAGCACCCAAGGATGGAATCACAAACAGACAGGCCGGCCCTGCGCACTGACTGACCAACACTCGCACACACTATCACACACCGCAAGCACCCACATCCGTCCCTAAAATGCACAATATGATCACCAACTTACATGAACTTTCCAAAACTATATGACAGTGACAGTTGTAAGCATTTCTATAAACTGGTCTCCAGACAATTAAGTGCCCAATAATGCAATATAGGCCTACGTCCAAATAAAATCACTCTTAAACCACAAACTACTGTAAGTTACATATCACAATACATGTACTGCTCACGCACGCGCACTGCACATGGTCACACTGTGTGTTCCATCAGTGCAAACATGGGTTGCTAACCCTCGTGCATTTGGTCACAGTGCTCCCTAAATCTTACAGCAAAAATCTCTCCAAAAACTTCATTACATTCTCCAAAACTACCACCATATTAATCTACACGCGCACTGCACATGGTCACACTGTGTGTGCCATCAGTGCAAACATGGGTTGCTAACCCTCGTGCAATTGGTCACAGTGCTCCCTAAATCTTACAGCAAAAATCTCTCCAAAAACTTCATTACATTCTCCAAAACTACCACCATATTAGTCTATAATAATTTGCTGATACAATAAAGGGCACATAAGTAATAATCATCTGGATTTTTGGTGAAATAATTGCATTCAAAAATGACCTAAAAAAGTACAATACATTTACCTGTAAAGATCGGGCAGGCACTGCCTAGCCTAGGCCTTGCCGCGACGGCATGGTTTGGGAGCTGTGAATTAACAACGTGCAGTTCACGTCAAGTGAACAATCCACAAAAGTGATCTAAAGCCAAACCTATGATGACAAATAATTTGATAATACACATTTCTAATCAAGATAAGCATAATTCTTCTTTAAAATCTAAACATAATGTTCATTTTCCTTGACTAAGAAATATTCACAAAATACAAGTTCAAAATCACAGCTCCATAAATCAATACTATTTTTGGCTCCACTAGAAAAATCAATACTTTGTATAGCCTTGTCTGGAGTCACACTGAGTAGACTTCACTCAAGTCACATGAATAAATAACAAGGTAAATGCAAGGTTTGTAGTGAATAAACAACCAGAGAAAGGGGTCATTATAGAAGAACAAGAAATATAATCAACACAACCATTACATTGTGATCGAACTTTCTCTGTTGTTCTGCACAGCCGGTCTTTCTCCCACTGCAGGAACTGGTTTTCCATCTTGGAACTATTCAATTCTTCTCGCAGCGACTTTCCGTCAACCTCACCCAGTGCGGTGACTTTATCTCGAAGCGCACTCATGGTGTTCAACAGCACCTCAACTGAGGGCTAAAAAGTAAACCTCAAATAATGTCATACCTTCTCCTCAGAAGGAACCCTCAGGAAATTTCCGCAACCAACAAAAGTGTACCCAAAATTCTACTGAATGTGTATTACAGGCAGATTACTATCAATCAATTCTTACCATCCCACTTCTGACACCATTTGTGGCGGACTTGTTCTGTGGACTCACACCCTTGCGTATTCTTTTTGAGCCCTATTATTCCCACAAAAAAATATTTACTATCCTCCCGTATGCATGAGCGGTTATACACACGAAAGGGGGGGATATAATGTTCTAGGCCTGTCCGTTTGTTGGAAATATACCAACGGGCAAGGAATTGAGAACTACTCTGCCTAATACACGGTACACAGTTTGCAAATAAATGTGGAACACACAACCGAGTTAGAAACAACAACTCACAACTGGTGTATTTCTGGTGCTCAATGTGATCATTATATGGGTACGAGGTTCAAATAATGAGGTTTGCAATGTGACTCACAAATAAACAACTTATCTCTTACATGAGGTTTGTACCAAGGCTGAGGGTTACTTCAACAACTTTATGCAAATTAGTCGACCCCTGTCAGTAATTCCAGGAAGAAAACCTCACAGAGTGGAGGGTTATTTTCCCTACCAAACCTCTCAAATGTAACTATTAATAATCAGCTCACGTCTGCTACAGTGGGACCCAGGTTAGTTTATTCCCACTAACATTACTAACTTGTGGACCGATAAGGTCGGGGAGCTCTCGGTAAACCTCTAGGGTCAAAGACAATAGATCACACAGACTAAACCTCGACACAACGTTACCGAAACGGCAACCGTATCTCCCAATCTGCCTACTGATCTTTCAGCCTTATCTAACCCAACCACTACACAAGATCCACTCTACCCAAACACTACTCAATCCCCTGCAATTTAATGTTGCCCAGCTCTGCCAGTCTCAAAGCAATTATGCTCCTCTATAACTTCCTTACCCCTGGTAAGTACGGCTGACGGCGGCCGGCAACTCGCAAGCACCTCACCGCTACAGAAAGAACGGGTCGGCTTCAGCTCGGCAATCACAACCTCGCGTCCCGGACTGAGGTTGTGCGGTTCAAGAGTGTAAACCTCTCGTTGCTAAGACTCACAATCACATATGGTGTTTACTCCTCGATGGCTGGATGACAACTGACCAAAAACTTACAGTTTGTGCGTGTTTAAGGGCGCACTTTGCCTCTGTACAAATCAAGGACTTAGGTTCGCCACCCAGGCGAAACGCTGACGGCTTGTTCCGTCACACAATACAACGTGGGTGTGTGTGGGAATATGCACGACTGTAGCTATGACGACGACGCTGCAAAATTGGAAAGTTCGTGAGTGAAAGCGTCGCAAAAACGCAAGTTTCCCACATTATAAAAAGGTTCTAGAGGCGCCCACCTTCCCTCTCAGCACATGATTATGCTGGCAAACAGCATGGGAAAGGTGAAATCTCGCCGAGAAATTCCCGGCTACAAAATAAGTGACTGCCGTCCAAAAGTTGGAAGACAAGCAGTCCCCGTTTCGCGCGCTACCGCACGATGCGGACACATCACCAAGTGTCTCTAAAATATTATTGCACCCTCAACAAATTCTGTTACGGATTAACTACACCCGTAATTGACATGATATGCTCAAAGGAACTTCCACTTACACAGAATTGTAATTCTTATACAACTATAATAAGAAAATGTAGAAGAAACCCTCTAAAACTATGGACCTACTTGTTTCAAGAGTGAATGGACATTGAGTTAAAAAGTGCCACATTTGCATAGGTCACACGTAAACAACAACATGGGTCAATCTAAATATAACCTTGTATCCGGGCAGCCGGTACGTGGATGGAGGTTACTTGCCCCCACACATTAAAAAATGAATGTATGTTTCATATTTACTGACGTCACGTAAATAATTAGCCGTATATTAACCACCGTGTACACTAAAAGCATCAGTGGAATTGAACCACCCACAACCAGAACATCTTGATACTCTGGATGTGTCTGACCACAATGATTTCCATCAATGTAACGGTAAGCATATACAGCTGAAATTAACTGATTGTGATCCACAGACACCGTGGCAAGACAGCAATTGTTTGGAGCTCATCATTATATTTATGGATTGATCAATTAAAATTTGATCTCATGCACATGTTAATGTGTCCTACAAACATTATGGGCTGTTAAACTATATAAATATATCATTAAAGAATATATTTTTTACTTATAATCCAGCAAAACAACAACCAGCATTGAAATACTTCAAAGAGAGTTTTAAGTAAGATGATTAGATTTCAGCTCAATCACTCGTCATCAAATAATTCCTACCCGGATCTTCCACCAAAAAATTACAAAAAAAAACAAGCCCGGAACAATGGATCAAAACCAGACAAAAATAATAAAAAAGGCCTCAAGAATGTTGGGACTTGCTTGACGAAAGTAAAAAAAAAAAAAAAAAAAAAAAAAAAAAAACCTTTGAGGGAGGAGTCGCAAAGTAACTCTAAAAATAAAAAAGACTGCCAGTGTGAGTTAAAATGTGACCCGCTATGCAAAAAAGGTACTTAAGTTGCTGTATGCGGTTACGCGTACTGGGCCATTCTAGAGAGGTTGAAAATCCTCCAAGTAATTTTTGAAAAAGAGTATTTAACACATCTTTCAATGGCCATAACCAGAAATGTTGAATTTAATCAATAAATATTGAAAAAGATATTGCAACATAATATTTCAACATAAAGCCCTTTTTGCAGAGTAGGTCACAAATTTCAACAACAAAAATTAACACAAAACAATTAAATCTTTTTTCAACAAAAGACTGTTTTACAAGACGTTAGAGTATAAGAATTAAAAAAATCACTAAAAGATCACTTCAACTTGCCCATACCTAGTGGGTAGGAACCAAAGAGAAAGAACCAAACTAATGGAAATTACCTAGCAAAAAGCAAAAGAAAAAGGAAAGCAAAATCAAAAAGAACCCAAAAAAAGGCCCACAGCAGTGATTTAAGGAAAGTTACTAAGCAAAAGCACTCCAGCTTTAACATCCTAATACAAATTAAACTTAAAAAAAAAATTAAAGAATATTCCAATTAAGAATCACAAGGGTAAAATAATAGTAAAACACAATGGATGAAAGATAATAAACATCAGAGGATAACGTTTATATACATAATGAATGCAAATAAGTTTCACATGTGGCACATTGCACACTCGGACTGTTTACTGCAATGCTGTTTTAAAGGAGCATGTACGTGGACGAATATCTAATGAGGCAGAAGACTTGACAGAGCACATGGCACAGTTGCATTTCTTTCTGTACCCTCTAAGCTCAATCAACTTTAAAAAAAAAAAAAAAGTCAGCATGACCACATGTACTAGGGCGGTCACCAGTCATTCCATTTCTCAAACAGTAAACCATGTATGTATAAATAGGTGGGCAGTCAAGTTGGTCAAAGTAAGAACGAATAATGAACTGGGATCAAATCTAGGTTGCCTATCAATTTCTTTGGCAAACAATAAAAAAAAGTTAATGCATTAAGTGTGCTGAATGCCTTCCAAACGTATTGAAAACCAGGTAACAATACTAATTGACAAATCTTTGTTTTCTGCATGATTTGCAACAGTGAGAACCACCTATCCTAGAAAAGTATATTCTTAGTCAAAGGCAAATGCTGCTCTCCTACAAAAACAATAGCATTTGAGCGTGCCTCATCATTAAAAGACAAAAGTGGTAATTTGTACAAGCTTTCACAAATTCCTCTTTCACAAGATGCAATTTAGATGTTCTATAACGTATCTTATTCAAAATCAAGTGGAGCACTCGAGTCGTAGTGGAAGAAACTGGAAACTTCTGCATGTTTTCACAAAAAAATAATGATTGAACATATGGGCTATTCAACCAGTACTCTGAAATGACACAAACTTTGCTCTTCCCAAAGACTTAAACAAAACAATTTTTTATGCTAAGAAATGATGAAATCTGTACAAATCTTAAAAGAAACTTAGCACTTTGATCTCTTTACAAAGTGGCTAAAATCCCCAAACTTATAATAATAATTATACAACATTTAATGAAATCAAAAAAAAAAAATAAGAAAGTGTGGCAACACTTACCAAGTCTACAGGAGACCCGGCATTCAGGGTAAAAATACAAAAGGGCTGGAGAGTCTGACTGGGGATTTCCTCTCCTCTATCGGTCTGTAAACTGAGTTTGGGAGCACATGGTCCCACTAGAAGGGTCTACAGGATATTCACTCTATATCCAGGGGGGTTACAATACACATAAACCTCTGAGGTCAGATACTGTACAGGGTTATCTATATAATGACCTAAGGGGACTAAAAAAAACCCAAAGTGTACATCACAGTGAGAGGAACTTTGACAATTCTCCTATATCAGACATCTAAAAATGGACTTTGCCATATTGCATCCACACTGTCAAGACAAATCATGGGCACAGACATAACAATTGGCGACGAGGATAAAATTAAAACCATATAGCACCTTCAGGAGAAGTAAAAATGCCTAAATCTGCCGCAGACTTTGAGATTTTGATCAAGATCTGTCTGCAAAAACTTCGGAGTTGTTGACACAACGGCGGTGAACTAGACGCCGTACGCAACTTCCATGCTGCCGTTCCATCAATTGGATTTCGCCCTTTGTAGCACGAGGTTGTGCAACATGCCGTGCACATGCAAAGCCTGCCAGTGACGCATGTACATGTACATGGACACGCTTCATACAGCTACGCGTTGTGTGACAAGTGATGCAGGTGTGTCCAGTCACTCCCAGGAATGATCTCATGGTCCTATCTGACCAAATGTCTGCTGTTAGTGACAGGAATTCCTGCTTGTCCAGGATGTCCTTTATCTCCTTCTGCACCTGCGCAACGTACTTTGGTATGAGGACGCTGGTCAAACTGGACCGAGCCAAGGGCGCAAATCTGTAAAATTCAATAATTGTTTTTTTTTTCAATTTTCAAGCATTCAAAAGAACTAGAAATGTGGAAAATACTTTTACCCAATAAGCATTTAAGTCTAATGCAATAGCAAGTAAAATATTATAATTTGATATGACAACACCTTTTATTTTGGGAGCAATACAATATAGGTCAACATGTATGACTTGAAAATGTTTCCTTCCATGACCACAGGGAATATAAACTGAGAATGCCTGACAATGTTTTGGAAAGAATTCCATAAACAGACGTCACTTGACACCCTGCGTACAAACCCTATGAGACTGGTCTGACAAAAAAAAAAATTTCCCACTAAATGCTGCAATATTTAAATTTGACTTTTTACGACATGTTATCGCTTTCTGATAGCTGGTACATGTTGGTCATTGCACAAAAAAATTAGTGACGTCTGTTTTATACATCTGGAATTCTTTCCAATTTTTTGGCAACAAACTTTATACCTTGGTTCGAGTACTCTCATAAAGTCCCTGAAATATTGGTTCTCAACAAGAGAAATTGGAAGACAGCATCCAACGATGAGATCTTTGATCAGAGCTTCAGAGATGGCTTTCTGCCTTGGGTGTTTCAAGCTGTACAGCTGAACACTGTGAACATCTCCTTGAGCTGATGATGTCGATGGTGATGTGAATGAAGTGATTCGAAGTTGGGAATCATTAGCAGTCCCTGCTTGCGTCATGTGGGAGCTCTTCATGTATGCTTCATACCTTAAATTACAACATGACAACATAATTTGTTATTGTTGGCAAAATCAATGTAAAACAATGGAAACAACTCCATATTTCGTTGCCAATATTTTAAAATATTTTTAAAAAGTATTTGTTAACTACATGTACTATAAAATGTAAATTTGATGAAGAAACTCTAACCCAGAAGAGCCAAAATGTGTTCATGTACTTATTTTTTTGCAATATGTTACAACTTGACAAAGTACAACGGTACAGGTGGATGTTTCATCTGTTCTTGGAACTTGGATCCTAAACAGTCACCCCTTGGTTTCAGCTATTACTACAAACAGAAATGCAATTTTTTTATTTTACGTTGGGCCTTTTTTAAAATAATAAAAAGACTTAACTTTTACCAAGATTTGTAAACTTGATTTAAAAAAATGGGAGCTAGAAAATATCGAATTATGTTTTTAAAATGTCCGTCATGAAATATAGACTGGGATTTTTTTTTTTCTGAGCGGGATTTTGCTATTTGAGGAATAATGGGGTAGGCCCTACTTCAAATGAGCAGCCAGAAAACACTCTAGGCTCACAATTAATGTCTGAATTCATTGCATGCTGAAACTCAGGTAGGAAAATTTACTTATTCTACAAAATACTGTCCCAGATTGTGTGGGGTCGCTAATTTGGAGCACCCCGATGTTTAAGAATTAAAAAAAATACAACTAAATACGCCCAAAGGAGTGGGCTAAACTACACAATCCCCGATCCGAAAATGGGGGGCCTTTTTATTTACTATACTACGTATTAAATAACTTACTTTGCCTTATGCGCCCGACTCAAATGTCGAGTAAATGCCGAACTTGTTCCACACCTTTCAGATATGCGTGTGGTCCCAGGACAGAAAATGCACACAGCAGAGTGTTTCCTGTTCCCTGCTTTAGCATCTGCATATTCTTTATGGTCTCTGTAACCGAACTTTATCACAGCAGATTTGCTCGACATGATGAAAGTTTTACGATGCTGTAACCTGTAACCAACCCGTGCGTACATAGTTTACATGCTGCACATCGCGGCGCGCTGCATGTAGTTCACGTTGATGACGGCGTTGATGAGTCGTTATTCTATTTTCTGGTGCAGACTGCACGTTGTAAAAAGTCGCCAACGTGCACGTATTGTACACACGACACCGGTGTCCAATGATTCCCCTCGTTAGCTGCACGACTGCCTGGTATGCTGGTACATTGGAGACTTTCCAACGTGCAGTTCGAACCAACGGCGATATAAAATGTTTCGTTAACAAGATTGACAACATTATCTACGGGCTAGCAATGTTTTGTACCACGGTATACGGTCCGGTACTATACTGAACGGAGTGAACGAAGTTATCGATTATAAAAGCTGGAAATTATGCTACAAATTGCCGGTCTCGACCCGAGACCAACCAAAATATCGAGACCAAAGGGGACCGCGGTACCGAGACCAAGACCGAGACCACAGCAACCGAGACCGAGACCGAGACCAGCAAAAAGTGGTCTCGAGACCGGTCTCGAGACCGAGACCGGTCTCGAGACCTACAACACTGGTATTGGGTGTGTGTGCCAGGGAGCTACACCTCGGTAATCGCTTGGAAAGGCTTTTGGGGGGTCCTCACCCTCACCCTCACCCACATAATGCTACCTATCAAGCTGTTGGGGATGTACACCATGAAGGAATTTTCTAAATTGCAACTGTCTCGCATCCAAAGTCCCAAAAATTACATGAAAGCAACACATGATTAGAAGACAAAGTAAATAATTGTTTAAATCGTCATTTGTGATTGGTCTTAAAAGTTGTCTTAATCTTCCAACAAATAGCTATATCCAACCACGTCATGTACTAGCGTGACATTAACTTTGAAGTCGAAGTCATAAAGCCTAGAGGCCCCTGGGGCAGTGGCGTAGCCGGGGGGAGGGGGGGGGGGGGGGCAAGGGGGAGTGGGCAACTCCCCCCCCCCCCCCGAAGAGCTTGACTACAACCGTGTGTAGTTGAGGGGGGAACTGCCCCCTTGTGGGAAATCTTGCCCTCCTCTAGCCCCCCCCCCCCCGGAAGAGCCTGGCTACGCCACTGCCCTGGGGCCCTTAAACTATTGCAAGATACACAGCCCATATAGTCGTATCAATTCTATAGGAAGCCTTTAGCTAGTCTTTATTAAACTAATACAAATTAATGTACATGTAGTTTATGCTTCTGTACAAAGAAAACACATTCATCCAATGTAGTCCACCCAGTTAGTGTTAATTGAAGGGTAGGCTACTGTATTGTTGTCTATTAGTAAGTTAGCTCTTGACTTGGTGGATTGAAATCAAGTTATCAGTACTGTACATGTCTATGGAGCCTAGTTTACTTTCCCACACTGTATCCCCAGTGCATAACAGGACCAGTCCACAGTCTATATATTCAACTTGAGTCAGTTACATTATTTCTGTTCGAGCAGATTGTCATTTGTCAATGCAGACAATTATGTTTGGCAGGAAACAGCACCCAATTGAAATTCAAGCTGAGTTTTTATTCACAATCGGGTGTATGTGATTTAGGTGTCTTAATTTTTTTGTTAAATATTTAGTTAATGCCTACATGTATAACAATAATTTTATAGTGTGTTATTTGGTAGTATCAGTTGATTCCATAGTTTTAATTGATTTTTAAAATTTTTTAAAAAATCTCAAAAAGCGATTTAAATCAGTGATTAAAAGAAAAAAAATCATTTGATTTTATATCGCAATTTAAATCAGTGATTTGAATCAACATGATTTAAATCAACTAAATTTGCCATACAGCAAACGGTGAAAGTAAATTTTATTATAGGCTATATGTATTGAAATATTTCTGCCTGATAATCTAGAAATTGTAAAAAATAGGTAATTGAAGATGAAAACCCTCTTTTGTTAATGACTTTTTTGAAGCGCTTTGGTGGTAGTGCAAGCTGGTGGTGGTGCCAGCTGGTGTTGTGTGTGTACTGTCTGGTAGGTACAAACTATATTAAGGGGGCAACTATTTCATTTGAATTTACAAAAGCCTCAAATGCAGTAGTATGATATGGGAGGGTACCAGAGTTTACCCCTTCCCCGCCCCCCTTCCCCACCCCTATAATCTCCCTCCCCGCCCCTCCTCCGCCCTCTCCCCTCCCTCTCCCCTCCCTCTCCCCACTTAGCCCCGCCCCCTCGCAATGATCTTCCTTCCCCAAATATATCTCCCTTCCCCAAATATTCTCCCCCCTCTAGCTCCCCAAATATGTCTCTTCTCTCTCCGAGGTGTTATATTATAAGTGGGAGGTACGGCGACAAACCCCATATCTCCCTCTGTCTAGGCACCAGATCAGGCTCTTACTATCTCTTTATTAAAGGGATAGGGAGGTTTGTTATGATTAAAAACTTTATTTAAAAAAACAAATCATTTTTAATAAACAAACCTCGAGCTATCTGATAAAACAGATCAATGCGATCACCATATAATCATCAAGAATGTTTTTTTAGTTTGTGAAACGTGCGGTGAAATAGTCTCAGATTTTTCGGCAGAAAATGCGCAAGAAGATCGTATCAATTGGTCAATTTTAAAAAGAAATAAAAGAAAAACTGTGGAGAAACTTTGTTTTTTCTGTGTGTCCAGAGCAAGACTCAGAAGACGTCCTAGAAACAATCAATAAATATAACGAGCTCGTTAATTACAAAACATTGAGGGGAAACGGATGTGTTAAACGGTCGTTAATAGCATCGTGTTTTTATAATGTAGTTGGATTAGACGAAGAACGAGTAAGAGATTTATTTAAAGTGACTCAAAATCAATTTAATAAAGCACTAAAAAGATACGATGACCACTACAATAAAGGCGGGGCCGAGGGTGACACCTCAATTAACGATATTCATCAATACCATACTAGATCACATAATAACTACTACATCCCTCTTGCACGCACATTTTACGTAATGAACACTCTTCGTTTTCATGGACCTCATCTATGCAATGGACTCAGTCAGTCTATGAAATCGCAGTCCTCTGTTGGCTGATTTAAAACCACTTTCAAGAACCATCTTATCTCCCAGTATATAACATAGTTTGCTTTGTCTTTTTTGGTTTTTCTACATTCATACCGTTCGCTTTAATTGTGCTTTCTTTTGCTTGCATCATCCATTTTATAAACTGTGTCGTTGTATCACAAGTATGTTTCGTATGTCCGTCTGTAAAGTTTATTAAGTTTATAAGTCCACTCCGTTTGTTTGTCTGTTTCATTGTTTTGTTTTGTTGTGTTTTGTCTTTTGAATTTAGTCTTCCTTTTTCAGTATTGTTTATATATTTATTTTTTTGTGTGTTTAAGGCATTCCGTTTATAAGCTTCGGCTTCTTGTGTAATGCGTCCACTTAGTAGTTTTCATGTAACAATTGTTTTGTTTTCTAAAGTGCTTATTCATGTGGAAATAATTGTTTCTGAAATGAAAATGAAGAGGTAAAATAGAGGCATAACTTGGCGGATCGCCTTCATAATGTTTATTTACCGAGAATTTGAAATTGTAAGTTTTTCTATAAGAGATTTGTTTCCTTTGCCAACCATTCGTCCACCCGTTTTTTAACTTCTTTTTCAAAGTCTGTATCGTTTTTAATTTGTTGAAGCTTTGTGCTGGTCTTTTTTCTAATTTTCTGCTTAAGCTCGTTAAATTTTGCGAGCTCTCTCGTAATCAATATAAACTCTTCGTGCGATATATATCCGTCGTTGATGGCTTGAGACACGTATTCTTCAATCGTATTAAGTTTGGAGTCTGCTAATATTTTAATCTGGTTGTGCTTTTTCAGCTTGGCGGATAATCGCTAAGCAGAATATCTACACCAAAAGCGCCTTTAAACGTTCCTTCTAGCACCAATCAAACGGGTGCTGATATAACACGCAAGAGAGCGGGAATACTGACAGCCCCCGCTATAGCCCCCAACCCTTCTAATCCTAGCTCTACGTAATTAATACTGTCGATCATTCTCTTTATTTTTTTATAAGTGCGCTCTCGGTGGTCTCTCTCTTTCAAGATTAAAGATCGAATCTCTTCAATCGTTTTAAGTCTGTATACTTTTGTTTCTTCGTTACTATTTAATCGGAGTAAATATCGGGGTATAACGCCTTACCATCTACACTCATGTTTTTAATATAAAAAGATTTTAAGATTGAAAGATCTCCAACTCGATAATGATACCCTCACCCTTATTGTTGAATACCTGTCCTTTTTAACCACTGATAAAAAAATGTCAGTTTGTCGATTATACCGTTTTTAAGATTTTTAAATCCCTCGGCTCTATCAATATCGGGTTTCTTGCGTAGCCACGGGTACGATTTTTAAGATGTCAGAAGGACGACCATTAAAAAAGTTTTCACTCGTACTTAATTGCGGGCAGCAAATAAACAAAAATTTAAACGGATTAACGTCGTAAGACCCCGTATACACCACTTTGGGTACCAGTCGTCCTTTGGGTAAATTGAGTAATCGAGATACTTCTCTGTTCAAGCGCAATTTGAGATTTACGTCGGTTATCACCAACGTCACCTTTTTAGATTCTCTAAATATTCGAAAACTTACCCCGGGTATAGAATTTAAAATGAAATCGAACCAATCGACGTCGTACCACCTCCGGTGGTATGATGACCGAACCGATACTTCAGAGTGGTAACGGCTCTAAATGA
This sequence comes from Patiria miniata, assembly GCF_015706575.1. Lineage (NCBI taxonomy): Eukaryota > Metazoa > Echinodermata > Asteroidea > Valvatida > Asterinidae > Patiria > Patiria miniata. The sequence continues at coordinate 1,219,069 of NW_024037065.1, read as the reverse complement.
CTCAGAGGAATAAAATCTAAACCATCACCCGTCACGATAAGACTTCCTTTTATAATCACCCCTGCTTCTCTACTATCTCTCAACTCGCTCGCACCCATTTCTCCTTCAATAAACCTTGAAGCCAATTCCTCACCTTCAAAGATTTTTCTTTCTCTAACAAATAATATTCTTATCAAAGATTGAAGCGTATTAAGTTCTAATTAAGTTTTGGTATTTCTGAAGACATAGCGGCTAAAATCAACCCTCGCCGTTCAGCTATAATAGCTCTTTTTCTTTTGTTTGATTCTAAAACGGATTCTAGTCTATCGGCTTCGTACGCTTATATAAGATCGTTTATAGTTTGTTGAAAAACATTTTCATCGTTAAATAAAAAGTGGCAGGGTATATCGGGTAACAATCGCTCTATAAAATCTCTATCCGGCGTTCTTATGTGTACATCTGAAAGAAACTCCGAGGGTACGGGGGGAGGTTTATCTGTGGTAAACGCGGGTCTCCCATCTATTTGCGTAAACCAATCAATCTCTGTGGCGCTGGAAATATTAAAATATCCGGCGTTAAACAACACCCTTTTTACGCGTACAGATTATTGACCGTTTAAATTATCTACGACCTCTTCTAATTTAAACGTCTGCTCATTTTGAAACAAGTGAAACGAATGCATTTATTTAAAAGTCTTTTTATATTAAAACTGAAACTAAAATAATGGCTGCTTTTATTGTGTGAAAAAAGCAGATACAATCGATAGCTGTTCAGGTAACGAAACAAGTAAATCAAATGTAGCCAAGGCAAACGAGCTTAAGCATCAAGCTGCACCCCAAGCAAAGTGTTTAAGCAGCACTAGACCCAGTGAACTGGAGGTCATAGTTAATAATACCAACGGGTTTTTAACCTTGTTTCCCGACTTAACCTCGGACAATAAATTGCCTCACGTTGAGACGGACGAGGATGTAGATCGTTGGAAATCACACCCCATGTCGTTTTATCAAAATCGATAAATTTTGCGATCTACTGCGCTACTACGGGCTGCGGTATTGGATTCGATCTTTTAAACGCGAGCAACATGTACGTTTGGGCCATCTTTAACTTTCATTTATATTTTACGGTTAGAAAGATCCTGTACGACTTTGCCGCTCCTTTACCGGAAGATGACGCATTTAACGCTCTAGACAACAGTTATAACCACAGAGCATTTACCGATACCTGTTTGTTGTTTGGCATAGATCAAAACAAGTCTTTTAAACAGACGAGAGACACAAGTTCGGCCAACCATGACACAGACTTACTCAACGCGTTCGGTGGTATGGTTAAAGTCAAATCCTCCTTAAGCCATTTATTTAATACGCCTATTTAAATTATGCCGTTTTCATTATACTGCCCGGTAGTATACCCTGGGCCACCAACCAATTTTGCGTGGCCAGAGCTCCACTTAATACCCGTCAATTTAACCGCATCCTCTACGTTAAGTTTGTCTAAGTCCGGCGCTTTCATTTTGAGTAGTTTATTTCCTACCATGGCGTCTCATCGAAAGACCCGATATGACGGCTCCGTGATAAATCGTATTTGCTATTCCGTTGGTGTCAAAGTTACTCATCGTTTTTAATATAACAATTTTTAAATTGCTGGTTTATTCCATGTCTAGCGTTTTGGGGGCGCTGGGTGTAGTGGGTTGCGTGACTACCGGCACTGGCTGTTCTACCGGCGCAGTTGACTTACTTCTTAGTAACAGCAACCCCACTCCTATTATCGACGCTATAGCACCCCACATGACCCAAGAGTTGTAGTCTGGTGAGCTCGTAGCTTCGTCCGATGTTACGTTCATTTTTGCTAATTTTAATTTCATCTGTCTATTGTGCTCGGCTAAGGCGGGCGGGCTAAATACCCCCTGTTCAATTACCGTGGGACGGTATTGTTATTGAGGAAGTGTGGGACCCTTCAAGCCAAAGCGGGAGACGGTCCACGCATGAACGCACACGGTACAGCCGTGCATGGTGACGGTTTGCAGCGGGGCTTGTATGTTTAAGGCAGACAAAAGATCAATTACAGGATAAGTGATCCTTTGTGGAATGTTTACTGCCCTTACTAAATCCCTGGCCAGTTCACCTCGTTGACCAGTTGGGTTTTTTTTATTACAAAACAAACTGTTATTATAACTTTCGCCATCTTTCCTTAACACTTCTTTTCCGCTTTTTCTCATTAGGTATTGACGTAAAATTGAACAAGTGTCTACAGGGTGATCAGAATATCTAGCATCCGCTTCTCTTTTTTGCCTTTTGAAACTTGTTGATGAGAATGAATAAATCAATGAATGATTTGTTTTACTTGTCTTTTGTCGTTCTTTCATTTTTGGTTCGTCTTTTTGGGGGTTCATTTTAATTCATATTGCTCCGTGAGAGTTAAGAGTAAGGAGTCAAAGTTATAAATTGGGTTAAGTTGAAAATAATATAAGGGGAGAGGGATTCGCGTGTTTCTTAAGATATTCTTTACAAGGACCCAATGAACTTAAATAATAAAAAGAAAATATTTTGAAAAAAGGGAAATATTTTTAAAACTTTAAACACATCTCCCCTCAGCCGTTTCTGTACAAACTCGTCAAATGGATCCTTGCATCGGTCTCATCCTTTCGCATTTTTTTCCTTCGTTTTTATTCCCTCCCATTTCGTACGTTCCCTTTAGCTAATAGTTGGAACAAAATTCGTGTACAGTTACAGACATTTTAAAAACAACTACTGTCAGTTATTCTGAGCAAGTGAAGAACATTTTTGCGCCGTGGCTTTCGTGGTTTTAGACTTGCATTCCTTCCAAAGACACCTGGAAAAAAAGCGAAAGAGCATTATGTCAATAGGCCGTCGTATTGATGACGACACCAATTACAAGTGCGCGGCTTTTTCTACGTAGCTAGTATGTCCCAATAGCTCCATACGAAATGTGCACCATAAAGTGTGGCATCGTCAATACGAAAGCTCATTCAATAGAACTTGAATAATAGGCCTACATGTACCATAGAGAAAGAACTTTTCTCTATGCGTGTACATTACATGCCATGAATGCTGTAGTAGACACCAATTATATTGAACAATAGCTCTCTGCAGAGGATTAGCGATGTGCCCGGTCTTTGCGGTCGGTGAGTAGAAGCCGCCACTGATGGGTACGAAACCGCAGGATTCATTGTTATAAAAATGGTTATTTGTAGCGGGAGCCGGGAGTGCCAACCGTGGGACGGTTTGTAGAAACAGGTCACCCGCTTTCTTTTCAAGCGGGAGCCGATAAAAGAGGGGCTCAATTGAAAGCGGCTCCCGGTAAGTGAACAGGGGGTATTTAGCCTGTCCGCCTAAAGCTTTACCCTGCTGAATTTGCTGAATTTTTAGTCTTGGTCACTCTCGTTACCGTCGGTGATGACGTTGTTTTTATCGGTTGGCTGAGCTGCAGGCGTTGCTGTTGCTGCTTTCTGATCTTCCATTTATTATTTAAGGTTTATTAAATTTCAAATGTTTTGTTGTGATAATCGTAGCAACTAGGGGTGATATTAAAGTTCCGTACTTGTACGAGTGTAACAACAGATAACACTCGTGAAAATTGACTTAAAGTGTATTTACCAACGGTTTTAACAATTTCATTTCCAAATTTAATTTCGTACAGATGATACAGCTTTTCGAGTTCTTTGCTGTCAAGAGCTTCGATATGTTTAACGGTGTATTCTTTTCCCAAGTACTTTCTAGAGTTTCCGGCTGCTACGACACCGCACAAACGATCTTTATGTTCTGCGTTGTGTTCTTGTTCGTTCGTTAAAGCAGGTTTTAGGTCCTCCATTTAATTAGAAACGAATTTAATTTTGTTTTAGCTTTTGCAACTTTGTTACAAAAGCGATGGTATTCGTAGGTGTAAAACGATAAAATAAGCGATATGATGATAGTAGCTAAAAACTGCAAATACTCGAATATTGCTATCATTTTCTAACAGCAAAATGTATTTTGTTGACGTTTGTTGATCAGCAAATTGTATTGCTTGTGTAGCATGTTGAATAGGTTGCTACTCAGCTAGGTTATTTTAGTTAAGCAGCTAGGTTATTTTAGTTAAGCAGCTAGGTTATTTAAGTTAAGCAGCTAGGTTATTTTAGTTAAACAGCTAGGTTATTTACCTACTCCAATAGCTCGTAACTAACTGGAGGTTCGGTGTATACTACTAATTTGCTATATTTCACATCTCTCAAACGTCGTTTTATATGATCTCGTTCTTCAATGGGTACGACGTCATTTTCGTCTAATGCTTGATCAAACGATGTTTTATCCTTGCAGTAAAATAAAGCCAACCAAGCCGTGTTTTGTCTATAATCTTTTAAAACGCTGTTGTACTTTTGAGTTAATAACCAACAGCTGTGATTGACGTGTCTTCCACTAAACGCCATTTTGCTTAGCGCGCACGGCTGTTTACGATATTTTCTCTTGATCCGAAGAGCAATCGTCCACGATAAACAGCGTATCAACACCTTCAAATATTTTCCTGTAAATGTCGATCGTTTCGTTGAGCGTCATATTGTTTTATTTTTAAATATGGTAGGGCAAATAATGACTATCACTTCAAATACGTTTTTAAAGTCTGACTCTAACAGATCCAAAATCCATTTGGATTTACACGTTTTGTTTTGCCGACGATTACAGCGCAATGCTGTCATTTTAACTTAACAGAGATTTAAAATTCCCGTCTTCCAAGTTCAATTGAGCATCCATGACCAGAAATACGTATGTTTATGCCTCCTCCGTCTCCGAGTTTCCTACCGGATCCGTGAGCGGAATTGTCATCGTTACTTCTAAAATCAAGCCACAGACCGTACTTGTCTCCGAGGTCAAAACCCGTCAAATTTAAGTCTTTTGCCACTCCGCGCCCGTTTTCGGTATCGCTGTCTCCAAAGAACTTGCTAATTTCATTCCAGTGTTGATACTGAAACATGCTTTGACTGTAGAGTTAATTGGGTTTACCTTCTACAGTCACCGATGTTTTGGTTATTTTTGGATTGTAAAATCGCTGTGGAGAATACAATATCTGTTACCATAGGCATCCGCGATAGCTTGATCTTTACCGTTGTTGGCGCCCGCGTTAGCATCTTCAGCCCCAGTTCTTAGTTTAGACACGTTTTCTTTTTCTATGCAGGGGGAAAGCCATGTTTCGAGTCGTCGAGCTGTTGAGCCAATTGTCAAACGTTTGAACCAGTAAAAGCTAAGGCGTTGACGATCGCGCCTCCTATCATCATAGCAACGCCAGACATATTATTATAAACGTCTAAAACGATGAAACCGATAAAATAGATTGGCTTAAAAAAACAAGCAATTTGGCAAATTTATCTACCGGGTTCTGCGTATGTACCCAGGCCTACGAGTACATCGCAAGAGTTTGAAACATCAAACGACTTTCACCAAATGGATGTGCTATACCTCACGGCTGTTCCAGCGCAAAATAATGGCGCCCTCTGTCGTTCTAATCGCGCCAATCGAAAATCTCCGTAAAATGACGTCACCGACACTCTTCGTGGGTCGGGCCAAGCGAGTTTCGTATCATGAATATTTATATCTGGGAATATTTGGAATGTCATTGGTAGATTAATCAGTCAAAGTTCAAAATGTTTCTTATTCAAAAGATTGTTATTTTCCCCTCATTTCCATATATGAATATCAGCTCATGAATATTAAATTACTGAAAACGGCGTCCGTCAAAACTGGTGTTCGACCGAACTGATTATCGCGGTGTGCGGTCATGTGACAAATTTGTCACATTAAAAGGTGTTTTTCTCCAAACAAGAGGTTTTCCCCGATGTAAGGTCCACATCAACTTTGTTTTGGAGATACGTGCTGCATATGTGTCCGGTTTGAAGGTAAGGCCAGCGGTAGATTTGTTGATATTCAGGTGCAAAAAGTGACATATTTTCGTGTGTGCGCGGAATGCCAAACGGTCGAGTTGGTTGTAAAGCGTACATGGTACGCGCGTGTGTATCACGCATAGCCCAAGCGCTTGATGGTTTAGAGACAACTCGACCGTTTGCGTGTTCATGTATTTGTACGGGCACGCGTGCGGATCTAACCCGTACCTAGGTTCGTGCATGTGTGGACGAAGATCCTCCATTGGCGTGATGCACATGTACATGACATGACATGTCGTGTATTGTGCTACAACTTTGTTATACATGGGAAAGATTTCCATACATAAATACATCAACATGATCAACTAGGCCTTAATTGGAAGGTAAAAAAAAATGCTATTGGCACGATTCAGTATAAAATCAATAAAAACAATACGAACCGGTCATGACAACAGAGAGAGAAAAATGCCCCCCCCCCCCTAAAAAAAATGAACATTTCATAACAATTTGATTCTGACATGAACAGGATGAAAGTAGTTAACATGTCGGACTAAATCTTTTTTAATTGTACATGCCACCTTTCGTGTTCGCAGAACTTATTCTGGCATGTCTGACGTTGAATTTATTTCAGGCTTTGCATATTTGTTCAGTAATGCTTAGCCAAATGCCAAATCCATTTTCATGTAAACACATTAGTGCCTCAGCTTCATGGGGACATGAAAAAATTGGCAATTCTAAATTGAGGTGTTTTGTTTCTGTGTGATCCTGTACCATACAAATGGATCTCTTTTTTCTAGATCACCAACCTTCCCAAATTTTTCAGCCACTTTTTTTTATTAGACTTCGCACAGGCCTTATTGTGCAGTGTGCACCCCCCCCCCCGATAAAGTAATGGTGTCATGATACATCATGTACATGTGACATGCACCACTGCTTTAGTGTTGGCGGTACATGTAGAACTTTGAATGTATGGCTACATTTCTCCCATGCCCCACCCCCACCCCACCCCCTAATAAAAGCAATTGTACATGTGATCCTGTTTTCTGAAGAAAAAAAACATTTTGTTATGATTTTTCAGGAAGTTTGCAGTATCATTCTCCTGACAAGAGGGTTTCTCGTATCTTCTGGAGCTCTGGTGAGATGGTGGTGTGATGAGCCGTTGACTCCTCGTGATGAGCCGTAGCGTCCAGTGGAAGTGAATCTTTCATCCCACGTTTGTGCATGGCGGATCAGGATTACACAGACATGAGCATGTGTTGGGTGTATTTTTGGTAACTGAATGTGTGCAAAACTGTGTGATGCCATGTGCACTGCTAGATTTGAACAAACCGTGCACCGCCTTGATCCGACACATTGAGAACTTCTGTTGTCTGCTTGCCAAGGAATCACTCTGGAATTTAAGCTCAGGATTCACACGTCACACATGATCACTCGCGATGGACTGGTTCTCGCTCCAATAATATCGGACATGTTTACATGTTAATGCACATTTATGGCCATTGACTGGATCACCTCTGCACATGTGCAGTACAATTTTGTTTTTTGGAAAATCATATTTACATTCTGATTTCTCGTGCATGGCCATCGCAAAACTGACTCGTACATGAACCATAAACAGTAGGCAATATGGTCATGTCTCTACTGAAACTGCATTAATGACAACATTGTTGCCACTTTGAATGGGCTGGATCCATGCTTGCATTATCATTGTGATTTTGTACATAAGGGCAGAATTGTGACCTAGGCTAATTTGTATACATTGGTAAGAATTCTTCCAGGACTACTGCGAACGACACTCCCAAGTGCCACAATTATGAATTGAAATACAACTGGATATTAACTTTCACTGAAAATCAACTATTTGTTGACACTACTAAAATGCTATTATTACATTAGATATTTTTATCGGCGTTTTTTTAAAAGTAAGTCAATAGGCTACTAATAACAAGTTTTAAGTTGGCCTTCTTTTCCATACTTTAAAACAGATGAGACTTTTACGTGTACATTGTATGTGGATTGCTTTTTTAGGTGTACTGTGACCAATGGGAGACCAAAGGATTTCACTAAATTGGCCGCCAACTTAAATAATGAAATAAAGTAAAAAATAAATATTACCCTGCCAGTTTTTAAATCTAATATTCAATTGGAGTCTGCCTTTGCTTGTGCCACATGCAATGATTGGCTGCAGCCTCTACTATCTCTGGGGGGAATGCGGCAATCTCTATATATGCTGTGTGATGTCATGTGGCCATAGATTTCAGCAACCTTGCTGGTTACTTTTGCTTCTTGGAAGGGTTCTGGACAGAACTGTTGTGCTGACCCGACTCGAAACTGTAACCGACCCAACCAAAAACCAACTTTGTGTTTGGTCGGGTCAGTTTGTCCGTCATTTCAATTGGGTTGGTCAGTTTTGTGTTTGAAAATTTGCGGATCAGGTCGGATCGGGTCAATTCAAAACCCGAAATAAACGGGGAAAAAAGATGGAAACAGTTTGGAAATTAACACAGCGCAGGATTTGGATTATATCTATAATGTTTCGCATCGGTTTGGCCTGTAAAACACTACTGGACAGGGGAGGTTTTCGAAGTTTTCGAGGTTTGGATGAAGCTAATCAGGGGCACTTGTGGACATATGCAGGACTGCATTTGCTCGAGTTTTCCTAATAGCCCGAACAGTCCTGAATCCTGGAATTTTAATACAATTCCCCCCCCCCCCCCACCCCAGGGAGTTAGGGTTAATGAAACATGTTTGAAGAGATAAGTGTTGCACCCGTAGTGGTTTTACTTCATGAATATTGCTGTGCAAATAGGGGCAGGATATTGTTTCTTTTATGAAATTTTTAAACAATTTCAAGCAAACTTGGAGCATTACATTTGTTCATATAATCATAAGGCCGTCTGACCTACAGGAGTCTGATGTAGAAAGCTCATCCTGCCTAATATTATTGGTGTTCGTACAAAATTATTTGTATTCTTAACATGCATGATCTGGCCGGAGTTCTGCTGAATATTTCCCCCACAAACCACCGGCCTGTGACTCTCAGCGCACGGTTTCGCTGCGCTGCAGTTCAGCGGGTAGGGCAGTGCGACAACGCCGTGTTAACGCCGCGCGTGCCCCAGTGGTGTGTGCATGCGTTCACGCCCTACAGCTATTGTGCCGTGTGATGTGCGTGTATACCGCACGGTGTTCGTGAAAAGTGGCTGTATTTTAACGGTTCTAAAAAAAAAAATACCGCTGGCCTTCGAATGAAACTTCATGAGTCATTTAAAATGGTCCTTATTTACAAGAAGTGACCAAGGAATAATTGGGGAAAACTTGGTATCAATAATAAAACGGGATTTTCGTCGGGGATTTTTAACAACTTCCAAAACAAACAGCGACAGAAAACCTTACGCACGAAGCGTAATCAAACCTGATTTTTACAAGTATTTTTAACTTTATGGGCCAGCTCAATCTCCCGATGTGTGGAAACTCACGTTATCTGTCAGAATTATAGTATGGCACCAAAAGACATTGTGTGAGTCATGATTTAGGGGCAAGTTTGGGGCATGTTTTTCGTGTTTTGTTTTCGTGAAAATACTGCGCAATAGTCGTAGCCTTGTTGCCATTTTGTGATTGGACATTGGACGACGTTCATTTGATGGTGTCTTCGTATCTCCAGTGCAAGTAGCTGCAAGCGCGGTCGCAAGTGCTGCTTACGCACCTGGGATCCGTCCGCACTCAAATGGAGTGTTAAGTAATTCTTCCGGTCGCATTATCAGTCCTTTTTAGATATTAGGTAGGTATTTTTTTTTTTTTATTAAAATAATGATTGAAGAGAAAAGCAGGGGTCAATTTAATACGCACAATATGTACATAAAATTAATAAATTTACATTCATAAAAAATTTTTTTTTAAAGAAAGCATGAATATAGATAAATAATATAAGTTTCTTTTTAAAGAGAGAAGTAATTCTTCCATTCCCAAAGTTTATGCACAAAATTAATGTCCAACGAATCATTGCAGATAGCTTGCAATGTTCATTTAAATATCGAGATATATACACAGTAGGGTTTATGAAATGATTTTTCTTTTCCCCCTTTCTGTATCATTATGTGAACGAAATGTGTCACAAAAAACCTGCAGAATCTGGTCTTGTACGATGAACATGTACATGCGGCGCCCGTACGTGTACCTGGTACCGTACGTACTTGCGTACATGTACTTCAACGTCGTTAATTGACCAATCACAAAATGGCAACAAGGCTACGACTATTGCGCAGTGTGAAAATTTAGGACGCCATCTTGAATTTCCAAAATTGCATGACGTCATCACTTTGATACACTGGAGTAAACAAACGCTGTGCGGACAAAATTGCTCAAGTTAATTACGTTATGTGTATGGGATTGAAACGGCCGTGACCTACCCTGGGATAAAGTAAAACGCAAGACTTATAAATACGCTTTGACGGTTGTCGACGTTGCGAGTCGATACCACGAAGCAGAACCGCTGGTTTCTAAAACGGCGGATTCCACCAAAGATGCTATCGTCAAGATTTACGCGAGATCTCCATTTAGTTAGCCGAGAGAGTAGAAACACGCAACGGGTCGAGCAATTACCCAGCGTTATCAAGGCTATAAACGATGAAACGACGAGATTAATAGCAAAAGCGCCGTCAGAGGCGGTTAAACTAGAACAGGTCCGGCAATCGCCGGCTAACCCCGTTAAAACAAAAGAGCAACAATTACCGCAAGACGCCATGGTTAGATATTTATATTGCCCGGGCGAGCAAGAGGGTGGAACCTCGAGAAGAGCCACAGATCCAATTTGGAGCGTAGACATCTTCAACGTGGAAAAAAGAACGAGGAAAAAAGGAGTTTTGTGAGACAAGAGCTTCAAGTCGTACCCGAGGACACGCAATTACCGCCGTAGTGACCAAAAGCCAGCGTGTTTATACCGTCCGGTAAAATGTACCTCTTTATGTCCAGCGGACTCAACGATAGTTTATTTTGAGATACGGTGCAGTCGTAATAGTGACCGATTTTGTGACTCCCTTGGGTTTTTTTCAGGTTGATGTCAGCGGTTAAAAATGGAGTACATTTTAGGTCTTATGCAAACGACTTCTTTGATTATTTTACCTCCAAACTCGTCTTTAAATGTACCGATCACTTTCTTATTGGTTCGATCGTACAAAGGATGATCCGTCGGATAATTTGAAAGGTGGTATTGTTGCCTGTTTTGCTGCATATCTTTGTATACGTCGTCAGTGTGCACTACGAGTTCCAAACTGTCTGTATCTGTGTACATCAATCTGATTTTCTCTTTGTACTTGTCTTTCAAATGGTTGTAATAAAAATCGTACATCAGCGTCTTAGATAGATCGACAAATGACAATTTGCATTCTGAAAATGACGTCGTCGTTTTGTAGCTCGGTTTCTGTATAATTTTTTTCGTGTTTAAATCAGAGGTCGCTTTTGTTCGGAGTTACGTGTTTTTGTCTATGTAAGATGCCATTCAAGGCACCTTTTTAAGTTTCAAGCCGAGTTTGAGATACAACTGTAACGTGACGTAGTGCAAAACATATTTTTGTTTAGGATTAAGGGTACACGTTAATTTGTGCACGTTGCTACTAGGTTCGGTATCCAATAACTCGTTTTGATATCCAGACATCCATTCTTTTGGTATGACGATATTTTCTGGCGCTAGGGGGTAATCGTTGTGCAGGTTGTGGAGATTGTCCGGGTAATCGAGGTCTACTTCAAAGCAGTAACCGGTGTTTGACGTTTTCCTGAGAGATAATATCTTGGACTCGGTAAACGTTTTTGTAGACGCCCATTTAAAGTTTTTGTACGGCAGGTATTGACTCATGGCCCAGCCGTACAGATTGTTTGCATCGAGGTAGGTGATGTAACTCGACGGCTCGTTTGGATTATGGTCGGGTAGGTATTTGTTGTTGGCTTTGTGGTATCTCATACCACCCACGCTCGAGATCACACCTCTTTTTGCCTTTTCAAAAAATTTTTGTCTACGTCTTGCAATAGTTCGAGTTCAACTTCCGAGTGTTTTAACAAGGCATCCCACGACAACCCTGGGGCTGTGTAGTAATTAGCCGGATCTAACGCGTAGTTTGAAATACACGTTTGCCTAAAGTTTTCAAATACGCAAGCCAGTAATAACGTATCGGTAGTGACGTACAAATCGTGATATTGCCCGATGTTTTTAACTGTAAACTCGTTCCACGTCAGTTTAGCTCTGTCGTAGTCCTCTCGCGATATATTTTCGTCTTTTAGGCTGCTGTAAAATTGTTCGATGGGGGGTAGGCTGGTCTCTTGAAATCTGTCAAACAAGTCCATGTATTCATACGGATAAACTCCTTTTTGTAACAACGAGTTTATGTTTTGACGATTAAAATGTTCTCTGAGTAGTTTAAACGACTCTCTTGAACAAGCTTTAGATAATCTATCCAACGAAGACGCCATAAAACTAAACGAGTCTTTAAATCGCATATTTCCGATCGAAAACGAAATATACTTTTCCAAATTTCTAGCGATAACTTGTATTTCCTTTTCGTCATCGTACTCTGAAATACTCTGCATGATCAAGTGAGCGTCGTAATTTTGCAGATTGTGAAAGACGACCGGTATGGGGGTAAAACCTGGTTTAACTTTTAATTTTAGATTGCAGTAGGCATGCGCGGCACCTCTATATCTACCCGTGACGTGGCAGTGATCTCTCACCTTTCTAAATTTGTTGATTTTCTTTTTGCATTCGAGGCATTCAGACTCTGTAAATCCACACATGTAAATCCATGTGTTTTTCTGTTTTGGGGTTTTTTGGGGGTTTCTGGCACTGACAGTTGCTCGAGTAATTGGGATAAATTGGTTTCTCGCAAATCCAACACGTGTTTGTTTTATCATGATGTTCTTTAGCTCGCTTGTTTAATTTCATGAGTTGTGTTTTTTTAAATATGCAATTTATGTCGCTTTGTATTTTAAACATTTTATTTACAAATTTTGATGCAGCATCTTTACCTATATAAGTCTCTTGAACGCATTGGTGTCGCCGCATCTAACTACTACCAACGAGTAACCGCTGGCTTTGTGAATGTTTGTCTTTTGCGTGTTGTCCTCTTTATCGTCCGAGTTTTTTTCTAATATCGATTCAAAGTCGGCGTAAACTACAAACGGTGCTTTTTGTTTAAACCTGTAGTTTTTAAATTCTAATATTGGTACATCGTTTTCGTCGACTATCCACTCGTTGTTTACATATTTTTGGCTAGCGGTAGGAAATACAATCTTTGACGGATGTGTATCTATACCGTTACAATCGGTCATGTGTCTATCTAATTTTACTTGCGTTCTATAATGACACAGGCACCTTCGACAAAAATATTTCTTACTTTATGTTTTGTAACGTTGTAAATCAATCTCGAAAAATTATTTATCCAGCAGTAGTGATGCTTGTCGCCCTCAGAAAACATCAACAGATCGAAAGGCCGTGACTCTCCTTTGTAGTTTTTAGACACGTATAACGGATATGTTTCCCCCTCATAACCGTATACGTTTATCGTTAAATTATTTTGTCTTTCTATCTTTGGTATCTGGTCGATCGGTGTTGGAAAGTCTACGCCTTTAAATTTGAGTCCGTCGTCCTGGGTGTATACAACAGGTTCTTCTTTATTAATTTTATAGTTAGGATCGTTTTTTTTATGGTATTTTTTACTTTATCCATATACAAGCTAAGAGCAGCTCTCAAACACCATCTCAAACACTCGTCGTCTTTGTTTTTTATGTTTATCATCGCCGTTTTCTGTTTGATACACTTTTGTAGGTCAATATAAGACCTGCCCCTCACGGGGTTAAACCTGTTGATGTTGATATACAACGCCATTAGCTTTTTTAAAACCCAACCCGATCCTTGATTCGTATACCATCATCCTTTTTAAAATAGCTGGTCGATGTCTTCCTTTAAAACCTGTTTTATTTAACTTTGATTTAAAACGACTCTCTGATCGGTAAAATGTGTAGCTTCGATCGTTTCAATCGTACCATCCGGTTTGTTTTTTTCATATTTTATTTTGATTGTGAGCTGCATTTTAAAACCTCTCAGCTCTCTCATTTCTGACTTGATTTTATTTACAATTTGATCTTTGTGCGTATCAAAAAACTTGACTAAATCGTCGTTAAAAAGTCTAGGAATCAGTTCCCAGTTTCTAAAATTGTTTCTAAATCTCCTCGTTGCTCTTAACTCAGCTTCTTGAAAATCCTCGGGTTGCCTAGAGTTTGGAATCGCCGAGAGTAAATCTTTTTTCAAAAATCGACCTTTATAACCCGACGGGTTACATTCTAGATCATATTCGTCTACAATCTGTTTGAGCTCATGTAGCTTCTTTTTCCTCAAGTTTTTAAATTGAGCTTCGTAGCTTTTTATCCCGTTGATGTAGACTTTACGCGTAAGAGCAACATTTTGATTGTATATCGCTGGACGTAATCGCGCAGCGTCCCTTTATTCCATCTAGAAAATCCCATAACGATTGGCCTGATCATATTCATCATTTATATATATCAATATAATTTTTTAAATTTTTTTAAGAGCTCAGACTTTCGGATTTATAAGCAATCAGACTCACCGGCTGGTGAGAGAGAGATATTGACATTTTGGCGCTCCATATTTTTTTGCTCATTTTATACTATCCATACCATCGGCGCTCCATACATGACACGGTCACATCACACAAAAGACTTGCGACCCCGTTCTAGTTCATGACTGTGCACTGTTAAAAAATATGCAAGGTAACCGACCTTGACCTTCCTATTGTACTCGGGTTGTATAGCCTATACAATGTCACTACTAAATTTAGCTTTGGAAATTTCCAGAAAATCTTTCGCAATTCAGTATTTCCGTCTTTTGTGCAATTCAGTATTTCCGTGTCATTTCAACATGATATGTCGATAGGTAGGGACGTCAACGCTCAACCTGCAGTCACCAGCCAAAAGGTAAATTGTTTTTAACATTAAAGTCTGGCAATAATGTAGGTTTTCATATTTATTTTTATATCTCTATAAAAACCTATACTACACGATCACTATAAGTCTAGTCACCCATTAGTTTATGTGATGTTTGTGACAAAAATGTTGAGAGTATATGCTTATTTTTACCTCTGTTTCAAATGATGACCACCCATCGCAACCTGCGAAAAAGAGGTTAGGCGGCTTTATAACTTTGCGTCGGGTTTATCGCACGAGCAAGATTTTTCAAACTACCGCTAATACCATTTTTTAAGTTTAAAAACCTCGAGATATTTCTTAAAAAGTAACTTAAAAGTGTACCATTTTGATGTATCTCTATGATATAAAAATTGGCCAAAACGCTTACTTACTAAATATTAATTATGATGTCATACGGGTATCGTCTAAATACAGTCATGACTCATGATGTCATCAATATTATTAGTAAAGGGAAGCATGCTTCTCCTCTAACTGTAAATTAAGTTTCAATGATAAGAATGATGTCATCAATATTATTAGTAAAGGGAAGCATGCTTCTCCTCTAACTGTAAATTAAGTTTAATCGATAAGAATGATGTCATAGGAGAAGTGCACTTCGCTCTTTTAAATCTCTGGTTTATAAATTATTTTTTGTTAAAGTTAGATGTGTTTTAATAAAGTTAAAACTTCGTTTTGTAAACCTATGAAAACGCTGTGTGTTTATTTATTTGTAAGTATTGATAGTGGGCGCACCAGTCGCTGTGAGTCTGTGTTGAGATCTCCAAGAGGGCGACTGTAAATATGAAGAGCCTAGCCTGATTCTGAGACTGAGATATTGGGAGGGGGAGAGATATTTTAGGAGATGGAAGGGGTGGGGAGGGGGTGGGGGAGGGGGAAGGGCATCATTGGGGATGGGTAAAGTCTGGTACCTGCCCCCCACTCCTATGGCAAAGTCTGGCACCCTCCAATTATACCTACTAATGCAAATAAAAAATTTCTAAGTTATGGAATGTTTCAAGCCAGTGTGTAAAACATTAACATTGTCAACAACCTTAAAAGAAAAACATAGATGATTGTAACATTGCGAGGTGATTTTCTTCTTTCATGTTATGATGTCTAACAACTTCTCTCTAGCGAGTTTCTCTGATGGTTCATTTGATAATATTGAAATAGGAAACTACATCCTTCCGAGAGATTCAATATCTTCTACTGCTGCTTTCCACGTATACAACATTGCCAGTGTTGTGTATTTCACTCACTACATACAATTTCCTTAGTTTCTGACTGGCACAAATGAGGATATTGACCAACTTTAAAGTAAACAATGTAGGGCTGTAAAGCTTGGTCATAAGAGCGCCGGTATGGTATTCTGGTGATAAGAGGTTAAAATCCCAAATCCAGTAACATGTAAGTTTTCTTTGTCCACTTCAAATGTCTGATAATTTCAATAGGCAGTTTTTCTTGTGGACTGCTTGATGATCTATTAAGAGGTACATACCGGCCATTTTTGAGAAGACAAAATAGATTATACTATTTAGAATGTTGCTGTGAAAAAAATTTCAAATTATATTTGAACTACCGAGAAATGATCAAAAAACGAAATAGGTGAAAGGTTAACGTATACGCATTACCAGCCAGCCTGACGAGAGTAATCAGCCCTTCTCCTGGCAGTTCTTACGCTCGATATCCGCAGTTTTCCAGCGGATGCTTGGGCAGGACGGCCCCAACACTAAACGGCTTTTTTTTTCTTGGCTTTTGGAGAAGTAGTCCTACTAGCAGACATTTCGCTGTTTTGTTTCACAAATTTAGAGTGTCCGTGTCAACGATCGACGCGGGGATCGTGTGTGCTTGTGGTGTCTGATTTCCGACGCAAGCCGCAACCCGTACAGCCAGCGGCGCCAGTGGTCTGGTCGCCGTACCGACATAGACACACAGTGTATTGCAGCGTTGACGTGACAGATTTATGCTGCAGTTTTCTGGGTATTCGCCCCGGGGCTATGCCGCGCTAGCCCCCACGCCGTGTCGTGAGAAACATGGGTCCATCGCCCAGTCTTTGTGAAAAGTGTCACAACGACTGAATCTCATCGTTTGCAATTATATTCGACAATTAAACAACAGTTGTACCTCTGCGGTTGCACTTTGGCTCATTATTCATAATTATTGTGGCTAAATAGGTTATTCTCCATGGATCTACGTTCAGTTATTAGAACAATTCACGGCTGGAAGTAAAACTACCCTGGCAGTCACGTGAGTTTTGTTACCATAATTTTGGTCACGAAACTCACGGAAACGGAAACGGCCAAACACGGAAACGGCCAAATTTCAAACTCCACCTCAAACCCCATCATCCCATCTCCTTCACTGCCCCACTCCATCATCCTACAGATGCATCTCCTACTCCGCCCCCTCCCCACCATCCTATCCAGCTCCTACTCTGCCCCTCCCTATTATCCCATCCATCAGCTCCACCCCCTCCCCATGCATTATTCCATCCATCTTCTACTCCATCCCATTCTATCATCCAATCCTACTCCCCCAAATCCATCCATCTCAACTCCGTCCCCACCACATCATCCCATCTCCTACTCCGCCCAATCATCTCATTTATCCAACCCAACCATTACTCCAACTTCTCCCAACATCCCATTCATTTTCTACAATCCTGTCCTGCAATCTCCCCATCCTCTACATTTTTCCAATCTACAGTGTACCTACATTGTGCATGTGTCTATATCCCATGTAAGTATGTACACGAACATGGAGTGCTCAGTATAATATGTACAGATACACTGTATTATTGATGTACACAATACAGCCAAAAACTTTAAAGTTTAACTTTCTTTTTTTTTTCTCGATAAAATCAAAAACAACACTTCAAAGCACTAATTCCATATGGGGCTATAATGCTGACAGCATTCCAAGAAGAAACAAACCAGCACAAATGACACATTTTAACACCAATAATCTTGCAAGCAAAAAACTTACATTGACGGACAGACGGACAGAAATTGGTATTACATTATTCTCCCATTTGCTTCGCAGCTCGCCAAAAAAGGTGACCCACAAATAACTGAGAATTATCATCCTTTTTCTATATTACCGTGTCTTTCTAAAGTACTTGAGCGGTTATTAGTTGAAAATCGTCTTTATTCCTTTTTAACTAAGAATGATATTTTGACTAAATTGCAATATGGATTTCAGTAAAATTACTCAACCCAAATGAATTTGATTGACCTTGTTGATAAAATTTCATCTCTAGATAAATCTCATCACACTATTGGATTGTTTCTGGACCTTTCCAAGGCATTTGATACCATTGACGATAACATTTTACTTTCAAAACTTAACAGTTATGGCATTAGAGGAATGGCCTTGGATTGTCAGGAAATATTTGTCTGGCATAAAACAATTTGTTTAATGGAAGAATATTATATAGTGTCCCTAAAAAAGTTCGAGTGTGGTGTACCTCAAGGTTCTACCTTAGGCCCTATATTATTTATTTTATATATACATGTAAATGGCACTTGTAATTCCTCACAGTTATTGTCCATCATATAATACAAGATCAGCAGCTATGCTTCACATCGGAAAGGCCAAAACAATGTTATTTATAAAAAAGGTTAGATATCAAGGCGCAGTAATAAAATTACACCAACACCTAAGTTTCGAAGTATGCACTGTTTTGAAAAAAAAAAAACACTTGAATTTATTTTTCTGGTGCATTTTATGCTCTGGTATTTCATTTGTAGACTACAGAGTGTAGTACTTCCATTTTGTTATTTATCATACTGGCTTTACAGCAACAACGATGACTTATTAATTAATTCTGTGATTCTGTATAGTGTCAGTTAGTTACTTTTGTGTTCGTTTTTTTCTATATCAAGTACCATTACATTCCTGTCATTCATAGAGATATTAAGGAACCAGGCCTCGTATAAGCCCTGTTTTGTCTGGTATCTGCCATTCATCTTGTTCTTAATTTTAACTTAAACTTGTACCTGTACATTTGTTGTGACGACTGGAAATAAACAAAATAACACAAATAAAACAAACAAATTGAGTAAACAGATCATTAAATTATGTTGTGAAAGACAAATTTGTTTTCTGAATTTTATTAACGATTGAAATTGTAAGACAATTGACTAAATTGAATATTGCAAGTGCACTGAATCGAATCCGCTTGACTAATTTGAAATTTTTGAATTTGAAGAAAAAACATTTTAAAAATGATGGGAAAACCTATACTACAATGGACATATATTCATGCTCCACCGATATGCTGAGGAAATGGTAAAACATGTAAATTTTCAGTATGCCGATGTTTTTGGAATGATTTGCGGTATACCATGTCCATTGGCAATGCAACTTGGTTTCGTAATAGTCTCAGTCCACACTTTTAAGGTCATATTTTCATCCTGGCATCATACATGTACATTATACAACTGTTGTGATGTGCTTCATGGCGTTTTGTGCACTTAAGTTCCCCTCGGGTGCCATTCTTCCCCCGGGTTGCACAGAATCCCTGCAGTAGATGTACATCACAATGTGCAACAATTGTTTTGTCAGCTATACGTGCGTGTAAAAATACGTTTGAAAAGACTAGAGGTATTCGTTCTGTCAGTAACATATAACACCTGATTACCGAAACAAGCAACTGGCTTGTTTTGTCAATTTTTAACTGACACGAAAAGAAGTGTAGTAGCGCTTAATGCGTACGCACAATGTTAACATTGAGGCAGAGGGTAACAGTGTGTACTGGCACCCTGACATGTCTCGACAAATCAAATTCGCACTATCCAACAATAACAATATAGTGACCCGTTTTCAAATTATTAGCCTCATATTTCAAAAAGAATACTTCACTTAAATGCCCCTAACTTGGTGTAAAAATAAAGTTTATTTACAGTTATTTTATGTGTATGTATGCAGTGTTCTAGCCAGGATGAAATTCAATTAATGTGAGCGCGGAGCGCGAAGCTTTTGCGGCATGGGGTCCAGGGTCCCTCTCAAGGACTGCTGGAAATGTTTGACCATATGATGCTTTGTGGTGCATTCTGGGGCATTTCTGATGGGTTAAGCTCAATTATTTTTAACATTTTCTTATTTAAATATCTGCATTTTTGTTAAAAATCTATTCTGAAGTTTACCTACATGTATTAAAAAGTGAAACTGGTGTTTATTCCCAATTATTTTTGTCAGCAAGGAGATTGCTTTTAAAAAAAACCCTTTTTACACAATCTCAACAGTCAACTTTCAGTGCAAGTTATTAAAATTGGGATTGTGTGTTTAGTTTATGCACAACTTGTTTTATATAATCTAACCAAGTGTTTATAGTAGTAACACTTGGTCAAGGGCCTGTGATTTTTTGTCGATGTTCATGTACATGTAGTTGCCCTTCAGGCTGTAAGATCCGAGAGCCTAAACTTAGATATTGAGAGAGAGAATCACACTGGTTTGTGGCTGTCATGACTTCTGACTGAGGGGTGACCTTTGGCCTTTATTTTAGATCAGTATGGAGCGCCTTAGGTGACAAACTTGGATTAATGAATACTACATTCCTTTCCAACTTGAATACAAGTTATGCACATGTGAAAATGGAATTTTGCAAATTTAAAGATGATGACTGAATAAAACAATGTCCAAATAAATTCTGAAATGTTTGAGTGTCCTTATTTTGACGCCTCTAGAGTATGCTTTATTTTCAGAATTAATGTTAACCAGATTACACTTTTAGCAGCCATTTTTTTTTTTACTTTAGTTTTACAACAATAAACTAGACATATGTTTGTGGACAAACATAGGGCTGTTTCGGTAGCTTTTTGTGACATGTGACATCAACAAAGGGGATAGTTCTGTTTATAATAAATGGTGGCATATAATATGTGATTCCATTCTCATAGGGCTTTGAATTATGACGTCACATGTCACGTGATGACGTCATGATGACGTCACATAAAGTTTCATCTATTACTGTAATATTATGGTAAAGAACAACTAAGCCAGAGCAAACATCGTTGAAAGCAAGTTCACGTCTTTCACCAATTTTGAATAACAAAGCACTTCCGGTTTCAACCAGAAGAAAGGGTCACGTGATTTATTTGCACATATTTAAAAAATGAAGACCCTCAATAATTCTATCAATTCCCGCCAAAATCATGTTCAGGTCTGTCACGGTTGATTATATACTGATTTTTAAAGATCAAATCTATTAATCTTTAACGAGACGTCACGTAGCCCATGATGACGTCATCAATACGTCACTTCAATTTTCATCTATAGCACATCCCGGTCTAGGTACATACCAACTTTCAATCCAATCGGACCAGTGGTTCTGTAGATATTGGCCTTCGAAATATGCCCGTTTAGTATGACGTCACATGTCACGTGATGATGTCATCGTGACGTCACTTCAATTTTCATCTATAACACATTCCGGTTGAAGAACATACCAAGTTTCAACCCAATCAGACCTGTAGTTCTGTAGATATTGGCCTTGAAAATATGCACATTTGATATTACGTCACATGTTATATGATGACGTCATCATGACGTCACTTAAATTTCCATCTAAAACACATCCCAGTTTAGGTGCATACCAAGTTTCAACCCAATCAGACCTGTAGTTCTGTAGATATTGGCCTTCAAAATATGCAATTTTGAATATGACGTCACATGCCACGTGACGACGTCACATGTCACGTGATGACGTCATCGTAACGTCACTTAAATTTTCATCTATAAAACATCCCGGTTTAGGTACATACCAAGTTTCAACCTAATCGGACCTATAGTCATGGAGATATAGGCCTTCAAAATATGCACTCATATTGTGACGTCACATGTCACGTGATGACGTCATCGTGACGTCACTTAAATTTTCATCTATAACACATCCCGGTTTAGGTACATACCAAGTTTCAACCCAATCGGACCTGTAGTCATGGAGATATAGGCCTTCAAAGTATGCACCTATATTGTGACGTCACATGTCACGTGATGACGTCATCGTGACGTCACTTAAATTTTCATCTATAACACATTCCGGTTTAGGTCCATACCAACTTTCAACCCAATCGGACCTGTAGTTCTGGAGATATAGCCCAATCTGTCAGATCTAGCCGAATTCTGCTAGAAAATGGTCACAACAGAAAAATCGCATATAATGTGACGTCACGTGACTCATGATGACGTCACGATGACGTCAATGTTCGGCACACAACTTCAGATGCTGGTCTAAGTGTGTGCCAAGTATAAAGTCAATCGGATTGATTTTAGTGCCCAAAGTGCCGGTAACAAAAAAACGTGTACAAATGCTATGGGCAAAAATGACTGAAAACGAAAAAAAAAAAAAAAAGACTAGACATATGTTTGTGGACAAACATAGGGCTGTTTCGATAGCTTTTTGTGACATGTGACATGTGTTCCATCAACGAAGGATGTGTATTTCTGTTTATAATAAATGGTGGCATATAATATGTGATTCCATTCGCATAGGGCTTTGAATTATGACGTCACATGTCACGTGATGACGTCATGATGACGTCACATAAAGTTTCATCTATTACTATAATATTATTGTAAATAACAACTTAGCCAGAGCAAACATCGTTGAAAGCAAGTTCGCGTCTTTCACCAATTTAAATTACAAAGCACTTCCGGTTTCAACCAGAAGAAAGGGTCACGTGATTTATTTGCACATATTTAAAAAATGAAGACCCTCGATAATTCTATCAATTCCCGCAAAAATCATGTTCAGGTCTCGACCACCTAATTTTTTTTTACCTATAACACATCCCGGTCTAGCCACATACCAAGTTTCAACCCAATCAGACTTACAGTTCTGTAGATATAGGACTTCATAATATGCACGTAAATTTTCAAAAATCAATAAAAAAATTTAGGTGATGACGTCATCATGATGTAAGAGTCTTGGCATAATTTTTGTATGAGGGTCTTCCTTGGCTGTAACATTGATGACGATTCCAGATCGCCAAGTTATAGAAATGGTGGCTTGAAAACGTGTACAAAGTCAATGGGCTAACACGTGTACAAAGTTAACGGGCTAAAAAAAAAAAACACTGCAGAAAAATTGCACCTTTGAATTTGTAATTTGCCTTTAAACTGAAACATTTTAATGAAATATTACTTGATATTCTGACCCTTAGGAATATGTTAAATCGAATGACAGCGCGAAAAAAAAATACGATTTATCTTTCCTTCTCATAGTAATTCTCGGCTGAAGTTCAGAACTACTCAGTAAGATATCAGTGTTGTCTAGGAAAAGACTTGTGGAAAATCCCACTGCAGAAAAACTGCACCTTTAAATACGTAACATGGGGCTTTTCGGCATTATGATTTTTTATTATACGTCCCTGACTATGCGCATGCATGAACATAAAATCTGTCAAAGTTAGCCGAAAATCGGCTAAAACAGTCACTGTGATGTGGACAGGATTTGACCTCGGCAACACGTGCTCTGCAGGCTGACTGACATTACATACGATGTACATGTACAGCATGTGCGTAACGTACGTGTATGTGCATATAGACGTTCTGTGCATGTTTTAGAGCAGATGTATTGTCAACCTGAAGTTTTAAGTGTGCGCAGGGCATGTCCGAGTTCGCTTATTGCCTTGAAGCTTTGAAATGTGTTAGACCTACCCTTAAATCGACAATTAAAGTAAAAACTAACATAAAAACTGCCATGGTTGATTTTTCAGGAATTTTTAAATGAAAAAGGGTCTTTTTATTATAACTTCCGGTCTGATGACGTCATTCACCTAAAACTTCGCACACGTCTTAAGTGGGTCAAGGTCATCATATACACCAATATTTAGGCGATTCCGACAAACTTCGCCACAGACATCTATTCAAAATACATTTTTGCAAATTTTCAACCTGTCGCTAGAGGGCGCTCGAAGATTGCATGACGACATTGGTAGATGATTTGAAGAATACTTTT
This sequence comes from Patiria miniata, assembly GCF_015706575.1. NCBI lineage: Eukaryota > Metazoa > Echinodermata > Asteroidea > Valvatida > Asterinidae > Patiria > Patiria miniata. Next base: position 1,195,292 of record NW_024037065.1, on the reverse strand, counting down.
AGCCAAGAGACTAACACCGTTAAAAGCAAGTTCATATCTATTACCATTTTCAAATAATAAGCCACTTCCGGTTTTGGCCTTTTTCGAACGGAAGCAAGGGTCACGTGATTTCACGCACACTGAATGAAATAAAGACCTCAACCTACTCTACCACTTGCCGGTAACAGAATGCTGCGGACGCGTACGGTTGATTTCTTATGCATTTTTAAATATTAAAAGTGTCACAATTTAATTGCCTATAAAAACACACCGGATGACGTCATCATGACGTCATCATTACACAATGTTGTTTGAATTAGGGTCTTTGCTTGGACAAAGATTGGTGCAAATGAATTACTGGCAAAGAGTCAAAAATGCCCTTTGAAAATCGACAATTTTTTTTTGATTTCTGTGTACAAAGTCTATGGGAAAAATTAAATATTCAAAATTCTATAATAAATTAGTCGATGACGTCACGATGACGTCAATGTTCGGCACACAACTTCAGATGCTGGTCCAAGTGTGTGCCAAGTATAAAGTCAATCGGATTGATTTTAGTGCCCAAAGTGCCGGTGACAAAAAAACGTGTACAAATGCTATGGGCAAAATGACTGAAAAAGAAAAAAAAAAAAAAACTAGACATATGTTTGTGGACAAACATAGGGCTGTTTCGATAGCTTTTTGTGACATGTGACATGTGTTCCATCAACGAAGGATGTGTAGTTCTGTTTATAATAAATGGTGGCATATAAATGTAATATGTGATTCCATTCGCATAGGGCTTTGAATTATGACGTCAAATGTCACGTGATGACGTCATGATGACGTCACATAAAGTTTCATCTATTACTATAATATTATGGTAAAGAACAACTTAGCCAGAGCAAACATCGTTGAAAGCAAGTTCGCGTCTTTCACCAATTTTAAATTACAAAGCACATCCGGTTTCAACCAGAAGAAAGGGTCACGTGATTTATTTGCACATATTTAAAAAATGAAGACCCTCGATAATTCTATCAATTCCCGCAAAAATCATGTTCAGGTCTCGACCACCTAATTTTTTTCTACCTATAACACATCTCGGTCTAGCCACATACCAAGTTTCAACCCAATCAGACTTACAGTTCTGTAGATATAGGACTTCATAATATGCACATAAATTTTCAAAAATCAATAAAGAAATTAGGTGATGACGTCATCATGACGTCATAGTCTTGGCATAATTTTTGTATGAGGGTCTTCCTTGGCTGTAACATTGATGACGATTCTAGATCGCCAAGTTATAGAAATGGTGGCTTGAAAACGTGTACTAAGTCAATGGGCTAACACGTGTACAAAGTTAACGGGCTAAAAACAAAATCCCACTGCAGAAAAATTGCACCTTTAAATTTGTAATTTGCCTTTGAACTAAAACATTTTAATGAAATATTACTTGATATTCTGACCCATAGGAATATGTTCAATCGAATGACAAAGCGAAAAAAAATACGATTTCTCTTTCCTTCTCATAGTAATTCTCGGCTGAAGTTCAGAACTACTCAGTAAGATATCAGTGTTGTATAGGAAAAGACTTGTGGACAATCCCACTGCAGAAAAACTGCACCTTTAAATACGTAACATAGGGCTTTTCGGCATTATGATATATACGTCCCTGACTATGCCCATGCACGAAAATAAAATCTGTCAAAGTTAGCCGAAAATCGGCTAAAACGGTCACTGTGATATGATGTGGACAGGATTTGACCTCGGCAACACGTGCTCTACAGGCTGACTGACATTACATGTACGATGTACATGTACAGCATGTGCGTAACGTACGTGTATGTACATATAGACGTTCTGTTCATGTTTTAGAGCAGATGTATTGTCAACCTGAAGTTTTAAGTGTGCGCAGGGCATGTCCGAGTTCGCTTATTGCCTTGAAGCTTTGAAATGTGTTAGACCTACCCTTAAATCGACAATTAAAGTAAAAACTAACATAAAAACTGCCATGGTTGATTTTTCAGGAATTTTCAAATGAAAAAGGGTCTTTTTATTATAACTTCCGGTCTGATGACGTCATTCGCCTAAAACTTCGCAAACGTCTTAAGTGGGTCAAGGTCATCGTATACACCAATATTTAGGCGATTCCGACAAACTTCGCCACAGACATCTATTCAAAATACATTTTTGCAAATTTTCAACCTGTCATTGGTAAATGATTTGAAGAATACTTTTAGCCAAGAGACTAACACCGTTAAAAGCAAGTTCATATCTATTACCATTTTCAAATAATAAGCCACTTCCGGTTTTGGCCTTTTTCGACCGGAAGCAAGGGTCACGTGATTTCACGCACACTGAATGAAATAAAGACCTCAACCTACTCTACCACTTGCCGGTAACAGAATGCTGCGGACGCGTACGGTTGATTTCTTATGCATTTTTAAATATTAAAAGTGTCACAATTTAATTGCCTATAACTACACACCGGATGACGTCATCATGACGTCATCATTACACAATGTTGTTTGAATTAGGGTCTTTGCTTGGACAAAGATTGGTGCAAATGAATTACTGGCAAAGAGTCAAAAATGCCCTTTGAAAATCGACCATTTGTTTTCGATTTCTGTGTACAAAGTCTATGGGAAAAATTAAATATTCAAAATTCTATAATAAATTAGTCGATGACGTCACGATGACGTCAATGTTCGGCACACAACTTCAGATGCTGGTCTAAGTGTGTGCCAAGTATAAAGTCAATCGGATTGATTTTAGTGCCCAAAGTGCCGGTGACAAAAAAACGTGTACAAATGCAATGGGCAAAATGACTGAAAAAGAAAAAAAAAAAAAAGAAGAAAAAACTAGAAATGTGTTTGTGGACAAACACTGAGCTGTTTCGACCGTTTTATTAATGACTACCGTAAAGGAGTTTCATCCAGGTCGAATGAACATGTACATGCGTTTTCTATACAAAAAGTGTCTATCCTACGAAATTTTGCAAAAATTCTGTTTGCAACAGAAGATAGGGCTCTTCCGCATTATGATTTGTTTTTATCAATAATACGGCCCTGACTATGCATGAACATAAAATCTGTCATAGTTAGCCGGAAATCGGCTAAAACGGTCACTGTGGACAGGATTTGACCTCAGCAACACGTGCGCTGCGCGCGGGCTGACTGACATACGATATGTACAACGTACGTGCATGTACATGTACATTGTGGACGTCCTGGATCCTGTGCATATTTTAAAGCAGAGTTATTGTCAACCTGAAGTTTTAAGCGTGCGCAGGGCATGTACGAGTTAGCTTATTGCCTCGAAGCTTTGAAATATTTTAGACCTACCCTTAAATAGACAATTAAAGTAAAAACTAATATAAAAACTGCCATGGTTGATTTTTCAGGAATTTTCTATGGAAAAAGGGTCTTTTAATTATAACTTCCGGTCTGATGACGTCATACACCTTAAACTTCGCACACGTCTTAAGTGGGTCAAGGTCATCATATACACCAATATTTAGGCGATTCCGACAAACTTCGCCACAGACATCTATTCAAAATACATTTTTGAAAATTTTCAACCTGTCGCTAGAGGGCGCTCGAAGATTGCATGACGTCATTGGTAGATGATTTGAAGAATACTATCAGCCAAGAGACTAACACCGTTAAAAGCAAGTTCATATCTATTACCACTTTTAAATAATAAGCAACTTCCGGTTTTGGCCTTTTTCGACCGGAAGCAAGGGTCACGTGATTGCACGCACACTGAATGAAATAAAGACCTCAACCTACTCTACCACTTGCTGGCAACAGAATGCTGCGGACGCGTACGGTTGATTTCTTATGCATTTTGAAATATTTAAAGTGTCACAATTTAATTGCCTATAAATAAACACCGGATAACGTCATCATGACGTCATCATTACACAATGTTGTTTAAATTAGGGTCATTGCTTGGACAAAGATTGGTGTAAATGAATTACTGGCAAAGTGTCGAAAATGCCCTCTGAAAATTGACATTGTTTTTTAAATTTCTGTGTACAAAGTCTATGGGAAAAATTAAATATTCAAAATTCTATAATAAATCACGTGATGACGTCAGCATTACAAAAAGTTTCAGCACACATCTTCAGATGGTGGTCTAAGTGTGTGCCAGGTTTGAAGTCGATCGGATTTGAAAAAAAGCCAAAAGTGACTTGTAGAACAAAAACACGTGTTATCCTATGAGAAAAAAGTCTGAAAAATAAAAGAGAAAAAAAAAAATAACAGAAACAAGAGCTGTTTCGGTGTGTACACCGAAACAGCTAAAAAATCTTAACGAAAACAAAGGCTGTTTCGGCAAAAGTGCCGAAACAGCCAAAAAAAAAAAAAAAAAAAATCTTAACGAAAACAAAGGCTGTTTCGGCAAAAGTGCCGAAACAGCAAAAAAAAAAAAAAAAAAAAAAATCTTAACAAAAACAAAGGCTAGTTTCGGCAAAAGTGCCGAAACAGCCAACAAGAAACAAAATGTAAGTATACATGTTCTCAGCTTTGGTACAAAACATGCAGATGTCTATCTACAGTCTTTTAAGTGGCAAAGTCCTTGAGGTGTTCAGGTGGACGGTGGTTTCGTGGAGGATTCGTGCGTAGTGCTGGAGCATGGATGGGGGTATGTGTGGTGGTGACCATGTCGTCGTCGATGTCGGACTCTTCCTGCAGGGGTGGTGCTCTGGTTTGGATTCGTTTGTATCTCGAAATGTTGCGTGTGACTGTGTGAGAGCCGTGCTGTGCTGTCACCATCGATCCCTTCTTAGCGGTGACTGTGTAGGGGTGTCTGTGGTATGGGGTTTGGTGTTTCGTGACTAGTCCATCGCGTAGTACAAGAACGGTATCACATATGTTGATGTCTTTGGGGCGAGCTTGATCTTTGTTGTCGGCATATTGTTTCATTGCCGCCTTCCCAGCTAACCAAAAAACGTTGCAAAAACGTTCTCATAACGTTACGGTAATGTTCCCAGAACGTTTGAAAATAACGTTATGGGAACGTAAATATGTAGAGTTCTCTTGACGTTCTTAGGACGTTACAAAAAAAACGTTACGAAATAACATTTGTACAACCTTCACAGGACGTTGGCAAGAGACGTTCTTGTAACGTTACAGGCAAACGTTACGAAATAACATTCATACCACCTTCAGAGGACGTTGGCAAGATCGAAAAATCTACTGTTTGAACTCTCATTATGTGCACTGTGACAAAGTAATGAAAAAAGACAAATACAACAAACTGAATTAACTTATCAGCCATTTTATTTCTCATTTTATTTAACGTTTTTATTATAAAATAACTAAAGTTGAACCCTGATAAGAAGAGCCCCCGATACATTCCGCTAATATAACAAGCAAAATATTAGGCCCAACAGTTTGTTTTCCAATACTGCTAATACAAAGTACATGTACTTGTTATATAACAATGTAATTTGTAAAGTCACATCGACCGTGTAATAAAGGTGTGTATTTCAAACACTTATACGAATCCAAAAGAGAACTTAACTATGATGCTCTTTCTTTTTGCAATTCATGCAGAAACATATAACACATAATGCTTCATGGTCCTTAATGGACAGAATGTTTCAATCTGACTCCATTTTTTTCTTCATATACAGGTACATGTATCATCTCGATAGGTCTGACAAACATAACGGAACTGAGAAACATAACGGAACTGAGAAACATTTTCAATTCTGCTAGGAAACACTTAATACATGTTCTTGACTCTCCATAGATGACCGCTGAGATGGCGTCAGGATACTAAATTCTTTCCCACTTTTGAATTTATTTAATGAAATGGAGGCCATTCAACGTCTTTCAAAATGATGTCAAATTTGGCTACTACGTCATAGGCTACTAATCGGAGATTGATACTGCTTAAGTGTGTTAAAGTTCGCAGGTCATGCATGCTTATTCATAGTTCATTAACCTCCATGTATATCTCAAACAACTACAAATTACAAATACAATAATACAATGTACATTTTTCATAAAGGCCAATAATAACACTAAATATCGTTTTAACAACTATGTCCAGACAAACATCTTCACTAACTTTTTAATTACCACCTGTAAAAATATACACTGTTTGGCAAGTTGGTTTTGGGTTTGAAAGCGAAACTACCTTTTACTTCGTAGTATAATGAGTCAATGTTGAATGCCCAAATATATATATTTGTCCTAGTAAGAAAAATGGAGCACTACATTTTTTTATGTCTGATTTTTTATGTCTGAAGTAAATTGGCACACTTAACACAGTTTGGCAAGTTGGTTTTAGGTTTGGAATCCCAAATATATTTGATGTATACTAGCCATATATTGAAGTAGATTAGCACACCATACTATACACGTACATGGATACTGTTTGGCAAGTTGGTTTAAGTTTGAAAGCCCAAATATATCCTAATTCTTCCAAGTATTAGAGTAAATAATGTAGCACCATCTTTTATGTGCTATTATGTACTTATTGAGGAAGAAGTAGATTAGCACACTTAACATATACATGAACACTTTTTGGCAAGATTGTTTCAGGTTTGGAAGCTCAAATATATTCTAATCTTTTATCTATTTTTTTTTTTTTTGGGGGGGGGTGTTGTTACCAATCATTTTCAGTTGGGCTAGTCATCAAGGTCGGTGGTGGCCTCATCTGGTGTTGCGATCGTGTTGGCCTCAGGATTCTGTGAAGTTAAAAGATAAATGAACTTTTCAAACATCAGAATAAATACAACAAAAAACAGACACCAAAAGAAAACCTGACATTTTTGGAAACTTATAATAATTTTTTACCCAATCCGCTTCTTGCAGGAACAAAAGATTGCATTTTTTTTTACATAGTAACAACGTCCCTTTCCTAGTGTGTGCATAGGTTCATACATGTTTGGCGTTGGACTCGGTGACAACATGCCGCCAGTTAGTCTTTGCCCGTGCACAATGCAGCAAGTTGAAATTTTCCCTACCAGCAGCTCTTGTCTAAATTTGTAGGGGGGGGGGAGGTACTTGTAGCCAGTTGCGGTCAATGAAAAGTACAGTCCGGTTTTTTTTTCGCAGTGTTTCAAATGCATCATATCTGGTTGAAGTAATACGTTTCATGAAATCAAAGTAGACAATATTCAAGTGTTCTACATGTATATGTTATACGTGTACATGTACATGTATTTGACCAACAGAAGAACAATACAAAACAATGGACATGCCAAAAAGTGAACACGTTTTATTGACTGTCAGGATAGTTTTTGTTTTCAAGCTAAAGTATTATCAACCAAATTCCAATGTGCACAGTCGACTCTCGTAAATACACAATAAACTGGCACTGTAGAGCTGATTAAGTTGTATTATATATCCTGACATACATATCCTTGTCATTTGCTTGGTGGAACTCACATCACGTGATATTCGTTAATTACTCCCATTCCCTCCGGGGCTCAAAAATTCCCATTCGCCCATGGGGAATGGGAAATACTATTTGACAGTTATAGGATCATCTTTGTTCCATGCCGCGGTATTAGTGCAAATGCATGCTGGTGTGCGCGTTCATCAATGCACGTAGCATGTATTGTCCTAAAGAGCCAGCGCGACAGTAGCTGGGTTCAAACATTTTCATGAAGGGATGGTTTGGAAGACAGAAAGACATTTGTTTTACCAATTTCATGTTGAAATGAGATTTCTAATATATCAAATGACAAGGATCTAAATGTCAATAATATAAAACAAACATTGATCGCCTTTAAATTGTGAAATGGGAGGAATATTACCGCTCGGTAAAATCTGGATTTTCTTTTCCCAGTTCACTCCGCTTCGCCTAAGGAAATGGAGAAGTACAGATTTTGCCTTTCAATAATATTCCTCCCTTCACTCGGAGTCACTTAATATTTGTGTTTTGACAAGACTAGACTTTATGCGTGTGAAAACTGAAAATGCAACAAGAGAAACGTACCTTGTACTTTGCCCCACCCTTTCGGTTTGGGCAGTACTTGAGAGTCTCTTGGATGGTTTCTTCAATTTCCAAGACTCGGCTTTTTGGGTGGGCACTCAGACAGGCTTCTACAAGAACGGTTGAAGAAGATGTCAACATTTTAATAATTTTCAATAACTGGCATCTGATATATGAACTTTATAAAAAAAATTCTTTCTTGAAAAAAAATGAATGAATTTACATGTCATTTCAAGGAAATCAAATAAACGCAGCTTACTGATTAACACCCGGGAGATTTGAAGATCGCTCAGAGCTCTTTTCCCCTTTCGTCCCTTGTAGCTGTAAAGGGACCACAGCATATTTGTCCCTAGCCTGCGTAGCATGTGGCGGACACTCTCGCCAAGGTTGTAGCCTCCCATGGAAGTAAAGTGACGAATCTGAAGGAAAAATATACAATGAGACAATTGTGTGGCGTAAATACATGCTACAAGTGTGAGTGACACAGCCGGTGGAGTGAACTACCAAAACTATTCACATCAGTCATGCTTAAGTTTGATTTTTTAGTTGCGGACAGCAGCTTAACATGTCCTTGTGTCTCTTCCTCAGGGTTCGTAAGTAACAAACATCAGCAAATACCTATAAAACAAATGTCCCTCGGTCATATATCAACTGCTCCCGGAGGCCCTCTGATTTTAAGAAAAATACATGAATTTACAAGACAGCAATTTACCATCTGTTTTTGAAGTTGGCCTCTTCAGGAGAATTCAGCTTTTCACATAGGTCCTCCAGTTCTGCGACAGTTTCCAGAGGTTTTGGAGTAAATTCTTCGATGTCCTCATCATCAGGAGCTCGGAGCCTGGCCACTTTCCTCAAGAGGCACAACTCCTCTTTTTGGTTGTCCAAAATCATGTCTAATTTGACATGAAGGCTCTGATCTAAAACATTAAAGCAAAGGTTGTTGTGAAAGCTTAACAACTATTAATAGTTGCACTTCAGTCAGACCACCAAAAAAAATGAAAAATCTTGACGATTTCGGTGGCTTGTCCGTAAAAAACGCCAGTTCCAACGGCTGTCTTCCATTTTGTTTTACTAATTGTGTAAATGTATGCATCACATGATGACATCAAAGAAAATCTGCGCCCGCGATGTATGTGGGTACCACACCGCTTTCAGGCGCCGCAAGTGAGTTCAATTTTCGTCTGGTGCATTGCCGTGGAGGGCATTCTCGTTGTCTTGCTTTCCGCGACAACGCACCAGACGAAAATTGAACTCACTTGCAGCGCCTGAAAGTGGTGTGGTACCCACATATATCGCGCGCGCAGATTTTTTTTATGTCATCACGTGATGCAAACATTTACATAATTAGTAAAACAAAATGGAAGACACCCGTTGGAACTGGCATATTTTTTACGGACAAGCCACCGAAATCGTCAAGATTTTTCACTCTTTTTTGTGGTCTGTTTCAAGTCGATCATTAGCATGATTAGGCTTCGTAAATGACTGCTGAATGTATGAGGTATGTAAATGAACTCTGGGGTGGGATAAAAGATAGCTGGAGTTACCCAGCCCTAAATTTTTTCATTGGGTTGTCATTTAGGGCTGGAGCTAGTTTTTCACGTAACCCAGCAGCGTAGGCAGGTCCCCCCAAAAAACACTGTTTCATGCACTATTGGTTGCGGTTCCAGTACCGCAGCTGTGATGCGAGTGGTAAACCTCATATTAGTGCATGAAACAGTCATTGGGTGTTACGCTTCCGCGTGACCTCATGCGCCAACAGCCAGCGCAGCCGGCAAAAACGACTAGTTGACAGCGCGCTGTGCCTGGTAATCGACCGCCATTCATTGTACACAATTTTTTTTGTGCACAAACCAATTGCGGTCCTGGCCATGCCTGCAAGGTTGTCAGGTTAGCGGTTATTCCTCCTTTTTTCACTGCAATTGTAGGCTGAATCTTCATCGTGGATCGTTTTTTACTTCAAGTACCTGTGTAATGGTTATTCCAGGCACGTTTGGGGTGAGTTGCAGTTGCAATTAGTGTGTAATGGGGACAAAATTGAACATTTTCCAAAATTTTTCACAATTTTTTTTAGGACCTGCCTACGCTGCTGGGTTACGTGAAAAATTAGCTCCAGCCCTAAATGACAACCCAATGAAAAAATTTAGGGCAGGGTAACTCCAGCTAGATAAAAGAGGTGAAATTTGGACAATTTTGGTGAGGCCTTTTTTTAGGGTCTCTTGCTACCACATTCTAACGAACAGGTTATTCCTCCAGCGTTACATGTGAATGAATATGGAACATGTCAGCTGGAGTTACTCGCCTAGCTAGGCCTACTCATAATGTTGGGAAAAAATCACGCAAAATACTTGCCAAAATACCTTTCAAATCATGTACTGGCTTCCACACGTATCAAAGACGAAGTAATGGGGCTTCAATGATACTCACAATTGTTTTTTGTGGTTGAAAAATCCATGAAATTTAACCAGCATGTATATTCGGCACGTTGTGCACGTTTAGCCTATGCCGAGTTTAATACTGACCTACATGTACCTGAATTTCATGACTGAGAAAGCTGTTATAAGAAGCCCGTGGAATGTAAAAATAAAAAGTCCTACATGTGGTATAAACAATCTTGCTTTAGATTACTTACTTTGTTGTGAAGGCGCTGAAAGGATGTGTTTGATATGACAAGATAATTATCAGACAACGCATCACAATCGAACAATCCACTTTCACAATTTAATTCACCGCGCTTCTTGCATGCATATAATGTGCAACGTCGTCTCAGCTGGTTCTCCAACAGTACATTTGTATGTCGGGTACCGGGTAGAGCACTCCATTACATCGCGATGGCGATGAGTGTGTGTGGGAACCATCGCAGCTAGCTGGTACGCGGTGACACGATGCGAGCGCGGGACCATGTTTCTAGTACATTCGACACTGACTTAAAAATACTACGATACTGATGAGTTGAACGGCCGTCTTGTTAAATTTTGGCGTCTTGATGATTTGGAGTTTTGAAACAAGATGGCCGTTGAAATTGTGAAATAAATGATTTTATATAACTGACATACAGATCCTAGTCATTTGATTGGTGGCACTCACATCACGTGGCATTCGTTATTGCTCCCATTCATGCCACGGCTCAAAAAGTACTATCCGCCCATGGGGAATGGGAAATACTATTCAACAGTTAGGATCATGACGCGGTATTTGTGTGCAAATGCATGCTGGTGTGCGCGTTCAGCGTTGCGCGTAGCGCGTATTGTTCCAAAGAGCCAGCGCTACAGCGTTGGGTTCAAACATTTTCGCGAAGGGGTGGTTTGGAAGAGACAAATACATTTTCCTCCAGGTTTGTATTGAAATAAAAGTTCAAATATATCAAATGACAAGGATCTATATGTCAGTTATATAAAACAAATATTGAGTGGCTTTAAATTGTGAAATGGGAGGAATATTATCGCTCGGTAAAATCTGGACTTTTCCATTTCACTCGGCTTCGCCTCGTGAAATGGAAAAGTCCAGATTTTACCTTGCGATAATATTCCTCCCATTCCACGCTGAGCCACTCAATATTTGTATACTGTGTCTTATGTCGATATCAACGTTTTTGGAACGTTATCAGAACGTTACAGTAAAACGTTACATTTAGACATCCGTAAAACAATATTCAGACGTTGTTGATAACATTGTTTGAATGGTACAATGCAACATTTGTTTCTAACGTCTGCATAATGTTCAGGTGACGTTTTTAAATAACGTGTTCTAATTGTTACGATGTAACGTTTCTTTCAAACGTCCGAAAAACGTTCAGCTGACGTTTTTACAGAACGTGTCACAAATGTTACAATGTAATGTTTCTTTCTTACGTCTGCAAAACGTTCAGATGACGTTTTTAGAGAACGTGTTACAATTGTTATAATAAAACGTTTCTTTGAAACGTCTGCATAACGTTCAAATGACGTTTTAGAGAACGTGTTACAATTGTTACAATGAAACGTTTCCTTCAAACGTCTGCATAACGTTCAGCGGACGTTGTTACAGAACGTGTTACAATTGTTACAATGTAACGTTTCTTTCAAACGTCTGCGTAACGTTTAGGGGACGTTTTTACAGAACGTTACCGAAGGTAACTTTCCAGGAACGTTATGAAAACGTTATGTGTTAGCTGGGTTTTTGCGTGCGTCTTGGGATCGTACGTCTTTAGCCTGGGACTTATGTGGGGTTTCAGGGAGACGGGTGCGGAGTAGCCTGCCAAAGAGGAGTGTAGCAAGTGCAACTCCTGTAGTAGCATGGGGTGTTGCACGGTAGTTTCGCAAGAACTTGTACAGACCTTGCTTCCATGGCATTTCATCGGCGATTGTGGTGCGAGAGGTATTTTTTACTGTTTTCACGAAGCGTTCCACCTCCCCATTGGCGCGGGGCCCACGTGGGGTCACTTTCCGATGATGGAACCCAAGGTAGTCTGCGAAGGGTGAAACTCTGCACTGTTAAATGGTGGTCCGTTGTCAGTGCGGACGACCTTCGGTATGCCGAATGTGGCAAAGATCGAGTTTGGGAATCACCGTACGCGATGAGGTGGAAAACACGATTTCGATTTCAGGGAAGCTACTGTAGTCGTCGATGACTACTAGGAGATGTTCTCCTGTTGGGAGATCATGTTAAGCGGAGTCCTGGTGTCGTCAGGCGTTGTCAGCTGGCATGTAAAGCAGTCGCGAATTGTTTTTCGACGAGGGTGTCCATGCTGGGAAACCAAACTTTCTCGCGAAGTAACTGTTTAGTCTTTGTCATGCTTTGGTGTCCCTCATTGGCAATGTCGACGATGCGTTGTGCGAGTGCCTGTGGAATTACGATGCGGTTTCCACGGAGCAGCAGATCGCAATCGGTTGTGGCTGTGAGTTCACCGCGTACCTTGTGTAGGCTCTAGAGTGTGGCAAGAGTCTGTTGGCTGTGGGGGTTCTTCAGGAGCGTGTCCCAGCTATGAGTGGTGAGCGCGTCAATGGCTGATTGAAAAACTGGGTCTTTTCGAGTGGCGGTGCGGATTGTGTCGAAAGTGACAAACTCGGGTACAGCGTTTGCGGATATAAAGTTGACGTGTTCTTCCGCAAGGCGTTGTTTTCTGCTGGTGGTTCGCGGTTGTTCGTGGGGGTGTCGCGACATATAGTCTGCAGGGTTCAACTTTTCCTGCTGATACTCGACGGTGAAGTTGTACTCTTGCAACTTTAGCAACCAGCGTTCAATGCGGGTTGGTGCGTTACTGTGCGGGTTGTTAAACAGTGGGACCAACGGTTTGTGATCCGTGATGACGATGAAGTTGCTGCCATAGAGATACAGGTGGAAGTGAAGTATCGCCCATGTGATAGCTAGGGCCTCACGTTCCGTTTGGGAATATCTCTGTTAGACTGGCGTCAGTGATCTGCTCGCGAGAGCAACGATCAACAGTTCGTCCTTGTCATTGCGTTGGGCGAGGATACCAGATAGGCGAACTGGGCTGGCATAACTACTAGTTCAGTTTTCTTGCTGGGATCGTAGTATGCCATTGTACAGCAATGTGCTACTCGTTCGCGGATTTGGCGGAGTGCTTGCTGGTGTTCGGGTCCCCATTGCTAGGGTGTGTCTTTCTTTGTCAACTCGCGCAAGGGTGCGGAAACCGTGGCAAGGTCAGGCATGAACTGGCTACAGTACGTGATCATTCCGAGGAAGCTGCGTACTTCACTTGCGTTGGTAGGTTCAGACACATTTTGGATTGCATCTACTTTCTTCTTGTCGGGGGAGATGCCAGTGGAGCTGAATACATGTCCAGAGTATTCAACGCGTGATTTGCCGAAGCGACACTTGTCCTTGTTCAGAGTCGGGTTACATTCGCGAAGGCGTTGCAGACATGCTGCGAGGCGTGCGTCGCGTTCCTGTTGTGTGCGGCCAAACACTAAGATGTCGTCGCTGATGTTGAGTGTGCCTGCGAGGCCGCGGAGCGCGGAGGAGATGGCATCCTGGAAAACTTCGGCTGCAGAGCAAACACCGAAGTTTAAACGCTTGTAACAGAACAGGCCTTTGTGTGTTGAAAACACGGTCAGATGGCGAGACTCGGGGGCTAGCTCTACTTGATGGTAACCCGCATTTACGTCAAATTTACTGAAGACGGTGGATCCGTTGACTTGGGCAAGGATAACGTCGATGGTCGGTGTAATGTGACGCTCGCGCTTGATGGCGGTGTTCACATTTCGCATATCCACGCACATGCGAATCTCACCTGGTCGATGAGGCTTTTCGACCACGTGGATGGGTGGAACCCATGAGGTAGGCTCATTGCGTACTTGCGCAATGATGTCAAGGCAAAGCAGTTTTTCCAGTTCGTTCTCGACTTTCTTCCTGACATGATAGGGGATACGGCAATGAGGCAGGGCGATTAGTTGGACTGTCTTGTCCTCGTGCAGCTTGCATTGAATGTTCTTCAACATGCCGATGCCTGTAAAACGGTCTGCGTACTGGTTCATAAGCTTGTCTGCAAGCTTTGGGGGATCATCGGGTTGAAGATTGTACGCCACGTGAATGATCACGTGAATGAAGCTGATCAGTGTGTCCTTAGTTGTTTTGGTGACAAAGAACGTGGAGTTCACGTGCGAGGTTTCGTAGGCAACGGCGGTTTTTGAATGTGCCCGCAATCTCTGGCGTTGTTTGGTCGACAGTTATGGTGACAACTGGGTGTTTGGAGTTCGGTGTTGATGACACCCCGAACACATAGTCATAGTCGTCAACGGCGTGCACTTTTGCTTTGTTGTACTGTGGCTTGTGTGACATTCCGCGACTGAGACAATGTTTGGCGAAGTGATTGAGTTTACCACACAAGTGGCATGTCACACCTTTGGCTGGGCATTGTTTGCTTGTAAGGAAAATGTACCTCCGCAGTTCCGACAGGGTACAGAGTGTCTGGGTTTAGGGCATGTGGACCTTTGATCGACTCGCGATTTCGCGTGTGGGACTTTGTAGTAGTCACGCGGTTGGTTGAGTCGCGGCTTGGTTGTGTGTGTTGTTCCATGCCATTGGCTTGCACCTCAGACAGATCGTAAGTTCTAGCAGTCGTTAGAAGCTTTACGAGGATTAGCTCAGATTCACGGAGGGCATGGCGTCTCAACTTTGACGATTTACAGCCATGGATAATCTGAGATTTCACTTCAGTGTCCTTGTCGTGGAACTCACAGTTTCTGGCTAGCTGTTGGAGGCGGGTTGCATAGTCTGCGACAGTTTCATTGTGCAACTGTTTGGCCTCACGAAAGACAAATCGCTCATATTCGATGTTCTTACGAGGCTCAAAGTACTTGGTGAGTGCATCTTTGCCGGATTCATAGGTTGATCCGGTTTCAGACAATATCTCAAAGATGTCCATTACTTCAGGGCGTAGTGCAGAAGTAATGCCCGCTGTTGTCTGTCATCAGTTACTTTAAATGCAACAAACAGATGTCCAGCCTGTTGACATATTTCCGCCACCGTACGCCGGCAGTGGAAGGCTTTACATGAGGTTGGAAGGCTTGAAAGGACGGCGGGTTTGTAGCGGACATTTTGATTACAAAGGTTCGGCGATGATGCGTACGATAAACAATGTCCGGCGCGGCAACGAGTACTACACGTACACGATGCGTTGTGTGTAAAGCCAATGCCACAGTACATGTACACGTGCGGTATGTGTGTACGAAAACGTTTCACTCACTCTGATTTTCCACGCGGAAATGCACAGTTTTGTTCTCGAAATCGGCGATCAAAACCAACTTTACGGTGTTGCTGGGTTCCTCGGCGTTGCGAAAGATAATGTGCTCGTCGCCAATATTGTAAGATCCGAGAGCCAAAATTTAGATATTGAGAGAGAGAATCACACTGGTTTGTGGCTGTCATGACTTCTGACTGAGGGGTGACCTTTGGCCTTCCTTGTAGATCAGTATGGACCGCCTTAGGTGACAAACTTGGATTAATTAATACTACACAGGCAGGGATGTCTAAAATGTCGTTGGCCGAATTTCATTGTCAGTTGCCCTATAAATGTTTTTGCTAACAGTAACATTTTTTTTTATCATTGCTCAGGCCAACTCAAACCATGGTTTTTGTTGATAACTTGGATTACGGATCCGCCACTAAAAAAGTGTAATTACGCCCCCCCCCCCCAAAAAAAATAACAAATTCGTTTCTTCTTTTTACTGCCTTAACCCAGCCTTGCCGGTACTTGGTGCCATTCTCTGCGCTGGACTCATGGGGTGAGGGTGTGTTCCTTGTCCATGCGACTGCTGGATTGCAATCACGGGCATAAGTGCCAGCAGCAGTTTGCATTAATCAGTCGAATGACTGAAGCTGCATTGCGGATGATGGATAGCGTATTTTCTATGCCTGTGGCGACCGCTGGTTGATTGGTTTTGAAAATTATAACTGTGGCTGAAATTTTTAGACTTGGTCGACTACAAGTGCGTTCGTTGTGTGAGCGAATAAATGTCGCTGCACATACATGTACATGTATGCAGGTATGAAGGCCTACCAACATAAAACATAACGAATCTCAGATCTGATAAACTTAGCATCGCCATACAAGTACATCCCACAATAACGTATTTTTTTCTTTTGTTTTAAAGAAGAGGAAACGGAAAAGCCTTGTGTTCTGTCCAAAGACAAACACACACATTTCTAGTTACTGTTTTTTTGTTATTTCAAAAGGATAAAAATTGAGCATTTGACTCGGCTACTGCTAATCTAGATATTAATTGGTATCCAAAAATAAGAACCATAATTCATACGTATGGGTCATGAACAACTATAAAAAATTAAATTTGTACAAACACAGTACAAACAGAGCTTCTGGCATATTATGGGGTTTATTAACAAGCCGTGTTTGCACTGACAAGCCGTGTTTGCACTGGACTTTCCTTTAGGAAAGTTTAAACAAGACTATAGGAAAACGGGAAGTGGGAAAGTTGTCAATTATGAGTAAAATGTGAAGCTGTTACTTGTGAGTTGTCAATTATGAGTAAAATGTGAAGCTGTTACTTGTGAGAATTCAAGGATCATTACGAAAAAACACAAATTGATAGTTGTGAGAAGAGGTTTACAATTTACATAGTGTGGTAGTGGGATGAATGCACCTTGGACCTGCAAGTGACATTTATATTATTTGTGCACTGAAGGATAGTCTGATAAGTTTCCAAAGCTACTTTTTATCTTCCATGTGATATCTTTGTTGCCGATTCATTTCTCTGAAAGTCAATTCGCACTGTAAAAAAACCCAAAAAGTCAGCAACTCTAGTAGATATAAGGAACCTAATCAACTTGCATATCATGGACATGTATGGGGCTCATCGTACCCATAATGATGTCGTGAGTACTCTGCCCACAGCTGTCGAGCATCCTGTGTGTGCCGAGCACCCTTTGTCCGCTGAGCATCCTGTGTGTGCCGAGCACTCTTTGTCTGCTGAGCATCCTCTAGCTGCCTAGCACCCCTTGTCTGCTGAGCATCTTGTGGCTGTCGAGCCCCCCTTGTCTGCTGAGCATCGTCTGGCTGCCGAGCACCCCTTGTCTGCTGAGCATCCTCTGGCTGTCGAGCCCCCCTTGTCTGCTGAGCATCGTCTGGCTGCCGAGCACTCTTTGTCCGCAGAGCATCCTCTGATTGTAAAGCATCCTCTAAAATATATGTTTAAACAAGTTCGTTTCAAACTGGCTGGGGGTCTGGTTGCTAAGGCACCGTATCAAAATAGGCAAATGCATTGTTCACCATTTCTATGTGTTGTCTATTGTGTTCCACGTTGTCTGTGCATTGGTAGTGTGTTGGTATCGCGTTGGGAAATGTTGGCAAGAGGTGCCAACGTTTGTGTATATTATGAAATAGATTTTTAAAATTTGCACATGATGACGAAAAGATATAGTTGCATGTGATTTCTATTTATAAATGTCTGAATTTAACTGAAATTTATCGAACCCAGCTTCTACCAATGAGTTGCCAATGCTGGCAGCTTCATTACCAGCACATTAAAATGTGTTGACCTATTGTGATTATGGGGCCTTATACATGTAATGATCTCGTTTTTGGCCCTGTAATTATCGCCAACCAGGCCCTCACCCACTTTTATACAAACTTGTTTAAAGCTACTTCATCACATTTCTGTTCTCTTAATTACAATGCATTTCTAAACCCAGGTTGTGACCGAGTATTTACATTTCATTCCTAGGTAAATTCATACCTTTATTCATTTAATAAATATGTAGTGGTTGTTTTTGTAGACCGACAATGAATCGATCAACCACAGTGCTAATATGATGGTATTGTGCCTGACGAGATTCATCACATCTGAAAAGAAATGAAAGACACTAGTTACAAATATCTACTGTGATGACAAGCTGCCAACAAAATTTCTTGTTGAATGTGATAAATAGACGAAGCTTTTGAAATAATACCCTGTCCATCCCCAACCCTCTTCCATGTCATAGGGAACAACATATCAAATGTCAACACCTAGCTCTAGTGAGTTTTAAAGCAAACATAAAAATATCAAACAAAAGCACAAGATTAAAAAAAAAAAGAAAAAAAAAAAGAGAATGTGGCTGTAGTATTAATGAAGGCTGATTAAACTCAATGAAGACGAATTGAATACAAAACGAATCTTGTCTCCAGAGCGTTTTATTAGTCTCCGTTCTTAACCATGCTGCTATCCCATAATATGTCCTTTGTCCCCTTAGAGGTCAATCTAATTTACACAGGTCGCGCACTATACATAATCACCAAAACACTACTGTGGCTACAATTGTCCCTTTGTTTAACTGATCTAAAATTGACAACTGATGGATTTGCACCAGCGGAATATCCGTGCTTTAATGCCTCAGATACGCTATACCCCCTCCAACATATTTTCAAAATATTCAATGTACATGAATGTGAAGGTAAGCCATGATTTTTCAACTGAATTCAGGTACTGCAAAATGCCAAAACTTACCTTAACGACAAAAATATGGAAATTGAAACTGTTTAAAGTAGTGGGGTATCAATCACAACTAATTTACACAAAATCATGCATAAGCATCTGTAAGGAGAGTCAGAAAGTAGTCATATTACAAAGTAGTCATATTACATGGATATGGGCATGCCTGGCAAATACACCCTTGACTTCAGGTACTGTAAATTAAAGAATACAGCAAAAGGGCGACAAAGTTTTGGAGAATTTGGTGGGTTACGGTTACACACCTCATTAGGGCGACAAATTGGTGTCGCCTTAACGAGGTACATGTAGTTACCCAAACTACTTACTACTGAAGCGATATTTTGGAATCTAAACTTTACTTATTCAAAATTATTTGGATGAAGTAGCCAAAACTTGGGTTGTGTTGATGATTACACCATGCTTTTTATTGAATGTACAACCCACAAAATGATATTGTGCCGACCGTGAGCGCGAGCATGACAAGGTAACATATCGTTGGGTCACAATTGGGAACTCCCCATGCTATAGCGCTAGTGTAGGCCTACTGGAATGCGGAGGACACGGCGGGGTAGGCCCGTCTACTGTTGTTAAGAACCGCTCGTCACAATGTCGATTGGTTATTGGCATGTCATAGAAGTACCCCAAATTTCCCTGAACTTCAAAACCCATGCACTTTCGAGAGACCACAAAGTTTCTTTAGTGAAAAAAAAAATGTTCATACTTTTATGGCATGACCATTAAAAAATCAATGTTTTGGGGCAATTTTCTTACGCAGCGGGCATTGTCACATCTGAGCGGGATATTATCAAATGTTAATACACAGTCACTTGACGCGTTGTCGACCAATATGAATAAAGAATCTCTCGAAGGCGTTTATATATAAATGAATTACAAATGATAATGACAAATGATCAGTTCAGTCAAATTTTCCTTGCTCATTTCAAATCATTTCCATTTATACCTAGCGAGTTACTTATCATTCCTAACACTTTTTTTATAATTGATTAGCAAAGAAAATTTGACTGAAGCGGGATTTGAACCCGAGTAAAGTTTATAATTCAAAGGTTTGGAGGTTTAAACTTTGTAACTGAAAATAACACCTATTAAGACTTATTCTATACTTTATCAGATGCATCTTGACCTTAGTAAGTCAATTTTACTAAACATTTAAAAGCTAGCTCATCATCAAACAGACCACGAGGGAAACTGACTAGGTTATTATCTAATTCAATTATTTTTATGTAAAAAGTTGTATCCTCATTGGGTGATCCCCACAATGCCACTTTCCAGGTTGTATTGTAAAGTTATGGTGTGATCTCTGGCTATTTGTCATTGTGGGTTTATGATTTCTGACTTGCAACCCCCTCAACAGAGTTGCTGACAGATTTGGAGACTGCCAACTAAGGGCGAGATAGCTCAGTTGGTAGAGCGCCGGTTTGGTGTTCCGGAGGTCAAAGTTTCAAGTCCAACTCCTGCCAGTTTTCTTTGTTCACATTAAAATCTAGCTCATTAACATGATGTTCAAGTTCAAGTACAGTAAACATAAAAGAAAGAGTACAGAATAGTTGAGGTCTATCAAATCTTTTGGTAGAGATGGACATGGCGACTCTCCTTTCAAAATGATTGTTGTGTTGTCAATATTGTCAATGTTGTCGACTAGATCTGCTCCATTGTTGTGTAGAATCCAGATCATCTCATTTGTTTGGGGAAAGATTTTCAGCAAGTTTTAATACATCAACACATCTTTTTTTCTTTTTACAACTATGTAAAAACATATTTTACAACTATGTATAAACATAATGTCTCTCTGTATGGGCTCTTTTCCTTTTTGTGAATTAAACACAGACAAAATCCATAAATATGCAAAACATTTAATAAAAAAGAATCAAAATCAAGCAACTTCTATACATTGCCTATATTCATGTGTACTGTTAGTAGTGGTGAATTCCTCAGAGTCCCTTTCACAGGGGAGGGCACTCAGAGGTGAATTTATAGTGTTTTATATGCATCATTGAAAACTTTATTCCAAAATTGGGGGAGGGGGCATCAGGGGAGTGTTAGTGACACTTGCCCTCCAGGGGAGGGGTTCTCGATCCCCCTCCCTCAGTTAAGCTACTGCCTCCCAATGAGATGATTCAGAATGTTTTTGCAAAGGATGGTTATTATTCATAAATGACATTTATCTCCACTGGATGCTCAGAACAATTGATCAACCATTAAAATACTATTCAAAGATGACTCAGGTAAGACCTGAATCTATGCCCTATTGTTTACCAACTACACTGTAAAACCGGTGAACACATGACGCGTTTATAATCTAAACACTTTTGAAAAATTAAACACTTGGATGTTTACCTTATAAACGCAAAGTGTTTATAGGCGTTGGTCTAAACACACAATGCATAAACAGTGTTTAGCAATTAAACACTTTTCTAACACTTTCCTGCTTTCACTTTGCGATATGTTTAAATACTAAACATGTCTAGAGTATAGGAGGGATAGTGTTTAACAATTAAACATTGATGTTTAGGAATTGAACACATAATCTAAACACTGTTGAAAATTTAAACACTCGGATGTTTACGTTATAAACGCAAATTTAAACACTTGGATGTTTACGTTTAAACACTTGGATGTTTACGTTATACGGCGTTGGTCTAAACACACAATGTATGAACAGTGTTTAGCAATTAAACACTTTTCTAAAAACGATCCTGCTTTCACTTTGCCACATGTTTAAATACCTAAACATGTTTAGAGTAAGAGGGATAGTGTTTAACAATTGAACATCGATGTTTAGGAATTGAACACAAAAGTCATAATCTAAACATTATTGAAAATTAAACACTTTGGATGTTTACGTTATGAGAAAGTTGCGTTGGTTAAACACATGTGTTTAAACCAACGCATAATGCATAAACAGTGTCTAGCAATTAAACACTTTTCTAAACACTTTCTTGCTATCAAACATGTTTAAATACTGAACATGTTTATAGTAAGTATGGATCGATTTGAACATTGATGTTTATAGGAATTGAACGCACAATGTTTAGCTTCAAAACATGTTTCAAAAAATGATAAGATGATTGTGTATAATTGCTGAACACAGTTTTGAGAGTGCAGTGTTTAACAATGTTTATTTTTTTGTTTGTAATTAAACTTTAATGATGTTCTAAAAGGGTAGACAGCTAATGTTAATCATTACACACACACAAAATTAATCAGGAGCACGAATGACTGTTAATTTTAGATTTTAAACATATTCAACTTGAACAGGGCGTGAATATTCAAAACAATTATGTTTATGGGGCATATAACATAACGGTCAAGTCTATGGTACTGGAACCAGAAGAGCTATCGTCCTAATTAGCCAATGAGAATGAAGATCACAAGCTGTCACAACCAATCACAATCGTTCTTGTGCCTGCTCTTCTAGTTTCAGGGGTCGCTTTACCTGTAGCTGGTACCCAAGGAGATTTCCAGACACTCCCTTCATGTTTGTAGGCTCAAACAAAATTATTTTACAAGTATATATTTTGTGTAAATCTGTGCATCAATATTTGAAATGAGGAACAATCAGTTTTACAAATAAATTGTAGACATAACAGTTGACAAATATGACCGGTTCACTGCCCCATGGGGAATACATGTATGCGGAAATTTTAAACCATACCCAAAATGCAATGCGAATGTCATTTTACCGCCAAATCTGCATGTGCAGAAACGGTCGCTCTGCATTTATTGCCGCCCGGGCCGCGCCAGGCCGTGTACACACGTACGTACGCGTACTGTGCATACTGTGATGACGTCGCGTCGCGCGTCGGCAGATGAGTCGAGTCGAGTATAGTACACGTACGTACGTACGTACGTACGTATACGACGAGTGTTCAACGGTACAGATCAGACTTGATTCGACTAGGGCGCCTATCCATGCTCCCAGTTTAAGGTAAGGAATTGTCATTTTTTATGTAATTAATAATGTGCATTGTATTTTATCGCAGTGGCTATTGTTACGGCAGCCGTAACGCATTTCCCATTTTCTATCGTTACGGCACTGCAACTGCGCAAGCGCGATGACATGGCCGATCGAACCACGAAGCTGACGCTTCCTGCGTCGCGCGTCGCGGGGGGCCGTGGATCTGTGCGCGCCCGGCCGGCCGGGGCATATGCACGACAGGCGGCCATGCAATACGTAGCTTATGTACAGGCCTCTGATTCTGGCGTCTCGGTCGAGGTCGGACGAGTGCCCAAGAGACATGGCGAATTCTCTCGTTGTGGGCGCAGAATTTGCCTCTTTTGAGGCACTGTCCCAGTCAGTATCAGAGTGGGAAAAGGCCACATATACCTCCCTGTATGTAAGAAGCTCCCACACGGTGAAATCGGCCAAAAAAAGGGCCCCTAACAAAGTCGTCAGCGACGCCTTGAAATACTACGAGGTCGACTTCGCGTGCGTGCATGGCGGCAGAAGAGCTTTGTCGAGGTCAAAGGGTGTTCGGCCAAATCAGAGGTAGGCTCGTTGACTATCTTTTCGGGAAAGATTTCCATTATACGAAGTTCACTAATTTTCCTCTGTATTGACTAACAAGCCCCCAGATAGCAATTTCATGTCATCAAAGTCAATTTGAGCAGTGAGAAACATTTTCTTAGAATACACTTAGAATTTGCGTAAAATTTTTCAGTCCAATCATACTAGGGTTTGTTGTACACAGGGTGTCAGGTCAACTCGCCCCCTGGCCGACTCGCCCCTTACCGACTCGCCCCCTGACCGACTCGCCCCTTACAAGCTCACCCCCTGGCCGACTCGCCCCCTAGACGACTCCCCCCCCCCCCCCCCCCCCCCCCCCCCTTGCCAACTCGCCTCCTAGCCGACTCGCCCCCTGACCGACTCGCCTCCTGGAAAATGATGCACCGTACGGGGATATCGTAAAAAAAAAAATAAAGACAGTGGAGGGGAACACAGAGGGTCCAGCAAATCAGCTTCGTTATCTGAGTTTTGGGATTGAACTATTAGTTGCCCAATTCAAAATTTGGTTCTGAAAGTTCCATTTCTGAGCCTCTTTTATAACGTTTTCAAAACCGTTCGGTATGTTTGATAAGAACACCCACTAAACCAAAGAAATGAAAAACATTTTTTTGATTTTTCAAATATACATCATTTATTTTGAAAAAAATATTTTTTAATGAAACTGAGGACCCAGAGTCGAGATTTACAATTATTACATTATGTCATTGACAAACGGTGAACGCGGGTATACGTGTCCTCAACTACACAAATGCCCCCATCTCTGCTTGATGCCGCCATCTTCGGGGGGAAAGCTCAAGCTTAAATTACAATGCATGATCTTCAAAATAAATGAGTCCATTTAAAATAATGAAAGACAAATGTCTTTAAAAAAGGGAAAGTGTTGAATAAGTAATGTTCTTTTATGACACAAAAGAGACACAACTGATTTTCAAGAATGCCAGCTCAACAATGCATTTCCCTGAACCTGTTTTGTTGTAATCTAGAACATTTGTGAAAGGATGCCCACTCAGCATCAAAGTGCGGACAACATAGGATGGCAAAAAGCTTCGTGTGACAGAAATTTGTGGGTCCCACAACCACGAATTGAACAAGGTGAGTCCATCAACTGCTACATGTTGCACATTTAGGCAAACGAAATTGTGCTTCCAATTACATGCCTTTCAAAAGTAGGATATGTAGTTGTAATTATATCTATTGTGCTGATTCTATGGAGTATGATTTTATAAATGAATTTGAGTGTGAACTAAATCAAAATAAAGATGTTTGGTTGTGTTGCTTCTGAGTACAGGTCATTGAACCTTTTCACTATAACTTAAAGATATACTGTCCGTGCATTGTTGGCGTGGCACCCAATAAAAATAAATTTTCAAAATTCTAATTTCCTAGAATCGCAAAAGCCATGTGCTTTCTAAAAACCCATTGGACAAAAAATTGGTCAGCTATTGGTAATCATTCAGTTAATTCTAATTTTGGAATAATAGGGAAATAAAAAGTACCAAAAAAAATCAGTTTAACCAAAGGTTTCTCAGCGAGCACTATGGAAAAGTAAACCATAAAAATATCAGTCTAACCTACTAACGGTATTGCAAATTTATTTTTAGGAGGTGTTTGTGCACATGCCAAAGCAACGTAAGCTCACTACTGATGAAGCGAACGGCACTGCTACGATGCTGACAATGAAGGCCAACAAAAAACTTTTGCAAAATCACATTATGACGTCATCCATGAAACCAGTCCGTCTGAAGGATTTGCACAATCTTGCATCATCGGTTCAGAGTGGCAGCAGCAACTTCAAAGAACTGCTACAAGAGATGCGGAAAGTGAAAGGTAGCATAAAAGCAAACCCAATGTAGTTTTGAAGCATAATGTGAACTGACCTGAACTTTCTAGTGTCTTTTTCTAAGTACTGGTCCAAGTCAGCAAAATTCACATAATGCATTGATACAATTCCATCAAAATCAACCATTGAGTTGTTGTGGATGTTAATGGCATTAAGGTCCAAAAATTGAATAATTAACATGAAATCATGTGATGATCAAATCCTCCCACTGCCACTAAGAAAAGAAATGAATTCAGCGTCTATCCATCCTCTCAAACCTCCACTCTGGCATGCGTAAATTTGCTCTTGTGTAATGTGTTTGTCCCATGTCCATAGTCAAAGTAGTAAAGTAATAGTAACATCATTTTTGATTTGATCATAAGGTGCATCCATTGAGCTTCTCACAGACAACAGTGACACTGTTCAAGGCATCTACTTTCAGACCGGTGAAATGAAGAAGACATTTGCAGCCTACCCAGAGTTGCTGTTGATTGATGCAACGTACAAACTCAACAACTTGAGGATGCCGTTGTATGTGCTCATGTCTGTAGATGGGAATGGTGATAGTGAGGTGGTGTGTTTGTGGATGCTGGCTCAAGAAGACCAGGAAAGTATTGCCTTCATGATGGACAAGTTCAAACACCATAATACCAAGGCAGGTGCTGTAAAGGTAGTGATGGCAGACAAAGACCTCACAGAGCGGAAAGTACTCATGGATAAATTACCTGATGCTACCATCATGATATGTTTATTCCATACTCTAAGGTCATTCCGGCGTGAAGTCTCGACGGAGAAGTTGGGAATTTCGGTTGGAGAGCGACAGATGAGTCTGGAGGTTCTTAACAAGATGGCCTATGCCAAGTCGGAGTCTGAATATGATGCTTTGTACCAGCAGTTGTGTCGAGATTGTCCCAGGTCTGTTGTAACTTACTTTAATGACAACTGGCACAATATCAGGTCTGAGTGGGTAGAAGGCTTCAAGAACATGCACTCCAACTTCCTCAACATGACAAACAACAGGCTCGAAGCAACGAACCAAAAGCTTAAGAGTGTCGTTACACGAGGTTCCAACATGACCGTCTTTTTCCAAGACCTGATGAAGTGCATCCGCAGTCTAAAGATCGAGCGAAATCACCATGCAGTTGACGCAATTGCTAAAGTGCCCAACTTTGCACAGGTCCAAAGTTCTGTCCAGATGGACTATTGCAAGTTGCTCACTCCGTATGCGTATGGGTACTTAAAGCAACAGTTGGACCTCATGAGAAAGATTCGCATTGTGCGTGCACTCGATGACCGATCTGCTAAAGTGAAAATCAGTTCACTAGGTGAAAAAGTTGTTGGAGTTGACAGCTGCCACTGCAGCTTCTTCACTTCAATGCAACTTCCGTGCCGCCATATCTTTGCTGTGAGGTTGAGCAAAGATCTTCCAGTGTATGATGCCTCTCTCTGTCCAGAAAGGTGGACACTAGCATACTACTACAAAAACCACCGTGTGTACATGGATGATACTAGATCAGAGCACCAGGAGCAGCAGAATGAGTGCGATGTGACAGTACACTCCACAGCAAATCACTCTCAACGCAAGGCAGTACTCTCCGAACAACAGAAATATAAGAAGGCATTCACAGTTTGCCAGTCAATAGCCCAGATAATGTCTCAGTTCGGGATGAGAGATTTCAAGCGAAATATGGATGTCCTGATGGATATGCAGAAATGCCTTTCAGCTCGGAAAACAGTAAATGTCGTAGAAATTGATGGTAAGTTCCCAATATTAGAGATTTAACTATTTCAACCCACAGAAAAACAACTTATTGCTCTATAAAGTATTATGTTGCATACAAACAGCCACCGAAAGGGTATTTCTTAATGGAGCTGTTTTTGTAAATTCACACTCTGAGTTTGTTGTTCATAACTTACTGTCTCAAATTTGCGAAGCATTTCGAAAGCTTGCTTTCCGTGTTTTTTAAAACCACTTGGTTGGTAAGTAACAGTGCATTTTGATAGATAACGTCATCTTTTCTGATCTGATAAACCTTTTTCCTTCTTTTGGGTATTAAGGTGACATAGTGGATGGTGTTCCCTGTCCGACTCCCACTCCGATGGCATCAAGCAGTCAAGAGCAACCCTCTACTGATACCCCGACTGTGAACAGTAAGTGTGGTTGTCACAAATTGAAAGTAGGAGAAGTATAGGGTTGAACAAATGATCCTCTACTGATCTGTATTTCCTTTCCTGTTTTTGTTTAAGGTGACATAGTGGATGGTGTTCCCTGTCCGACTCCCACTCCGATGGCATCAAGCAGTCAAGAGCAACCCTCTACTGATACCCCGACTGTGAACAGTAAGTGTGGTTGTCACAAATTGAAAGTAGGAGAAGTATAGGGTTGAACAAATGATCCTCTACTGATCTGTATTTCCTTTCCTGTTTTTGTTTAAGGTGACATAGTGGATGGTGTTCCCTGTCCGACTCCCACTCCGATGGCATCAAGCAGTCAAGGGCAACCCTCTACTGATACCCCGACTGTGAACAGTAAGTGTGGTTGTCACAAATTGAAAGTAGGAGAAGTATAGGGTTGAACAAATGATCCTCTACTGATCTGTATTTCCTTTCCTGTTTTTGTTTAAGGTGACATAGTGGATGGTGTTCCCTGTCCGACTCCCACTCCGATGGCATCAAGCAGTCAAGGGCAACCCTTCAACACTGATTCTCTTCCTCTTAACAGTAAGTGTGGTTGTCACAAACTTGTTCATCCCTTAATGGCAGTATTGTTTGGCCATCAACAACTTCACTTGGAGTAAAATATGTAGGAGCAAGCATTTGCTTATTATTTGTAAGTTGTCTGAGTGAATTCAACATCTGTCACAAATGTGACATACTAATATTTTACTACATGTATTTCAACTTTATTAGACAACCCCCTCCAAATAATAATACAGTTGATTTTAAATCCATAGCTTTTAAAAGATAGCTTGGTAAAATGCATATTTTTACTCTGGTACAGATATCACATCACAAATGAATTGCCAGCTTAAATTTCCACCAACCATGAAAAAACGCGGACGGCCAAAAGGAGCTGGACTGACATGCATTGGATTGCCTGCCAAGAGAGCATGCCGTAGTGTGTCAGGAAACAGGAAAAGACCAGTCCCCTTCCTGCTGAAATCTGCGAATGACAAGCAACGCAGTAAGTACATGTATTATTAAACCCTCTGAAGCTTCTTGTAGAGCTTGCTAGTTCCAAGATAAAGTTGTTCTTGCGTTTGCACTCATGGAACACCACACATTTAGTGCATCTGTGTCCCACATATCACAAGGCCAAAGCGGGACACAAACGCACTACAGTATTCTGTGTTCCATGAGCTCAAGCAAGGTAACTCAAAGAATCAGCCACACTGCTTTTGGATATCATCAGCATTGTCATATTGTATTAACAATGATTGTTAGAAGATTGGGGCAGACGCCATTTACATGTACATGTTACCGAGGATTTTGAAGGATTGTTTGGCAGCTTCCTGAAAGTTGACAAAGAAAATGCTTTTTTTATTTTGCAGTAATCCTGAAGTGGTTTGTTGTTACGAAGGTAGCAGAAGAGGCAATTTCTCGGGGGCGAATCATTCAGGAAAATGAAGTGGAGTCAATACCAGAAAAAGTGCCCATGGAGTGCCTTGATGAAAACGTGGCAATAAACACTGTAAGAAAGTTCTTTTCGTATGATGCTTGGATTTTAGTCACACAAGTGTTGAAAGTGTTGAAAACCAAGGGTGTGTGGTTATGCTCAACATGCAACGACGAACTGGCTAAATCAACGAGTGTGTGTTGTGAGGCTTGCCTATCGTGGTTCCACATAAAGTGTATTGGTCTGAACGATCCACCAAAAAAAAAAAACTGGTTCTGTAGAGGGTGTAACAGTAACGAATGATTAATATTCAGTCCCATTTCAAGAAGTTGGGAATTCTATCAGATTTTGGTATATTCCAATGGGGATTACATGCATTTATTTTCGGACAGTTTGAGTACCTTGCCAAGTGAGTACCAAGTGACAAGTAAATGCCTTTTTTTCTCTTCATTTATTTTTATATTTACTAATTATTTTGGGGGAGGTGTTTCTGTTTTTTAAGTACATGTACGAAGTGTATACATGTAGTTGTTGTTTTTCAATTTATGACTGTTTCAAAGCAATTTTTGGTACTGTATTCTACAAGGACCTTGCCATGTCATTAGTCTTAAGATGCTGGACTAGTTAATATATAATTTTATTTCATATTTTAACAAAGGATAGTTTTTTTGATATTCATGTACAAGCAAAATCCTGCACAAGTGATAAGTATTACAATTATAGTTAAATTTTTGGTACTGTATTCTACATGGACCTTGCCATGTCATTAGTCTTAAGATGCTGGACTAGTTAATATATAATTTTATTTCATATTTTAACAAAGGATAGTTTTTTTGATATTCATGTACATGTACAAGCAAAATTCTGCACAAGTGATAAGTATTACAATTATAGTTCATTTGTTTTTTATTTGTTTATTTAAACAATTCATTTTTTTTTCTTGCTTATACCTTGCCGTGTTATCTCAATGTCCCAAGATACCTGGACAAGTGACTCGTAAATCATTTGGTTAAATATTTTGATGTCAACATTATGATAATTATTTTAGGACTGTTTTCTAAACTTACCTTGCCATGCCGTTTCATGCCCGAGATGCTGTACAGACGAATAATACCTCATTTATTTTCCTTTATGTTTATTTTAACGACCTCAACTCTCTAGGGTATGTGCAAACTTTGATTTAATTTAATGGATCGAGGACTGTGAGGGATGATTAATGATTTTTTGGAGTTATTTTCGGTGTTGTTGACAAATAAATATTCTACATTTAACAATATTGTTTAGAGCTCTTGCTTTCGTGGATAGTCCGAGTCAATTTGTTAAAAAGAATATGCATTACATATGAAACTAGAATTACATGTAGAAAGAGTACCATATCCGGCCATCACTTAGACCTCGTGCACAAAGTCAATGGGCCATGACACAAAGTCAAGGTATTCCCACCCCCCCCCAAAAAAAAAAAACCACGAGAAAGTCAACAAATATTGGGAAGTGGGTTTAAAAGTCTACATAAAAAATGACTTTTTGGTTCCTTGGGCAATTTTTTTCCCTAGAATTTCAACGTTGGAAGATCTTGGATTTTTTTTTCGAGCAGTGAGTGGCAAAACTAGACTGCCGTCGACAATATAGAAATCATCATGCCGGCCGGCTACATCGCCAGCTTCGCGTGGTTCGATCGTTCATGTCATCTCGCTTGCGCAGTGCCGTAACTATAGAAAATGGGAAATGGGTTACGGCCGGCCGGAAGCGTCGGCTTCGTGGTTCGATCTGACATGTCATTGCGCTTGCGCAATTGCAGTGCCGTAACGATAGAAAATGGGAAATGCGTTACGGCTGCCGTAACGATAGCCACTGCGTTTTTATTGACAGCTGAAACTTTGTAGTACAATATGTGCGGAGGTTGTTTCATTTTGATTTTAGGAAACAGTTTTCTTTTATTCATTTTAAGGGAGCCTAGGCCTAGTCCAGTGGCAGTATAGACCCGTGAACGTGGCGGTATAGGCCTACACCGCCACGCATACATCTCATTGCGTAGGATCTGTCATTGATTCCAAAGAAATTTCAGGACTCAAATAGAATTCTATTCCCGACTAGGCCTATGCCATGTTATGTATGCTGGCCGATCGAAAGCTGTTCAATTATGCATGGCGGTTGTAGGTATACCACCACGTTCACGGGTAGTCAAGTATAACGTTACCCTGGCTAGCCTAGGCTAGGCATAGTCCGAGTAACTTGGCCGCACAAATCGCCTTTTTTAACATTTGGACTGGTTTGGCGATAGTAGCGTCCAGGCGCAAACTCGCGTTGAAATCCCTGCGTGTGACACGTCCCAAAAAAATTTAAAAAATTAAAATAACCTTGAACATTTTCAGCCCCCAAATAGCCAGAAAACGACAAGATATGCCGCCTAAGACATGAAAGATATCTGTAGACTTCCCTGATTAAGTGGGTGGTATACTGCCAATGACTTACTATCTGGACATGCTGGACAGAAAGTGGAATTTGCAGCTATATTCCGACAAGTTCTTCTCACGTTCTCACTGCGTGGCGTTCGCGTAAAATGTATTTGAATTGTCAGCTATTGTTGTTATGACCATGTGACCCCGGGGCTCACGTGACGTGTGCATAATCATGATGCTGCTGCGTGCAAAGCGCACAGTGGCTGCCATCGCGCGGCACTTAAAACAGCCGTTTCAAGTGTCGGAATATTGTCGGAATGTAGCTGCAAATTCCACTTCCGTCCAGATGGTAAGTCAACCAGTGTACCACCCACTTAATCAGGGAAGTCTACAGATATCTTAGATGTCTTAGGCTGCATATCTTGTCGTTTTATGGCTATTTGGGGGCTGAAAATGATCAAGGTTATTTTTACTTTTAAAATTTTTTTTTGAGGTGTCACACGCAGGGATTTCAACGCAAGTTTGCGCTTGGACGCTACTATCGCCAAACCAGTCCAAATGTTAAAAAAGTTGATTTGTGCGGCCAAGTTACTCGGACTAGGCTAGGCAAGAGCCTAGGCCTAACATCGTCGTTAGCCTGGGCTTACAAACAATCGTCAGACCCCCTAGCTAGCTACGCGGTCCTTTTTCTACGCATCTACCTTCAATTTGTGTGTGACAACGTGCGTGCATTTGAAAGCGTTACCTGTGCCGATTCTTGATGTACCCTAACGTGGCGCGGCCGGCCCCCATCATAGCGCACTTTGATTTTTCGCCTGTAGCGCCTAGGGCCTATCTAGAGCAAAACTTTTTACTGAAATTTCAAAGAAAGTAAAATTTCATCAAGTTCGAAACACTCCTGTTCAAATCGCGAGTTTATTTACCCGTAACAAATTAAGAAAAACAATTTATTTTGGCGTGATTTTCCAATTTCATTTTCAAGTGAAAAGTGAACCCTTTGAAAATGCCTTGTGACAAACATCTGGCTGGGTATGTCAGAATTTATCAAGTTTACAGAAATTCTTAAATGTTAATTTGGAATTTTTTGAGATTTATTCAAGTGCGCCATGTTAGGGAACACTCTGCCAATTTGTGCCCATTTTTCAGACACCACCTATTTGAATTTCTGATTAAATTTTATGAAACTGAAATTGTTCACAGAGGTTAAATCGCAAGCATTAATAATAATAAGAGGTTTGGCAACTCTACACGAGGAAAGTCGGGTAGGCTTCAGAGTGCGCCCCGTTAGGGAACACGACTATATAGGCCACATGGTAAACTCCCCATGACGTACGTAGACCCTAGACTGTCTGACCGTAGACGTAGGCAAGGTATAGGGCCTAGGGCAGCCTATAGGCTAGCACTTTTGTAGCAGCTACAAAAAGTACAACTTACAAGTACAACTTAAGCATGGCTAGCCTATATCTATGCTGAGTAGGCTATTGACATTCAAGCCGAAAAATATTTCCATTAAAAATTGTTACCCTCTCTTTGTGTTCACAACTGAACTAGCCAAATGCTAGCATGACTCAGGGCCTATATAGTACATTGCCCTGGGCATGCTAGGTCTATTCAAATTAATTAATCGCCATGAATGATGTAGGCCTATTACGTTAGGCCTAAGCTATGCCTATAGTCATGATAGTCATGCTAGCCTAGTACTAGTGGTGGATAGGCTACCCTATTCTATGGCCACACATTTGAGTAGACTCTGTGCTAGAGCCGGCATAGGCCTAGGCCTTCTGCTTTCACAGTCACAGTAAGATAAGGCCTACAGGCTACAGAATTTTTTTGATTTTACATGGATCCGGATATCCATGGGCCTCAAACTCTGCTTGCAGGTTCATACATACACTTGCGTGCTCCGATCGTAGGCCTTTTAAGGACTTTTTTGCGATTTGTTCCGGTTTTTTTTTGGTAAATGTGCGCAGGCGTGGAACCAGGGGGGGGGGGGGTATAAAAAAACAAGGCCGGCCTTGTCAAAAAAAAAATCATAGAAGTTCCTTCAAAATAATCCAATAATGCAAAATAGTCTTCTTGCGGTTTTTCTACCGACCCCATTCTTCACGTAGGCATGCGCAATATAGTACCTGCAGTGAATCAGTATTTCATGGTTCGAAATTTACACTATACCAGCCCAGCTGCGTTTTGCGCGACATCGCCCAGTACGCGCGACGCACACGCCAATGTCCTTATAAGGTAACGAGTTGTGGAGGGGCATTCCATATTATATTCAGAGGGGTGTTTTGTAAAACATGAAGTAAAACCGTTGAACAAAATGGTTGGCAACGTCTACTTTTTGACTTGTTTATATTTTTTGGACCGAAAAGATTTGGGGGTTTTCGACCGAAAAAGTATTTATGAATGGGAATAAATATGTGTTCGGTCAGTGTTTAAGACCGGTGGGAGTCTCGATGGTAATAATTACCCTCGGCTTTGCCTCGGGTAATTATCACCCATCCAGACTCACACCGGTCTTTAACAGATTGTTATAATACCTCCCGAACACACATTTATTCCCTTATTTATGTTGTCTCTGTGTTATATTATGCTAGATTTGTTTCAATGCTGTACCATATCATACTTGTTCTCTGCCTCTTTCCTTTGCAGTTGGCAACACAAACGTCGGGCAGGTTTGATGTGCTGATGTGCTGCGCGCATAGTCTTGAGAGTGTAATATGTAAGACGTCCTTGTTCACGTATAATCTATTGCATACATTTTTTTGTATAACCTATATTTAACAAGCCATAGTTTGATTGTCACTGTGCCAGTAAACTATTTAATTATCAATTACATAAGTTTAGAGGCGTCTTGTCTCTTGAAAAAGTCGAGACATTACCGATGTCGGCAGGCTTTTATCTAAGCCTGTTGACGGGACAGACGTAACCCCAAATTGCGGTTTGGGAACTAACGCAGTGCCTTAATCACATGTTTGTAGATAACTTTAATTGAAGTTTGTGATTACTTTTTTTTCCCCTATTTTTTCCCCCATTGCTGTAGTTAGCTCTTTTTTTTAAGTACATGTAGGTACTGCAATCTGAAATGAACAAGCTGTGTTGGAATTCAGGCTTGTGAAATTTACTCTTTTAAGCTGATTTCTTGTTATAGTGGTTTTGATTTTCCTCTTTTTCTTCACTTTCTGTGTACAAAAGCATCTATAGGAAATATCTTTTCCTCTTTTTTTCCCATTGGTAGTTATATCACATGCCTGTATAGGTTAAGCTATAATTACTACATGTAGCCAGACCTAAATTCTTAGCTGTAGATTTTTATACTTGTATTATCTTCACACAGGCATGTGAAATTTCCTCTTTTAAGCCGATTCTTTTTCTTTTTTTTTAGTGTAATTTTCCTCATTTTTTCGTCATTAATTTTCTGTGTACAAAATTATACGAAATATCATCTTTTCCTCTTTTTCTTGCCTATTTCCTCTTTTCCTTTCTTTCTTTTATTGGTACGTTACTTAAAACTTCAGGGATGGAGGCACCTCAATTTAACTGTTCCATGTGCTGCTATGTCAGTATGTCTTATGGTCAGTTCATCAGGCATGTTGTTAGATGTCACCGCCATGATCCCAATTTCATTGTTTTTTGTAGTGTGAGTAATTGTTTTTATTCCACGAAAAGCTGGGGTGCATTTAAAGCTCACATGTGTCGAAAACATAAGCACATTGATCCTAATGTGTTGGACAACACTGCTGAAGACAGTAATTCCAGTGGTGACGAAAATGAGGATGGTGTACCAATTGTAAATGAGGCGTTACAGATGACTGCAGACGAAGCTACAAGACACCAAAACGCTATGTTTTCTCTGGCCTTAGAGAGTGGACACAATTTAACACATTCTTCTGTGAATGAGGTAATTAAATCAGTTTCTGTACTGATTGATCAGCATGTGGCATCGTTCAAGTCGAGGGCTAAAGATGAACTGAGAGATCGGGGTGTTCCTCTTGACTTCATGGATACAATTCCAGTGGATAATTTCTTGGCTGACATTGATACCCGAAAAAAAGGGATGCCATATATAAGCAAGATTACTTCTATATCCCTCCAAAAAGTGTCACAATAGGACAGAAGTATGTTACCAGTAAGGATAGTTTAGTGAGAAAAGATGTCGTTGGTTATGTCGTGCCCTTTGCTCAAAGTTTAACTAACTTACTGCGCATGGCAGACATTCACAAGCACATTGATAATCCACACACCAGCCCTCCAGATTATATGTTTGACATTTGTGATGGGCTGTGCATGAGGTCCGATCCATTTTTTCACAGAAATCCCAAGGCTCTTCAGGTCGTTTTCCACACAGACGACATAGAAATCGTAAATCCGATTGGATCTCACACCAAGAAACATAAATTGAGCATGTTTTATTATACCTTGGCAAACATACCACCAGAGTGTCGTTCACAACTTCATGCCATACAGCTTTTAGGTGTAGCAAGGAGTAAGGATGTCAAAAAATGCGGACTTAGCGTTTTCCTGAGTGACTTCATCAAAGATGCAACAAGTCTTTCTACAGGAGGTCTTGAGTTGACTGTCAATGGTGCACCTATCAACGTTAAAGGAAAGGTGGTCTTGGCTGCATGTGACACTCCAGCAGCACAGATGCTTGGGGGTTTTAAGGAGGGTGTTGGGTTTGCAAGTAGGGCTTGCAGGAATTGTGAAACTGAACAATTGGAGATGAAGCAGAAGTTCTTGGAAAAGGAATTTGTCCTTAGGGATGAAGCAGAACACAGGAGAAGATGTAATTTGCTTGACGGCAATCTGTCGAAAGCTGCAAGGCGATATTGGAGCAAGCAATGGGGCATCAATGGTAAAAGTTGTCTCCAAGATCTCCCAGATTTCAGGCTGTGTTCAGGTATTGTGCATGACCCGATGCATATCTTTCTGGAAGGTATAATCCCCCATGAGCTGAAGTACATGCTACATAACTTCATCTCAGTTTCAAGGTACTTCACACTGAAGTGGCTGAACTCTAGAATTGCTTCCTTTTCCTATTCTTATCTAGAAGCAGGGGCTAAGCCTGAAGTTCTTGACATGAACCACATAAAAGGAGAGGGAAAACTTAAACAAACGTCAGCCATATATCATCTCGCCGAAGGTACCCAGGACAGAAGCCAAATGGGTCAATTTCCTAAGACTGGTACAGATGACACTTCTCTCTACAAGTCCGTATTGTAGCCACAGTACTGCAGCATTACTTGCTCAGATCACATATGATCATCATGCAGCCTTTGCTACTCTCTATCCTAAGGGGAAAATTACCCCCAAGATGCACTACTGTGTGCACCTTCCAAGACAGATGCTTCAGTATGGACCTTTGAGACATCAATGGTGTATGCGTTTTGAAGCAAAACACGGCTTCTTCAAAACCAAGAAATGGAGGTGCTACAAAAACCTCCCACTGAGCATCAGTCTGAAACATCAGAAGTACATGTGTTTCAAGCAACTTGATTCCATGGGCCAAGGAAATGGCAGTTTTCTGTACAGAGGTGACATTGTCAATGAAGGAGAGTCCATCACTTTGAGAAATGAATATACTCTACAACTTGTCGATGGAATAGCTGCCACTCTTGGTATTGAGCTGCATGAAGGCCTTCAGGTTAACAGGACTACAGGTGTTGCCATCCTAGGACATGAATAACGACAAGGCTGTTGTCTAGTCCTTTCCTATGAAGATGACTTGCCAAAATTTGCAGTGTTGGAAAGTGTCTTAGTCATCAATGATGAAAAGATCTTCATAGTTGAGTCCATGGAAATTGAGACTTTTGATGCTCACATCATGGCATATGTGTTGAGGTCTACTGGTGAACAAGTTGGGGTCACATACTCACAGTTATTTTCTAAGTGGCCACTGAGTGTACATGCTTATGATGGGGAAAAGTGTGTAATTAATAAGTATTCACACATGTGTGAACTGCTTTAAGATGCATGCATAATTGTCATGGCCAGTAATTATAGGGGCAATTCCACCATCACTCACGATATGCCCTGAGTCTAGTCGCTGCCTTAAAAGTGTTTGATCAAGCTGAATAGACCAGGTCACTTAAATCATATCAAATTCATGCATGTACATGTACCGTACTCAAAAATTTGAAAGAAAAATTCAACTCAGTACGTCATTCACTTTTGAAAAGATGTGTTTCGGTTGGTTGTCACTCACGTGACAAAAAAACCCAACATTTTCTTGCATTTTTTTTCTTCAATTCTCCTCAAACCGCAACACCTGTAGAAGTATTTTTGTTTACCTTTCATTCAACCCACACATTGAAGCTAGATATAAAAACACATTTTGAATCAAATCAGTGTGTATTTTAGATGCCATTGACATTTAGTGACAAGGAGGAACCGTCGCTTACATTACATCATTCACATTACTTCCTCTTCATGATGTTTCTAGCACAGCATAAAATCTTTATTTCCTGAACTGCAACATAATGAAACATCTATTGTACCTTTCTCTCTATCTGCCTTAAAAGCTTTAAACTCACATGACAAAACACTCACATTTTTCATGCAAAACAATGTGCCAAAATGTATACCGACATTCCATGATTTTGGCCACAGAAACACAAGTTTTTGAACTTAAGTTGCACACAAGTAAAAATAGCATATAGTGCAGTAATTGTAAGTTATATGTGTAGTACTGTAGGCATGCAGTCATGGTGACATTTGAAACACTTTATTCCAAGCAAAAGTGGACAAGGCTGACAAACTGTATACAATCAATTTCAAACCAAGTATCGTGTGTTGTGAAAGTCAGATATTTTATTTGAGTGGCACCACTCAAATAAAATATCTGACTTTCACAACACAAGATACTTGGTTTGAAATTGATTGAACAGTCGAGTCTCGTTAATACAAACTCGTTCGGACCTAGCCAAATTGTTTCTTATATATCAGAATTTTGTATTAAGAGGAACATCAGTCCCATTCATTGTACACATACATGCACAGTCGGGACCAAGGCTTTGTGTTTGTTATAACCAGAATTTTGTATTAACAGAGTTTGTATTAATGAGACTCGACTGTATACAGTTTGTCAGCCTTGTCCACTTTTGCTTGGAATAAAGTGCTTCAAATGTCACCATGACTGCGAAGATACGGTACTTAATACTTACAATTACTGTACTATGCTATTGTGATTACAGTGGTAGTAAGTGCTGTTTCTTCTGTGACAGTGGCTTTCTGAACTGGAATTTTCCTTATAAAATTGGGTTGTGGCAGCTAGGGATGCGGTAAATTTACCTCAGTATTCAGGGTCAAATCAGAGATGATCAAAAATCTGTAGTGTTTGTTTTATAACACTATCAAAATAATAATGAGTGATACATGTATTTTGGCACGTGTCCCTTCAGCATACTTACCATTTTGCACAGCTGTCAAATGCATACAAGTCGACATCTTGATCTAGCCTAGTGTGTTGAGTATCAATTACAAAAAATATGGGGATAATTTCAATCAAATGAGTTTATGTTTGGGGTAAGGGGCACTAAAACATGGAAAGAAACATTCAGCCCATTCAGCCCTTTTGAAAACATGTGTTTTGTTGGTAGTCACTCACGTTACAAAAAGTAATTTGTGCACAATTTGCCTCAAACTGTAGTCTCCTCAACCAGTAGTCTGCAAAACACAAGTTACATATGTTTAACCTTTCATTCAACCCAGATAGCTAGATATATATAAAAAAAAAAACTCAGTAGTTGGGGTCAAATCAGAGAGGGAGGTACATGTACATGTACTGTTACTCACACTATGCACTCTCGTTACTTCCTCTTCATACATTTTTTAACATGTCATAAAGTCTGAGTTTGTTAAATTGCAGCGTATAATGAAACTCTTTTCTTATAATAGTGATTTTAGCCCCCCGAAAAACAAATCTTTGACCACAGTTTCACACTTACTTATATTTCATCTCATAGCACACAACTCAAATGAAAGATTTTCATTTGACATGTGATGCTTGTACTTCTAGTTTGGAAGATGTCATACAGTTTCCACTTTTCAGCCTTGTCCACGTTTGTGTGGAATAGCTTCATGTATTTGGAATAATATTTTAAAAAGTAAAAAGAAAATATCTGAGAGCGAATTAATTCTTTGAGTCATATGTCCACGTCGGGGTGGAATCACCCATGTGTTTCCTTATGACTTTTGTCAAAAGATAGTGTTTCTGTATCTTTGCTTAGTCAGGTTAGTACCGCTACATGTACCTCAAATAATTACAAAGTCTTTCATAACAGATGTTTGCCATGATATTTCATTATCTCTGTAGAAATCAGTCACTTTTCTATGACCTCTTTGTCAAGTCCTTTTCTTTCTTAATTGTGTTGTTGTTTAATTGTGTTGTTGAAAAAACCAACATCTATTGCAACTTTTGCAATTAGATTACATGGAGCTTTGGCAATGCTTGTAATTTTTGCTTTCCTGGTTGTTCTGAGAGTGATGACGCCTGTTGCTGATTTGCAGTGATTAAAGTGCCCGTAAAATTCACCTTTAATTGTTTCTTCCTGTTGGTATTTTTTTTTTTTTTAGATCTTTTGTTCTGCCTGTAAATCCTATTTTTCCTCGCAGTTGAATGCATTGATATTTTATCAAATTAGATTGCAGTACCTGCTTTTGCTTTCGTTCAGCTTCTTTCTGTATGTGATAATGTCCAGTTTACCTTTTTCTGCTTAAACCATGATAAGGCCCCCCCAAAACGTCTCCCGTTTCTGGTATGGAGCTTGCCCCAAAAGTGGTGCGGCGACACAGCTTTTTTTTTTTACTTTTTTTTTCTTCAAATGTCGGCTGCCTGCAAATGGTTCCAGACTAAATTTAGTGCAAAATATATGGGAGTCCAGAGAGGCCGCATAAAGCTTGAACTCGATCGTAACCCCATCTTAAAACACGTTTAAATTGTGCAGCAGCAGGATTCCAGTCAAACCAGTGAGTTTGGCGGTTTTGAGACATCATCAAACAAAGCCGACGTGCAAACCGGAGACTTTTTTATTTGGCCTAAACATGTGTTCTAAAATATCCAAATGAAAATTTGTTTTTAAAGCAAAAATGTAATGTGATCAAGCTGAAGGAGTTGTTTGTTGGCCCTTATCAAATTGTTGAGGTTTTTTCCCTTCAT
Organism: Patiria miniata; assembly: GCF_015706575.1. Taxonomy (NCBI): domain Eukaryota; kingdom Metazoa; phylum Echinodermata; class Asteroidea; order Valvatida; family Asterinidae; genus Patiria; species Patiria miniata. The sequence continues at coordinate 1,154,940 of NW_024037065.1, read as the reverse complement.
TTTTGAAGAGAGCTATTTTTCAGATTGTATTTGATGAAAACCCCACATGAACACAACCTTCATTTCAGAAGTTCTGGGACTTAGAACACAGGCAGATCAGAAACTGAGAAGAAAACAGAGAAATCTAACAGAGAAATCAACGATTCAAAATTGAAGTGTTTATTAAGCAACAAAAAAACATGCTTTATTTCAGGTTATTGGATATTAACTCTTTGGCAAAAATGTCACATTTTAACTACCTATCCTGAGTTTTTCTCGGAAACAAAATAGTTGACATGAAAGAGGACATATCGTCGCAGAGCTGACATAGCGACGAATAAGCGAAAACCTTGTATCAAGTAATTCACGTTTGAAGTTGGACTGTATACAGCGCACGCGCGATCCAACAAACTGACGAATAACTTTCGTTGGTACTTTGAAAGCACACCTTACATTAGCAGGTTAACCAGCGAAATTCTGTATTTGTCACTCAAATTATGGATTTGTTATTTTGACTGATTCGCCACAGGCAGGGCTCCGAATCTCAAAATCCAGACAAGAATTACGAATTTGGGCATAAATACTTGAAAGAGCAACCTTTAAAAACTACAAAATCTCAAATCGGCAAAATGTTCGATACGCCGGTTTGGCAGCTCTGCGACGACATAGCCTTCCAACTTTACCAAAATGTCAATTTTGAAATTTCCACCCCTACTGACCTATTTGGGCTGTATTTTAAAATCACAATTACCAACAAACGACTCATTTAGCTTGATCGCATCACATAATATGGTCTTGAATTGAAATGTCACGTTTTGACAAATTTCATTGGTACTATGATATTTCACGGCCTAACTTTAAAAGAAAAGTGTTTGCTATTATAATTAGGCTTGGTAGGAGGGTACGTGGTTTGCTCATCTCTTAAAAGAAAAAAAAATAGGAAACAAATGCACTGAGGATGGGTGGTGCAGATCCTCAAGCTCTTTCAGGGTTAACAAGTGTTTTAAAAAAAGGTGTAGCACCCCGATAATTATGGTGTCTTATGCTACCCCTATCATTAGATGCCCCCTCTGGAAGTTTCCCCCCCCCCCCCCAATTTTTCAACAGCCTGTTCAAGGAACAGCCCTGACACAGAGCCCCAGTGAGTTGGTCAGTGGTTATTCTTAGCCATTCTCATACTTGATGACTGTGAGTGAGCACTGCATTAAAGTTTTGTTAGCCAACCGTATACTCACTGGACGTTCTGTGTCATCTATTTGCAGGTATGTGGAGTATCATTTTATTTGAGTTGTCAGCAACTTTTTATGTATAAATCCTCTTGATGTCATTTTAGTTTATTTAATCCCTTTTGAGATGAGGATTTTGATTGTGTATTTCTTAGCATCGAGCACACTTATTTTACTGACGGTGGATCCCGGTTCAGAGTTTTATTCAAGGATGTTTTCCTTTTTCCTGATGATATTGTGATTTATTGTTTGGGTCTCTGATTGTTCAGACTTTATAGATGTGATTTAGGCAGAGATTTAAGTTTTGATTACTTTTCCATCTTTATGTTTTCTCTGTGGGAAAAGTCATTATAGGTTTTCATTCTTGTAATTTTGTAGCATTTGCAATGTACGTGTATTTGGATGTACTGTATAGCTATGCACTGTAGGTATAGCACTTCAGACCATGTGGTCTCACTCAGAACAAAGGAGCCTGTGTGACCGTCTTAGAAGCATAATTGGCACTAGGCCCTGGGGCTTGTCTGTTATCAGGCTAGCCTGGAATAATGTCTCTGGTTTATCTAGAAGGTGTAGGATGCTCCCTTGGTTTAAAATCTGAGAGGCAAGTGCCAGGCTAGGCAGGATTAGTGAATGGCTGACTGAGCTCACTTTGTTTATTGGGTCCAGAGCCTTGCTAATATTCGGGCCAGGAAGTTAATGTTTTTCTTTATTCTAGTAGGTTAATGTTTTTCTTTATCTTGTTTCCTGCGAGAAAGTGGACAGGGAGAACACTGTTATTTTCCAAGTTTTCAGTTTCATTTTTATTAGGGACTTAAGCAGTAGAGACTTAATTCCTAGACTAGCCAAGTCTGTGAGTCTAAATATTTCTTAGTTATTGATTGCAAGTTTAGAATTGTTTCAATACCATGCTTAGATTTATTTCAGTTTTATAAATCATATAGCCATTCTCATACTTGATGACTGTGAGTGAGCACTGCATTAAAGTTTTGTTAGCCAACCGTATACTCACTGGACGTTCTGTGTCATCTATTTGCAGAAACATTTAATGAACACTCCGTGGTAACTCTTCCGAGCCAACCGGGGGTGCAACATTTGGCGACCACGAAGGGACAGGTGTTTTTGTGTCCACTTCAATGTGGAGATGAATGACAGCGCCTGTCCAGTGACCATGAACCAGAGCCGTACCATGCAGCTGTAGTCAGTAGTTGAGACGGGTACAACCCAGTACTAAACGAGGTTAGCTGGAGCACGGGTGCAGACAAACACCATTAGCAGAGGGACAAGAGGAGCGTCGTAGCGTCCATATTCGCCCTACAAGATGGCAGAGTCAGCTCAGGATGTGTGCCAGCGCCTAATAGAGCAGGTCAGTCAACTCTCACTACTACAGTTACAGGAGGTATGCAAACACCTCGACCTACCAGGATACCAGGAGGTGGAATGCCCCAAAGCACTTAGAAGGAAGGTGAGCCGCAACCTACTGCGTGAAGAGCTTGAAGAGAGAGAAGATGAGGGGCTCTCCCTCTACACAGACCTGCGAGAGTTCCTCAAACAAATCGTAGTTGCAGAGAATCTACCAGCTGCGGACCCGAAACCTGAGCAGAAGCCATCGACAACCCCAAAGCTGGATACCACTCCAGCCAGCTTGATGACCTTGACCCGCAGGGAATTCAAAATATCGGGACAGATTGGCGAGCCGGGACAGCGAGACCGCCTGTCCTTCTCCAGCCTCGCCCATCAAATTGAGAGTGGCCGTGCCAAAGGTCACAAGGAACGGGAGATCGTGGAAGCCGTGATCCGTGCAGTGGTCCCAGGTTCAGCACTACGCAGCTATCTAGAGGGCAGAGCGGGACTGACGTTGCCCGTACTTCGTCACATCCTACGAGCACACTACCAAGAGAAAGACGCGACGGAGTTATACCATCGGCTGTCGAGATTGGCTCAAGACAACAAGGAGTCTGCCCAGAGTTTTCTGGTGAGAGCCCTGGATCTGAAGCAAAAGGTTATTTTTGCTTCTCAGGAGAGCGGCTCTGGCCTAAAGTACGACCCTACCCTAGTCCAGAACATGTTTCTGCACGCACTCCTCACTGGTTTTAGAAGTGAATCTGTGAAGAATGAGCTTCGCTCCCTCCTACAAGATCCCAGTACCACAGATGATCGAGCTACTTTTCGAGAAAGTTAACACGGCGGCAAGCCATGAGATGGAACGACAAGAGAAGTTGCACTCCAAGTCAGTTTCTGTCCATGAAGTGCAGCAGTATGAGTCAAGCCAGGAAGCAGTGAAAAGGAAACCGAAGGAGGGCACCCTCATGACCGACATTGCGGAGCTCAAAGCTGGAATCATGGAAATTGCGACCATGAGAAAGCAGCTGGACAGCCTTCAGGAGTCACTGACTACACCAGCCAACCAAAACCACCAGCTACGACGACCGTCATCCAGCCGCCCGCTGAAGAGGGGATGTCGACACTGCCAGCAGAATGGCAATGGCGATACTTGCGACCATTGTTTCAAATGTGGCTCAAGTGAACACTACGCCCGAGGTTGCCGCACTAGGAGTTCTCAGTCGGGAAACGAGCAAGGGTTGCTGCTACGGGACGGGCAGTAACCAGTGATGTCAAATTCCTTCAGTCCCAAATGTGTTGCGTTTCTCCTTCAAAGCAAACCGCAGTAACACGCCTTATCGGCAAGAGATGTCTGGTCAGCTGCATGATAGAAGGCGTGAAAACCCAGGCTTTGTGGGACACCGGAGCCCAAGTCTCCATCATACCATCACATTGGAAGGAAACCCATTTGCCAGGTCTGAAGTTACGCCCCCTATCAGAACTTCTTGGTGGAGACGATCTCAGTCTCACTGCAGCAAATGGCACAGGTATTCCTTTCGAGGGCTGGCTTGACCTGGCTTTCCAGTTGACCTTGGGACACAGTCGTGTCATCAGCGTTCCAGTTTTGGTTGCCAACGGGATCACTGGAGTACCTATAATAGGGTACAATGTCATAGAGGAAGTTGTCCAAGGCGGAGATGAGAGATCGCTTCCATCAGAAGCAGTTCGAGCAGCTTTTCCGTCGATGAGAAAGAGCGAGGTGATGGCTCTGACGAGCCTCATACAGCAGGAAACCTCAGGGGATATTGGCGATGTTGTTGTGGGGAGACAGAGCATCACGATTCCCAAGCAGGGTGCCGCCATAGTACCATGCCAGGTTAAAACAGAACAGTTGACTCAAGGTAATTTCGCCTTATTTGAACCTGCAGTTACCATGATACTCCCTGAGGACCTCCATGTTGACCCTGCCATCGTTCAGCTTAAGAAAGGAAGAGAAACATCCTGCAAGGTGTTTATCTTGGTCTCAAACTTGGCCAGCCGGGACTTGGTCCTCAGAAGAAGAACCCCCTTGGGTTCCCTGGAGCTGATTGACACTCTTCACACCCTACCCAGCCAGGCTCACGAGGCAAGGAACCCACATGTCAAGGGTGTCAACTCTATTTCAACAGCAAAGTGTGATGACGCTACGTGGGTCCCTCCCGTTGATGTCAGCCATTTGACCGAACCACAACGTCAAGCAGCCATACAGATGTTAAAAGAGGAAGCTGCAGCTTTTGCTAAGGACGACAATGATCTCGGCTGCATCGAAGATCTTCAAATGCATATTCGGTTGAAGGACGATGAGCCGGTGCAGAAAACATACATGTCCGTGCCCCCGCCACTTTACAGAGAAGTGAAGTCTTACCTGAAAGATTTGCTTGACCGGGGTTGGATAGAGAAGTCCGAATCATCCTTCTCCTCCCCCGTCGTATGTGTGAGAAAGAAGGACGGATCCCTCCGTCTCTGCATCGATTACAGGCAGCTAAATCAGAAGACAATCCCCGACAGGCAACCCATCCCCCGCATTCAGGATGTACTTGACAGTCTTGGTGGTAACTGCTGGTTTTCAACTCTAGACCAAGGCAAGGCCTACCACCAGGGCTTCATGGCAGAGAAAAGCCGACAAGCTATCACCCCATGGGGCTTATACCAGTGGAACCGCATTCCCTTCGGATTGATGAATGCCCCTGCAGTGTTCCAGCGGGCAATGGAAACGTGCCTTGACGGGCTGGTCGGTGAGGTGGCCGTAGTATACCTTGATGATGTTCTGGTCTACAGCAATACATTCGAGGGTCATCTTGAAAATCTGCGCCAGGTACTTAGACGGTTCCAAGATCGGGGTGTGAAGTTAAAACCCAGCAAGTGCAGTCTGATGAAAAACAAGGTTCGATACCTGGGACGAATTATTTCAAGCGAGGGACATAAGATGGACCCAGCGGACATTGCGGCGGTTGAAACACTGCGAGACAAGAAGCCCAGCACTGTTGGCGAGCTCAGAAAACTTCTTGGTCTACTGGGTTACTACCGCCAATATATTCAGAACTTTTCAAAGAGAGCCAAAGGTTTATATGAACTCCTTCGAAGTCCCAGTGCCGGTAACACAACATCAAACAGCAACCGTGCTCCTCCTAAGAAGCCCCCACCCAACTCCAAGTCAAGCAAGTGCAAGAACCAGGTGCCATCTAAGCAACCAATATCATGGGAGAGTGAGCATCAGCACGTGCTGGAAGAATTGTTAGACTGTCTTACTAATCCCCCTGTGATGGGCTTTCCAGACCACGAGAAACCTTTCATCCTGCACACTGATGCCTCCAACAATGGTCTGGGAGCGGTGCTGTACCAGGAGCAAGAGGGCAAAATGAGGGTGATAGGTTATGGATCTCGTACACTGAGCCCAGCTGAAAAGAACTATAATCTGCACTCGGGAAAACTTGAATTCCTTGCTTTGAAATGGGCCATCACGGAGAAGTTCAGGGATTATTTGTATTATGCTCCATCCTTCACCGTGTACACCGACAATAACCCCCTGACTTACATCTTGTCTTCAGCCAAACTCAATGCGACTGGTCATCACGGCTGTTCCAGCGCAAAATAATGGCGCCCTCTGTCGTTCTAATCGCGCCAATCGAAAATCTCCGTAAAATGACGTCACCGACACTCTTCGTGGGTCGGGCCAAGCGAGTTTCATATCATGAATATTTATATCTGGGAATATTTGGAATGTCATTGGTAGATTAATCGGTCAAAGTTCAAAATGTTTCTTTTTCAAAAGTTTGTTTTTTTCCCCTTATTTCCATATATGAATATTAGCTCATGAATATTAAATTACTGAAAACGGCGTCCGTCAAAACTGGTGTTCGACCGAGCTGATTATCGCGGTGTGCGGTCATGTGACAAATTTGTCACATTAAAAGGTGTTTTTCTCCAAACAAGAGGTTTTCCCCGATGTAAGGCCCACATCAACTTTGTTTTGGAGATACGTGCTGCATATGTGTCCGGTTTGAAGGTAAGGCCAGCGGTAGATTTGTTGATATTTAGGTGCAAAAAGTGACATATTTTCGTGTCTGCGCGGAATGCCAAACGGTCGAGTTGGTTGTAAAGCGTACATGGTACGCGCCTGTGTATCACGCATAGCCCAAGCGCATGATGGTTTAGAGACAACTCGACCGTTTGCGTGTTCATGTATTTGTACGGGCATGCGTGCGGATCTAACCCGTACCTAGGTTCGTGCATGTGTGGACGAAGATCCTCCATTGGCGTGATGCACATGTACATGACATGTCGTGTATTGTGCTACAACTTTGTTATACATGGGAAAGATTTCCATACATAAATTACATCAAAATGATCAACTAGGCCTTAATTGGAAGGTAAACAAAAATGCTATTTGCACGATTCAGTATAAAATTAATAAAAACAATACGAACAGGTCATGACAGCAGAGAGAGAAAAATGCCCCCCCCCCCCAAAAAATGAACATTTCATAACAATTTGATTCTGACATGAACAGGATGAAAGTAGTTAACATGTCGGACTAATCTTTTTTATTGTACATGCCACCTTTCGTGTTTGCAGAACTTATTCTGGCATGTCTGACGTTGAATTTATTTCAGGCTTTGCATATTTATTCAGTAATGCTTAGCCAAATGCCAAATCCATTTTCATGTAAACACATTAGTGCCTCAGCTTCATGGGGACATGAAAAAATTGGCAATTCTAAATTGAGGTGTTTTGTTTCTGTGTGATCCTGTACCATACAAAATTTTTCAGCCAATTTAGACTTGGCACAGGCCTTATTGTGCAGTGTGCAACCCCCCCCCCCCCCCACCCCCCGATAAAGTAATATAAATATTGTTAAATGGTGTCATGATACATCATGTACACGTGACATGCACCACTGCTTAGTGTTGGCGGTACATGTAGAGCTTTGAATGTATGGCTACATTTCTCCCATGCCCCACCCCCACCCCACCCCCTAATAAAAGCAATTGTACATGTGATCCTGTTTTCTGAAAAAAAGCATTTTGTTATGATTTTTCAGGAAGTTTGCAGTATCATTCTCCTGACAAGAGGATTTCTCGTATTTTCTGGAGCTCTGGTGAGATGGTGGTGTGGTGAGCCGTTGACTCGTTGTGATGAGCCGTACAGTGGAAGTGAATCTTTCCCATCCCACGTTTGTGCATGGAGGATCAGGATAACACAGACATGAGCATGTGTTGGGTGTATTTTTGGTAACTGAATGTGTGCCAAACTGTGTGATGCCATGTGCACTGCTAGATTTGAACAAACCCTGCACCGCCTTGATCCGACACATTAAGAACTTCTATTGTCTGCTTGCCAAGGAATCACTCTCGAATTTAAGCTCAGGATTCACACGTCACACATGATCACTCGCGATGGACTGGTTCTCGCTCCCATATCGGACATGTTTACATTTTAATGCCCATTTATGGCCATTGATTGGATGACCCCTGCATGTATGTGCAGTACAATTGTGTTTTTTGGAAAATGATATTTACATTCTGATTTCTCGTGCATGGCTATCGCAAAACTGACTCGTACATGAACCATAAACTGTAGGCAAAATGGTCATGTCTCTACTGAAACTGCATTAATGACAACATTGTTGCCACTTTGAAGGGGCTGGATCCATGCTTACATTATCATTGTGGTTTTGTACATAAGGGCAGAATTGTGACCTAGGCTTATTTGTATACACCGGTAGGAATTCCTCCAGGACTACTGCGAACGACACTCCTAAGTGCCAAAATTATGAATTGAAATACAACTGGATATTAACTTTCACTGAAAATCAACTAATTGTTGACACTACTAAAATGCTATTATTACATTAGATATTTTTATCGGCGTTTTTTTAAAAGTAAGTCAATAGGCTACTAATAACAAGTTTTAAGTTGGCATTCTTTTCCATACTTTAAAACAGATAAGACTTTTACGTGTATGTGGATTGCTTTTTTAGGTGTACTGCGACCAATGGGAGACCAATGGATTTCACTAAATTGGCCGCCAACTTAAATAATGAAATAAAGTAAAATATAAATATTACCCTGCCAGTTTTTAAATCTAATATTCAATTGGAGTCTGCCTTTGCTTGTGCCACATGCAATGATTGGCTGCAGCCTCTACTATCTCTGGGGGAATGCGGCAATCTCTATATATGCTGTGTGATGTCATGTGGCCATAGATTTCAGCAACCTTGCTGGTTACTTTTGCTTCTTGGAAGGGTTCTGGACAGAAGTGTTGTGCTGACCCGACTCGAAACTGTAATTGACTCAACCAAAAACCAACTTTGTGTTTGGTCGGGTCGGTTTGTCCGTCATTTCAGTTGGGTTGGTCAGTTTTGTGTTTGAAAATTTGCGGATCAGGTTGGATCGGGTCAATTCAAAACCCGAAATAAACGGGGAAAAAAGATGGAAACAGTTTGGAAATTAACACAGCGCAGGATTTGTATTATATCTATAATGTTTCGCACCAGTTTGGCCTATAGTGGACCCGACCCGAAGCAAAACTCTACTGGACAGGGGAGGTTTTCGAAGTTTTCGAGGTTTGGATGAAGTTAATCTGGGACACTTGTGGACATATGCAGGACTGCATTTGCTCGAGTTTTCCTATAGCCCGAACAGTCCTGAATCCTGGAATTATAATACGATTCCCCCCCCCCCACCCAGGGAGTTAGGGTTAATGAAAACTGTTTGAAGTGATAAGTGTTGCACCCGTAGTGGTTTAACTTTATGAATATTGCTGTGCAAATAAGGGCAGGATATTGTTTCTTTTATGAAATTTTTAAACAATTTTAAGCAAACTTGGAGCATTACATTTGTTCATACATGTATAATCATAAGGCCGTCTGACCTACAGGAGTCTGATGTAGAAAGCTCATCCTGCCTAATATTATTGGTGTTCGTACGAAATTATTTGTATTCTTAACATGCATGATCTGGCCGGAGTTCTGCTGAATATTTCCCCCACAAACCACCGGCCTGTGACTCTCAGCGCACGGTTTTGCTGCGCTGCAGTTCAGCGGGCAGGGCAGTGCGACAACGCCGTGTTAACGCCGCGCGTGCGCCGGTGGTGTGTGCATGAGTTCACGCCCTATAGCTATTGTGCCGTGTGATGTGCGTGTATACCGCGCGGTCTCGTGAAAAGTGGCTGTATTTTAACGGTTCTAAAAAACAATCTACCGCTGGCCTTCGAATGAAACTTCATGAGTCATTTAAGATGGTCCTTATTTACAAGAAGTGACCATGGAATATTTGGGGAAAACTTGGTATCAATAATAAAACGGGATTTTCTTCGGGGATTTTTAACAACTTCCAAAACAAACAGCGACAGAAAACCTTACGCACGAAGCGTAATCAAACCTGTTTTTTTACAGGTATTTTGAACTTTATGGGCCAGCTCAATCTTCCGATGTGTGGAAACTCACGTTATCTGTCAGAATTATAGTATGGCACCATAAGACATTGTGTGAGTCATGATTTAGGGGCAAGTTTGGGGCATGTTAATTCGTGTTTTGTTTTAGTGAAAAGTTAGGACGCCATCTTGGATTTCCAAAATTGCATGACGTCATCACTTTGATACACTGGAGTAAACAAACGCTGTGCGGACAAAATTGCTCAAGTTAATTACGTTATGTCTATGGGATTGAAACGGCCGTGTCATCGCTGGGTCGCTGAACTGGCCGACTTCAATTTCAAGATTAAATACCGCCCAGGGAAGTCCAACACAGACGCAGATGTACTCTCTCGTATGCCCCTTGACTTTGAGACCTACAGAGCCCAGTGCACAAGCGAGGTCAGCACCACTCATCTGGGTGCCACCATTGCTGCAGTCAGAGCCGATAGTTCCGGATGTTTCCCCTGGATTGATGCCCTGTCTGCCTCCACGTCAAACCCAGATGACAGTGTGATGAGCTCCCACCACATTTCAAAAAGAGAACTGAAGGCAGCGCAACGCGATGACAATACCATCGGGCGCGCCATCCAGTTTCTTGAAAGCGGTCATCGCCCAACTAGACAGGACCGGATGACAGAACCGCCCAATACTGTTGCTCTTCTTCGGGAGTGGGACAAGCTAGAGTTGGATGTTGAGGGAATACTCCATCGCAGATCGGGTGGCAAGAAACAATTAGTCCTCCCTCTGAAGTACCATCGCTCTGTCTACAAAGAGTTACATGAAGAGATGGGTCATCTCGGCGCAGAGCGTGTTATTCACCTTGCACGTGATAGATTCTTCTGGCCCCACATGCAACGAGACATCGAGCACTATGTGTCTAATGTTTGTAGATGTTTGCAACAGAGGAAACCAAACCTGCCAACCCGAGACCCTCTCTGCAGCATAGCCACCACATCCCCATTCGAGATGGTCTCCATCGATTTCCTCCATCTGGAGAGGAGTGTTGGCGGATATGAATATATATTGGTTGTTATGGACCATTTTACGCGGTTTGCGCAAGCATATCCAACGACCAATAAATCTGGTAGGACGGTGGCAGAAAAGATATTCAATGATTTCGTCTTGAGATTTGGATTTCCGCACAAACTCCACCACGACCAAGGGAGGGAGTTTGAGAACCAACTGTTTTGGCGACTCCAACAACTTTCTGGCATCACCCCCTCTCGTACCACTCCATATCACCCACAGGGGAACGGTCAGGTGGAGCGCTTTAACAGGACGCTTCTTGGGATGCTCCGCACCCTACCTGAAAGAGAGAAGTCACGCTGGAAGGAGTCCCTGAACAAGGTGGTGCATGCGTACAATTGCACTCGTTCTGATGCCACCGGATTCTCTCCGTTCTATCTTCTGTACGGACGTCCCCCTCGACTCCCCATTGATCTGACATTTGGCTTGTCACAAGCAAAGGAGCCCCCAAAGAATCATCAAGAGTACAGCCAACGCTGGAGGAGACAAATGGAAGAAGCATATGAGGTCGCCAGGAGGAATGCAGACAAGTCAGCAGCACGAGGAAAACGCCAGTATGACAGGAAAATGCAGAGCACTGTCCTGCAGCCCGGTGATAGGGTCCTGGTGAGAAACCTCAGGGAGACTGGTGGACCAGGCAAACTACGAGCGCACTGGGAAAGTGAAGTTCACACGGTAGTGAAACGGCTTAGTGATGACTCTCCTGTGTACAAACTACGGCCAGAAAGAGGCCAGGGAAGGAACAGGACTCTCCATCGGAACCTTTTGCTACCCTGTAATGACCTCTTACTAGAAGCTCCAACTGTCTCCATCAAAACGCGACCTACAACTGCACCCTTTGCCCGACCTGCACCAGAAGCAAGTGTTCAGCAAGATCCTAGCGACACAGACAGTGAAGCTGAATACGTCATCCAGCTGCCCACTCCTTCCTCAAACACCAATTGCCCTGCAGTGAACACTTCAGGTCTGAACCACGACGCTGAGGTGTTCCTCCCCATGGGTGACATAAGGAACGAGGAAGTGGCAGATGATCCAGTTGCGGCTGCCCCAGAACCGGCAGCAGTTGCACATGACGAGCCTGTTCCAGTTCTAGTCCCTGCAGCTGTTGTCCCGGCACCAGTACCTGAACCTGAGCCCGTTCCAGTTCCAGTCCCTGCAGCAGTTTGCCCAGCTCCAGTACCTGAACCCGTTCCAGTTCCAGTCCCTGCAGCTGTTGGCCCGGCACCAGTACTTGAGCCCGAGCCCGTTCCAGCCCCTGCAGTAGTCGGCCCAACACCTGTACCTGAGCCTGTAGCTGAACCAATAGCCGTTCCTGATCCAGTTGTACCAGATCCTGCAGCCGTACTAGAACATGGGGTCTCCAGTGAAGAAGTGCCAGGACTGGAGCCAGTGGTTCCCGCCCCAGAAGCCGAAGTGGACCCCGGATTGCATGGAGATGCAGGACCCTATCCTGCAAGACAGAGACAGCCCCCTCAGCGCCTGACCTATGAGCAACTGGGTCAGCCACTACATACACCAGGCGGTGTCAACGGTGTGATGGCAGCAGGTCTCTTCGCTGGCCCTCATCCTTCCGTGCTCTGGCCCCAAGTACCCATGATGCCACAACCGTTCCACATGCCGTGGGCTCCCCAACCCATGCAGTGGTCCACACCTATGATGTCGTGGCCCAACCAGCAGGTGCCGATGCTACCGTGGCAACAGTGGTACCAACAACCAACTTGTCAGCAGTCCTAAGCAGCCAGCCATGGACACACAGAGGACATGAACATTAGTTTTGTTTTTTTTTGGTTTGCATAACTGTTACTGTTTATACATCTGTTTTTTTACCTTCTGGAAATGTTAGGGACAACATTTAAGTTTGCAGGGGAGAGTGTAGCACCCCGATAATTATGGTGTCTTATGCTACCCCTATCATTAGATGCCCCCTCTGGAAGTTCCCCCCCCCCCATTTTTCAACAGCCTGTTCAAGGAACAGCCCTGACACAGAGCCCCAGTGAGTTGGTCAGTGGTTATTCTTAGCCATTCTCATACTTGATGACTGTGAGTGAGCACTGCATTAAAGTTTTGTTAGCCAACCGTATACTCACTGGACGTTCTGTGTCATCTATTTGCAGGTATGTGGAGTATCATTTTATTTGAGTTGTCAGCAACTTTTTATGTATAAATCCTCTTGATGTCATTTTAGTTTATTTAATCCCTTTTGAGATGAGGATTTTGATTGTGTATTTCTTAGCATCGAGCACACTTATTTTACTGACGGTGGATCCCGGTTCAGAGTTTTATTCAAGGATGTTTTCCTTTTTCCTGATGATATTGTGATTTATTGTTTGGGTCTCTGATTGTTCAGACTTTATAGATGTGATTTAGGCAGAGATTTATGTTTGATTACTTTTCCATCTTTATGTTTTCTCTGTGGGAAAAGTCATTATAGGTTTTCATTATTGTAATTTTGTAGCATTTGCAATGTACGTGTATTTGGATGTACTGTATAGCTATGCACTGTAGGTATAGCACTTCAGACCATGTGGTCTCACTCAGAACAAAGGAGCCTGTGTGACCGTCTTAGAAGCATAATTGGCACTAGGCCCTGGGGCTTGTCTGTTATCAGGCTAGCCTGGAATAATGTCTCTGGTTTATCTAGAAGGTGTAGGATGCTCCCTTGGTTTAAAATCTGAGAGGCAAGTGCCAGGCTAGGCAGGATTAGTGAATGGCTGACTGAGCTCACTTTGTTTATTGGGTCCAGAGCCTTGCTAATATTCGGGCCAGGAAGTTAATGTTTTTCTTTATTCTAGTAGGTAAATGTGTTTCTTTATCTTGTTTCCTGCGAGAAAGTGGACAGGGAGAACACTGTTATTTTCCAAGTTTTCAGTTTCATTTTTATTAGGGACTTAAGCAGTAGAGACTTAATTCCTAGACTAGCCAAGTCTGTGAGTCTAAATATTTCTTAGTTATTGATTGCAAGTTTAGAATTGTTTCAATACCATGCTTAGATTTATTTCAGTTTTATAAATCATATAGCCATTCTCATACTTGATGACTGTGAGTGAGCACTGCATTACAGTTTTGTTAGCCAACCGTATACTCACTGGACGTTCTGTGTCATCTATTTGCAGAAACATTTAATGAACACTCCGTGGTAACTCTTCCGAGCCAACCGGGGGTGCAACAAAGGTAAAATACAAATATATTGTCCACTTGAAACTGCAATGATTTCTGTTTTTCAATAATTTGCACATATCCATAATTGCAGAACTTTGCCAGTTATTCACAGATATGCCTGTCTTTAAGGTATGGAGTAGTGATACATGTAGGTCACTACGAAAGAGTATTGCAGCCAACAGTCTCCAGGAGTTAATTGAAAAAGGTATGTGAATATTATTACTTATCTTACGAGTCCGAGTGGAACACTGAATAATGTAGTGCGTCTGTGTTCGGCCGAGTGGTATGTGGGACACGGATGCACTACATTTTCTGTGTTCCACAAGCAAACTTGAGGCGCAGTAAAGTGTGAACTAGCATGTTTTATACGAACCTTTAAGCAGTTTAGCGCATGCAGTTGGAATGTCACTCGCATCTTGGAATAGCGCAATACGCAGGGTGCGATTTATATGGACCGTACATGCAGCACTGTATAATATCGCACTAGGGTTGCCATGCATGGATCGACCAATCAGAATCGAGGATTCAAGTTTGCTTGATGATAAATACTGTTGCATATAAGTTTGATTATTAGTCAGTAGCACCCACATGTGTTACTTGACAGTTTACTCCTTCAGTTCATTAGAGTAAATCAAATGTAAAGTAAACAAATATATATAAATCGTTAATAATCGTTTTCTAATGCATATCAGAGATTGGATGTTTATGATGACATAATAAAGATCCAAAATGGCTACCATTATACCCTAAAGTTGCGCGCATACCTTTCCTCAGATATCATCAAGTACATGTAGTCTAGCCATGAAGCGTCAGTATTGATGAGCTTCAAATTCACATTGTTACTTACTGGCACAGTTACCCTAACAAAAAAGGAAAATAATGTGAAAAATGGAGGAAAGACAATGATATTTAGCCAAAAAAATAAAATAAAGGTGCCTGTTAATTGGGCTAAAACTCGGGCAAAGGGTTGCCTCATGTGGGAGACTTGAACACGTTCAAGGAAAGCCCCCAAATAAAAGATTATTGCTGTTTACAATAGTTTTGTCGACGTCAAAATGTAATACCAATAATTGTGAGAATTTCCTTGAACTTGTTCAAGTCTCCCATGATTTCCGGACACGTCGTGTTTTCGCGTTTTTGTTTGCTGGGCTCAATATCACAATGTTATCATTGTTCATGTGATTTTCCATAAGGTTTTAATAGAGTAACTGTGCCAGTAAGCAACTTGGTGAATTTGAAGCTCATCAATTAATACTGAGGTTTGGCAAGACTACTTAATTATATCTGGAGACAAGGTAAATGCACACAACTTTAGAGTATAATAGTAGCCATTTTGGACTATAAGAGATTCATATTTTTGTCTATAAATGAAGTAAACAGTCGTCACACTGGGCATTTACCTAAGCCAAGGTTCCGCCCCCCGCCCCCCCCCCCCCCCCCCCCCCCATGACAGGGAAAATTGAGAATGATCGCCCTCACGTTAAAAATACTTAAACTTCCCCACCCTTTTCCGAAAAAGTCCCCCACTGTTAATTTTGCAACATTTTATTTTAAATTTCCCCCACCTTGACTAAAAAGCCTGGTGAGATGGCTGTGTCAAGTTACTTTAGTTGTATTTTATAGTGCATACATGTATACATGTCTTAATGCTGTAAAATTAATCTCTTTTATTTCCGTAGGCAAAACTAAATTTGGTTTTGAAGAGGATCTCCAAGTAAGCGTGGTTACTGAAGCAGATGGAACTGATGTTGACGAAGATGAAGTGTTGCTGGAGCTGGGCGCAGGGACAGTTTTGATTCTTCTGAAGAAAGGCGAACTATGGCAACCTTCAACACAGGATACTCCAGTTGCAGATACTATTCCATCATCAGGAACTGCAGCTACTGGATCTGGAGACACTACCCCTGCTTGCATGGCCTCATCACCAGCACGAGCTGTGACGATTGCTGAAGGCTCATCAAATGCTGGTGAGGCTAGTCCCACAACATGTCGACTTACATCATCGAGCCCACTTCCCACATTCAGTCCTCGTATAGAACACCACCTCAAATCGGCAACAGAGTCAAGGATTTGGAGGGAACTAATTTCGGAATCAGCGAACTTCTACGTTTGCAAATATCCGGAACTAGGCAGCCCAGGAGAGTACCAGATGATTGGAAGAAAGATGTTCTCAGCCTTTCCAAGCATTGCACGTGAAGGAGACAAGGAGTGGGTAAACACATTGACGTGTTTACAGCATGTAACACTTTATAAATGCTTGGACGCGTTTATAATTAACTTGATGTTTAAGTACTAAACACTTTATAAATGCTTGGACGCGTTTATAATTAACTTGATGTTTAAGTACTAACACATTGACGTGTTTACAGCCTGTAACACTTTATAAATACTTGGACGCATTTATAATTAACTTGATGTTTAAGTACTAAACACTTCCTTTAAATCACCAGAACATATTTTTTTTACTTTCGTCTTTTTAAATCCACACGAGCAGAATGGGCATGTAGCCATTGAGTATAATTTTCTTTTCACATATCAAAGAAGGTTACTTTTTTGTTATATTTGGTTTTCTATAGATGTCACGTTCGAGCAAATTTTGTTGATTCAATTCAGGGGGTGAACACAGATGTGCAAGAAATTGCTTCAGCTGTTAAAAACCTGAGATTTATAATAATCATTACATTTAATCTTGAAATGGATATCAGCAAAAACCATTTATGAAACATGACATAATTCATGATTCTGAAAGTGCCAGCTGTGACGGTAGGTTTGAGAGTGAGGCTACATGTACATATATAATTTTCTTTATCATACGATTAATATTTTTTATATGATCAATGCGCACAATGGAAAAACCTCAGTTTCATAAAAATGCCTTTAATTTTAAAACCAGCACTGATCCTTGTGTAACTTATCATGTTTCATTGATGGTCCTTCATACAAGGTGGAGAACAGAAATCGTATCAGACTTAAAAAAAGAAAGAATAATTGTGGGTAATTATGCGAATCCAACATGTATATCGAGACGCTGCTGATGAAGAAGGGATATTTGAATGTGTTAAGATCTTACACAAGCTTTGTAATTGGTTGGAAACATTTGATTTAATTGATTAAAATGACCCTCAATCAGTAAATTTTGCCAAAAATAAGATTTTTACAAAAAAGGATTTAAATCAGGAATTTGAAAACAAATTCATTTGATTTAAATTGTGATTTAAATCAGTGAGTTAACCCTGGTAAAAGAAACAGTAAATATATCTAAAATGTCTATGTAGATAATCCACTGATACTTAAGCAATGACATTATTCCGGTTCATTTTTGTTCAACATCTGAAATATTTACAATTCACCGAATCACGAGTTTCCCTTTGTGGTTATTTAAAAAGCTTTAAAATTACATTGAAATGAGAATATTTGAAATCGGAAATGTAACAAATTTAACACTTTATGAAATGTAACATATAACACTTGAACATGCACTGCATGTGTGGCGGAGCAAAAAAGTTGTTTAAAATTTTGTGTCATTTATACATAGGAGTAGTTCCCCCTTTCAAAATGCATAGCCTTTGTTTAGTGTTCCCCTGTATGTCTTGGTAGTGTGTCCCCCTGTTTGTTTATTTAAGCCCTCCAGTCCCCCCTATATAAGTTGCCACATGGTCAAGCCACACTTTAGTTTAAGCAGACCAGCAGTGAACATACATGTATATAGATAACACTAATGTTCCTCCTATAACTGGAGTGTGATCCTCATTGCTTGGGTTGTCTGCTTGTCTAGTCAGTGGTGAGTTTTCTTTTGTATTATTGTCTTCTTTTACTTATTTCCAATTATTTACAGTAGTTAAATCAGTTAGAGTTCCTCGAAAGTTTGTTTAGTTTACAGTCTGAGTACAAGTTGATTCTGGTCAGAGTTATCTTTGAATGATTTCCAGTTTCTAGTTTTATACAACTATTCAGATTCCATTTTGTTTCTTTTTACCTTGATTATTTTTCTCAAGGTATTACTGCTCTAATTACTTCTATTGCTGATAGTTGATTTATCCTACTTAATAAGGGAGTTTGGGTATTTTAATGGAAATTCCGTTTAATCAAGTACAATTTGTTCCACTTGATCGGTTTTATGACAGGTTAATCCTGAAAGTAGGGGATTAGTGTCTCCCACTTCCTTTGTGTGCCAGAACTGTTTATTGCCTACTGAATATTCATTAGATTATGTTTCTCATCTTAGTTTCCATGTGTTTTCTTGTTTTTGAAGATTGAAGTTAGAGTGAGCTTACAGATTCATTATAATTGGCTGTTTCGGCACTTTTGCCGAAACAGCCTTTGTTTTCGTTAAGATTTTTATTTTTTTTTTTTTTTTTTTTTCTTTTTCAGTCAATTTGCCCATAGCATTTGTACACGTTTTTTTGTCACCGGCACTTTGGGCATTAAAATCAATCCGATTGACTTTATACTTGGCACACACTTAGACCAGCATCTGAAGTTGTGTGCCGAACATTGACGTCATCGTGACGTCATCGACTAATTTATTATAGAATTTTGAATATTTAATTTTTCCCATAGACTTTGTACACAGAAATCGAAAAAAAATTGTCTATTTTCAAAGGGCATTTTTGACTCTTTGCCAGTAATTCATTTGCACCAATCTTTGTCCAAGCAAAGACCGTAATTCAAACAACATGGTGTAATGATGACGTCATGATGACGTCATCCGGTGTGTATTTATAGGCAATTAAATTGTGACACTTAATATTTAAAAATGCATAAGAAATCAACCGTACGCGTCCGCAGCATTCTGTTACCGGCAAGTGGTAGAGTAGGTTGAGGTCTTTATTTCATTCAGTGTGCGTGAAATCACGTGACCCTTGCTTCCGGTCGAAAAAGGCCAAAACCGGAAGTGGCTTATTATTTGAAAATGGTAATAGATATGAACTTGCTTTTAACGGTGTTAGTCTCTTGGCTGAAAGTATTCTTCAAATCATCTACCAATGACGTCATGCAATCTTCGAGCGCCCTCTAGCGACAGGTTGAACATTTGCAAAAATGTATTTTGAATAGGTGTCTGTGGCGAAGTTTGTCGGAATCGCTTAAATATTGGTGTATATAATGACCTTGACCCACTTAAGACGTGTGCAAAGTTTTAGGCGAATGACGTCATCAGACCGGAAGTTATAATAAAAAGACCCTTTTTCATTTGAAAATTCCTGAAAAATCAACCATGGCAGTTTTTATGATAGTTTTTACTTGAATTGTCGATTTAAGGGTAGGTCTAACACATTTCAAAGCTTCAAGGCAATAAGCGAACTCGGACAGGCCCTGCGCACGCTTAAAACTTCAAGTTGACAATACATCTGCTCTAAAACATGCACAGAACGTCTATATGTACATACACGTACAGTACGTTACGCACATACTGTACATGTACATCGTACATGTAATGTCAGTCAGCCATGATGTCCACATCATATCACAGTGACCGTTTTAGCCGATTTTCGGCTAACTTTGACAGATTTTATGTTCGTGCATGCGCATAGTCAGGGACGTATAATAACAAATCATAATGCCGAAAAGCCCTATGTTACGTATTTAAAGGTGCAATTTTTCTGCAGTGGGATTTTCCACAAGGCTTTTCCTATACAACACTGATATCTTACTGAGTAGTTCTGAACTTCAGCCGAGAATTACTATGAGAAGAAAAGAGAAATCGTATTTTTTTCGCGCTGTCATTCAATTGAACATATTCCTAAGGGTCAGAATATCAAGTAATATTTCATAAAAATGTTTCAGTTCAAAGGCAAATTACAAATTTAAAGGTGCAATGTTTCTGCAGTGGGATTTTGTTTTTAGCCCGTTAACTTTGTACACGTGTTGGCCCATTGACTTTGTACACGTTTTCAAGCCACCATTTCTATAACTTGGCGATCTAGAATCGTCATCAATGTTACAGCCAAGGAAGACCCTCATACAAAAATTATGCCAAGACTATGACGTCATGATGACGTCATCACCTAATTTTTTTTATTGATTTTTGAAAATTTACGTGCATATTATGAAGTCCTATATCTACAGAATTGTAAGTCTGATTGGGTTGAAACTTGGTATGTGGCTAGACCGGGATGTGTTATAGGTAGAAAAAAATTAGGTGGTCTAGACCTGAACATGATTTTTGCGGGAATTGATAGAATTGTCGAGGGTCTTCATTTTTTAAATATGTGCAAATAAATCACGTGACCCTTTCTTCTGGTTGAAACCGGAAGTGCTTTGTAATTTAAAATTGGTGAAAGACGCGAACTTGCTTTCAACGATGTTTGCTCTGGCTAAGTTGTTCTTTACCATAATATTAAAGTAATAGATGAAACTTTATGTGACGTCATCATGACGTCATCACGTGACATGTGACGTCATAATTCAAAGCCCTATGCGAATGGAATCACATACTACATTTATATGCCACCATTTATTATAAACAGAACTACACATCCTTCGTTGATGGAACACATGTCACATGTCACAAAAAGCTACCGAAACAGCCCTATGTTTGTCCACAAACATATGTCTAGTTTACACACTGTGTTGGTTTTTGGTCTGTCCTTGTTCTCTGGTTATAGTTCTAGGTTTAAACATTGGGTTTTGGATTTATTTCTTTGGTTTTCGGTCATTTAGTTCCATCACATAGTTCTTTTAAGTCTTGAAGTTGTTAACGTTTTTTATCCAGTACATTACTGAAGGACCTGAACTTGGCACTTTTTTTTCCATCAAATGTAATGCCACCTACTACATGTGACTGAAGTGTGCCCAGAAGCTGGGAATAGATCTTTGGATAATCTAGATCGAACACATAGTATACAGCAATCAATGTGAGCATCGCTGATGTTATAGACTTGTCACTGGTTGAGTGGCACATAATGCTTACAGTATCACCAACGACAAATGTGCCAGCAATTGTACCACCTTTTTTTAGAACCAGCAAATGGGGTGGGTCCCGGTCTCCTGTCTTCAAGACTTCTTCAACTTCATCATCTGAGATATCCTGAAAGCAAACCAAGGTTTTAAAGGTTGTGTCAAGACGTATCTGCAACTAGGCACGGAATTATAATGTTACAATCTGTTGCCCACATCAGAGCAGACTGGATGTAGTCCTCGTACATTCTGGGTAAACGTTTGCTTGCGATTTTTCATCAGCACATATAAGGGAACAGCTGCTTTTTTCTGCCTTAAGTGTGCATGTCAGTAACTTAAGTCAAATGCAATTTCCTTACTCTTTGTAATTAAGTAAAAATATAACACATCTTCTAGTGGGCCAAATTCTCAAATTTTGTTCTTGAACACAAAAAATTAAGTGCCTCTTGCGTCTCACATATACCACTAAGCCATGGCCCTGTGGCACACGAGCGCAAGTGGGTTAAATAACATTATCTTTGAGCAAATTTGTATATTATACTATATCGCATAGTCCATATCGCTATTCCAAGATGCAAGCAACATTTCAGCTGAATGCGTGCGCTAAACCGCTAAATGGTTGTGTAAAGCGTGTTAGTTACAACTTACCGTGTGCGTCAAGTTTACTTGAAGATAAATTAGTTATAGCACTCAAGCTCGTGGAACACAGAAATGTAGTGCATCCGTGTCCCACATACCACTCGGCCGAACACAGACGCACTACATTATTCAGTGTTCCACTTGCGCTCGCGGGATAACTAATATAGTTTCTTTTCGCCAGACAAGTTAGATTAAAAGCATAAAATTATCATTCACTAACCTCTTTAATGGTGATGACAGACTTGCTTTTCACACCCTTCCCTTTGTCAAAAGCTGTTGCCTTCTCAACATGGCGGATAACGGGGATAATCCTCTCAGGTTCCTATGGGCATTTCAGAACCAAATAAAAGCAATTTTCTTTCTATATACTCAGTGCTTCAAAAAATGTATCATTTGGTTGCCTAGCTGTTAACCCATTAACGCCGGGGAGCTTGTATAGCCGTAAACCCACTTTCCGCTAATCCCCCACTGTTAAATATATGAGTCGTGCTTGTAGGGGGGGGGGGGGGTTTGGAGGAATGTGCCGCGTTCGCCCCAGCGAACAGAGGCCGCTGTGCAGTCATGCGTGTATGCTGGGCATTCAAAACCCAGTGTACGCAAGGCACGGGGTTCACATCCTCTCTTATTTACATTATTATCATTTTTTTTTTTTGCTGGACGAAAGCACACAGGCAGACAGGGATGTTACATTGATCGAAATGAAGAATATATTAGGGGAGGTTCATGATAACATACGCCATTCGTATTTCATTCTTAATTAGAATGATATATGAGACCGTATACAAATCTTTCAAAATACCTTTGTTGATGTGCCGATGAGACTTTCCACCACGGTCAGGAAAATCTCCATCTTGTTTAGAATGGAGTCCAAGCTGCTTTCTCCAATGATTTTCAGGAAATCATGAATGACCTGTTAATGAACCAAAAGAAAACCTGTATTCAATTTGTTTTCCAGATAACTGTCAAAGTACATGTCCAACTATATATACCACTAATAATTCTCAAATAACATGTACTGTCTAGATTGTCACCTGCATTGGCTTTTTGGGAGTCAAATTTGCGTGACCCGCAGTGGTGGAAATTTCAATCAACATGCGCATGTTTCTAGATCATTTTGCACACTGTGCGCACATATATGACAGCGTTAAATACATGTACACAGTTGTGATTTTTCTATGAAGAAGGCCGTCTATAAGAGTGGTTTATTTATTGGTGGTTGAAAATGTACTTTGTCATTCAGATCACTGTGATTGGGAGCTCTTTTATCTCACTTCTTTGAATTGACCTATCGCCGTTTGCGCGCCCCTTTAGACAACCCAATGGAAAATTTCGTACCCTAAGTTTTGTTTGTCTCAGTTGTTGCGTGTTCCGCATCAATTTGTATATCCTTATAATTGGACAATACTTCACAAGCTGCGTTGACGCGATTCTAACGTGATTCTACCACGATAGGTCAATAAGCCTATGAAAAAGATTTAGTCCGCTTTATAATGACACCTTACTTTTTATACTCTGCTGTCTTGGATCCGGATGACTGATTTCAAAATAGAGGGCCAGCTAGTGAACCCATATTTTTGCCAAGTTGTGCTGATTAAAAGGTATTGACTTGTCCAAATAATAATGTCTATGGCGGGTCCAGATAGTACAGTGAGAGTACATTGTTTGGACAGTTCATGCCATCACGGATTCAGACAACTTGGCAAAAAAAGGTTTGGAGCTTTTGTTTTTAAATCAATGGTCTTCAGTTATCCATAACTGCTGGTGTATACCCCCTTTTTAGATTTAACCAAACTGACAGTGTTAATAGCTCACCTGATCATCATGTACCTTTATTGCGCTGAAAATTTGGATTGATGTGTACACCCGTTGAACGGAAAATCATTTTTTTTTCTCATCTGATTTCACCTGATTCGATGTAATCGGAAAGGTGTGCGGGCAGCACTCCAATTTCACCAGACGTAATATTTACAGATGCGGTCTAACCGCAAAGGTGAAAAATAAACATACTGGCGATTTTGTGATCCAGTCAACAAGTAAACTTCAGAGAGGTGCGCGCTGGGCTTTATGCACTGGATCAGCTTTTTTTGGATACTTAAAATACAGCTTAAATTAAACACACTTACCAGACTGCCATCTTGGTAGCATGGTATTTTCTGCAGGATTGGCTCCATTTTGGAATCTGGTAAACTTTTGATCCATTGCTGGTTGCAGGCGAAGGTTTCACTAAGGAGGAGCATCAAGTGGTTCTTGTTCTTGGTGTTGCCTTTACTCCATTCTCGTCTTACTTCAGCAAGATGATTCTCATAGTCATCAGCAGTCAATGATGAAACGTCTTTCTGCAGCAGATGGACATGTCCCACACGGGGCGCTTTGGCAGAACTCAAGAGTGGATTATCACTCTGCCTTTTTGGGGGTTGTGTCTTCTTCTTTTCAGCCCATCTTATGTGTCTGATTCGCTGACTCAGACACTTGGTGAAGAACGACTTAAAAAGAAAATACAAATTAAAGACATACATAAAAATACAAGGTATATTATGAGAATAATGGAGACATATTTTTGTAAACAGAATTCAAACAAATTGTTTGCCAAAATAGTAATGGCTTGCCTTATGGGCTCCCTGCACAAGTACTCGTTCAACGGCAAGAAAAAGAGAGTTGGGGCAGACCTAGGCTGGTTCCAAGTCCATCTACTGCCTATTTTGAATTATTCAAAGTTATTGGGGGCAGGGATTAGTCTGGAAGCCCATCGCAAGATAAATTTGTATGTTTTCGCGCACTGACGCCGCCTGACGTTAAAGATGCTGGGCTAATAGCTTTGGCGAACCAATACAGTATAGTACGCAAGCGCTGTGTGTCCTGTCCACCGTACTCTATGCCCTCTTTTGTTTGCGCACGGGGCCCATACTCAAAGGATGGGAAATTTCAAGTGCACTCCAAGGATAAAACAATGTAGATGGTTGCAAGATTATTCCACACCTTATATATTTCAGCACAAGTAGAACATGTATTTATAACCAGGGAATTTTGATGCGGATCGAAACACAAATGATGCAGATCGAAACACAAATCCAAAGGTGCTGAAATACCAAATTCCAAGATGTTAAAAAAAATAACTTATTGTCCTTCAGAGGCGAGAGATTTTTGAGACAATAATTTCACAATGCACAAAGTTACCCCTCCCCCTTCCCATAGGGAAAGAATGTTGCAGCTTAATTAAGATGAGTGATGTGTGGACCTCATGAAATTTCAGGGTTATCAGAGCCATATATAGCAACTGCAAATACGCACACGAAATAGGCAATCCCCTACATGTATATGCAGTTTCTTTCTGGCATACAGATTTCCTTAGCGTAAATGTTTTGACAGGTGTATGCACTTTTTTTACACATGGGATGAATGTGGCAACCATAAGTCCATGCATGGTAACATACACATTTTGAAGTTTGTATAGAGACATCCATCTTCACAACAATCACCAATTATTACTCCTGGTCTGCTTAAACTAAAGTGTGGCTTGACCATGTGGCAACTTATATAGGGGGGACTGGAGGGCTTAAATAAACAAACAGGGGGACACACTACCAAGACATACAGGGGAACACTAAACAAAGGCTATGCATTTTGAAAGGGGGAACTACTCCTATGTATAAATGACACAAAATTTTAAACAACTTTTTTGCTCCGCCACACATGCAGTGCATGTTCAAGTGTTATATGTTACATTTCATAAAGTGTTAAATTTGTTACATTTCCGATTTCAAATATTCTCATTTCAATGTAATTTTAAAGCTTTTTAAATAACCACAAAGGGAAACTCGTGATTCGGTGAATTGTAAATATTTCAGATGTTGAACAAAAATGAACCGGAATAATGTCATTGCTTAAGTATCAGTGGATTATCTACATAGACATTTTAGATGTATTTACTGTTTCTTTTACCAGGGTTAACTCACTGATTTAAATCACAATTTAAATCAAATGAATTTGTTTTCAAATTCCTGATTTAAATCCTTTTTTGTAAAAATCTTATTTTTGGCAAAATTTACTGATTGAGGGTCATTTTAATCAATTAAATCAAATGTTTCCAACCAATTACAAAGCTTGTGTAAGATCTTAACACATTCAAATATCCCTTCTTCATCAGCAGCGTCTCGATATACATGTTGGATTCGCATAATTACCCACAATTATTCTTTCTTTTTTTAAGTCTGATACGATTTCTGTTCTCCACCTTGTATGAAGGACCATCAATGAAACTATAAGTTACACAAGGATCAGTGCTGGTTTTAAAATTAAAGGCATTTTTATGAAACTGAGGTTTTTCCATTGTGCGCATTGATCATATAAAAAATATTAATCGTATGATAAAGAAAATTATATATGTACATGTAGCCTCACTCTCAAACCTACCGTCACAGCTGGCACTTTCAGAATCATGAATTATGTCATGTTTCATAAATGGTTTTTGCTGATATCCATTTCAAGATTAAATGTAATGATTATTATAAATCTCAGGTTTTTAACAGCCCATTCTGCTCGTGTGGATTTAAAAAGACGAAAGTAAAAAAAATATGTTCTGGTGATTTAAAGGAAGTGTTTAGTACTTAAACATCAAGTTAATTATAAATGCGTCCAAGTATTTATAAAGTGTTACAGGCTGTAAACACGTCAATGTGTTTAGTACTTAAACGCGTCCAAGCATTTATAAAGTGTTACATGCTGTAAACACGTCAATGTGTTTAGGCCGGTTTTTTTTAATTACTTGGATTACGGAATCGCCGCCGGAAAAAATCGGAATTTTGAAAAAAATTAAAAAAATCGCCGCCGGAAATTGTCGATTCTGACTACCCCCAAAAAAAAAAAAAAAAAAAAAAAAAATGTGCCTATTGTACAAAAAACTCTATATTGCGCGCTGTCCAGGCCTGTAAACCATAGTATTAGTACTGGATTGATCGAACGACATGACTTAGACTGGCGACGACTACAGACTGTGCCGTGCGGGCCGCGCGCAGCCATGTATGGTGCACATGGTGAGTCCGTGCACAGACCACACGTGGCCGTAAATATTGTGCATGGCCAGGCCGCGCGCTGTCAATGCATGCAGTGTGCAATGCATGCACTGTGTTAGGTCGTACTGCAACAATGGCCGACCACGCCGGGAGATCCGTTTGTCTTCTCGTGAGGGTGCGTGAAGGGTCCAGACCTACTACAAGAAGGTTGATTAAATGTTCCCCTTCGGAAGTCATACGTGACGTCATATGTAGGACGGGGATAAGTCCGTCGGACAAAGATATCAAAAGGGTATCTGCGGCGTCCACAGAACAGAACGAGTGAGTCAGAGAAAGAGTTTATTCTCACCGGTTTATTGTACATGAGCGTGCGTTGTGAAGGAAGAAGAACACGCGGTTTAATTTTATGATAATGTGTGCATGTACTTCCAGCGTAAACGTACTAATAGCATTTTTGTATACAAGTATGGGGAGGTCAGACGGCCGTTTTAATGTTTATTTTGTACGTACATACATCGTGCACATAGTTATTATTATTTATTCGGCCATCAACAAACAATGATTCAAATGAATAGCCTATAGTATTTTGGGAAAACAAATAAGCAAATATTAAACTGATAGGGGGACCACATAGCAGGCAAATTGCGTCATCGCAGCCAGCAGGCTGCAGAAATGTGACTCGTGGTTTGTGCTCAAAATTGCGGAGAGTGATCGATCACTATTTGAAACATGAAAGTGATGAAGCTAGTTTTCGAGGGAGTGGTAATTCATCATGAGATAAGATCTCTTGATCAAACTCGTGCTGCTTTTTATGGAACTTATTAATAATAGTGTGGAAGGGATTAGGAATATTAGTTGGGAGGGCGAAAGAGATGAGTTTGTATTAAAACCTTTATTTAAAAAAATTGGAAACAAATATTGGGGCTTACACTTTAAAATAGCCCTGTATCAAACAGGTATTTTTGGAATATTGTGATAAATAGGCATATTTTATCTTTTTAAAACAAGTTTAATTTTTCGTTTTATTTGACAGAAAGTGTCTCATGAATGATGGGGAAGGCAGTTTTGTTTTTATTCGAGCTGAAAAACAAAACGATGACATAAAATACAATTGTGTCAATGTGTTGTAATTTTAATATCAATTTATTTTCTTTCTCTTTTGATGCTGCAATCTTTAGGTGATGCGGTAAGTTTTAAAAAGCAATGTAAGCTTGCTAGATTTCTGATTTGCTCATCGTGTGCCTTTCTTTTGCTCCTTTCTATTGTATATTTATCCTAGTACTAGCACATTGTTTTCATACCAGATCTGTCTGAGTGATGGATGCCACTAGTAGTTTAGATGCCATGTAGTGAATATGCTAGCCATCTTCAAACATATTAATTGCCTCGCTTTTGTCATAAAAAAGCACTTTTGTTTTCTGTTGCACATTTAATCTGCTGTGGTGAAGACCGGTGCAGTATTTAGATTTAAGAAAACAAGGAATAGTTCCGAAGAACTTTCAAGTGATCTTATTCATATCAAAATAGTTTTTCAACATTGAACAAGCAAACATATACATCGGGCTTTATTAGTGTGTATGGTAAAAGTTTGAAAAACCATGAAACATGACTTAGCCTCCATTTTTAAAACGAGGCAAATTTCAAACAAATCATCTGCAAATGCATCTTTGTATATGGGCTTGTGTGCTTCTCCTGCTTCTGATCTGATGAAGATGCTCTCTTTTTCAGAACTTTTTTGTTGGAAAATTGGCAGTGAAAACAAAAGGCATGAAGGATCACAAAAGGATTGAAGAGTAATTAAATTGATTGAGTGTTATTAAAGGTGGTGGGCTGCTTTTCACTTTTAACAATTGAGCAAATGCTGCATTTTAATATCGCATATTAATACTTCCATGTGTCAATTATGTGCCATATTTATTGTTTTGGGTAACTAGTATGCATCCCGCAAAGTAGACATAGCACGTTAATATTTAACTGTCGATAGTCATTTTTGCCTTTTTAAATGCATCAGGTAAAAATGTTGCTACTTTTCTATATTAAAGAATGAAAAAAAATTGGCTGAAAATCAATTACCTGTAATGTAGCCTCAAATTTTGCCCCAATGCATAAAAAATCACTAGAAAGGTATTTATGAAAAACGACTGTTTAATATTAACCTGATACATTTAAACAAAATAGAAAACACATACATCTGTGAGTTTCCATTTAAAGTGTGTTTTCATCATTAAAAACAATCACTATATTCACTTTGATTGATTTCATGTATCATGCAAAGCAAATGGTGTGCTGCTTCATATTTGACTGTGTTTTGATTATACATGTAGGCCAGCATGTAAGTATGAGATGTGTAAATAGGGATCGTTGATAATGTTGCAGATTTGCTGAAATAGATGTTACCCTTAAAGTGGAAGACCTAGTGCTTTTTCAGTATAAAGTGCTGGACATCATATGCGAGGGGCAGCATGAAGAACAACATCCAACGAAGTCAGCTTTCACGGTGATGATGCAAGCTCAGAAGGACTGTTCGCATTTGCCGTCCAAAAAGTAACGTTGATTTAACTATTTGCTTTTGTTTCTTTGGAATAATTCAGATGTGTTTCAAGAAAAAAAAGCAACATCTTGCTCAAAAATGTATTTATATAAAGTTAATCTTCAATACAGGTCTGCAGCAAAGATGACATCGGTTGACAGATTGCACAATGCCTGCATCGATATGCTATCTGAACAAGGAGTTGGGTGGACCAAGGCTGATGCATCCGAGCGTGGCACAAAATTTGTGAAAACCCTGGTTGATACACTCTGGTATGTTGGCCTACATTTAAAACGAACATGTACTTTAACCTCTCTCCACATAATTCGAAACGAAAACTACAATTTTATTTAAAGGTTTCTTTTACCTTGTACAACAAAATATAGTTTGGAATGATACTTAAGAAATTCTACTTTGTTGTCTTTCAGGTACATTGATTTCCATCACGGACAATTTGCGGAGAGGAACTGCCCCATACCGAATATGTTTCAGAAATTCCATGGGTATTGTGATCCCAAAGTACTTCACCGGCCTGCACCAAAGGTGAATTTAAGCGTATGACTTAATTTTATGTTATATGGACAAAAAAATAACATTTAAAGACAAGAAGACAGGTTAAATTGATCACCTCATAAAACCTACATTCTTCCCCCAAAACAGAATAAACATTTTAATGTACATGTACTCAAATTCCAACATTAATAAATGGCCTTGATTGAAATTTACTACTCCGATATTTATTTTCAACAAACCTTTGGTACTTTGCAGATCAAATATGCCGAATTGAAGTTGCATATTGATACATGGTGCAACATACTTCTACAACCATACCTGAGCGAGAACAGGTGGCAGTTTGTCTCCCAGAGTCTGTCAAGTCTAGTAGAAAGCATGCAGAAATACCTCGTGTTTCTGTCCAAACAGGTAGAAAGAAATGATGCCCACCATGTTGCTGAACAGCCTGTGCGATCCCCAGACAACGAGTTTACATTCCAAATTACTGAAGGTAAAAATGTCTGTTTCATTTCTATGTATCTTGCATTGGAATTAGGCCTACATATTTCTAGCTTCAATGGTTGCACAATTTATTTTGCGAATAGGGGCCTATAAGTACACATTAATCTTTGTAAAAAAAATACCACTTTTTGATACGGAATTAAGTCTAAACTAATTACAGAATGTTTGTAAATGAATGAAAATGAAAGTAAATTTTGCTTATACAAATTGTATTTTTCAGCATCTAGACATGTTCCAGTACAGTATCGCGATCTTCAAACGGCTCTTTCTGGGGTTGATGAGTACGTGCCAATGTCTCTGATACGGTTTGAGCCTGAGGATCGTTACGAACGAAGAAAGTGGGTTCTTCAGCTTGCCTTGGATGTACCTTTTGCCATGTGGACTTACTACCAGGGAAATTATCTTGGTAATTTGACATACATATGGAGGGTTCCTTTCAAGAAAGAGCAGCGTATACAAGAGCGCGACATGGATCTAATCGGTCAAATAAAGCTGCATATCCCAAGGTACTCAACAAGGGCAATGCGAAAAGAATTCATCGACAGATACATGCAGTCAGCAAAAGTAAAACCAGCCATCCTCCGAGATATGTTCAGGTTCATCAAGGAGGATGCATCAGCCTCTGAAACGTCAAACCAGACAGCAATAGACCAGCGTGTCCTCAGGTTCATAGCAGATAGTGATGAGCCAGACCTGTTCTATGACCTGAGGTCCATGAATGGAAATGCGTCGTCGACAAAGTTCGACGTATTTTGGGAAGAACTATCAAAGTTCTTGGATGAAGTCTGTGTTGTCGACGATCGCAGGCATGACACCCAACTGTACATGCCTTTTGCAGTAAGTGTAGCTGATTTGAGACGGCAGATTATGGAGAGGCTACCTGCAGATGCAAACATACCAAGTACCAGCTGGATGAGGTTTGGTCTTTCTTGTGTACATTTAAAGCTGTCTATTAAATGTTGTGTTCAGCGTGTTGTGTTTTGTGGGATCTTAGACTGATCCTTAACTCTCAAACTGTATCGAAGCATCAACAGACATTAATATTTCATACTGAAAACTAATTTTAATACGTTAATTGGGATTTTGTTGCTTTGCAGGTTTCAATTTTGGCCATCAAACCCTCACTCTAACGCTGCCGTGAGATACACGGGCCGCTTTAATGTGAAGTATGCCGTTCAGCAGCGTCTCCTCCGGCAAGAACATCCAGACAGCAAGTATGCTGGATTTAACTTCAAGTTACTGAAGGTAATCTTTAGCATAAGATTTATCACTTGTAACTATTCACAGACATGATTTTGATGATAAAAGGCATTTAAGTATACATGTAGTGTGAAAAGGAAACATTTTATGCTGATCCTGCAACCATTTTTTAAATGCTATGTATTTTTTTATGAAGTGCTTCCTCTGGATACGGTATCAATGCGTACGCTTACCCCCACCATCTAAACATTTATAGGGGCGGACATTCCTATAAAATAAATCACCATGTACATGTACATGTATAAGCATTTTTTTTTGTTTAATGCAGGAATTCGCCGTAAAATGGAAAGATCATGCAGTCTTCCTATGTCTGGATGACAAAGCCGTAGTTCCAGTAGGTGAACCTCATGCACCGGTTTCAACTGGAGTGCGTGCACACGGCAAATCCCTCACCTCTGCAGACCCAGAACGTGCCACCAAGGCACTTGACCATGATTTCCATGTCTGTGGTCTTGTCCCATCAGTTACATTTCATGCAGATATTCCAGAGGGGCCAAGGGACAGCTTCTACAATGGAGATGTTTATGTCAGAATCAAAAACAAGGTAAATTTATTTTACGAAACGTTCGTTATACTTTTGTTTAGGGCAAACGTATGTCTTCACTCTTGAGTCTATGGAAAACAATCCGCCATGTAAGTTCAATAACATTGTGTTTTTTCCTTCAGATTTTTGAACCATCAACAGCCCAACGACATGCATGTGAAGTTATTGACTTGTTAAGGGAGCGACACTGCGAGGATGGTGTAAACCTCGACAAGAGTATTCTTATCAACTTCACCGATGGAGGGCCCGACCATAGAACAACTAACCCATCAGTGCAGATAGCAGCTATAGCTCTATTTATTGGTAACACACTCTGAATCTCATTTGATAGTACACTGGGACTAATTTGTTGCTTCTTTGTGAGTTTACAAGTGTACCTAAATTTATTATAATTGTGTTAACTTTGTATTTATTTTTGCAGCATTGGATCTGGACATGTTCATACATGCAAGGACAGCTCCTCATGGTAGTTATTTAAATCCTGCAGAGAGGATCATGTCACTACTCAACCTGGCATTGCAGAATGTGTCACTAGCAAGAAACGAAATGGCCGCAGACTACGAAAAAATAATGAAGCGTTGTAACGGTCTAAAATCTACAAGGAAAGAGGCTCACGATTTGCCTTCATTTAAGACAGCGTTGCTGGAATCGACAAGTGAAGTAAGCACCTTTACTTATATTTTAATAAATAGATTTGTAATGCGCAGTAATGTAGAAGCTGCAGAATATTAATGTCCTATATTATATGATTATATTTTTATTAGCATTGTAGAGTGTTTAAGTCCATAAATTTAACCTAGATACCCGCCCTTCCCTTTTTTCTTACTCTTTCGGATTGTCCTTTGAAGGTCGTAGAAGTGCTCCAGAAGCGTTTTGGAAGACTTCAATTCAAAGAGGCCCAAGTGAACGTGAAGAAAGCGCTGAGTGACGAACAAATTAACACTATTGCATTGGAAGAAATGCTAGGTGTTGTTTCGCAAAATGCACGCCTAAACTGGTCACGGAAAGAAATGGAAAAAGACCTAATGTTCTCCCGTTTCTTTCAGAAGCACTGCAGAAGGAGTCAATATGCGTTTCAGGTAAATATCAATACGCCTTTTTGGAATAGACCTGTGTACTGATATGATGCATGATGGAAGCAATAAAAGTCATTGTAACCAAAAGGTACAATAACTCTATTAGAAGCAGACTACGCATAGTGAAGAAGTCGACAAAATTCACAATCTTTTCAGCGATCAAAATCGTTCCTCTTTAGTTTACGATGTATATAGTTTTTGACCAGAACGGGTAGGCCTATTCATGTTTGATGTTTGGTACTTACATTTATAGACATTAATGCCACACGTACTGATTATTTAAGCTTCTTTGCCTTTTGTACTTCAGGTGAAAAAATGCAAGCTGGAAGAAGTGGACAGCTGTGCATATTGCTACCTCAACCCTCCCAGGATGTCGGACGATCTGTATGGGGACCTGAAATGGTCGCCAGACCCCGTTCTTGCCCCTGATAATGAGCACTTTCTCCCATTTTCTGTGGTATATGGCACCCCTCAATTGTCCCCTGACGTGGACATGCCATCAAGACAAGGGCGTGTCGACGTCACAGAAAATGACAAGAGCAACAAATCTCTACTCACAAGAGGTGCATTCATACAGCATC
Organism: Patiria miniata; assembly: GCF_015706575.1. Taxonomy (NCBI): domain Eukaryota; kingdom Metazoa; phylum Echinodermata; class Asteroidea; order Valvatida; family Asterinidae; genus Patiria; species Patiria miniata. Next base: position 1,121,225 of record NW_024037065.1, on the reverse strand, counting down.
CATTGTTTGTACATGTACAGTATACATGTAGTTTAAAATTTAAATTTGAATAATTTATTTAACCATGGGTTTTATTTTGGTCAAGTTAAATTGAAAGTCCAGTGCTACAGAAATTACATGTACATATACGCCTGTTTTTGTTTTCTATGTGCACATTCAGAGAAAGCAAGAATGCACGTATCATGCAGGGAATGTGGAAAGCGTCGCCTTGTCTACTCGGCCAAGAAACCTTCGTCCCGGGAGAGAGACGCAATAATTGACATGGAGGACGAGTTGAGTTACCAATGTGGTAACTCGCTCTTTCCTCCAGGTCATGAAAAGCACAGCGTACATGTTTCAAGAGAGTCTATCACGTGTTCCAGCCAAATAGAAACGGCATACTACACTGGTATGTACATGTAATGTCATTAATGTTTTACATTAGTGTACACACCTTTCTCAATTACATTTTGGAATGCGGTATTAAGCCCGTGCCAGGCCAAAGATGATCTGTGCAACCGTCAGTCTGCTTTAAAACGTGTTTAGCGCGGGCCCGCTAATGCATGAATTCCGTTTCTTTCTTATTCCCAGTTGTTGGACAGTACTTCGGCACAATCTGTGTATACTGTGGAGAAACGGACGTTGATGAAGACGACCACAGGTTGACGGAAGCCGCGCAAAAGTTTGCATCAGTGCGGCCGATGTGCCAAAGCTGTCTCGATATTGGGAAGCCACTAGTTACTAGGGGAAAAGTGAAGTAATTAGCTGTTTCGCGCACAGCGGGACCGCTTTTGTTTCTCTGATTGTTTTTCTTTTTCCACTAGGGAATGGTGCTAGTATTATAAACAAGTGACGTCAGGAAGACGTCATCGACTGTTGTTATTGATTCAGTGAGTAATTTTGTCATTTCTTGAAACACATATAAGCGAATATTCGATCGTAATGAAACTAGTTGGGTTGGTAGGAAATTGTACTAATATCCCAAATGTGAAGTGATGTCACGATGACATCATCAACTGATTTGCTATTGATTTTTGAATAATTAATTTTGCCATTTTGTGTCAAACGTAACATAAAATGCAAGCTTTGGAACTTTTTGAAACATACGTGAAACAGCTTAGTGTTTGATATTAATTGTTTTGTGTAGTGGTCCCAGTTTAGAGATTTACAATTACGATGTGTTTCAGTTTTCTGATTGGTCTACAGGAAAAGGTAGTTTTTTTAAGTCCAATTATAAAGAGTTTTTCATTTTTGTTTGGTGACCTCGTTGTTAATGCATATTCAGCGGTAGTCTGGTTCTATGATTGCAGTATGGGACGCCTATCATGCATTGCAATAGGAACCAGATCTTCCATGTCTGCTATGTTGAAACATTAGCGTAAAATACAAACTAGCGTTGTCTTTGATTTTGTTTTATTGTTACACCGACTTTGTTATTCCTATATATTCTTATGTGTATTATACTCTGATTTTGCTTTAAACGTCTAATTTGAGAAAAATTGGCTAAAGTTGCGTCAAGTTTGAGGTGTTTGGTGCTCGGGTCGCAACATTTATTATGTAGGGGTGAGTAAAGTCGTACCTTTGCACCTTTTGTGTAAAATGTGTATTTCTATTGTTCTAAAGGAGATGTTTGGAAAGGCGTTGTTAGAAATATATACTTTAGATATTCTGAAATTACGGGTCACGTTCTGTTCAACAGTACATGTACAGTGAAACTATACCGCTCCCCCGTAGTGAATAGTGGTCTAGTCCTCTGACCTGTTTGGTGCATGCATGGAATCGGACAACCTAGCTAGCTATGCACTGTACTGGGTCACGTCATGTACGTTCACGATGCCACAGCACCCGGAACCTACAGTCTACGCGTTTGTTATGAGCCACGGTTTTTCATTTAGTTGCTGCCATTCTTTGTACACAGAGCATTACAAAACTCATAAAATATACGCCAGTACCAATTATTGCACAGGTTTGAAGAAATAAAGAAAGGAAAGGGCCGTTGGTCACTCCATGGTCACTATTTCTTTGAAACCGTGGTTTTGAAAATGCAGTGACTGTTCATTCTCGTGCCCGTTTTTGTTTCTTCATGTCTCTATGGGCGCCGCCATGTTGGATGATAGGGCGCCCCCATTTTTTTTTTTTTTTTTTTCATTTCCCGCTCGCCGCCGGAAATGGGGACCCAAAAATTCCGTAATCCAAGTAATTAAAAAAAAACGGCCTTATGCTATAAACACATTGACGTGTTTAAAAGTACATTGTGTTTAGAAAGTAAACAGTAAATAAAACATGTTCATATGTTTATGTGTTTAAAGAAATAAACGTTTAGTGTTCAAATATAAACATGAGTGTTCAGTGTTTATTCATAAACGCGTCAAAGTGTTTACAAAGTTTTACAGTTGTGTGTTTATATTAGTGTTCAGATGTTAAACATAATGTGTTCAGTGTTTATTTATAATCGCGTCAAAACGTTTATAAAGTGTTACAGATATGCGTTTATATATGTGTTTAGAAGTTAAACACACGGTTTTACAGTGTATTAGTGGCGTAGCAAGGATTTTTTTCCTTGGGGGGGGCTGCTTGATTTTCTCGGGGGCTCCAAATTATTGCTCAATCCAGTGGCAGACCAAGGATTTCAATGGGGGGGGGGGGTCATTGGCGTATTTCTTTTCATTTCTGAAATCGTATCAGGCCGTTTTCAGAATACCAAAACAGTGTTCTGGACGGGCAAAAACTCTGGCAGAGCGGCAGACAAAATGCAAGCGCAAAGCCCCTAAGCCCCTGTCACACTTGTCCGAATCGTCACTCCGTTCATGTTCCGAGTAAAACATGGTGGATTCGGTGTTTAATCGGTTTGAACTGAACTCAAACGGATTTCCCTCGGTTTTCCACGCTATATACTCGTGTACGTTCGGTGATGCACTGAGTAACTCGGAGAAATTATTGAACCTGTTTAATAATTTCTCCGAATTGTCGCGGCAACCTCAATACGGACGGTATCCGGTATACACACGGAATATGCACGGAATACACACTGTACTCATTCGTTGCCATTCGTTGCAATGCGGAATAGGTACGGAAGAGTACGGATCAGGCCTCCGATTCCGATCGATAACCGTATGTATTCAGAGTTCATTCCGAACCCACACCATTGTAATGCCGATCAAAAAACGGACGCACCGAATATAAACGGAATGTTCGGAAAGCGGTCGGTCTTGAGATCAATGAGTTTGGCATGTCCGGTGATGATCGGAGAGGTTCTTAATATAGACGGATTGCAATCGGAATAGCAACTTATTAGATCTGGAATAAAACCGGATTATGATCGGTGTCTTTTCATTTCTGGCTGGTTTTTGATATTTCTCTCCGAACGTGTCCGAATTAATAATATTTGAGATCGGTTTATGAACGGAATTATAGATTCGGACAAGTGTGACAGGGGCTTTACGGCGTGGGGTTCCGGGCCCGCTGAAGGGCCCCGGGAAATGTTATTTTCTTTTTCCTAAAAGTTTATTTTCCGGGACGCGAAGATTTTGTGGGGGGGGGGGGAGGGGGGGGGGGCTACGCCACAGCTTACTAGTGCTAACATCAACCACTACATATATTGTTCTCTAGCAGATAGTCTTACTCAATTACTCAAGTTGTGAATTTAAAGCATTTTTCAAGGCAGCTCAAAATACTGACTAATTGACTTTTAGGAAAAAGGTAATATTCCGTAAAATCCCCACAATGCACAATTCCAATATTTATTATATTTTCATTGCAAGTTGAATTATATGTTTTGTTGGGGTCATAATGTTCATAGCCTTTCTTTATATGTACATACAAAGCAATTGTTTCCTCAAGGCTGAATCTTGTTTTCTTTTTTACCTTTATTCATAGCTCAGCTTAAAGGCACGTTTTCACAAGTTTTGATTTAGCTCACTACTCAAGTAACCAAATGTTAGTTCTAAAAATATTTTTTGTCACGATACCTCTAACCGATTCCAGGCAATGCATCCTCGTAAACAAAGGTCTTGTTGTCCAGTAAGGGCCTTTGGCGCAAACGGGATCTTAGTGGGCCTTTTTGATTCTTTTCAGTGGCATCGTCGACTCTTACTTCAAACATTTCCTCGGGAAGAATTTTGTTAGCATCTAGGCATGCCTCAATCCCTGAAAAACTTAAGTAATTTGAAAAACAATAACTTTGATAAGAACTTACTTGAAACTGAGTTGAAAGGTTGGCATTATTTAAGTGTCTCCCAAGATTTCAGGTGCATGTACAGAGGAGGCTTGGGGTCCAAACCCCCCAGAGGTTGGACCAAAAAATTTTTTGTAAGTTAATTGCGTAAACAGAATCACCAAAATCTGAAATTACAAGGGGGATATATCCAGAAATAGCAGTAGGAGTAGTGTAAATTATATTTCTAATGGGAAGGCTCACAACCCCCTCAAAAATTTCGCTCCTTCAGCGCTCACCCTCACCCAACACCCTCACCCACCCACCCCCCTCCGGAAAACAATTCTGCGCACAGAAAAACCTGGTTTTTGAGCATTCTCTTTTCAAGAATTAAGACCTTCTAGCCTTGTGAATGTGAAACTTTTCAGTACTAAATTGTTTTTCGCATACCAATTGCAAAAGTGCAGTCTATATATTTCTCAGTTGACATGCTTTCTAATGATGCCTCGGGTTTGGCATCAGTAAGCATCATTGTCTTGAAATTGTGCAAATTGTATAATTTAATTCATTTTCCTACTGAAGAAAATTTACACAGATTCATATTCAGTCACTGAATTTAATTCACGATCATGGTTAAAACATTTAACAGCCCCCCCCCCCCCCACTTACGCCCACATGTGAAGGTTGTTTGGGGTAACCTACATGTACTAAACATTTTGGACAAATGTAGGAAGAATTAAAACATCCAATCCCCCCCCCCCCCCCCCCGCAAAAAATCCTGGACATTCAGCAGCTATAATAAAAGATGAATCATTAAAGAAAATTATTATTTTTAACCCTTAACAGCAACTTTACTTACATTTATAACTGACTATCCACAGACCAGCTGAAAGGCCCATGAGATATTTCAGTAGGTATAAATGGAGGTCACCAGACTTTACCCCTCCAAATGATCCCCTTCTCCCCCAATTACCCACCTCTCCCCTCCCAAATAGATCTCCCTCTCCCCTCCCAAATAGATCCCTCCCCCCCAAATAGATCTCCCCTCTCCCCCATATATATCTCTCCCAATATCTCAGTCTCGGAATCAGGTAAAAACCGGGCCCAATATCTCTCGTATTGAAAATCTCTCTCTCTCACCAGCCGGTGAGACTGATTGCTTATAAATCCAAAAGTCTAAACTCTTTAAATTTTTTTAATTTTTTTTTATTGATAAATATAAATGATGAATACGATCAGGCCAATCGTTAAGGGATTCTCTAGATGGAATAAAGCCACGCTGCGCGATTACGTCCAGCGATATAATATACCGTACAATCTAAATGTTGCTATTACGCGTAAAGTCTACATCAACGGGATAAAAAAAATACAAAGCTCAATTTAAAAACTTGAGGAAAAAGACGCTACTTGAGATCAAACAGATTGTAGACGATTACGATCTAGAATATAACCCGTCGGGTTATAAAGGTCGATTTCTGATAAAAAAAAGATTTACTCTCGGCGATTCAAAACTCTAGGCAACCCGAGGAGGCTGAGTTTAGAGCGACGAGGAGATTTCAAAACAACTTTAGTAATTGGGAACTGATTCCTTGACTTTTTAACGACGATTTATTCAGATATTTTGATAAGCACGAAGATCAAATTGTAAATAAAATCAAGTCAGAATTGAGAGAGCTAAGAGGTTTAAAAAAGAGCTCACAATCAAAATAAGATACGAAAAAAAAAAACCGGATGGTACGACCGAAACGATCGAAGCTATTCATTTTAGCGATCAGAGAGTCGTTTTATATCAAAGTTAAATAAAACAGCTTTTAAAAGAAGACATCAACCAGCTATTTAGAAACGATGAAAGGTATACGAACCAAGGATCGGGTTGGGTTTAAAAAAAGATAATGGCGTTGTACATCAAAATCAACACGTTTAACCCCGTGAGGGGTAGTTCTTACATTGAATTACCAAAATGTATCAAACAGAAAACGGTGATGATAAACATTAAAAACAAAGACGACGAGTGTTTGAGATGGTGTTTAAGAGCTGCTCTTGGCTTGTATACGGATAAAGTAAAAAATAACATTAAAAAACGATCCCTAATATAAAATTCATAGAGAACCTGTTGTATACACCAAAGACGACAGACTCAAATTTAAAGGCGTAGACCTTCCAACACCGATCGACCAGATACCAATGAGGGGGAAATATATCCGTTATACGTGTCTTCTGCCCTCACTGCACGTGTATGTGCGCAGCTATGCAGAGGCTAAAACACTCTCCTAATGAGCCAAAAATGGACTCTAGTGGAGTCTGTAAATTAGCTGTTTATTGGAAGTGGTGTGAAACTGCAATTTAAATCATACAGAACTCATTTTGAGTTTAAACAATAAAGTACAGAAGATTAATTGAGTGTTCATTAGTGTGAGGTGATTACATGAACTATCTTAATTGACCACTAATGAAAGAGACGAAAATACAGGAAATGGCCCAAGGACTATGACAAGTCTACCCCAAGAATCCAAAATCTGAGAATAAACTGGCTGGAAATACTCCCTTAAATAACAGAGAAATTACAATAAAGAATTCAGACATGTAAAAGTAGACGAATCCCCCTCAAATTGACATGTAAGCGGGATGAGAAGGAAAAACCATGCCCTCAAAATGTCCACAAAAACCCATTCAAAATGTACATGAGACCGAACACGTTTATGTACACGTGTCCGTAAATAAACGACACTAACTTTAAGAAATAGCCCCCAAAAACCCACAAAACAGTGATCAAACTAGTAAAGCTTATACATTACATGATCAGAGAAAGATTACTTACAGATTGTGCTGATTAAGGGGATTGGATTACTGGTAAAACCTGTCGAAATTACTGATTTTCTAGAGCACGATTGTGATGAATAACTGATCAAAACGATGTCATGAAAAAATACGCATGAACAGCAGAGGGCGCTATACACATTCTGGAACGGCTGCCGAAGGCAGAACAACGTGTCTAAAAACTACAAAGCAGAGTCACGACCAATCAATCTGTTTTTGTTTTCTGAGGGTGACAAGCATCACTACTGCATGCTGGATAAATAATTTTTCGAGATGGATTTTCAACGTTACAAAACATAAAAGTAAGAAATATTTGTGTCGAAGGTGCCTGTGTCATTATAGAACGCAAGTAAAATTAGATAGACACATTACCGATTGTAATGGTATAGATACACATCCGTCATTGTATTTTGATTGTATCCGTAGATTGTATTTCCTACCGCTAAGCGAAAATATGTAAATAACGAGTGGATAGTCGACAAAAACGATGTGCCAATATTATAATTTAAAAACTACAGGTTAAAACAAAAAGCACCGTTTGTAGTTTACGCCGAAAAAAATCGGACGATAAAAAGGACAACACGCAAAAGACAAACATTCACAAAGCAAGCGGTTACTCGTTGGTAGTGATTAGATGCGACGGCACCAATGCGTATCAAGAGACTTATAGAAGTAAGATGCTGCATCAAAGTTTGTAAATATAATGTTAAAAATACAAAGCGACATACATTGCATATTTAAAAAACCCCAACCCATGAAATTTAACGAGCGAGGTAAAGAACATCATGATAAAACAAACACGTGTTGGATTTGCGAAAAACCAATTAATCCCAATTACTATTATTATTTTTATTATTATTTATTCCACCAAAACAATACACAATGAACAAACACGGTATGAAAAACAAAAACTAAACAAAAATGTATGAAAGCTACGAAATACAAAATAAAACAAAATAAGCACAAAATACGACATTGTATAAGTGTAAGTGTTAGTGTAGGGGCCACAAAAACAACGCATAATATGCAATGAAAACATACGAAGACAATATATAAAAAGACGATATGTGGGTCAGGGGTCACAACTGTGATGCACCTGATTATTTTACAGTGCCTTCACCTGATTATTTACTTACGTAATTGCGGAACGAGTACATGTGCTCCTTAATCCGAATTCACTGTATCCCTTGGAATTTGATTATATAACCCAGCCGTATTAATTCTGTATAAAACCCACGGTCTAGCCCCACGCTGGTTGTCTTTGTTCCAGAGGCGTGTGGTCACCATAGCTCCCTGTAGACTGCAGTTTGTGTATTTATGGATTCGGTCTTGTTCTGTTTAATTAATAAATTATTTGAGTACGGAAAAAGTCTGTGTTCACCGTCTTTAATTTACCGAGTCCTTCATAGTTAAAATTGTCAACTTGAATCCCGGATGGCCGATTGAAGTTCGTCCATCACATATGGTGGAAGATCCGACTCTACACAGCATGGCGTGACCACACGCGGACACAGACCCGCTCGTCTGTATGGTATGGTAACTATACAATGTAAATATTTGTATTTGTATGTAAATGTTTGTATTTGTACAATGTATAAATGTGGTTAATACAAAAATAGAAAAACCCGTACTCTGTATTTAGTCTACACGTGTTAAATGTAATTGTTTCAAGATGGTTAGTAAATATGAGTGCAAGTTTGACGACACATATTCAGGAACAGAAGATCTCGACCTTTTTCTTAATAGATTCGAGACATACGCTAAATTGCGAGATTTTGCTAGCGACAAAAAGTCTTTTAAAAGGTCCAGCCGCTGTTTGTTATTCTGGTTTGTCAGACAGTGATAAAAATGACTTTTCTAAAGTGGTCACTTCCCTCAAACAAGTATTTGAAGGGGATAGCGCTAGATGGGTCCGCGAAGCAAAACTTGCTGACCGTTCACAAGGCGAATCTGAATCAATTGATGCTTATGTAACTGACATTCTTCAATGGAGTCGTCAATTGAAATGTTCAGAAAATGAACAAGTAGGTAGATTAGTTCGGGGATTAAGACCCTCGCTTAGAGCATTTGTCATTTCTAAGCAACCTACGAGTATAGTAGACGCTATTGATTTTGCTAGATTAGGTGAGAGTATTGATAAAATCTCAAATTCTACCACGGTGACAACTAGTGTTGTTAACACAAATACTGATGACCAACTTCGTCAAAATTGAAGAAAGTATCAACAAGATACAGTGTCAATTAAATCACATTGAAGAAAAAGTGAAGTCGGTCCAAAAATATCCCAAGGGCCCTGGTCAGTCAAATTACAGAAGGCCAAAACAGTCAAATGAACAACGTGTGCCACTTTCAAGGAATGTGAAATTTGACGGTATCTGTCATAGATGTGGAAAATATGGTCACAGGAAGGCTGATTGCTTTTCAAAATTTCACATTGACGGTCATAGGTTAAACTAATACAGCCATCTACATGCCAAAACAAAGGGGTCAAAAACAAAAATGTAGGTGGCAAGTCCTTGAAAACTGATGATCCCGTTGAAATTGACTTGACCAACAAGAGTACTATTCCAATTTCTATTGGTACAGATACTGTAAATTTTTTAATAGATACTGGTGCAACAATTAATCTAATATCAAATCAGTATTTGAAAACAAATCAGCCATTGACAAAAGTTCCTATGTGTGACTCGAACATTGGTTCAGCAAAAGTAGCAGACGGAGGAAAACTTGTAATTATGGGTTGTATTGATGTTTCAATTGTTATTGCTGGAAGACAGTTCACTGTGCCATTTCATGTAGCCCAAGGACTAAGTTGTAGTGTAATTTTGGGTGTGCAATTTTTGAACGCACAGAACGCAACCATTGATTTTGGTAGATCAAAATTGAAAATCCATAGAAAGAATCAGTTGCGAGTTTCTAAACAGGTTAATATCCCAGCTCGATCACAAACGGTTTTCTATGCCAAGGTTAAGAATACCATGCCTTCTGGTATTATTGGTCAATGTAACACTGGACGAAATGTCCAAAGTCTTGGTGTATTAATTGCTAACACGATCTCTGTGACTCGGAAGTCAGAATCCTGTAGTAATGTGATTGTAATGGCAATGAATCCAACGGATAATCCAGTAACACTGTACCCTCGTACTAAAATTGGGACTTTCTGCATTGTTAATGCGAGTGAAATCACTAAGTTGACCAATTGTGATATTTCATTTGTAGAGTGTGAATCAGAGACTGAAAATCCCTATGAGTGCTATGGCTCCTCAGATGAAATTTTGAGCAAGGTAGACGTGGCAGAGTCTTTAAAACCAGATCAGAAGGTCCAAATAAACACGCTACTCAATTAGTATTCTGATATTTTTCAGACTAAGGCCAGTAAACCAGGTGTTTATAACAACATAAAACATGATATCAATACTGGAAATAATTCACCAGTTAGATCACGACCATATAGACACTCACCGCTCTTGCAACAAACTATAAGAGAACATGTTCAAAAGATGCTTAAGGATGGTGTGATCTCTGAATCCACTTCCCCGTTTGCAAGTCCCATTGTTATGGTGAAAAAGAAATCGGGTGATTATAGATTCTGTGTAGATTTTAGATCTTTAAACCGTATAACCGAACGTGACACTTTTCCTTTGCCAAATATCTCGGATACGTTTGACAATGTTGGTATGCAATGGCCATTATTTTTTTCCACTCTAGACATGGCCTCAGGCTATTGGCAAATTGCCTTAGAAAACGATGCTAAAAAGAAAACTGCATTTGTCACTCAAGATGGTTTGTTTGAATTCAATGTTATGCCATTTGGTCTTCACAATGCGCCTTGTACTTTTCAAAGGACCATGCAAGAGGTTTTAAGAGGATTGCATTGGAAAATCTGCTTAGTGTATTTGGATGATGTAATCGTTTACAGTAATTCCTTTACTGATCATCTAAAACATTTGAGACAGGTATTTGACAAATTCAGAGAAGCCAATTTGAAACTTAAACCAGAAAAGTGTGCTTTTGCTAAAGATAAGATCAAGTATCTCGGCCACATAGTCAGTTCTGATGGAATTGCAACCGATCCAGACAAGATCAAAGTTGTTAGTGAATATCCAAGGCCTAAGACTGTCTCTGAAGTGAGAACCTTTTTGGGTTTTACGGGATATTACAGACGGTATATTAAGGATTATAGTAAGATCGCTTGTCCTTTAACCGCTCTAACTCTTAAGAATGCAAAATTTGTATGGACTCAAGAATGTGATGAAGCATTTCAGTTATTGAGACAACATCTCATAGAACCACCAATCTTGGCATTTCCTCAGTTTGACGGTTCTGATTTTATTTTGCAAACTGACGCAAATACTAAAGGACTTGGTTTTGTTTTATCACAGGTACAGAATGACAAAGAACGTGTTATAGCATATGGTGGTCGATCTTTATCTGCAGCAGAACGGAATTATGCAATCACTGAGTTGGAGGCATTAGCTGTAGTTGAGGGAATTAAGAAATTCTCCTCATACTTGATCGGTCCTCGCAAATTCTCTGTCATTACTGATCATCAAGCATTGAAGTGGTTATTTAAGGATAAACATTCCTCAGGTCGTTTGGCCCGTTGGTCACTGTATTTGCAATCATTTAATTTTGATATTGTACATAGACCAGGAACCAAACAGGCGAATGTTGATGCACTTAGTAGATCTCAAGTACCCAACGTTTATGTTGATGATAACATATCTATTAATTTGCAGTCGACTGAAGATCAAGAGTCGTGTTCCGAGGAACACATGGTAACTAGTTGTAGTGATTTCAAATCTTGTCCAACACCAGAACCTCGTAATATCAGGTATCAGTACAATAAGCGTATTGGTCAAAAGATGGAACAGTATGTAACTAAAGTGCCAGATGTTCACGATAATCTTGATTTGGATGAAGTTAGACAAGAACAACAGAATGATGCTTCTGCAAAATCTATCATTGATCTTCTTGAATCCAATATTGTGCCAACAAATGACAAGGAAGCTCGTAAATTGTTACTAGAAGCTAACCAATATTTTGTGTATGATGGTATTTTATATCATGTATGGTACACCCCTAGGTCACACAAACTACCTGAGCGAGACATTGTTCAATTGTATATACCAAAGACTCTAGTAGATACTATTCTTTACAATTGTCATGATCATGTACTGTCGGCTCATTTTGGATTCCATAGGACTTATAGTAAAGTCAGACAAAAATACTATTGGAAATTCATGCATAGAGATATAGATAATTGGGTACGATCTTGTGATTCTTGTGCTAAGACAAAAACTCCTAAACATAAGGTCATTGCTCCACTCCTTACCATGGAAACTACTGAACCATTTGAAAGAGTTAGTATTGACATTTTGGGACCACTCCCTGTAACAACTTGTGGTAACAGATATGTGTTATGTTTTACAGATCATTGTACGAGGTGGCCGATGTTAGTTCCTATACCTACCATTGATGCAGTGACTGTTGCCACAGCTTTTTTTCGAGAAGTTGTTTGTAATCATGGCTGTCCTCGCATGTTACTTAGTGACAGAGGTTCAAATTTTTTGAGTAAAATTGTAGCTGAGGTCTGTAAATTAATGCGAACTGATAAGATCAACACAAGTCCATATCACCCTCAATGCAATGCGGTGCAGGAACGCTTTAATGCAGTTATTCTTGACACAGTCACTCATTATGTTAACAAATTTCAGACTGATTGGGACAAATTTATTCCAGCGATTCAATTTGCGTACCGTAGTACACCAGCAGACAATTCTGTGGGTTTTAGCCCATTCTTTTTGTTGTACGGGCGAGAGGCTGTGTTGCCCATAGATGTGTCGCTTTGTCCAAAACCACAGTATAAAGATCGCACTGTGAGAGATTATTTACATGATCTTATTTCACAACTAGAAGTGACAAGAGAGATTTCTAAACAGAATTTGAAGTTAAACCAGGCCTCTATGAAACAACGTTATAATAAACGTACTCAGAGTGTTCCTTATCAAGTTGGTGATGTAGTATATTTGTATATTCCTACTACTCAAAAAGGACTGTCTAGGGAACTTTCTCAGTTTTGGTGTGGCCCAAATTTGTTGGTTGAACAAACTGGCCCTGTTGATTTCAGAGTTCGAAATCTTGAAAATAACAAGTCACTCAAAACCCCTATCCATGTCAACCGAATGGAATTTGCTTATGATAGATTTGAGCGACCAACCAACGCAGAAACACCACCAGATCTTCAACAACAAAAACCAATTTACGATTTGGAAGATAAAGATTTGCCAGAATCATCTTTCGCACCTCTAAAAGCAACTCAAACTCAAGCTAATAATAATCAGATTCCAGGAATTCCAAGTTCTACTAAAGCTCAAAAAGAGTATGAAGTCGAAAGGATTTTACGTGGAAAGTTTCTAAATAACAAATTGTACTATCTAATCAAATGGAAAGGTTTCGCAAAAAGTAAGAAAGTAAAGAACTTGGGAACCAGCTGAAAACTTAAACGAAACTTTGCATGATTATTTGAGAAGTAATCCAGTAAGGATTACGGGTAAGCCCAATAATTAATTTGTCTGTATATTTTTATGATTGAGTATTGTCCACGAGGCCTCGGCTCCACGTAGTACTACAACAAGACCAGATCTGGAGCAGTGTCTGATGTCCTACCTTAGACGTTGGAAACCAATGAACCGCGGCATCGAACTTCCCATACGCGAAGGATGATGGAATATCAACAGACGTGTTGGACAACTGACAAATATTAATTGATTTATATTGTATAATTCATATTGATTTATGTTGTATAAAATTATTCAATGATTGTCCTTTAATGTGAAATTGGCAGGAGCCAATTTTAAAGGAGGGGCGTATGTGATGCACCTGATTATTTTACAGTGCCTTCACCTGATTATTTACTTACGTAATTGCGGAACGAGTACATGTGCTCCTTAATCCGAATTCACTGTATCCCTTGGAATTTGATTATATAACCCAGCCGTATTAATTCTGTATAAAACCCACGGTCTAGCCCCACGCTGGTTGTCTTTGTTCCAGAGGCGTGTGGTCACCATAGCTCCCTGTAGACTGCAGTTTGTGTATTTATGGATTCGGTCTTGTTCTGTTTAATTAATAAATTATTTGAGTACGGAAAAAGTCTGTGTTCACCGTCTTTAATTTACCGAGTCCTTCATAGTTAAAATTGTCAACTTGAATCCCGGATGGCCGATTGAAGTTCGTCCATCACACAACTACTCGAGCAACTGTCAGTGCCAGAAACCCAAAAAACCAAAAATAGAAAAACAAATAAAAGAACATCAGTACGAAAACAAAAATGGATTTATCGAGTCTAAATGTCTCGAATGCAAAAAGAAATTTAACAAATTTAGAAAGGTGAGAGTTCACTGCCACATCACGGGTAGATATAGAAGTGCCGCGCACCAGGTTTTACCCCCATAGCGGTCGTCTTTCACAATCTGCAAATTTACGTCGCTCACTTGATCATGCAGAGTATTTCAGAGTACGATGACGAAAAGGAAATACAAGTTATCGCTAAAAATTCGGAAAAGTATATTTCGTTTTCGATCGGATATATGCGATTTATAGACTGTTTATTTTATGGCGTCTTTGTTGGATAGATTATCTAAAGCTTGTCCTAGAGAGTCGTTTAAACTACTCAGAGAACATTTTAATCGTCAAAACATCGACTCGTTGGTACAAAAAGGAGTTTATCCATATGAATACAGGGACTCGTTTGACAGATTTCAAGAGACCAGCCTACCCCCATCAGTGATAAAGTGCCTTGCTGCCGGGCTTTGGCCTTAAGGCTGGACTTTAGGGCCTTGGCTTCGAGGCGTGAAGGCAAAAGCCTTGGCGTTGGCCTTGAGGGATCAGTGCCTTGCAATTTTGAGTCAAGGCTCTTCAAGGCCCATAGATCTTTACATTTTCCAGATAAATCTGTTTGAAATTTTGCTGTTGCCATTTTAATCGTGTTACCATGGAGGAGGAAAACACCCTATAGATTTATGTGTTGGGCACACTTCAACTTTTATAGCATCATATTTTGTTACAATTGTAGTATATTTGCTGCAACAATATTCTGTACACTTGAAGGGCTAATGAGATGATCACTTAAATTGTTTACAATTATGGTATAAATCTGATTAGTTGTATATGTCTCCCTGATAAGTGCTAAAGATTTGCATGTATCTGTATTAGATAATGCCAATATTTCTGACCATGTTGGCCCAGCAAATAAACATTTTCCAATTCAGTTTTCTTGGATCCCCTTTTGTTACACTCGGGAGAATTGTGCGTCAATATATCGTTATTTTGTTTTAGTTAAACCATATTCATGAAGACCTGAACTTATACTTTAATAGATAAAATGCAGCCATAAAAAAAATGTATGCGAGCATGTTGATTACAATTAAAGACAAGTTGTTCTTCTTAATGAGTGATTCGTGATGATGTGTCATGTGATTATAATTAGTTCTATATTAGTAGTCATTTTATAAAATAGGGCCTTGGCCTTATTAATCGCAACTTTTCGTCGTTTATAGCCTGGATCACGCCAGGTAATCGCTCGACCCATTGCCTATTTCTACTCTCGGGATTTAACATTTCTTGAGCGTACTGATGACCAAACAATCTCTCGGCTAGCGTTCGATTAAATCTTTCTACGATACCCTGCGATCAGTGGTTTTATGGTTCACCTTCTATAATCGCAACGTTTTTTGAGGTCATCAATTGTTTAAAAGCGCCTTTAAATTCGGTACCAGCGTCTACTCTCACGTTTTGGGGTAACTCAAATGAGATCTCGCGTAAATCTTGAAGATAGAATCTCTGGTGGAATCCGCCGTTTTAAAAACCAAAGGTACTGCTTTGTGGTATCGACTCGCAACGTCAACAGCCGTCAAAGCGTATTTATAAGTCTTGCGTTTTACTTTATCACAGGGTAGGTATAACACATCCATTTTGGTGAAAGTCGTTTGGTGTTTCAAACTCTTGCGAAGTATATACTCGTTGGCCTGGGTACACACACAGGACCCGGTAGATAAATTTGCCAAATCGCTTATTTTTTAAGCCAATCTCTGTTTACCTTTTCATTGATTTTGGGTTTTTTTCGTGTAAATGGTCGACGGCGCTTTCACCTCTCTAATAACCGGTTAGGCTATAATACAGTTTAGATAATGTTTTCATATTATTTAATATAAAAGACGTTTATAATAATATGGCTAGCGTTGCTATGATGATAGGAGGAGCGATCGTCAACGCCTTAGCTTTTACGGATTCAAACTTTTTATTTTCAAAATTCAACCAGAGTGATGCCGACAAGGAGCGTAAGAGACATGATTTAGCGGAAGAACATCTCTCGGTCGCCAAAGTTCGGTGGGAACTAAAACGAACGAAATATCTAGAAAGCAAAATGCTTCTAAAGAAACATTTTCCGACGTAGACCGAGCGTTGCGTTACTACAACGAGGCGAGTGGAGAATCTACCGAACTACCAGTAGGACTGCAACGCGAACCCAAACTCGAAGATTTTTACGAGCCTAGCGACCAACAAATAGAAAGAGAACTCACGTTTATCGCGGGAGGAACGCTATTGGCTTACAGATACCTTTAATTTTAAAACTCTTTATAAATAAAATGAATGCGTATGGAAAAAAGCTCAATATCCCAGCAGGCTAATAAGAATACCCAGATCTATCAAGGGTGAGAGAAAAAAAGGTGGTCATCACCCAAAATCCTAGTAGTATATCCGCGGGGCAAACGCCGAGGGTTAAGTTTCCTCAATTGGGCGTACACGATGTTATCGTACCTGGCACTTGTAAACTAGCTTTCTCTTTAGAACTCGAAGGTGGAAGCGACAACAATAGAACCATTTTTGGCAATTTGGCTAGAAATTTAGTCAGCGAAATCAGCGTCAGACTTCAAGGTCACGAAATCGTGAGCTATCGTCACACCGACGTGTATCACAACTTTAAAGACAATTGGCTCAACAGCTTGACAACCGGAAACATGGCGTACTTGGGCATAGAAAAAGAAAACGTGTCCAAACTAAGAACTTGGGCTCAAGATGCTAACGCAGGCGCCAGCAACGGTGAAGATCAAGCTATCGCTTGAACAGGTGACTGTAATACAAATGTTCAGGTTTTACAATCCGTACGCTAGGCATTTTATCTTAATTGAATGCAGTTTATGGATATTTATGAGGAATTCTATTGTACACAGTGTGTCATCAGTCATTATGTTGAAACAAAATGTAAGACGCACGTAAACGCAAACCAGCAGTGCCAAAATTTAACTATGTCGATATAAGCAACTCTTGCACAAGAGGATCTGCAGACAACTCATAATACAGAAAGAGTTTGCTCAAGCAGAGATCAGGTGTCGTCATAATCATTATCAGGCGATGTGAAAGTATTAACCACAAACAATACTGCAGATAGCAGGGTATGGGACAAAAGGCACTATTGCCTATACTGTATGACATCAACACCGAAATTACCAAGGCACTTGCAGCATGACCACCCAGAGGAAGTTGAGGTTCAACAAGTTCAAAGTCTCCCACTAAAGTCTCAAAAACGCAAAGTGGTACTAGACCTAATTCGGAACAAAGGAAATCAACAAAACTTGGGGTCTTGAAAGCCAATAGTGGCTTTTTGATCCCGTACAAGCGGCCTAAGCATGTAATAGACGCCTGTAACAAGTGCTTCGGCTATTTTGTAAGGTCAGATATGTGGAAGCATAGAAAGTCCTGTATAATGAGGATTGAAGGGCAGCCAGAGGGAAGGTCACTGTTTCCTTTCAGAAGAGGTTTCCACTCTTTTGAAAGACAAAGTAGCAACATTTGCAATAACAAATTACACTGCACTTTTCGGCAACACAAAAGTTTCAATAACAAGTGAAGCGTTGCCCATGCTCAAATACATCGGTTGAATTTAGAAAGAAAAAAAATGGACAGGTATTGACGCAAAAAAAACAACTTCGGTCTCAGCATGATAAAGAGTGAAACTGAAACAGTGCAGTCTCCAACCGAGGTCCTTCATGGTGCAGGCACAAGATGTAATTTATTCAGGCCAAAGATAAAATTTATGTCAGAATATTTGAATAGCTCAGATAAAAAGGATACACTTGTAGACCATGGGACGTAACAGTGAAATCTTTGTAGAAAGTCATATTTGTGCTCTCCGCCTTGCTAGTTGACAGAACTCTCACAAATTGATCTTGAGGATATACTTAACAACATTATCAATGTTCATTTTTGCAAAAGTGACACTTTTGAAAATAAATTCACTTAAAAATTTTGGGGACGTAATTATGTGGGGCGAGTTGGTATTTCTCGCCTAGATTTAATGAAAAACATTCCCCAAACCCACTTCGTCCCATCCCTCTCTCTCACACCAATGTATTGATTCATACCAACTTGCCCCCATTGCACACTAAAGCATCCTGTAAAATAATGGCACCAGGTGTAAAGTCATTTTCAAGAAAATTATATTTTTGTATACATTTCCAACGGTGGTCGGTCGACCACCGTTGGAAAAACCTAACTATTTTTCAATTACTGCTTCAAATTTACCTTTTTTCAGTCCAAATTTTATTTGCTATTTGTTACATTTTCATTAAAGGGTGCCGAGCAGCTAAAGAATGGTTGCCTCACCTCACAATTTTCTGGCATCTATAAATTGATCCATTTTATTTGTAGTGGAGTCAGGGAACCAAACTTCTTGAAAATGTTTGTTGTTCGTAGTTTTTCCAGCGTTTTCGAACACAAAATTTCAAACATATGAGTGTAACAAAATTTGATCTATTATACTAACCCCTCTAATAGTTCATTTCTAAAAATTACAGCAAAAGCCAATGATTTACATTCCCTTTAATACGGAGGTAGTCAAGTATAGGCCTACCGTCACATTTATGGGACAGTCGTTTTCCTAGTTCCGCATTTTTCCTAGTCCCGGATAGCTTCAAATAAATACCTACATCTTTTGGATTAGTCTCCAATATATTTTTTTTCTGATGAACTGCATTTTGGAAAGGAACATGTAAGCTTCTTGATACATGAAGATGTTTCCGATAAAATCTTACGAAGAGGAATTTCGGCTAGATTTCCGACTCCACTTTAACTTGTTTGGACAGTTTGTAGAAAATCACGGGAATCAAAGAAAAATGTTCTCCTCGGTTCATCATTCGAACCGGGTCTGATTTCGAATATTTTGTTTATACACTACAGTCGTATAAACTCTTCCATGGAATGTTTGTTGAATCAATATAGGTTGTAGAGTCTCTTATTTATGAAAAGTCGCCGACGAATGACCGTATGCAATTGACTAGTTCTGGATAGCGCGTGTACTTATTCATGGAATTAGGTGGAATTCCCTTGAATGAACTATTTTTGGAAAATAAAATAATACTTCATCAGAAAATATGCTTGATTTGGTAAGTTCTGGCTGAAAAAATTGATTTTCCCGCGTGATTCTTATTTTGCGCGAAGCAGTTTTTGATCGATTCGGAACTCACTGTACTGATCCGGAACTAGGAAAAGTGACATCGGTACTTTGGACGTCGTAAAATCAAAATAAAAAGAGCCTAAATTTGGAAAATTATTATGTAGTATCGCCATCACTCAAGGTTAACTATTGCACCAATGTCACTTGAATTCGTCGAGTAATTGACCTGAAAGCAGCCTGAATGATGTTTGCTATCCGTAACTAGGAAAACAAATGGACTAGCATTGCTGCTGTGTAGTAGTAGAAACATGTTGCCATTTCCACACAATAAAATGTTACAATGCTGTGTAAACATATTATACAGAGCAAAATGCAAGGAGTTATGTAATTGTGTATGATAATGTACATGGATCAATACTAGAACAAATTTGTCACGTCCACATCCCGGGAACATAACCATAGACCGTTATGGATTTTTCTCCCAAACTCCGTCTAGTACTTCCTGATATACCAAGATGCACCAGTTTCAAAAATTGTGCCAATCCGTCCCGATTTTGAATATAAGTGAAAAGTTTTGCCTTACAGAGGTTATAACGTGTTGCTGAAGAGTGCCGCAGGACTCTCAAATTGAAAGACCGGGACTGCTGTGAATCCCCAGTTGCCAAGTACCTCAAAGCTATTACCCATCTTCCACCTGCGCTGATAGGTTCCCTGCCCTGACATGGACGTTTGGTAATGTATGGTGCAACCAATGTTAAAAGGTGCTCAAGTTTCTCAGATATCTATTTTGGATAAAAATGAATATAAAAATAAAACTTTACTGGTAATTGATTCTTTGAACATAAAAAGATGACCCATGGCTGGCAAGTATAGAGACAGGAACTTAACATAGACCCTACAGTCGGTTGCCATGTCACTTGTAGCTGTTCTTTTTTTCTCGTCCACACAATTGACAGCAACGCGAGGCCAGCGAACGATGGACGTAAAAAGGGCTTCAGAAAATTCACAATTTTTACGGCAAACCACAACCAATCCAAACAAACAAAGTTGTTTTGGGTAGTTAAAGACCTACTTCACACATTCATCAAGGAATTTCTTTCTAAAAAAAAAAACATCATGCATTTTGAGGATATCATTTCACAGACAAATGACTAATAATTATCTTTTGGTTTAGTCTCAAATATTTTTTTTTCTGATGAATTGCATTTTGAAAAGGAACATGTAAGCTTCTTGATACACGAAGATGTTTTCGATAAAATTTTAAGAAGAGGAATTTAGGCCAGATTTCCGACTCGCACTTTTACTTGTTTGGACAGTTTGTAGAAAATCACGGGAGTTGCGAATCGACAAAAAATGTTCTTCTCGGCACATCATTCGAACCGGGTGTGATTTCAAATATTTTGATTACACACTACAGTCGTACAGACTCTTCCATGGAATGTTTGTTGAATCAATATAAGTTGTAGAGTCTCTTATTTATGAAAATTCGCCAACGAATGACCATATATGCAAATGACTAGTTCTGGATAGCGCGTGTACTTATTCGTCCCTTACGACCCAACTACACGCGCATTGATGGATTTTGCGTGACGTATTCTGTGTGTTGTGTCAAAATGTTTTCGGTCCGTACCGAGTTCGTGCCGTTGCACTGCAGACAAACGTTTTAAAATCATTTACGTTTTTATCTTTATTAAATTAGGCGGAATTCCCTTGAATAAACTATTTTCTGAAAATAAAATAATACTTCATCAGAAAATATGCTTGATTTGGTAAGTTCTGGCTGAAAAAAATTGATTTTCTCGCGTGATTCTTATTTTGCGCGAAGCAGTTTTTGATCGATCCGGAACTCATTGTACCGATCCGGAACTAGGAAAAGTGACATCGGTACTTTGGACGTTGTAAAATCAAAATAAAAAGAGCCTAAATTTGGAAAATTACTATGTAGTATCTCCATCACTCAAGGTAATCTACTGAACCAATGTCACTTGAATTTGTCGAGTAATTGAGCTGAAAGCAGCCTAAATGATGTTTGCTATCCGAAACTAGGAAAACAAATGGACTAGCATTGCTGCTGTTTCACGTCAACATCCCGGGAACATAACCTTAGACCGTTATGGATTTTTCTCCTCAACTCCGTCTGGTACTTCCTGATATACCCAGATGCACCAGTTTCAAAAATGGTTTCAATCCGTCCCGATTTTGAATACAAGTGAAAAGTTTTGCCTTACAGAGGTTATAACGTGTTGCTGAAGAGTGCCACAGGACTCTTAAATTGGAAGACCAGGACTGCTGTGAAACCCCAGTTGCCAAGTACCTCAAAGTTATGACCAATCTTCCACCTGCGCTGATAGGTTCCCCGCTCTGACATGGACGTTTGGTAATGTATGGTGCAACCAATGTTAAACACGGCCGTCTCAGCCGAAATAAAGAGGGCGCCCTCAGTGTTCTGAAATGGCCATTAGAAACTCGCGCTTGGTGTTTACGTCGTGCGTCGTGCGCTACTAAAGAGCAAAGGTGACATTTACATTGATATTTAAATACCAAACCTTCTAGACCTCCCTGGCAGGAACTGGGTCGCAGCTTGTGTGGGTCACTCACGTAGTGTAACTGCGAGCGCGAACGAAGGGAATGTTTTATGAAGTGTGAAAAAAACCTATTTTTTAAAGGGAAAAATCATTTTTGATGATTTTTGTGGCATAACATTGGTGTAATCGATAACTATTTGTGTGGATTGAGATGGTTTTAAGGTAAGAGCAAGCATATTTTTCGTTTTGAATGCCAGGAAAAGAGGGTAGATTTTGAATGACTGCGAGAGAAAAGGTGAGCGTATGCAATGTACATGTACATACTTAATGTACGAATATATGTACATGTACATGCACATCGTACTGTAGCCTACAGTACATTGTGTGGAACGTGTGTGTATGCATTTGCACGTACATGTACAAAATGTACATGTACATACAGTGACATACATGTACTTCCAACTTCCATAGCATTATCGCCTTGTAGCTGCACACATGTACACATGTCCGTCCATGTTTTTTCCATTAAAAAGGGAAAATATTCAGCGATTTTCCTCCCAAAAAAATAGGAATAAAACACGAAGAAATGTGCTAAATTTTACCCTCGAGTCTATATTCACGCACCGCCTCGCAGCGTAACGTGGTCTTCAAAACAACTTGACTCACTCCGATCTAACCGCACATGCATACATGTACAGCGCGGCGCATCGTGTACGGGCGTGTTGTGTGCTCAGCATACATTCAGCCTTGAATTATAACTATCAGCTCAATGTCGCTGGTCTCGATCGCAGCGATGTGTGATGTGCGTAGCACCAGGTACCAACCAAATCTTCGGCATACCGCTCTATGGCTCACGTGCGCTCGTTCATGATGCGTGCGTGCAAGGCGACTGTAACTGTGGTGGTGTGAATACAGACCAAAAACAATAAGAATCTTCCGGGCAAGCAGAAGTTATCGAACAGTTTAAAGTGTTAGAAAGAACCAACAGTTTGAAGGACATAGAAGCAAAGGTAAAAAATAAATGGAACTGGACTTGGCTGCAGCAAAAGGACGACAACGGCGACTGTCTTTCAGAGTACCTTCGGAAACTTAACCAAGGTGGGCTTGCGTCCTGCATATGGTGCACCAAACAAATCATTTACGGTTCAGCGGGAAAGAAGGCACTGAAGACTCACGCCAATAAGGATGTCCACAAGAAAAACAGATTGGCGAGGAAAAATGCTCAGAGGCTACCACTTATATTCCAAGCTGTAGCATGAAGGACTTTGGCAGTTGCAGAGCCGGCAACAAGGTACAACGTCATTCTTTTTGCAAACAATGCGGTATTGGCTCTTGCCCATGCCCTCTTCCTATGCATCCTTCCTATTGACACCGAGGTGCTTCATGGAGCTTTTTTTTGTTGAATCCAGCTGTGATTATAGCTTAGGTTAAGGCTTTGTTGTTGTACATGTAAGGCCTAATTGCTGCAGCTGTGAGTTGTTTATGTATATTTTTGTTGTACATGTTCTCTTGTAAAAACTTTTACCTAGTGAAACATGTAGCAGCAGGCAAGTGCAATTTGCCATACGTTGCTCCACTGAATGTTAAAAGTACATGCAGTACATCAACGTGAGATTTAGATTGGATGTTCTTTCCAGTTTCTTTGATCAGTCATAGTTCTTGTTACTCATTACACCCATTCTTGTATCAAATTGGTTTGCCATCCGATTTTACAGCACTGCGCACGATTTGTGAACAAATAAATGCATGCTTTATTAACATGATGTTATACTCAGACTCACATAGATATTTGAAACAGGACAAGTGATTTTATGTGTATGTGCCACAGTCAAAATTTTATTTCAAATGTGCCGGATACTGAATAACTGGCAAAGCCGGACACTGCATCAAATAAGGTACACCTGACCCCAAACCAAGTGGGTACACCTGACCCCAAAACTAAATGGGTACACCTGACCCCAAATCAAGTGGGTACACCTGACCCAGACCCGAGTGATACATGTACATGTATAATGGACAACATTGAAAGCTTAGATGAAATGCATTTGTGATCGAAGAAAGTATACAATGAATACAAGTCGGTGCAGATGTGTTCCCACCAATGGTTAATATTTGGTCAGGAGCATAGCCTTTTGAAACATGAAGCACTACCAGTACTGCACTTTACATGTACATTAAATTGCAAATTTGCCACGGTTTAATTCCACAATTAAAAATCCTCAATGTTCGCAGCACTATTCATATTTTACAATATTTTAATGGCAAAACAGGGGGTTTACTGGTTGTCTGCCTGGGTAAAATGCCAAATGAAGAAATACAACCTTTAAGTGAAAATATAACCACCAATTACCAAAGGAGGAGCCCAGGGGTCGCGGTGGGCGAAATTATATGCTGGAAAAATATGAAACTTGACAAACCCTCCGCCTCCTTCGGATGACTGTAACAGAATGAACAAAACCAGAAATTCCCGCCGAAAAAAAAGCGTCCTTACGCGCAACAAACTTTTTAATTGGCCCTTGTTCTTCCATCTGTCTTATTTGCATTTCAGCGCGCTCAATAACACCAAAACACATGTTCCAATTGGCCATCACACCTCTTTGCCTTATCTGCATATACCAGCGTACTCATTTGCATACTATAAAAACACGCAGTTGGGTGATGGGTCATGACACGAACCCAGCGCTATAAGCGTATTCAGTGTCAAGGGTCGATTCGTTTGTTTACCAGATGTACATGTACGTGAGAAATGTTTACTACTGCGCTTGCCGGACGCTTAGGGTAAGTGTTTGCTGAGTATAAGGACTTTTATCTACTATGTGATAAAAGGTGTTATTATTACACCTATGCTGAACTTTTTATATGAATGTTTTCCCTGTTTCATCATCATGAAGTTTTGTGAGTTCCGTATAAAATAAATGTTGGCTATTGCTTTGCGGCAATGAGTGACTGACTCCAAAGTGGCGTGTTTGTTTGTGTAATGCCAGTGGGTGACGTCCAGTCCACGGGATCCTGGTCGTCGGCGCAGCGCTCCCGGTAGCTCATCGATGGAACATTCAGATGAAAAAGCGTGTCCCCGTTCCAACCAAAAAAGCCCTGGAATTCAATAATTAATATTACCTCTAAATAATTTCATTCTACTTCACACAGGTTTTCTTTCCCAAACATTTTAACCAGAAACCCATCATAATCTCATGCTTCACTCAGTTATTCTAATACAAAATAAATACCAATAACTTGTGTCCTTAGCATGGCCCTATTACAGTTCAAAAATTGCTGTCTTAAGTTTCAAATAATGATATAGGCATGACATAAATACTTACAGAATAAATCTGGCTTTTGAGGTAAGTGACTTAGTAGCCCTCCAAACTCGGCAAACCCATTGCCAAACGGGCGTCTTCAAAATTTATCGGCATCGGGGCAATACACAAATTTGGGTGCCTATCCGTTGGCCTTCCCCAAACTAGAGAGCAAAACAAGGGCCTCAATACCCCCGTGTCCTCGAGCCGGTGAGTAAGCTACTAAGTGACGCATCACTCCAAACATTTCATTTTATACCACTCCAAACAAAATTGTTGGGATTAACCACCCCGATATGTACAGACCAACGGCATTGCAGCTCGTAAATTCTTAAACCATTCTTCATATGACATTCTACAAATGTGGGGTTCACCTGAGCAATTTGCATGTTTAAACCAAATAAGGAACAATACGGTGGCCCTGGAACGACATTTTAATATTGACCATTTTAATGTGAACCTTGTAACCTCTTAATATTGACGTTGTACCTTCGCAATATGCACGTTGCACGTGGCTTAATATCGCATTTTGGAAGTTGTTCCTTCTTAATGTGAATGTTCCAACTTGTTAATGCTCACGTTCGATCTTGTCAATGTACACCATTGATCATGCTTGATGTCAACGTTGCACCTTGCTTCTTCGCAATATGAACCATGTACCTTCGCATTGTGAACGTTTGACCTTGCATCTTGTTAATATCATTGTTGAACATTCCTTCGCAAAGTAAATCATGCATTCTAAAAAGTACGAAGTCCTTGCCAAGCCCTATAGTTAGACAACCAGTTATGATGGAGTTTCAATCTGACGGCTGTTTAATGTCACTTAACCTGGGCGTCTACCTTGTAGTGATTTTAATCATGACTCAAGGCTCTCTCTTTTATTTCACTCATCTTTTATATTTATGTTCAGGCTAACCATAACCCAAGGTTGGGCATACATGTAAAAACATTCATCCTGAAGAAAATTTGTCATTGTTTCAAATAACCCGATCTAATCATTTCAACCGTTTACTATACACAAATTTATACCGGTTTGCTTTCTGAATGTTATGATTTCTTTCTTCCTGTACTTTCATCTTTGCCATATCCCAATAATTTTTGACTCGCCAACAAGGCCCCTTACCAAATAGTATCAGGATCCCCGCTGTTTTGACGAGCATTTGGTTTTCGGGCTACTGCTAAGTCGAACCCTAGATACCCCCCTCCCTTTCCCCGGATATCCGCGCCTGACCGCAACATGAAGAATATTCGCAATTGGCTGACGACCAGTCATGTATGCATGAACTCCAAGCAAACAACTTCGTATAGGGTGCCCCGGCAACACGTGATTCGCGCTCAACGCAACGGTGCGATCGTGATGCGGCGCTCTCTCGCGGTGGCGGGTTATCGCTGCAGTGGGTAATTACGCATTCAACCATAAAAACGTCCAGCAACTAGACAAGCTCGAGTATGTTGCGAGTGTATGCACTGAATAAACAATTAAATAATTGACCGAAGCAACCTGTGCCCCGCGCGCTATCGCTTTAACAATGATTGACGGAAATGGGACCGTTGGTGAAATCCCCGATATTTCCCCGAAGTAATAAATATCAATGTATGCCCTTACTAATGTTGTCATGCCTTATAAGACGTGGATATTATTTCGTAACGGTACCACCGCATATAGATGATGTTCCTTTCAATTACATATTAAGATCATACTCTAATTAAATACACAGATCTCGACGGAAATCTCCCGTAACTATGATTAAAAACAAAAAAAATCTGAATAGGGCTTGAAGGATGTAAAGTATTATGATAAAAGCCTTCTTAACGTGATCACAGAACACTGTTTTGCATTATTGTAATTGACGGAGAGTATACCGTCAAGAAATTAATTAGTCTCATGAATTGAACACATCTTTTCTAGTGAAACAGCGCTCATTAGCCTGAACATGAATTATAAAAGATATGTGAAATAAATCAGAGGGCCTTGATTCATGATAAAAATCACTACAAGGTAGGCCCAGGTTAAGCGACATGAAACAGCTGTCAGATTGAAACTCCATCATAACTGGTTGTTTAACTATAGGGCTTGACAAGGACTTCGTACTTTTTAGGATGCATGATTCACATTGCGAAGCGGGACAGTTCAACAGTGATATTAACAAGATGCAAGGTCAAACGTTCACAATGCGAAGGTACATGGTTCATATTGCGAAGAAGCAAGGTGCAACGTTGACATCAAGCATGATCAATGGTGTACATTGACAAGATCAAACGTGAGCATTAACAAGTTGGAACATTCACATTAAGAAGGAACAACTTCCACAATGAGATATTAAGCTACGTGCAACGTGCATATTGCGAAGGTACAACGTCAATATTAGGAAGTTACAAGGTTCATATTAAAGCTCAATATTAAAATGTCGTTCAAGGGCCACCAGAGTTCTTTGTATTACACCCAAGCAAGTAAACCTTTCCCTGTGTGGTAGTTGACAAAAGATATCTCAACACGCGAATGCACATTGTTTAAAGTGGCAACTAGTGTGAAATCAACCATTAAATTGGAGGTTAAGGTGAGTTTCATTACATGTATTAAACGACCATGATTTTAACACTTCTTCACCAAATTTCATATAATCATTAACAATAATCTTATACAACAATAACAAGCACTCTTATCTGTAGGAATTAATTGTACTGTCCTACTTTAACTCCCGAGTTTATTGCAAGTTAAGTGACTCACCAAGTTGCAGTATGTAAACAGCCAAAACTGGGCCGAGTCCATGCACAACGCAACGCGAACGGGGCGACTGCCCGCGCCGTGAATGCGGGGCGAGTTGGTTTCAACTCACGTGGTGAAAACGCTCACAAAGTTCGGTCAATAAACACTCACAAAAATCCACGAGAGAAACTTGGATTGCTCACTGGAATAGCTCTGCCGATGTTTAATAAATCATGTAAAGAATAGCGTTGATTCTAGCTTGTAACTTCCAAGCGAAATTATAGGAAAAGCACTGTAAATATTGCGTGTGTGACAGAACGATAACGAAACGAAACTGAATGCGTGAAGGTTGACCTCTGAACTAAACATATATACAAGATGCGTTAAAGGCGCAGTGCAGTGTAACTCAAAGTGAACGCTACAGTAGCCCCCCTCTAGATCGCAAAATGGTATTGAAGCGAGCGATAAGTGTTCAGGTTAAATCAACCACAGTCAAAGTCTGTGTACTTGGATGGCCAATGAACATGCCGGCCAGAACGCGAGTGCCGTTGAGCTGCTGGTGTTGCTGTGTGTTGGTCATCAACCGTGTGCGTAGGGATGGCAGGAGATGGCTGTACACGCTTAAGCTCTAGGGTAGATGGCTGGGAAGGGGTGGTATCTGTATCGAGGTAAGCAACTTTCAACCGATCTAAGCTGACTGTGTCCTGCCTTCCATCCAGGTCGAGTGTGAAGTACTTGTCTGTCCGGCTGAGTACTCGGTATGGACCTTTGTAGGGTGTTTGGAGGGGTTTCTGCACATGATCGCAACGGACAAATACATGCTTGCACAACATCAAATCCTTGTGAATTTGTGCAGTTCTGTCTCGCGACCGAGGCGGTGTGGGTCTGATGTGCTGCATCGTGTGTCGCAGTCTGTGAACATAGTCTGCAGGGTCAGCGAGATTACCAGTATCGTTGGGGGGTGCAACAAACTGTCCTGGAAGTCTCAGGGTGGTGCCAAACACCATTTCGGCGGTGGAGCAACCAAGACTCTGCTTTACCACCGTGCGGATCCCGAGGAGGATGAGTGGTAATGCTTCGGTCCAACGTTGAGGGTTAGTACTCGATTTGAGAGAGGCTTTGAGCTGTCTATGCAGGCGTTCGACCATACCGTTTGCTATGGGGTGGTACGATGTTGTTCGCGTGCGTCTGGTACCTAGGAGAACCATCAAAGCGTGGAACAGGGCCGACTCAAACTGTCGTCCGCGGTCTGTGGTTATCGTAGACGGAGCACCAAAGGTGGAGATCCATCTGTTCACAAAGGCCTTGGCGACTGTTTCAGCGGTGCAGTCGGGTATAGGTATTGCTTCTGGCCAGCGTGTAAACCTGTCAACGCATGTGAGTAGATAGCAATATCCCTGGGAAGGGGGGAGTGGTCCCACGATGTCTATGTGCACATGATCGAAACGTGCATCTGGAGATGCGAAGGTTCCAAACGGAGTCTTGGTGTGGCTGTGGACCTTGGACTTCTGGCACTTGACGCAGGCCTTGGCCCATGCTCTGATGTCTGAGTTCATGCGTGGCCAGACGTAGCGTGAACCAACCAGTTTCAGTGTTGCTCGAATGCCAGGGTGAGACAGATTGTGCAAGGAATCGAACACACTCCGTCTGTGGTTTTGGGGTACGAAAGGGCGTTCATGACTTGTCGACACGTCGCACCAGATGGATGTATTTGAGTTCGGTAT
This sequence comes from Patiria miniata, assembly GCF_015706575.1. Classification (NCBI taxonomy): domain Eukaryota; kingdom Metazoa; phylum Echinodermata; class Asteroidea; order Valvatida; family Asterinidae; genus Patiria; species Patiria miniata. The sequence goes on along the minus strand of NW_024037065.1, from coordinate 1,091,567 downwards.
CGGAACTTGCTTGAGGTCCAGGGATGTGGGTGATTCCAGGATTCTGTGTAGTTCCTGGTCGTGTGTCTGATCCATGGCCATCTGCTCGAAGTCAATCTGGGTTGATGTTGTCAAGGCACTGATGTGAGATCGGGAAAGCGCATCCGCTACAACGTTCTCTGTGCCCTTGATGTGACGAATGTCGGATGTAAACTGAGATACATAGTCCAGGTGACGAACTTCTCTAGGTGAATGCCGGTCAGGTTTGGAGTTGAGAGCATACACCAACGGTTTGTGGTCAGTGTAAATGCAGAATTCTCGTCCTTCGATGAAGTGTCGAAAGTGTCTGACTGACAAGTACATGGCCAGTAGTTCGCGCCCGAAGGTGCTATAGCGACTCTCTGCAGGTTTAAGACGCTGAGAGAAGAAGGCCAGGGGGTGCCATACTCCTTCGGAAAGTTGCTGAAGCACACCGCCAACTGCCGTGTCCGAGGCGTCCACCATCATGGCAGTTGGTAGTACCGAAGAAGGGTGAGCGAGAAGTGTGGTGTCAGCGAGTGATTGCTTGATCTGCAGGAACGCTGTCTGGCATTCAGGTGTCCAATTCAGTTTGGTTGATTTGCGTGACTGGTTGGGTCTTTTTCGCAGCTGGTCTGTCAGCGGGGCGATCACGCTTGCGCAGTTTGGCACGAAACGACGGTAAAAGTTTACCAGTCCCAAAAAATCTGCGCAGTTGACGGGTGGAGGTAGGCTGAGGGAACTCTGCAATCGCGTCGACTCTGTCTCTCATGGGACGGATACCATCAGCGTCGATTCTGTGTCCCAGGAAATCGAGGGTGGGAACCCCGAACTGGCATTTGGATGGGTTGATGATAATGCCATATTCGGAAAGTCTGCTGAAGAGAAGACGCAAGTACTCAAGATGGTCCTCCTCTGTTTCACTCGCGACCAGGATGTCATCAATGTAGGCGTACACGAAAGGTAAGTCTCGCGTAACCATGTCGATGAATCGTTGGAAAGTCTGAGCGGCGTTCCGCAGGCCGAAAGGCATGCGAAGGAAGTGGAACAGACCGAAAGGTGTTGTGATGGCGTACTAAGTCGATCTTTGAGAACACGCGTTTACCCTCCAGATTGGCTGTAAAGTCATGCAGATGGGGAATCGGATAGCGGTCGGGTACTGTAACACGGTTGAGGGCACGGTAGTCTCCGCACGGCCTCCAGTCACCTGACTTCTTGGCCACCATATGTAAAGGCGACGACCATGCACCGTCCGAAGCTTCGATGATGCCGAGATCAAGCATATGATTGAACTCATCTTTCGCCGTGATGAACTTGTCGGGAGCCAGGCGTCTTGGGCGTGCTGACACTGGTGGACCCTTAGTCACAATGTGATGCGTTATAGAGTGCTTGACGTCCTTGGCAGTGTAAGTCGGACGTGTCAGTTCTGGAAATTGTCCGAGGATCACTTCATAGGGTGACTCACTCAGCTTGGCAACGGTTGGACTGATGGGAATGGCATTTGAACCGATTCCACCTACGGTGAGGCTTGTAGTGGAGTCGATGAGTTTGCGACGCTGAACGTCGACTAGCAGTCCGAAGTGTTGGAGAAAATCTGCTCCAATTATTGGGTTCGGCAGGTCCGCGATAATGAACACCCAACGGAAGACTCGACGCAACCCGACATCCAAAGTGAGTGACTTCTCACCATATGTGTTGATGGGAGATTTGTTCACCGCCTGTAGATTGATAGATGAAGACTGGGCATGACGTTTATCTGCAGCCGATGGAGGCCAAACGCTCACTTCCGCTCCAGTATCTACCAGGAACCGGGCCCCTGTCTTGCGTTCAGTGATGAAGAATAGGCGACTATTGGTGTCGGTGCCAGGGAGACTCGTCGCCTTTAGTCGCTGGCATCGGAGTTTCCCTGTTGTTGTCGGGGTTTGAAGCTGCATGGGGACACACACCTTCTGGCATCAGCGCCGAATCGCCAGTGATACCAGCAGTCAGTGCCAGAGTGTGATGGGCTGCGACTGCGAGATGGGCGTCGATTGGGTGGGGTTGTGTCACGCCTCCTCGATCTCCCACGGGGCTGACCGGAGAGTTGGCATGTGAGAGCGCTGACTTGTTGGGTTAGCTGGTCAACTTTGGCTTGTAGTGTGAGCATATCTGAACTTGGCATGGTTGTTGGAGGCGACGAACTGCCAGGCTGGCTGGATGAAACTGCCCCGACATGTACAGTAGGCGAGACAGAAACTTCAACAATCTTGTCTGCAAGTTCTGCGAGTTGCTCAATGGGTGTCGTTTGAGATGTTGATGCCAGGATTAGCTGGGCGTTGGTTGATAATCTCTGAAGAAACAGTTGTTTCAGGATGTTTTCTTCAAGCGTGTTGTCTCCTAACAACTGCCGCATACGACGTAGTAATTGTGAAGGCTTGCGGTCCCCCAGCTCCTCCGATATTAGCAACTGGTGCAGTCTTTTCTGCTCTGATACGGAGGTTCGACGGATGAGGGCGGTCTTCAGGCTGTCATAGGCATTATGCTCAGGGGGTGAAATGAGGATGTCCCTCACTTCAGTTGCAAACTCTGGCTGCAAGGAACCAACCACGTATGCGAACTTGGTGTGTTGCTGAGTGATGTTACGGGTTAGAAATTGCGCTTCAACTTGCGCAAACCAAAGGGCAGGGTCACTGGGCCAAAATGGAGGCAACTTCAAAGTCACTGCAGCTGATGTTGTGGGTGCAGATGGAGATGAACTAGCAGTAGCACCTTTGGATGTGCCCGGTTTGGAATCAGCATGATCAGAGTCAGATTTGGTTTCCATGTTGTTCGGCTCAGGTCAGGGTCACCAATGTAGGAATTAATTGTACTGTCCTACTTTAACTCCCGAGTTTATTGCAAGTTAAGTGACTCACCAAGTTGCAGTATGTAAACAGCCAAAACTGGGCCGAGTCCATGCACAACGCAACGCGAACGGGGCGACTGCCCGCGCCGTGAATGCGGGGCGAGTTGGTTTCAACTCACGTGGTGAAAACGCTCACAAAGTTCGGTCAATAAACACTCACAAAAATCCACGAGAGAAACTTGGATTGCTCACTGGAATAGCTCTGCCGATGTTTAATAAATCATGTAAAGAATAGCGTTGATTCTAGCTTGTAACTTCCAAGCGAAATTATAGGAAAAGCACTGTAAATATTGCGTGTGTGACAGAACGATAACGAAACGAAACTGAATGCGTGAAGGTTGACCTCTGAACTAAACATATATACAAGATGCGTTAAAGGCGCAGTGCAGTGTAACTCAAAGTGAACGCTACATATCCAATTATAAGGACTAAACTTATACAATCACATTCATAATAAATAGATCCCACAAAATAATTAAATTCTCAAATATATTGACGTTTGTGACACTTCCCCATGCTAAGAAGATACATTTTAATGGATCTTTCTATAACTGTCACCAAATCAAATTCAATATTACATATCCTTTGAATTAATTGCTCCTCTATTTGACATCTAATTAAGAAATCAGCTCCATGGTTCTCTGAACCCTTGACAACTCTGACCACATACTTGTATGGCTGTAGTGCAAGTGCCCATCTCATCACTCTGTCGTTATTCAATTTTGCCTTTGCAAGGTAGGCCAGTGGATGGTGATCAGTTTATAGAATAAACTATTTTCCAAATAAGTACACACAGAACTTTTTCACCGCCCAAACTAGAGCGAGACTTTCCCGCTCGATCACGGAGTATGCTTGTTCCCTGGCTAACAGTTTTTTGCTTGCATAACAGACGGGGAAATTTTGCCCCTCAATTTCTTGCATCAACACCGCCCGATTCCGTTATCGGAGTCATCAGTCCTCAGAATATAGGTCAACTCAGGATTTGGCAAATTTAAGATTGGTGATGTTGCCAATCTTGTCTTCAGGGTTACAAAAGCATGTTCCTGTGCTTCATTCCATTCTACTCGATTAGATTTGCCTTTCTTCACCAAGTCAGATATCGGTGCTGCAATTGCAGAGAAGTTTGGGATGAATCTAGAATAATATCCTACTAAACCCAAAAATGACCGTACTTCTTTCTTAGTTTGTGGTCTCTCAGCTTTCATAATTGCTTCAACTTTAGAAGGCACTGGTTTCAACACTCCCTCTCCTACAACATGGCCTAGAAATTCTAGTGAAGTGTACGCAACAAAGTATTTACTTGATCTTGCTGTTAAGCCAACTTCACGCAAGCGTTCAACACTAAGATGAAAGGCAGCAAGAGAGGGAACATCTAAAACAAATGAAGGAGTATGAACTCCAAATTGCAGAACAATAAAGTAACTTAACTGGTACTGCAGTGACTTTATAAGCACAGGTCAGATTAGGAATGTAAATAAACCTAAACTTCCTCTTTTTAAAGATCGAAAGGATGAATTAGATGCATACATAAAGCGCTTTGAAAGATTTGCTCAGGCTGTTGATTGGCCACAATTCTTAGTACACTATTGACTGGTAGGGCCCTAGAATTGTATTCACGATTACCTCCAGATAAGGCTAGTGATTATCAAGAGTTGAAGAAAGCACTTCTTCATAGGTAAGATCATACAGAGGAAGGTGAAAAGAAGGAGGCGGTCACACCGGTGATGGGCTGAGATTGGTTTTATTTTAAATGGGTACTTGGCCTGGTCTGGTCCTAGTATAAGCCTGTGTGGTCTGTGTAGTATGTGAGGTCTGTGTAGTCTGTGGTCCTACAAGAGGAATAAACACAAAGGGAACTAATAAATATTTGCACATGCCTAGGAAATCCTAATCATATCATAAACATTAACAACATAAACGTATGTCACTATAATCAGCCCAGCAATATACACAACATGTTTACATAAACCCAAATATATGGAGGTAAGGGCCAAAACACTTATAAATTAACACTGGATTTACAAAAGGGTCCCTAAATATCCCCAGCGAAGAATTAACCCCATGCAAATGTGTGTAGGTATGACATGGCATGTAATTCCAATATAAATCAGTACAATGAACATTACAACCCAAATCTAACAATAAACATGATAAACGTGAATTGAAATCCCTCCAAATATCGTATCAAGATTAACCAAAATTATACTCACTTTCAGTAATTCACGCACAGGGGGTATTTATAATTAACCTGGTGATTGGATTATAAAGGCAAATGATGATTTGGAGTCATTAACAAGGATTTTACGGACTAAGAATTATCTGGAAACAACGTGATTCGACAAGGATTTGGCAATTATAACAGTCAGTCACAAGAGGGCGCTGTTGTGCACTCCAGTGGCGAAGACGCTTTCGCACAGAAGGGTTTCGCTTTAAGTTGAGGACAGTTAAAAGAGAGGAAGGAGAGACATACAGTCAGTTTGATCCACGTATGGCTGGGTATTTGGATACACTGTTCAAAATTACGTTGTGCTACAACGGTTTACAGCACTGTTTCTGTAAATAATGCTAACGAATCACATAGAAACTCTGTAACGAACAGTTTTTGTTTCAGCACAAAAAAAATACTAGGAGAATCACATAGAAACTTTGTAATGATTTGTTATTGTTTTATCACGAGCAATTCTTTGTGTATCCACAAGCGGTACTTTGAAGCTTTGTTATTGTACAATGATTTGAGCCCGTGTTCTGTGTGCCTACAATTATTTTACTTGTAACCAAACTAACCAATTAGCGTAGAACTTGATGCCTACGTCATCCACCGCAGAGCTGCGGGACAAAAACAAACATGGCAGACCAAACTGACGATTCAGGGGTAAAAAACTCAACGTTTTGCACGACATGAGGAATTTCATGCTCAGTTTTACACAAAACGACATTGCCATTTCACTCACAAACGTACACATCAACGCTGTTTGCAATCTGTGGAACGTAGACTGGTTTTCGTTTTATACCCATTTTTCGTAGATTTCTAGCGACAGCCCAGCGCGTGCGCGGCATCGAAGTGGAGTTCCGTAGAAGTAGAACGTGCGTGGAGCGGCACTTGTCACTCGACTTTCCTCATGCAGTGTTGCCAAACCTCTTTGTTGAAAAACTTCAAATACCTTCAGTAAAATACTGGTACTAATGCCAAAATGATACATGCTGTTTAAACTTTGTGAACAATTTCAGTGTCATGAAATGAAGTCCGAAATTCAAATACGGTGGCGTCCGGAAATTGGGCACAAATTCAGCTGAGAGTTCCCTGTATATTAACATCGAGCTCCTTTATATAGCTCCATGCCTGTAACGGGCAACGTGGCGCACTTGAACAAATCTCGGAAAATCCCACATTAACCTTTAAGAATTTCTTTTAAAATCATTATAATCTCCACTCATGTACCCAACTACTAGGTTGTAAAAAAATGATGTTTTTATTTTTATGCGCATTTTAACAGATTTAATTGTGCACTTAGAAAAAAAATCGGAAAATCACGCCAAAATTAAATTTCATTTGAACTTTGAAGCGGGTAGGTAAACTCAAAATTTATAAACAGCAATGACATTTCTCAAATTGTGAAATTTGAGGTAAAAATTTGGTTCTAGCAAGGCACTGGAGGCGAAAAATAAAAGTGTGCAACGTTTAGGGGCCGCGCCACGTTTAGGCCACAAAAAAGTCTCCGGTTTCTGGTATGCCCGCGCGTCGACGTAGCCATGCGCGTCGGCAACATGAAACATTTTTTTTTTCAATGAAAGATGATGTCTCAAATCCGCCAAACTCACTGGTTTGACTGGAATCATGCTGCTGCACAATTTTAACGAGTTTTTGATTGGGTTATGGTCGAGAATAAGCTTTATGTGGCCTCTCTGGACTCCCATATATTTGCACTACGTTTAGTCGGGCATCTTTTGCAGTCATCAGCCGACATTTTGAAGCAAAAAAATCAGTTAAAAAAAAAAAATCCGCGTCGCCGCACCACTTTTTGGGCAAACTCCATACCAGAAACCGGAGACTTTTTTTTGGCCTTAGGGTACGTCAACAATAGACAAGCTTTAGCCAAGATCCATCCGCATCCATTTGTCAACCAGTGGTGATTTTGCCTGGTACCCGAGTCGTATTTTGTGCATTGGTTACCAGGTAAAGTCACCGCATGGGTGACAGATGGTCAGTGATCGAACTTGGGCCAGATGCAGGTCTAATTAACTCCTTGTACCCGCTTAATATACAAAGCCTAACCCATGACCCAGTGCGTTCTACACGGCCGGGGCGAGTGTACGTTTCGCTGGTGTTCCTGCGCTGTATTCGTGAATTATTATCAAGATTGGTGTTGACAATAGTCAGGTGGCTTAGTGAAATTACCGTTACTCGGCGGATAAAAGCACCATATTTGGCACAAGGGTCCCTTGGGGCCTATTAATTAATGTTAGCCTAGGAGCCCTCCGGAATTTAAAAAAAAAATCATGTAAAACACATAATTTCAAAATTGCCTACATCCATGACAAAATATCGCATTTCTCGAGTCCTGGGAGTCATAAATAGCACAGGGTGGTTGCCAAATTTCTGATTTTTAGGCAGTTGAAGGTTACTTTGGACATTGTAATAGTACCATTATATTTTTAAAATATTTTTAATATCAATATTCCAATAACATGAAAATTTTCAATAAACGTCCACCTTCATCTGGTTGGAAGGGAAATGTTATCACCCCCCCCCAAAAAAAGTGAATAATCGTGAATCATGCATTTCAGTAACTAGACAACACTCTTTTTTGAAGCAACTAACACCACTGCTTTATTTGTAGGCCACCAAGTAGTTTTCAATTTTCGTTACTACATGCATCTCACATCACAGAGACTAGGCCATTGCAGGCATTTGAGTTGAAATGCAATGTGTACAAAATTCTTACAGTTTCTTACAATGTATGTGCAGTGGCGTCACCAGACTTTTCAGTCTGGGGGGGCACGGGGGGGGGCACCAGCATTTGATGGGGGGCACTTAGGTGGATACGGATCGCCGTCCTGGGGGAGAGGATGGGCTAGATGCAAAATGGTGCCACATTTGCAGCTCATTTGAAGAAAATACGAATTACTGTGCTTCTTTGTCCTTATGAAAAACCAACTCAGATGATGGGAGTTGAATATAACAAAATATATATATATTTTTTTACCAACCCAAATCTCAGATGGGGGGGCACTCGGGGGGCACTAGGTTTTCCAGGGGGGGCACGTGCCCCCCCCCCCCTGCCCCCCCCCCCCCCCCCCTTGGCGACGCCACTGTGTATGTGGCATTGTTCTGTAATGTCTAACACACACTTTACAGTGTTACAACTTGCAAAGTGGTGAGCAATCCAGATTTGCTTTGCCGCATTTGCGGCAAAAGCAGTCTCCTTTGCAGGAGCGTATTTGATAAGCTCTCTGCACGAGCTGGACATTTCTGAAATGTTCATCTTTACTGGTACCCATGACTGATATCTTGGGCCAGTCAAACTCCTGCGGAGATGGAACCAATAGCTGTGTTTGTGAGCTATTCGTCCAGATTCCTGATTGATACACTGCCCGTCTGACATGCTGGAGTACCCCATCCTTGGTGGATGGCAGTTTGTTCATTGCTCGATTCTTATGGCAGAAGAGTTCCCTTCTTATTCCCATTGACAGAGCTCAGGGGACTGGTTTTGTCAAATAGGATTACAGTCAGTCTCTCGATCCTTAGAAAATGGTCATCGTTGAGATCCAGCATCTGGAAAGGATGACCAGCCAGATACATGTCTCTGTGACGTCTTCATTGTCCTGCCACTGAGGCCTGCCCAACCGACCTCTTATACCCTTGAAGTTATAAAAAGCAAAGTGTCGCAACCTGAAAATGCGTGGAACACAGGTAATGCTCATGATTGAGGCTCCCCCAGGTTTGCGCAGATGGCCTTGATGTGGTAAAACTTGTAATTTTTACCCATGCCAAAGACCACCAAGATGTCGGCCAAAGGTTGAGTCGCAATCAGACTTGGAATGTGCCAACAAGGATGACTACAGCATCTGTGTCCCCAGTACGCACATAGTCTTTCCCCCCTGTTTCAGTGCATGTAGCACATGAACCACAACACTGGTGTCCTCATGATTACAGTTTTGCATGGGGGATGCTGTCACCAATGGATGTCACAGCTTGTCCTGATGTGACACGTCCAGTTCAACTCTTCAACCTTGCTTGGAAGTCAAAAAGCAAACAGCTCCTTCTAGTTGATTGGGTCACGGAGGAAGTCCATCCAAGCACTGAGTTTGGTCTCACTCGACACTTTCCTGTGTACACCCTTACATCTTTTCCCCCGGATTGACTGCTTCAAACCGTCTGGGATGTATGTGTCCCACACAACATCCAACCTCGCGGCATCCTGCAGCTGCTTCCCCAGGTAAGGGACGAAAACCCTGTCTGCATACTCATTGAAGGTGCTGACGCCGATAGTGGGCAGGCAGTGTACGATGACGGCACCATCCAGGACTTTGCAGTCATAGGTTGAAAGTGGCTCTGATTGACGTGGCTGCTCAAGACATTTCAGCAGGTCAGACTTCGTACTTGGCAAATGAAGCTTGTCAAAGTCTGATAGGTAAGGAGGGAAGGACTGTATCTCATGTGCAAATAATTCGGCCAAGTCACCATCGCGGTTCTGCGTAGAATAATGTTTAGCTGACCAAAGAGTGCCAGATTGTACTGAAGCACTTTGATCTTCTTCACCTGCTAAGATGTTGCCTTGCGTTTAGGTTTCCTGAATAGTGCTATAGAGAATTACTCTTGACTAGATTATGGATAGAGTGGCTGCGCACATCAAGCACATTCTTGACGAAGCCTTGAACTGTTTCTTGCCTTTGTCCTCCATGGTTCGCAATGCGGCCACCACTGATTCATCTGTGCAGTTGCGACTGTCAAGAGTTACAAGAAGGGATTGATCATTTATCTGATGGTATCAGCGAGGCTGGCAACCTGTCTCTTGAAACTCATCTGTGTTGAGAGACCCTGCTCGTGGTGCTGGAAGCTCTCTGGGATCCCTGTGTCATCATTGGGAAGGTATTCTTCTTTAAATTGCTTCAACATCCTAGCCATCTCTGGTCCCGAGATCATCCATCGTCGAAAAGCAACAGGATTTGCTGTGAGCCCAACAGCACCATCCAAAACTTTCACAATCTTGTTCTCAAACTCATCCTTGATAGTGTCGGGAAAGGACTTCATAACCTTGATGTGGATAGGCATCCACATCAATGGACCCTGATGAAGATGAGAATGAGGGTTTCATATCTCATGATCAGGTCCCAGAACATGGAAGTACGACTCTTCTTCTGCATGTCGTTGCTCCAAGCCGTGGCGACTCTTCATCTTTGGCGCCCTCGCTGCGCATGAAGGCCTCCATGTGTTCCTCGGCTCCGGCCTCAGCTAAGCACATCTCAACTGTAAATTCGTCACATTCTGGCACCGCCACAGCAGTAGTCTTCAAAGCTACATGTAGGGCTGGTACACAGGCGTAGCTGTCAGGAAGAGTGTGCTTTTCATTTCCAGAAGATGGTATCATAATAGGTGGTCAGCTCTCACCAGTTTGGTCTTGGTAGGCAACTGGAAAAGGCTGATTCCAGTCCCGTTGAATGAGGTTAATGGTTATATAGTCGTGTTCCCTAACGTGGCGCACTTCGAAGCTTACCCAACTTTCCTCGTGTAGTGTTGCCAAACCTCTTTGTTGATAAACCTCAAATTCATGCAGTGAAATACTGGTACTTTTACCTTTTTAATGCTTGCTATTTAACCTCTGTGAACAATTTCGGTTTCATAAAATTTAATCCGAAATGCAAAAACGGTCGCGTCCGGAAATTGGGCACAAATTGGCGGAGTGTTCCCTAACGTGGCGCACTTGAATAAATCTGAGAAAATTCCAAATTAACATTTAAGAATTTCTGTAAACTTGATAAATTCTGATAAATCATTGTTATCTTTACTTACAAACCCAGCCAGATGTTTGTCAGAAAATTATTTTCTTATTTTTCGGGGCATTTTCAAAGGGTTCACTTTGCACTTCAAAATAAAATCGGAAAATCACGCCAAAATAATTTTTTCTTTTAACTTTGTAACGGGTAAATAAACTCGCGATTTATGAACGGGAGTGTTTAGAACTTGATGAAATTTCACTTTCTGTGAAATTTCAGTTAAAACTTTTGCTCTAGCTAGGCGCTACAGGCGAAAAATCAAAGTGCGCCACGTTAGGGGCCGCGCCACGTTAGGGTACATCAACAATACATCTCCTCCTCTTTTTGACATCCCCCCACTTGTTCAGGTATTTGTTTTAACTATAACCAAAATGTATTCAATAGCACTGAAAAATTGAGATAAACAGGGGCGGATCTAGGAGTTTTTTGCAAGGGGGGGGGGGTTCATCAGCAAATCAGTGCAGAACCATAGACAGGTTGTTTTTGTTCGAACACTTTGCTCCATTATATCAATTGGTGGGTGTGCGGGTTGGGGGGGGGGGGCTCGCTCGTGCCGGTACCATACTTTCAACGGGGCGCTTATTATCCGACGATTATTAAGACTATATTACAGAATAGTGCACAAATACACCCTAAATCTGAGAAAATTCCAGGCGGACATAATAACAGTATAATTTGTTTCGGGTGTCAGAATGGTTTTTGACAGAGCTGAGGGGGGGGGGGGGGCGCTTGGGCCCAAACCTCCCCACCCCCGGATCCGCGACTGATGTACAAAAGTAAAAAATGCGCCGTTTTGATGTAAGCGCAAGTATACGGGTACATTCAGATATATAATGAATAGTGCCAATAGTGTAATGTGAAGCAGGCCCCCCCCCCCCCCCCCCCCCCCCCGCTTCAGTTTCGGATTCCTCAGCCGGGCGATTTTGGTCATCCCCAAACCCCCCACACGCCGTCACAGATTTACGCCACGGAAAATCAATATTTTGCCATCTCTCTGAACTTCTTATGATTCCCAGGACTTAACAAAAGTGATATTTTGTCATAGATGTCGGCCATCTTGAAATTTAGTGTTTTACATGATTTTTTTTAAAAACCTCCGGAGGGCTCCTAGGCTAACATTAATTAATAGGCCCTAAGGGAGCTTCATGCCAAATTTGGTGCTTTTATCCGCCAAGTAACGGTAATGTCAAAATATGACACTAAGCCACCTGACTACAAGGGAAATATATCGATTGGTCGGGGGTTTTTTTTGGCGCGAGAACCATTTTGACACAATTTTGCCACTCAATCGCCGCTGATGCGCTGAGGAGCCGGCCTTGATCGCGGTCTTCGCGGGAGTCGGAGAGGCAACTTTCGAATTTAGGCTATTACTAGTCGAAGAGGGTGATGATTACCTTGGTAATTGAGACACTATAAAATAAACGTTGACTAGCTGATTCATATTTCGATGTTAGTTTACTGCTTGAATAATTCCAGCTTTAGGCTAAAGCTCCTGCCTCGCCGGCGCCGTAGGCATAGCCTATAGGCTAGGCTTGATTGCGGTTCGCACAAGGGGCGCCTGATTTCAAGCCTCCATTTGTTATTATCAGAACTTCTTAACACAGAACCCGGAAAGAATTCCATTTACGGACTCCACTTATACATGACAGGCCTATAGTACTGCTATATAATGATCATGGTTGGTAGTATGCCCCTATGACTTTATTTATTGTAAATCTGATTAAGATTGAAACACATTTTTTTAGGAGGGAAAATACTTAGGCCTACTTTGACTTTTTCTGTCATGGACCATAGCGTTTGTGCAGAAGGTCTGATTCTTTCCTCAAACTAGTACTAGCTACATGTATGTCGTTCGTGCGATATTTTGTTTCCGATAATGTTAAGAGTACAAAATGAAACGGCTAAAATTTAAAAAGTGCTATTTTTTATCTGCTTAATTTCCTTTTTTTCATATGATATTCACAAGAATGTCTGAAATATGTTTAATAATCATTTTTCTAAAGTTTCAGGATGTGGCTCGTATTAGTCTAATACAAATATCATAATTTTACTTCAAAGTTGGCGCCTTCGACTTCCGATTCTGCAGTTCTGATGCGTACAAAATGGAGGTCTGCAACTGCTTTCAGAAAATTAGAATCCCTTCCCGGACCGTTCGGGGTTGAGCCCGCCCAGTATGTTGAAGGGATTGGGACCTTGCATGGAACCGATCGGCCTGGATTAACTCCACCAGGCTTCTGCACCATGGCTCTGGCTCATCACAAAGGAACCAATTTGCGACACGCTAATCCTCCAGTAGGCAACAATGATTGTGATGAGCTTCAAAGAAGTTGCTGCTGGTATTACCAGCGGGAAGAATAATCCTCCAACAATGGCCAGACTTCAATTTATGTTGCCTATTGTGAAACCCTGAGTCACCAGTTTGGACCGATTGGGGCGTCACGCTTCAGTGACCGGGTGGCTTCTGGCTTCGTACCGATAGGGGTGAAAGAAATTAGCATACCGGACCCGGTACCCGAACGGTCTGTTATCTGATGGCTCGCCTTATCATAAATTTGTGATGGCGCCACCAATTGTCACAAAATTTGGTATTTGTGGAAAGGTCAGTCCGCAGGCTCTCTGAATCCTGTGTCGTATTTAGAGCTAGGCCTACCCCGAGTGAATGTTATGAAGTTTCAATTGAAAATTTTGGTGTCAACTTTTACAACATCAAGAGAATTTGTATAAGAAACGATCAAATCTGAAGTAGGTTTATTCCATATTTAATCTCCCATTTGTTGTCAAATAAAGTTTCATTTTCTGCTACCATCATCACTTGATAATCAAGAGAAAAGAACAGTATTTTGGGCCTTGGAGCGGCGGCTCGGTGATGTGTTGTTTACGTGCGTGTTACGTGCTAGCATAGCAGCATGCACGAACGGCACGCACGCACGGCACGGCATGCACTGACAATCGCTCGACCGAAGTTAACAATTAAAAAATGCTTCATCACCTTTTGACAAGATCTTTCCAAAAATATCAGTTATGTAGATTTATCAAATTGTTTTGAAAAAAGGCCTGACATGACTAGTAAAAAAAACACGTTTTCCTTGCTCCATACATCCAGTAGGCCTATCCTCCAAGATGCCCATGATTCATTAAAAATCCAAAAGGATTCACTTAAATAGAAAAAAAAGAGTCATTTACAACACGTTCGTACCTGGTGCACAGGATTCACTTAAATATAAAAAAGAGTCATTTACAACACGTTCGAACCCGGTGCAAACCAACAAACAATGGCCTTCCGACTCGTTTGAATGGCATTAAAGGCGCAGATATGTTGCTGCGGTCGTGCCCAGCGTGCGATAATTGAAATTTGCAATAGCTGAGATCGAGTGCAGCTAAATCATTTTCATGTGATGCGTATTGCTGCTACGTGATGTACTCTACACTGGTTCCCTTCACGATCAGTAGCGTCAGAATTTTATGAGCGGATACCAGTTGATCTTCAAACGTGTTGTATATGACTCATTTTTTCATATTCAAGTGAGTCCTGTTGGATTTTCAATGAATCCTGTTATTCTTGGAGGACTACCGTATGCGGGTCAGTCTTATGTGAAGAAGTTCTGATATGTGGGAGAAAAACAAAATGACAAAAGGAGGCCCCTGTACCGCTGGAATCATTGAACATTATTTCCAGTCCTAAACGGCGAGGCAGGAGCTTTAGCACTGGAATTATTCAAACTAAATTTAAGTTATAGATCTTGACGTTAGTTTAACTTAAAAGGCAGCCCAGTACCAGTGGAAGGGTTGAGCGCAATCTCGACCCTTGCGCAAACTTATTGTACTCCATCCCAGGTTGATTTTCCTTTGAATGCAACCCATTCATTAGAATGATTATCAAATCAGAAGGGAGTACAATAAGTTTGCGCAAGGGGTCAATATTGCGCTTAACAGATATTTAACGCACGTTAGATGGTCATGCCGCAGCCCAATAAACTGATAAATGTGGCTCAAGTACTGGACTTGCTTTCGTACTATTAATCCATATGTCCTTGTGCACAAATTTTGGGCGGAATTTCCCCCCCCCCAAAAAAAAGTTCGGCAACACACAAACACGATAGCGTCCATATTCCTCTAATCTGCTTGAGGTCAAAGTTCAATATCGTGGTTTCAAAATTCCACTGCACACGTGCCAACTTTTCCACAGCGGATTGGTGACTGTTGCCTGTCATTTAGGATTCTTCGGCCTGAAGACGTGCACCCGAATGCGTGATCTGTAACTGTTCGGCAAGGACCAAATGACAGGCAACAGTCACAGATGCGCTGTGAAAAAGTTGCACGTGCATTGTATCACGACCCTTGACCTCAAGCAGATTACAGGAATATAGACGACATCGTGTTTGTGTGTTGTCGAAATTCCGTAGAATTCTGCCCAAAATTACAAGAATTAGACTAACTTAATTCATGTTTTCCCTCAATTAAATAATCGTTCCTTTAATTTAGATTACGTATTTAGCCGGTGACGGCAAAATTACAGGAAACGAGATTTCGCCAATTGTCTTTTCTAATAATATCAATGTCATATTCGCTTTCAGATTCGGACAACTACATGTGGGCCTACATTAGATCAGAGTTTGCTCCTTCACGTCCTTCCGTCAAGTTGTGCTATGGTCTACTGGGTACCGGTACTAGTGGTGTGGCTCCTGAGCGGAGGGTTGTTCTTTTGATCCAGCTTCGAGGCTTAACGGAAGGAATCTTCCTCTTTTTCCCTTTCTTGTTTTGGCTTTCTTTTGCAGTTTTTCTCCTTAACAGTTTAGCCCAGTTTGGCCTATTGGATGGTGACAGCTTTGAAAATAACAGCGATGCTGTTCAAACCCCTCAGCCAGAGTCAAGTTTTCATCCGAAAACCATAAACCTTTTACTCAACATAGTGACCTTGATCTTTGGCCTTTGACCCCAGAACCAGTCCCAACATGCCTGTACCAATGGGATGCCCCCTACCTAAGTTAGACACCAAAATTTCATTTCTAACTCAAGTTATCATTAAGAACCATTGACATTTAACTCACCACAGTGACCTTGACCGTTGAACCCAAAAACCGATCCCAACTTGCCTGTACCCAAGGGATGCCCCCTACCTAAGTCAGACACCAAAATCTCATTTCTAACTCAAGTTATCATCCGGAAACCATTTACCTTTAACTCCCCATGGTGACCTTGACCTTTTGACCCCAAAACCAATCCCAACTTGCCTACTCCCAAGGGCAACCCTCTACCGAAGTTAGACATCAAAATCTCATTTCTAACTCAAGTTATCATCCGGAAACCATTTACCTTTAACTCACCACGGTGACCTTGACCTTTGACCTTTTGACCCCAAAACCAATCCCAACTTGCCTACTTCCAAAGGCAATCCCCTTCCAAAGTTAGACATCAAAATTTAATTTCTAACTCAAGTTATCATCCGGAAACCATTTACCTTTAACTCACCATGGTGACCTTGACATTTGACCTTTTGACCCCAAAACCATTCCCAACTTGCCTACTCCCAAGGGCAACCCCCTACCAAAGTTAGACACCAAAATTTCATTTCTAACTCAAGTTATCATCCGGAAACCATTTACCTTTAACTCACCATGGTGACCTTGACATTTGACCTTTTGACCCCAAAACCATTCCCAACTTGCCTACTCCCAAGGGCAACCCCCTACCAAAGTTAGACACCAAAATTTCATTTCTAACTCAAGTTATCATCCGGAAACCATTTACCTTAAACTCACCACGGTGACCTTGACCTTTGACCTTTTGACCCTAAAACCAATCCCAACTTGGCTACTCCCAAGGGCAACCCCCTACCGAAGTTACAACCCCAAACGGCGTTTCTTACTCAAGTTATTATCCAGAAACTGAGCTGCCCGGACGGACGGACACACATCCAGACCTACGTCCGGACGGACGGACGGACGCCCTAGGCGATGACAATACCCCTCTAGCCTCTCGGCTGAGGGTTAAAAATAAAACCACACAGAACGTGTCCACAGTACTCAAACTCTTCACAGTCTCTGCAGGGAAACCTTTCAATCCGAAGTAAAACAAACTAGTTTTTAAAGCATAAATGGAGATTAATTTCTCACCACTCCACTGCACTGTGAACTGTCATGCTCTTAACATGTCCAACCACTCTGGACAGTACTGACTTTGTATTGACTTTCAGCTGATGAACGTAGTGAATAGGTCTAATTTGTTTTAGATAAACTTTAATAGTTGCCCAAACTTTATATTTTTACTGTCAGGTTGGGGAAAATGTTTTTGATCAGAGCAAAGCTGAAGCCTACATACCCCTGAAAATTAAAGATATGGTAGATTCCCAAAGCGTATTTTGGAAGT
Organism: Patiria miniata; assembly: GCF_015706575.1. Taxonomy (NCBI): domain Eukaryota; kingdom Metazoa; phylum Echinodermata; class Asteroidea; order Valvatida; family Asterinidae; genus Patiria; species Patiria miniata. The sequence continues at coordinate 1,074,325 of NW_024037065.1, read as the reverse complement.
GGCTTTAAGGCTTGTGGGGACATTTTCATTTACAGTATTAATGGAAGTAAGGTTAAGCAATTTCTTTGCCCATATTTTTACTTTTCTGAATAGATGAATCCATGCAGTTGTGGCTTTCAATCTGGAAAGGCTGATTCTTATATATCCCACTACAATTTTGAACATCAAAATCAAACAAAATTCATATATAGTTGTCCATTCATCACCTGTTCCGTAAGGTCTCAACCTTTTGCCACCTTCAATCCCTACGCACTCACATCCTCACTTTCCACAGCAAGCACAACAGAGACAAACCCGCCCAAGTTCCTCAGGAGCTTTGCCTCACATGTAACCTTCCTTTGTGCCTGGAAAAATTCTGTGAATTAAGGGAACTAAAGAAGCACCTTGAAGAGCACATACGTAGTGGATATGCAATAGAATGCCCACTTGCAGCATGTACAAGTTCTTTTACTAGTGTTAATGCTTTCAGAAGCCATGTCTCTAGATACCTCAAAGAGGATCATGGTTTTGCAACAGCATATACGGCTGGTCACCCAGATGAATCTGGTGATGACATTGATGTTGATGCGGTCACTGATGAAAGCCAGGAAGACATCCAAAATGACGGGAAAGATTTGGAAGACACACTTTTTGAAACAGGCTGCTCTGTTCTATATCCAACTGCAGGCTAAATATCATATGTCAAAAAGAACGATACAGTTTGTGACTGACTTTGTTTCCGAACTCCATTGTCATACTGATCAGTACAGAATTCAACATTTGAAAGAGTGTCTTCTCAATGATAGTTTTGAAAAAAAAAACACTGTTAAAGAAATTGTTGAAGAACTTTAAGAAAATGATATTTTTAAGGAATGTCATGAAAAGATTATGTGTTCAGAACATTGCAGACAGGGATTGTATAAGTCTTTATTCAAGTACATACCAGTAGAACTTTTGCTGGGACGTAATGAAAAGAACAACAAAAACTGCTTCATGCACTATGTTCCTATCAGAAATACTGTGAACAGACTTCTGGCAGAAATGTCTGTGTATGAGCAGTATAAAAATCCTCAACACACAGAAGATGGTATTTACTCAGACTGGAAAAGTGGTACATGTTTCAAGAATACATGTACCAGTACAGGTGCAGATGTAGATGTCATCATCATTCATTCGGCTGCGGAGCAGGCGACCACAAGTTTCCTCCAGTTGATGCGATCCTGGGCTAAGGATGTAATTTGGTCCGGTTGCAGGTAACCCTCATGGTCTCCAAGAAGGCTCTGGATATATCTGGAATATAATGTTCGCTGTCGGCCAGGCTTTCTTTTACCATGTGGTGGAGTGTACATTGCATAAACCTTCGCCGGCTCATCGTCGGGCATGCGCAGAACATGCCCCAGGAATTTCAGCTGGCGGGTTCTTAGCTGGACTACAAGAGGGACTGTGTTGGTCAGGTTGTAGATTTGTTGTTTTTGGAATTCTGTCCATTCGCCTGATGTTCAACATGATGCGGTAACATGATGTTGCAAAGGCGTTAATTTTATCTTCCATATCATGTGTGATGATCCATGTCTCACAACCATACAAAAGTACTGTCACACAAGTTGTTTAAAACAGCTTCACTTTGGTAGATATTGGTATAACTGATCTCCTCCAAAGGTGTTCCAGTTTCCAAAATGCTGACCAGGCCAGAGCCTTTCGCCTCTTCAGATCACTAGCACTGGATCCCATCATGGATCCCAGGTATCTGAAGTCAGTCACATGGCTGATGGGACTGCCGTAAACTTCAAGTTTTGGCTCATGTATTCTGTCTTGGTGACACTGATCGTAAGACCAAGATCTGCAGCTGCTGTAGCAGTCCTGGAGAGCTGTGACTGGGCCCGAGATGTTGATGATTCTAGTAGGGCAATGATATCGGCAAAGTCCAAATCATTCAACATCTTGGCTTGATGTCTCCTAGATCGATGTGGGTGAGTCACAACTCCTGAATCTTCGGTTGACGAAGCCGCCTTCAAAAGGTAGTCAACAATTATGATAAATAGGAAGGGAGCGAGAACATCGCCCTGAAGAACTCCAGTTGATACTTGGAATAGATCTGATATACTTCCATCTACCATGACTGCACTGCTTGAGTTGTACAGAACTTGGAAGGCGTTAACCAAGGGCTCAGGGATGCCGTAATGTCGCAAAACGGCAAACATAACAGTCCTGTTAATGGAATCGAAGGCCTTCTTGAAGTCAATGAAAGTGACTGTCAGTGGGAGTTGGTATTCCTTGAAACCTTCCATAATCCTCCTCAGGATATGTATTTGCTGAGCACAACTACATCCTGATCTGAAGCCGGCTTGGTTGCTCCTCAGACGTGGCTCTGTATAAGAACGTATTCTGTTCAAGAGAATTTTGTTATGAACTTTTGCAGCTATGGACATGAGTGAGATACCCCGGTAGTTTGTCATGAGAGATAAGTCACCTTTCTTAGGCAAGCGAATGATGACATTTGATACCCACTGATGTGGTGAAGATAGGGTTGTGTAGACTTCAGCACAGAAGGCATGGATGGTATCACGCCACCTCCCTGCAGTGCTTCTGCTGTGATAGCGCAGTCCAGTGCTGCTGCCTTGTTTACTTTCATGGCTGCTATAGCTTCAGCTGTCTCTTCACGTGTAGGGGGGGGGGGGTCAATGAAGATAGGCAGGTCCTCAGCAGCTGGTGGTGGTAATTGTGGTGTTGATAGACCAGGATTATTTAGAAGTGAGCTGAAGTAATCCTTCCACTCCTCGAGCAACTCTTGGTCGCTAGCAGGGGCTGATCCGTCCCTCTTCTTAACCTTGACCTTTAGCTTGGAGTTCTTCCCGGAGAGGGTGTGGATGATTTTCCAAGTGGTGGTGTAATTTCCGTTTTGGTCAGCTAGTTTTAGCTCCTCCATCTGCATGTTGAGTGTAGCAGCTTCATCAGCCTTGTCGGACTCATTAAGTCTGGTGTTCAGGTTCCTCCATCTTTCTCTGGATTGACGAGACTTTAAAATGGAGTACTTCTTCTTGGCATCATCCCTTTCAACTTTCAGTCGGATGGTCTTGTCTGATACTCAACTTGGCATTCCACAAGTCTCACGCTTGCCAACCACTGTCTCTGCAACTTCCTTGACCGCTGCTTCAAAGTGTGCATATCTATCTGTAATACTTGGTGTGTCTTCCACATTAAGAACTTGGAATCGATTGATAGCTCCAATTGAAACATCTCTCTCGTGACAGGATCCTGCAGCTTCTTCCAGTTGAACTTGGGTCTCTTGCAAGGTTTTCCTTTGCTAGTTCTCAGACTGGTGACAAGCCGAATGCTGACGATACGATGGTCAGAATCCAATTCTACCGAGTTGTAAGCACGGCAGTTGCGGAGAGAGTTGATCCACTTGCTGTTGATTAAGATGTGATCCAGATGATATACTGATCCGGCTGGATGAGACCAAGTCCACTGGCGGCTTCTTGGTTGTGGAAATTTCATTTGAGCAGGTCTCATCTTATGTTCCTGGCACAGGTTGACCAACCGCTCGCCATTGTCATTTGTGGTATTATGGTGGCAATATCCTCCAATAACCTCGGGGTGAGAGAGGTGACTGTATAGCCAAACTCTGGCATTAAAATCGCCAAGGACAAGGTGGAGTTTGTGCCTCTTAACTTGGTCTAGATAGTCCGTGAGGGATGTATAGAAGTCATCTTTGTCTGGCGTTGGTAAACAATCTGTAGGTGCATACACAACAGTGATGCTCAACTGAGGATTGCCGTGGAAAGATGCAGAGAGGATTTTCTCAGAGACGGATTCAACACTTTGCAGGCACCTTTAGATGTGTCCAGACATGAGTAGACCCACACCTCCTTGCCTCTGTTTGGTTGCTGAACTGTAGACCATGACCCAGTTTCTATCGTCTGACCAAATTTCCTCTGTGTAGTTGGATGTGATGAGCCTGTGCTCTTGGATTCCGATGATGTCAACGCCTGCATCTGCACAGCCCATGAAGAGTTGGTGAATTTTACCTTTCTGATGTAAAGTACGCACATTATATGTAGATATAACAAGAGGTTCGAAGGCAGACAAGCGACCTTTATCAAGACCAACAGTCCGGGATGTTCTACCGGTTTCCCGCTGGTCCGTCATGGAGTCGTCTGTAGACAGCCGCCCGGCTACCTTCATAGTTTTACGCGGATTCTTCTTTGTGGTTTTCGTAATCGATTGGATTGCTGGAATTGTTTTAGTCCGGATCCAGCAGCTGCACGGGTGATTGGCCCTGAGACAGCTTGTTCCCGGAGACACAGCAGCCGAGGTCTACTGAATATGATGTAGATTGCCTCTGGTCAGGAACATGTTAGCCAGAGGTGGAGAAATAACTTATGATGACATGTTCAACATCAGTCCAACTAGACTAGATGGGTTGCTGATCATAGCTAACGAGCCCCACCTGCCCGGGTTTGAGATCAGAGTTCCTTCTCCTAGGTGAGCTGCCTCCCATGGCTGACGAGCCCCACGTGTCCGGAGCAATCTGGTTTTAAGGCGCCAGACACTCGCCTTTCACACCTCTGCCATCGGTTAAAACAGGGGTCGGCGCGCGAAGCCAAGCAGTAGGAGTTTGATTAGGAGAGGCTATTAGAGACGCTAGCCGTGTGGGATACTTCATGGATAGGGAGTGGCTCAGTTCTCCCTACCATCCCGGCCATTCCTAACCCTTTGAACCCTTTGATGTAGATGTACCTTTGCATATCATACTGTTTCAAGATGCCTTTGAAGTAGCAAATCCTTTGGGCTCTGCCAAGAAAAAAACATAAGCTTCTTGGTGTTTATATGACAATTGGAAATGTCCATTCATTTAAACGCTCAAAAATAGGCCAAATGCAGTTGGTACTGCTTTGTAAAGAGTCATATTACAAAATGTTCCCAGAAAAAGTGCTTGATCCACTCATAAAGGACACTTAGAAACAAATGGAATTGCAGGGCCAGAAGGTCAAAGGATACACTGTTACTTGTGTATGATATGCGGAGATAACCTTGGTTCACATGGTCTGGGTGGATTTTTGGAAAGTTTTTCTTCTCGTTATTTCTGTCGGTACTGTTACATCACTAAAGATGTGTTCCATGAAAATCCTACATCTGTTGGAGATCGGCGAACAAAACAAAATCACCAGGAATGTATAGACCAATTACAAAGTGACCCAAATGGCGCACATGTAAAAGGAGTCAAGGATGATACAGCTTTGAACAAATTGAAGTTTTTCCATGTTTTTAATGTATTGCCACCCTGCCTTGGCCATGATTTGTTCAAAGAGATTGTGGCATATGATGTCATGCTCATTTTGAAATACATGATTGAAACACAATGTTGGTTTTTTGTTGATTTACTTAACAAGAAAATTAATGAATTTTCCTTTCATGGAAATGATAGGAATGATGTGCCAGTTCAAATAAGTATGACCTCTAAAAGGCTCACTGGACATGCCGTTCAGAATTGGACTTTGCCTCAATTTCTACCCCTTTTGATTCGGGACAAAGTGAACACAGATGATGACATCTGGCAATTGTTGCTGAAACTGAAGTTAATTACAGAGTTAGTCACAGCAACTAAAATATCCAGTGGGCAAGTTGAATATCAACAGTTTTGTGTTGAGGAGTATTTGTCTGATCGTGCAAGGCTGTTTCATGACTTTACGTCCGAAGCACCACTATCTGGTGCACTATGCAGAACTTATACTGTGCTTTGGACCACTCATCTGGGTTTGGACATTGAGATTTGAAAGTAAGCATAAATATTTCAAATATTTTGTATCATCATCTCAAAACTTCTTAAATGTCACAAAGACTCTCTCGACAAGACATCAATTGTTGCAAGCCTCTTACAGCTCAGGTTGTCTGTATCCTCCAAAAGTGAAGGTTAGGAATGCGACTGCATTTGTAATGGAGCACTACAATGATCAGTTTGTAACCTGCTTGCAGGCATGTTCGAAGTTGAATCAAGAGTGTGAAGATGCATCGTCTATTACACATGATGTAAACTTTAAGAGGAAAATCTCATTGTCATGCCTGTGTGTTGCAGCCAGTTTGTTGAAATGGGAATTATACAGTGCATACTTCTTGGTGAACAGTCAGTGTACTTCGTTGTCAGTCGACAAGAATTTGAGAGACACTGTTCCTTGGGTCTTTTTCAGACGACTTAAGTGTGTTTGTGCTGAAGATTTACCGTATGCCTTCCCTCTTGAAATTTACAAGAAGTTTTGAAAGGAGTTTGTTGTTCCCAAAAGTTCATTTCTGGACTAATAGCTAAAGTCTGAAGCATTCCTTCTTGCAGCTCTCTTCAGCAAAATGAATGTACAATCTCAGAATACAACCTCCGTATCATCCGAAACTACGAGGACAAAATAGACGACATCCACAACAGAAGCCGTCGCAATAACATTGTCATACAGGGGGTGCTTCAGGGTTCCGAAGCTGGCTCAAAGTCCAGCGAAGATTTCGTCAGTGGGTTCCTCGCCAACCACATGCAGCTCGAGGGTGCCGACAGCATAGAAATCGACCGTGCACATCGCACGGGCCAACTACCTGCTACACCCGGAACACCGCTACCAAGACCCATCCACTGTCGACTTCTCCGGTATTCAGATAGACAGTTCATCCTCAAGAGTGCTTCCAAACATCTCAAGAATAACAAGTACAAGGGACACAACATATTCATCACGGATGATGTTACGCCGAAAGTGAGAGCTGAGCGTAAGGAGTTGCGAGAAAATCACCTGCGACGTATCCAGAAGGTCCACTTCGCGTATTTACCGTGGTCGGTACCAGCTTTGATCCGGTGTAAGGTCCGAGATGGCCCGTTCAAATCATATTGCCTTGGGGGAGCTGCATGATCGACCACAGTTTTCATGATTTTCTGTATACAAATGTATTCAATGCAATATTGTTCTCTGTTATACATGTATGTTGTTTCTGTGTTGTTCTATGTGTCCTGGTGTAAGACGGCATATCCCAAATGTTTACTCCTATTCTATACCATTGTGATATTCAGTAGTTTGTTGTATGCTTAATTATTTGAATGAGTCAAGCAATTCATGACTCTAGTATGAATAACAATATAGATTTGAATTAAATCTTCAAGTACCGAAAATTCCCTGTCAATATTATCGTCACCGTTTTCACGAACAGCCACATACTATATATATTACGTTGATTTTGAAGAAAAGTGTTTTCGAGATAATCGCAAAAGAAGTTTCTCATATTTTAAAACTTCAAGAAATACTACTTTGCAACAACTTTGTGCAGCAAGGAAACCATCACACGATTCTACGAGAGCTGAAGTTTTACATGAACCCGGTAATAAGACTTAATACAGCAGTTAATTAGTAAAAATTATTAGTAAAGATATGTGGCTCTTCGTGAAAACGCAAATTCAGGTTTTCGAGATATTGGCCCTTTCCAGATGTTCAACGTGTATTTCCATAGGCGCGCGTGAGTACGCGCGCGCGCTGAAAATGTAACAAAGATATGTGGCTCTTCGTGAAAACGCAAATCTCACTTGACCTACTTTTACGTATTTCCGTGCAATGGGTTTTGTACGCGTTCAAAGGGCCAAAATGTATGTGGCTCTTCGTGAAAACCCAAAATGCATTTATCGAGTTTTCTGCCCCTTGCAACATTAATGTAACTTAGAAATTAATGATGTTTTGCTTACAGAAACATGTCAAAATGGTTAAGTACATTGTTTTAATGCGAAATATTGAAAAAAATCAAAATCGAAATACAATTATTGACATATGTGGCTCTTCGTGAAAACGGTGACGTTATGACCAAGATGACACCAATACTAAATTACTGCATATTAATGCTCGTAGTTTGCCCAAAAATATAACAGGTATTGTTCAATATGTAAACTTATTGCAAACAAGCTTTTCAGTCATAGTTGGACAACTCTAATTCATGCATATTGTGGCGAAACCGACCCCTGACACTATTTGTGGCGGAATCGGTCATTGGCAGAACCCGGGGGGGGGGGACTGGTCTTATTTATCCCAGGACTCTAGCCGACTCCTATTATCCCACAAAAATATTTATTAACCTTGCGCAAGGATGAGCGGTTACCCTGACGCAAGGGGGGGATATAGTTAACGAACGGTGGACTTAGCCTAGGGGCAGTTCGTTTGGTGGAAATTTACCACCGTTTTGTGATTGTTTGTCTCAAGCGCGAACAGAGCACTAATTAATTATAATAACCTTCACAATACTTCAAATAATTATCACAAAGACAAATAATTTCAAGTACGATCAATAATATTGGTCTTATTCTCTGATCAACTATTCAATAATCTATATATATACACAATCAATCAATTTACACACTTATAATACACAGTTCTAATATTTCCTAATATCACAAATAAGCGTCAACTGCACCCGTTAGAATGATATAGGGTTACAATAATCTTCACGTGGTCAACTACACCACGTACAAAGTAAACGGGTATATTAAATCTCGGTGGTCAACTGCACCACTTAATAATAAACCTGGAGTCTCTACATAATACAAATCTCTAGTCTAATTACCCTTATCTAGATTTGGTGGACCTCAATTACCCTCACACAGAACCTGAACCTGGCTCAGTTCAGTGGAAGCAAACTTCAACAGGACCTCAATTACCCCTACACATATGTAGTAGACCTCAATTACCCTTACACAGAATAAATGACCCTCACAGAGATTAATGTGGACCGCAATTATCCTTACACAGATTTAGTGGAAGTAAGCTTAAAGTGTACCTCACAGGAACTCAGGGTAGAGTCAACCGGTCAGGCAATTTTGTCCAGTGGTTATGCGATCACCCTCAGCAGTCAGGCCCACCGTTCCGGTGTTCAACAGACTACAAGCAATTCCACACAACCCAAAGTCCTCCCAGCCTTCAACCAATTGTTTCCAACTCCTCCCTTTTGTTCCAACACTTATCCAACCCACTAATTACCCTGACCCACGAGTTACGATGAGCTGAAATTGTAATAACAATTGTCTCAACTACTCCGCAGTCTTAATATAAAAACTGCTGCACAACTGATCGCACTGAAGCTCACCTAAGCTCCTTTGATCTGGGTCGCTGCAATTTTTTCCGGCCACGGCTTGCGTTGTCGGCTCTTTTTGTTTTCCTGCGATAATAACAGTTATGTTAGTCTCGACGCCATCTTCCGAACTGTTGTGCGCATGCGCGAGTTTCATCAAGAGGTCACTGTATAATGAATATGCATAAGCCGTGACCCGTTCGCAAGTTTTGGCGCGACATGAATGATAAAAAGAGCAAATGATACTGAATATTCAACGTATCCTGAAAACATTCGACCAATAACAGTTCCTAAATACTTATAATATTAGAATACGACACAAAAGATGTTGTAAACAGTTCCTTTCCGCGGGAAATTCGGTGTAAATCTCCGCACCGCCATTCTCTTGCGCTCGTCGGCAAAGTCATTTTGTGTGAGTTTTTAGGTCTCTTTTTGAACGAAAGTGAATTTTATTAAGCAGGAAAAGGTCACTGGTATAATAAAAGAACATGGATTTGTATGTTGACAGATTTATGCAGGAGCAAACCCTCTACATTTGCCATAAAATGGGGGATTCCAAGGGCTTTTTTTCACGCGAGTGCAAATACGGGCGTAAATGTACATGTACATTGTATATAAATATGTACGGCCGGCCGGCCGCACGCGTGTACATAGTACATGTACAATACGTACGTCTGCTTTGTGATCGCTTCACACGCAATTTCCTTTATGAAATTGGGATAAAATGATAGCAACAAAGATAGACAAATGTAATAAGGATCAAAAGGAAACCAATCAGATTTTCGTCCTCTCTTTTTATTTAATTATTGAACATCACTCCAGGTCTTTCTGCAAATATATTCTGTTGTATAAATCAGGGTTGAGACTTGGAAAAAAAATTAAAATTTTAATTCATATTTCATTATAAGAATCTCACATTGTTTTATACATTTGTATCTTTTCAAGACAATGAGTATCAACACCAGCCAATTGCTCTTAGAATCTTCCTTTATTTACTCCCAAATCGTCTAAATTAAAATAAAAGCGACTCTAAAAAAATCTACAACAATTTCATTGCAATGTACAGTACAATTCTTACTCTGAAATCACAGGATCATTGTTTTCTAATCTAAACCATAAACACGATGCCATGTTGGTCTCCACAGCCCTGACAAAAACGTTTCAACTAATTTTATTTTGCTTGACCTAAAAATAATTGACACCATAAAACATCAGTACAAGTGAATTTACATTGTTGAAGTTCACTTTTTTTTTTACTCTAGATCAAATCAAGATGAATGATCAGCACATCAACAACCTTGAAAAATTGTGCAGGGTGTGTGGCGGCATTGTACAAAAATGGAAAAATAAAAAGAAAACCCTGAAGTGATTTAGTAATTATGCAGACAAAATAAAATCCAAATATCTCATAGATGTATCTGCAGACGAGCTACATCGTCATCCCACACAGATTTGCCATCTCTGCTATTCCAATCTGTACCTCCCCAAAAAACATCAACCTCCTAACGAATGGCCTCCCCATCCAGAAAGTGGAACATGTGCCATATGTGCTAAAGTGAACGATGACAAGACAGGTCGGCCAGCAGCTAAATATGCCAGACTGGAGAAACTGGATGGACATGAGCAAGCAACACAAGATGCAGTTGTTGAACATCTCAACAACTTGGCCATGACAACAACAGCATTTTGCAGGGACAATTTCACTACTGATGAGTCTACCATACGCTGTCAGATATGTAGCAAAATTCTTCACAGACCGGTTGAAACCCAATGTCAGCACATTTTTTGTTTAGAATGCTTGCATAGTTTGTTCATTGGGGCCTCATCCTCAACAGTGCTTTGTCCAAGTTGTAAAAAAAAAACACAAGTTTGATGGAGACAAAGCCTGTCCGCAATTATTTCATCCACACCATGGAAAATGCTAAAGTTACTTGTAGAACATGCAGAAGGGGTAGTTGGTTGAAAAATACACCAGAACACAACTGCTTTGACCCACTGACATCACAAGAAGTTGATGAGCACACATTCCAGGATATAATGAACAGGAATATATACCAAAACTAAGCTTGTAAATGCCTATCAAAAAAATACATGTTCTCTGCATGAAAAAAAAATTCATCATAAATAATGCAGTGTCACTATCTTATTTGTTCAGGTCGTCACCCATGCTTGTGTTGTACAATAACAAGTAAAGCTATGGCAATGAAGAAAGATGATCGGCCCCCTTGCACCCCAAGAAATCTCCAGACACTAACCCAGGATCACAACAATTTCACTGAAGCTGGAAGTTCTATCAAGAATGCCAAGAATTTCTACAATGTTATCGACAATAGCTTCTTTGTTGTTCCTATCAATTTGGTAAGTGAGAGGTAATCTGAAATGAAAATATGATAACTTCAAACAAAACAAATATTGAATCAATGTAAATTTTCAGCTTCCTCATTTATGTTTTGAAGGTTTGTCCCCCATCCCTACACGTAAGCCTTGGTGTATGGTTCACGCTTTTCACCCTCTTGGAGCAGGAATGCTGTACACTGCTTGAAGGTATAGCTGAAACACTGGCACGAGCCCCAGACAAGGTGCCCTCCTTACCCAATGGCCCCCTACCATTGCACGTGGCCAAACTCTCCGAGGTTTTTGCTGCCAGGGACAGGGCTGAGGAGATTCGCGGTCAGATTGATGACCTCAAGGAACAGCTAGCAGTTGTCGCGCTGATCAATGACACGGTGGATGTGCAGGATGTCACTGTGGAAACTGGAAAAGAGATCAAGAAACTAAATGAAGAATTAGCCAGACAGGTATTTTGCTTGCCCACAGATCATTATGCATTTTCAATTCCATAGCTACATGTGTTTGTCTGGCATTCAAGCTTTATTTACTGAATGTTTTTTAAAATCTATTTTTACAGGAAACAATAGCATCAGTCGCAATTCAACCAATACCTTCAAGAAACAACCCACTTCTCATAAAACTTGAAGAGACACTCCAAGAAATTAAAGTCAGACGCCAAGCTTACTACTCCAACACATTCATCGGCAATCATGTTCATAAATGCCTGAAGGTATGGTACATGCGACGGAAATACAATGGAACTTTATATTTATTCTTCACAAAATTTGTTGTAAATGTTAATCAAATTTGAATTTTTTTTACTACAGGAGGTGAACATACAAAACCTAACATCTTCAATCGTTGATGAAACGTCTCATCTCTGTCCAGCCAAGCACAAGGAGGCAGAATGCATCGCAGGGAAGTTTTCAACATTGTTCACACTGTTCTCCAAATGCCACAATGTTTACGATGCAAGTAGACACCTGGATTTGACAGAAATAACACAGCTTGGTAAGTGAGCATAACTTGGACAGGTAGAATGGATAAGTCAATATTAGAATAAAATACAGCAGCATTAAAAATGTAAATATACACACTTGTATTTATTAAATAAACGATTGCTTAAAAATCTTAGTTTACGTGTCAATGCACAATAATGATGGGCTACAAACTACCTTGTGCTTTTTTCTGTCTTCCTGCAGAGCATGACATCAGTACATTTCTGGAATTCTTTCGCTGCAACTTCCTAACAAAAACCATTCCTCCAAAAATGCACATGATGGAAGACCACATGATACCATTCATTCGTCGCACACAACACGGGCTGGGGCTGCTAGGGGAACAGGGGGGGTGAATCCATGCATGGGGTCTTCAACACACTCAACAGAAGATTTGCCGGCACACGCAACACACGGAAGAGCGATCCAGACCTCTTCAAGCTGGAATGTGTGATGAGGGAACATCTTCTCATGGTCAATCCCTCCATCAGAAATCTTCGTCCATCCAGGAGCCACCGTCAGAAGCGGAAGCACTCCCCAGCCAACTGAAGTCATCCTGGTATAGTCATCGTGAGCCTTCAACATGCCTAAAATAAAATGAGCGAGTATTAAAATAAAGTGCCTCATAATATAGTGTACTGATAGAATTAATTAATTACACAGCAGGGCCTAACTCAGAAATAGAATCTCATTCCTGCCAAAAAAAAAATACTAAGCCATCAAAAAATGTCCATAAAAAAATGCACATAGGCCTATAAAAGTATAACGATATTTACTCAATGGCGACAACATGGCTGGCGGTGACACCTTTTCAAAATTGGCACGGGCATTTAAACTCCTTGTGCAGTGCAGCCAGCTGCGTGCCGCAGCACATTGTAAATGGGTATGCTGCAATATGTGGAGGGTTTGCTCGTCCAATTTTGCGATTCAATCATTGAAAAGAGGTTAAATATAACAGGTGCAGTCAATTTTTCTGTAGGAAAATTCACTTAATGTAGTAAATGAAGAGAAAATCTACTGAACAATCACGAAAACATCAAAAACTCACGGTAAGAATCTGTTGACAGGTGCTTGTTTCGCGAATGATTTCACTTCGCTTGATCGACCGAACGAGCATAAAACGAGGTCAGCTAGAATCACATGACCCTGGCATGTCGTCATCGACACAAAATAGTCCTGAATATTCATTTATTTTGCTAAAGGAGGAGTTTGTTTTGTGTTTGTTTACATCGCCGAATCGCTCATGAATATTCATCACACGAATTTCGTCAACAGAGGGCGCACTGTATGCGTGCAAAAGCCGCGCGTGCGCAAAACTATTTGTCAGCTGGAAAACAGCGGTGGCCCAGACCTGTGCAAATAAGCGTCTGTGATTGGTCAAGGCGCGCACTATTAATATTCATGCTCTCGACGCGCATAAATAATTCATGAGTTAGACTCGCTCCAGGGTGTACTACCCTGTTTCGCCACAATATAAACTGATATATCTCATGCATGTGTGTACACAACAGGCAAGCTGAGGAGGGCCATCAAACAAACAAGGCAAATACGCGTGCAGGGGGTTTGTACTGTGCATATTGAAGAAAAAGTGAAAAGCTCTGCATTTTGTCATTTTTGAAGCAGATCTTTTTTTTTTCAAAAGGCATTTATGAAAAGGGATAAAATATGTTGACCTGGTTATTACCAATCAATTATAGCCTTGGGGTCATGGCCACTTTAATAGGCCTCACTTTCAGCTTGGTCTATTAACGGTGGTCACAGGTCTTCTTATTGAGTACTAATTTTTTTACGATGCCTGGTTATTAAAGCTGTTGACGTTTTTGTGTTTTTTCTTTGGCATGCAGATGATATTGTAACACATGCGCCAGACATTGCCAACCTTCTGCACGAGGTTCAGTGCAATACAGTACCTGTCCAACCGCAGAATCTCTCCAAAGAAGGTTGCTTAAAATTTTAAAGTTTGGTTTCATTTTCTGATTTATTTCTTAACAATTTTTTGTGTTCATCACTTAACATCAGTCAGTTATGTTTGTATTTTGTTTAACTTACTCTTGCAAGAAGTATTTTTATTAACCCCATCTCAATAATTGGCACCCTATTGGATTCAACAAAGTCTTGCACTTTGTAAGCATGAAGCCTATCTTGCAATTACAAAGGAAGTACACTGAGCATACGTGCAATTTTGTTTCAAAAGATAATACACTGTCCAGGTGATCCAGTAAAAATGCTTTCATAAACTGTCCAACAAAATGCAATGGCAGGAACATATTGTTGGATCCTGTTGAGTTTGTTATGGGTAGTTTCAAAATAATTCAATTTAATTCGTTGAATTACATAATTTACACACTTTGTTAAAAATATATTGTTCAGTACTAATTAGGGCATTTTTGTAATTTAAAGCTTCACTTATTTCAAAAAAAAATTGAATGTTTCAATATTTTCTTTTTTTGCATTTAGATTTATCCAATAGTATTAACTCTGTTGGCTACCCCTTATGACAGAAATATTTAATGCATGCACAGAATGTAAACACTAGTCTGGCAAGCCTATTGGCTATTAGCCTGGCACAAAGTTAAACTGGCTGAACATTGTTTGATACCAACATATATCCTGTATTTTCATTTTTTGATTGATTAGGTTTTCTGTTTCCTTGTTTTTGGTAATTAATGGGCTTTCACATCTTCCATTACTTTGTTTCTGCTTGTTGAATTTTTTTCTGCTCAATTCTCTGTGTAAATGTTCATTTTGAAGTTGGTGTTTTAACCTTAATTATTAGAGGCAAATTCTTAAATCAAATTTGAGGCCGCATATTTCAAAAGTAAACAGCATAGTGTAAGATCTTGGACACAGCATTAAGATCTCAGTGTTGGTTTATTGAGTGCTCATAACCAAGTGAAGAATACATACAGGAGACAGCACAGAATATTGGGTGTTGTCTTAAAGGAGTCGTATTACAATGGGTTCTCATTGGCCAGTGGGAGGTGGTCTGAGGTGGTCTGATGTGGTCTGATGTCTGACCATACTTCTGGCCTGACCTACAAGTATATATGTATGTCAAGGGTCACACATGTGTACTTACATGTTACATCTCCCTTTTTACAAATTCAAAACATTTGAATTGAATCTTAA
This sequence comes from Patiria miniata, assembly GCF_015706575.1. Lineage (NCBI taxonomy): Eukaryota > Metazoa > Echinodermata > Asteroidea > Valvatida > Asterinidae > Patiria > Patiria miniata. The sequence goes on along the minus strand of NW_024037065.1, from coordinate 1,058,807 downwards.
CTGAACTATGTTTATATATTTTTTTTAATACAATTATAAAGCATGTCTCCTGTTTTAATACAATGCTGTAAAATCATCAATAAATCATTCATACATTATTTATGATATTATTAGACATTATATGAGCAACATTAAATTTTAACAGTTAACATGTACTGGGTAGTAATAATACATCAGTTGTTTTTTGGGGAAGTACATTGGAGAAATCATCTGCATTTCAAAATTATCTGTGTTTGAATATCAATGCATTTCCATAATTTATCAGTGTTGCTCTTAGTTTGCTTCTTTCTTTTTCTTTTTTTTACTTAGCTTGCAAATCGATTCGGTTCCTTCTGTAGTTACCTCCTTCTGATTCAACCAAGTAACTTCTTGGAAAGTTCAACTTCTTTAGAATAGTTGCATTTTTCCATGTTCTTTGTGGGGTACGCATTTTAACTTGTTCACCAATTTGCAGAGGTCGAAGATTTTTGGTGCCTCTGTCAAAATATTTCTTCTGATGTTGTTGCTTGATAACCAGTTTTTCTGTTACTTGAGGGACAACCTGGGGTTCTAGTAATTTACTAGATGTTGGAATTGTTGTCCTTGTTCGTCTTTGCATGAACATTTGTGCTGGACTTGCATTTAACCCTTCGACTGGTGTGTTTCGATGGTTAAGCAATGCCAAGTATGGATCTGTCCCATCTTCTTTGGCTTTTTTGAGCAGGTTTTTTGCAACCTGAACAGTCTTTTCAGCTTTTCCATTGCTACGAGGGAAATTTGGTGATGAAGTTACATGATTGAATTCGTACTCTTTTGCAAAATTCTGAAATTGTTCACTGGAGTATTGCGGTCCATTGTCAGAGATTACTGTTTCTGGAATTCCATATCTCGCAAAGTGTTGTTTGCAAATGTTGATCACTTTTTGACTTGTTGGCATTGAAGTCAATTGGGTTAACGCAAAGAAACTCGAGTAGTAATCTACAATGAGCAAATAGATCTGCTTCCCTGGTAGTTCAAACAGGTCTGTTGCTATTTTTTGCCATGGGCGTTGTGGTTTTTCATGCCCCAACATTGGCTCATTGGTTTGTTTTGGTTTGTATTTTGCACAGGTCTCACAACTTTCTACCAACGTTGTTATTTGTTTTAGCATGCCTGGCCAGTAAACAGTATCTTTTGCCAACTGTTTGGTTTTCTCTATTCCTTGATGCGATCGGTGAACTGTGCTCAAAACATATTCTCTCATTGTCTTCGGTATCACCACTCTGTTTGACTTGAACACTATACCATCTTCTACAGTTAGTTCTTCTCTAATGGTCCAGTATTGCCGCAAGGATTTGTTCGTTTTGTTTATTGTTTCTGGCCAGCCATCTAGAATGATTTGTTTCAAGTCTTGCAATTCAACATCTTTCTCTGTTTTTTGTTTTAGCTCATTCAGTTTTGTCTCTGACATAGGTATGCAATCTACCATACACACAGGAACATCTTCATCTGTCGTAGGTTCAGAATCTTGAAGGTAGTTTCTGCTCAAAGCATCCGCTACATGCAAGTCTTTTCTTTTGACATATTTCACTCTCAGGTCATATTTCTGTAGTGTTAACAGCATCTTTTGTAACCGCATCGGTGCTGTATACAGCGGTTTCTTGAATATTGCCTCCAGTGGACGATGGTCAGTTTGCACATTGACAGTGCGGCCAAAAATGTAGTTGTGAAATTTTGTGCAGCCAAACACTATTGCTGCCAATTCTTTCTCAATTTGAGCCCATCGTTTTTGGGTCTCTGTGAATGCTTTGGACGCATATGCCACTGGAAGTTCACTTTGCAGTAATACTGCACCTGTTCCTGAACTTGAACTGTCAACACTAAGTGTTACTTCTTTGTTTACATCAAAGTATTGTAGAGTTGGCGCTTGAGTTATCATGGATTTCAATTCCTGAAAAGCTTTCTCTTGTTCATCAGACCAGAACCATGCTACATCTTTGTCGAGCAATTTTCTCATAGGTGCTGTTTTGTCTGATAGGTTGGGAATGAATTTTCCAACGTACGTTATCATGCCCAATATTTGTTGGACACCTGCTTTGTCTGTTGGAGGTTTCATTTTGAGAATTGCCTCGATTTTTTTTGGGTCTGGTTTCAGACCGTTCGCTGTTATGACATGACCCATGTATTTTACTTCACTCTGATTAAACTTGCATTTTTGTGCATTCAGACGTATGTTTTTTTTCTTGACATCGCTGAAGCACTTCCTTTAGGATTTTGTCATGTTCTTCTTGAGTTTTGGCATGAATTAAAATATCATCCATAATAACTTGAACACCACTCATATCACAGAAGGTTTTAGTCATGATTCTTTGAAACATTTCTGGTGCCACATTGATTCCAAACGGGAGTCTGTTGAATTTTTATCCCCCAAATTCAGTATTGAAGGTACAGAGGTCGGCACTCTCACTATCTAATTGAATCATCCAATATCCACAATTTACGTCAAGGGTACTGAACACCTTTGCGTTTGCCAACTGATCCGCTATTGCGTCAAGTGTGCGCATTGGATAATATTCCCTGAGCAAGGCTTTGTTCAAGTCAGCTGGATCCAAACAAATTCTGACTTTGCCTGATGGTTTTACGACTGCGCACATGCTACTGACCCAACCTTTTCCGGGTCCTGTGACCTTTGTTATGATGTTTTGGTCTTCCATTTTTTTCAACTCTTCTTTTACTTTTTCTCTTAGTGCTACCGGAACTCTACGGGGTGCATGCACTATAGGCGTTGCCTCTGGTTTGAGTTTGAGTGTTTGTTCTCCTGGCATACAGCCTATTCCTTCAAATACCTTCTTATATTTTTCTTTTAGCTCTTTTGTGTCTGGTTTACTTGCATCTTTCTGCAGATTTGGATTTTGGATGACTTCTTCTACTTCCTTGATCAGGCCTAGTTTCTTACAAGTAGCTAGCCCAATAATTGGTGTTGCCCTAATCATCTTAACTACTTGGAACTCAATGTCATAGTATTTATCATTGTACTCACTCAGTAAGGTGCACTTGCCTATGGGCTTGATTTTGTGTCCACTAAATGAAGTTAGAGTCACTCGTGATTTTGTCAGTTCTTTGCAAATTTGTCCGTGCAGGTGAGCTGGAAGGACATTGCATTGTGCTCCTGTGTCCACTTTGAACTTGGTTGTCATCATTTGACGAGCTTGTGTTCCAATCTTCATGTTGATGTTCCACTCTTTGTCGTTCGCTCCTATCTCAGCCATGAACAGTTCTTCCTCATCTTGCCCGTGATTGTCCAGTGACTGGATCTGATGGTTCGTGCGGCACATTTTGGCGAAGTGGTTGGGTTTCTGGCACTTGCTGCACTGGCGACCGTGTGCTGGGCAGTTTCTGGGTCCGTGTCTGTTTCCACATTTTTTGCAGGAAAACGTGTTAGCCGTGGATGTGCCTGCATGGCCTGGCTGATTTCTGTTGCTGGGTTGTTTGGTCCTCTGCCATTGCTGACCTCTTGGATTTTGATGTCGCTGACTTCTCGCCTGCTGCCTTGTTTTCTGCAGGGCATTCAGTGACTGCTCTTGCTTCTCCTCTTGAGCAGTTTGTTTCAGTTTGTTCACTTGTGAGTGAGTGATTTGCGCAGTTTTGTAAATCTCAATTGCTTGTTACAGCGAGACATCTTTGGCTTGCAACAGCTTTGCTCTGATGGCGTTGTCTCGGATTCCCACGATGATTCTGTCTCGTATGAGACTTTCTTGTAGCTCTCCAAACTCGCATGTACTTGCTTTTCTCTTCAGATCCGTGATGGAGACTTCTACTGTTTCCTCCACTGTTTGCACTCTAGTGTTGAAGGGGTCCGCTCATAAGTCCGACGCCTCACAGGTCCGACGCCTCATAAGTCCGACAAAATCGCATCCCCTAACCAAATAAAGGCCCATAAGTCCGACGCCTCATAGGTCCGACGCCTCGTAAGTCCGACGCCTCATAGGTCCGACGCCTCAAAGCTCCGACGCCTCGTATGTCCGACAAATTAAACGCGTCATTTTTCCGTTGTCGGACTTATGAGGCGTCGGACTTATGAGGCGTCGGACCTATGAGGCGGAATTAATAAATTTTATGGATCATAAGTCCGACGCCCCATAAGTCCGAAATTTCGGACTTATGAGGCGTCGGACCTATGATGCGTCGAACTTATGATACGGCCCCGTGTTGAAGATATGTCTTTCGTATGAGACATTTTTTTGAGGCAGGAATTGTTTGTCAAACTTTTCGATGAGCGTGGCAACATCCTCCTTGTCTTCTCCTTCTTCGAAGCTGAATGTGTTGTATACACTGATTGCCTCTGCTCCTGCTACATGCAGTAGGGTACTTCTTTGTATTGTTTTGGGTTTATTTCCGAGCCCACTTGCTATTTTGTATATTTGAAACTGTTGTTTCCAAGATTTCCAGTTTTCCGCTGGATTTTCAGCAATGTGCAGCTGTTTGGGCGGTTGTAGTGCTTGCATTTTGCAAGATTTTCTTATTATTTTTTTGACACTACTTCTGACACCATGTAAGATCTTGGACACAGCATTAAGATCTCAGTGTTGGTTTATTGAGTGCTCATAACCAAGTGAAGAATACATACAGGAGACAGCACAGAATATTGGGTGTTGTCTTAAAGGAGTCGTATTACAATGGGTTCTCATTGGCCAGTGGGAGTTGGTCTGAGGTGGTCTGATGTGGTCTGATGTCTGACCATACTTCTGGCCTGACCTACAAGTATATATGTATGTCAAGGGTCACACATGTGTACTTACATGTTACACATAGGTGATGCAGTTGGGGATATTTAAAGGAAACTCAGCTTTAACTTCTAGGCCTGAGTTTGATTGAGGGTATTGTTATATCCTTTGGAACGGATTCGTATTTAAACAACTTGGGACGCAAATAGCACCACAACTCCAGCTCGGTTTGGCTTACAACTTCGTAACACACGTTTATTCAACATGGCTCCGCGCACAGAAACTCTTACACGAGTTGACCTTTGACATACTCTAATAGACTGGCTACCTGTCACATGCAGACACGACAGGTATCACCTCTTTGAGTCATTGAACGTTAAAATTGTTCAATCAAGGTAGACAAAGGTCAATAAGGTGTAACACATAACACTTTTTTGGCAATACAGTAAAATCTCGATCAGTCAAATCCCAAGGGAACGAGCTCGAAATTTGAGTTAAGCAGAGTTTTGAGTTAAGAGAAGTTGTACCATTGTTATACTCCTGAAGGGAATAGATTCTTTGTTTGACTTAACAGGAGCTTTGAGGTGTCAGAGTTTGAATTATCGAAATTTCACTGTATGTGTTTTTTCTTAAGTGTTGCAGGTATTTCTTTCATGGTGTTTGTCCAAAACACGGCAATGTACTATGTAGGTACAAGTACAGGGCAGCGTACGCACAAGAAAACTAAGTTTTCTGTCCAAATGGACCGGTGGCCGCGTGCGTTTAGCAGTGCTCAAAAGGAGAAAAGGAGACCTTCCCCCTCTGATAGACTGTTGGCACAGAAAATCATCATTGATGACTTCATCCATTGTGGAGAGGAGCCGGGAAGAGGTATCTTCAGAACAATTGCTCAGACTGTTGTTAGTATGTCCCCTTCGTCGTTTGGAAATAACTGTGGGATGGGTGCGGAAGGGTTCGCCACATCATTGGAAACCACATATTACAACAATCCCAAAATTCGTCTTGGGATGGCTGAACGAAAGAGGCTACGGGATGCAAACAGCAACACAGATAAAGCCAAGCGAAAGACATGTGAGAAAGATCCTACGGGTGCGCTCAGTGGCAACCTGTGGAGTTTCCTGAGTCAGAGGACCAGCAGTCTCTTGAGGACAAGAGAAAATGGCTACAGGAGGAGCACAGCAAGAGAGATCAGGATGCCTCAAAAGTCAAAGAGTGCATGAAGTGCACATATCATGCAAAGGCATGATGTAAATAAGCAACCCTGTTCTCTTCAGGATGTCAAGCAAAGGTGGCCATTTTTGTTTGATCCCCAGCATACACTTGATCACTTCCACTACCTCGTCGGGCATGAAACAAAGACAGTGTTTTTGGACAATTTGATGTTGAAGCACAGCTCGATCATGACTTTCATGAAGGACCACAAAAAATCAGCAACAAGTGGAGAGCTCTTCTAGAAGAAGCGCAAGACCAGATGTTACAAGAAAACCAAAAGTTGGCAGCTGCAGTTTGTGTCCTGCCCGCATATTTTGGTGAAGACGAAGACCTATTCCTGAAGGAATTTGAGGTACATACACTGTAAACAAATTCTATGTAAATTTACAGAAAAAAGTCATGTCAACTGAGTTGCCATGCTCTGGTTCTGTTTTTTTTCATTTTACACTCTCATCTGGGTCATTCCATGTCAGACCAACGCACTTTTTTACCTCATGTCTTCTGATTTTAATAAAAATTACTGTGCTTGTAGGTCCTAATGAGCAATGAATACACACCATTTTTTAGCCCGATCCGACCTACCATGTGGTCAGGGCAGAAGCCACAAAAAATGGCATTTTTAGAGTAAAATACCACCCTTTTGGTATAAATATGTCAAAACTATGGTAATTTTCATCGAATATATGTGAATTTGGTATTAAAATAATGAGGATTGCATGCTCAAATCACTTCTTTTGTCAAAATTAAATTTTGTGAAAAGTAGGTCACCTTTGACCTTTAATATGCCATCGTGACCTTTGACCCAATTTTTGTAATAATGTATTATTCCGAAAATCAACGAAATAAAAATAATTTGCTAGAGCATGTCTTCCTCTATCAGAATCTACTAAAAATCAGTTGGGGTCTTCAAAATTTACAACTTTATGACTATTTTTGTACAGTTGGTAGGTTACAAATGAGTCAATTTATAGACTTTACATAAGAAATACACCAACACGACTTACTATTCTGTTTTTTAAGTTACTAAAATTAATCTAGATTTGTATGTATAAAGTACAAAGCCAGGAAAAAGAAAATTCTACCTTCTGATTCCAAAGAAACTGTCTAATCAGAATATCTGGACTCGGAAGTGTGCTAACCACTAACAGTAACCAGGCCAGCACTGATCTTTGTTATTTACTGGACAAAACATGACACTTGAGGGCGCTAGAATTCTTGCATCAGTCAACACACATGACACATGGCATGCATAGTGTATGCAATTTAGCATCGTGCACAACAGTTGGGGATTTTTTGCTCATTGATTGGCAGTCTTGTCTTTGGACAGTGTGAAAACAATGTCTCAATATCAGCATGCTCAGTGTTCAGTAGGACTGTGCCTAAAAGAAGAATGTTGTGATGACGCTGAACATTTGCAACCGAAAGATGAGGAATTACAGTGTCTGCGTCTCAGATCAGGTTGTGAAACAGTAAGCACAGTGTGCAAGTTACACTCCATGCGATTTGGAAGGCTGTATTGCAGTAATCAGCGGAGTTGCTGTGATCCTCTCAACCTTCATACTGGTAAGGTGCATGCCAAAGGGCTGCGAGAAATTACATTGGAACAATCGCAAAAACATCACTATGGTCTCATACCTGGAAAGAAACTCTGCCGCAGCTGTCGTTCATCAATTTTCAACGTGTCTGTACCACCACAACCTGAACTGTCTTCGATAAGATCAAGTACTGAACCTGTACTATCTTCAAGTACTGAATCATCTGATGAACCATCAACAGGTCAAGCTTACCCATCTCAGACCCCCATTCAGGAAGTGGCTGCCACTGCATCACTCTCATCGGTAAATCAGGCTCTTCATACAATTGGGGTTACTCCAATTATGCGTAGAAAACTTGGTCATAAAAAGTACCAATAAAAGAAATTCAAGGCAATTGAAACCAGATTGACATCACAGCTTGGAATTCAACAAGTTCCCCAACCTTCAACTTCTGAGGAAATTTTGGAACAATTGAAAGAAAAATTTGTCACTGCTACAAACAGCGAGAAGCTTCAGATTCTCACAATTGTACCGAGTTGGAGTATTCGCAAAATTATGCAGGAATTCCAAACCAGTGACTGGATGGCCAGGAAGGCAAAACGACTGGTGAGATTGATTTTCTTTTTCTCTTTGTTTTTGCCTTTCTTTATCCAGATAAAGCCAAAAAATAGTTCTGCTTTTTTATGGGAAAAATGAGGAAAAAACACCAAAAATCATCAATTTCTACCTTTTACCCATGACTACACGCAGACGCCTCTATATGATGGTACACAAAAGAAATTGGCAAAATAAAAAATTTCCCTCCCTACCCTATTTTCGAAAGCCATGTAATTTGAAACAGAAATTTTTTTGGCATAAAGTAACAGTACTGCCTTTACATTTGTAATGTATTTTGCTGATAATTTTGTTGTAAGCAACATTGTATCAGTTTATTTTAAATTTAATCTCCATGGCGGTTTTGGCCAAACAATCACTTCATAACAATAGTTAATTGACAATAATGCATGCATAGTCGTGATTTTTTTTTTTTTATATACGGAACCATGTTACAAAAAGCCCTCATCACACAAAAAATGCTCCCCCAATAGTCGGATAGTTAGACCTATATCATTTTTTGTTCAATCATGTCTCCTTCAGGTTGCTGAAAAAGGAATTTTGTCCTCACCCAATCCTCGCTCTGGGTAAACTCTAAGCGAAGATGTCGTCAACCACGTGAAAAGTTTTTATGACAGTGATGATATCAGTAGACTGATGCTGGGGAAGAAGGACTGTGTGTCCATTCGAGAAGGTAACCAACGGATTATCTGCCAGAAGCGTCTGTTTTTGTGCAACTTAGATGAAGCATACAGGGCATTCAAGGACAAGTATCCAGAACTGAAGGTGGGTTTTTCGAAATTTGCCGAATTAAGGCCCAAGTATTGCGTTGTAGCTGGAAATAGTGGTACACATTCCGTGTGTGTCTGTACCCATCATCAAAATGTAAAGCTGATGATCCATGCCGTTGACATTCCTCGTTTTCGTGGATCCTACAAAAACCTGCTTGCTGAAATCACCTGTAATCCTGGCACAACGGACTGTTTCCTGGGAAATTGTTCTTTGTGTCCCAAGGTTGCGGACCTGGAGCAGCATATCATGGAGGAGATAGAAGATGAGGCTATCGATGAAATATGTTACAAGCAGTGGGTATCAACAGACAGATCAACATTAGAAACCGGCTGACCACCGTTGGAAATTTATACAAAATACCACTATTCTTGGAAAATGACTTCACACACGGTGCCATAATTTTACAGGATGCTTTAGAATGTCATTTACCAACATCATAGTAATGTATTTCATCGATAAACATGCATGTCTGAGGTAACCTGCTTCAGCAAAGGAAGTTTTAGTTTCAATTTTTGTACACGTATTTTCAGTTTTTCTTGGGGTGGAATGGGTGCCTTGTCTCCTAAAGGAAGTAAGCACTGCTGGCACATGACTTCTACTCTAGAATTAAACGTAAAGTTTCTCAAAGTAATGTTGTTGAGCAATTTTTTTTTACGGTCACCACCAATAATTAAGGCTTTTCCCTGAAAGGGCTGATGAGCATGGGAATAGGCTGGTACACATACACAAAAATAATCAAAATAACACGATAGATATGTTTTCAGGACAAAAATAGTTTTTTCCTGCAAATATAACATTGACAAACACATGCATGGGAGTCTGAAGTAATAAAAGTATTTGCAATCTTATCTTTGTGAGTGTAAAATCCAATTCCCATGATTTTTGGCTCTTTTTACTTCTAGCCAGTTTAATATATACAAGGCGTTTTGAGAATTGGGGTTGTCTGCAACTAAATTAACAATATATTTGAATAATTTAGCGGTAGGTGTCTGGGATCAGGGTTCATTCTTTCTAAGTATTAAAGCTGAAAAAGTAAATACACATACCGCTGGATGAGCTCAAGAAAAGCTTCCGCTTCACTTGGATATTCTACATTAAAGTTGTAGAATGCTGCAATTAGCAGGCACAGAGCACGAAGGGGTGATGTGATGGACTTATTGACTATTTTCTTGTCAACAGCCAGCTTGAACCTGTTTGCAGTTAGAGCAGATGAACCTGTGATAAAAAAAAAAATCAAAATTTTCAGAGGCACATCTAGGATATTTGGGGAAGGCAACTGCAGCACAAATTCTATGTTAGTGTCAACATCAGGCATACTTAAAAACACGTGTCATTTTGGTGCAGTGTGAAGGGCTGGGCCAAATTGAGGTTTCTGTCAAGCAACATTTAACTGAGGTCTAAAGCTAAATCTCAAACTTTCATATGCTTGGGAAAGGTAACAAATAAACACTTATAGAGTGCAATTTACATGACCAAAAAAAATACACTTAACTGTCTCACTTCATCTTTAGTTGTGTTTCTGAGATGGGGGGGGGGAGTAGGGAGGGGGGTGGGAATGATCACTCAGCCACCCACCCCGCTCTCTCCGCCCCCAAGCTTCCTAAACCTGATTCAATTCTATAGATCAGACTTCAGTTTTAAAAGCCGCAGAACACAAGAAACTAATCAGCCTTGTGTTTTCACAATCTCTATGTGCATGTTGTAGTGAGTATGATGGACCAGCACATCTTCTTACCTTGGGAAATGATGCAGGGCGTGACAGGTAGGTTTTGTGAATCGAAATCAGATGATCCACTGGCAGTTTCCTGTTAAAAAAATGGAATACATTATTTCAGTAAAGCCAGCAGTTTCTGGTATCTGAAGTGTGCAGAGAGGTTACCAAGAGAAACATAAACGGTCAAAATCTTATGCTTTTTTTTGGCCGATCCTAAGGGATTGGCAATTTCAAAGGCATCTTGGAAAAGTATAAGAAGGGTCTTTCAAGAGAGCTGACAAAGTTTCTTTTAGAGGTACGTAGTGGAAGCAAACTGATTTCTGCTGACTGTCCTTACCAAGACACAGAGACACAGGACTTACATATTTACAGTTGACGTCTTTGTAATACACTTTCCTTGTGTGAGCTGACCTTAAACTTCCTGATTCACTGCCTACTGCTTGTTTCCAGAAATTATTTGAAAGGAACTCGTTCACCTCTTTTGTAACACTACTTTAACCAAGTCCCTCTTCAAGCAACATTTTTTTCAACCTAGAACTGTATGATTCTATTTCCAAATCCTGCATGCTGTCTAGTTCCTGTACCACAATCTGGATTGTCCGTTCTGGTACATGACATTGAGCTTGAAGTTTCAAAAGGAAAAGTGCCAAATTAAGTGCACTCTAAAAAAAGAAGTGTAAATTTATGTTGTGTAAAACTGTTGTGTAAAAAAATTGTGTCATTTCTGCCCAATATTGATCAAAATTAAAATTTCGCTTGTACCTCCTACTTGTGTCAAATGTGTTACACATGAAAAGGGTAAAATAGTACCCAACATTGAATACAAGTCCCAGCAGCACAGGCAAAAAGTTCAAATCATGGTATTTTTACCCAATTGATGGGTTAAAGAAACTGGATTTACCGCACCACTGTGTAACAATTCTTTCATTGTACACGTCGAAGAGTAGAATTTACCACGACATTAGTAAAATGTTACCACTGTGTGGGGTAAACTGACGCACGTGACAAAGTTCACCCAATATTGTGCACGCGTCATCACTCATGTACACGATGGCCGCCGCTTATGAGACTTTCAACAGTTTTGGAATCTTAAAGATGTGATTTCTTTGTGCCAGGTTAGTCAGTGAAATGAATTTCAGTGTTGTTTCCTCCAAATGGGATGCTGATGTAAGACGATTAATATCGGGGAGATTAGAGAAGACAGTGACATGCATATTATTTAGACATTTATTTGCACCTTGGACGTCACGGCTCTGCCAACCACGATTCCATGCACATGATGCATGCATTTCATGTACCGTATAGTGAGTGTTCTCAGATCTAAACACGCAGTAAAGTGACCGACATTTGGGGAATTGTTTTTGAATGAGTTGATTGAGGGAAATGCCCATTATTTAGCTCACGCTCCTCGTAATAGTCCTCATGCATCAGCACCATATTTGGGGAAATATCATCTTATTTATTTTACTGACTTTCCAACAAAGGACTCAGTTATTGAAATCCTTCGCGGTTGCTGTCTCTAGCATGCAATTCACACTGCAGAGTTCAAAGTTAAATACAACCACAAGGGTCAATAAGGCCAAAAAAAAAATAAGTCGGTCTCTGGTCAGCGCGCTCGTCGATTTTAATCATGCGCGTCGATCTTTTTTTTTCCAAAAAGTTCCGCGGTAGCTCCAACAGCGCCCTCTATTTCCGCACCTCCGCATTTTTTTTTACCAAAGAGCACCAAGGAATGGGAAATTGCACCAAGGCAAATGATCGAAAGCACCAAGGCAAATTATGGAGGACACCAATGTACATGATGACACCAAAAAAGCAAAATAGTACCCACCTTGTCTGTATAATCCAAGCTTGAAGAAAAAAAAAAAAAGCAAAAAAAAAAAAAAAAACCGCGTGGCTGCGTCAATTCCGGAACTTTGGTCTGACTAGAGACCGAATATTTTTTTTTTGGCCTAACAAAGGTACACAACAACTAATTTAAAAACAACCCAAGTGATGGGTAAATTTAGAACCCAACAGTGCAGGGTAAAAATTGGAACCCAATATCTGGGTAAGAAACTGACACAACACTTGGGTAAAAGGAGGGTTGGGTAAAGTTTACCCAATAATTGAGTAAAAAGGGAACATGGTCGTCACATGGGTAAACTTTCTTACCCAACCTTGTTGTGCAAACACGTAACACAATTATGGGTAAAAGTTACACTGAAATGGGTAGTTTTTTACAATTAAGCTGTTGTGTAAAAAAAAAAGTACACAAGTTGACGACCATGTTCCCTTTTTACTCTCGAAAGGGTAGTAATTTTACCCAATATTGAACAACTATTTTTTAGAGTGTGTAAAAACTTACATTTGTGACCAGGGACTCCACTTCGATTTTACTTTCATCACAAGTTTCATTTGCCTCGTAAGAACAAGATGGTTCATCATCGCCATGCATTTTACCAACATTCTGCTCCTCCATGAGAGGTAGACCCAAGTTCTGGTTTTCAACAAAACATTCAGAGGATTTTACTGGGGCTGACCATTCTCGATGATTTTTGGAAATGTGAGATGCTAAGAAGGATATATTACAAAAACACTTTGAACAGGAAACGAATGGACATTCTATCTGTATTCCCCATTCAATGTGATACTTCATATGCCTAATCAAATCGCTTTTGTTTTCGAAATGTTGTTGACAAATCCTGACTTTGCATTTGACATCTATGGGTTCCATACTTTTTAATCGACAGGGGTTGTCTTTTCGATATTTGCTATGATTGCGAGTCACATGACTATTCAATGAGGCGTATGAGGCAAATGACAGCGAACATCCTGGGACACCACAAGGGAATCTGAAATTATGAACATTTCTATGGACACGTTGGCGGGTGGTATAGGCCTTCAAGGAGGATGTTGAGTGTCGACACAACTGACAAATACAGGACATGTTTCATGTACAAAGAGACATTTGGCTTCACTAAGATACGCATTGACCTCCAACGACCCCCCTGCAATGTTAAATTTTGTGCCCTATCCTATCAAAACAATCAACAGTAGGGACAAGCCAACTTGTCACAGTCACACTCACAGGCCTAATGCTAACAACGTTTCATAAACTGAGAAATGCTTGCCTAACCGTAAAAAAGACTAACCCTAGCCAGCTAGCCTAATTTCCAGATGTCAAAACAACGTCATGGTGTCAAAGAAAGACGGTAAGAACATGCTAAGCCTATACACACAGGGGCCTTCATGACGTAGGGAAACGGTCATGTCATGCTTAATATTTTCAACAACATGCAGTTCCAATGTGCTGTACATAAAGCCTAGGCCTTGTGGTTAATCCCGCGTACGGACATATAGCATAGGTCTATATAGTGGACACAGCTATATTGTATGCAGATGTAAGCGTTTCTCAAGAAAATCAAACGATTTGGTGGGTTTGATCTCAAATCTGAACTTACTAGAAGAATTGGCTCAAAAACTTTACCTTTATAGCTGAACTGAAAAGAAAACAATGAAGTTTCGTCGTTGATCGCCCATGCACGCCTAGCCTCAAATGCGTGTGCGCATATACCGTACACAATAGGCACGTACGTACGTACGTACGTAGCTACTAGGTGTGTGTACAGATTTTACTGTACTGGTACATCACAAATCACGCGCGCCCGACGTAGTTACTGCACTCTGATTGGCTGCCGCCCGAAAGATAACGTCATTGAAGCCGCCAAGCGTGATCCAAAACAGAACGGTTGTGAATTGAAGAGACAGCTTGTAAAGCTTAAAGACAACATACGTACGTAGGCCAGGCCTTCTGTCCACTGCTTTTATTACTGGACTGCACTGCTTTTAATAATTAAGAACACACCATTTAAGCACCCATGCAGTACTAACAGAAATTATGGTGTTCGATTTTGGTCAGACAAATGAAGGGAACCAAAAACCAAACTTTTTTTTCCAGATATAAACCAAATGCAGAAGGAATATTTATAGCGTACAAAATTACAAAATTTGATGCAATAGAACAGGAATCGAACAGGACTAGGCTAGGCCTTTAAGCGATAAAAATCAAGTAAAAACTTGTGAAAAACCTGGCCGTATATGGATTTATTCCGTCGTTTTTGCAAATTCTTGTGAACAAAAAAAGGTGTATATTTACGACACGACAGTCATAACAGAACAAACTAAAGCATGAACATAATTTCACTGCATTTTTACAAATCATCGTAAAATTACAAAGTATGCGTTGAAATACCCCGAATATGTTAAATTTACAGACACGGCTACATTAAGTATTACTTGTAAATGTCAAAGCATTAACAAACACACATTCTGTGTAAAAAAACAGAGCCTCTGTTTATAGCTTTAGTAGTTGTAGAAAAATGGAATAATTAATATTGAAAACATGCAACAGTAGTAAAGTAGTAATTCCTTTTTTTATTGTAATTTTAAACTTCTTGTATAATAACAAATACTTGTGCTTTAACCATCAGAAAGATGTAAAAGTTTTTTTTTTCATAATGTGTCTTTTTTGACAAGTTTTATTTTAAATAACAAAAGTGTTGGTGAAAGACCCATAAAATGTTTTAAAACAGCAAAGTTTACAGCAAAAAGTTAATTTACATTTATTGAAATGTAAAAGTATATTACAAACAAAAATTATATGTAAGGAAAACAGATTTTTTTTATGAACACACATTCCGTGTAAAAACAGAGGCTCTGTTTACACCTTTACCAAGTGGTTGTAGAAAAATTGAATATGCTAATAATGAAAACATGCGATAGAAGTAAAAGTACGTTTTAAATTGTAATTTTAAAGATATCTTGTAAAATAAGAAATAATTGTGCTTTCACACAAAAAATATGTAAAAATAACAAAATGTTTAAATAATTTACCTATTTTGACAAGTTTTATATTTAAATAACAAAAGTTTTGGTAAAAGACATAAAAATGCTTAAAAACAGAAAAGTTTACAGGAAAAAAAGTTAATTTACAGTTATTAAAATGTAAAAGCATATAACAAACAAAAATTATAAGTAAAACAACAGAAATTTTTTACAGTGTATACATATTCTTCTATTTCTTACTGTGTAAAAGGATGTTTACTGGTAAATTATAACAAGCTTGTTGTAACCGATGGGGTGAACAAAAAGAACCCAGCAGAGATAATTGCACTGTTGGAGCAAAGGCTTGACTTGACGACTGGATTTATTTTGGCCGAAAAATATTTTTTTATTAAAAAGGCAAAACATATTGGCCAACATTTAAAATCACGTCAAGCACCTCAAATACTGACTCTTGAGAGTAATTGCTACATTAATTGTATGATTCTTCTCGCCAAAATCTCATACATTGCAACACTCCGAGACACCACACGGAGCGGTATTTTCCACAACGATAGGCCGTGCACAGCGGCCAAGTTCAAGTTCAAAATACGGTGTGTAGAAATGCATGGTGGACAGTGGACGTGTCCACACGTTGCCGGCGCGTATTTATACGTCATCCAGCAGCAACTGGTTAAGGCCCATGCCCAGCCCTTACATCAGTCCGCCGCAAATTCATCTTATGAATATAAAACTGGTTATCCGTGCATTGCAGAATTTGCAGAACTTTTTCAGAATTAGCACTAAAATGAAATGGGATCTTGGCAATATTCATGGTATTCTGTGAACACCAGCCGCCCAAAAAAAAAAAATTCCTATAAAAAATTAGAACCCACTTGACAACCGCCAGCACTGCACTATTGGTTCATTGACAAGGTCAACCCCCCCCCCCCCTATCCCATTTCCCTTTTCAAAACATATTTCAGGCCAAAAGAAATTCGGAGCCACTTTTTCCAAAAAATTCTGATTTTGGCCGACAGTTACTTTGACCTTCATCGTTTGGGTTCAACAGGAAACTGCAGGCATGGAGGAATTAGAGGACATGACTGTGACCAGCTCATTGATAGCGTTTGCAGGTACATGTACAAAATGTAAGACGCGTAGTTAAAAATAATTTGACGTGCCGGTAGTGATCCTGAAGACTTTCTTGTGACAACTGCACTAGGACATGGTTTAGGTATCAATCTAGCAGACTCCAAGACCAAAATATACTGGTGGGATGATCATTTTTCTTGAAATGAATCCTACATTTTACACATAGAATGAATGAAGTCTGCTTTGTATATTTTTTATTCAATTGTTAACAAGTTGTGGCTCCAATTGTAAAATAGAGTTAACAGCATACCTGTGCAGAATGTCCTCAGTGCATTTTGATAGACACTGGCCTCATAAACATTCATTAGCAGGATAATGTAAACTTGATTGTGACACTCACATTGGGAAGGAGATACTATTTTCTCTGCAATACATGCACTGCAGTATGCACAGCTTTCCTTGTTTCTTATTAATTTGAATGTCTCAGTTTTTGCCTATTCTGCAGGTCACAACCCATTCGTCAGTAAGAAGCAAACCGTCTGTTTCGTTGGTACTGTACAGATACACTGTGCGTCCTTCCTCCAAGCAGTTTCTATGTCTTCAATTTGCAATAACCCTTGAACTTAATATGCAGAGGTACAAATACAAAAAAATAATTTCAGGCGTACCAATTTGAGACTTCAAAATACCAAGTATGTTTTGCTGCCCTTTAAGGCCGGTTCATCCTCCACACGAATTTAAGAGCGAAGCGAATTCGTCTGGGTAACGGCGAACATCACAATGAAACGACAATTGATGACATCATGAAATTCGCTTTGCTTTCGCATTTGCATAAAGTATGAACTGGCCTTTACAGTGTTAAACAGTACTGTATTTTGGGATTTTCTTTAAAAACCAGTAAGACATTCTTTTGCAGGCCAACTGTCTGAGCTTACAACCATGACTTGCTCCTACATGAATATCTTGAGTCTGCCCACATGAGGTGGCAAGAGAGATGGTTAAAGGCTGTTAATTTCTCCTTTTTGAGAGGGGGACCTTAAAAAAAATGTTCAGTCTTTTTTCAAAGTGTTTTATAAAGTATACGTTCTATTCAAAGGTCACTAACAAAATTCACCAGCAACAGCAGCAAAACATTTTTTTTTTTTTTGGACGGGGGTGATCGTTAATTTGTGTAGAATTCACTTCTCCAATCCACTTTCAGTAACATGGATGATTTATATTGTTTTTTCTTTTTTTCAGGATACTGTTCCACATTCGCCCGGATAGGGGAACCAAACGAAACAAAAAAACATCCGGAGGCCCAAATGCGAAGGTCCTCAACCTGTGCTCCAAACCTAAGGACAGTGAGGAGAAATGGGCGGTATAATTTGGTTTATTCCGCCCATTTCTCTTCAGATCTACATGTACATGTACTCTAAATATTGGGTAGTATGTATAAAAACTAGCAAATGCTAGGAAGTTTAAGCAAACAGCAAGAGCATGTACTTCGGAGTAAGAGCATTAAGGAAAAGCAAATGCTATTTTTGGTATAGGTAAAAATGTTCTTGCGCCCAAGAATGTTCCCAGAAATAGTTGGCCAACTATGCCAGATTTCTTTTTTTGAAACCTGGTACAAGTGCTCTGTATGTTAAAAACATTTACAAAACCCGCTGTTTTGAAAACTAGTATTTGCTTCTCCTTTACAAGGTTGCCCCAACCCAGACAATTCTCCAAGTCTGAAGCATTTACTCTTTTTATTTATACCAAATGAAGTAAATGCTAATAGTCTAGCAAAATTGTCTAAGTACAAAGTAAACACTTTTAGCTTGGAGCAAATGCTTTCTAGTTTAAGCATTTATAGGTGCTTGGGACTTTACAAATTACCTTGTTATAACAGGTACCTTGTACAGTCGAACCTCATTAATAAGAGGTCCTTGGGACTTAAACAAATACCTTGTTATAGTAACATTGTATTGTCAGGAGTGAAAAACAAAGAAAAACAGGCTTGGGACCTAAAACTGTCCTTGTTATAACAGGAACTTTGTATTAACAGTGCTCTTCTTATTGAGGTTTGACTGTATTATCAGTAATGAAAAACAAAAACTTGGGACCCCACATTTTCCTTGTTATAAGCAGGATAATGTACTAACAGTGCACTTATCAGTGTTCGACTGAATGTAATACCAATTAAAGTTTTAAGATGTTTTAAGTTTTTGGGGTGGGGAGGCGAGGGCGAGGCAGGCCGGCTGTCCGCATTCAGGAAAAAATGTTTTAACATGGGGTGGGTGAGGCAGCCCTCCGTATTCAGGCTGAATATTTAAAAATGTTAAACACTTTTTGCTTCGGAGTGGGGGGTTGGTTGTGGGGTTGGGTGCGATGGGGGGGGGGGGGAGGGGTAGGCAGCCCTCCATATTCCGAGGCTGAAAGTTTTAAAATGTTAAAATGTTTTGCTTCTGGGTGGTGTGTTGGTTGTGGGGTTGGGTGCGATGGGTGTTGGGTCGTCACGTGGGGTGGGTGAGGGTTTTAAAAATGTTAAACTGGGCTTTGCTTCGGGGGGGGGGGGGGAGTTCACGTGGGTTTGGTGAGGCAGCCCTCCATATTCCGAGGCTAAAAGTTTTAAAATGTTAAAGTTTTTGCCTCTGGGTGGGGGGGGGGGTGCGATGGGTTGGGGGGGGGTCACGTGGGGTGGATGAGGGTTTTAAAATGTTAAACTGGGTTTTGCTTGGGGGGGGGAGGTCACGTGGGGTGGGTGAGGCAAAAATGTTATAAAGTTTTTGCTTCTGGGTGGGGGTTGGGTGCGTTGGGGGGTCATGTGGGGTTGGTGCATGAGGGTTTTAAAATGTTAAAGGTTTTGCTTCTGGGTTGGATGTGTTGGGGAGTCATGTGGGGTGGGTGAGGCAAACCTCCATATTCCGAGGCTGAAAGTTTGAAAATTTTCAAAAAGTGTTTGCTTCTGGGTAATTTAAGTATACAAAGGGTTGGGGGTGGAGGGGGGTCGGGTTGGGTTGGTTCCGCCATTGTAGTTTAAGAATGGGAAATGGAAAATGTATAGCTTTATAGACACCAGCAGAGGTCAGGTTTTCTCTTTGTGAACAGCCATGATCGATGTTGATATTTCCAAATTAATGGTTCGTGTTTTAGTGTTTGACACGTGTACAGCTAAGTGTAACTGAGTCGGGGCACTAGTCCCAACATTGTGCCATTGACCCCCTCAGACAGAGCGTGGAACTGATGTACATAATTAAATGGTGGTGGGTTTAAAGCATAGTAATATTTAGAAATTAAAACGAATCCAGAATTTTTGTAAGTAGGCATTTGGAATTTAATTAAATTATTTATATTTTCATTGCAAACTTTTGATGTCATAACATAGTAATTTGTTCTAGCGTTGTATCACTTAAGTCAGAACTACCCACTGTGATGTCCGCCTTGGGAAAAAACATACCCATGGTGTGACGCATGTATTAGGGAAGAAAGCGGCATAGTATCGTAAAAGAACAGAGATCTTTTGCCGGAGGCCATACTCAATCAATATCCACTAAATTATTAGTGCCAAAGTGAATGATTAACAACGCCGGTGGGGGCTGGGTACGACTGAGGTCGTCCAGCATGGAAGGAAAATCAGTTTCCCTGCACCACCTTTTCCTCGCCAAGTAACCCGAACAAGGAGATCAAGCTGCTGTTGTGCCCGGCGGATGAGCGACTCTCCAATTATCCACACAGCATCTTTATAAAATGCGAAGGAATGCAAGACTAATTCTAGCAGGAAGTATATGGAGAATACTAAGCCACAAAGCCATAATTTGTTGGGGGGAGGGCCTGTTTTCCTAACCGGCGCACCCTGCAATTCATGCACTACCATGAGACTGTAAAGTAACAGGTGAGGCTGCTATCAAATGGCAAACTGGAATATGATTTAAACGCATCCGAACTCCAACGCCCCATGTCCCGAATGTCAACCTCAGATATCCCTTATTTAGAGGACGAGGACGCTGCCCCGATACGAAAAGAATGCCCCCGAACGCCCTGATCCGAAAGCCCAGCAAAAGTATGTGCCTTCTGTAACACTGCATTAAATTGGTATTGTGTAAGTGGGGAACTATCATAGTGACAGAAAAAAAGGGATGGCACCTTGTGGGCGCAATTATTACGGCCTGGTTTTGACAAGATGAAATAACACGATGTTGCTCGTTTCGTCTTTGGTTTCGAATTGATTTTATTGGTATAGTGCGGTGTTGCATGCACAGTCTCATGGTAGAATGGTTTGTTACATAATGTGGCTTGTATTAATTACTGAACCGTAACATTACTCCCCTCCCCATTGAGTTATTATTAGCGACAAACTGAGCATAAACATAAATAATGTTTTGAAAAGGCAATGTCTATCCTATTAGTCAGTTCACTTAAAAACAATTTAGTCAATATCCAATGTAATTAAGGTAATTTTACATGAAAACATTAATATTTGTCACATATTTGAAATCTTTTCATCATGAAATACAATTTCATCAAATTATATTTCAGATACAATCATGAACCTCCAAGACTGGTAACTACTTGCACATTCAGTACAAATTTTGTCAAAACTCATTCATCAAACGGTCTGCTCACAAAGTCACAGTTTGCACTAGTTTTACCACTATGATGCTGAACTGTAAACTGGTATTGCTGTAGCAGCTTGACCATCTCATCAATCTGCTGTTTTGATTTTTCATGGTTTGCAGCCAGGTAAGTGGTTTGTGGTCAGACTGGACATTGAAATGTGTACCGTACAGATAGTACTTGAATTGTTCAATTGCAAATATGATTGCATACAGTTCACGCTCCACTGTAGACCATCTATGTTGTGTTTCTGTCAGTTTTTTTATCGGAATGCAATCGGGTGTTCTTTTCCACAGTGGATTTGGCTCAATACGGCTCCAACGGCCTTCTCTGACGCATCCGTTTGAACCAGGAATGGCAGGAAGTGGTTGGCTATGCGGAGTACGGGCGACTTGGTCAGATCAGATTTTAGGGTTTGAAATGCCTGTTCACAGTCTGTTGTCTAGATGATTTGGTTAGGTTTTGTCTTTTTCAGCAGGTCAGTCAGGGGTGCGGCCTTCATTGAAAAGCCTCCCAGAAATCGCCTCACTTGTTTCTTTGTTTTCGGCCTAGAAAACTGGCGAACAGCATCAACCTTATCAGTCAGGGGACTCACTTCACCCTGTCCCACAAGCTTGCCAAATACTCAGTTTGTGTTGTTGCAATTCGACACTTTGATGGTTTGCAGTCAACCCTGCTTTCTGAAGCCTATCTAGCACTTCACCCAGTCTGTCCAAATGTTCATCCCATGTGTCACTGCAGATGATCACATCATCGAGAAAGGCTTGAGCTCCCTTGACACCATCCAGTACAGTGTCCATCATTCGTTGGTAGCAAGCGGGAGCATTTTTGAAACCGAATGCCATTCTCGTGAATTGAAAGTGTCCGAAGGGCGTGACAAATGCACTTTTTGGCCTGACATCCTTCTTAATCGGAATCTGGTAATTTCCCTTTGTCAAGTCAAGTGTCGAAATTACTCGTGATTGTCCAACCTTATCCACAATCGTCTCGATCAGTGGCATTGGGTATGCATCAAGTTCTGTCACGCTGTTCAACGTGCGATAGTCTTGCACTAGTCTCAGTTTACCACCTTTTTTTGGGACAAACATTGTAGGGCTTGCCCATGGACTACATGCCTTTTCGATAATGTTCAATATTGGAGTAGTGATTCCAGTTCATTCCTCATAGATTGTCTTTGGGTGTGTGGAACGGTGTAGCACTTCTGGGTGATAGGCGTGTTGTCTGTCAGCCTAATGTCAAATTCTGTGATGTGGGTTAAACCCGGGTTGTGAGAAAATACTGCATGATGTGATTTCAGGAGACTTTGACACTGGTTTTGGTTATCAGCCTCGAGCTCAGTGTTGATGAACACTGTCTTCTTGCCAGACATCTTTATCACTCCTTCCATTAGCGCTGTCAGGAAAACACATGTTTACACCTTCTTGGGGGTCTCAAGACTTCCATTTTCGAAGGAGATTGACATGGTACACTCTTAAAAATACGTGGTTATTTTTTCCGTGGTCAAATTTATTTGACCACGGCCGTGGTTAGTTTGCCAAAATTTTGACATCCACTTGGTCAATGTAGTAACCCCGAAATAACCACGGTAAACGGGGTTATATAACCGTGGTCAAAAAGCATATACTCACGCATGCGCACCGTGCGCGGCGCGAAAGTTTCCACTTCATTGTCCGCCATCTTTGTTGCTCGATGTGCCGATGTTTCGCGGATCAGAATCAGCTTTTTCAAACAATGTAAGTCAGTTTTTATATTTATTTCGAAGTAATACAATACTTTTCATTGAGTAAAAACGCCTGAGCCGTTAAGGTCTTTAATGTACCGCCGGAAAAAGTGAAATATATTCGTTTAAAGTTCCGCTTCTGTGCTGCTGCGGGTAGGCTAGGCCTATGTTCATGATCATGGTCAACCATGTCAACAGCGATTTAACATACATGACATAGGCCTACATGACATAGGCCTAGCTCGTCATTGATTTAACGTACGTTACCATCATGCATAATGTGCCTCCGCATTGACAGTTGAACTTACGTTATCAGCGGGCAAATTATTCCATTTTGGGTGCCTCGTTTACCGAAATTTGTTGTAAATTCAAGTGTAAGAACTGTCATCGTAGCCTACTTGGCCACAGACCTGACGTACGCGAGCCAGCTCGTACGCGAGCCAGCTCGTACGCGAGCCAGCTCGTACGCGAGCCAGCTCGTACGCGAGCCAGCTCGTACGCGAGCCAGCTCGTACGCGAGCCAGCTCGTACGCGAGCCAGCTCGTACGCGAGCCAGCTCGTACGCGAGCCAGCTCGTACGCGAGCCAGCTCGTACGCGAGCCAGCTCGTACGCGAGCCAGCTCGTACGCGAGCCAGCTCGTACGCGAGCCAGCTCGTACGCGAGCCAGCTCGTACGCGAGCCAGCTCGTACGCGAGCCAGCTCGTACGCGAGCCAGCTCGTACGCGAGCCAGCTCGTACGCGAGCCAGCTCGTACGCGAGCCAGCTCGTACGCGAGCCAGCTCGTACGCGAGCCAGCTCGTACGCGAGCCAGCTCGTACGCGAGCCAGCTCGTACGCGAGCCAGCTCGTACGCGAGCCAGCTCGTACGCGAGCCAGCTCGTACGCGAGCCAGCTCGTACGCGAGCCAGCTCGTACGCGAGCCAGCTCGTACGCGAGCCAGCTCGTACGCGAGCCAGCTCGTACGCGAGCCAGCTCGTACGCGAGCCAGCTCGTACGCGAGCCAGCTCGTACGCGAGCCAGCTCGTACGCGAGCCAGCTCGTACGCGAGCCAGCTCGTACGCGAGCCAGCTCGTACGCGAGCCAGCTCGTACGCGAGTAATGGACGCGAGTAATGGACATGCAGGCTAGGCTTATGTGTAATTTTAGTCAGTGAAATGGTCTTCCAATGTCCCAAGAATAACATTTTTGACAAAAACAAACTGTGTTTGTTTTTATTTTCAGCCCTGGCTGACTGGTGACCATTCCTGCAATGATCTGGATGATTGACTGATAGATGCGTCCAACATCAAGAAGACAACCTGTAGAGGGCCAGCTGTCATGCTGGTTATTGCATGCTGTTCAGCTTGTGTTAATGCTACTAAATTTAAGGTAATTATTCTTCATGTGTACAACAATGAGGTTTTCGAATTAGTCTTACGACTGTGGATACATTCAGAACATCAATTAAGTAATTTTGTATCACAAACATGAAAATTAAATGTACACACATGTTTACAATGCACATGTAATTTTTAGATTAAAAAAGTGAATTACTGAGTGAAAGTATTTTGTCTATCAGTCATGCAACTCAAATTTCAAACTGATGCAACAAAAACATTAAATTTACTTCCAGAAGTATTTGTTAAATTCCCCCCTTTTTTTTTTTTTTAACTTTAGGTATCCAAACAGTGAGTGAATGTCAGTGACAACCTTCAACACGAGGATGCCAACCAAGGATAGACGGGTCCTACAGTGTTCAGTCAGTTCAAACCAAACTCTCTACTGCAAAATAGACCTCACAAATTTTGTTTCATTTTTTTTTAAATTAAGCAGAAAATACTTAAAGAAATTCTATTTATTGACTGAAAACCAATTTTTTGTTTAATCCTGACAATATCTTTGATTATATGGATTAGGTGACACAAGTGTTAGCTTTTGCATACTTGACATTTTTAAAATGTACTGAAAATGTACCACAATCATTAAATAATTGCAGCTACATGTACAACCTGACAGTTCATTTTCAATGATTACAATACATACATGTATATGTACCTGAATGCTGTATCCTGTGCAAGTTGGTTAAAATAATCAGCTATATAATAGACTTGTGAAACAAACTGTTCACACCATCAATTTATTAATGAAAAAACATCTGTGTGCTGTTAAATTGTACTTGTAACATTTGGTGCTCATATGTCTCTAAAAAAATGAAAGAATTGTTTGTACTAAGACTAGTAAGAGAGTCAACTGCATTCATTTTAAAAAAAGTTAACAAATGTTTAAGGATATTCGGAATTTATTAAAGAAAAATGTGTATTGAAGATAAAGCACTCTAAAAGCATTCTTTCTTATGTCTAAGTTTCCCTTCGTTGAATTTTAGGTGTTTCATTTTAAGTGCACCATTTCAGGATTACTTGTTGAATTTTTAGTCCATGAATTTTATTTATTTTTTTAAATTTTGAACACGAAATCGGGTTGCGAAATTTTAACCACGGAAATTGGTCAAAATGGCTGACCACGGCAATGGGGTTAAATTGACCACGGAATTGGGTTAAAAATATGACCACAATGGGGTCAAATATCGACCAAAATACGTGGTTATTTATACTGACCACGTCAGGTGGGGTCGTTTTGACCACGGATGTCGTCGGTGCATATTTGACGACGGGAACGTGGTTAAAAATGACCACGACGTGGTTACTTTTTAACCACGTATTTTTAAGAGTGTAGCTACGAAATCCTTTTCTCACGCGTCCAGTGTCGACTTGATACGTAACCTTCCCCAGGTGCTTTGTGATTTTGTAAGGGCCTTGCCAGTCAGCGAGTAGCTTGTTCGCAGACGTAGGAAGCAACACAAGTACCTGATCCCCCTCGATGTACACAACGTCACGAGCTTTTCGGTCATACCAATGTTTGGTCTTGGATTTTGCCGCCTCATCTTCTTCCTGTTTCATCTCCATGATACGGCTCATTTTGTCAGCGAGATCCAACACGTATTCAACTACACTCTTTTTGGTTCTCAGGCTGATTAGTCATCTTCCGGTAAGTGGCCCTTTGACTTCATGCCCGTACAGCAACTCGAAAGGACTTAAGCCCAGGTGTTCATGGGGACTGTCACGGTAGGCAAAACAGACAAACGGAATATAATCATCCCAGTCTTTTGCGTTAGTATCAGCGCAAAGTCGACGGAGAACGGCCTTCAAAGTTCCATTGAAGCGCTCCACGATGGCATTTGTTTGTGGATGGTAAACTGACGTCACGATGTGCTTTACACTAAGCAGTTGATACACCTCTCGCATCACTTCACTCATGAAGTTAGATCCCTGATATGTGAATATTTCATGAGGAAGTCCAACTTTGCAGACAAATTCGACCATGACCTTCGCAATTGTTGTCGCCTTCATGTCTGGTATTGGTATCGCTTCAGGGAAACGTGTAGCATGGTCGACAATAACGAGTACAAATCGATTTCTTCTATTGCTTAGGTTGAGGGGTCCCACAATGTCTATTCCCACACGATAAAATGGTTCACCTATCGTTGGCGTTGTCAATAATTAGGCTCGTTCTGATGTTAACCGCCTTGCAATTTTTTTGCAATTCGTCGCGTTTTTTCCATACTGGCGAACAGGTAACACAGCGCGTTTCGAGTAAAGCGGGTTTGAAGCTGAACTGCTTTTGTGCATTAGTTACAGAACCCTAGGTTCCAGTGGAATCAAACATAAAGACCCATACGGACCTTGGAAATGTTGAATTTGATGTTTTCGTGTTATTTGAGTTTTAGGAGTTGTAATATTTCATTTAGAGCTTTTCAAACGCGTTCGTCATTATGGAAAACACAGAAATCGGAACCAAATAGTTATTCTTCACTTTATGTGCCTTAATCGTCAGTATGAAAAAAAATGCCGCGCCATGTCACACTGCGTTGACATATTGACGAACCATATTGACGAACCAGTACGCAATGCACGCAAACAAAGGCAAATGAGTAGTAATCACATTTTCTGGCTGTTTTGACGCAATTAAGCATCAATTTGCCAATTTCATTACCACTTTCTACTATAATATATTAAACTGAGTTTGGTGAGTTGGCGTGGGCGAGTACGGCGACAAAACAAGAGTCTAGGCCTATATGAAGAAGCGATATTGAAAACCAGTCCTTGCAAGAGGTTCAAACACTTAAAATAAAACACTTGAGCAAGTTAATTCGATTCAAATTTGTGCTGTATGTTTATTTCATTCATTTCAATAACATTTGTGTAAAAGTTAGGTTTGAAAAATGTTGTTCATTTCTAGTTTAGTTTCCTTATGTGCTTTTTGGGCTGTACTGTGTAAGACACAATATGCCAATATGCGTTTGTCCTTGTTTATCAAACATCAAAAATTGCATATTTTATCTAGATTTGCAGAGGGGCATCAAAGTATTTTGTAGAGTGGTTCATGAAAGTCTTAAATAATTTTAACACTTGTGGCAATAACAAAGTGTTGTAATTTAAATTCATTGAGTTTTGCAAAGCTGAAATGAGTGTATTTTACATCATTAGAATATTGCCTTTTTTTTCAAAGGCTTAACATCTTTACATTTTGTATTCAATTTATGAAATATTTATGGAACTTCAAATCGATTTTTCATGCAACAAATCTTGTCTCATACCTTATTAAGACCATGTAGTTTTTTACACAAATCTGGACAATCAAAACTTTAAAGGGTACTTCTGCTTTGTTAAAACTTTAGAATTGTCTACAAATACATGTTCTTGCTGTTACATTGTAAATGAAATTAGAAGTTTTTGAGCGGCAGTCTGCAAGTGACAGGCTCGAGTCCCACCTCAGTCATCCCTTTGCCCAAATATTTAATTGTTATGATACACAGTCAGTTTCCCTTGTGATTAAACCTTTCTCAAAAGCTAAAAGTTTTAATTTCATGGAAACAATTTGGCCAGCGCCAATGAAGCATGTCAGGAAGTGCAAAGTATGAGCTGATGATCTGACGAGTCTAGCACTGATCAAAAACATTGATAGGGACTACTTTTTTTTGAGATGTGGCAATTCTTTGTAAAACTGCTGGTGTTCTGAATGTCTTATCACTGGGGTTTGACCTGTGCAAAGACTCATCAGATCATCATACTTTGCACTTGCAATACTTTAAGGACCTGCATCATATGCTCTACGGGGGTCTTGAGTGGCTAGCACCCATGGCGTACGTCTCTGACCGCAAAGGTTTAAGGTGCCAAACTCTCTTTCAAGGTGGGATATTTTTAGCAACACCGTATAATGCTTGTTATGCTGTACTCTGATTTGTTTGAGCTTTTTCCAATTGATTGGATCGCCTTCCTCCGTCTGGCGAACTTTTAGTATTCCAATCTAGGATATCCTGATGATTAACTTGAACAATTCTATAGGGAGACGGAGTTTGCCTCGCCAAACTCATAACAGTTGCTAACTGGGATGGCAAGTAGATATTGCCAGCTCTTTTAAAAGCCCGTTCTATTGTGCTGTGGGCAGAGTCACCCTCACTTTGACGGGGTACGCTCATAAGTCCGACGCCTCATAGGTCCGAAGCCTCATAGGTCCGACAGAATGGCATCCCCTAACCAAATAAAGGCTCATTGCTCCGACGCCTCATAGGTCCGACGCCTCATAAGTCCGACGCCTCATAGGTCCGACGCCTCATTGCTCCGATGCTTCGTAAGTCCGACAAATTAAATGCCTCGTTTTTCTGTTGTCGGACTTATGAGGCGTCGGACTTATGAGGCGTCGGACCAATGAGGCGGAATAAATAAATTTTATGCCTCATAAGTCCGACGCCTCATAAGTCCGAAATTTCGGACTTATGAGGCGTCGGACCTATGAGGCGTCGGACTTATGATGCGGCCCCGCTTTGACCATGTGCTGTTTCAAAATAATACAGAGTAATCTGCTTGACATTTTTTGCATTGTTAAAAAAATTTAGCAGCATTGTTGCAACTGGTGTGTTCTTGTTCTGTCCTGAACATCCATCCGAGAAGAGTGCTATTTCTTCTATTCCATCTGTATCAGCTTTTACAAGAAAGTCGTACAAATGTGATATCTCGTTGGATCCTCGGGAGGCAATCCCTTCATGCCAAAGATAACATGTACAGTCTCTGCTGTCAAGAACATAAACAGTAAAATTATAGCATGACAAACGTCTTTTGAAAAAGAGCTCAGAATTATTGCTTTATGGCAAAAAAATTACTTGCTGCATGTCAAATGTCGCCACTCGCAGCTTTTTATTTGTCAAAGACTTTGCCTTAAGTTCTGACTTCAGTTCTCTTACTTTAGTCTTCTCTTTTGTATGCGCTTCATATTTTTCCTGAAGCTGCTCTTTTTCTTGTGCGTTCGCTTTATAATATGCATCGCAGAGACTGCACATGTCTTTCTTAGGACGATGGAATTTAAGATCCATTGAAATAAATACACTGTAGTATAGGCTAAATTAAACTGGCTGATTGTTTTCATCTTGGTACATCTGGTACACCTTGTTAACAGTTAAGTCTGATGCTAAATACTGGCGGTGGTTATTTTTTTCGAGAGTAATGTGATTCAGTTCGAGGAAATCTCATTATGTGTGCTCTGAATCTTTGACTACTTCATTTTTTCTGTCGTCGGCATTTAGGCATGCCTCGCTTAGCAGAACCCCTTCTGTATTAATCTTACTTAAAGATGTTCTTACTTGACGCTCACTTATCCCGAGAGTATTAAGAAACAACATCCGACACACCCTCTGCGGAGTTCCCTTCTCATCAGGAAGATGATATTTGAGTGTTCTCTTTTTCCTACTTCCATTGGGTTTCAGAGGGTAGGAATGTTTAACATGGCTTGCTATAAATGTCCTTTGCTCGTGTAAATGCCCCGTGTCAAAAAATGCGTCCTGAATTGTTTTCCGACGAGTTGCAGAGAAATGTTTGCAGTTAAAGCCCATCATACCGCAGTAGTCACCTTTACATCCTGGTTTGAGTCCTCGACGTGCAGGAACGTCTTTTTTCCGATGTCATGCTTGTGTACTGCAGACCAAGATTTCGGCGCTTCTTTGCAGTTTTGTGTGTTGACAGTGGTTTCTGTACTGGCTTGGCAGGGTCTGTCTCCTCTGGTTGACTGCCTTCAACAAGATAATCTTCTGGCTGTGAGTGTACTGTTTGTGGGGTTTCCCGTTCGTTGGCTGTCCCACAAGCACTTGAGTCAGGCATATGTAGAGGCTGTTCCTCAGGAGTGACTGTCCGTTCAACAGTCATGTGGATTTCTTTTTCCTTCAACCCACATGCACTTGATTCAGGCATGGGTATGGGATGCTCCTCTGGAATAACTATCGGCTCATCCGTCATGTGGATTTCCTCATAGGCTGATATTTCTGGCACTTCTTCACTGATAGATGGTTCAGTTGTGTTCAAGAGCTGATTAAGTGGTACATCGTCCAGGTTATGAATGACGTAGTTTAGATGTTCGTCAAAGGATTTTTCCCCGGTGGCATGATTCAACTCTGTTTCGGTTGGCTTTGTACTGTTTGATTAATTTGGAAGAGCAAAACGATTATGAAGATGGCAGGGTGAGTTCTCTTCAAAAGCAAGCACAAACAAGCACAAGCAAGAGTTGCATGCCGCCCACACATCTTCTTGACACGTAAATGTCTCACACTTGTTTGCTTGGGTGTTAGGCAATGCTGGTTCTGTATTTCTGGTGAAGAGTCTTGACAGCGGCACATTTTCTGCATCGTCACTGTCACTCTGAGCGCCTTGACTGTCCCCACCTTCATAATCAACCACTTTTCCCGTCCACCATCTTTTTTCCTGCGTCCACCACATCAGGATGTTGCCACCTTTGCGAAGAGTCCGGTAGGTGTTTGATCTGATGTCTTTTACTTTCACGACGTTTGTTGTCCCATCTTGCCACTGGACAAGAACATCAGTCTCTGGTCCGGGAAAGGTGATTCTGTGAAATCATAGCAAACGAGCATAACATCAATTTAGAGTGTTCTCTAAATTCTTTTGGTTGATATACAATTCAATTTTAACACAAACGTTCCTATAGGCATTTGAGAGAAGGGGGGGGGGGGTACCTGAATAGGAAGATTGCATCGTGAAAAATAAATATCCAAACGGTGCTGTTTGACGATGGAAATAACAATCTCTATTTCAGATAGTAAACCAATCTAACACACGAAATACATATCAAGTATACAGAGCATAAATACAGCATGTCGAACACCTGTTCAAATGACTAAACTTATCATTTATAACATGTGTGCTTGCCCTAATGTAAGATTGAAAGATAACATTGTGCATAAAATACATGCACTTAGTTCATGCATATCAACATGGCGCGCAAGCGCAGCACACAGCCTTGGCCTATAGTACGCTCATGCCAGCTAGGCCTAGTAATATTATAAAACTCAGTCTAGTAATGCTATACTCGGCCATAGCACTGCTACGTACATCCATGTAAACATGTCTCACAGTTACAGCATGTTGATGAGTAGCTGTTCTTTCAGTGCATGTTTTTGTACATGAGCATTTATTCAATAATTTACGCTGTTGATGTTGCATGAGCCATACTCCAATGACGTGAACGCTAGCATCACTTACATACACAATACATAGAGCTGTATAATACATGCAACGCTACATAATCATACAGTACATGTACATAGCTACCGCCATGACATGTTTACAGATCTAACATTGTCTAACGGTAGGTCTAGGTCAGGCCTAAGACACGCAATCACAGGGATCTAATACACTGAAAATTGAGCTACTGAAACACAAATTTATGCATAAATGAAACTCAGGTCTTAAAAATCAATACATTGTCTTTACCTTTTACTAGGCTGCATTTTTACTGAAGACAAGACGATCGTTGTCAGGCCTAGGTCTACACCGTACCGATGTATGTAAATAACGGCAATGCAATAGTATGCAATGGAATTGATTTAGTTGTTCAGCAACTGTTACCCGTCGCTAGTCCGAAAAGTGTACGAGGTTTATGTAGGGTTACCAGTTTTTTTAAATTGGTTCGTCGGTATGATAAAACACACGGCCAGTGCAGAGTATTTTTTTACGTAGGGGCGAATACGGGTTCGCCAGTATCGAAAAGAAGGGACTTTGACTCTGAGCCTTTTCGTCAATCGGCGGAGTCCATATCTCAAAAAATACTTTAAATTAAGCTGTCAGATTATGGAATTAAAAAGGATGAGTCACGAAACCATCAGTACCACAAAAATCGCAATTTCGAAAAAAATACGCATATTCGCCGGTATGGAAAAAACGCGACGAATTGGCACAACTTCGACACCAGTTCTTGACATCTCGGATAACATTTGGCCAAAAGTAGTGACGGAGAATGTGGGTTTTCGTCTTTTCAATCCCAAGGTGACCAGAGAGAGGCACTTCATGTGACAATTTCAGGACTGATTCACGGAATTTGACTGGGACTACAATCTGGTGTTGAGTAAGCTCAGGGCGGCCATGAACTTGCCACTTGCGATACAGGAGGCCATCCTTCTCAAAATAGCAACAAGAATTATTTGGGAGATCTGCTTGCGGTAACACGTTTGCCCAAGCTTTGGTGAGAGAAACATCCTGTCGTTGTTCCCGTCGTAGTTTCGCCGGATCAAGTTCAAACAAGTCTAGGTGCTTGCTGTCCTCTCCAGGTGGAAACCACTCGGGGGCATTTGGATCAAGCCGACTGTCAGAGGTTGAGGTGTTGGTTTTGTCATTTTCAGGTTTGATGGTTGATTCTTTGGGTTGAAGAACTTGTTCATCGTCTGCCTCTTCCTGCATCTGTTGGCGGAGTCTGGACTCGGCTCTGGTTACAACTGCACCACAAAGCTTTTCTATATTGTTGCCCAGAAGGACATCACATGGGCAATGCATGACCACGACATCAGATTCAACCTAATTCCCATCAATGCGCAGAGTCACACGTGCTTTAGGCACCTCATCCACCATACCATTAGCAAGACGAGCTACCTCCACATCATCAATGAATTCATGATCAAGAATGAGATCGGGATGAATGACTGTAACGGTAGCATCTGTGTCTCTATACATGTCAGCTGGTCTTCCGTTTACCGTGCCATGGTAGAAATATTTTCTGGGGTATGTTCATGTAGAAGCGTTGGTATTGACAAAGTTTATTCCCTTCTTGGGACATGACTTGAGTAGATGTTGATCACTGTGACACTTGAAGCATCGCTTCCTCTGAGGTTGGTCAGTTACTGGAGATGGTTGTGCTAAATGGGGTGAGTAATTGGCTGATGATGGTTGAGACTGAGTATTGGGTGTGCAAGGGCATAACGATCAGCAGCAGTTGACATGTCTTGAAGTGTTTCAAATGTCCTCTCCTTGATCCAAACACCAAGTTGTGAGTTGACATTGCGGAGGAATTGTTCTTCAATGATCAACTGCGAGAGTTTCTCGAAACTTTCCACTTTTTGAGACTCGAACCAGCGTTTGCTCTTACGTTTCATGCGGATGATCCACTCGTTGTTTGTTTCTGTGTCACCCTTTCGAGAAGCCCGGAATTTCCTTCTATACTCTTCAGGTGTGAGGTTGTATCTGTCAAGCACTGCTTTCTTGATCTTGTCGTAGCTCCTGGTGTCCTCCAAGATCAATCTCATGAGCGCTTCCTTGGCTTTTTTTTTTGTTTGTTTCTTAATCCCAGGGTCGTGGGTTCGAGCCCCACATCGGGCGCCAGTAATTCCAGTTTATGTGCGGGATACCGTGATTCAGCTGGCGTGAGTCCACGACTTGCGTAAGCAATGACACGTTCTTTGCCGTTTTGCATTTGGCTCAACACCGCTCCAAGACCAACACCCGAGGCATCTGTCTGAAGGATGAAGGGGTTGGAATAGTCCGCATAAGTCAGTATTGGTGGCGACGTCAGATGGTGCTTCAGCAGGTCGAATGCTTTCTGGCATTCTTCATTCCAGATGAAAGGGGGCGCTGGACTTGACTGTTTCCGCTTTCCTTTCTTCTTGCGCTTTGGGTCACCTTATGTCAGTTTATACAGTGGGGCAGCGATGTTAGAGTAGCCCTTCACGAAGCGTCTGTAATACCCTGTGAACCCTAGAAATCTGAGAAGTTCCTTGCGATTAGTCGGAGTGGGCCAGTCTTTAACTTGGGAAACTTTCTCAGGATCAGTTGAGATACCCTGCGAAGACACAACATGACCAAGGTTCTTGACTTCGTCCTGCAAGAACTTAAGTCCGTGTTGACGAAGACAGGTAAACATCTTCTCTAGACACTTGATGTGTTCTTCAAATGTTGCTGAGTACACGATGACGTCGTCGAGATAAATTAAGACGGTAGAGTAATTTTGGTCGCCCAAGCAGGTCTGCATCAGCCTCTGGAAAGTCACAGGCGCATTTTGGAGTCCAAATGGCATCCTGCATGTTGCATTCGAAGAGACCCATAGGTGTTGTGTAGGCAGTCTTGGCTTGTCCTTTTCATCAACTTCCACTTGCCAATAGCATGAAGTCAGATCAAGCGTTGTTGCTCTGGCGGGATGTTTAGGACAAGCTTCCTCGCAGCACCTCCAAGATACCTGAAAATGGTTGAATATTGAAGATAGGAAGGCAAAGAAATTGACCAAGTGACCGGCGGTCCTGTGGAATATAGTTGAATAGGTCCGGAGCCCTCAAAGGGTGTCTGGGAATTGACGAAGTAGATGGTCGAGGTCGCTGCTGCTCTTGCCGCTGCATTCAGGAAGTGATGTGATTCTGCGTTCTAAATCTCTAAGATCAGCCACAAACTTCTCAGGAAGCGATGGGAAGTTCGGCAGGTCATCTGTAGGCGGGGCTTGCGGAGCATGTACATCGTCTGTGGATGGAGCATGGGCAGCACCTCGCTCCCTAGGTTCTCGTCTCTGATGAGTCAGTAAAGGAGGATGAAGAGGTGGTGTTCTATTCGGCAGATTGGTTCGGATTGTAGTGGGTGTTGGGAAGAGACGTTCGTCACAGGATCGCCTTCTGGTTGTAGACATGGCTTGATGTAGAATGATGAAGACTCCCAAGAATGCAACAAGAAATCTGGTAAGGGACCGGAGGCTGAGCTGGATGGAGTGTGGACGAGATGGAAGAAGTGACCTTTCTAATAGCAACATTCAAGAAAAGAACGAGAAAACAATGCACCAACAAAACAATAACATGAACCAAAATTAGTCAATGCAAGATTCAAACAAAGCAATAACACTAACCAACAATAAGTAAATGCAAGATTTAAACAAAACAAATGTTCAAATTAAGACCGATCACCTGGAAATAACTTCAAAGTTAATGGATAAAAGCAAAGTTAACGGATAAGAGCAAGTGATTAGCAAAACAAAAATACGACCAAGAAATCAATGCAATACCGAATTGATACCGAAAGAGCTATCCAATAAATGCAAACAAGATCAGTCCAAACACAATTTACAAGTAACGTCATGCAACGGTATGGTATCACTGAAATCAACAATGAAAATGCCAGTCAGCAAATAATGCAAAAGACGGCAATCACTTAATCAAAGTTGAGAAAAAAATTTGAAACGATTGGTCTGAGCAAAGCAATCAAAATATTCGAATAAAAACAGTGTCAAAAAGAGAATAAATGCTTTGAAACAAAGGAACAGTTTTGTAGGAACGACTACTCCTGTGAAACAATACTGGAAATTCAAAGCAACTGATTACCAACAAAATCAACAATAAATTCTTGAAAAGCGGAAAATAACCAAATCAGACTGGCAAAATAATCAGTAGAAGTAATGCATCCTAGTCTGACTGACAACTACCAGTGTATAAGACGCATAAGACTACAAAGTATCTACAGAATGTGCTTTATCTAATGAGGCGAAAGGCAACACAGGTGTATTGGCGATTCAAGTTGGCACTTCAAACACAATGATAACAAATACACAGTAGCACTTACTAAACGAGGGGAGGGGAGTCTTAAGTGATTGGAATGCAAAGACAGATGCACTTAAGAAAAAATCAAATACAATTACTATACTTGGCCTGGAAACCAATGGATCGAAAATCAATGAACCAGTCAAAACTTGTTTCATGAACAATAGACTTACGGCGTCTTGTCAACGGCAGGGATAAGTCTGTATGGAACTGGCTGTCTTGTAGCTTGATCGCCAACGCTTGATGATAGAAATGAAGACGGCTTCACAGGTATGGAATAGTATACAGGTATGGAATAGTATAGGAGTGGATACGAATAGCGAGCACCACTGCCTAATGTTCGGCGGACGCGGATCTGGACGAGGTCACAGGCGATGTTCAGCACGGGAACAAGCGATGTTCTCCACGGCCACAAGCGATCAATGTTCTGCACGGCCACAGGCGATGTTTTGCACAGCCGCGGGCTGATTTTTGAGGCGACCTCGGGCAATGTTCAGTGTTGTCAGGGCCGATGGCTCCCAGTACGGCCTTACAGTCGGGGAGATGGCGATTGGCAGGCCGGAGGTAGGCAGACCCTCAATCCAATGTAGTCGTCTGCTCGCTGGAGCTACAAATATATGACGCTGGATCAGCTGCCTCGGAACGTCCAAGCAGGATCAGACCCGCTGACGATCGTCAGGAAGTGGAGATGGCAAGTCCGATTTGCAGTCCTTACCCTCTAGATGTCAAGGACTCCAGTGACCCTAGCTTGTCGGGGTCAATAATTGGGAAGAGGACACGGCAACTATGTTCTGAAGGTTTATTTCTAAAAAAAACACGAAAAGGAAAGACGTTATAAATTGGATGTGTCTTCCCTGGTCTGCAGGGAAGTTTATGTTTTATTAATGAATGTTTTATTAATTACTGGACCGTAACAGCAATGTTGAAAATTCCCACAGCGCACGTACTGGACAAAGAGCCGTATTACGGGACGGCACCAAGCGGATGGATTGGGGAGGGCCACGCTGATTATTCTTGGCATGCCGAAAGACAATGACCACAGATGTAAGGACAGAATCTGAGGAGCAAAACTGAACATTACTAAGGGAATAAATGTGTGCTCCGGAGGTTTTTATCACTCGTTTAATACCGCTTAGAGTCTGGGTGCTGATAATTACCCGAGCCGGAG
This sequence comes from Patiria miniata, assembly GCF_015706575.1. NCBI lineage: Eukaryota > Metazoa > Echinodermata > Asteroidea > Valvatida > Asterinidae > Patiria > Patiria miniata. The sequence goes on along the minus strand of NW_024037065.1, from coordinate 1,022,034 downwards.
GCGAAGGTAATTATCAGCACCCAGACTCTAAGCGGCATTAAACGAGTGATAAATACCGACCGAGCACATATTTATTCCCATTCATAAATACCATATCCGTAAACAAATTTCAAATAATTCGTTCAAAAAATCCCGATTTTGTTCAACAAGTTCACTTCATGCTTTCTGAAACATCCCTCTAGCAAAATAATGGAGTGTTCAGCTGGCGAGTAAGATGTAAACAACCCTTTTATGAAGATTGACGCGCGCGTAACATGTTCTGCGCGATGTCACGCAGAGCGCACCTGGGGCGTTGCGTTTTGAATTTAGAACTATAAAATTCTGACTCGCTTGTAGTGTTGCGCATGCCTACGTGAGGATTGTGAACGTTCAACCAATGAAATGGTAAGAGGCACTGGATTTTTAGGAGTCCACATTTTATTGTGACACTGGAAAAGTGTTTAAGACCAGCTAGCCATGTCTTTATCATCCGTTTAATACCGGCCACGTGACGGGCTCTCGACCAATAGGAATAGCTAAACTGTCTGAGGTATTTATGAATGTAAGACAAAACTGACTTTTGAACATGTCGTCGAGAAAAAGCAGCAAACTCGCCTATGCGCATAAAACCAAAAAAGGCACTCAAGAAGACAGCGTTAAACATGGTGGTCTCATAGCTGGACGCACAAAATTGGCAATGAAATTGGAAGCCGGCTGTCCCGAGAATGATTTTCCCGGCGAGAGCCCTCAATCAATTTTGTTACCGAAAAATCCCTGTTTGGGTCCGAGTGACCCCCAATTTTATGAAAATAGCTGATGCCCGCAATGTAAGTGGCAATTGTAGCGGGAGCCAAGTGGCGCAAAGTCAACCATGCATAAAGCGGCAAACTTCAGCTACCGAAGGCCGCTTCATAAGTCTTGTGCGAGTTTGATGCAATGGCGGCGGCTAGCAGACGATCGACCTCAACATCTAGTACACCTGAGGAAGAACCAGCATTGGGAGTCATAATCAATTCTGCATCCGGAGCTGCTCTGCGAAAACGGGTCATCTGAAATCGGGACAAAGCATCAGCAATCGCATTAAACTGGCCTGGTACGTGTACTGCTTTAACTGAAACATTGAAGCGGAAACACTGTAATACGAATGGCCGCACAAGCTGCATGGTTTTTGGACAAGGTGAGGACTTCTTGTTGATGATCTGCATAACAGCAACATTATTGGTGTGAAAACGCACCTTGCAACCAGCAAACAGTTGGGCCCAACAGAGCACAACAACCAGGATTGGATAAAACTCCAAACAAATGCAATGGAAGGGGGGTTGCGCAATGATGTCATCTGGCCAACGGCCTTGAATCCACCTACCCTGAAAATAAGCCCCAAAACCAATGCTGCCTGCTGCATCAGTAAAAAGCTCAAGTGCCTCATTGGATCGCCACTCCCTCTTAGCAAACACAGAAAAACCATTGTAATGGATAAAACAAATCCAACCACATAAGTAAATCACCTCGAGCACCTGTAGAAAGGCGCACAGTATGATGAGGCCTGTTTAGCCAAAGGGAGAGTGCAATCAGACGCCGCAAAAAATCTCGGCCAGGGGAAATCGCCCTGCAGAGGAAATTTCAGTGAGTCAACTAATGACTGTACCCCGTGAAGGGATGTCTTGCGTTTACCCAAAACTGCTCGAATGTGCTCAGAAGTAGCCTGTACTTTGTCTGGAGAGATACGCACTTCTTCTTGCATGGTGTCATTCAGTAATGCGTGACGAGTAAGGTTGTGTACTATCCGCTCTCTTTTTTTTAACATAAATTTTGCGTCATTTTGAAAGAAATATTGCCACTTCTGTTTACAGTCATTTTAGATAGACACATCTTACCATGACTGACAAGGATCCAGCAACTAAAGCATCTCGGAGACGCCGAAAACCCAGCTCAAAAAAAGATCTCCCGAGCCCGAATGAAAGCGACCAAGATGGCGGCTATGTTGCGTCATGCGTATGCAGTGACAAGCTATCGATCACTGACGACAAGCTTGACAAGGTTCTGGCGTCAATCACTAACATCGAATCACGACTGAGCTCCCTAGAGCTTAAGCACTAACCGACCCACCAGAAGGTGTCTTCAAATGCCACAGACATCGCTGAACTCAAATCATCTGTAACGTTTGTCCAGAAAGTCATGACGCCATCAAAAAACTGATCAACACAAAAACCGAGTACAACCTGCGGATCATCAGGAACCTAGAAGACGAGATTGATGACATCCACAATCGAAGTCGCCGTAACAACGTTGTCATCCAAGGCATTCCTGAGAGATCTGAGGCCGGATCGGAATCGTGCGAGGGCTTCGTCCATGAGCTCTTGGCCAGTCATCTGAAGCTCCAGGGTGCCGACGAGATCGAGATCGACCGGGCACATCGCACGGGTCCACCACCCGGTACAGGCTCAGCTGCAGCACTCAGCTCACCACGCCCAAGACCAATTCACTGCCAGCTTCTTCGATACAGCGATCGCCAATTCATCTTAAAGAATGCAGCAAAACATCTGAAGAACAACAAGTTCAAGGGCAACAACATCTTCATAACGGACGACGTCACACCCAAAGTCAGGGCCCAACGCAAGCAGCTGAGGGAAATGCACCTGCGACGCATTCAAAGAGAGGAGCGGGTCCACTTTGCGTACATTCCTTGGTCAGTACCAGCCATGATCAGGTACAAGATCCAAGATGGCCCGTTCAGATCATTCCGTCTTGAGGGAGACGCCTGAAGTCAACGATGCATCACAATGTACACTTACATTTAATCTTCACTGCTCTATTCATGTCCTTTGTTTTTTGTTTTTATGTGTGTGTATTTGTGCCTCAGTGTGAGACAAGCCGACATCACAAGTTTATCCTGTTTATTCTGGTGGGTTCTATTTCGTGCTTGATATGTTTTGATTTTATTTTTATTAATTAACCAATAAACATACCCTATTTAATGACTTCTGATATAGATCCAGATACAAATTTTGATATTCCCGACAACAATTGCTATTACTACGACCAGGATGAATTCAGTGATCATTTCATTACGAACACCGATATTAAATTATTACATTTCAATGCTCGTATTTTACGAAAAAACGTATCAAGCAATAATCAGTATATTAACTTACTACGGAAGGATTTTGCGGTTTTGGAAAATCGGAAACCTGGTTAAATGATATTCATAACCCTCTAATACAAATCCCAAACTATGTCATTGAGGGAACCTGCAGACAAGACTAGAGGGGTGGTGGGGTTGCACTATACAAGATGATTTGGTATATAAAGTTCGCAACGACTTATCAATTAACAATTCTGATATTGAATCATGTTTTATTGAAGTTATAAATACAGGTAAAGCGAATGTTATTATTGGAACTGTCTATAAACCCCCCTGTGTTTTAACCAACAACTTTACAGAATGCTTTAGTACTGTTTTGTCACTTATATCTAGTGAAAATAAAAACATGTTATATAATGGGTGACTATAATATCAACTTACTTGAGTATGATATTGACAACAGTGTGCAGACCTTTATGAATACTGTTCTATCTCAACCATTTTATCCAACTATTGACAAACCAACAAGGATCACTGCCGATAGTGCAACTCTAATTGATAACATTCTAACCAATGACATTTCGAATCTTTTCTCTGTTGTATTGATGACTGACGTCACAGACCATCTCCCCGTATTCTTAGTAACCAACAGTGTCAAAGAAAGTCCCCGAACCAGCAACAAATTCCAGAAACGTACTTTTAATGCCAGAAATGTTGAAAACTTCATTTATGATCTAAATATGATTGATTGGGATTTCGTAATATCATTTAACGATATACATCGTATGTATAATGATTTCCTATCAAATGTCCAACAACTATATAATAAAAACTTTCCTTTACAAGATGTTAAATGCCGATACAATAAATGTAAATTCCCATGGTTATCTGATGGTTTTACATTTCTATCAGACGAAAAAATCATTTGTACCGAAAATTTACGAGGAACCGACTGCAACTAATAAATCTGTTTATACTCTGTAATTAAATTAGCCAAAAAAGAACATTTATACACACAATTTAGCGAAGTGCAAGGTAATATCAAGGGTACTTGGAAAGTTATTAATTCCTTACTTAACAAGCGCATGCAAAATGTAAGCACATCTTACTTCTCTCGGGATGGTAACGAAATTAACAATGACAAGAAAATTGCAGAAGCATTTAACGACTACTTTGTTAACATCGGCAGTAGCCTCTCCAGTGAACTCCCGTTATGTAACACTTCCTTTGATTCATTCTAAGCAACAAATGTCCAAAATCACTGTTTCTTACACCTATTAATTACCAAGGAAGAGGATGTTGATTATCTTAACAAAATACCTTCTGGGAAGGCCCCTGGATTTGATGGTTTAAGTTCTTCTGTCATCAAACAAGCACGGTATTCTTTAGCTAAGCCTTTGTCTGACATCTCTAACAAGTGTTTGACAGCTGGAGTTTTTCCCGATGATCTAAACATAGCCCAAGTAACACCGATATATAAAAAAGGTTGTAAGCATAACATTACCAACTATAGACCCATATCAGTCCTATCTACATTTTCAAAACTATTCGAAAAGCTTATTTATAAACGATTAGTATCTTTTATTACTAAAAATAATATTCTTTCTGAGTCTCAATTTGGATTTAGACAAAATCGTTCAACTGAATTAGCGATATCATATGTAGTCAATAAATTATGTAATGCAATTGATCAAAATAATTTCTCCAACAGCTTTGGACCTTCTGAAAAGTTATCTGTGTAACAGAAACCAGTATGTATCGGTTCAATCTGTAACTTCAACTAGCCGATTTAGTACGTGTGGGGTACCTCAAGGTTCCGTATTGGGTCCTCCACTATTTCTTCTTTATATTAATGATATATGTAATACTTCAGACACTGTAACATTTTGTTTATTTGCAGATGATACAAGTTTGTTGTACACTCACGATAATGTAGATGAAGCAATTAGTAACCTAAATATGGAACTTGAAAAGATAATGATGTACATGGCTCCTCGCAAATAAACTATCTATTAATGTCGTCAAGTCAAATTATATGATATTTTTGTGCCAGTCAGTACAAGTACACACAATCCGTTCCTCTGAATTTAAATAACTCAAGGCCTAATCAGGTTAAAATAACTAAATTCCTGGGTGTAACTATTGATGAAAATCTCACTTAGAAACATCATGTTGATAAAGTAGCGAAAAAAATATCAACGAACGTTGGAATAATGGATCGTTTGAAATATTATCTTCCGAGTAAGATTTTATTAACATTGTATAATTCATTTGTTTTACCATACTTAATACTCAATCTCGACCTGGGGCATTTTGCCATCTAAGTGTAAACAAATTACTTACTTTACAGAAGCGAGCAGTTCGTGTAATTTCAAATGCTGGCTATCGTGATCATTCTGCTCCATTATTTGCTAAATTAAACATATTACAATGTAATGACTTATATTACCTTAATTTAAGAAAATTAATATATAAATTTGAGCATAATCTACTCCCGTCCTGTTTTGATTCTTGTTTTACCTTAGCATCTAAGGTTCATGCATATAACACCCGAGGTAGTGCTAAGGGAAATTTGTTTGTCCAATTTAACAGAACGTCAATGTCAAAAAAAATGTTATTCATCAAGGCACCTTGTACTGGAATAGTTTCGATGATTCTCTTAAACTGTTACCCTAACTATCTGTCTTCGTCAAAAATTTAAAAACTCATTTTATCGAATCATATTCATAAATTGAAATGTTATATGTGCATTAATTAATATTTAGGCCTTGTCTCACACACTTGTCCTGTCTGTCTCCCGTTGTGTATTGTTTGTTCCTTGTTGCAGTGCTTTGGTTGTATGTCTGTCCATAGGTAAGGGCACAAAAGCGTCTGCTTAACCTTATACCTAACTGTTGTCATTTAACGTTACCCTTTTTAGTAATCACTGTGACATAACTGTCATATATATTACTACTGACCTTTCTTAATTTATACATGACTGTACATAATTGTAATGATTGACATAATTGAAATAAATGTTTCCAAACTAAACCTTAACTAAACTATCTAGATGACTTTTTATTTGTGGGGTCCTGTGCACAAGTTTGTGCACAGCTGTTAGGCAGTATCAGTCAGTTTGTAGGGAGCTGGGCGTTCCACTTGCAGCTGAGAAAACAGTGGGTCCGGTACAAGTCATTACTTATTTGGGTTTGGAGATTGACACCATGCGAGAAGAAGTGCATATCCCTCCAGACAAAGAACAGGCTTTTTCTGAGCACATTGGAGCAGTTTTGGGTAAACGCAAGATATCCCTTCACGGGGTACAGTCATTAGATGGCTCACTGAATTTCCTCTGCAGGGCGATTCCCCTGGCCGAGATTTTTTTGCGGCGTCTGATTGCACTCTCCCTTTGGCTAAGCAGGCCTCATCATACTGTGCGCCTTTCTACAGGTGCTCGAGGTGATTTACTTATGTGGTTGGATTATTTTATCCATTACAATGGTTTTTCTATGTTTGCTAAGAGGGAGTGGCGATCCAATGAGGCACTTGAGCTTTTTACTGATGCAGCAGGCAGCATTAGTTTTGGGGCTCATTTTCAGGTTAGGTGGATTCAAGGCCGTTGGCCAGATGAAATCATTGCGCAACCCCCCTTCCATTGCATTTTTGGAGTTTTATCCAATCCTGGTTGCTGTGCTCTGTTGGGCCCCACTGTTTGCTGGTTGCAAGGTGCGTTTTCACACCGATAATGTGGCAGTTATGCAGATCATCAACAAGAAGTCCTCACCTTGTCCAAAAACCATGCAGCTTGTGCGGCCATTCGTATTACAGTGTTTCAGTTATAACAGTACACGTACCAGGCCAGTTTAATGAGATTGCTTATGCTTTGTCCCGATTTCAGATGATCCGTTTTCGCAGAGCAGCTCCGGATACAGAATTAATTATGACCCCAATGCCGGTTCTTCCTCAGGTGTACTAGATGTTGAGGTGGGTCGTCTGCTAGCCACCGCCATTGCATCCAACTCGCACAAGACTTATGAAGCGGGCTGGAAATACTTTTGCTGTTTTCGGCAATAACCTTTTTTGGCGCGTCCCCGCCTACGGTAGCTGAAGTTTGCCGCTTTATAGCATGGTTGTCTTTGCGCCACTTGGCTTCCGCTACAATTGCCACTTATGTTGCGGGCATCAGCTATTTTCATAAAATTGGGGGTCACTCGGACCCAACCAGGGATTTTTTGGTAACAAAATTGATTGAGGGCTCTCGCTGGGAAAATCATTCTCGGGACAGCCGGCTTCCAATTTCATTGCCAATTTTGGAGCAGATAACCAAAGCTTTGAGATCAATTTGTGCGTCCAGCTATGAGACCACCATGTTTAACGCTGTCTTCTCGAGTGCCTTTTTTGGTTTTATGCGCAGGCGAGTTTGCTGCATTTTCTCGACGACATGTTCAAAAGTCAGTTTTGTCTTACAGTGATGTTCAGTTTTGCTCCTCAGATTTCTGTCCTTACATCTGTGGTCATTGTCTTTCGGCATGCCAAGAATAATCAGCGTGGCCCTCCCCAATCCATCAGCTTGGTGCCGTCCCGTACTACGGCTCTTTGTCCAGTACATGCGTTGTGGGATTTTTCAACATTGCGCCCACAAGGTGCCATCCCCTTTTTCTGTCACTATGATAGTTCCCCACTTACACAGTACCAATTTAATGCAGTGTTACAGAATGCACATACTTTTGCTGGGCTTTCGGATCAGGGCGTTCGATGGCATTCTTTTTGTATTGGGGCAGCGTCCTTGTCCTCTCAATTAGGGATATCTGAGGTTTTCATTCGGGACATGGGGCGTTGGAGTGCGGATGCGTTTAACTCATATATCCGGCCCACTCCATTTTGCCATTTGACAGCAGCCTCACCTGTTACTTTACAGTGTCATGGTAGTGCATGAATTGCAGGGTGCGCCGGTTAGGAATACAGGCCACCCCCCCCCCAAGAAATTATGGCTTTGTGGCTTAGTTTTCTCCATATACTTCCTGCTTGAATTAGTCTTGCATTCCTTCGCATTTTATAAAGATGCCGTGTGGATTATTGTGGACTCGCTCATCTGCCGGGCACAACAGCAGCTTGGTCTCCCTGTTCGGGTTACTTGGCGAGGAAAAGGTGGTGCAGGGATCCCTGATTTTCCTTCCATGCTGGACGACCTCAGTCGTACCCATCCCCACCGGCGTTGTTAATCATTCACCTTGGCACTAATAATTTAGTGGATATTGTATTGATTGATTGATTGAGTATGGCCTCCGGCAAAAGATCTCTGTTTTTTTTACGAGACTATGCCGCTTCCTTCCCTAATACATGTGTCACACCATGGGTCTGTTTTTCCCAAAGGCGGACATCACAGTGGGTAGTTCTGACTGGAGTGATACAACGCTAGAACAAATTACTATGTTATGACACCAAGAGTTTGCAATGAAAATATAAATAATTTAATTAAATTCCAAATGCCTACTTACAAACATTCTGGATTCGTTTTAATTCCTAAATATTACTATGCTTTAAACCCACCACCATTTAATTATGTACATCAGTTCCAAGCTCTGTCTGAGGGAGTCAATGGCACAATGTTGGGACTAGTGCCCTGACTCAGTTACACTTTGCTGTACACGGTCGGATGGTATTTGCAGCCAACTGTGTCGACTGGGAGTCACACTTGTGGTCCTCAAACCGCAGGTTGTCTTTGCAGCTGTATCCTGGCTACAGAGTACTCGATGGCTGCCCTGGCCACTCAGACAGGGGGTTTTCCACACAGGAGCGTGTCCACGCAGGATGGTATCCACACAGGATGGGACTCACGAAGGACGGTGTCCACACAGGACGGGGTTCACCAAAGACGGGGTTCACCAAGGACGGGGTCCACACAAGACGGGGTCCACACAGGACGTCTCTCAGGGAGAATATGCGTGATGCAGTTCCATACAGGAAATTTCCCCAGGATGAGAAACACCTAAGGCATAACCTGTGTTTCCACGCTCAAAGATACGGTGTGTCTGCCCTGCAGTTCATGCCTATACACCCATACATTCACTTACACACACTAACAGTAATTACAATGGAACAGCGCCCCACACTGTTGGCTTGGATGTCATGACCTCTGTCCTGTTTACAATTCAGGTCATGACATCCGGGGTCTTGTGTTCTATCGCGCATTCACGTCGCATGATCCGGCTTTCGATGCCGTAAAAAAACGTCAAATTGACACAAAATATCGTTGCAGAGCACGATTCTGGTGAAAATACACAACTGTTGACTTTGCTCAACGATATTCAGAAGATATTATCGGCACTGGAAACGAAGATTGCCCCGAATTTGGAGGAAACGTCAGCCGTTACAAAGGACAGTGTGGTCAAAACGACACAACACGACAAGCCCGATTGCGCCTGTGATAATCAGGCAGACACACCAGCCACTGACACCGGTGCGGCCGCCATCAGTAAAGAAGATATCCAAAAGGAATTCAGTGCGGTTAAGGATACCGTCTCACGAGTAGGCCTACATCTGGACTCTTCCCTCAGGCTGTGTGAGGGCCCCTGCCCATCAGTTACCAATAATAAAACTGAGAGGGCACTTTCTGCTACAAAAGAGCAGTCGCTACGTAGAAACGGCTCTGAAAGTGCTTCAACTAGCGACCTTCACAAGAATGAAAGTGTGGGTCCAGCATTCTTGGACCAGCTGGCTGTAATTTTGAAAGCCAACTTGGACTACAATCAGCGTGAGTACGAGGCAGTTATTGTGGCATCACAATTCGACGAGGATACCTCCAAGTTGTTTCACAGCTTTCAGAAAAACAATGCTTGCTTCTCTGATCGAGGGGTGAACCAGCTAAAATTAACAGCTGAACTAGCCGCAGCTTCAAGAAAACCAGCATCATGGGCACGTTCAAATACTAGGTCATATGCCTCCAGAGGCAGGGGTTATTCTTATAGAAATTATGGTAGAGGTGTAGGTGGTCGTGGTCAAGGTAGAACGGTTGTGTTCCATGGCTTAGCAGCCAACTATCCTCCCAACCAACCTCAATATGGAGGAGAATAGTTCTGAATCATGCCACTCTCTAACTATTCCAAGTGGCAAGAAATAGGTGCGTCGCCTACTGTTATTAGTTGGCTTCAATGCGGTGTTACACTACCGCTTACCACTGACCCACCGGTGATTGAATTACCTAACAGAAATTTTGCAAGTGATCAAATAACATTTTTGAATAGTGAGATTAAGAACTTGCTTCAGAAAGGTATTATTGCCAGATGTGCCTTTAAACCTAGAGTTGTCTCTCCACTGAATGTGGTACCGAAGAAGGGGAAAAATAAGTGGAGACTTATTATTGATTTACGTGTTGTTAATTCTTACATTGATGCTCCCAAGTTTTCTAACAAGAAAATTGACGTTGTTTATTCATTAGTGAAGAGTGAGGACCAGTTAATTACGATTGATCTCAAGGATGGGTTTTATCATGTGCCTGTTTGTGAATCTCATCAAACCTTTCTAGGTTTTAAATGGAATCATAATTATTATTGCTGGACCAAACTTCCACTTGGGTTAAATGCCTCACCTTACTTCTTTGCAAAAGTTTTGCGACCGGTTCTTGAATATGTTATGGTCTGTGGTTTACGTGCAGCCCTGTTTGTTGATGACTGGTTACTTGCGGCATCCCCAAGTAATATTGCTGCTCAATCAGACTTCCTAATTGCCACTCTTGAGGATCTTGGGTGGACAATTAATTATGACAAATCCTCATTGGTACCTGAACGAACAAAATTGTGGATCGGGTATAATATCTCAATCTGCCCGGGCACTGTGCCAACAAACAGAAAAACTAATGACACTGTACTCACAGTACTCAAACCAGGCAGGAGGGTGTACATATGCGGAGGCAGTAAGTAACTGAATGTGTTGTCTTGATACAAAATGTTGTTAACATATCATTATTATGCAGATGCTGATGTATGATAAAGCACTTAAGTTCCCTCTTAAGGGACTTGAATGTACATCATATTGTAAAGACGAACGGGCAAAATGTTTGCAACCTCACATTTTTAGACAGTTAGACAAAGCCCGTACCACACTCATGCTGATAGGGGGCCAGAAATTGCCTTATTATTTATTAACTAACAAATCTTCAACATGACCACAAAGTTCCAAAAATCTCTCAACAGGGCAAAAGTTCATCATGAGATATTTTCAACCACAGAATGTTTGAGGAGATTTATATTATTCAATAGGTTTATGCTTTTCTCTTTGCTATTTCATAGTTGTTTCTCAACAATATGTCTTAAATCGGGCAATCAACGATATACATGTAGTGCGTCACCTAGAGGTTGGCACGGAGAGGCAATTTTTGAAGTTTCCACCCGACAAAAACATGTCCCAGTTTAGTATTTTAGTATAGAGTGGGTCATTCTCCGCAACAGAAGGAGCACTGGTTAATTAAAACTGCTACTCAAAAAACATGTACATAACTTCTTCTCTGGCAAACAAGCATCAACACTATATGAAAGTTCCCCGCTTGCAGAATGCAAAAAGCTTTTTTTTTTAGTTTTAGTTTCCCACAATGCACTGTGAAAATGGCATTCCTGTGGCAACCTCTCGGTGGCACAATGTATTGTGAATGCCCTGAATTAAGCAGTAATTTATTAATAGAGATTTTTTACACACTGTGGGAACAGAAAAGCATACTTGTTGGCTGCATTGTTCTTGTGGACAAAGAAAATAAAAGGCCAATAATTCTGAGGTTTGTTCTAATCTTTTCCAGGCAGTATACATCTTGGACTTCCCAGGCATCTCACTGCCAGCAGGCTGCAGCAAGAAGAGGATTGCAGACGAGCTGCGTCACACTACGACAAAAAACAATGGTATTATTTTGTAGTGTCATAATGTTGAACAAGATTACTCTACAAAAAGAAAAGCAAAACTGTTGGTGAAACTCAAACTTTTGATCCAACAAAATTTGTTTCCTGAATAATTTATGATGAATTTAAAATGAAATGAGCCGTGCGTAATAAATGGCTGTATGCATAATTGAAGCTGGTTTCTCAAAAGGGTGAGCACGTGAGATATTTGCTTTTTGAAGTGAACTCTTCAGCCAGCGTAATATATACGGGGCACTTTTTTTGTGAGGGGGGAGGGTTAAAAGGAAATAAAATCAAGTACTGTCGAGAAAAATCACCCAGGTTAATGTTTTAGTATTAACAATGCATCAACATCATTCCCAGGACTAACTTTATTTCCAACCTCGTTTCCAATAGTAAGCTGTGGCATGGGAACGTGCTTCACGTAATATGATTCAATACCGCAATAGCGAGAAATGGATTTTTTTGGTAATTTGGTAGTGTTAATTTTCGGCATTTTTTTACCAGTTTATTCATTCATTGTAATAATTATGCCTACACCTTCTAAAACGTAATACTAGCTTTTTGGCTGTTTCGGCACTTTTGCCGAAACAGCCTTTGTTTTCGTTAAGATTTTTTTTTTTTTTTTTTTTTTTTTTTTTCTTTTTCAGTCATTTTGCCCATAGCATTTGTACACGTTTTTTTGTCACCGGCACTTTGGGCACTAAAATCAATCCGATTGACTTTATACTTGGCACACACTTAGACCAGCATCTGAAGTTGTGTGCCGAACATTGACGTCATCGTGACGTCATCGACTGATTTATTATAGAATTTTGAATATTTAATTTTTCCCATAGACTTTGTACACAGAAATCGAAAAAAATTGTCGATTTTCAAGGGGCATTTTTGACTCTTTGCCAGTAATTCATTTGCACCAATCTTTGTCCAAGCAAAGACCCTACTTCAAACAACATTGTGTAATGATGACGTCATGATGACGCCATCCGGTGTGTATTTATAGGCAATTAAATTGTGACACTTTTAATATTTAAAAATGCATAAGAAATCAACCGTACGCGTCCGCAGCATTCTGTTACCGGCAAGTGGTAGAGTAGGTTGAAGTCTTTATTTCATTCAGTGTGCGTGAAATCACGTGACCCTTGCTTCCGGTCGAAAAAGGCCAAAACCGGAAGTGGCTTATTATTTAAAAATGGTAATAGATATGAACTTGCTTTTAACGGTGTTAGTCTCTTGGCTAAAAGTATTCTTCAAATCATCTACCAATGACGTCATGCAATCTTCGAGCGCCCTCTAGCGACAGGTTGAAAATTTGCAAAAATGTATTTTGAATAGATGTCTGTGGCGAAGTTTGTCGGAATCGCCTAAATATTGGTGTATATGATGACCTTGACCCACTTAAGACGTGTGCAAAGTTTTAGGCGAATGACGTCATCAGACCGGATGTTATAATAAACAGACCCTTTTTCATTTGAAAATTCCTGAAAAATCAACAATGGCAGTTTTATGTTAGTTTTTACTTTAATTGTCGATTTAAGGGTAGGTCTAACACATTTCAAAGCTTCAAGGCAATAAGCGAACTCGGACATGCCCTGCGCACGCTTAAAACTTCAGGTTGGCAATACATCTGCTCTTAAACATGCACAGAACGTCTATATGTACATACACGTACGTTACGCACATACTGTACATGTACATCCTACATGTAATGTCAGTCAGCCTGCAGAGCACGTGTTGCCGCGGTCAAATCCTTTCCACATCATATCACAGTGACCGTTTTAGCCGATTTTCGGCTAACTTTGACAGATTTTTTTGTTCGTGCATGCGCATGGTCAGGGACGTATAATAAAAAATCATAATGCCGAAAAGCCCTATGTTACGTATTTAAAGGTGCAGTTTTTCTGCAGTGGGATTTTCCACAAGTCTTTTCCTATACAACACTAATATCTTACTGAGTAGTTTTGAACTTCAGCCGAGAATTACTATGAGAAGGAGAGAGAAATCGTATTTTTTTCGCGCTGTCATTCGATTGAACATATTCCTAAGGGTCAGAATATCAAGTAATATTTCATGAAAATGTTTCAGTTCAAAGGCAAATTACAAATTTAAAGGTGAATTTTTCTGCAGTGGGATTTTGTTTTTAGCCCGTTAATTTAGTACACGTGTTAGCCCATTGACTTAGTACACGTTTTCAAGCCACCATTTCTATAACTTGGCGATCTAGAATCGTCATCAATGTAACAGCCAAGGAAGACCATCATACAAAAATTATGCCAAGACTATGATGTCATGATGACGTCATCACCTAATTTTTTTTATTGATTTTTGAAAATTTACGTGCATATTATGAAGTCCTATATCTACAGAACTGTAAGTCTGATTGGGTTGAAACTTGGTATGTGGCTAGACCGGGATGTGTTATAGGTAGGAAAAAATTAGGTGGTCGAGACCTGAACATGATTTTTGCGGGAATTGATAGAATTATCGAGGGTCTTCATTTTTTAAATATGTGCAAATAAATCACGTGACCCTTTCTTCTGGTTGAAACCGGAAGTGCTTTGTAATTTAAAATTGGTGAAAGACGCGAACTTGCTTTCAACGATGTTTCCTCTGGCTAAGTTGTTCTTTATCATAATATTAAAGTAATAGATGAAACTTTATGTGACGTCATCATGACGTCATCACGTGACATGTGACGTCATAATTCAAAGCCCTATGCGAATGGAATCACATATTACATTTATATGCCACCATTTATTATAAACAGAACTACACATCCTTCGTTGATGGAACACATGTCACATGTCACAAAAAGCTACCGAAACAGCCCTATGTTTGTCCACAAACATATGTCTAGTTCAATTTGCTCTTATTAATGTAAAGTGTGATACTTCATATCAGGGGTGGGGGAGACGTTCACCTCCCCCCACCCCCGAACCCACACTGGCTATACCATTAGGGATGGTAAATGTGAGAGCTGGTTAAAGTTGGAGGGATTAATATTCCAAATATTTTCTTAAGATTTCTATTCTTTAAGGTTTTCTTACCCCTCCCCCACAGCTTTGTCTCAGCATTCAACATGCACATGGCACTGCCATTACGTTAGTGTAATGTGGAATATTTATTTTTAAAAAGTCGAAGAATGGGCCAAAACAAGTTTCAGGGAAGTAATTGTAAGGCGAGACATGACTCTGTTTTAGATCAGTGTTTTGAAAAAGTTAAATTCAGTTCGTCATCACAAGAGTAAGAAATTCGTCTTTGTTTGCTCTCACCAACAGGCATTGCCACGACTCGAACAAACACAAGGTAAGATGTCGTTTTCCGTATGCCCTAATGCTCCAGGTCATCCCCTAAGACAAAGAAAGTTCAACTATGATTGGGCAGCATTTAGCAATTCTGAAGGAGATCCTACACCAAGGGCATTAATTTTTGACGTTTACTTTAATCTCCACATCTTTGAGGTCACTAATAATAATTTAAAAAAATATTTTCTGCACAATCTGCATTACAGACTGTTCAAATGCCCATTACAATAGCTTTTTATATTTAACTTCCAAGGAAAACAATCCATTATGAACTGTATCGCAGACCTCTACAGAATGAAATTACGGCAACTTGCTGTTTTCAAACAACATATTTGTAAATTAAATGCATGTCCCTGCTTGCAGAGAAGTCATATGTTTACACGTTTGAACTAGGTGCTTGAGCAACATAACCAAAAACGGAATCTTGGAAATCCTGAAGAAGAAAATGCAACATTTTGAGGCTATTATCAGTGGACAGGTAAAGTTTGAACACTATCACGACCATACCCTTACAGAAATGTCCCATGAGCATCCCATGGGATTCCCATGGGGTCCCATGGGATTCCCATGGGACCCCATGGGAAACCCATGGGGTCATCAAGAACACCATGTAAGTTAACATGATCACCATGGAAGATTTTATGCTCATCATGGGAGATTGCATGGACAACATGGGAACACCATGGGGATTTTACGAGCTCCATGGGAACACCATGGGAACACCATGGGGATTTTATGAGCTCCATGGGAACACCATGGGGATTTTATGGACACCATGGGAACACCATGGGGATTTTATGGACATCATGGGAACACCATGGGAATTTATGGACACCATGGGAACACCATGGCGATTTTATGGACACCATGGGAACACCATGGGGATTTTATGGACACCATGGGAACATCATTGGGATTGTATGTCACCATTGGAACACCACGGGGATTTACTGGACACCATGGGAACATCATGGGGATTTTAGACACATGGGTACACCATGAGGATTCGGACGCCATGGGAACACCATAATGTGGGTGATATAAATTATGGACACAATGGGAACACCATGGAGATTTAAAAGGCAGCACGGGGACACTGCCGGGTTATACTGGATAACATGCATGTGCCATGGAAAACCATCATAGACCCAATTGCACTCCCAAGTTATAGGCAAACCTTTCTTTGATTTAAATACCTATTCGCCTAGCTGTAAATTTGAATTCAATTACAAATATTTCCCTTGTGGCCATAGAGGTTATCAAGAATTCTATTTGTTATGCTGACCATGGGAAACTCTTGTGGATGTTCACCAATTGAACACAATGGGATAAACACCATGGGACACCATGGGAACACCATGGGAACACCATGGGACACCATGGGACCACCATGGGACATTTTTGTGAGAATCGCTTACAATAACGAGTGTTGTAATTTCACATTTTTGAATTTTTCTGTTGATAAGTGAAGTTAAATGATGCATACAGTATTTTTTTTATGTGGAAAATGTGGCATTTAAACTTTGAATAATATTGATTCACATGTTATTATGGTTGGAAACATTTATGAGAAAATAAATTGGGAACACTGTGATAATATGGTACAACTTGACAAGTGGTATGGGAGCAATAATGTAGCCTTTATCACAGAGTGCATAAGCCACTCCTATTACGTGGACCAACCCCTATCGGAGTTCCGTGATATGCTTTACCTATTCGGTGAATAGCACTTAACACACAGGGTTAAAATGTATTAAGGAAGTTGTTATTGAAAAATACCATGGAGCAATAAATCTTTTTAAGAAATGAAAGGAAACCATATATGGGAGAAAACCCATACAAAATGTCCCATGGGAAAAAGCCAATGGGAAAACTCCCATGGGAAAAATCCCATGCTACATGGTGTCCAATTCATCATGCATTTCCCATGGGGTCCCATGGGAAAATTTCCCATGGGAATTGCATGGGAGATTTCTGTAAGGGTAAGGCCGGCAAAAAAGTGGCTTAACATTTGTGCCATTATGATGCTGGAAAAACCAAGAAAACCAATCATGTTCTCGTAGTCTGGTTACATGTATGTATCTTCAACAACAAATATTAGTAAAGATTATGAAGTAAATGTAATTTTCTCTCCCATTCTCCCTCTAATTTTCTCGTATTAAGAACATCGAGTACATCAGCAAAGTACTGCTCCAGGAAGCCTACCTACAAATAGCAATGGAGTACTTGCAAGTAGAGCGAGGAGAGGCCTGGAAGATACTGCTGAATTAAACTACATAGCCAGGAGCAAGATTGCTTTTTATATTGTTACATTAGCTGTAAATTTTAATAGGATGCAATAACTAGTAATTCACGATCCACATATATGTCAGACTGCAAAGCTACTTGCATGTGAAAGTTACAAAGAAATGTGCGAGCTTGCTGTGAACTTTCAAGTACATACAACACTTACACACGGCAGTTTCGCGCATAAAAAAAGTACGCCCTCTGTTGGCGAGATGGAGTTAGTGGTAATACCAAGTGACAACCTAGCGCGATGTAAATAAACCTTACGCGCAGCGATCCCTTTGTTTCGTTGGTGGATTTAAATACCCTGCAAAAGATATAAACATTGATTGGTTTATTAAAATGAATATGCAACAGATTACCAAATAAGGCTTTACAAACCATCAATGAAGCTATGTACGGTCGACAGTTGCCATCTAGCGTGCACAAATTATGATAATGTGTGTTTTTTTTATGCAGCGTGTGACTTGTGACCTGGTACGATTTAGCGTTTTCGTGCCGTCATGTCCACTTCGAGAAAACATCATTTATAAAGTAAAATGCAGTTCTGTGACGCATACTTGGTCAATCTATCAATAAATGAGTTATCTAGGTTCACGTTGATATGGACGAAAGGTTTGGGTCGACATGCTTCCGTGAGATTTTAGCCAATATTGAGGGTGAATAAAACAGGAATTCGTCAAGTCGCAACGTACGAAGTGTACATGCAGTGTCATGGCGTGACGAGTGGGGACCTTCGTGGCCATGTTTTGGCATGATTTCGGAGATTCAGACCGAAATCTCAGAGGTAAGCCTACAGATTATGTATTTACTCTGCTCAGAAGATGTAGTTTTTGTAGTTTCTCCTTGTTTTTAGTCTGCGACACAAGGATTTTGTGTACGTACGCCGCGCCATGACAGGAAGTTATTACAGTAATGTCGTACATGAAACAGTCGTAGCGTAGGCGCCTTGAGCTATCCCACAGCACGCACTTTTGGACGACGCAACGACTCGTGTATGTAGAAGACTTTCATCTAAGAAATATTTCTGCCCAGTGTGCCTTGCTAGTTGCAATTACCCAGAAAATCGTATTCGTAATAAATAATCACAATGCATTCCTTAATCCTAACAGTAACAGTCCTGAATCCTCCAATTTCATTATGATTTTTACATTTCATGTAAATTTTAGTCAGCGTGGTCAGGATTTGCTGGCAATGGCATGCATCATGCAGGAACATGAATGATGATGGAGGAATGGAGGTCATTCTTTGCATTACACCCACCGCAGCCTACAGGTAGGAGCCTGACATTGTTCTTGAAAACTTCTCAAGGAAACTGTGTACTGTACATGTATGTTCTAAATGCGTAAACAAAGGATTTGACATGTAGGCCCTACATGTAGGTTACATTGCCAGGGCCGTCAATACTGTGGCGGCCTGTGTCGACGTAGCCTGGGATTGCCCTCTGCCGACCCGACGAGCGGTTGTAGGGAAGGCCAGGGGAACAGGTCCGTTTTGGGGCAGTCTACCGCCAGGCGCTCGCAGCTGCTTCCTTCCACACACCGGGGTTGTACTTGGGCGGACACAGGGGAATGGGATGGGACTGGGGGCTGATGTTTCTACAAAACAGCACTCAAACTCGATGTGTAATTGGAATAATGATTTATTAAAACAAAGATCACCTTGGTAGGATTACTTTAGTGGCGCCTATAATCACCTAAACAGGGTAACACACTGAGTAGACACAATTCCTGGTCAATTGGGAGAGCTTAAATATCTGCGGTGACTTGGTCTATTTACTCCAAGAAAAGGGTGCACTGGACTACACTGAACTACTCACAAGGCTAACAGTAAACTGGACGTGACTCTAACGGGACTTCAACGGACGTGACTCTGTGCGGACTCTGCAGTAACTACGACGGACGGAACAATGACGGACGGTACAGGACTACTCACAGGACTTTGACTATCTCGAACTGTTTCCCGCCACAGAGTGACCTTCCCGCCACCACGCACTGCTTATATAGCCGCGCGGTATGCATACGTCACGGCATTCATGAATAAACTAACTTAAAGAGGGCGTCCTAACTTCGGACCATAATTTCGCTACAATACATTAGGCTATTTCTTTTTTGCCCTCACTCAGTCATATAATTGTACTTTTTTTTGTAGAGTATTTTTTCCATTAATTTCAAATTTGACCTGGGACTAAAATGACTTGAGACTTACCCCCTTAGTTGACATTTGACCGACTTTTATACATTTGTACCTGGGACCAAGTTGACCTGGAAGTGGAACTGAGTTGGCCATGCTGTCTCAGACGGTCAGACCCGTCTGTTAGGGACCGAGTCGGTAACAGTCTTGTGGTTGTTGGGTACGGAGTTTACTCGAAACCCATGTAATGCATGCTCCTGTTCTTGTTGTGTACAAACACAAACGTCACGTAACTGTACATGAACTTGAATGTGTACTTTAATTTGCCATCTAGACCTATTGGTTATCTCTCGGACGCTGTGGAGGAGGTTTGCCTACAGTTTTTCCTATGCGGAGTGTACGGCATTCCACCATGACACGCAGATGACGTACCCTGCCCTGACGAAGGATACCTTCAGAAAATTTGACAATTTTCATCGGTGAGCATCTTGATATGTACATGCATGTACATACATCATGTACAAGTACATGTTTACATGTACATTGTACATGTATGTCTGTGGCTATAGAAAAAGATAAAATATGAAACTTTCTTATCTTCTATAGTTTTTAACACTCAATACAATGCAAGAAAAATCCCAGCAAAGGCACAGACAACAATCTTGAAAATAACCTGGCAATAATTTTCATAAGAGACTTTTGAGACGCTTCCTTTTACCTGTTCTGTTCATTTTTTTTTTACGTCACATTTAATCTAATGTGCACACGTTCAAATTGACGTCAACACCAGAAAAGGACTGGTGTATTTGCTGCCACCATGCATCTCAAAGTATCCCTTTGACTTTGTTCCATTTGTTATATTCTTGTTGTGCTTTCAGGTTTTGAAGAGTTTCTTCCTATTTCTGGATTGAAGATGTCAACGACATGCATGGCCGGGTATAATGGACGAGCTTTGGATTCCTCCGCATCTGATCTGTACTACCCACCCATTGCGATTGAACTCCGTATCAGTTCCTGACCTTGCCATGACATGGCCATGTTCATTCAAACAGCCCAACTCCCACTCTGAACCTTTCTAAATAGTCCATGGTGTGGAGTACATGTACAAATATTTTTAGTGTGATCTGAATTGGGAGTGGTAGGTCTAGTCTGTTCGCTGCCTCCCTGTCCCAGATGCTTGAATAACAGTTGACGTAAACATTTCATAATAAATATCTTACTGCCGGGGGGGGGGGCGGTTGAGAGAATTGAGATAGTTTGGGAATTTAGAAGATAACTGGAGGTAATCTTTGATCAGGACAGTTTCTGTTTTGTCCTTATTGCCATTTCAGATGGTATATATCTTGTCAATGTCACCACAAACTGACACTTGCGCACACATGAGTATTTACAGATTCGGGATATTTTGGGTTTCACAAACTGACATCCCCCACAGTGCAACACTTTTAGAGCGCACTCATGCATTTTCGGTTTCACGAACTGACACTGATCTTAATTTTACCAATTAAATCGCTTTTTAATGAAAAATTTGTACATGTATAATCGCACAAGTACACGGATATTGCCGCATCATGCTTGGGTGTCAGTTCTTGAAAAAAAAATGTACGGGGTGCGCTCTAAAAGTGCCGCACTGTGGCAGATATCAGTTCGTAAAACCCAAAATATCCCGGTTCTGTAAACACGCGCGCGTACAGCGCACACATGGGTGCGAGAGTGTCGTTCGTAGTGACGATGACAATCTGTACCTGATTTCATGAAACTTATTGTAACCTACGATGCATCGTTGTATCCTTAGTGTACTGGTTTCGGTATTAGGTGTATCCCCGGGGAGGCGATAACATAAACTCCACCAGCTAGTGTCAACCACGATTAAGAATGCAAAATGGCCGAAGGTCAGGGCTTCAGATTCCACTTGATCTTTAATGCGCGGTGAACTGTTAACAAGATAAAAACGATACAAAACTACTAAATATCTGGCAAAAGTCCAAAACATGAACAGGTTCGAGGAAAATACTGTAAAGTTCGGTCTACATGAAGTAAACAGAGATAAACTGGGAAAGACAATCTGAAAAACACTCAAATAGTGAATACGGGCTGTAATCCCCACTACATGTACAGAGTAACGTTCAGCAACTTCTCATTCTTAGGTTAAATGTAGCGATAGCTTAACATCAAAAAACCCTATCAATGTGGAAGAGAAATATAAGAAAATTATCTCAGGCACAAGAAAATCTAATGACTTATTAATCAAACAAAGGCTCTAGGTGTCTAAAATATCACTTGAAGTATCGATGAGTAGTCAAAAGTTCTAAATACTTGAGTGAATTAAGGCAAAATTACATGTACGTATATGTAATAAAAGAAAGTCAGATTTATTGGTTCAGAAAATCACTAGAAAATCACTTACATTACTGTGGTTCTTGGGAGTCAAATTAAAAGGCTTAAAAATACATCTCAGGAGGGTCTAACTTCTCAAAGGTTGTAAAAACTATCAGCTGTAGGTCTTAAAATCTAGAAATGCTTGAACTAAAACAAAGGTGTCGGGAATGCAAGCAGTATGGTATTTGATCTGGCTGTTCCTGTGTAAGTCGAACAGCGCCCTCAAGTGATGGGACTGGAGGAAAGGGCGCCATCGTGTGGCTGGGGTGTATAAGGGAACAATGACCTTCACACTCCCCGTCTAAAATTGAACCTAGAGAAACTTTTACTGAATATGTAATCAAGGATAATTGTTCGTGTACAGTCTGTCTCACTCGGTTGTAGAGCACTGTGTTGAGTCGTGACCCTTCTCAAGGAGCACAAGCTCCGAGATAGGTCTGAAGTAGGTTCTGCGCGTCCCGTCAGAGCAGACAATGATGTCGACCTTGCGAACTCTGCCGTCATCACTGGGGTACGTCTTCGTGACTCTGGCAAGGGGCCAGTTGTTCCTCCTGAGCTCCTTATCTCGGACCAGAACTACGTCTCCTTCGCGGATATTGGGCTGCGTACTGTTCCACTTTGTCCTGGGCTGCAAACTCTGGAGGTACTCCTTCTGCCATCGAAGCCAAAATTGTTCTGCAAGATACTGGGCACGACGCCAATGTTGTCTGCCATAGAGATCTTCTTTGACGAAGTCACCTGGAGGTGCCTGAAGTGTCTGAGTCTTCAGGGTGAGGAGCGTGGCAGGAGTGAGTGGTCGGGGGTCGTTGGCATCTGAGGAGACTGTAGTGATAGGTCTCGAGTTGACGATAGCACATGCTTCCGCCACAAAAGTCACCAGTACGTCATGGGTTAGCTGATGCTTACCTAGTTGGGCAAACATTGATTCCAGGACACGTCGGATGATTCCTATTGGCCGCTCCCAAACTCCTCCAAAGTGCGAGGCGTGTGGGGGGTTGAACACCCACTCGCAACTCCTGGTAGTCAAGTACCTCCCAACTTGTTCGTGGTTCAGCTCGCCCTTGGCGCCTACGAAGTTTGTTCCTCTATCGCATCTGATTTTGGCGACCGGTCCACGAACTGCAACAAATCTTCGAAGTGCACAGATGAAGGCTGAGGTGTCCATGGAGTCAATGACCTCAACGTGGACAGCTCTAGTGGAGAGGCACGTAAAGATTACAGCCCATCGTTTGGAATCTGCTGAGCCGCCTCTTGTTTTCCTCGTCACAATGGTCCAGGGTCCGAATACATCTGTTCCAACATTGGTAAAAGGGGGCGTTGGCTGGAGCCGGTCTTGAGGTAGGTCGGCCATGACTTGAGTGAAAAACTTGCCTCTTAGCTTCGCACAGATGGTGCACTGGTTGATGACACTTCTGACAAGATCATGAGCGCCGATGACCCAGAAGCCTCCAGCTCGAATAGCTGCGAAGGTGAAATGCCTTCCTTGGTGTTTGACCTCTTGATGAAAGTGTTTCACAATGAGTTTGGAAACATGGCTGTTCTTGGGAAGGATAACCTGATGACGTCCCCCCAGATCGAGGTCGGCTCTTCGCAGTCTTCCTCCGACTCTGATGAGTCCATCGTTGTCAATGAAGGGGCTTAGCTGGTACATGGGGCTTTTCTGCTTTATGGTATTTGTCGAAGCTTGCTCCAGATCACTGTTGGTGATGAGGCTGGCTAGTTCCTCTCCAAAGTACTCTTTCTGTACTGCATGGAAGATCACACGATCTGCTTTCTGCAACTCTTCAACAGATGCTCGTCTGTGGGGTTTGTCAGCTTGCTGGTTGTCGTCACTGATCCCTTCCCGTTTCGACTTGAAGGTTTTCACTGCAACAATGAGGGTTGTGACTGCACGTCTGAGAGATGCCCAGGTAGAAAAGCATGAGAACCTATTACATCCCAATTGCGATCCCTGGGCCATGGTGACTGGACTCTTGGGTTGGTCACTGACGTTCGTGTGGTTGACGCGCGTTTCTCTCCGCACTTCGGGGTCGTCATCGGCAAGTGGAATTTCATGACTGGCAGATGCTTCGGTCTGCGTTGGAGAGGGGTCTTGCTGCCAGAGGAAGTCTGGTCCTCTAAACCAAGTCGAGGTGCTAAGTTGGTTAGCAGGGACTGAGCGAGATGCCAGGTCCGCAGGATTCTCGTCTGTTGGCACGTGGTGCCACTGGTTGGGTGTTGACACATTGTGTATTGTGTGCACTCTATTTGCCACATACACATGGACACGTCTAGATTGGTTGGAAATGTAGCCAAGGACTACCTTACTATCGGTGTAGTAGGTGGTACTGTCGATAGCTGCTCGTGCTCTGATCTCTGGCTCAACAGTCTGCACCAGTGTAGTTGCCAGCGCTGCCCCGCACAGCTCCAGTCGTGGTATGGATACCGCATGGGGAGGTGTGACTTTCGCCTTAGCCAGAAGGAAGGACACATGTGACTGGTTGTTTTCGTTGACAAGTCTCAAGTAGGCGACCGCTGCTATTGCTAGATCACTAGCATCAGAGAAGACATGAATTTCTCGTCTGTTGACATGGCCGAAGTCTGTAGGATGATAACAGCGGGGAACATGGATGTCTTGAAGGTTGAGTAGAGAATTGCGCCAGCGGGTCCATCTTGGGAGACAGCTCTGAGGCAGTGGACGGTCCCAAAGATCCTGAGGCGAGTTTTGCTCCTTTTTTGAGGCCGCCATAAGCTCTCGTAGGATGAATTTCCCTTCAATGGTGACTGGTGCTGCTAGACCCAGCGGATCATAGATGGAGCTTGCCACCGAAAGGACTCCCCGCCGTGAGAAGGGTTTGTCTTGCAGGTCAACTTGGAATCTCTTGGATCTCTCTTCCTTGGGAAGAGCGTTCATGACTTCCTTGCTGTTGGAGGCAATTTTATGGAAGTGCAAGTTCTTGGTGGCCAGGGCATCTCTACAACGTTGGACCAGGTTTGTGGCAGTCTGTGCGTCTCGTTGTGATGTAAGCCCATCATCGACGTAGAAGTCATTGTGGATAAAGTGCTTCACGTCAGCCCCATGAGTAGATTCGCACTCGTCGGCAACCATTCTAAGACCGAATGTTGCTACAGCAGGGGATGAGATGCTGCCAAAGAGGTGGACGTTCATCCTGTATTCTACTGTTGGTTTAGTAGGGTCATTGTCGTCGAACCACAAGAAGCGCAGATAATCACGATGCTCTGTGTTGACGTAGAAATTATGGAACATGTGTTCCACATCCCCCATCACAGCAACTTCGGCTAGCCTAAATCGAAGGAGAATCCCCAACAGACTGTTCATCATGTCCGGCCCTTGGAGGAGTGCTTTGTTGAGGGAGATGCCTTTGAACTCCGCACTGATTTCCGGCTTTTTGGGATGATGTACGGCAAAGTGTGGAAGGTACCACACCGTCCGAGGAGGAGGGCACAGCTCATTCTCAGGTACTCGGCTGGCGTGGTTTCTGGTTAGGATCTTGTCAAAAAAGGCAATGTAGTCTGACATCATCTTTGGCTTACGACGTAGATTCTTCAAGAGGTTGTCTAGTCTGCTTTGGGCCTGAGGACGGTTGTTGGGCAGGTTTGGCTGATGTTGCTTGAAGGGTAGAGGGAACTCCAGGTTTCCATCTGAGTTGGTGTGGGCACCTTCTGTCAGGATGTCGAGAAAGTGCTGATCTTCGATCGACAGGGCCTTCAAGTTGTCCTCTGGAGTTTCCACGTATATGTCCGTTGTTGTGTTCTTGCGGGCTGATGAGAGCATATCTTTCACATAGAGGTGATTTTCACAGACATCTGATCCATCAGGTTGTGGTTGAAGGATCGTGCGTTTGACGGAGGCGTGTACTTTCCCTTTGGCACCACTCATGCAAACTTGTCCAGAGACAGTCCAACCTAGGTCAGTACGTTGCGCCCATGGTGTTCCTCTAGGACCATTACGCGATTGTCGAACTTTCAGAGGCTCAGGGCAATTTCTTTCAACGAGAAGGATGATGTTGATGTCGTCTCGCACCTCTGGTATCTTTGCAGCAATTGGCCTGAGGTGGGGAAAGTTTTCACAGAGGTCAGGGTTTGGAATCTCGCTCCTGTCACCAGGAATGTAGGCATTCTCGATAACGGTAGGTAGCTGTTCAGTTTTCCCGTCTTGTGATTCAACAATCAGGCCACACGCTCGTCTTCCTTCCGATGTGATTTTGTTCCCTCCGCAGGTAGAAATCTCGTACGGAAAAGCGGGGCCTGCAAGGTTGAGTGCTTCGAATACTTCTGGGCCTCCCAAACAGGCACTGGACTGATCATCTAGCACTGCATAGCCAAGGATGGAGTTTGTGGGATGATCCTTGTGGTAGATCTTGCAGAGAACAATCTTGGAGCAAGATCTTGCCGAGGAACAGGTCAAGAACCGGGCGCACTTCGTGTTAGCAACTACATCCTTGTGGCTCTTTGCTGGTTGCTTCTCGCTCTGTACCTCCCCCTCGTTCTGCTTCTGGTTGATATGCATGAAGGAGGCATGCTCGGTGCTTTTGCATTTTCTGCACTGCACTTTTGATTCACACTCCTTCATTCGGTGGTTGGAACCGCACTTGAAGCACAGACCTCTGTCCATGCAGAACTGTCGTCTCTCTTGAATAGGTTTTCTGCCAAAGGCAATACACTCGGACAGACGGTGGCCTTGTATGTCGTGAAACTGGCACTTCTCTTTGGCTTGAACTGTTGACGCAGGTGCAGATTTTGTGGGTGTGGACATCACCAGGGGGGCAGATGTAGATTTTGTGGGAGTGGACGTCGCCAGGACACAAAGAGAGGATCCGCGGCTCCTGTCTGTTCTCAGTTTCTCAGGCGTTGGATGGAGAATCTTGCTTGAGGGGTACAGCTCTGGGTCGTTGTGTAGCCTCGCTTTTTGCTTCAAGAACTCAGCCAACATGGTGAATGGAGGGTAGTTGCCTTTTGCCGTTTTGTGTTCTGAAGCACGCTTACGCCAAGCGTTGTGGATGTATGTGGGCAACTTCTCGAGTATGGGATGCAGATTGTGCGCATAGTTGAGAATGTTCAGGTCAGGCAGGTCATTCATTTGGGCAGCAGCGTCTACACATAGATCGGCCAGTTCTTGGAGCTTGCGGTTCTCCTCAGCTTTGAATCTGGGGAAATCGATGAGCTTTCGGATGATTGCAGTGGTGATATTTGTCTTGTTGCCAAACCGCTCCTTCAGCTCTTTCAACGCTTCTTGATAGGCTGTCTCAGGGCTAGAAACGTAGCGATGTCGGAATCTATCTACCAGTTTCCTCACCTCCCCTTTGGTGTACTTGGCGAGAAAGGTAAGTTTCTGCGTAGCCGGTGTGTGGGCGTGGTTAACCATGGTCTCGAAGGCGCAGCGCCATGGTTGAAACATAATGGGATCTCCATCATATACATCAGGCTCATGGGTAGGCTGCCGTTGACGAGCAAGAGTGTCCGATATCTCTCGAGTCAGATTAAGGAGAGGTTGTTCTCCATCGATTGGCGTTTCAGGCAGGGGGGGGGGGCATTGGTGTAGTCGGCGAAACGTCACCGGGTGTCGACGACAGGGTAACTGTCTGTTCAGCCGATGGCCGAAAGGACGGGGTTGAGGCTTGAAGCTGGGAAGTCAGAGTTGCATCAACTACTTTGTCAGTTTGATTCAGAAACCGCAAGGCGTGGTCGTTGGAGGACTGATGTGGGGACGTTATGGACTCGCCTGTTGTGTCTTCTTGATCAGCTTGCTGGAAAGCGTCAGATTTGGCCTTCTCTATGGCTGCAGCTTGACGTGCACGGAGGATTTGCAGGTCCGCTTCGGCTGATGCCAATTTTGTTTGTTGTTCAACTTCTCGTCTCGCCTGATCAATCTTCTTTTCAGCTTCGCTGGTCATATGCAGAACTTTCATGTCAGCTGTGCGTTTGGCAATCACTTCTTCAAAAGTGGCATTTTGGGCAGCCGCTGCAGCGACTGCAAGTGCATGTGCCTTTGCACTCTGGACCGATGAAGATGTTGACTTCTGTGATCGTCCGGAAGTACTAGGAAGTCTAGAAAAGCTAGACTGAGTCTCGAGGGCTATTTGGTACAATCTGTTGGCTCCCTGGGAAATAATGCAGTTTGCATAGCTGGCATTCTCGAGGAAAGTCATTTTCATACGGAGAGCGTCCTCTATGAATTCACCTGTCTGATCCTCTCTATACAGTTGATCCAGCTTAGACCACAACTCAGTATACGATTGCAGTGCAGACCGTGCACTGGAAAGGTTGTGAAGAATGACGGCTTGTTCTTCGGGGGCATCACTGAGGCTTTTGAGATTTTGTGAGGTTTTTCTCCAGTTCTGATGCAGGGTTTTCTCGGTTGTGATGATGTTATTGTACAGAGCTTTAGCTGTAGGGTGTCTTTCCCTCTGGGGTCGATCATGAACATGTAAGTCCTCCATGAGTGGGTCCTGGTGTCGGGTTTCAGGTTCAGGGGAAACGAGGTCAGTTTCGAGGGCATCTGCCATGATGGGGATTGAGAATGTGCCTTGTGACGAACGGGAATTACTGAGGAGTAATTTGTAGCTTGTTCTTCACAGTAATTTCACTGTACTGGTTTCGGTATTAGGTGTAACCCCGGGGAGGCGATAACATAAACTCCACCAGCTAGTGTCAACCACGATTAAGAATGCAAAATGGCCGAAGGTCAGGGCTTCAGATTCCACTTGATCTTAAATGCGCGGTGAACTGTTAACAAGATAAAAACGATACAAAACTACTAAATATCTGGCAAGAGTCCAAAACATGAACAGGTTCGAGGAAAATACTGTAAAGTTCGGTCTACATGAAGTAAACAGAGATAAACTGGGAAAGACAATCTAAAAAACACTCAAATAGTGAATACGGGCTGTAATCCCCACTACATGTACAGAGTAACGTTCAGCAACTTCTCATTCTAAGGTTAAATGTAGCGATAGCTTAACATCAAAAAACCCTATCAATGTGGTAGAGAAATATAAGAAAATTATCTCAGGCACAAGAAAATCTAATGACTTATTAATCAAACAAAGGCTCTAGGTGTCTAAAATATCACTTGAAGTATCCATGAGTAGTCAAAAGTTCTAAATACTTGAGTGAATTAAGGCAAAATTACATGTACGTATATGTAATAAAAGAAAGTCAGATTTCTTGGTTCAGAAAATCACTAGAAAATCACTTACATTACTGTGGTTCTTGGGAGTCAAATTAAAAGGTTTAAAAATACATCTCAGGAGGGTCTAACTTCTCAAAGGTTGTAAAAACTATCAGCTGTAGGTCTTAAAATCTAGAAATGCTTGAACTAAAACAAAGGTGTCGGGAATGCAAGCAGCATGGTATTTGATCTTGCTGTTCCTGTGTAAGTCGAACAGCGCCCTCAAGTGATGGGACTGGAGGAAAGGGCGCCATCGTGTGGCTGGGGTGTATAAGGGAACAATGACCTTCACACCTAGGATGACGCATCCTGTGATTCATTTCACAAAATATGCTGTAAGTGCGACACGTCGTAGTGTATTCAAAGGACAAAAGGTGACTACATGTACATGTTCATGTATTTTCATGTTATGTATTTATTCAAAGAACAGTAAATAGTCGTCGAAAAGTCAACAAAGAGTCGTCGATTGTACTTGTGAAAACTTTTCTTAAATATTTAACAAAATTTACGATGTATGATGCATTCACACTGGAAAAGAACTTCACAGTGGACTGTGTTTGCATCAAATTGTGAAGCGATGTAGTGCTTTGTAAATCTGCGGGTGCAGGTCATCCAGGTACGTGTACACGTACGTATGTGAAATTTTAACTAAGCGAAAATTTGAAACCTGAAATTGCCATCACCACCACTTATGAAATAGTGCAGTTAAACTGCAGTGCAAGCTCCTTTCTCCAACAAAATATTAATAATAAATAAATATAAAAAACCTTTACTGTCTTCAGGTGTGAGGGTATGCTTAAATCCATTTGCCCTTTCATAAAGTTGAATTTTTGAATCCCTTTCTTGAATCAACTGCAACTACCCTACTTAATTTTTCAGACTTTTCATAGTTTTATAACTTGCCAAACCTGATTTCACTAGTTGAGTTCATGCCTGCATTACATGTGCACTTTATTTACTTGTAAAATATGGCTGTTGTGAAGTTTCACTTCTGTAAATGAAACAATTTTTTTTTAAATGATATGGATTGGTTGTGAAATAAAGAATGCGTTTATTGCCAAACAAAAACCTATTTGTTATTGTTTTGTTTAAGCTATAGATCCAATTAATTGTCAGCAACTTCCCCCAGAAAATTAAGAGGATAGAGTGTCTAGCTATACTGATGGCAAATTCATGCTTGGTTTTGGATTGTGCTAGCTGCTTTAATATGCTGTACAACACTCACTCACTGTACACTAAACATTTGTGAATTTCGGATTGTGTGTTTTTTTGTCCACAGTGAGTGTTTTCATTTAAAGACATATATAGATGGTTCTTTATTTCTATGTAATCTTTTTCGCATTTTATGCATTTTGTTTTTAATGTCTTGCGATCGTCCCGAATGCGATGGTTTTACGTACGTACACATGTACATGTACAATGTACATGTGTACACGTTGTACGGCGCTTTTGTGTACACAACACACGCGGCGCTAGGCCAGTTGGTACCCGCGCGCCAGTTTGCATGTATTAGTGGGATACTAGATCGTAAACCAGCGATGCAGCAGCCCGAATTCTCAGCGAAGCTTTGGAATTGTAGTCTGACTTCCAACGTCTATATTTTATTTTAAAATGTCGACCCGACCAAGAAAAAGTATGATTTGGCTATTTTCATAACTGAATAATGGTATCAACATAAAGATTTCTTCTGACAAACTACGTTTCGCTTTTATTGAAGGCTTTTAAAAGTCTTCGATACGCGAATAAATTCATCCCGCATTGCAGAAATGTGGCGAATATTCCCCTAAAACACACCTTAGCATATAAATTATACCCCTTTCTCATTTATTTCCTAAAGAAAACATCATATCGCGTCATTGCCTGTCATTTATGGTAATAAAACATATTTCTAAAGTGTCTAATTTTGACATTATTTGGGACGAAACATCGATGTTTTTTCTGTATGTGGACGGCGCCATGTTGTGTGACGTCACCGGCATCATTGGGGTTCACAAATACAGCACTAACGCATTACAGAACCTTTTTGTGTGTACGCGCTATGCATGTGGAACTGCCGTGTACACGCAGTAGATGGATTTTCAATCTTACAGCACACTGGCACTTGTTCTTGGAAGCTTACACAGAGTTCATGCATGTACTGCACCATCCCTTTGAAGGAACGGGGAATGGGTTGGGTTGATGCGATGGGATGATGGGCTGAGATGGTGAGGATGAGGGATGGGGTGGATGGGGTGAGGTAGATGGGTAGGATAATGGGGTGGGAAAGAAGGGTAGGAGTTGGTGGGATGGATGGGGTTTAGTAGATGGGGAGGATAATGGGGTGGGAAAGAAGAGTAGGATGAGGTGGTGAGATGGATGGGGTAGGGTAACCCACCACCCCATCTATCCCCACCGCATCATCTCCACCCAGCCGTCCTGCCCGTCTCCCCACCACATCCACGCCACCTCATCATCCTATCATCAACCCACCCCAATCATCGTGCCCATTTACCCCACCCCATCTACCCTGCCCACCAAACCCACCCATTTACCCCACTCATCTACCCCCCCCCCTCATCTTACTCTTCATACCCACCCCATTATCCTGCCCATTACCCAACCCCATCCACCCACCCCATCATCATACCCTTCAAACCCACCCCATCATCCTGCCAATTTCCCCAACCCATCCATCCCACCCTATCATTCTACCCTCCTTCCCCAACCCATTATCCTGCCCATTACCCCACCCCTTTCCACCCCACTCTATCATCCTACTCTCATACCCACCCCATTGTCCTGCCCATTACCCCACCCCATCCACCCCACCCCATCATCCTACCCTTCAAACCCACCCCATCATCCTGCCCATTACCCCATCCACCCCACCCCATCATCCAACTCTTCATACCCACCCCATCATCCTGCCCATTACCCCACCCCATCATCCTACTCTTCATACCCACCCTATCATCCTACCCATCTGCCCCACCCCATCCATCCCACCATCTCCTCTTAAACTGCTCTAAAGGTGGTTTTCAGGATGCACCTTCTTCCACTTGTTCACCTGTTGAGTACGTTCAAATGTGGTCTAAGAGTAGTTGTTGGTCTAAAGGTGGTTGTATGGCATTTTCAGTGTATGGATATGATCTGCTTCTGTTTTGATGTGTTTTTGTTGGATTATCTCTATTTCTGTGTGTATTAATACTAAGCTATTATTATTATAAATAAGTAAATATTTATATTAGTGAAATACTACATTCGGATATAGTTGACCAAACTGTAAAGTAGCGCAGATATTGTGATTCTTTTGACAGTTATGAGTATTGCAGGGTGTGAATTTTATTTATTAATATTATTTTTCGTATTGGTCTTAAAGTAAAAGTAACAGAAACATTCGTTTTCGTGCGAAATACAATGTACGTTCGAAATCCCTGTTCCTCTTTAGCAAATGATATTTCTATTTTTATGAAGGTGTATGTAGTCGTAAAAAAATAATTTTACGATTTCCCGAATGTACACAGAATTTAGTATATTGACATTTCATTTTAGCTCGAAATGGAATGCACATCTGCAATGCTGTGTTCCTTTTAGTTTATGATCAATCTATTTCGCTAAGTATTTAGCAGATTTCCCGCGCAGTAACGTATGCTTGGTCGAGCTTTGCATTATTTATGAGTTAACAAAAGTAACCTATCAGGAATGTTCGACTGAATGATTAAATTGGAATACTCATGATGCTTGAACTAAACCAAGCGGTGCAGTCTTTTGAAAAACATACCAACTATTGTAAGAAATCATATTTAAAACTTAAGCTGAAGACAATCGTCATTTGCCACAATCGCATCATATTGCCAAGTGTCACAGTTCACATAGCCCTGAACATAATGGCTGCAAGAGGGAGATACATGCAGATTTATATATTTTTTATTAATTTACCTACATTTCACATGACCTTTGTGTATATAAGAACAAACACATTAATAATCGATTTTGCTTAAATACTGATATTTGACTCGATCGAAGTTGTATCATGATTTTTATATGAGAATTGGATTGCACGTTTGTGCAATGTGAAACTATATATGTCACATGCAGAGCTGTGTGCGTGCGTGTATGCGTGAACGCGTATACGCGCATGCGTTAGAACCCGAAAATAATAATATTAATTGGAATAAAGTGGAAGTTATTAAGAAAGAACAGGGGTTGGGATTTAGCTGTTGAGGAGGAGAGACGTATGACTGGGAGATTGAAAAAATATCAAAAGGATTTGGCGAACGTTATATTTGTATTCCATTTGTCTTATTACAGTCTTCATAAATCCCCGCGTCCATCCGCCTTCCACGAAGCGTTCCGCACCAATGCGAACCTGAAACTTTACAGTAATAATCGGCACCACATACGTCAAACCGAGAGCCTTATCACGTTTTTGTAATCATGAAACATTATGCACATTAATGATCCAAAATGAAATCAAATGCAATAGTTATTGCGAAAATAAAACCAATTAAATTAAGAAAATAAAACCA
Organism: Patiria miniata; assembly: GCF_015706575.1. Lineage (NCBI taxonomy): Eukaryota > Metazoa > Echinodermata > Asteroidea > Valvatida > Asterinidae > Patiria > Patiria miniata. The sequence continues at coordinate 988,324 of NW_024037065.1, read as the reverse complement.
ATTAAAATGCACATTTTTGCCAAGATTGTCCGGGAAATCTATATATTCTTTCCGGGATTCATCTAGCATTTGGGAAGCGGAGGTTTGTCATCTGTTAATTTAAGGGAGAAGTAATTAAGGCCGAAAATATTGGAATGATGCTTTCTCCTGTAAGAATGTCCTAGAATTAAATAAGAAACTTATAAAATAAGCATCCTTTTACACATTAAAAAAAAACTATACCGTTAGTCAGCGGTACCGTGACGGTTAAATGGGGAAGCGGTACTGCTGATTTCCAAACCCTTTCTGGGACGGTTCCGGCCATTCTTCGTCGGAGACTGGATCATAATGACTTAAGTAACTATAGTTTACATGCAATATTTAAAAGGAGATCTTCAGACAACGCTGAAATGGAAACCAAAAGCCACATTTAGTTTTGTCTGCATGTGTGGTTTTCGTTCCTTCATCTTTGCTTTTCTTGCCGTTTTGCTGTTCTTGCATAAGATAATAAATAAACTACCGCTATTTTCAGCTGAATTCCATTGAAAGATTATGACCCCCAAATCATGTATAAATGCTCCTATGTGCCGACTGTGCCTAAATTTAACGATTAATCCACGTGGGCATAATGAGGGCAAGCCCCCCCCCCTTTAAAAGGAACAAATTTGAAACAAAAAATTCAGTCGTTCCCCCCCCCCCCTCAAAAAAAAGCAAAACAAATCCCCTCGAAATGAAACCTTTACCGCAGTAATTACTTGTTTAGTCTTCCCTCTCTCCATTGGATGCGGCTGGAATCGATCAACTTTCATCAGTTTCGCTTGTTTGATTATATACTAACGCAATACAATATTCCACCCCCCCCCCCCTTTTTGTATTCAACCGACGATTTATTCATAATGGCACAGGGACAATGGCGTAAGCAGGCGGGGGTTAGTGTCGAACAATTTCCCCTTTTCTCCTCCGTATTAAACAAAATCCTTGCTTAAGAAAAAAAATCGTCTCCGGGGGAATTTAAAATGCACCAGATTGCAGGATTTTATGGCCTTTTTAATAAATTCTGATCTTTCCCGTTCAACCCCCCCCCCCCCCCCAGTTCGGAGATCCCAAACCATTGCATTTAAAACTCCCTGCTTATAATCCTGGGTACGCCTCTAAGGCAACATGTATAGATTCATCAAAGTCTTTTTAAAACTTTTCATCAAATATCATGCATTAAAACTCTGAGTAAGAAAACGATATTTTGGTTTTTTTTTATTTTTTGGTCTTCACTAAAACCCAATTGTGCTTTCTCGGGCCAGAACAGGAGATTGTCAATACAAATAGAAACGGACATCATCTCATTTAATTTTGTAGTTTTGAGACCATATTTTGGGCAACCAACCCAAGTAAAAACGCTGTTTCACTACTGATTTACCATGATACGCACTTTTAATTCAGCCATCTGGGCGCAACAGCATTTCTGTTTTCTTCAAGTTTTATATTTTTTCACCTACCGAACAACCCTACTTCACAGATCAATTAATTGATCAATTGCTTAAAATTCCCTTTCAATTGACTACATTATCTTAATCATGCCGTGATCATGTGTTTTGGTTTTCTTTAAGTATCCTTTGAAATGACTCGATCCCAATATGAACGGCCTTTATGCCAAAGTGTTTGTGCAGTCAAATTAGTCAGGTATTGAAGGCCTTGTTGTCCATATTGTTATGGCAATACATGTAGATTTGTAATTATACAGCAGTAGTGTTTTTTCCTTTTTATTTTCTGTGATTCTATCTACATTTTGTGCGAGTTGTGTTTGGATTCCGTGTCTAACCGTTGAAACGTTTGCCCACTGATGAATCCATTTCGGACAATATGTTCCTAATTTAAGGCATGGGAAAATCCGAATGCTCTACTGCTCATTCTAATTTGTGTAGGGTTATTATGGGAGTATTGTATACTTGAGTGCCGTATTTAAAACAAAACAAAGAGTTTCCTGAGAAGAGTAGCAGGTGTGACTAGTTCTCAGAACTACCTACAGAGTATTGCCGTTGGTCTAAGAGTGGATTACCTAATAAAATTACTTCTTTTGGGCGAATTACGTTCTTGCTTCGGAAAGCAAGAACGAATGTCCTCATTCTTTAAGATTAGTAAAGTAATTTTTAAGATTCCAGCTTTCATCACCAAAATAAAATTGCTCTGAAGACCTTCTGAAGTCCTTACCCTGATCAAGTGTCGGATCGGCGCAGATTTTTTTTTTTCGTTCGTTTTGACACTTTGGTACATTACCTTTTATCCCCCTAAACCGAGAGAAGCTCGATTTTCCCATCATTGTATTGTAAAAGTGTTAAACAGCCTTTTTCAAGCTTATTTAACAGAATGTATTTAATAGAATGTTGGAAAGTTACAAAAATTTGTGTTTTTGAGTAGTTCGAGCATGCAAAATTGGGTGAAAATTTTGGTCTAAGGGTAGTTAAATAGAGCCCCTTTTTTATTGAAGTCGTTCTTTTTTTTCAAGTTCCATCGCGTTTCTGATTGCCAATTTGTTTTGAGGAACTGGATACTTTTTAGAATTTACTTGCCCCCCCCAAAAAAAGTGGTAGAAATTAAGCTTTAGAAAAATGGTGTTAAGAGCATTTTCCCGTCTAATTTTGGTCTAAGGGTATTCCAAATATTTCACTTACACTTTTGAAATTCCTCTTAATTTTTAAGTTTGCAGGCCAATGTTAACAGGGGAAGCATCAGTTGTTCAGGATAAATGCGCGAGTCTAATTTAAAAACTTATACGACATAATTGAGACGATTGTAACATTTTCCATAGCTTTCCCCTGACATTGCACAGTTTTAACTTTTCGAAACCCTTTTCTCCGTTTCAACGAAAGAGGGCCTCCTGTTTGGTTTAAGGGAAACAGTACGGCGTTGCACAACGCTCGTTGCCAGGGTCCCTCGTCCCGACCGATGCAAGAAAACGAACTTGTTCAGAATTAACCCGTTTCATATAATACATTATTTTGCTTTGAAACATTCTATACTTACTTTTTTTGTTTCCCAATATTCCCAAATCTATTCCCAAAGACCTTTAACCTATGCCCTTTGTGAATATGATAATAATCAGTCGCGCGCGCGATTCAAACAGTTGAATAATTCAGAAAATCTGGCCGACCGGAGCTGTGTAGATTCGGTACACGTTCACACGTATATATGCATGTCGTGGGCGCATATGTGCGTATACGCGCATCGCCGCACACAACACATACTAGACAAAAGGGCAAGTACAAACTCAATAAAGACTTGAAAGATGAATAATATAAACTTACAACGCTTGTACGATTCAGTGAAACATTAATTTTAAAAATCTGAAATATGCTACAATGGGTAATGTTAGAAGCTAACCTTAATCATGAAACACAAATAACCACTTTATACATGTTATATTTCCAAACTCCCAAACCTAACGTTAGCTGCTAATTAGTGCTACGATGACAACCGTTGATTTTTAAGTTACATTCCACAAGGGGGCATGATATTTTAACAGTAAACCTTTAACAGGGCTTTTAGTTTTTACCATATAAACGTACAATGCAGTTATCTTGAAAGGCTTTTATTCCAAAAAAAAACTCCTACCATGTCTTAGGCCTATGATAACTAGGGAAAACCCAACACTCGCCTGCTAAATACAGTTGAGACTCTAACAACATTAGAAGATAAGGCCATGCATAAACAAATAATACATTTCTTACTGATCCAGCCCCGTCCCCTTCTTGCCCTGTCCCTTTGCTACTGTCTTCAAAGAGGAAAATATATTTTCCCCAAAATATGCAAACTGAAATAGAATTTGCATACATACAAATTAAAATTGCAATAAACCAAAATAATAACAATACAACGAAATACTAAATATCACTCCGCACTAATGCTAAAAGTAGAAGCTAAGTACCCGGATCTCAGACAAACGTGTCAAATTTCGCTAACATACGCGCGCGTACATGTCCAAGTTTTATGTTTACTCGCGTGTGGACTTACGTTACTGGCAGTGCAGTTTGGCGCGTCGATGATGCGGTAAACGCGTAAGTGGTGGAATGTTTGTCTGACATCCGGGCAAAACTGACGTCATTGGTGCGAAGTGCTATTGTTAACTTAAACCAAAATAGGCATCTGATAGTACAGAATCATTATTTTGTACATGCACATGTACCAGGGGTGTGAGTGACCACTGATAAAAATAGCTGAAAACAGCTGAAAAAGGTGTAAAAAAGCTGAACTTTGGAAATCTCCTAAACTTTTGTACACAGCAAGTGAGGGAAAAAAGCTGAAATCCAAATCAAATCAAGCTGAAATCGATTTAAAGCTGAGGTTTCACACCCCTGATGTACTTAAACAGCGGCGTAGCCTGCAAGGGGGGGGGGAATCTTGCGGTTAGCGCAGAATGGTTATCGTAAGTGCGGAGTTCTGGGTTAAGCAGTGCCCTGAAATTGGGCCAATGCAGGGCTGCCAACTTTGACCTAAAATATTGTATATAAGGTCCAGTAAAAAAAAAAATCAGTTGCTTGTCCATGCCCGCTGCCTATTTTGAGGCTGCGTAATACTTTTTTTTTTTAATTTCAGGCCCAATAATTAAAAGAAGTTTAATTCAGAAGTTCAGATGATTCTAATATAGCTGTACTATATTGTTCAATGAGCACTTTTGAAGGTTTTTGTGGTTATCAACTAGTAGACGACCATCCAGAACAATCAAAATATAAAGAGGGCCTCCTCCTAGGGATGGCACATATTGTGTAAGCTAAATAGGTCTTTTTTTGGCCATTGTTCAATAGTTTTTTTTTTAATGGTCCTTATCTTCCTCTTTTTGAAAAAATGATGTTAACAAAAATATTTGCTAAAAAAAAAAGATTAAAACAAAAAAAATATTGAAACTAAAAAATGTCTTGTGCATTTAAAATGCTTTTAGTGTACCTGTTGGCTTTGGAGCAATATAGCCTGAAATACCTCAGTCTCAGGATCAATGTTCTGGGGGTGGGGGAGGTGTTGGCAGCCCTAGCCGGAACACAACTTGCGTAATGAAGTACAAGTATGTAGATATATGCCATAATATACCTGCGGAAAGAGACGGACATACATGTGAATGACTTTAACTGCTAGCTAGAATACTGCTCTACAGTCAATTGTAAACCTATTTGTAAATTGGAGTAAATATAGGCGAATCAACAGAAGTTCGCTGCTGAAAGGGGGGGGGGGGATGTGGGTGTGCCGAGTGCGGCAACGGTCGGTCAAGCGCAAAATATCCTTGAAAAAGAACATGGGGGGGATGCCCTCCTTGTACCCCTTGTACTTTCAAGTACAGAAAAAGCTTGACAAGTTACGTGTTGGTTAAACAGAGAATCCATTGCCTTCAGTTGTAAAATAAGGCAAACCTCAAGGAAAACAGGTTGAAAAGTTAAGCAGAGTTGAATCATCATAAGATTTATCTTTTTTTCATTTAACCTTTTCTGGCATTTCTGAGGGGATGAATGTACATTTTGGACCTTTATTTTACACGCTGTTTGAAGGAAGGGAAATGAGGTAGACCTATGAAAAATGCCCTTTTCTGACTTAATCTATAATATAAAGAAAAATGGGGGGGGGGGAGGTATGGCCCCCGTTGCCCCCCCCCCCCCCCCCCACCCCCATACCCTTGTACGAGTAATACATTTGCCAGGGGTTACACAGTCATCAGTACATAGTGTTCATACAAATATATACCACAACACATTGCTTTGAACTTGATAGCCTCAACAAACAATGGCCAAGGGAAATGTAATATCACTTTTCAAATTTTAACATTTGGCACTGAGCCGTGCATGCGAATGACATGCATGAGAACTACTCTTGAAGTAAGACAAGCCCCTTACGCTTATGTGTATGGATGGTGTACATGTACTGAAAGTTATTGTGCACAGGGTCCTTATCACATCCAAGCAGTGCAATCCTTAAAAACAAAAAAATAAACAAACAGAAACAAACTTTCGATTCTAAGGAGCATTTACAATCCCTCTTATTTTAAAGCTTTGATATGAATTAACAACAAACAAACACAGCACCGTGAAATGAGCTAAATAATACAGAAATGCTTGGAGATGGGGGAATATGACCCTACCCTGCACCCTACCTATGCCGGTGTACATTTCTATAGTACTGCTTTGAGAGCATAAAAATATGTATTAACAAATGAGATAACAAAAATGAGCATGTTTAAATTAATACGCAAAAACTACATCCTGATCATAATGTTACTATGCACAACCAAGATTATGAGAATACATATATAGCCTGAATTCTGTTAGTGGGCAACTCAAAATATAAATTTAATTGCAACCCCTTTCATCTCTCCCCTCCCCATCCCACCCCACATCAGTTACTAATCTTTTCTGATACTTGAGTAAATACTTTTTGTCTTTGTTTACAGTACATGACATGCTACATAAAAATACTCACACTTTTGTGACACCCAACATACAATAGTCTACAACGCAAGTGCTTCACATCCCCCGTCCAATCCACCACTGACAATGTTTGGATCAATGTTTGTTTCAAACCTAGAAAAAGATTCCATTACTAATACATGTATACATTTACTTTTCTCCTCACTGGTTAACAGAGTAATGACATTCCTCAGTCTAATTCTGAATGAACCTCTAAAGAGGAAACCAAAAGTAATATCAGTATAAAAGTTCATGTTAGACTATAAACTGATTGAACTGATTTGATGCAAAAACGTGTACATATTGACTCAATAACAACTTTAAAAAAATAACAGGTTGACCACTGATAATTTGGAAATAATGAAGCTTTGAACAAAAACATACAAGTTTAAAGTGACAAGTTTCGTACAAATCTCAACAGTGACTTGAAAAATGTGTCACTAACATTTTCTTTTATGAACCACTCTTCAGAATGCTGAAATTCCTCCAGGCAGAGAATAGGCAGGCCAAGACACAATGCACATACCTGTTGTCTCTCTCCAAGCTTGCACACTTCATCCATATGCATCCGGAGTGGAGGCGAAGGTACAGCCAGTCTGAGGCCCTGCTTGCCCGAATAAGGGACATGACTACTGACCTTACCACGTCCCTCAGGAAGGCGGTTGCCATTCGTGAGCAGGAGCTGAAGTCAGGCATAAACAGTACGTACATTTGTTCATGTAAATTTTCATTTTGACTGCCACCATGTCTCACTGAATTGGTACACTCACTTTATCCAACGATAAAGTTGATGATAATCTTTCCACCTTAAGCTGTGTTCGCATTGGACTTTTTTGGTTAAGTTACCGCGACAAAATTATATCAAATGCAGACACATGCTAAACTGACGTCCCTGTCAACTTACCATGACCGTGATGTAAAATTAACAGGCCGAAAGAGGTCGTGGAAGACTTCCGCGCAGCCAAGGTAACTGAGTTGTTAAAAGTTCAATGCGAACAGCTCCGCGCTGTAAAACGCTATGCACACAATATCACTTCCTGTATACAGCACAACTACACAGTGTGCGCGGGAAAATGGTAGTATGGCTCCCTGACCCATCGTCATTGTGTATGGTACGGCACTACCGCGGCCGTGGCTGCACACAGGCGATTATGAAGTGGGTTTTCCGTAGTCCGCTTTCTTTGAAATTCCCTATGAAATTCCCTATAAAGGAGCGTGTTTCTTTCTAAAATGACTCCTATGATCTCAGGAAGTCTTTTCTCCATTTTGGCACCCCTAAGTTTGTACTTTTGAACACAAGTATCTTTTGGTAGAAGGCGAATTTCCCACACACTTTTACGCAACACGCAGCTTGGAATTCACGGTGAGTGCTAGTGCGCAATGATCACTATCTCTATTTTTGTGGTGCATATTGTCATCTTTAATTGTCGCTTACAACCAAAATTTTCTCTTTAAAAAAATCAAAACCCCAACGCTGAAATGACAATATGTTCTTGGTTTTAAATACTGCTAATTATGAGTCAAAAAATTTAAGTTGGACTTTTCGTTACGTACACGGCCAGTAAGTACACAATCGCTGTACCGTCAAAACCTCGACGCCCTGATTTCTTCTTATCGAAATCATGGCAGATTTGATCAATTTTGTGAGAGTTTGATCAGGTTAGAAGCAAGTAAAAATGATAGCGATGGCAGACTGAGAATTTTCAGTCAAGAGGACGTAATGGTATGTACTGCCAGCCATGTCTCGAAATCACCGCTTTAAATAATGAAGTCATTTTCCCAATTCAATGCATCAGCATCGTGACAACCCCATGGATACGAACTTGATGCGCCATGTTGATTCCCACCATGCCTTGCGCGATTTTAGGTAAGCAGGTGCTGGAGCGCTTTTTGAGATGTGGCGTACACAACAGGACGGCGCTGTTTTAATTTTGTTGCACTCCAGCCAAATAGCATCCTCTGCCTGTGTCCAATCTCCTACATGTATAAGGTGAATGGGCTGTTTGTATATGACCATTGTCCAGTGGTTACTGAATCTGTTTGAGTCCGACAGGACTCATGGTGTTTGTGTTCTTAGGCAAGGCGCTGTAATATATTTGCCTCTCTCGATACATGACAGTCAAGGGGTATCTGTGAGCTGCATACAAAATTATGTTTTGGCCTGTTTGTGTTCGTAGGCAAGGCACTTTACTACAATTGCCTCTCGACACATACTTGTTAATCGGGACATATGAGCTGCTAAAATTATCTCTTGGCCTGATGAACAGGTTTTAAATACTATGATTTACAATACGTGCATCGCTTCAAGAACCCGACTGATTCCGCGTGCGAAAATTATCTGCTAGGTCTAAGGTTATTATGCCAATCTGCAAGGTCAATGGTTATTGTTCCCAGGCCCCTAATGTGACATTATATATGTGACGCTAATGTGACGCAAATATATGCTCCGTTAGTGTAAAAGAAGTCCAAGTTTTAACCCGTGGTAGATTCACGCTAAAGAATGCCGCGGTAAGTTGAATTGAAGAAAAGTCTAATGCGAGCATGGCTTTAGTCTTTAAAGTCAACATAAAAACACTTAAAATTGCCAGATATAGAGTTTACCACATTATCATCAATTGAACTGTATATGTACATGTAGGTGAAAGTAATCAAAATTGTAAGCACAAATCTAAAAAGAAAGAAACAATGAAAATCTCAAAACCCTTTAAACTTCTTGATTGCAACCATATATTCTGTGCCAAGTACATGTACTTTGAGCAGTCAAAATCAACAGTCCAGAATTCCAAGCCATTTGACCAGGATTGACTGGTTGTGAATGTTTATGCAACATGATACAGCTGTGCTTTGGCGGGGGGTAATGGATAAACCAGCTGTGCCCACAACTTGCCTGCTATTGTCTGTTGACAGATTTCGACTAGACAGAGTACAGTGTCTGATTGACATAACTGGCAGTTGGTGAATAGCATGTTTTAAATCTAGCAGGTGAAGTGCAAGGAAATTTTGACTGGCTTTGACTGATTAAATAGAAGAAGGTTAAAGAAAACGATTTTCGGTCCCGTACAATACTTTTGAAGTCACAAAGGGATGTTTGTGAGAGGAAACAAAATAACGAATCAATTACCATTTTTTTGGGTCATTTTTGTCATAATGGCAATTCTATTCCACAATCCTTATCCTGCCGTCTCTACTTTTGATTTGTTTTCCAGGTTTGGAAAATTTTCTTTGTAACTTACAATTTTGTGAATGTTTTTCGAGAAGCTCAACAAACAGGTCAATTGCCAGCCTTGTTAAAACTTTATACATTGCTGACCAAATTGAGAAGTTCATATGGTAGCTTGAATGTTTATCTTCTCAGAGTTGATGCTCCAGAACGAGGACGTCAAGACGTTCCTGACCAAAATAAAAATGGACATCGTAAACATTGCATGTAAGTTACAGAGAAAATATTAAATAAGGGGTTAACTATACAACTTGAAATAGTCAATTAAAACCATCCGCCTGATGGGCTTTTGACCAATGAGAATGGTCGCGCAAACTGTCTTGGAGATCACTATTTAACTAAAAAGGGACTGTGATAAAAAAAAAACCCGGTATTCAGCCCACCATCGCCTGGTACGTAGACCTGTCCGACCTATGCTTTAAAATGAGCTAGGTGCATCAACTTATCGACTACTGGTGAAAAGACTAGGGTAATTGTCATGTACTGGAGCTGGCCTTCCAAAAATGCAGGTGACACATTTTATTCAAGAGTGCGAACTAATCGGGGGAGCCTTTTCATACCAGGGCAGAAAGGTCTTGGCCCCTATTACGTGGTGATCACAATTTGACATAAATTTATAACAATTACTTTGCTCTTACCATTCATTTTGTCCTTTTAAGCGCAACTACAAATCCACGTCGATGAGGGCCACGGAGGCAATCTGCCAAATCAGGTGCTCCAACTCCGAGACTGCTTAATTGCAGAACTGCTGTTCCGTGGAGCACCTCGAAGTGGAGTTGCCACTAACATAACCCTCCAGGAATTCCAAAGGCGTGAGGAATTCCTGGATCAAAATTTTGAAAAGGTGTTTGTCATTAAGGTAAGGATGGAGATTGTCAATGAAACGCCAAGCTATTTTATATGTGTTAATTTGTTTTAACCCAGAACCACCCTATCTACATCAAAATCCATCTCCCCCCTCTCATTATGGCAGACTTTATACATGTATTTGGGGGACACAGTCCTGGAGGTCTGAGGTGGACTACAATAGTCTTACATGTACATGTAGGCCAAGAGCCCTGAAGCACTACCAGGGCATTCAGTTTATTTTGTCGTTGCGACAGTACTGTCCATCAAGGTCCACAAATAGTGGATTTTGCAGGAAGTAATTTGTAAAGCCCAGCGAATGCTGGATTTTGATAGATTTGGTCTACATGTACGTGCTTTGTAAAAGTCAGTAAGGAGATAAGGAGATAGGGTTAAGTGGCAATAAACACTGTTTTTGCAAAGTCCTAAATATCACTTTCAATTGTAAGCCAAATTTCGTTAACGTGCATATCTTTTAAAGGGTTTTCAGGCGGAACAGTTGATCAAAGTATGGGAATAGTTACATACATAGACAACACTCATTTTTCCCTAAAGCGACCTATAAGAAAGAAGACTGTTCAATAATTTGTTGATTATTCTGATATGCAACAACAGGTAAAAGACCACAAGACAAAAGGGACATATGGGGCTCAGTTGGTGTCCTTGGATGATGCCATGAACAGATGGATGGCCATATACGAGTTACACGGCAGACAGCACACTCCAGGGTGCCAGCCCAAAGCTATTCAGAAGCCGGCATCACCTTTTTTTCCTGGCACGGGGGAGGCCTGTCAGTCACCCGTGTCAGCCAGCAGCTTCAACGGTGAGTACATGGGTCAGTCAGATGTTCTATCTACATTGTATCTGAAAAAGTCATGTTAACAGGCCCTGTAAATTAATTTATGCCATAACGAACACTGTGTGCAAGTTATTTCTTAACTATGGGTTGGAATCAATGGAGTAGTGTTTTACAGTATCAAAGTAAGATTAAAAAAATGTATCAATGAGGTTGTTCTGAGGAGGGGCTATCCGGGGCTAGCTATCGGGTAGCTTCACCTAAAACTCTTGTCGTTTGAACGCAACGTAGCTTCACTTTTACTGTAATTCATAAATACCTCAGACAGTTTAGCTATTCCTTTTGGTCGAGAGCCCGTCACGTGGCCGGTATTAAACGGATGGTAAAGACATGGCTAGCTGGTCTTAAACACTTTTCCAGTGTCACAATAAAATGTGGACTCCTAAAAATCCAGTGCCTCTTACCGTTTCATTGGTTGAACGTTCACAATCCTCACGTAGGCATGCGCAACACTACAAGCGAGTCAGAATTTTATAGTTCTAAATTCAAAACGCAACGCCCCAGGTGCGTTCTGCGTGACATCGCGCAGAACATGGTACGTGCGCGTCAATCTCCATAAAAGGGTTGTTTACATCTTACTCGCCAGCTGAACACTCCATTATTTTGCTAAAGGGATGTTTCAAAAAGCATGAAGTGAACTTTTTGAACAAAATCGGGATTTTTTGAACGAATTATTTGAAAACACCCATTTCAACCAGTCGATGTCACAACACAACACATCCAATGTCTGGAACGATTTACGGTGCTCATGTATGACGTAACAAGCAACCTGGCCTCGATCAACGATGCACGCAGAGAGCTCTTCTGCAAGCAAAAGAGAAGTTTGGAGAACATCCCCCCAACTCCGGTAAATATTATGTTTGCCCTCTTTTTATGAAGATAGTCACTTCTATTTTTTTATGACAGCTTGCGTTCATGTCATAACTTCATGACAAAGGCATAGTTTTTTTTTTACTTTTACTTCATCACTTTTTGGCGTAATTTTGTCATGACGGCCACAACAGAACTTCGATTTTTCCTCATTTTATTCACTTAGGATGCCTTGCTCCAACACATCAAGAGGGTAGTCTACCAAGGTGGCATCTGGACAACAAGTCGACAGGCACAGCCCAAGGTTCCATCCCCGGAGGGATGGGGATGGACAATACAGAATGACCACTGGACCCCAGTTTGGATGACCATTCCAGAAGCAGCCGAGGCATGCAAAGAGCTCATCAAATGTGGATGCAAATCTCAAGCCGGTTGTGCCAATCGTTGCAAGTGCATGAAAGCTGATCTACCGTGCACAGAACTTTGCAGTTGCAACTGTCAGAAATGATTTGTTTGCAGTTACAGCTAGCTTATTACTGATACAGCTATCAGACGCATTCCATCTGTGCTATGATGTCGAGCTTTGAGCAATGTAATTACTTGCCTTGAATATAAATTAGAGCGTTTAATATCAATCCTTATTGTAGAATCAATGAGGCTGGGAATACTTCATATTTTTTTCTGACAATGCAACAATAGCAATAATATGGTATTAAGCAGGGTTTTATGGGCGTGGTGGTCCCCAGTGTTTTGACATAAGTGCTTTGACATTATCATGACATAAGCTAGGCATTGCATTTTAACGAATCATCGATCACAACAGGGCATAGGAGCAAGGGTGTAATGTACATGTACATACATATTTAATTTGAAACGTTTAATTAGGAAAAATCCCTCATTTTATCAAACTATTTGTATTTAAATCTTTTGAACATAGTCTAATAACATAAATTGGCAACTGCATTGATTTCCTTGATCTCAGAAACGTATATTAAAGGTGAAAAAAACGGTCCATGGCTTATTCCTAACTAATTTCTCAATGTTAGTGTATAAGTGTGTAATAATATTAGCCGATGATGTCATAATGACGTCATAAATAGCCCTTCCCATCATCTAATTTTTTTGCATCTTACCATTTTTTTTGGAAAAGGTAAACCATGGAGATGCTTTGGTGTGAAAATGGTGGTTTTGTCCACCCGTGTCACGATTTTTTTAACTGAGGTACTTCACTTTTCCGCCGATCTTTGGAACAAGTTTAAACTTTTATGATGTTATAATCAATTACAAAAACTCTTTGGCATAGAATTTGAATCTTTCTCTCTGACGTGAAAGCAACATCTCACAATACCACTACTGTTTGCATGTTAAAATATGATGTCAGAGTGATTACCCAAAATCCATGATTTTAGCCAAAAAAATCAGGTTTTTGACCAAAAAAAGATGTTTTTGACCCAGAAATTACCCTTAACTACATTCCTTCCCAATGACATACCACTCAAATGAAAGATCTGGTTGTCCCCTTTAATTTGATACCACATTTGTTGTTGTGATGCTTTTAGTTCTGAAGATTATTGTCATTTTACTTTTTTTCATGTTATAATTAGCTGATGACGTCATAATGACGTCAAACATGCCCTTCCTATCATCCAAATTTTTGCGTCCGTCTATTTTTCGAAAAGGTATACCATGGAGATGCTTTGGTGAAAAAATGGTGCTTTTGTCCACCGTGTCACGATCCTTGGCATATTGGTCACTAAGGTACCTCACTAATAGTGCTTCTGTGTCCTACATCCCACATTCCCGAAGGCCGAGTGGAATGTGGGAAACAGACGCACTACATTTTCCGTGTTCCACGAGCGCAAGCGTGATAACAAATTTTCCTTCAAGCAAACTTGACGCACATGCACGCTGTACACGTGCGTGTTTGTACAGAATGGCACACGCAATACGCAGAGTGTGGTATGGACCGAGACCGTGCTACACGGTTATATGTAGCACGGCTTGTTGCCAGGATCAGGATCGAGGATTCAAGTTTACCTGAAGATAAAGATTATAGCAGCATGTGCTTCTCCTTGTCGATATTGATAATTGTTTTTGTGGCGGGGTGCTTTGTACAATGAAAACTGACCACTTATTACAGGTACAGGTAAGTAGCATCTGACATCCGTTTTGTTATCAATTTCTTTCAAACACCAGGGAAACCGTGTAGCACGAAGGTGCACGCTTTGCAGTGGCAAGTATTTATACTTGTCACAGCATCTTCAGCGGACGCACAATATTAAAAACAAACACAAGAGGCATGTGGAGCTGGGAAAGGCCAGGGAAAGGTACATATACATATATGATCCATGAAGCATAACCTAAAACGATCTTTGAAAATAGCAGTCTATTTTGTATTATACAACACCTGAATAAATCCCCGTCATCTGATTGGTGAATTGTAGATCACGTGACATATTATTATTCGGTATAATGCACGGTGCGACCATGCGTTATACCCATGCGTTATACCATTTCACTTTGCGCTTGTTCCATGACGCGGTATTTGCGTGCAAAATGCATGCTGGTGTGCGCGTTCAGCGTAGCGCGTATTGTTCCAAAGAGCCAGCACTACAGCGTTGGGTTCAAACATTTTCGTGAAGGGGTAGTTCAACATCTTTAAAATCAAAATAAATTGTAGTTTATAATTTACCAATCAAATGACGAGAATTATTCAGATGTTGTATAAAACAAATAACGAATGTTTTTTTCGTTCGTGCGATGGAAAGAATAATTTCATTCGGTGACAGATTGAATGTTCTATTCCACTCGGCTTCGCCTCATAGAATAGAACATTCAATCTGTCACCTCATGAAATTATTCTTACCATCGCACTCACAAACATTCGTTATTTGTATACTATATAATGGCGAGCTGTAAATGTAATTATTGTAGAGTTTCTGGCGAATACAGCTGTGTGTTTGCAAAAGCCGGATTCTAAAGGATAATACTTAATTTTTGAATGAAACAACATGCGCACAAACATATTTACGTTGGTGTGTAAAATTTTAATTTCTCCCATTTGGAAGACCGATCTTCTTCCAACTTTCATAGTTTATTTCATTAGTAAGGATCCAACTATGTATTAAAAATGGTTTTGATATGTTCAGTACTTTTCATTGAAATCAACAAACTAGGCTGTCCTTAAGTTGAATCTGCAATTTTTTTCCCACACTTGTACAAGTACATTTATGCAATTATAAATAACTCAATTCCTCTTTTACAATCAGACAACCAATCAACCACACGGTGACAGGCAATGCCAAGTCACGAGTACAACGACGTATCCACCGCTGCAAATACAAGGACTGCCCTAAAAGAGGGCTGAAAAGGATCGACATCCACCTGCGGGGACAACACAACTTAAAAGTAATGTTTATAACAAACACTCGTTATCTCAAATAATTAAAAAACGTTAATGTGGTCTTGGTCTGCACCAATTTAGATTAGAGTCGATCAGATGCCAAACTGTGCCAAATCTTATAATTAAAAAAAATCTTTGATATGAAAAATGTCTACAACAATCAGCCAATGACGTCATTATGACGTCATTTTAGAGTTGTCATATTGGTACCAATCCACCAAGTTTTATGAGTATCAGATCTCCCCTTATATGTCTTTTGAAAAATCGGAAACAGTATGCCCCTTCGGCTTTGCCGCGGGGCATAAAAAATCAGAACAAACAAAAAGGCTTTTCTGAAACTTTACAGTAAAGCCAATAAGTTTGATACATTTATTGTGGGATTGCTGTGGCCCTCTATCGCACACTTTCCACAGCGTCAAGGCCACCATGTGATTGTGCATTGTTTTTAATTAAATGATACATGTTTTCTTTGTTTACTACCTTTATGTAGTCGAAATCTGCACAATACAGGCATTACCTCGCCAAGTGTCGCAACTTGTCCCGAGCCAGCTGCACAAACAAGGTGGACGAAAACTCGGGGGAAAAATGTGCACAGGGTGGAAGCTCGGATTTGAAAGGTGATTTTATAGTGAGCTGCACTGCCTTGAAAAATTAAGGCCCAAAAAAAATAAAATGACTTTTGCTTCCGATTACATGGCATTTAAAAACAGGTAGGGAGGTAGGATTTTTTTTCCTTTTGCCGCATTTTTTATGCACGATCATTACAGTGGCATCTGCGTGTAATAAAGGGAAAAGGTAGACATTGATGGTTTTGGGTGTTTTTTCCGCATTTTTCCCATAAAAAAAAATTAGTGTAGGGGCTGTCAGAATAGGGAAGGTTGGGAAACCGGAAGCAGAACTTTTTATTTTGGCCTTATTTGTAATGCACTCTTCATTATTGATTGAAAGAAGTACAGAAACTCTAATTGACCATTCATTAGGTCGAGCGACCGTCACGTGGCCGGCTTTAGCAGATGATAAAGACATGGCTACATGCAGCTAGTCTTAAACACTTTTCCAGTGTCACATGAAATTTGACTTATCGAGAAATTTGAGTAATCGGTGGAACGTGAGGGTTTTGCGAAGCTGCCATGGCTGTGCATTGGAGTTAACAACTTGCAGTCAATGTTGAGAAGTCCCGCACAGCTATGAAACGAAACTGCCGGTAAAAATAACGTAGTTCGTTTAATAGATGAAAACACATCATAATTTGGTGCAGCATGAGGGATTTGCCAACAGCGAAACATCACACAGACTGTTGAAAGCAAAGCATCTAAAATTTGGTGAGGCGTGAGGGATTTGCTGAGTATGAGTAGCAAAACACATGTATCACGCTGGCTGATCATCAAGTGTTAAGTTGTTAAGTTGTGTGTTGTGAAAGTGAACAACTTGTAGCCAACTTTGTGAAATTTTGCATACTGGTCACCGCTGTGAGATCACGAAACTGCTGGCAAAACTAGAAGCGTTCGTTTTGACAACTCGCCATCAATGCGAAGTCTCGTGCGTAGTTTTATATGCCGCTTTGAGAAAACGAAAGTGCAAGTTAATTTGGTACAGCAACGTATGCTCCTGTGAGACAACAAAACTGCCAGTGAAATTGCACGCTATCACTGAGTATATAACGGCAGTCGTTTTGAAGACATAGACTCCAAAATTCGGTGCAGCATGAAGAATTTGTATATCGCGCAAACCTCGCTAGATGGGTACGGCGTGAGCTACTTGCAACCTGTGCAAAACCTCAGGCACACCTGCAACCTGTGCGAAGCCTCGCTAGATGGGTACGGCGTGACCTACTTGCAACCTGTGCAAAGCCTCAGGCACACCTGCAACCTGTGCGAAGCCTCGCTAGATGGGTACGGCGTGAGCTACTTGAAACCTGTGCAAAGCCTCAGGCACACCTGCAACCTGTGCGAAGCCTCGCTAGATGGGTACGGCGTGAGCTACTTGAAACCTGTGCAAAGCCTCAGGCACACCTGCAGCCTGTGCGAAGCCTCGCTAGATGGGTACGGCGTGACCTACTTGCAACCTGTGCAAAGCCTCAGGCACACCTGCAACCTGTGCGAAGCCTCGCTAGATGGGTACGGCGTGAGCTACTTGAAACCTGTGCAAAGCCTCAGGCACACCTGCAACCTGTGCGAAGCCTCGCTAGATGGGTACGGCGTGAGCTACTTGAAACCTGTGCAAAGCCTCAGGCACACCTGCAACCTGTGCGAAGCCTCGCTAGATGGGTACGGCGTGAGCTACTTGAAACCTGTGCAAAGCCTCAGGCACACCTGCAACCTGTGCGAAGCCTCGCTAGATGGGTACGGCCTGAGCTACTTGCAACCTGTGCAAACCCTCAGGCACACCTGCAACCTGTGCGAAGCCTCGCTAGATGGGTACGGCGTGACCTACTTGCAACCTGTGCAAAGCCTCAGGCACACCTGCAACCTGTGCGAAGCCTCGCTAGATGGGTACGGCGTGAGCTACTTGAAGCCTGTGCAAAGCCTCAGGCACACCTGCAACCTGTGCGAAGCCTCGCTAGATGGGTACGGCGTGAGCTACTTAAAACCTGTGCAAAGCCTCAGGCACACCTGCAACCTGTGCGAAGCCTCGCTAGATGGGTACGGCCTGAGCTACTTGCAACCTGTGCAAAGCCTAAGGCACACCTGCAACCTGTGCGAAGCCTCGCTAGATGGGAACGGCGTGAGCTACTTGAAACCTGTGCAAAGCCTCAGGCACACCTGCAACCTGTGCGAAGCCTCGCTAGATGGGTACGGCGTGACCTACTTGCAACCTGTGCGAAACCTCGCTAGATGGGTACGGCGTGACCTACTTGCAACCTGTGCAAAGCCTCAGGCACACCTGCAACCTGTGCGAAGCCTCGCTAGATGGGTACGGCGTGACCTACTTGCAACCTGTGCAAAGCCTCAGGCACACGGTCTCATACCGTAAGAACCGTGTGACGGGAGTGAGTGACTGGCAACCTGTGCTGTGAGAGGACTCACTCCCGAAATGTACACATAACTACCAAAGAAACATCCCCACAGGCCAAATCCTTTATGCGACAATGGGGCCAGCTATTCGTCTCTGTTTTTTTAACAAAAGTTTACGCGTGTGACGTTAATTGTGACGTCACACAACTCAGTGCCGCCGTACACGTGTATGCGTACACAGGACAAATGTTTTATCTTTTATGATGAGACAAATGGAGCCAATTGGCAGCTTTTTTTGCAGAGAACCTAGTAGGGCCGAAAATTTACCTACATGTACATGCAATTACTTCAGGATATGAGTGAATCAAACTTTCAGATATTTCTTTTATGGACAGACTGTAAGGCACTCATCAGCAGAATGACATAGAATATAGGCCTCATTTCAAATCAAGCGCGTGTATGTGTTACGTCATTAAAATAAGTATGCGTTTACATCACTGAACTAAGAACATACCTGTCCAGAAGAGACATATGCCAATGTTATAACAAAAGTGAAGATGCTGCGTATATGGTCATTCCACCGGGTTGGGAAGCAATGCATGTTACATCCATAATATTTGTCTGAAGAAAGTTTGAAATCATTTGAAAGTGCTTTGACAAAAATATGAGCAAAAATGTATTAAATTATTCTTCTTTGTTTTGCCATTTTTTACACGTATGAAAAATATTACCCAAACTGACTTTGCATATTTACAACTGAATGCCTAAGCACCAAGAAAAGCTTTTGTTTTGGTATAGTCAGGGTTCAAATATAGCAGAAAGTGTGTATGTAACGGTGTAAAAATCACTCAATGGAAGTGTGACATTTGGGTTTTACACCGTGTTGATGTTACATCCACACAACCAAGCTATCATTTCTGCTCCATTTGATACCTGACTACTGCAACAAAAGCTTTTCTTATTGTGTTGCATGTATATAAGAAGTACGCAAAGTGAATTTGGGTAAATGTCTCGCAGACTTTTAAAAAAAGTTACAATTATCACATTTAGACGTAACACTGACACGGTGTAAATGTTACGTCCAAAATGACATTTTTTGCTCATATTTTTGGGCAAAATTTATTGAAATGATTTCAAACTTTCTGCAGTAGTGAAACATCCAACAACAAATATTATGTAGAGCAACTGCTAGCAAGGCATTCATGCTTTTCTTATGATCATACATGTATGTCACACATTGTTTGCCAACCTGGTGGAATGACCCATATATGTGTGTATAAGAAGCATGTACATAAAGGCTGAGCAAGTTAGTGAGCCCTCAAACAAACATCACGGTTTTTTTTATGAAATCTGTATGTACATATATATGTAAATGATCTTAACCAAATAATAAGTGTAACTATCTTGCAGGAGCACAGTTGACAGCTGACACTGCGGCCAGGCTGCGGAATCTCCTAATAATGGAGATTCTGTTGACGCAGGCGCCTCGTGCAGGTGTGATCCAAAACGCAACTCTTGGCGAGTTTCGCCAAAGAACCAACCGAACCCTACCCAACACGTTCGAGGAGGTATTATCGATACAGGTAAAATTCTTTGTGAAAGTTGACCGACAGCTGGATGTGTTTTGCCAGTTTACCCAGCATGTTGAATTTAAACAGATTAAAAAATAAAATGAATCCCTTTACCTATTAATCTTTAAAAAAACAAAATGGTGTTGATATTTGAACTCTTCGGATTTAGAGCATTGTTTTTTGGTTACTTACATGTAGCCTACATCAGTAGTTTTTCATCTCCATTTTTAAAACAAACTTTTCTGTAGGTCGCAAAGAACAAAACATCCAGAGCTGGGCCAGCTATGATCTTCATGGACCATCAAATGAAAGTGTTCTTAAAACACTATGTAAAGCATGGCCGACCTGCATCCAAGTGCAATGGTGAGCAAACAGGTCAAAGTCCTTTACATGTTTTATGTTCCTGTGCATGTATTTTAATAAGGGAATAAATATGTGTTCGGGAGGTAGTATAACACTCTGATTAAGACCGCTGGGAGTCTGGAGGGGTGATAATTACCCAAGGCGAAGGTGAGGGTAATTATCAACCCTCCAGACTCCCACCGGGCTTAAAGAGAGTATTATGTTGACATGCTAAAGGTCATGTACTTTTACTTTTTTAGGAGTTGACATCATCGCAAATTCAAGCCCTTTGTTTTTACAGGGCAGTGGCCGAGCAGTAATCAAAGTTGCCCAAAAAGTCCAGGCAACTTGGAAATCAATGGGGATGCCTGGGTCTGTCAACCCGACAATTATCAGAAAGACCGTGGCAACAAAGGTACAATTGTTTTATTGAGGTTTGTTTTGCCAATTTCAAAACAAGTTTGTCAGTCGATTTGATGAAAATTTGCAACTTCACATAATTGACTTTAAATGTTCATTCACAGACAGTAAAATATCTACATGGCAGAGACACATGTACCGACAAACAATGCTGTACAATTAACCCTGATCAGCTTGATTGATTATCTCAATGTTCCCAGTTACTCTACCTACCTATTTTGACAGCCCCTACTCTATTTGGTTTTTTGGGGGGGGGGGCGTGTTGAGAAAAACCCCATTAAAACCTGACGTTTCTGTTAAGTTGTTAATGAGTATGCGTACATGTACAACTTTTTTTCTTCAAGTTAACCTTTACTCCCTAGGGGGTGTGCAAAATAGTATTGAATTTGGAGGATTCAGGACTGTTAGGATTCATGGGTGTCGCTTGCCCCCCCCCCCCTCCCTCCCCCAGAAAAGCACCCCAAAGAAAAAAGGGGGAAAAAGGAAAGAAAAAGAGGTGCAAAGTCATAGTGGTGTAAATTTAATGAGTTGGGGGGGTCAAAATGTCCCTGCCCCCCTCCAAAACTGGTAAATCGATAATTCGTTAAGAAATGCATGATTTTTTTGGGGAAAAATATGTTTTGCCCCCCTCTAGAAAAAACCTGGCGGCGCCCATGTTAGGATTAGACTAAAGAAGCCTTCTAAAAGCCCCCCAAAATAATAATTTGGCTTCCGATTACATGGCATTTGAAAAGGAGGCGTTTGCCTGTACATGTTATCGTTAGAAAAATGGTAAAAATTGATGGCTTCGGTGTTTCGGTTTTTTATCCCCTTAAAAATGGTAGGGGCTGTCAGAATAGGGTACATGTATTTGGTAGGTATGGAAACTGGAAGCAGCTATTTTTTTTGGGGGGGGGGAGGGACCTTACATGTCAAATGTTTTGTCGGGCATTCCGCAAGGTTACTTGAATATTGAATGCGAAATATCTGGTTTATATTTTCTCATACACACAGGCAGTGCAACATCTGCAAGAACATGATGCAGACAATGTGGCTCAACTAATGAGCCACGATCCATCTACCCAGAGGTCGTATTATGTTGCCACACAGGGAATGCGGGACAAACTGACCGCCTGGCAAAATATTGCCAACATCATGACTTTGGTAATTATTAAATATAATTATTTAATTAATGTACTAAAATATGTTATCATCAGACTAGACACTCATTTTCGATAGTGTACACTATGCTTACGTGTACACTATTTAAATACTAAACAAAAAGCGATTTTAAGCGATTACAAAATAAACTTACATTTACATTGATGGTTGTTTTTTAAAGTGCACAACCAATATAAATAAAGAATTCATTCAATTAATTACACAAGTTGACTTAATTGCCAAGACACGATATTGTACTACATGTTTGCTTTGTTAGGATGGAGAAGTGGCTTCCCAGGAAAATTTCAACTGTTTCGAAAAATGTGTGACGTCATCATGACGTCATCAAAAAAATGATTTCCTGAATGACATATAAGGGTATGTCCGATCGTCATAAAAATGGGTAAGTAGGTACTGGTAATAGTATTGAAATCTGAAATGACGTCACCATGACGTCATTGTCTGATTCTTTTTTATGAATATAAAAAATTGTAATTTGTTTTCTTATTACAAAAATAAATAAAATAGGATAAGATTGACTTCAACGTTGGCACAGACCTAACCCTTAGTTTGTATTGTTTCTAAACAAGTTATGCCGTGGTGACCTCATCATTAGTCATGTGATGTCATCTACATTTTGTCAATTAATCACACCAAATTCATTTTGCAGCCCAATATTTTTAGAAGAATGCTTATATACCTGTACATTTGACTTGATGAAACTCCTACGTGGCAGTGGATGCTTAACCATTCTAAACAGCTACATGTTTGTCCACAAACACAACACATTTCTAGTCAGTTGTTGACGCTTGCGTTACACCTTCAACTACATGTACATGTATCTCCAAGGAAAATTTCAACAAGCATTTGTTTGCTGACCAAACCCATGGGCATGGTTTTCAGTTGTGGCCAATTTTGACCCAAGCAACAATGATGAAGCGCATATTTGCATATTCATTCGTGTCACTTGGCGCGACTTGCGTGGGTCTCGGTATCGACCCATGAAAGCCCGCAAAAAGACTTATTTTTACATGCTCGTGAAGGAGGCTATTCCATTAATTTTTACTGCACACCGTAATGGATAGGAACCTTATACATCTTATGAGGCTTGAAAAGACAAACAGATATTGCAAATACCAGTGTTACAACTTTTAGGAATTACGTAACCTTTAGAAATCTGTATTCGCAGCCACACAGCTGTTTATAGGTTTTGCCTTTCACTGAGGTACAAAGAATAACACTGTATACTCGGTGTGTACCGTTACCTCCCGAGCACAAGTTGGATACAAATCAATCAGGTGGGCATTGAACCCATGACCTCCTGCTTTCTAGTGCAGACGTCTTATCACATGACCGCTGAGTTTGTGGGATCAGTTGGATGGTTTGAATCTGATGTAAGCAACAGGTACCGCATGCGCAAGAAACTATGTAAGAAAATACGCAATTTGACCGTTTTGACACATTCCAAATAAATTATGCTGATTGAGTTATTTAATGATGAGCTGATTGAGTGATTTATTGATGATCTAAAAACAACATAAAACAAGTAAGGTGTGTTTACAAACACAAATGCCCCGCAACCGTGACTGTTTCCATGACATAACACCACTCTAACATCAACTTACATGTACCTTGGTCAAATGGAACGTTCATTGACAGCATTAGTGTCTTCTGTAGGTTTAATGTGAATTAATCCCTAATCCCTATGATCTCAGAATAAATACAAGATTGCTATTGTTTTAGCCACTGTGACCTTGACCCTTGACCTTTCGACCCCCAATGCGATAGGCTCCTTAGGATTGCCAAGGACAATCCACAAACCAAATTTGAAGTTCATATGTAAAGTATATCTCAAGTTAACACGCTGACAAAATTTCTTTTGTTTTTGCCACTGTGACCTTGACCCTTGACCTTTTGGCCCCAAATGCAAAAGGCTTCTTAGGATTGCCAAGGACAAACCACAAACCAAATTTGAAGTTTATAGGCCTATGTAAAGTATATCTCAAGTTATCGCGCTGACAAAATTTCTATTGTTTCAGCCACTGTGACCTTGACCCTTGACCTTTCGGCCCCAAATGCAAAAGGCTTCCTAGGATTTCCAAGGACAATCCACAAACCAAATTTGAAGTTCATATGTTAAGTATTTCCCAAGTTATCGCGCTGACAAAATTTGTCCGGACACACACACCAACACACAAACTACTTGTTTCACATGACTAGTGTGGACTTTCCATTGCTTTCGTGTAGTTAAGAAAAACCAGTGAAAAAACTCATTTTTCTCAAACTGTGAAAACTCTTTCAACCCAATTTTTTTTCTATGATTCCCTTCAGTGTTTCTCTTCATTCTGCTACAAATAAACCTAACCCAAAAATGCCTCTAAACCTGTTTTCCAGAAATGGGGAAACACTGTGTGGACGTGGGGTAAGTCCACACAACGTCGGTGCTACCTACATTATGTGGACGTCTTTTGTTCGGAAGTCCACACTGCGTATGTAAGACAAGCTCACCCAAACACACACACACACCCACCCACACACCCACGGAAGGACATGTCGGAAACAGTATGCCCCTTCGGCTTCGCCGCGGGGCATAAAAAGAACATATTTCTCATTTACATATTTGAACTGTTTTCATTTGTCAGCATGCAGTGTGAGTAAAAGAAAATCTACACACTTTGCACAAGTCAGATTCAACCAACCCCTTTAATTGTCTCCTTGTGCAGTCATGCTTTAGCCAATGAAAATGTCACCAAAAGAAGCAGGAAGAGTTACTACAAAAGTACAAACAAAAATATCTTATGCCCCAAAAAACACAATATTTCTGCTTCCGATTTCCCTACTTACCCTATTCTGACAGCCCCTACCCTATGTTTTTTATTTAAAAAATGAAAAAGAAAAAAAAAAACACCAAAACCATGAATTTATACCCTTTACTCATGACTACACGCAGATGCCTCCATATAATCGTACACAAAACAAAATTCCCTACCTACCCTATTTTCGAATGCCATGTAATCGGAAGCAGTTACCATTTGGGGAGGGGGGTATTATATTTTGCTACATAATTGTTGTATGCATCTTGGACATTATTCTTGTTCTTTTCTCAGAGTGACCCTCCACAAGTTCAGCCGGTGCGCCAGGAAATTTCGGAGGAAGTTGTGGAGGAACCTGCGAAATCATCACACGAGGAGGCACATGACCTACCACACATGCCAGCCCCACCAGCCCCACCACCCACACTTTCCCCGAAGCAAACTGGTAACTGCGAGACTAGTGCAGTACGAAATGTAAGTTTACGTACATGTACTCCACATTTCATTGCAGTGACCACGTATCGGTAGCAGAAGTGAACTTCAAACACTAGAGGAGTGCCAGTTTGGAAAAAATAACATTCACTGGACACTTACATTGTAAAATGCTGTGAACTTGGCTTTGTACAACTACATGTATGGTACATTGTAGCTCAAAGGTCATGCTACATGTACATTTACTTAGTTCTTTGACAAAAACTAATGATCCGACTTTAAGCCTAACCGCCCTGAATCCTTCAAAATCCTCTTTACCAAAGTGAAGGAATTTGGAGGATTGAGGTTACATGGTATTACTCAGATTTCGTAGGATGCAGCTTTGTCAAGGTCTTGGGCCGTACCTTGTGTAGTTTTTGCTCAGCCGTGCAAAAATATAGGCCTGGATTATGCTTGATATCCTCCATACTGTTTCAGGATGTCACTGGCCAAGCCTCAACATACTGACAGTCACTGCTGCAGGATTTTGCAGGATTCAGGCAGTGGTCACCGCTCCAAGGGCCATATTCAAAAAATAATGGATGAATTTGCAGGATTGAGGCTAAATGGATTGAGGCTACATCCTATGAAAAAGGCCTACGGAGTTAGGGTTCATCAGGAATTAAGTTTTCATTTTGAAGAACAAAATGTAGGACTTTGCATCAGAACCAGGTACTTGAGTACCTGACCATTAACATCTGGAACTAGTTCCAGATTATGGATATGGTACCTGCTACCAACTGCACAAATTACTGAGTAACTTCTCAGCAGTGTCCTAGCAGTGAGTTGGTCTTTATATTCGGAAATACCAGTGCACATACAAATGTACTTGTAGACCTGAACTTGTAGTCGGAAGTACTCGTACTCGGTAACCTAAGTACTTGGCAGTATTCAGTACTCAGAAAAAAGTACGACTCAACGACAATAAAATAAAGAAAGGTTTCGAATGTCATTTGTAGGGGATTTCAAAAATGAAAACCAGGGAACATGGGAAAATTAAAAAAAAATTCACAATCATGACGATCGTGAAAGTTGCAGTTTACACTGTAAAGCTGTAAAGTGTAAAGCTCACTGTAAACACTTGTACCTTGCGCACACCAATGTGACAGTATTATCTTGCGGACCTTTTTGAAAAATCCAAACAGCAACTTCATTCCGAGATTGTGTTGAATTGATAACGAATACCCATTTAACCTCATATCCAGTTTATTGCAGTTTGCTTGATACAAAATCCTGAATTGTTCTTGCAGGTGACTAGCTTTTATGGATGTACCAACAAACCACAGAGGACTCCTTCATACACCGTCTACACTACTGAAGAGGTGCAACAAATGCTGAAGCTTCAGCAAGAATACATCAAAATCGCGCCACGAGCCTCGTACAGAGAAACAGTGGGTGCTAATTCAATTCTTTTTCTTCACACTTTTGTTCTAGCAGTTCAGTATACCAGTTAATTTATGTCCTAGCCATTACTTTGGGATGAAGAACAGAGTAGTTACAGAATACTACAGAAATTATGCATACAGCACCAAATACCAAAAAAAGTATGACTGCTGTGCCAATGTGCAAGTACTGCATTCTACAGTTTACCAACGGTAGTATTTTATATCTTTAGTGAGGTAAGGGTTAATACAAATGTAGATATTACAAAACTCTTTATCTTCCTAATACAGGCTCGGTTCATCAAAAGCAGGGTCGAGTCCCTAAAAGGTTATAGCGACAAGCAAATTGGCGACAAACTCCGCCATTCAAAAGACGTCTACAAAGGTGAGTGTACTTGTTCGCAATTATAATTAAGGGAACGAATATGTGGTTGGTCAGTTGAAATGAATTAAATACAACTGGAGCGCTTGTGGTTGGTCAGTTGAAATGAATTAAAATATGACTGGAGCACTTGGCTCTGGGTAATTATTAAAACCCTAACGTACCCAAATCCATCAAAAACCACAACCCTGTTTCGGGGGATTTCGGCGGGGGCGGGCGGACTCAAAATATATCGCCTTATTAAACAAACTGGGGGACTTTTTTGATGGATTCATGTAAGAATGAGGAGTTAGGGCTGTAGTATAATTTAATACAGCTCTATGATTTTGAAGCTGTTGGGGGACTTTGATGGATACAGGATCTCAACTAATTGACTTCATAAGTACTACTGTTATAAGCACTATCTAGATTAGATTGATATGTCCCCTCATGTCGTCACCAAAATTGAAAGGTACATGTAGATATTACCAAAGTATGTGGAAAGGAACTCACCTACTATATGTATGGAATTCCAGTTGACTAGGTGCCAATGATGTCGTTAATGCTCTTGTGTCGTTAGCATGGGCAGTGTTCTCTGAATGTGTTGGCCAATCTGGTACAGAAGAGGTGATTGTCCTGTCCCGTTTTGCCCCTGAATGAGGTTAGAATTTTTTAGTGAAGGCTGTTCAGTTAGGGATATTCAAACTAGGGATAACTTGTATGTAGTCAAAACTTAGGAAAAATACGCAGCCGCCCATACATTTGCCAGTTAGAGATTACATTATGTATGTACCACAAAATGATCAAGAAGAGGACATATTGGGTCATTGGTACACAGGGTATGTTTCAATCATTTCAATCATTTTTTTTAACAAGAAACATTTTTGAGTGAAACTTTTTTTCAGTTAGAGATGTTCAAACTAAAGTGATAAACCGCAGCCGCCTACATTTGCCGTTTAGAGATTACATGTGTGTCAGGGGTGAGATTGGACAAATTCAATCCACAATTTAATCAAGAAGAGGCTTTGATGGTTGCTGTGCAACAGAGCACACAGTTATGTTTTCAATTCGGATTTGCTGAAAGGTTCCCTTAAATACCCCTGCCTTTGTTCTACGTAAACCTTTACAGGTAACAAAAAAACTTCAGAAACTGCACATTTAGATTCTTTAAACAATTGTGAAATCAGGAAAAATCCTGAAAAAAAATCCTGAAATCAGGCCGACACATTTCATCCCTGTTCTATAAAAAAACGAGATGCAATTGAGTTTACCTAATACGTATTTGCACTTAAAATATTAATATAAATACAAAATAACCATGAAAATACACCGTACAACATGAACTGCATGTAGCTGAACTCTTTTAACATTTCAATAAACCCTGAATTCATGACAAAGAAACAAGACAACTGTCCTATATCATACAACACTTAAAACTGAAACTTGAATACTATTTGCTGGTCCATTATTTGGCTTGAACTAGTCAGCTGCTCCACTAAATGTTCTGGTAGTCTGGTTCCTTAATGACCCCAAGATTAAATGGAGAATTTATAGCTAGACTGGGGAATTGTAGGGTCAGAGAATCAGTCTAGCACTTAGCAACTTTGTACACCTTTCACAGTTGTGTAATCAATTGCAAAGAAAACGCGGAATAACTAAATAATTATGGAAACAATTAGCAGCAATTTAAAATAAAAAGGCCAGCTACTCCAACGCTGGTCGGCCGACCAGCTTTGCCGGAAACTGAGTACAAGTTTCTTGAAAAACGGTTAGCACACCAGGTGCCACTATTTTACAGCATGCTAATTAATTAGACCCTAACAGTCTTTCCCTAACAGTCAAGTATATTTTGTTATAATTTGATCATTTCGTTTTGTGACTGCAAATTGTTTTATCTAATTCCCTTTAACCTGGGATATGTTATATCTAAACGTTTTGGAGAATTCCCTCCGCGGTACTCTTTGAGACCTTTAGGTAATCTGAAGCAATTACAACGTAGGCCTCCTGCAACAGTACCATGAAGATGTAGTCGATCGTCTGAAAATAGAAATGAGAAAACATAATCAATCAATAAATAAGTACATCAACTGGCAAAGATGACCTATGACCTGGATGGTAATCCAGGTCAACACGTAAACACCATGTGTTGTGGTGTTTTAAACTAATAGCGTCCCCCATGCACCACAGCCTTCGTAAATAGATGACGTCATGTCTAGGTTATATTTTTAGATGTTTACGACCAACGCAAAGATGCGTACCTGACCGGCCCCGCGCATTATGCCTTAGCCAATCAAAAGGAAGCAGCCACCAGGGGGCCTGTTGCACACATATATCGTCGCAGGTTTCACGAACTGACGCGACCGACCGCACAGAGGTAAAACGTGATTTAGAAATAATCGCATTTGAAGTTGGTGATCTGTTAATATCCTTTTCTGACGGATTTGTGTCATGGGGAATTTCCCCCAAAATGAGTGCATGAAAGTTGATACCTTAAATAATCTAGCCAAATACTTCATAAAAACAATTTCACAGTTAATGAGAAGTCGTTCATAAAGCACAAAGACACTTCGTGAAAACTTACAAACACACAGCGCGCATTGTGTAAGTTGCCCGTATCCAAACAGTCACTTCGTGAAAACGTTTACACACACACCGCGTTGCCCGTATTCAAAGTGTCACTTCGTGAAAACCCCAACACACACACAACGCGTTGCCCGTATGCAAAGTGTCACTTCGTGAAAACGTTTACACACACATACCGCGTTGCCCGTATTCAAAGTGTCACTTCGTGAAAACCAAATGTCAGTGGGTCGACTTGTCTTGTACGCATAAAACAGACGCCGGCTTGCCCGTATGTAAACAGTCACTTCGTGAAAACTAAGAGATATATTGGGTCGAGTTGTCTTGTAGCTGTTTTGGTTGTCCATTATGCACACATTTTAAGTGGAAAAAAGTACCTAAAATGTCTTGTCTTTAACATGCATGATAATTAAGATATTGCGGGGATTAATAACCATAGCGAAGAAATAAGTCATGTGAACTGCCGGGGTATCATTAAAACATAATACACAGAAACAACCATGGGGTGGGGGTGTAAAACAAAGAAGAGTCGAAGCAAGTATTTTCACCTCTCTTTTTTTAATGAATTTGTTAACAATTTCGTTTTCTAAATTTCAGTAACAACAAATTCATGTAAATCACAAGCTCCAAAATGGTTTAAGTTTTTTTTTTTTACAATTCATTAGTGAGACATTGCAGTGATATGATGTAATGCAAAATATTTTGAAGATTATCAGTGTTTTTTTTATCAGCAGATTTTAATAATAAAAATTGTTTAAAATCTATATTTCATCAGCAGTGTTAAAACAAAATTCATTCAGTTACAATTTCTTTTAAAGGCAGGGTGTACTTTTGGTAACTACTCCACAAGTTAATGATCATGGCAACTTACTTGGTAAAGAGCACTGGAGAGCTGTTGATATTAAAAAACATTGTAAGAAAAGGCCCCCTTTGAAGTAACATAGTTTTAGAGAAAGAGGTAATTTTTCACCCCAAAATTTGAACCTGAGAAAGGTTTCAGGCATGAAGGATACACCAAGGGAGAAAATGGTCTTTGACAATTACCAAAAGTATATCCTGCCTTTAAATATCAATTCATTTGAGTTGTTAAATAAAAGTATCAAATAAATTATTACGTACGACGAGGTCTTCAGATGTTTAATTGATAAACCTACCCTATTGAGTAAACATTTTCTTGACAAAGGCATTTTCGACAAAAATAAAATTGTTCTTGTTTTGCTTCACCTTTTTAAGTGAATGTTTGTTAAAAAAAAACATTATTTCATGTTATTGCAGGTTTTACTTGTACTTTAGCAGATCACATTGGTGGGTTGACATTATAATCAGAAATGCAAATGAATTCAATTTGAAGACCTGGTATTTAGTGTAGAGTGTGCGTATGATATGCACGTAGTGTTTACATGTAGTTAAGCCACGCCCCTTATTATGTACGTGACCTGTGCCTTGCATAACCCTTGACCGGCACCTCACTGCCGAATTCTCATACAGGTACGTTGTCAACTTTTGAAGCTCGTTTTTTAATTGAAATATCATTTGTTTGCAAACTGCACGCTACCCAATATTGCATTAGGATGTGTCCGCTAGTGTTCATAGATAATACTGGAGGCATTAAAGTAAAGTTTTGATAAGATATAAATGTAGGTTTTGGGCTCCAAAGTGTGAGCTCGTTGTGGAGAGTTTAGCGAACATTGTGCGTGTAGTATAGGCATACACGCGTTCACGTGCAAAATGTGACAGCACGGTGCGCGCACACGTGATATTTCCATGTAATTGTGTACATGTATAACGTTACGTACGTATTTATGGTCATGTATAATTTAACATGGGTCTTATTGCGCATTGTCGGATTCCAGTACATGTACTATGATTATCTAAGGTTTACATTTAGGGAATATTAACCCACAAATAATGGCTCTTCCTGTTCATTGAGGACCGGTGTGTATGAAAGTGGTTGATAGTGTGTATGAATGTGCCTGGCCAGCATGTGTAAAATGTGAGCCTGCTCCTTTATGTTCGGCATTGCCTAAGGTAATTCTTATTTCATGCGAAGATTGTTTATTTAATTTGGGGAAATAGATCTACATGTACACGTTTATTGACATGTGCGTGCTTTTTGGTAATTTGTATTCTTTGTATTTTCACCTCACTGCCGAATTCTCATACAGTGAGAATTGGCAGCTGGGCTGGCAGGTTGGCAGGAATAAATGGCAGTCATTGAGCCTGAGGCAAGGAAACTAACCTTCAAAGCGTCACCTGTTCACTAGGACCTGCGTGCCCGTGTTGCCCTCCCAATCACCCATTTAGCCAGACCCAGAGCTCTTCACCAGTCAGTCATACAACCCACACTAGTAGTAGTACTACCTCATCACCCAACCTCACCCCGTCCCCTAGGATTCTCTACATTAGGATGGTTAAAAGTGAAACAAAATCAGATGAGTAATGTATCTTGAAAATACGAGTTATTATATACATTTTAAAAGCCATATGACACTGGTTCAGTTGACGCAATCATGGTATATGCACATTTGATTCTTGTTTTCCCCTGTTAACCACTTTGATAAATTTTTTTCTGTAA
This sequence comes from Patiria miniata, assembly GCF_015706575.1. Classification (NCBI taxonomy): domain Eukaryota; kingdom Metazoa; phylum Echinodermata; class Asteroidea; order Valvatida; family Asterinidae; genus Patiria; species Patiria miniata. The sequence continues at coordinate 956,161 of NW_024037065.1, read as the reverse complement.
TCTGTACAAATCGTAAAATCATTAAATGAGTACAAATTGCTTAGGCTAAGGTATAATGTCAACATTAACAACCTTGTTTCCAAATAACTAAATAGTTGCCCTGTGATCAGTTGTCACAACCCATTCGAAATGATTACACAAATTAATAAATAAACACATTTGATTCTTGTTTTCCCCTGTCAACCACTTTGATAAATTATTTTCTGTAATCTGTACAAATCGTAAAATCATTAAATGAGTACAAACTGCTTAGGCTAAGGTATGATGTCAACATTAACAACCTTGTTTCCAAATAACTAAATAGTTGCCATGTGATCAGTTGTCACAACCCATTCGAAATGATTACGCAAATGAATAAAGTACTCTCATCCATCTCATGTCATCTCAACAATGGCTGAATCTGCGAACAATAAAATAGCCAATACTTCCAGAAAATCCTGCTTCACATACACCCGGTTTGCTAAAATAATGCCAACAATAAATCATTTTCATAAATATCTACAATTTTTAAAACGCTAACCAACAGCTAACATCTTGCAACATAATAGTAACAATTTCTTATGTTTCATTGTGTAAAATCTTTGGTAAAACGAATTCACCCTTTTACAGGAGATTGCTTACTTCTTCGGAAAAGCTTAACTCAGTTTGGCTTTCATGTGTAACAATTCAATAGCCATCGAACAGCTTCCTGCTGAACATCTCTGATTAAAACTTGGCACAATAATGCTATGTGTAATACAACAGCTACAGAATATTCTTTCAATTTTTTCTTCAGACTTACCTGGTGAACAGCCAAAATATTCAAATATCCATCGAACAGCTTATATACTTCCTGCAGAACTTCTCTGATTAAAATTAAGCACAAAGTTGCTATGTGTGTGTAATACAGCGGCTAACTGTTTCTGAAATGTTTTCTTCAGACAGACTTACATGTTGAACAGCAAAAACATTCTTTCGTTATGACTGGCCTTCTGAGCAAGAAAAAAACACATTTTATTGGCAGCTGAGTTATAAAGATGAGGTTACCTTGTCTTCAGACAAGCATGAACACTTTCCATTAGAATGCAGAAAATAATTGATGCTGAATGAGCATCATAGGAAATGAAAGAGCTTTCCGTGGTGAAGCTGGAGATAAAATGCATGAGAAATTACTGGCGTGTTACCTGTAAAGAGACTCTTGAGATCGTCATACTTGCCATGTGATATTTTAGGCGGCCCAGATGAATAGAGAAGCTGCGGGGTCATTGTTTCATCTTCCACACTTCTGCGTGCATTGCTTATGTTCAGAGTAGCAAACTGGTGGTCTGCATGGGAAAATGTAAATCTGATGATATCAGAATCAGCTTTTTCAACATTAAGCTGCATGAACTTTGGCCTCTCAACTTTGATTCCTTCTTCCGATGTACGTACCTTCAACACACCTTTCCTCTGACTGAATGTCTTCCAGTCAGTTATGTCTTTGGCTTGGACATGTATGACTTTTTATGGTGTGGGATTCTTTCTGGCCATTTGGCAAATAGGAACAAGTTGAGCAGGTACACCAATATCCCCAGTCTGCTTATAAGAGCCTTCTCAATGACACTGTGCATGGAATCTCCTTCACTCTGGCCATGACCTGCGTCGAAGAAATGTAGTGTTATTGATCTGAGTGACTTAGACTACTGAACAAACTCAAGCATCGTTGTAGGAATTATTGAGTTTTTGTTTTGACCACAGCATCCGTCTGAAAACAAACCCATTTCTTCGAAACCAAGATTGTCCATTTTCTGCAAGAATGCATTCAAATTGGAGGCAATTTCACAAGATCCTCTTCTTGTTTGGCCTTCATGAGCCAAAAAACAATACCCATCTCTACTTGCTAGATCGTACACCGTAAAGTTATAACATGCCAAACGCCTCTTGTAGAATAGCTCTGATCTACAAGATTGAGGTACATAAATGACCTGCTGCAAGTCGAAATCGGCAGCACAGTAGTCTTTTGTTTTTGATGCTCTTTCTTTAGCCTTTGTCTTCAGCTCTCGCACATTTTCTTTTTCCTTTGTGTGCCTTGTATAAGCTTCCTCAAGCTTGCCTTTCTGTTGAGAATCACCATGCCGATAGGAGTCACAAAGACCACAGAGGTCTTTTTTCGGATGATGGAATTTCAAGTTTAGATACTTGAAAACTGTCTTATAGAAGGAGAGGGAAGCACCTTCTGGATGAGTTTCTTGGTACATTCTGTACATGGTTGGTATATTCAGATCTGAAGAAAGGTAATGGCACTTGCTGTTTGATCTGCAGTAGTGGGACTCCATACGTGAGAAAAGATTAATATGTTGAGTTACCTCATCTGTGATAGCTTGATCGTGTTCTTTTCGTTGCCTCTTACCTCTTGTTTCACCTTCAAGTACTCCCTCTGACTTTCGTTTTTGAATCACAGTGCGAACCTGGCGTTCAGATATACCCAAAGTAGTTAAAAACTTAGATTTGCATACCATTTTTTCCCAACATTTCGATCAGAATAGGGCAGAAAGTAAGAGCATTTTGTAACTCCCTCCCTGGCCTCTATATGGCGACTAAGCCATTCTCTTTGCGTCTGCAGGCTACCAAGATCAAAGTAAGTGTTTCGAATATGTTTGCAGTCTTCATCTGAAATCTTATGGCAATCCAATTTTCGAATTGGACAAAATTTACAAGTGCTGGCAATATTACTTTCCCTCCTTGCAGACACTTCACAATCACTTTTTTTCTGAACGGTAACTTTCACCACGATTCCTTTTATATTTCACCAGAAAGTTTTTGCTTTTGTTAGGTTTTGTTGTTTTGGAAGAGAATGGAAAGTCACTGGGAAATGAGTTCCTTTATTCAAGTTGACACTGGTAGATGGTGTTTGAGATTGTCCTTCATTTGACTTACCTGTATTACCAACTGGGGCACAATCTGATAACTTCTGTGTACCATGATCAGGAAATGCACTTACAGATCTTGTTGGCAAATGTATATCTGTAACATTACTTACATTGTCTGTGTTAGCACTTTCTTCTTCAGGAAACATATTCCCACTTGAACAACTTACCAGGCTAGATTCTGGCATTCTGGCATTGTTAACTTCAATGTTTCTAGAACTACCTATGGGTAGACTTGCTAAATCAAGGTTAGACAAATCGGCATCAACCTGTACATATTGAAGAAAACATTGTGTGAACTACAGACATCACTCAGCAAAAAATGATCATAGCATAACAAACACAGACACGTAGTGCATGTCGAAAAGACTACTTTTTCACAAAAGAAATTGTCGCAAGACATTGGCTGTTGACTAAGCATTGGTGCAGTGAATGAAGCTTCTGGCCGGAGACGAGAAACTGAGTGGGGGCGCAAAGGTGGACACATTAGTAACCATGAACTAGTGTGAGGAAGTGATGCAATCTCGGAACTTAGTACAGACCTAGGACTGCATGCTGACTTCAGGCTGCATGGTGTTGAAGAACTAAATGTCACTGGAGGCACCGCTGCATTTTGCGGACTACATGCAGTAGACGTGCTACTGGCCAGTGGCACTTGAGGCACAGTTGCATTCTGCGAACTAAATGCAGTTGGGGTGCCACTGGCCATTGGCACTGGAGGCACAGCTGCAGTCTGGGAACTTAGCGCAGTCATAGGACTGCATGCCGTCTTCAGGCTGCATGGTGTCAAAGAACTAAGCGCACCTTCAGGCGTAGATGCAATCTGTGGACTACATGCCGTTGGAGTCCCACTGGCCGGTGTCACTTGAGCCGTAGTTGCAGCACAACGGATAATTGATATGTCATTTTCCATCTGTGAATTAGGTGCTGCCTTTGAACTTGCACATCCAACTTTACCTACAAATTAATTACGTAGAATAGAAGAAAAATTTTAAATCTTACATTCAGCCTTTTATCTTTTTTAATTTTTGTTTCTTTGTATTAATAATAAAAGTATCAAGGTAAAAGGTATAAATTCTTAAAAATTATTAGTTATACCTGATTTGTAAAAAGCCAAGGGAGTTTCGTCATCTGCATCAAAAAGTTCATCTTCATCAATATCTAGAACTTTTCCAGACCAAGGTGTTCCCTCCCACATCATGACAACCCTTGATGATACTCCCAGATGACCATCACATGACAAGTCACTTAAGTCGACAGCATTTTTGGTGGAGTCATGATCCCATTGCACAAGCACATCCAAACTGAAATAGGTAACGATGCATGAAAAAAACTATTATAGTACTAGTATTGTGTTATATCAACAGTATAAGTATAGTATCAAATCCAGCATTCACCTGATGATGCTTCCTCAGACAAACTTACATCTTTCTTACAAATTATAATTCCCTTACAAAGACCACAAAAGTTGTTTCATAGTTGTGAGGAATTGTTCTGGTTAATATGCAACAGATGTTTCAGACAACCCCCCCCCCCTAATGTAGGCAAGTCCAGAACCAACAACTGGGCCGGGGTGCTGTACTCTTCTTTTGCAATTTTGACGTCAACGGTCGCAGTAGCTAAGGCAAGCAATAATAAATCATTACTAATTAATTGTCAGATTGTTGACTTTGCAACTTGACAAACACAAGAAGTGCAAAATATTATTACCATTTGCACTAAATATTGGCTTATTTGACGTGTGTAAGTACTGGTCATAAAAGTGTTAGTTAAATTTCGGGACTCAAAACAGAAATTCTATTCCCGCCGATGTTGGCCGATCGAAAGCTGTTCAATGAGATGTATGCGTGGCGGTGTATACAGCGAAACTCACGGGTCTACTATCAATCTTGTCTTTGTCCTTTTATCCTGCATAATCATAATGTAATTGAAATATCAAAAGGAAATAAATTCAGTGGCATCATGAAAACCTACCGTGTCTTGGTTCCCTTTTTATTCATCCTGACAATGCACAACTGATAAAAATCTGTATAGTAAAAAGAAAACACAAGCAAATAGTAACGTTAGATCATCATGTAGGCCTATTAGCTGTATAATTAGTGCCAATCCCCTCAGTGGATTGGCACTATTTTTCTATTGGGCTTATCATATATTAAAATACCGGTATTACTATTTGCTAATTATAAGTAAAGTAGTAGGCCTATCTCATTATATTTTATTAAGGCCTAGAGACGAATGCTGTTTGGCGCTGGCGAAAAGAAAAGACCCCGTCATGCCCGTGATTCGTGAGCAAGATCCTGACATTGGGCAATGGTCATTGCGGAATGATTAACTGCATACAATACGGACTAAACATGTGAAACTGTTGTTGTTTTACCAAGCTGTTAAATCAAAAGGCAACTATCTTAAATCCATAAACAATACGTACCACGGCAATCTGTGGAACCCTGTTATGAAGGCTGCCATTTTGTCCGTCGCGTAAACAGAACAACATCGTACTCATTGTTGAAAGCGAAGCATAGTATACCACACAAGCGCACCTGAGATCGAGCTTGTCACGTCACTTTTTGAAAACCTGTCACATTAGTTTTCATGAAGTGACATCTTTTGAACCGCCACTTCGTAAAAACGAAAAAAACTCAGTTCTTTTAGATTATATAAAAACTTATATGCAAAACTAAACAGATTTAAGGATTGAGACTTGGTAGAAGGAGAGATAAATGTATTTCCAGTCCAAATAGTGACTAAACCCGTTTTCACAAAAAGTCAGACTTTTGAGTAAAACGTCACTTCGTGAAACCTGCGACGATATGCACGCGCGCGCTCACACCAGTCGCACTTTTTATGCCTAGCTAGCTAGCACATGCATCATACACGTATGCTGACTGTACTGCTGTGCATGCTTACACCCGTACCCTGCGTCAACCATTAGCTTTCGGAGATCGCCGCAGTTGGTGTGGATCGTTCCTCCAAGTCCATGGTATAAGTTGTAAAGTAAGTGTTCGTAGATATTGTCAGTTTTTTTAAGGATGTGACCACCATTTCTCTATTCGGAAAGATTCCCATATCAGGCCATCATTTGTCAACCTATGCACATGAGACTGGTACAGTCTGATGTGTTTTCTGGATCAGTATACTTCAATATTTTCACGGATTTTTTTATGACATATCACTTTCCATGCTTTCTGAAGGCGGTCACTGAAGGGACAAATTGGTGATGGCCAGAGATGGGAATCTTTCCCCCTATTCAAACATGTCAAATAAGCTGTTCCGTCTCAACACTGGTTTAATGTTTTTAAGTAGGAAAATGAGAGTATCTACTATTTTAGAACTAACATTTATTTATGACTGTCGTACTCGAGTTGTAGTGTCATTTTTTTAGAGCCGTATGGTCAGCGTTTTGCTCAACCATTCCTCCATGGCTCAACTAACCCAGTCATGCTGCACTGAGCTAACATTACGCATGTGTTTATCGTCGCCGCAACATCAAGTGCGAACTATGTATCGCGAAGCGAAATTGTAAAAACAATGGAGGTTTCTTTTTAAAAATGGCAAATGTTCGCAAAAGGGTTTTTGAAAGGTGTTTTGTAAAGATAGAAAAGAGAAAAGGATTTTTTTTAAAATTTATTTTATATTCATTACTTTTTTTTGACTTGCCGATAAAATTTTTAGGGTCGCAGCCAAAAAATAGGGTCGGTCGGGTAACCGGAAGCAGAAATATTTTTTTTTTTGCCTTAACTGATTTGTATTTTATTTTCGTTACTGTATTATGTATTACTATTTTGTACACATAGTCTCTGGTATCGCCACCCCAAACGTGATAATAAAGTTCGAGGATTAATTTGCTGGATTCAACTCAAGCATTAAGGAGATAAACCAGGGTAAAATCGAAGCCAATTAGTGCAAAGAATCATGTGTGCAAAAGGCAATGAATAATGTGGGCATAAAGATGGAAGTGTCTGCGTGTAGTCAAGGAAAATAAGTAATTTGATTAATGTTTTGGGAGTATGTTTCTCATTTCCCCCCCCCCCCCCCACAAAAAAATAAATAAATAAAAGATTAAAAAGTAGGGTACTTGTCAAGATGGGTAGTTAGGGTAACCGGAAGCAAAACTACGTTTTGTTATTTTGTTGGCCATACTTACTTCATTGTCATTCCCGCACTCCTGTACAAGTTCATTCAAAACAACTTCTAATTTGTCTTTAGTGAGTTTGCCAAACAACGCGCAAGGCATTCTCACTAAAAAGAAAATGAAATGATCAATAAATTTGTGAAAATGTAAACGAATCAGCAACAGGTGTTATGTTTGTTTTCTGGTTGAGTACTAAGTCCCTTTATTTATTCAGTCCTCTTTATTTCTTTATAGGGGTTGGGAAGTATGGAGTTGAAGGTGGTTTCAATTGTTGTTGGGCCCTGGGTACTACTATTGGGTCCCAAGAGAAACATCTGGAGGACATTGATATGATTGTTGCTGGAGGTGGCTCTTTTAAGAACAGGTCAAATCCTACAAAAAGCGAGAAACTTCTCAGGCCGAGGGACGCAAGTTGACTCAGATAATTTTTATTTTTTGGGGGGTCTTTAATGTAATACAATTTTGTTATCAATTTTGTTATCAGATGTTTAATTGCACAGGCCTTAGCAGAAGGCTACTCAATTTCCTTTGGTTTGCCTCGTCCTAGGCCCCCTGCCTTGTAATCTTCATTCTTCATGAATGGAATCTGCATTTCAAAAGACAATAGTCACAAGTTTACATTTACTGATGTAAACCTGACAAGAGTACTTTAAATTGTGGTACTTTTTAACCCTGCAAAATTGCCATGTCATCCGTTTGAAGCTGTTAGCCGAAACGGCTCTCGTTTTTGTATCGCCTAAACCAGTCCTAAATTTTGGACAAGTCGTATGACCAGAGCTCCGTATGTAATGTTAAAGTTTTTTTACCATATTATTCTCTAATATGTTGGCACTCAAAACTATCACTTTAACAAGAGAGAGAGAAAGTACTGGAACTTTCCAAAGTACCATGAAACCAAAATTCAATTTGTAGCTTCAGCTAAGGCAGGGTCGGAAATAGTAATACCATGAATATATTTGTGGACAGACACATTGTACTCCCAGAGCTAAATCATTTACTCTTACAATACAGATATGTTTCCTACTGGTCCAATACAACTTATGCTTTGTCCATACACAACAGGGCTTTCCACATACATTTAGTTACAGATGAAAGTTTGTTATGGTTTCCTATCTTTTACAGATGAAAGGTTCTTACCATTTTCTTTCTTTTATTTTTTTGGGGTCCCCTCCCCCCAAGGATCGTACAATTTGTATGTGTTTTATTCAGCACAGCACTTCTTGAATCCCGATCCCATAGTAAACTTGTTTCCCAAATAGAGACGCCATGATAACTACAATCTAAGCCCGATATTGTTCAAACTTGGCATGTGGGTAAACTGGGATGTGTTATAGATAGAAAATGGACATGATGGAGGTGATGTCATGATTGCTAAATGAATATAGGATAGAGACGTGAAAGTGAGTCGCAATAGGATTGTTTGCCTGTTTGGTCATAGTCATACAGTGAAATCTCAATAACTCAAACTTTAGTAACTCAAAACAACTGTTTAAGTCAAACAGAGAATCCATTTTTTTTCGGGGCCCTTAAGCGGGCCCCGAACCCCTACGCCGTAAGGGCTTCCCGCTTCGCGCTCGCATCAGTTCTGATCAAGGTATGCCCCCCCCCCCCCACTTTTGAGAAGCAATTGACACCCCTACATGACGCCCCCCCCCCCCCAATGAAATGTTCCAGCCCCCCATCGCCCCTCCCCCCCTACCCCCCCACTGAAAAAATCCTGGCTACGCCACTGTCGTCGGGTATACATCGTCGGCGTTTTCACGAAGTGGCGAATCCACCCACACAGCGCGAACACTGCGTTTTGCGAAAATCGGTTTTGAAGTTGGTCACTTTTTGAAAGGGTCATTTCTCCCCACTTTTAATCATAATTTCTAAAGAATTTTCACTGGTACGACAGCTTATTAGCCAAATGACATGACCAGATACATATTTCTGCAATTGGATCTGTAGTTTAAGAGCTGTAAATTACGAAACGGATTCGCCGCTTCGTGAAAACGCAAAATGCAGACCTCAACGGATTCGCCACACACAGCGCGCGGATTCGCCACTTCGTGAAAACGCAAAACGCAGAGCGTGAAAACGAGGCCAAATGCTTTTTGCGCGATTCTACGCTCATACGCGCACAGTGAATACGTTCAATCGGCGTGGCCGCCTCGGTTTCGATCGACTAATGGTGGAACTTGTTATTACATGTACTTATTTTGTACAAATTAAACACGTTTGAGAATCGTAGTATTACATGTACAAGTTTAAATGTCAGGATTACAGTTTATTTTAACTGGTATTGAATTTCCTGCAATGTGACCTTGAACAATAGCTTATTTCTTATATCATTCTCATTTTAAGGGAGGTTTAATATAGTGATTGTAAAGGGGTGGATGGATCCAAGTTATGTAACTTTTCACAAATCAGTGGATGTAACTGCATGTATTTAACCCCAAATAAAAAAAATCATACAGACAAGCGACTCTATAATTTAGCAGAACTTCTTTATTGATAAATTCAGGTATAATTCAAGTTTATAATTGAGGAATATTTAAAAGAGATTTAAGTAAAAGCAGTTACTGTTTGGGGTTATGTAAAAAAAAAAAAAACCATTACATTCTGATAATTGTTATTTATGAGATGGGCCGCCCTCACACTATCTCCACTATTAACGCTACAAAATTATTAAAGATGAATCGATAACATCTGAGACTTTTAATGCTTCGGAGACTTTAAGAGGCTGAACTCCATCTTTACTTGAAGAAAAGTCTTCGTTCATAGGGCACTAACTAAATACAAATTATCTGTATTGCCTAATAGGTAGAAATAAAACTATTTCCATGTTACTTCCTTACAATTTTCAGTCACATGTTTGGTTTCTGGTATTTAGTTGTCAGCTTGTCAGTTAGACATCCACAAATATATTATGTTTCAATAATTGCACGCTTCAAAATCTTCAGTTTCATTGGAAGGATTTAAAGAAAATCTTACCCTGAAAAGTTATTGGGCAATCTTTGAGCTGGTGAACTGTACGTACTAAGAGGAGACAGCTGTCTGAAGATAGTTGCTTTTAAATAAATTTGCAATGGACATCATTAAGAAATCACAGAAGAGATTAACATCACACATAAGGGACTCATGCATTCCAACTGTTAAGGGGTTTTTGTGCAAGCAATGAGCCTAAATAAGGACACGAAGAAGGTTCTGTTGGAATCGTGTCCATCGTGCACAGCATCGCCTGCAAAGACACAGAGAGAATGAGAATGGGAAAAAGAATTGCAATTCAGTTGTTTGTTATTATTCACAACATATATATTCATACTTGCTGCAAACTATGGTTGCTAACATTTGCCGAAGAGCTTTAGTCACCGCTTATCATTTTCAATATAAGTTCCTTCTGAATTTCAAGACTAAAGCATATTGTGTTATTATGAAGACAAACTTTAGCAAAAAATCCAAATGTCTAAAGCACAATGAACAAGGCAACTCCTTGTTATGTGCATGATTTTATGTTGGTGAAAAATAACAACTTTGGCAATAGTGCAACATGTTAAATTACATTCATAACAAAGGATGAAGGGACATTAAAATATAATAAACCTGTTGTTTTTTTCTGGACAGAGTGTACTTTTATCAGTCACAATCTAAATCTACACTTTTCCCTGGTTTCTAAAAATGTGCCTACCTCGGAAACACCTGTACCCAGTTTTACAGTTCTGTTCCTGAAGAGATGCAGCATTTTTCACTCATGCTGAACAGGAACAGCTCTGTAAATGAAACAAACAAAACACACTGACAATAAAAAAGTTCCACAGTTACTATCAGGAACAACTATCATTTAGTATTCATTCACTCAATAATTAAAATTTAGAAGCAGTGATGGGGACATTGTATCCAATGAAATCATGTTCTATGGATCTGTGAAGTACAATTTGTAATATTGTGAAACTTCATTTTTTGTATATTTTTATTTGCTATTTAATTAGTCTGGATTTCAACCATGGTGCTGAAATGACACAAGCTGTTTTTTTTTCTCAAGGACTGACGTTTCACATCAAGGCACGCCAAACAGTCTGATGTTGACACTTCTGAAACTGCAGATGTCAAGCTTACATATCCTATAGCTGCTGTTGGATAAAAAATTTGTGGAAACATTTTCATATTGACATGAACTTATCATGCCGTTAATCAATAGGGCTAATTCATTCATTGTGGACATTTCCTTATGCAGGTTGTTGCATCTTATTTCAGCTCTAAGCTAAAAATCCGAAATATTGGGTGACATAATCTTGCCCTGGCCTAGGCTAGGCCTGTCAGCATTGTCAGTACTTTACACTAGCATTTTTACTTCTTCAAAAGCACTATATAACCATAACTACGGTACTTCTGGCGCACGATGATCAAGGGGTGGACTATTTTCCCAACGTAAGTGAGTAGGCTTAAACATGGACAAAGGAATGTTACTGTAAACATGACAGATTTATGTCAGCATGCAATTAATCACTATTCATATGCGGAATTCGTGTATTTCCGACATGCGTATTTTTCGTTCGTCTGGTCTGGGAAAAGAACGGTGAAATGACCAAATTTTGCAAAGAATGATAAGAACCAGGTATCACAATGTGTTTAAAAAGTCCAATACAACCATAAATATAATTTAGATCAAACAATATAGCTCGTCTAAACGGTCAAAACTTACCGACTTACCGGGACAGCCCGTCGCATGATGATGAGCCGTGAGAACGAAATAGTTTTGTATGCGTGACGACGTGACAACAACAACGCAGCCCTGAGATAAAGGTTATTCGCCACTTCGTGGAAACGCAATGTGTGCGCGTCGAGTTTTCACGAAGTGGCGAATCAGGGATTCGCCACTTGCGAATCAGGGATTCGCCACTTCGTGAAAACGCAAATTCCAGAGGGCAACGGATTCGCCACTTATGTAATTAGCGTAACTAATTAATTAAACATTGTCCGGTCTTAAAACTTTGCAGAAATGTTTAGGACACGAAGTTAAGTCAAAATAGCGCAAAAACCGAAAAACCGAGATCTTTGTCCACCATATGTTTTCATAGTTTTTGTAGAGTGTAGACCAAATCACATTCTAATCATACCTTACCAAAATGCATCTAGGCATTATTTGCATTAATTATTTTGTAAATAATTATACTTAAAATAATGCATAGGCATTATTTGTGTTGCTAGGTGACCAGAGCTCCATTGTGCAAAGATAGCTTAGGCCTTCACTTCCAAATACATTGGATGAGAAATTTGAGTTTTGAATATCTTTTGTATTTGTTAATGCTTGAAGGTGTTAATTATTGTCATTTTTTGCAATTCAAGCTCAAGAAAAGGTTGAATTTTGACACCATTTTGCACCTAAACTTGTGTAAACCCCAGGGGCTCCGGGGGGGGGGGGGGGGGGGTTACCTCAACCCCTAGCAGGGGCTTTGTAGTCAGGTGGCATATGGTCGGAATCGTGACCGACTGGTCCAAAGCACCAAACTTGGCAGATAGATTCTTATAGACCTAGAGAAGATATTAAGAAGGGGTGACACCTGAAATTCTTTTGAGAAGTGTGCCTAATTTGCATATATGGTTAATCCCTGCCGTATAATATATTTTTTCCCATATTTGGGTATATTTTAATTTTTTTTTTTTGAAAAGTGTATTTTGGTGATTCTACTTGCATATTCTTACTTCAATAACATTTTGTAAAGCATGTAAGTGACTGAATAATTACGAGGACATAGTAAATCACCAAAATTGCTACTATTTTACCCTAAAGTTACGCGCATTTACCTTTTCCTCAGATATCATCAACTAGTGTCCCCAATCGTGGGTATTGATGAGCTTCAAATTCACAAAGGTACTTACTGACATAGTAAACCTAACAAAAATAAGTGGGAAATCATGTGAAAATTGATATCATCTTGATGTTCGGCCCAAAACACCAAAAAGGGGAGAAAATGTGGTGTCCGTAAATTGGGCTACTACGGGAAGGGTAACGTGGGGACTTGAACAAGTTCAACAAAATCCCCCCAAATAAGAGATTATTGTTGTTTACAATAATTTTGTCTACGCCAAAACGTTTTCTCAACAATAATTTTGGGAATTTCCTTGAACTTGTTTCAGTCTTCCATGTTAGGCAACCCTTCACCTTACTTGTTAGCCCAATTTATGGACACCTCGTTTTTTCCCCAGTTTTTGTTTTCTAGGCTAAATATTACAATGTTCTCATTGTTCACATGATTTTGCATAAGGTTTCAATAGGGTAACTGTACCAGTAAGCTACGTGGTGAATTTGAAGTTCATCAATGCTGATGTTTGGCAAGACTAATTGATGATATCTGGGGACAAGGTAAATGCGCGCAATTTAGGGCATAATAGTAGCCATTTTGGATCGTTACTATGTCCTCATAATTATTCAGTCGCTTATATGCTTTGGAAAATGTTATTTAAGTAAAGATATGTAAGTAGAATCCCCTAAATACACTTTTCAAAAAAATAAAAAAATTAAAATATACCCAAATATGGGAATAAATATATTACACGGCAGGGATTAACGATTTATGCAAATCAGGCACCCTTCCCAAAAGAATTTCGGGTGTCACCCCTTCTAAATATCTTCTCTAGGTCTATAAGAATCTATCTGCCAAGTTTGGTGCTTTGGACCAGTCGGTCACGATCTTGACGAAAATTAGATCTAAGCCACCTGACTATTGGGCCTGCAACCCAATAGGGGGCCCTTAAGCGGTTTCTTGGACCCTGTGCCGTGTCGCGTTCCACACAAGGATGGCCTTTCAAAAATCATCCCCCCCCCCACCTGTAACAAGAAATCTCCGCCGCCGCACGCAGGATGATCATTTGCATACGTATCTGAGCCTTGGATCTCCAGGAAACCATTTGATGTATGAAACAACGGTTTTCATTGGCCTTATTTCTAATTTAGGTGCGCTTAGAAATTGACATTTTACCCAATCGCCGCTACGCTTCCATATGCAATGACGTAGCTATGCATAGTTAATGAGCATCCAACGAATCCGAACGTCATCAACCGTTTTCTCTAGCCAATAGGAAGACGCGCTGGTCAGAGAGAGGGCGCTAACCATTTCATTCATAAAACAAGCTTTGTACAACCCGTGAGGGAACCAGACTACTTGAACATTTGTGTTTTTTTTTTTTGGTTTTTGCAGCATTTTCGGACACAAAACTTCAAACATGTCAATGTAACAATATTTTGTTCTATTATACCAACCCCTCAACTAGTTCATTTCTGAAAATTACAGCGAAAGCCAATGATGTACATTCCCTTTAACCAGTTACGATATGGCCGAGCGACATAGACGAGTTTGTTTACATAAGATCCGAGTTCAAAAACAGCCCTAAATACCTCTAATTATAGCTACAAAATGCAAGAGGAAATGGCATAAACTTACAGACAATGCTTTCACAAGTGACTACAGGGATGGCAGATGATCGGGTGTCAATAAATGAGTTGCAAAATGCGGGAAACTTGCATACATTTGTCAATGACGTTTTACATGAACATGTGAGAAAAACTGGCAATACGAAATGCTCAATAGAGGGCGCTGTTTAAGAAAACTGGACAGACGGTCCAGAACACTCTTCTTACACACAAACACACAAAATAAGAAAACATCGATAGTGTTCCTTATTATACAGACCAAGAGTTTTCTGATCAGAACAAATTTCGCTTCATCTATAGACCACAAAATTTAATCTATCAAAAGAAAAAAACAGTTCCTACATAATCAGGTTCAGTTAATCTCATCTAATCTACAGCCCAAACTAAGTGAAGAAAACACCCTGGAAAATCTTACAGACAAAGAAAAATAATTAAGTACATAAATTCATTCATCTCTTCCGTCAAATCCAGCCAATCATGATTTCACCCATATCTTGACTTCGCACAACAGTTTTTATGGCAACGCACATATAATCAATTAGACTCTTTCTTTGCACTAAAAGAAACATTTCTCTATCATTCAAAATTAAACTTGAAACGCTGCTTGAAGCAAAATAACAAATACATTTGACTTTCGTCAATATAAAAAAGTAATTGAACATCCTAATAACAACCCTAAAATCTATTTCTAGTCATACAGTACACAAAAACCGATGAACAAACTTTCAAAGTGAAACAAGAACAATTTTGGTTAAACTTACCAAGTCTACAGCAGACCAAGTCTCTCAAGGCAGAAAACAAATGAAAAAAGGAGCAAAGAAAATGTGATGTGCTCACTCCACTGCCAGTCTGCAAGTTGATGGGCTATTTGAAAAAGGCATGGTGAATCTGCCAAAGATTTAACGAAAACATGCTGTGCGCATGCAGATCCAGATGATTTTATTGTCCGACTTCTGACAGTTTTGGTAGTCGTACACTTGTGGGCTCAGGTATGGGCACAGATTGACTACAATAAATAAAATGGAAAATAAAATGTATGTGTTACAAGAAATAATCCCGAGTTTGTGTAACCTAATTAACAGAATCAGCTGACTGAATTACATATCACCTACATGTACATGTACTCTAAATACTTGCACACAAATGTCCAAACTAAAGGCTAAATACACGTACACATGTGTGAAGGCCCCTACAATGTACAAGGACAGATGAGTTTATCGACCTTGACCTAAATGCAAGAAGGGTTTATGTACACCCTGTATGATACTTGTGCTTAATAACAAGATCCAAAATAGCATGCGTGGAAAACACATGTACATTTGTACATCTTTTAGGCTTACAAATATCACTAAATATCACATTAATTACTGAATCATTGATATAAATTATTTAAAAGTAAACAACCGTTTAATAAACCTTGGCCAGTTAATGCTTTGGGCGAAGAATTCTACAAGTTGCAAACTCTGTCGTCATTCAGCTGAAGCCATGTTGCTTTTTGCTTAGCTCCCGTATTCCCGCAACAGCGCCCTCACTTGGCAAAACAAAAATAAGAAATCTATCTGAGTTTGGCCGCTACACATGGTCTTGAGGAAAAATAATTAGGAAATGAGGTATTGAAAATGCCGGAAATAACACACTAAAAGACATGATCCTGAACCGTTGACAGAGGATGGCATTCGCGTTTGACTAAAAACCACAAAATAACCAGTGAACAGCGCCCTCTGTTGATAACGACATTGCTTTGGCAAGAATTCCTTATAAGGGGAGATTGTCCAGTTTTTAAAATTAAGTTGTCTTAAGTCAGCAAGTTAGATGCATGTCTGCTTTAAATGACGTGTTCTTTTATTTACAATACCAGAACATTTGAGAACAATTACAATACCTTGTTTTAAAGACATGTTAGAAAGTCATTGCCATCCACACATTGACCATTTTTGAAGTTAATCCAGTCGATTTAAAAAAAAATTACAACCGAGTTTGTTGAAATTTTTAAATCACCAACAGTTATACAATAGGTGATTTAGCCATTTATTAAAATCAATTATTAGAACTGGTTTGTGAACAGTCAATGGGTGTTACTTTTAATTTTGGAGAACCACACGATAACCACTATTTGTGTGACCATGTGAGGTTTGCAGGCACTCTGGAAAATTAGTTTTAAAAAAAAACCTAGGCATGAAACAAGTTGGTCTGGGTTATTTTACAGTTCTAGAAGAATTGTTTATCGGTTCTGACAAATTTTGTCAAATTATATCCTACTATTTAAAAAAAGAAAGAAAGAATGTAACTTTCATTTTTGCGCATCGCCAAATCATATTGGTCAATGAAAAAGACGTGCAACTAGGGTTGGGTTAGGGTTAGGGTTTTTGATTGCCCGTTGGGCACCTTAAATTGTTACAATTAACAGTTTTTCCAGGGGAATGAAGAGGAACATGCCTCTCCGGCCTATTTTTTGGTTTTTGGGTGTAAATTGCTCAGTTAAGATCAATTTTCGACCATAATCCACGGCGTCACAAAATTGTTGCCACGGTCTTCGCCCTCAAATTGTGGTTTAATATCGACCCTTGAAAAGCAGTGACGGTTTGTCGACCGAACGCCCGCTCAAGACTGATTTTTTACAAAATAAAATCGGCTCTTTAGAAAAAAAGTTTGTTCGAAAACGCATGTGTGAATAGCAAAATTGCAAAAACAACGAAAATAACACCATGGATGGCACTCTCTTAACCCCAAAAGCCACACAATAAGAACTGAACAGCGCCCTCTGCTGACTTTGGAATTGCTTTGGGGCGGAGGGTTGCGCTTTTTTAAGTTGTTTAGAAAAGCGAATTCCGCCAAAATTTCCCATCTTTCCCTTTTCTTACCAAAGCTTATCTCCCAACGGAACTTTCATCCATATGAACTATTATGACACCCCCCCCCTTATGCAAATCGTAGAGAAATGGCTTTCCATTTTGTTGAACGGTTTATCTTCAGACCACCGTCTGGAAATTCTGAAGTGTCTGTGGTTCATCGTTGAATTAAAATTACCATTTCAGTCCAGAAATCTGGTCGAGGAAACAGTGGCAATATTTTATTACCAATAATTTTGCAATGCTATGAACCTGCTAACCCTCTTTTAGGGCGGCATAGGTTTTGTAGTTTATTGAGTTTGGGGTCCAAAAAAAAACAGAACAACAAAGCAAACTCAATCATTTCCTTTGCTATGTAACTGTCTTTTTTCCATCTCACATAAGCAAAGTTTACATTCATCTATTACAAAAGGTTTGTTCTCATATAGAAAATGTATATTTTTAATAAATGTGAATACACTCTCTTGCTCACTAATTTTGGTCAATCGTTTCAGAAAGCTTCAAGCATAATTTGTGTAGGTCATTGTGTTTTTACACAACCTCAAACTAAATATAATCGAAACACACCAAGGGTTGTGTCACTTTTGATATTAGCTATAGCTTACATTAAAAATCATCATCTGTTGAGAACCCATCAAGTCGCAAAAAAATTGTGTGCAGTTTACATGTACAGACAGTATACTAAATTCTTAAACCTTGTTTTCAATTAATTTTAGTCAATTTTGGGGTTTCTTCAAGCTAGATTTGGTCCACAAAACAAACTGAATCAACACTTAACAAACATTACAAGAATATCAACCAGATGTATGTTTGTTTCAGATCAGTTCAGTATCAGTTTGGATTTGCACAATATATAAATTTTTTTATGCACCATAAACATTTTCATTTGCCTTCAGTTTGTTCCATCCCAATAACGAAGTATGCACTGTGTACAGGAACAGGAACGCGAAGCACTCAGTAGTACGGGAGCATCTCATCTGTGGAACGTCAGCAAAGTGTGGCATACATCTTGTAGCTGCAAGAAAAGTTTTTAAACAAATGCATCAGTGCCAGGGAATATTGGGTATGGCTTAACCACCCTACCCCAAAAAATGATCAATAATCAATAAGTAAACAATTTTGATTTAAATAAATGAATACAAAATTAAACATTTTAAAAACAAAACACTTTTTTCTTTAACACTTAAAGAAGACCACCCTTTTCTTCCATGTCTACCCCTGTAAACTTTTCACTGCAAATTACAAACAACTAATTTAAATAAACACATATGCATTGCAACCGTGATAGTGTTTGTCACTGTGGCACACGCATGCAAGTACCCCCACTCAAAGAGTGTACTGCCTACAATTGAGTAACCTCTTATTGTCCCTTTTTTGTTTTGTACCTCCACTTTCTAGGAAGACCTACCATATGTTTTGTACACATGTCCAATTTGTGGACATTTGGGACGCTATTGTCCTCTATCGTTCAGCGTCCCCTATTCAGGCATGCAACTGGGAAATCACAAAAAAAGAGGAAATTCACCTTTTTTTCCCAGACTTTGTACAGTGTTTTTCTATTTTCAATAGCATATGGGAAGTAAAAAAAGAAGAAATCAGCTGATCCGAGGAAAAGTTTCATGCCTGCCTATTGAATGCAGAAACAAACTAAACACATCTAGTCATGTCTAGTTTACACTCACAAGGACCCGCTGTTGTTCCCTTCAATTTTTTCTTTTGGTTTGTTTATTTGCTTTTTTTTCCTATCCCTTTCTTTCCTAATTGGAGACCAAAACAGTTACTGCCAAACGCAAAGTGTATTGTACACTAAAAACAAACCTGTGATCGGCAGGATCTTGATCATCACGTGCAGCTTTTGTCCTGAATTAAAAAAAAAAATTAAAATACAAGTTAATATTACTAAAAGCAGGTTTCTTAAGAACGCAATGTCACTCTTCGGATCAGGTAATTTGTTTTTCAGTCGGGTAGGGTTGGTTAGCCATCGCGTAAAAAACCCCAAAAACTTGCACGAAAACACACGGGATACAATAATACAGTCTTACTAATATTAATATTAAGCGTGAACACAGCGTCAACACCTCCAAAACGCATTCAAACCGACAAAACTAGTGTTGCTCAGCGTATACCGATTAGCTTGGGCCATTGCCAGATCACGTCCGAATGTTAAAAAGGCAATAAGTTGGGAGCAATTCACTCGGACTAGCATGTTCATGATGTTTACTCCTAGAACTATGACTCAGGCTCCACGTAGTGGAGCCTCATACGTGGAGCCTCATAGTTCTAGGAGTGTCTCCACTACGTGGAGCCTCATATAGTTAGAATGAATGTTGCATCCTGGCCCGACGTGCCTGTTTTAATCGGTAGTGTTCAAAAATATGACAAAAGCAGGAACCTTTTCTAGGTATTGACCAACAAAATCAGAACTGTTTCTTAGTCCCCGATTCATGTCTTAACATGCTAAATTACGCCCATCCGCCTTTTATTAACCAATCCAACATGGCGACCAGCAGCATGCAACTGCAAACGAAACTTTAATAACTTAGGCTGTGTCCGACACGGGCGTCTAGGGCTACGTCTAGGGCTATTGTCAGCATCGGCCATTTTGAAGTCGTGTCCGAAATGACGTTTAGCGCTACGGTTATGGCTACAACGTCATCAAAATCTAGCCGTGAATTTTGTTGTCTACGAATTGGCGCTAAATTTCTAAACAAAATGGCGACCGACATGACCGAGACGGAAACAGCTGGTCGCTCTGCCGCTGGTGGGAGTGTTTGTGTCAACGAGACTCACAGATGTAAGTTTTTGGTCAAATGAACCTGTTTCCTTTGATGAAAAGAAATGTTTTAACTTCTGGTCCACCTCTTGTTGTTACTGTGAGTGAAATTCAGTGATAAACGGTCGGAATAAGCCGGCCCCGGCCCCGGCGATGTGTTCACACGATATAATGCGTACATCAAAGTAGTAGTCTCTCTTTAGTCTCTAGGCCTACATAATTATTGAAATTTGAATGTCAGAATTGCCATGATGATGTAGAAAGCCTGTGCCACTGATGCAAAAATATCTGGATCTGCCCTAGCCCCATAAATAGTGTCAATACGCTAGACTACCTCTGCTCAGTGGCCCTAATCCTTTTGCACCAAAACGAAAGAGATTTTCTGAAAATTAAACCCACAAGGGCCAAGTCATTTTTTTTTTGGCCTTTTTTTTTGGGAAATGTTTACTTATCCACAGCACAATTCAGGCAATGCTGTTAACAAAAATGTGCTGGTTACTTTTGTAAAATTCAAGTTGAAATTAGAGGGTTTTTTTAATGTCTGTATTGCTGGCATATTTCTCCCTAGAATTTCATGAAAAATGAGCCAGCACTTATTGGCACTAGGCCTATTTACATGATTTATAGGGCTATCTGCCCGTTTTACTATTTATGACATTTAAATTGTGTACAAGAATTGTCAGTAACTTGAAATAAATATAGCGAGAAGTATAAAATGGTTCTTCCTCCATGGTGTGCCAGAAAACACCATGGACATGATGGATAACATTCCCAGATTTTATTGGAAACAGGTCAACTCGTACTCTAACCAACTCTTACTCCAACCAACTGGTACTCATTTAGGTCAACTTGTGCTCGCGCCAACTCGTACTCTGACCATTTCGTACTTGTATATTATTTTTGGTGTTTTTGTATTTTCATTTGATGTATTTTTTCTTATTGAATACCTTGATTATTTTAAAATGTATGCAATAAATGCGAGTATTGCCCTGAAAATACTTTTTAAAATTATAAATACTATTTATAATAGGCCTAAATAAAAATAAAGCAGACTTTTCTGTTAAATAGACGTGGGGGAGGGAGAAATTCAAACCAAAACAATTTTAGTATACTTTACCCCATCTGATTAGCAATGTACAGCTGTGCCCCATGTACAGTTTTTATACTGGTACTGTACACAGCCAAGCAAAACCCAAACGTTGGTGTTTGGCAGGGCTGCGACAGATAGGGTTAATTAAGTAATAAATTCAACAGAAAAAAATCAAATCAAAATCAAATCAAATACTGATAAAAAATAATACTTGAATAAAATTACTAAAAGAGTTTATGAAATTGAAGTTCATCACTTCACGTAGCGCGATTCAGCGTGCAAATCATAAACGAGCACAAGTTAGAGTTCGAGTTGGTTGAGCACGAGTTAGTTGGAGTACGAGTTGGTTGAGCACAAGCTGGCAAGGGTACGAGTTGACTCAAATTCATTTTATTATTTATTTTTAACAAGTTAATTTGTAGGAATGGAGGGAGGAAGAAAATGGTTATGGTTAAAGGGAAGTAGGCCCCCTAGTTTTTTTTCTTGTTTTTTTTTTTTGGGGGGGGGGGGTTGTTTGTTTGTTTGTGTGTTTGCTTGCTTGTTGTTGCTGCTGTTGTTCTTGGTGTGTGTTTTTTTAGGGGGGGGGGGCAGCTTTACTGAAGTACTGACAGGTCCCCCTGGCCTACACAAGTAAAGATATGAAAGTGTGGACAAATGTCTATTTACAATTGGTGTAAAATTCTTTTCAATTATAATAGGGACTGAAGATGAGTTCCGACTGTTTATTCAGATGCGTGAAAAGCACAACATGAAATTCAAAAGTGGCAAGCGAGGGGCTTCCCGTGATGCTTTCACGTAAGTTTTTAAGATTGGGTTTAGAATCTTGAAAGAATTAAAAATTATCATATACATGTACCTGGGACAGTTTAAACATAGGCATCCAGGCATGCTACTCTTCTATGGATCAGCTGATTTCCTCTTTTTTCTTGGTTTTACTACATTTGTGTACCATAGTCAATGGAAACCTGCAACACACTGTACAGATATTCGTACCCGAGGCAGTTTCCTTCAAAATGCACATCTGTGCATTGTACATGTATACCTGGTCTTCTCCAGGTTCTGTCAACACCTTGTATAAGAGAGAAAGGTGACAAGGTCTTACATGACAGTTTAAAACTGGCAGGGTTGTGGCCGAGTGATAGTTCAATATTGACGGTCCTTTAAGTTTATATTTGCATTTTCATATTATACAGAATAATACTGAAAGAGATGGATCTTCTGGACAAGGTAACTCCAGAGCAAGCTCGCAAAAAGTGGACCAACTTGTCCCAGAAGTATAAGGTATTTTCCCTCTTTTGTTATCTTGAAGTATCTTCCATTTGATTTGAAACACATATTGCACGGAAAGATTTCCATATACGAAGTTCACAAATTTTCCTCTGTATTGACTAACAAGCCCCCAGATAGCAATGTCATGTCATCAAAGTCAATTTCAGCAGTGAGAAAATACAAGCATTTTCTTAGAAAACACTTACAATTTTTCAGTCCAATCTCGTAGGGTTTGTACACAGGGTGTTGAGTGAACTTCGTAGATGGAAATCGTTCCTATTGCACTTATAATAATAGACATCCAAAACCCACAAGATATGCATAGTAAAATTTTGTGATTTTTTTCCTATTGAAGTGAATTTTATGATTTGGATAATAGTTAAACTTCCCGCTTTTGTGCACAGGAACTGAAGCATCCACCGACTGGAACAGGAACTGAGGAGGGTGAGGACACAACAGTATCCTGGTCATATTTCCAAGATATGGACAAAGTTTTGGGGGGAAGACCTATCATTACTCCACCCTGTCTTGTCTCTTCATTTGAGACATTTCCAGAGGAGCAGGCTGCATCCACTTCAGTCGAAGAGCAAAGTAAAGTATCTAGTCCTCCGTCCAATAAGAGAAAGAATGCCAGCGATGAAGTTATCGAGATGATAAAACAGCAACACTGTTTTTTGCGCAGTCAAGAAGAACAGATACAAAAACAAAATGATGCTCTTATTGGCCTCCTGGGGCGTCTTGTTACCGCAGTTGAAACCAAAGCCTATGAAAAGTGATTTACAGTTTTGGCTTTTCATGCTGCCTGTCACAAAACTTATGTCAAATTTGGTTATGATTCAAACAGTTTCAATTGGTTTTGTGGGTTGGGTGGACAACATTTGTTTGGTACCACAGCCCCACCCAAATACACTGTAAAATTATTTGGTACAATAGTGGGCTTCAATTGTCGAATTTGAATGTTTATTTATTCCATTTTTAATGTTCATTTATTCCATTTTTAAAAATGTTCTGCCAAATTAATAGAGCACCTCTAAGGCCAAACTAAGTTTTGCGATGCACTCATTTTCAAATAGATAGAACCCTTAATAAAATGTGTACAAAATTACAAGCGTCTAGCCTTCCATGAAAGTGTTGTAAATTGAAATTTTATTTGATACCATTTCAGTGCAAAATATTTTAACACAGTGATGTCACATTGTGAACAATTATGATAAGTGGGTCTGT
This sequence comes from Patiria miniata, assembly GCF_015706575.1. Classification (NCBI taxonomy): domain Eukaryota; kingdom Metazoa; phylum Echinodermata; class Asteroidea; order Valvatida; family Asterinidae; genus Patiria; species Patiria miniata. The sequence continues at coordinate 932,525 of NW_024037065.1, read as the reverse complement.
AGGACTTCATACAAATTTTCAACCCATTTTTTTTTCAATGCCAATTCGATTGAGCATTATGGAAATTCATGCACTATAAATATACCCATTCCCCGTACAGGGTATTTACAGGCCCCACTTCTCATGTTTGTTTACAACGTGACGTCATTATGCGATAAGGTTTCACACTGAAATTATATCAAATATATTTACAGTTTTTACCACTTTTATGTAAGGTTAGAGGCCTGTAATTTGTCACATTTTGTTAAGGGCTCTGTTCATTGGGAAATAAGTCAATCACAAAACTTAATTTTACCTAAGAGATGCTCTTTAATTGTTAAAATTGTCATCTATTAAAATTCGAAAAAGGTGGGGGAAGAATGACAACATATTTACACATTAAAATGTTACGTATTTACAAAAAAAAAAGTTCAGCAGCTATCTATTTACAAAAAAACCCCAGCAGCTATCTATACTTTCAAGACCAGCTGATATATTTATTTTTTAAAAGCAAGCCTCGGATCTATCAGGGTTTTGAAACAGAAAAAGCTGCTCTTGAAGATAGAAATATCTGTTTTGGAAAATAAAAGCCTTCTTGAAAATATAAATGACTTGTCTGGAAAATATAGATTGTGGTGTGGCAATAGCATTTGTTTTTGGCCATGCATCGCAGGGTTAATAAGTAATTTATAAATACTCCAGACAGTTTCAATATTCCTATTGGTGGAGAGCATGTCACGTGGGGGTGTTTTAACGGTTGATAAAGGCACAGCTGGAGCTGTTTATAACCAGTTGTTTCGGATAGCATTTGTGCGGGTTAGCCCATGGATGCGAGGATTTGTTACTATGCGCACAAATGCTATCCGAAAACTGTCTCATAAAAATGCACCATCACGTAACAGAGCTCGAGAACATTGGAAAACATAAGTTTTACAGAGTTTCCTACTTTATTTTGCCTTTAACCAAAAGGGAATTTATGATTGGGAATAAAAGAGTAGTGACTCATTTTTAAATGGCCGTTTAAGACCTTGCAGGGCCCGGTTCGGCTTGGTCCTTTATCACACGGCCACGACCCTGCAGGTTTTAAACGGCTGTTTAAGAACTCGTCACCACTCATTTTTTCCCTTATTAATATCTTTACTTGGCATTAAGCATTATACTGGGCATTTTCAATAATTATTATTCTCAAAATGTTGTTCATGTTATTCAAGGATTATACTGGGCATTTGCAATAATTATTTATTATCAAAATGTTGTTTATGTTATTTAAGACATGTAATATAAATAAACACAAATGTTATGTGAACTTGAATTATATAATGATGTTGTTATGTCCTATATAGCACCATACTCCTTTGTTAATCAGTGGACTTAAAATGGAACGACAAATAATACAACTATAGCTTTTTAAAAGGGGAATGTTATGCAGGCCTACTTGTCATCGATTTGATAGAAATGGCAATAGAGCAAACACCCTTTTCTCAATGCTTACAGATAGTCATGCTCATGAAGTTGCTGAACCATGTCTAATGGTTCAGATATTTGTGCAGCAATATGCCGTCTGAGTGGTTCAGCAGATACATGTCCCCTCTCGAGGTCATCTGGCTCCATAGCAGGTTGTTCATTGGGAGGATCATCCTCATCATCGTCTGCTTCCTCTGCCCACTTATCACATGATAGAACACACACATTATGCATAATCGCACATGCAACAGCAACTTTTGGCGCCAGAAAAGGAAAAATCTAAATTGACACAAAAAGTAATTCAATTTATTTTAAAATCATTTTGATAAAAAAAAGAGAGATGAAAGCGTTGAAAGCTTGGGGGTGTGGGGGGTGGGGCGGTTGTTAAAAACAAAACGTTTTTATAATGCTTTTTGAAACTGTTGAGAGATGGGCCATGCCTGACATTGATGGGTACGAAAAAGTTTGTCTTAAGATGATCCGAGTATTGCCCAGCCCAGTTGATACCAAGCGAGTAACTACATCTTTGAAATGAATGCACAAAAACAATGAATACATGTAGTGGCATCTGTTTACATTTTTTATACCCTTGTCAAGTCCATGTTCTTACTTCAAGTGTCTTTGTGAAAATGCTCCTCCATCTCGTCTTCATCCGACCGAAAGCCCTCTCAATGACTGTTCTAGCCCTGCTGCAGTGGTAGTTGTATCTTCCTTGTATTGGAGAGGCAGGAGCCTTGTGGGGAGTGAGAATAGCTAGAGGTCTGGATTGACATGGATATGCCGTATCTCCAAGTATGTAGTATCCTTCAGGGGGATAATCTCTCTGGCGGTGTAACGGGCTGCATTTAAGTACCCTTGAATCATGGACAGAACCTGGATATCCGGCAAATACATCGAGGAATACTCCTCTGTGATCACAGACTGCTTGCACTATGGAGAAAAAACAGTTTATGATTTATGTAGTCCTCTCGTCTAGAGTCGGGGGCATGATCTTGATGTGGGTCCCATCTATGCTACCCACAGCCATAGAAATATAATCCGTGTGTGCCAATCGACAATACCCCCTGGAAATTACAGGAATGTCATCTGGCTGTGGCAGTTTAATTATTGTTTTGATGCCATTCACACTCTCTTCAAGACCTTGTGAACTATATCACAGATGCTTGACTTGGGAATACCTGTTGCTGCGGAGACAACCCTATCAGCTGATCCACATGCAAGCCAAAACAGGAAGCACAGAAGTTGAATGTTTTCATCCCAGCCTTGGTGACTTTCTGTATAGAACACTGTCAGAAGTTTGGGGAAGGTGGCCTGTGTTACTCGACAGTGTTTTTTCAGTTGCAGTGGCTCCCTCACCAATTTAGCAACAAATGGACTCTGAGTCTACAATACGGCTGTCTTGGAAGATTCTGAAATTTTGAAAGTTTGATAAAACAGAATGACAACACGGTTGTTATTAACCATAGGTGCAAATCCCGGGGATGAAGGGGGGGGGGGGGGGGATCCCACCCCCACTTTTTGGAGGGGGGGGGTGGCCCATAGGATTACCCCCCCCCCCCCCCAGAAGTGGTTAAAAATTTGCTTATTTTTTTACTACTTCATAAAAAGTAAATAAATGATAAATGTACAATGTCGTTATGAGTGCAAACAGTTTTTGGGAGGTGAGGGTGTTTTGCCCAGCTCTACCTGAACTTTGAATGAAGTTTGTTTTAAAGTGTGCCTGTTTTATGTTATTTCTTTGCATACTACTGTACATGTGGCTTTGTGTCTTTAGGTTAAGTGACCAGTTTGTCACAAACAAGTATGCCAGTATGTGCAAATGTACTCCAAATGAGTATGTAGATTGATGCCTTGTCACACAGTGCCGTTTTGGCGATCCAATAATGTCACTTCTTAAGAAATTTGCAAAACTGAAGAAGGACTTGACAGCAACTGCTCTGAATGGAAGAGCTTGTATTGGGGACTTGTGGGGGGGGGGGGAGTGCATAGGTTGTGATAGACAGCGTACCGGTAGGTTGTGATAGATATTGGGAGGTCCTGACAGAAGGGCAAAGTGCATGTTCAAAACAAATGAGAGAGTCAGGAATGTCCCGTCCTCTGTCCTATTCACAACAGGGAGAGGACGCAGCAAGGTCAGGGTTTTCATATGGCTTTGAGGTGGGGCCAACTACCAACTGCATGCACAGAGCATCCACAAAGCCACCGGTACATATAGCTGCAACGATTTGTCTTCCACTCACTTTTGTTGGTTGTGACCACTGTATTAGGCACACGGCAAGAGAACATCACTGTGTGACAGGCATTAGAAAGAGGAAGAAAATGATCAACATTCTGACTGACCCAATAATAATGATAACAATTTTGCTTATGTGTAAGGCTTTCCATCGTATAAACAATCTCATCAGAGCGCTTTACAATTATTACCCCGTTCATCAGGCTATCGGACCACGCAGTAACTGATATCAGCGCTAAACCGGTCCTCGACCCTCACAGGTTCCCATTTGTACTCCTGGGTGGAGAGAGGCAATTGTATTTTAGTGTCCTGCCCAAGGGCACCAATTCCATTTTTCCTGGTACGGTTTGAACCCATGCAATTTCGTACATGAGGCAAACACCGTAACCACTCGACCATGGAGTTCTACCATGTGACCAGAACCAAATTAGTTATTATTTGATGGCCTGACAATAATTTGGATCAAAACTCACTGGGTTTCTCGGCCCCTGATTCCTTTTCTTCATTTCGAAGCGCCTTGCACTGTACTAAAAAATGTCGTACATCTGGCATGTCTGGGCTTCTTTATCTTCTTTGTTGTCTTCTTCTTTTTCATATTCTTCATCTTCTTCGTTGTCTTCATCTTCTTTATCTTCTTTCTCTTCGTGTACTTCTTCCTCTCCTCCTCCCTCCTGTTGCCCCTCCCCTCCTTCCTTACCTCCTGTAATGTCTAACTCCTGTTCTAAATCTTCTTCTGCTATACCTCCCCATACTCACATTTTCCAGCATCCATGATGCCTTTGAATGTGCAAAATAGAAAAAAAAATATTTATGGAGCGGAAATGGTTAGTTTATTTTTGCAAATATTGTTACACAGACGTTTGGTGAAGTTTTGTTCACATTTAAATCCAACACTATAGCCACTTAACCCCATCATTTAAAAAAATTCACATTTTCTTGCGAGCATGTACTAACCCTCCTATGCAACATGCATTCTTAGCCATGCTGTTACTCAGGTCAAAATCAGTCAAGTGACCATTTTTGACCCTATGGAATTCTGTGCATAGAACTACATTATTGACCCGTTTTGACTGCTTACATGTAAGTAAATAGTCATGAAAATGACTTGACCAACTGTGACCCGGAGAACAGTTGTTGATAATGAATATTTGCTGACTGTTATTAACCCGTTAAAGTACTGTCACAGTCGGTAAGTTGTTTGAAACATGATCCCTGTCGAAACAATTGTGGGTGCTGAATTGCTGTTGACTGTTTTTGACTTGTTAAAGTGTCTGGTATTTACTAAAACATGATCCCTGTCAACAGCTATGTACAGGCATGCAACTTTTCCTCGGAGTAGCTAATTTCTTCTTTTTTTACTTCCCATGTGTGCCATTGAAAATAGAAAAACACTGTACAAAGTCTTGGAAAGATTTGAATTTCCTCTTTTTTTGAATACCCAGTTGCATGCCTGTATGTAAGCATCCCCTCATTACAAAACAATATTAAAAGAAACACCAGCAAATTAACCTGCAAATTATCTGAGCCCCCCCCCCCCAAAAAAAAACACCATGAGGATATCCCACAGGTATGGTAATCTCCAATGCATTTACAATGACTTACTGCCCCACGGGTCAAAACCAGTCGACTGACTAGTTGACTGATTTTTATCCGCCTCTCGTTGACTGTCCCACGGGTCAAAACCGGTCAACTGATTTTGACGCGCCTGTCATTGACTGTCCCACAGGTATGCAAGGACCCCCCCCCCATTACAGAAAAAATTCAAAGAAACACAAGCAACTATTATCCTGCAATTTATCTGAGCCCTACCAAAAACAAAGAAACACCCCCCCCCCCAATAAAAAAAAACCCATGAGAATCCCACCGGTACGGTATTCTCCAATGCATTTACAATGACTTAAGGTCCCACGGGTCAAAACCAGTCAATCGATATTAACCTGCCTCTCATTGACTGTCCCACGGGTCAAAACCAGTCGACTGACGATTTGACCGATTTTGACCCGCCTCTCATTGACTGTCCCAAGAGTCAAAACCAGTCGACTGACGATTCGACCCATTTTGACCCGCCTCTCATTGACTGTCCCACGGGTCAAAACCAGTCGACTGATATTGACCCGCCATAGTGCTAACCACATATGCAATTGTGACCCGCCTCTCCCACTTGGCTCATATTGACGGAAACAATTCATGTTTTTGTTTCACAAAGTCAGTGCAGAAAGTGTATTGTTGATGTACCCTAACGTGGCACGCCCCCCCCCCCCCCCCCGACGCACTTTGATGTTCACAGAAAGTGAAATTTCACAGAAAGGGAAATTTCATCAAGCTCTTAACACTCCCGTTCATAAATCGCGTGTTTATTTACCCATTAAGTTAAAAAAAAAATTATTTTGGCGTGATTTTCCAATTTTATTTCCAAGTGCAAGTGAACCCTTTGAAAGTGCCCCGTAAAACATCTGGCTGGATATGTTACTGGAGATAATTGTTTATCAGAATTTATTAAATTTACAGAAATTTTTAAATATTGATTTTGAATTTTCTGAGATGTATTTAAGTGCGCCACGTTAGGGAATACTCCGCCAATTTGTGCCCAATTTCCGGACGCCACCGATTTTGAATTTTAGATTAAATTTTATGAAACCGAAATTGTTCACAGAGGTTAAATAGCAAGCATTAAAAAGGTAAAAGTACCAGTATTTTACTGCATGAATTTGAGGTTTGTCAATAAAGAGGATTGGCAAAACTACACGAGGAAAGTTGGGTAAGCTTCGGTAAGCTTCGGAGTGCGCCACGTTAGGGAACACGACTATATGTTATTTTGCCAGCTCTTGCAAGTTCGAAAACAATAATATTGACTGAAATGATTTAATTTTTTTTATAATTTACGCGTAAATTACATACAAACTACAGTTCAAAATGTCAGTGCTGAATGTACTTTGCTACATGTAGTTCTTGCAATAAATTGTTACACTGTACAATGTACATGTTTAACTGTGACTGTTTAATAAGCTGATTTTTTTTTCTCGAAAATCAATGGACCTGCAATATTATTATTATTAGTGTTATTATTATTATTATTGGACTGAGTATTTTGTTTAACTTGAATTATGTAATAAATGTTGTGGTTGTATATAGCTACATTGTACATGAGATCGGACCCTGGATATACTTTTTAGATTTTAATTTGAAATTTAACGCTGTGTATAGTTAATCCCATGGCCCATTTAAATTGTATCAATAAAACTTGTGTGTGTAAATAAAACAAGGAGTGCATGGACACATTTGGTTTTTCATGTTTACTGGTATTAAATGTATGCATGTACGTCTGACTCGTTGACCTAAATGCTGTTTTGTTTAAATTTAGGATTCTGTATGTGCTACACAGAGAATTTTACAGCAGATTACGTCCACTGGACTCCATCATGTATGCTTTAATTTTTATTTGAGGGTACAAAACAGTACGTGTGTGTGAAATGGCCTCTTTGAAAATTATATCAATCACAGTTTCTGTAAATTTTCAAATTCTAAATAGAGTACCGGGAATTGAATGTTCAAAGTGATTAAGGGTAGGGCCTATTTCAGACTAGTCTTGCTTAATTGTAGGGGCTAAGCTCAGTTTTGGATAATACATGTACACGGACTTTTTTGTCTGTATACCTTGTGTTTTTTTTAAATTTGACCCACTGTTAAAAGCTGTTCTGTGGTTGATCGATTAGCTGAATCAAGTTTGACCATTGAGTTGGGCCCTATAATCGGAGTGAAAATACGTTTGCACTGTAAAAAGAAACAATCTTACATTGTCTTGAGTAATGATAAATTTTATTTAATTGCCACCAAGATTCAGTATAATTGATGTGTTTAGATTCAAAAATACTGAGTGTTGCGTCCCTGTGAAAGCAACAACGGAGGTACATGGCATGGAGAGTGTTGCAACACAGCCTAACGTTATTTTTAGAAACGGCGCGCGGCCCGTCCCAGTTTGGCCGCCGGCCAGTTTTATTTCCAACGCAAAAGTGTTAATGAATCATCATGTTGAGCGTCCCCTTACAGAAATGTCCCATGAGCATCCCATGGGATTTCCGTGGGGCATGGGAAAATCATGGGGTCATTAAGAACACCATGTAAGTTAAAATGATCACCATGGGAGATTTTATGCTCATCATGGAAAACCCATGAGAACACCATGGAGATTGCATGGACAACATGGGGAACACCACGGGGATTTTATGAGCTTCATGGGAACACCATGGGAACACCATGGGGATTTATGAGCTCCATGGGAACACAATGGGGATTTTACGGACACCATTTGGAACACCATGGGGATTTTATGGACATTATGGGAACACCATGTGGAATTAATGAACACCATGGGAACACCATGGGAATTTATGGACACCATGGGAACACCATGGAAACCCCATGGCGATTTTATGGACACCATGGGAACACCATGGGGATTTTAGACACATGGGTACACCATGAGGATTTGGACGCCATGGGAACACCATAATGTGGGTGATATAAATTATGGACACAATGGGAACACCATTGAGATTTAAAAGGCAGCACGGGGACACTGCTGGGTTATACTGGAGAACATGCATATGCCATGGAAAACCATCATAGACCCAATTGCACTCCCAAGTTATAGGCAAACCTTTCTTTGATTTATTTACTTATTCGCCTAGCTGTAAATTTAAATTCAATTAAAATATTTCACTTGTGGTCATAGAGGTTATCAAGAATTCTATTTGTTATGCTGACCATGGGAAACTCCTGTGGATTTTCACCAATTCAACACAATGGGATAATAACCATGGGACACCATGGAAACACCATGGTACATTTTTGTGAGAATCGCTTACAATAACGAGTGTTGTAATTGCAAATTTTTGAATATTTTGTTGATATGTGAAGTTAAATGATACATAGAGTATTTTTTATGTGGAAAATGTGTCATTCAAACTTTGAATAATATTGATTCATTTGTTATTATGGTTGGAAACGTTTATGAGAAAATAAAATAGGAACACTGTGATAATATGGTACAACTTGACAAATGGTATGGGAGCAATAATGTGGTCTTTGGTCATTGAGTGCATAAGCCACTTTAACGTGGATCAACCCCCATCGGAGTTCCGTGATGTGCTTTACCTAATCAGTGAATAGCACTTAACACACAGGTTTAACATGTATTAAGCAATTAATCTTTGAGAAATGAAAGGAAACCATACATGGGAAAAAAACATACAAAATTTCTCATGGGAAAAAGCCAGTGGGAAAACTCTCATGGAAAAAAATCCCATGCTACACGGTGTCCAATTCACCATGCAATTCCCATGGGGTCCCATGGGAAAATTTCCCATGGGAATTACATGGGAGATTCCTGTAATACCTTGTAAATAACTAGGTTAAGTGACCTTGTACGTGAAATTACGCCGTACAAGGGTCAATTTAGCGGGGAAAACCATAAAAGGTGGAGGCGTTTTATCACTCACCTTGAACCGTCCAATATTATTGATGTGCATATAAAGTTTTTAAAAAATGGGACTTTAAATGTAAAGAGCCAATGACAGAGGGGAAAAAGCATTGTTTGAAAATTTGGCCCCTTTGGACCAAAAGTGCAGTACACAACGTATGCACTTGAGTTTTGTGGAGAAAAGTAAACATTTAAACAACACAATTTTACCCAAAAACTGAATGTATTTTTAAAAATATGTGCTGTAATCTGACTATAGTTTTATGAAATAAAAACAGGAAAATGCCATAACTGCTCTTGTGTTCATTAATTAATGACATTGTACGTGGGACCCTAGCAACGACAGTTGGGAAATAGCGAGCTGTCACCCTTGAATCAAAAGTGGGCCCTCTCTAGTCGAGAAGTTGCATAGGCTACAGCTTGCTCTCTCCAGAGGGACCTGTCGACCTGTGTTATTAGAAAACCCCATAATTTTAATGAAAAATGATAAAGTAGGCTTTCGGAACATTGGAAACAAGGTGCCTGCTTATTTCGTTGTATATATTCCAGATAGAAAGGTCTCATTGACCGAAACAAGCGAAAAATAAGTATACATTAAAAATATCCCACGCCTGATGCAGCCACGCTTGGACCAAATTCCGAACTTCTTGAGTTTATAAAACGACATCCTCTATCAAAAAAGAAATGTGAAAAGTGTAAAGTTATCAATAATTGTCTCATCGTTTTATTAAAAAACCGCAAAAGACTGCCAAGTCCCGGGAAGTAAGACAAAAAGGGTTTAAGGCATTTTTGAACCCCCTTGGACCAAACAAAAATTCCCATGAAGATTGCCGTCGAACCCCTACAAAAACATTTTTTTTAAATAGATTTTGGCATGTTGTGAGTGATTAAAATGGTTAATATTTGTTCAGGGGAAATTTACTATAAGACAAAAATGCATTTTTGCGGAAATTCTATCCAGGGATAGTTTGAATACCCAGTTCTAAACGGATGTTTGAAAAAGAATAATTCAATATATTTTCTTAAAAACTCCCGCACAAGGCGAGGTGTAAGGATAACACTTACCACCATCCTTTTAGGAGCAGTTTTTTATGCCTTGTGTGGCTTGGAATTGAAAATGAAGTTGGCAAATAGTAAAGAATTAGCAAGTGTCTGCTCTTTTCAGAACGATTTTGACTGAAATTAACCAGAAAGAGAGTTATAAACCGACCCCCCGTTGGACCAAAACGGGACTCGTAGTTTTTGGTCCAACTGGGGTTCAAAACAGGTGCATTATTTTGGAATTTCCACGACTAGACAACTTTCGGATTTTGGTGTCTCCCCCCCCCCCCCCACTCCCCACTCGCGGGCACAGATTTTCGCCAGAAATGATTAATAATAATAATAATAATATTCGTAATAAAAGTCGCAAAAGATAAAATGAGGAACAATTCCGGGAACCCTGCAGAGAACCTATACAGCAGCAACAGGTGATCGGGAATTGGCCCGATGGATAACAAGTTCTTAGACAGCGGCTCATTTATTCCTATCCTGTACAGTCCGAGTACAAAATGTACACGTTTACACACACATGTACAATGTATATGCGTCTGAAAGGTCGAGAGTGTTCAGAGTTTGGGTGAACACGTGTCACAGCATGGTTATTATTTGGACGGATATGCGACGCGTCCAAACAACTGTTCCTTTGTGTAAAGAACTTAATGGATTTCTAACTACGAAAGTGTAATCGTTGGGTGGGTGTTAATAATAGCTCTTCAGAAATCGAAGGTCAAATGTCATCTAGGGTTCATTTGAATTCGTTTAAGAATTAAAAGAACATTGCTGAAAATACAGGACTGCTGTGTTATGTTGACATTATGATGTCAATGGTTGTCAAAGGGTCAAATGAGGCTGATTACTTTATTGGGAAAATGGGAAAAACCCTTGTTTTGTAGAAAGAGTGTTCACTCATATGCTACGGAGAACAACGGTTTAGGGCTGTTGATATATTGCTTTGCTTTGACCATGTAATATCAAAGGCCATCCAGGGGTCAATTAAAGTAACTCTCCAATGTTTTTTTGGAAATAACACTGAAAAACCGTAATTTGTTACATAAAAACAAATAAATTGGGGAGCCGATCATTTCTTCAACTGAAAAACAGCAGCTTCTACAAGAACGTGAGAACGTGAAACAAAAGGGATTGACCTTGATCTGCAGACTTGTTCCTTGTCAACCTATGGATTGTAACCAACAAGCTTGATGACTTTTTTATATTAAATACAAAGTTGGATCAATGAATTGGGTTAAAAGACAACATCTTACGTATTTTAATATGATTTTTTTTACATAACAAGCAGACTAAACTTATTTATGAAGTTATTTAGTTTATGCGGTACCCGCTGCTATGTACATCAGATTCGAACCGGCCAACCAATCCCGTTAGCTCGTTGGTCAAGTGGTAAGACATCTGCACTAGAAAGCAGGAGGTCGTGGGTTCGAGTCCCACCCAAGTGATTTTTTCCAACTTTCACTCGAAAGGTAACACACTGAGTATACAGTGCTCAAATCGTCGGTGAAGGGCTGTTACAGTGCAACCGACAAGGATATAATTATTTTCGCCGATCATGTGTTTACTGCGTTCCGCTCATTATTGTTTTATTTTGTATATACCTGTGCACCCCGTCAGCGTAATTTTTATTCCTAGGAGAGTTAGGGGCAATGTCATGAATAATTCATGTTTATCCATGAGAACGGACAATGACATCAACAGCATTGTTGTTAGTTACTCAACTAGTTACAATACATTAAAGCATTTTAAAGAACGGTTGTCGTCGAGCTACCACACAGTAGCCTAGTGGATAGCGAGATGAGCTATGGATACAAAGATCCCTGGTTCGAATCCACGTCGTCGCTGCTCATTTTCATCAGCTACTTTTCTTCTCCAAATTTATCACTGAGATAATTTTAAATTAAGGGGAAAATAGAATGAGAACCTAAGTCTTGCAATGATTCAAAGGAAAAACTGAATTATTCATGACATTGCCCCTAACCCTCCTAGGAAAAAAAATAACGCACCCCGTCATAAATGAAATCGTCCGAAAGTTTTAACCAATAACGTGTCATTCAGTCCCGCGTAGACTTTACTCATTCACTTAGAGCTAAGGCGTTCGTGGAGTGTTAAAAAAAAGCCCTTCTATCTTACGCAACAGCATTTGTATAAGGCCATGGTTATTGTCACACTGTAAAAAACAATGCGTTATTTAACAGTTGTTTTTCTGTTGAAATTTCTGTACATTTTCAGTAGATGTTACTGTTTTCGGATTTTTCTGTAACTCTACAAATTTGTTTGTGTTCTAACAGAGTCAGAACGGGGGCTTGTTCAAAACATGATGTTCCTTGTGCGTCCACAGAATTTTAGTTTAACAGCGAATATACCGTAACCAAACAGAGAAATGGAGAAAACTGTACGTAGGCAGTAACACATTTGTAGATTTACAGAAAAATCCGAAAACAGTAACATCTACTGTAAATTTACAGAAATTTCAACTGAAAAACAACTGTTATAATAACGCAATTTTTTACAGTGTAGGTTTTAACGTTGTCAGCGATCAGCGAACAACAAAATCTAGACCCGAAGCCAAACCAGTTATAAGACCGAAGTTTCACATCTTCTTATCTGTGACGTGAGCTAGCAATGGAAACTGTTGGTTGGGTACCATACAGCATACTGTAGTGTATTATTGTTAGATAAGGCGTTCCATATACCCAAATGTGTATACTTGTGTAGTAACAGGGTCATAGGTCAACTCGTGCTTGCACGCACGGTGTGTATGAGTTGTATGCATTGTACATACGGACGTTGAGTCGTACTGAATAAACTGTCCGCCATAACCGTTCCACCACAACAAGTCGTCTCGCAATTGTTCATCATTTCACCCACGTTTCGTGTTAAATACACGACAAATTGGCGACGAGGATGGCGAATGAGGACAGCCATGCGCAATTGCCGATGGAAAGGAGCACTTTTCTCCCCCCTTTTTCGTCTCACTACGATAAAGACGAAGATTGGGACTGTTACGTGGAACGTTTTGAGCTCTTCTTACAGGCGCACGGGCTCGACCCGAGTCAAAGCACCCCACGGGTGGCAGCAATGTTTCTCCACTCGATAGGGCCGCACTATTACAACGTTGTTCGGGAGCTCGTGGCGCCAAGCAAACCCAGCACATTATCGTACGGGGAACTGAAAAAAATACTGCGGAAGCATTTGAAGGCTCCACCGATCATAGTAGCGGAGAGACGCAAGCTTATTAAGAGGGACCAGATGTCATCGGAAAGCATAGCAGATTACGTGGTAGCCCTCAAACATCTGAGTCTCCATTGCAACTACGGCGACAACCTCGACGAAAATTTGAGAGACAGATTCATCAGCGGACTGCGCAGTGAGTCCACATCACTCAAGCTCATGGAAAAAGCCAGAGACAAACCTGCACTTACATTTGTGGAAGCAGTGGACTTTGCACAATCAAGAGAGGTGACTTTCGCTGAGGCACGGAGTATGAGAGACGACATGTCAAACCCAGTGAAAAGCAAGACATCAGTCAACGCAGTTCGCCAAAACTTCAAGCCACGCAGGGGTGGACAGACTGGATCTGGCCAATGTTTCAGGTGCGGAAGGAGTTCGCATCATCCGGACCAATATTGGTTCAAAGAGACTAAATGCAACCAGGTGCCATCGCATCGGACACATCGCAAGGAAGTGCAACTCCAGCGGTTTCACGGGCAGGACAGACCGCAGAGAGAACAGGAATTCAAGCCGTCGGGACTTTGAAAGAGAACCTCCAAAGCACGACCAAGACAGACAAGGACCGGACAAGTTCCAAAGGGCACCAGCAAGGCCACGAAAGGACAGAGTGGGACAAACAAAGAACAGTAGGCCAAAGACGGTAAATATAGTGAGCCAAGTACGTAGTACCAGTAGCGACTCCGAAGTCGATGATGATTATACAGTGTTAAAAGTGAGTAGTAGTAAGAGTAGCCATGGTAACGCTTGTAATAGTAGTAAGCGTAAGGACGAACAGAGAAATTATGATGCCATTATGGTTAAGATGCGTATCGAAGGTAGACTTGTAGAAATGGAATTAGATACAGGCTCTGGGGTGACAATGATTCCACTTAGCATGTTGAGTCAAATAAAAACAATGATGATTATCATAAGAAGAAGGCTGGATACTGCTTTAAACAGATTTAGAAACAAATACTCCAGCAGGCAGCATATGTACCAGAACAACTGGCCAAAAGGAGGAGACTACGTGAAGAGCAAAAATGGAATGAGACAAAGAGGGACTGGCAGCTAGTCTAAACCCACTCTAGACAGCTATTCTGGGAAAACTCACACAAAATCATGCAATTTGCACAAGAAAATCATGATAAAGACAGTTATCAGAACCTTTTACATACTTTAAAAAGCTTAGACAAAGCTATTTCTTTCGTAAATTGATTTTTGCAGTGTGCAGCAGATACTTGGAGGACTAGGAACCAGTCTAACATTTGCTGCGTTGGCGGCCATTTCCGATCCCGGCCGTTCAGTGGAGGTAGGAGCTTTAAAAAAACCAACCAAACAATGACTCATCGCCATCATTCGTGATGTAATTGACGTCATCATCGCTCGATCGAGCGACCTGAGCACAATCTAGCCACGTCACTAGATTGAGCGCATGCAGGTCCCGGACCTGACGAACCATCAATACCGATGGTTCGTGTACAAACCAGAATGAGCCAATAAGACAACAGCGCCGATGGTTTGTGCACTGACAGATACAACCAATGAGAGAGCATACAATCACTGGTGGTCATCGGCCCAGTGGCCTTGCCTAGCTCAGCTATCAGTGAGATTTACGTAACGTTGCGTAACAAAGTGTATGTATGGAAACTGTGGTCAGGGCCCTGGCCCTGCACAAGGCCATGCATGTGCGTGCTATCTTAATATGTTAATGTAACGTACACTTTGTACGGTTGAAACCTTATAATTATTTGCTTCTATTTCTGGACAAAGGTTTGCTGCTTGCACTTTAATATATTAGACAGACATGGTTGTACGGAAACTTGGAGAACGAAACTCTAAACAGGAATATGCTGAAATGTAGTGCTCACTGATAAAGAGAACTGGAGTTCACATGAACATGTCCACCGTGCAGACAAGTCCTGGGAGAGAATATTCAACCGACGGCGAGATTACCTACATAAGCTACAGGATTTAATGTCTCCATTATCTGGGCAATTCCACCGTGACTAACATTACGTATCAAATCAGCTCTAATGTCTAAACAATTACAGCCAACTGAACCATGTTTGGCAAAGGGGTTACTAGGACCTAAATACACAATACAGTATTGAATCTTTGAAATTTCATGGTTAGCTTTTTTGACTTAGGGGGTTGTTTAGTGCCGTGATAGTCACGAAAATTTGGGACTCTCAATACTGTGTATGAGAGTCCCAAAACGGGAACTAGCGGGAACTCAATTTACTTCACATTTCTCCATAGTCAAGCCACCAGACTATTGACTCTGAATGAAGAGGTCAGTCTTTTCAAATAGTTGGACCATGGTTGAACATGTATACCAGTCTAGTATTTAGCCCCATTTTGAAATCACTTGACTTCCCTCTCATGTGCAAAATATTAAAGAAAAGTCTCCTTTAAAAATTTAATTGAGTCTGCAAACTTGGTTGGTGAAATACTGAGGACATTTTCTTTGCCCCAGTGGAATTTTTGGAGAAATTTGCTGGCTAAAGTGTGAGTAAAGTGGGCCTGATTTAGTTTTGCACGTTTCAGAGCACTCCAGAGCCCTGACTGGTGCCGTGACTGACAACTTTTTAAAAAAAAAAAGCGATGCAACCTAAAAATGTCAAACATGTTTTTAAAATTTCTCTTCAGGTTAAAAGTGCTGCAGATCAAAATCCATTAGAACATTAGAGCTAATAGGGTTACTAACGCATGAACTTGTAGTAAGATGGGGGAAAAAAATCATGAATTTTTGAATGAATATGCCTGTTAATATAAAACAAATTAACACCCAATTAAAAAAGCCTCGTCTGTCAACAACAGAAGTTGATATACCCAGACCCCGTGCTAAGAAAACAATGAAGGGCAGATTTTTATTGCTATCATGAATGCTTTTATGGGAAAAAGCATCGTTTTGTGACGACATTACACTAAGCCTAAGACCGTCACTGACATTACATTTTTACTAATTTTGAATATCAAATCAGCTCTTATGTGTTAACAATTAAAGCCAACTGAAACATTGTTTGGCATGGGAGTTACTGGAACCTGAATACACAATACGGTATTGAAAATTTGAAATTTCATGTTCAGTTTTTCCAATTAGAGTGGTAGTTTGCTGTCGTGACTGACATTACAAAAAGCGATGCAACCAAAAATGTCAAACATGTTTTTCAAATTTCTTTTCAAGTTAAAATTTCTACGTATTTAAATCCATACGAGCATTTTAGCTTATAGGGTAACCAACACATGTAGTAAATGTGCAAAACTTTCATGATTTCTTTTAATATGCAAATAAACCTCTGTGACTGACATTACCGTGGCTGACATTACGCATTAGATTCATTATACCTGTTAACAACAAATTAACACTAAAACAATACAGAGAAGAGAAGAGTAAAATGACTGTTTATGCTATATTTTAAGGAATAATTGTAACTTTAAGATGATTAAAGGTTGCAAAATGGAGTGTACAAAATACACTAAATACATACAAGCGCATTACGCATGACTGACACTTTTAATTGACCAAATCTTTAAATAACAATTATTTGCCCATTTGGTAACATTGTTCAGCCGGGGCGGATTCCCCTTTCTTCTTTTGGCACTAACATGCTGCAAATTCACGCCCCCCCCCCCCCCCGAGTGACGAAGAAAATGCATAGGGCACTCTTCATAAATACCCAAGAAATTTCATTGTTATAGGGGAAAGGGTTCTGGAATTATGGCTAATTAATTATTCGTATGTACGAATGATTATTCTTCTCTTGGCACTAACATGCTGCAAATTCACACCCGCACCCCTTTTTTGCCTTCTCGCAATTTCTTTTCTCTTGGCACTAACATGCTGCGAATTATCACCCGCATCCCTCTTTTGCAGTCTTTGGTTTACCCTAAAGGGGCCGGGTTATTTTGACCATCTCACAGCCGGGGGCGGATTCCCCTTTCTTCTCTTGGCACTACCATGCTGCAAATTCACGCCCGCACCCCTATTTTGCCTTCCCGCACCCCTTTCTTCTCTAGGCACTAACATGCTGCAAATTCACGCCCCTTCCCCCCCCCCCCCGAATGACGAAGAAAATGCATAGAACAACTCTTCATAAATATACCCAAGAAATTTCATGATTATAGGGCAAGGAGTTCTGGAATTATGGCTAATTAATTATTCATATGTACGAATGATTATTCTTCTCTTGTCACTAACATGCTCCAAATTTACGCCCGCACCCCTCTTTTGCCTTTCCGCACCCCTTTCTTCTCTTGGCACACATGCTGCAAATTCACGCCCCCCCCCCCCCCCGCCGAGTGACGACGGAAATGCATGGAGCAACTCTTCAAAAATATACCCAAGAAAAATCATGATTATAGGGCGAAGGGTTCTGGAATTTTCGCTAATTAATTATTCATATGTACGAATGATTATTCTTCTCTTGGCACTAACATGCTGCAAATTCACACCCGCACCCCTCTTTTGCCTTCTCGCAATTTCTTTTCTCTTGGCACTAACATGCTGCCAATTTGCGCCCGCATCCCTCTTTTGCAGTCTTTGGTTTACCCTAAAGGGGCCTGGTTATTTTGACCATTTCACAGCCGGGCGGATTCCTCTGTACGAATGATTATTCTTCTCTTGGCACTAACATGCTGCAAATTCACGCCCGCACCCCTATTTTGCCTTCCCGCGTCCCTTTCATCTCTTGGCACTAACATGCTGCAAATTCGCCCCCCCCCCCCCGAGTGACGAAGAAAATGCATTGAGCAACTCTTCATAAATATACCCAAGAAATGTCATGGTTATAGGGCAAAAGGGTTGTGGAATTATTGCTAATTAATAATTCATATTTACGAATGATTATTCTTCTTTTGGCACTAACATGCTGCGAATTCACGCCCCCCCCCCCCCCCCGAGTGACGAAGAAAATGCATACAGCAACTCTTCATAAATATACCCAAGAAAAATCATGATTATAGGGCAAAGGGTTCTGGAATTATGGCTAATTTATTATTCATATGTACGAATGATTATTCTTCTCTTGGCACTAACATGCTGCATATTCACGTCCGCACCCCTCTATTGCCTTTCCGCACCCCTTTCATCTCTTGGCACTAACATGCTGCAAATTCACGCCCGCACCCCTATTTTGCCTTCCCGCGTCCCTTTCTTCTCTTGGCACTAACATGCTGCAAATTCGCGCCCCCCCCCCCCCCCCGAGTGACGAAGAAAATGCATAGAGCAATTCTTCATAAATATACCCAAGAAATGTCATGGTTATAGGGCAAAAGGGTTGTGGAATTATTGCTAATTAATAATTCATATTTACGAAAAAAATATTCTTCTCTTGACACTAACATGCTGCAAATTCACGCCCGCACCCCTATTTTGCCTTTTCGCACCCCTTTTTTCTCTTGGCACTAACATGCTGCACCCCCCGATTGACGAAGAAAATGCATAGAGCAATTCTTCATAAATATACCCAAGAAATTTCATGATTATAGGGCAAAGGGTTCTGTAATTATGGCTAATTAATTATTCATATTTACGAATGATTATTCTTCTCTTGACACCAGAGTTGTAACGAGTCACTGATTTTTGTGACTCGAGTCGAGTCGAGTCATTTTAAAGAAGTGACTCGAGTCGAGTCGAGTCATTAGGTCAACAAGGTCGAGTCGAGTCGAGTCGAGTCACAGAGTGTGGTCGAGTCGAGTCGAGTCACGTATTTAGCTCAAGTCAATTCGAGTCACAAATATTTGAACACTTAATTACAATAAAAAGCAACAAACACAAGAGAGAAAGAATACAAGGCACCAGTCTATTACGGAAATCCAAAGACATAAAGTATGCTGTATCTTGGAGCAAAGTTACTTATCCGTTTCTGCTTACATGTTTGTATTTTGTATTGTAAATGACTATTACTCTCAAGGAGAAGCGCCATATAGAAGCGGTTTCAGTTTGTAAGCCTGATTGTCAACAACACATTTGAAAGTTTCCTGGTTGTCATTGCAGCATGACTCGCCGTAAGCCAACGTGCAAGTATCTACATTCGAACCTTCATGGGTTTTATCGATAGCACCGCCATTACATGACGTGAAGTATCTGCATGTGAAGTACGTTCATTATACGAGAATATCTGTGTACTGAGGCTCACACAGGACCTGTCATTCGCAATCCTCGATACAAACATGAACACTTTGTCGTTCATCGGCCCCCATCAAATAATCACCAAGTTTAAACAAAAACAACCTGTTGTTCAGCAAAGAGAGTTGTTTAGGAACAAAAAAACAGCGAATATGCTGTTAGGTTACAAAACGACAACACTTAATCATCTGTTGCAAAACAGAAGAAACCCCTGTAATTGAACAATGTCAAATAAAGTAGAATCTGCTGTTAATGTACAGAGAAAAAAGAAACAGTAGAATATACTGTGCAAAAACAGTAACTCCTGTAATGCCAATTGACAATAGAATCAACTGTTAATGAACCGACATTTTTTTAACAGTGTAATTGCATTATACAAAACTGTTTTTGATTATTTAAAGGTGGGCCCGTCCGTATCCATTTTTGTGTGTGAAATCGGGACATGAATTTAGCCAGCGTTCCACCAAGAACTTCAAAATCGCCCGAAACCAAAGATGAAACCACGGATTGAGAAATGCGTTTTAAGTCTGGTTCCGGGTCTAGCATTACATGCTATAGAACCACAAGGTGGGAGTCCGCGACACGGTGTATGTTTGTTGTTTCATTATGGAGGAAGGAAACAGACTGCCGCTGTATATAAACGTACATTATTCGCGAACATTAACGTGACGTGAACAAAAACTAGCAACGCGAATGGCGCAGCGTAAGTCATTGCAAATATTTTTCGCAAGTAAGTTTTGCTTTTATTTTGGGACTCGAGTCTTATTAGCCTTCCTCGAGTCGAGTCGAGTCATTCTGATGAGGGACTCGAGTCGAGTCGAGTCATTTGCTCGCAGTGACTCGAGTCGAGTCGAGTCATTTACCCTTCGGGACTCGAGTCGAGTCGAGTCGCCAAAATGTGACTCGAGTCGGACTCGAGTCGAGTCATTGACTCGAATCATTACAACTCTGCTTGACACTAACATGCTGCAAATTCACGCCCACACCCCTATTTTGCCTTCCCGCACCCCTTTCTTCTCTTGGCACTAACATTGTGCAAATTCACGCCCCCTCCCCCCCCCCCCCCCCGAGTGACGAAGAAAATGCATACACACAGAGCTCTTTCTTTTTCTTTCTGTTTTAAGGTATTTTCATGTTCAAAACGCTGCTATCGTGTTGTTAATAACTGAATGCAATCTACCCGATTCACGGTAGTTTTTTTTAATTCCTTGATATCAAGCACTGTTTGCTCTGTGTAGCCAAGCCTAAATTACGAAAGTGGCTTTGCCGTCGTATGCCTAGGTTTAACGTTAGTACTATGCCTACATTGTGTTAGGCCTAGTGTTAGGCGTAGTGAGCAAAGGCATTTTGTGATCAAGGTATATGCCCTCTAAATCTTTTTCACTTGTGTTACTGATGCTCTTGTGTGTAAACTGTCTTCGAATTTGATGGTTTATGCATATCGCAGTGTGTCAGCACAGGACTCGACTAAAAAAACATTCAAGTCACATGACTCACATGTATCCCATTCTGAGTAATTGGACTCGTTTATCACATGGCAGTGTGTCACCACACGAACAAAATGATGACTCATTTAAATGCCACAAAATTAGTCAAAAGACCCAAACATTATTCCAGCCCGAGTAACTTGACTCATTTCATGTGAGTCAAATGACTCACTTAAGTCCAAAAGTGTCTCACTACACGGACAAAATCATGACTCACCTAAGTGAGTCTTGTGACTCAGCATTTATTTTCTGTGTAGAGCAATTCTTCATAAATATACCCAAGAAATTTCATGATTATAGGGCAAAAGGTCTGGAATTATGGCTAAGTAATTATTCATATGTACGAATGATTATTCTTCTCTTGGCACTAACATGCTGCAAATTAACGCCCGCACCCCTATTTTGACTTCCCGCACCCCTTTCTTCTCTTGGCACTGTACGAATGGTTATTCTGGTTTGTGTACTTTACGTATATGGGAAAATTAAGTTTTCACGGCGCATGGCGTCGAAAAATTTTTCGCTGCGCAACAACCCCTGGTCTGATTTTTATATTTTTTTGTTGTCAAAAGATGCGCAAGGCTCAAGGCTAAAAAGTCATAACAGCTCAGGTTGCGAGAAATTTATTTTTGAAGGCTATCGCGGAAAAAGTCGAGGGGTGGCGAATTCCGCTACCGGATCTTTTAGGGTAAAAAAACCCACATTTTTGATTTCTCCTTCGTTACATCAAAAGTAAAAAAAACTACGCTGGGTTGGGTTTATCCGTCACCAAAATGAGAGGGACGTGAGGGAACACGTATCTGCCCCGCCCCGGAAATCAGTATCAACATTTCTAAAATTATATCATGAAAGTGTGCTCCGTGGAATATGGTGGCGCAGAAGAACTGCTTCCTACTCGACAAGCTCTGCTTTTTGAAAATGCCCTTCCTTCATCTCTAATTTAAAAATAATGCACTCCAAGTCTATAAATAATATTTCTTATAAAACCAGTTCCCTATCAATTCCTTAATATATTACATAGTGGCGTTTCCTAACTTGACACACTTCGACGTTTACCTTGACTTTCCTCATGTAGTGTTGCCAAATTTATTTGTTGATAAACTTCAAATTCAGTCCGTGAAATACTGGTATTTACACCTTATTACTGCGGCGGTTTATACCTCTGTAAACTATTTTGGTGTCATGAGATATTCCAAAATTAAAAAACGGTGGCATCCGGAAATTGGGCACACAAAGGGCTGAATGTTCCCTAACGTGGCGCACTTGAATACATCGTCACCGACACCACGAAGTAACACCCATCTACATACCAGTAAAAACTAGCAATCGGAGAAAACGGCAACTAAAGTTGAACGCCTTCTAAAACAACACTTTGCGTCAAAACGACAGAGTATTTTCAGTTGGGTTTCTCGTTGTGGACACTTGATGAATTGAATTTATTAAATCTGCTGTTTTTCACTCGTTTGTGTATTAAATAAACAAGAAATAAGAGAAAAAAGATGAGTGTTAGTTCGTGAAACCGAAAAAGCTGCGAAACTGTAAATTTTCGTTTTCACGAAGTAACACTCTTCAATGTATTTAACACGAGGAAAGTGCAACTTCAGGTCAGCGCGCGCGCGCTCATACAACTTGTTACAAGAAGAGTGTTACTTCGTGAAAACGTTTTTGCTCACTTATGAGCAGAGTGCGCGCAATGCATTGCAATGGAAAATGGAACTTGAGTGTTACTTCGTGAAAACGAAAATTGTCACTTTTGCGCAAAAGTTGCCATGGATACTTAGCGTAATTATTAAAGTAAAGCTCTTGAAGCTTTGAAACTTCGTTCAATGGTAGGCCTTGATGAATAATGTTTAAAAATCCAAAAAACTGAAAATCGAAAAAAATATGCTTTAACACGGTAGAGTGTTACTTCGTGGTGTCGGTGACGAAATATCGGAAAATTCCTTTGAAGAATTCTGTAAAATTGATAAAATCTGATAAACCATTAGTATCTTGATCTACTGATATACCCAACAAGAAGTTTGTCAGAAAATTATTTCCTCATTTTGGGGGGATATTTTCAAAGGGTTTACCCATGCACTTTGCAATAAAATAGGAAAATCATGTCGAAATAATGTTTTGTTGGAACTTTGTAACAGGAATCGGATTAACTCGTGATTTAGGAACGGGAGTGTTTAGAACTCGATGAAATTATACCGGTTTTTGTGAAGGTTCAGTACAAAACTGTTGCTCTAGATAGCGCGACAGACGAACAAGCAAAGTACACCACGTCAGTGGCGGCGCCGTGCTATGTTACATCAAACATCAACAAATATCTATTTAGGCCTTGAATATGGGATTTAATGGTAATACCACCAGTCCAGTTAAAATGCATAGAACAACAATAATTTGTTGGTTTATAAAACAGGTTTGACAAATGATCAGTAATAACAGATTAATTTAAATATTCACGGCCGAACCATTTGGAATAACCATAGAGCAAGGAATATAAAAACATTAAATCTTTTACAGTTTTAGCTTGAGTAAGCATGGAGGTGTTCCTTTCTCCAAAGTAATCTCGCCGTCGGTTGAATATTCTCTCCCAGAACTTGTCTGCACGGTTGACATGCATGTATTACAACTCCAGTTCCCTTTTCTCAGTGGGCACTACATTTCAGCCTATTCTCGTTTAGATTATCGTTTTCCAAGTTGTATTTTTCTATTCCTTCCTCCATGGTACAACCATAGGTCCTTGCTTTACAACCATGTCCAAGTAATATATTATAGTGCATGCAGCAAACCTTAATGTCTGGAAATAGAAACAATTAATATAAGGCTTCAACTGTACAAAGTGTACGTTACATTAACATATTAAGATAGCATGCACATGCATGGCCTTGTGCAGGGCCAGGGACCTGACCACAGTTTCCCCACATACACTTTGTTACGCAACGTTACGTAAATCTCACTAATAGCTGAGCTAGGCAAGGCCACTGGGCCGATGACCACCAGTGATTGTTTGCTCTCTCATTGGTTGTATCTGTCAGTGCACAAACCATCGGCGCTTTTGTCTTATTGGCTCATTCTGGTTTGTACACGAACCATCGGTACCCATGGTTCGTGTACATTCAATTAAATGTCACTTCTATCGAGAGTGTCCGATTAATGCTGACAAACTCAGCAAGTGCATGTAACAGCCACTTGCTTTGTCAGGGAGCAAATAAGTTCATTGTTGACAGCCTTCACCAAGGCTTGGTCCTGGATGTCAGCTGGCAGTACTATATCAACAGTATACTTTTTTACGGCTTACATGGCCCCCTTTTTCCAAACTTCTGAGCTGAATAAACATGGAGCCAGCTGAATCCATCAATGATTCATGATATTTCAGCAATGAATCAAGAGATGGAAACCACAAGCTTCCACTGAAGCAAAACAAACTGCTGAATGTTTCTTGAGTCATCGAGGAGCTTAAGTCCACCATGCTGAAGCAAAACAAAACTTAATAAGACATGTTAAAACAGCTTCATAAAGAATTGTTCTTGAATACACTGTGATGCCAAGCCGTTTCTAGTAACCAAATTTAGCTCAACAAACACAGGGCAGTTAATGTGCACAATGTTTTAAAAACCTGATTACATATTTTCAATACACAGAAGATTCTGTGCACAGCTGATCAATGAGCAAGTTATGACCTAACCTGCCCCTTTATACGATAACAAAAATGATTACCACTATAGAAAGTAATACACTTTTGTTAATAGGCTAATAAATGCATTCAATTGAATCAAGTTTCCGATATAAGGATGCTAGAGGATTTTTGAATTTGGAAAAAAGGGGATCTTTATATCAATTGAAATGTAGACATCATGATGTGCATACATGCAAGCACTCATTTATTTGTCTTCCTAATTGTTTGTCAAGCTCCTTGAAAACAATACATATTCTATATTCAACACCACCATAAACTAAAACTGAAAATATTAAAACAAAGTAATAGTGCTGCATTGTGAACCAGATATACTTGGATCTTTGAAAACCTGTAGAAGTTTAAATACCTGGGTGCGACAGCTTGATGCCGACCATGCTCTGTCAGCCCCCTGATCTGTGGCACACCTCTACTGATCGGTTGGTGTGGGTGGCTCAACATCCCGTACAAGGTGTAGCTGGATATGGAGACTAATCATGATGATGAGGCCTCCACCTGCACATGTGAAAAATCACTGCACAATGAAACTCACATTTAATAAGTATTACAAGATTTTGCCCTTTTTTCCATTTAATTATACAAAGATTGATATTGCATTCAACAAAAATCGTGTTTTTAGTGAAACAGGCTCAACTTTTTCAATTCTAACCTAGTGTGAGTTTTGTGACATTGAAGGTTTTTTTTTTAAATAATACCAAGTCTGAGTGACATTTTCTATATGGACCAACTCAAACATGAGCCAACTTATACATATGCAAGGTTGTGAGTGGGTACTTGAGATGTCTTAAGGGGAGAAGGGTGTGACTTTTAAAAATAAATAGTTTAGTGCTAAAGTCAGAGTTCGGCTGTGCTGATTGGCCCTCCGTTATATTTGATTAACCCTAACTCCCTAGGGGGTGTGCAAAATTATATTAAAATTGGAGAATTCAGGACTGTTAGGGATAGACTATTAAATACCTTACAGAGTTGATGGTTTCTGATTGGTCAAGAATCGATCACGTGGCCGGGTATTAACGGTGATAATGGACCGGTGTGGACGGTAATTCTGTCCCCCGGTAATAGTGTCCGGGGACAGAATTACCTAAGTAAAAGTGTCCCCCCTGTCCCGTTAATTCTGTCCCCCTCCAGGTAATTCTGTCCCCTCCAGTTAATTCTGTCCCCCCTGGTTTTGCACGCATAAGTTGTTACTTCATTTTATCAACAGTGTATGATAAAATGCTTTATACACAGCGAGTTCATATTTGTATGTGTATGAATTCAATTGCACTTAGCCCTAGTTTGTTTATATACATACAAGAATACAAGCCAGCAGTCTGGCATGCTGCCAAGTCTTTGACCTAATTAGCTGGATTACCCCACTCAGTTCTCCAGCCTTGCACAGCTGCACTTCATTACCATATTTGGTAATAAAAAGGTATGCCAGTGAGAGATTTGCATATGCAAATGTAAAGACCAACTTTGAACCGATGAAAAAGTTTGTTTTGTCTTATGTTGCTTGGTGAAGTGGTGGCCTGAGTTGGGCTGTGAGTTGGGCTGTGCTCGCTTCTGTCACAGTCATTGAGACAACAGGAGCACATTTTATTTTGTGCACATTCAGTTTTCCCCTCCACCATCCCCTAACCCCACCTTGTATTATTTGCTCCTTAAATATTTAAATAATTGCAAAGGATTGGCAAGTTTTTGACGGGTTCAGGCAGCCATTTCCCCCTTTCTCATTGTTAAGAGACATTTGATCACTTATAATTCTTGTTGATGTTCTAAATATTGTACAGTTGCAATAGCGCTCGCGAGTCTCATGGGGCTATATTTCTGACTGAATTTTACATCAGTGGATATGCAACTTTTTAATGTTTACGTCTTAATGATGGACATAGATATGGCCTATAACCACGTTTTGGTTTTCATGTACACATGCATGTACCTTGTAGCTTCGGCTCTGTACCCATCTAAAGTCTTGGGTCTGTGTTTTGTACCTTGTAGCTTCGGCTCTGTACCCAGCTAAGTCTTGGGTCTGTGCACTCTGTGGTGCCAGTGGTTGTATTTTGATCACTCAGTAGTGTTCAAAATCATGGGAGTGTGTACGCCCCATGTGTGACCGGTTTGCCCAATCATCGGTATCCGGCTCAGTTTTGAATATGGAAGAATTGGAAATGAAATGAATTTAAAAAGTTTCACATGACTGTGGCATAAATTCATACCTGTGAGTAATCCCTGTGTTTTTGTCATTGAGTCTGAGTATAAATTGATGTTATTATAATGAATTCAGCGCACAGGGATACATTTTTAGATTTTTCCACCCTTCATCAATGATTATCAAAATGAAATTAACGTTTAGATGTTAATCAACCGATCTATGTTTCTGCAAGAAAGCAGAAAAGGCACGCGTAGTAATACTCAACCTATACGGCTAGCGCGCACGCCCCCTCCGTAGGATTCGGCGGACAGTAGGTGTTGAGCACGTTACAGTGCACGTTACATGAGCACGATACATGCTGATGTGATGTGTCCGCTGAGCTTACTTTTCCTCGGGCTGTATTACCAAGCCTATTAAAAACGCAGTGAGGGACATCCAAGAATGTGTTATGTAACACTTCCCCCATAGTCTTGCAAGCATTCTGATTTGTGTTCCCAGCGTCATGCATGTGTGTGTGTGTGTTCATGGAGGAATAATTAAGAACGAACTCCTTGGTCCGTGTTCCTTGCTCGTTCGAGTTCCATTTTGTCTTTATTTTTGCAACCATGCGGCTTAAAATAAATGTGCATTTCAAGTCTTTTTTGCCCACCATGCAAATCGCTCGCTCCCGAAGTCGTCATCAAAACGGGAGTTGTGCTTTGACGTAAGCACCATTCCCGAATTTAGCAAGGCGCCGCGCAAAAACAGTTAATAACTTTACTAATATACAGTCTGGGTGCTAGACTTGTGACGTTGCACGGGGACACATGTATCAGGGGGGACACATTTAACGTCGTGCAGGGGGACAGATTTACCTAGAGGGGGACAGGTTTACCTAGGTAAAAGTGTCCCCCCGGACAGATTTACCGGGTCACGACCCGGTAAATCTGTCCGGGGGGACACATTTACCAGGGGGGACAGAATTACCTGCCACACCGGCTTCAAAGATCAAGCGAATAAATGGCCCCTGAACGAGCATTGATCTAGCCCCGTTCAGCCCCATGCAAGCCAATGATTGGTCAAAATATATTAACAGTCCTGCCGTAGCTTGTAACAATAGAGCACTGCACATGCGCTCAACACCCGTCGCGTGAGACTGACGCGCGCGTACGCAACACAGTTGCCAGGGATGCGCGCGTAAGGAAGTTTTGAAACGACATCGTACAGCAGTGCAGTATACATGTATACTAAGGATGTTTACGACGAAAGCGTAGATCTACGATTTATTTTCTTTGAACACTTCACCCACCGACATATTTACCTTTTCTAAATCAAGCATCTTTGTAATTCCGGACACAAGGAATGTGTAAACGAGATTTCAGCTTCCTCCATCAGGTAAAGATATGAAAACATTGTTGTAATTTGTTTTGCTACGGCAGCAGTTTCTGTTGAGATTACGTCGTTATAGCTGTTAAGCTAAAATATGGCCCATGAACATGAATACAAAAAAGTTTGGAAATATCGCCGAAATAAAGTGACAAAATTGGAGCATTTTAACTGTTTATTTCGTTAAAAAGGTATTAATTAATGGGAATAACAGTGTGAGGATCCGGTCTTTAATGCGTGATAATAACCCGGTCATTATCACGCAGTGAAGACCGGCTCCTCACACTGTTATTTCCTTATTATAAATCCGTAATGACCCATGATGAACTTCATCTCGTGCATGTGGTGCTGAAATACCAAACAGGTTCATTCCCAACAACTCATGCATGTTATTGCTGCAAGTTTCGTGGCCTTGCAAAATTCAGTACCGGTTTACCGGATAGATATCTTTTGGCAAGGTGTAACCTCTAGCTGTGTCTCCTTGGTTGTGCAGTTTATTCTTGGACAAAACATGAAATATGGTCAAATATCGTCTTTTGGTCAAACTTGTTCCAATTTCCAAAAAGTGTTGTTTTTTAACATAATTGTCTTATTTTAATATTTAAATGGGACCGGATATGTCCCGGAAAGCACCTAATGGGTAACAAAAAGTGTTTAAACAAAATAATGTTAATTGGAAACATCTTTTAAAAGTAGGATATTAATATTTGGGCACACATTATTTGAAAACTCGGCCAAACTGTGTTCTTGTGATGGCGTGTGAAATCCAGAACGAATTTCAGGGGTTCAAATTTCGACACACAAACAATCAAGCTGTCTGGGTGCTGGTCATAATTTCAGTCACATGTTCCTTTGAAAACATGTACATTGTGTACATGTATTTTAAAACTGAATGGTTTTTAACTTAATGAATTTGAAGTTTGTCAACAAAGACATTTTGCAAAAAAACATGAAAAATGCAAGAGGACAGCCAGGGAAACTGTCAAATTGCCCCAAATTGCCCCATGTTAGGGAAAACTGCAAAAGACTCCAATATCTGGCCATCACGAATTTTTCCCTGCAGTGACCTATCAACCTTCATAAAGTGATATGTCCTAAAATTGTACATTAGCAGTGAAAATATTGAAGCATTTAGGCCTAGGCCTACCTACTGAGAGAACAATTAAAACATTGACGATCAGTCTCTTGGGGCTAATTTACTGGACAGTGGACTACCTCAGGAAATAAAGGCCACGCCAGTGACATGTTCCAACACATGATGTAGAACTTCCATTTTTTCAGCAACTCTCATTCCTTTCGTGTTGCTTCGTTCTCAAGCATTATCAAGGGGATTCCCACTCAGTAGCCACGTAGCCGGCAACAAGATAGTTGGTTTAGAAGTTTTTCAGCAATCCCCATTTCTTTTGTGTTGCTTCGTTCTCAAGGGGACCACACCCCCACTTTGTGTCCGCGTAGTTAGGGCCATATACTAAAACATCATTGACTCTAATTTTATCGAAACTAAACAAGGGCCCTACACTATACTACACGATCGCCAAATTTTAGCGTGAAGGCGACAGCATTTGTATAAGGCCATGGTATATATATGTCCGGAAATTGGACAACACTCTTCACAGCGATTCACACAAGAATTTATTCATATAATAATACTAGTGTGCACGGCGTGGATTCTTTTCTAAGATATGGCAATTAAACATGCCGAAACGACACGAAAACTTACAATCCAAGCCAAGCTTAATTATTTTGGGCAAAACTAAGGGCATAGGCCTACCACATACAATCCTGCTACAGCGATCGCCGTCGGTCATGTCAGTGGTATCGTTCATAATGATAGAGGGTGCGTGTGTAATTTTGCGTGAAATTGATATATTGAGGGCGCAATTTAATTTTTAATTTCAAAAATTAGTAAAGACTATCAACTTTTCCACCTGCAAATGCAGAAATGAACTCAAACAGTATATCCCACGCATGCCTTTTCATAACGCATCATGCCGACAACCTGTCTTAATTGATTGGTCTTACAAAAGCCCCCCTTCAACCAAAAATGTCACTTCCTACGTGTATCCCGGTGGAGCGCGTATATGCAGCAAAAGCCACCCTTGGACCAGGTCGCTAGAGGAAGAGAGAGTGCCTTTGCACAATGGCCTAAATGCACAGTATTTGGTCAAAAGGTTGCTGTGCAACCACCCTTTGGCCATCACTTGGTCAAAGAAAAACCAAATTGGTCAAAGGTTAGTTTTGTTTAAAAGGTAGCGATGGTCGAAGGGTGGTTCGTGACCTGATCTGAGGCTCGTACACTAAAATTAAATGAATTAAAAAAATGGCTGCCGTTTGTTTTTACCTTATGGTGCGTGACATTCAGCGAAAAATGTGCCGTCTTATCATCGAATAAAGAAGAAAAATCACTTCAAAAGTAATTCTTTGTACATAATACATCAGATGGTCGGAATCTGGCTACGTTTGATCAGGCAGCAGTGTGCTATTCTTCCACTGGGTGCTAGTAAGAGTGCTAGTTGTGAAACGTTGTCGTGATAAAAACGTGCATCAAGCCCGAGTCCATCATTTGCAGCTATCCAAAAAAGTAACCGGCGTAATTATTGATGAAAAACATACTGGTCGAAAGATAGTAAGGGGACTAAACTCCCTGTGAAATTATTCTTTCTGGCAAGCTCTCATTTTGAAGAAATGAACAAAAGAAGGCATTTCCAACGGGGCTTCTAAAGAGATTTTCCGGCGTAAATGTACGCCTTTAATGAACATGTACTTACATTATTGGCCGAGTCAATGGCTGAGCGTCTACACTACACAGAAGGATTTAAAGCAAGCATATTGTCAATTGTCATGCATGTACAACTTAGGAAACTTTTTTGCCTCACAGGAAGACATCGTCCAGACATTCCAGTGCTAAAATGATTTTCTGTTTTCAAAATAGCATCATATTGTAAAATTCCCCTTACCAAAATTACCAATTAAATCCAATTAAATTTCCAATTGGATCCAATTGGTTTTAATTGGATCCAATTAGTTTTAATTGGATCCAATTGGAAGTTGATTTGATTCCAATTGGTTTTAATTGGATCCAATTGGAAGTTGAATTGGATCCAGTTGGTTGAATTGGATTCAGTTGGAAGTTGAATTGGATCCAGTTGGTTGAATTGGATCCAATTGGAAGTTGAATTGGATCCAATTGGTGGAATTGGATTCAGTTGGAAGTTGAATTGGATCCAATTGGTGGAATTGGATTCAGTTGGAAGTTGAATTGGTGGAATTGGATTCAGTTGGGAGTTGAATTGGATTCAGTTGGGAGTTGAATTGGATCCAGTTGGTGGAATTGGATTCAGTTGGGAGTTACATAATTATGATCAAGTTGGTTGAATTGGATTCAGTTGGAGTTGAAGTGGACTCCATTAAAATTAAAGTCCTATTCAGTTGGTCGCTTTAGGGGTAAGTTGGCAGTGGAATAGGATCCATTTGGTCTTGCTGAGTATGCTAATATTTCAAGTATGTGTTAAATCTTATTACCTCGGTCACCTATTTTCACATAAAAAACGACGAGGTGCAGGTTCAATACAGCTCCATTGTTATAGATTTATTTATTTATTTCCATATATATTATTTATTATATATTATATATTATGTGATACCAGTCTTTCATACAAATGTATGTAACAGTTTATAGAATTAATTACATTTATAAATATATCTGGAAGGAGAAGCACCACGGCTATCTGTACCATGACTCATTTGAAAAAGAAATACAGCTTGTTTTACCTTATCCATACCAGTCATTACCTAGACCATCAGAAAATTCCAATTACTCGCAGAAACTTTAAAAGCACTTACCACTGTGTTATCACAAAAATACTTGTACATACATGTATATATAGGCCTACATGTACGAACCTCATAAATAAAATACTATATATATGCCATTAGAAGAAACACCTTGGTATGAATCAGAAACTTTGACATTTCTACATGCAGCTAACACAAGTCAAACAAGTGACTGCAGGCTGGTTACAGTAAAATATTGACAAATAAAATAATTATAAACAAAAATTTAAAATATCTGTAATATATGTCATAAAACAACATTAAAAAGTTTCAATGTTTGTACCATTTCAAAATAAGACAAACAAGAGATTTGTGCTTATAGAGTTACAAGCACAAGGTGATCGGCCAGCAACTATTTCATGGGACACTGTCCAGTAAAGTTATGAAATTTTGTTTTTATATCAAATCAGAAAATGGACCATAAACTTCAGCTATTCCAGTGTAACCGTTTGTTTTGTTTTGAAAATAATATGCATCTCTTGGATTTGATAAATTTCAGTACATATTTCATTTATACATACACATTATTAAGGGGATAAAAGTGTGAAGAAGTGGTCTTTTCCACGTCAATAATAACCGAGGAGGGGCGTGACAGTTGTTAATGGACCGAGCCTGAGGTTATTATTGACTGGTAAAGGCCGGGTCATCACATTTTTATCCCCATTCATGCGTTCTTACGAAAAATGTAAAACCCTCCAGTAAAATAGACGAAAATGCAAAGCTTTTTCACCCCACTTTTTCTCCCATTTGCCCATGAAATGCAGTGTTTTATAAGCGTGCATTAACACTGTCTTACATTATGAAGTTCATTACATCTTGTGCGTGCACCTACTCTCCCTGTTGCTAGTTTTGACAAACCGTGTTTAATCAACTATTTTAAGACACCCGGCCATGTGCAGGCTCTCGATCAATAGGACTAGTGAAACCCTCTGACGAATTTCGGTATTATGACGTCATACATGTAAGTTACAATCTGAAAAGTGAATACTGACTTAGAGGATACACATTCATCATGAAATGAAAAGAACTTGTGACAATGAAAAAATATAATGGATCTTTAAGCACGTGTATTTATACGTCACTTTCAGTTTCATGGCGTCACAGCTTTTGAAAGCCCAAGGTCAATACAATTCTTTATCTGTAGTGAAATGTTTCCATTTTCAAATTGTATTTAACTTCATGCAGTAACCATGGCGGTAACACCCATGTAACACCTATTTTTTTCTACCAGTGATCGGATAACTACCGACCTATTACCGTTACATCACAAGTAATGAAAATCTTTGAGAGTATCGTATATAACCACTTCTCTTGTTTTCTCCAGGACAGGAATATATTTTGGCACGGGAACAGTCCGGCTTCAGACCACTCCACTCAACAAAAACTGCTCTAATTGACGTCTCTGATTTTCTTCTCAAACAAACGGATTCGAGTAAACTTACTGGAGCAGTTTTGCTGGACCTACGTAAGGCCTTCGACACAGTAAATACACCATTCTCCTTCACAAGTTGAATGCTATGGGTGTGAGTGGTCTGGAGCTAGACTGGTTCCAGTCGTACCTGACAGGGAGAAGACAGGTTACAAAGGTCGGGAATGAGCTTTCTCATTGTTCACATCCTATTTGTTTTGGTTTCCACAGGGTACCATTCTGGGTCCCTTACTGTTCTCAGTTTTTATCAATGATCTTTCCTCCGTGATTGAATATTTAAAAAATTCCCTTTATGCTGATGACACAGCCATTTTTTTATGCTGACACAACAAATATTGATCAAATTAACTACCATCTAAAACATGACATTGATAGAGTAAGTGCATGGTTGAAAAATAACAGATTGGTTTTAACAGTTCCAAATCCAAGACTATGTTGATCGGCTTGACCCAACGCCTAGCGAAAATCCAGCAGCCCTCAATGAACATCTTGTGTAATAATACCCCACTTGAAAACACTTTTTATATGAAGTATTTAAGTGTTCACTTTGATCCTAATCTTAAGTGGACTGAGCAAATAAATAATGTAAGCACAACCGTGTCTAAACGTATTGGGGTCCTCAGCAGAGTTAAGAAATTTCTTCTGACAAAAACTTTGAATCTCATTGTTAAGTCAGTTATTCTACCAACGCTGCTAAAACACATCTTCATCATATCGACAAGCTCCTCAACAGGGCAGGACGGATTGCTTTGAATGCACATATGGAACACCCACTTCTGACATATTTAATCATCTTGGTTGGTCAACATTAAAGCTAGCACAAAGGGAATTGAATCTCAATACCATTGTAAGTGCGTGGCTCGCTTAGTTCCATGTTACCTTGTTGACAAATTCACTAGGATCAATGAACAGCATTCACATTGCACAAGATCTATAGTACGGCAGGCAATGTTATTCTGCCACGCCCCAGAACCGAATCTGGCAGGAAAATTTCCAATATCGGGGTGCCCAAGCATGGAATAACCTACAAGCAAGGTTAAAAAATCCATTTCCCACAACTGTTCAGACCATTATCAACCACTTTAAACAGTAACCATTTTAGACTGTTACAATGTACACCATACATGTACATTTATTATTAATTTTTTGATTGATTCTCTTGAACCTTGGCGGTTACATACACAGCAATTACTGAGGGATTGAAAAACTTTGTAGAAGAGAACAGTCTTCTTACCATGAATACAAAATTTCAAGAGGCAGCTGCTAAGTTATAGACATCATGCACACTCCTACATGTAAGTGGGCACAGAGCCCAACTTGACTGTATCCTCTTTCGAAGACCGTGGAGAAAACGTACTAAGCTCGCAAACATGCAATTCATTCGCAAGTATTGGGTCAGACTATAGGATTGCTAAGTGGCAAGAAAACAACTTGTAAAGGCGTACGACAGGCATGTAAGAGAAAAAGTAAGGATCCTCCATAGAATTCGGACAAAACCAAGGGAGGCTTAATCAAGCCTATGCAAATGTAAATAAAGAGTTTCTGGAAACAAAACTTCAGCTGAATTTCAATAAGTCCACAACTGCACAGGCAAAAAGATGATGTCTCAAAGCATATGTCACAATAAGTGAAATGGCTAGTAGGCTGACCCCAAAATTGAATGTCCAGAAACACTGAGAAATTAATCTCATTTAATCACGTTCGCACCTGTTTGGGAGATGGGAACATAGTGCTCATCATTGCCAGTTGAAAAATACAGGCATTTCTCTCTGACAGAATACAACCATGCAGCAAAAATAACATCCTCCCCGGCAACTACTTTGAAGATGTGGAAACAAGCACTGGTTGGTGGGACTTAACTAATTGCCGTAAGAACATAACGGTCTTGACACTCTCCTGGTACATGTACGTTGCAATTTTCACAACAACACAGTGCTTGTTCTCAAGAAAGATGACTGCATCGTTTCTCTTAGCTGCCCGAGTATATTCAACACTGTGGATGACTTGACCGTGGAATATCATGCGTTTGAAGCTATGAATTTCAGGAGGTGCAGGGTCGATACCAAGTTTGGAGAGTGCAGCAACCTCTGGTTCAGAAGGCTTTTCAATTTGTGGCCTCCCCAACATGACGGCATTTTCAACAGTTCTTGTCACAACTGAATTTTTAGGATGTTGTGTCAAGTGATGATACATTTGTTCAGAAGATGAACTCATGTCGATATGCTGAACCATGACGGGTAAGGCACGACACAAAAGAAATTTGCGGACAATCTGTTTGGGTACATATTGGGTGCCTTGAATCAATTTTGTGAGCCTTCCATTTGCTCCTTCAAATCCGAACACGGAGTGGGCCCAAAGAGGACCCCAATTTTTGACAGATTTGGCCAAGTGCGTCAGTAAGTGTGTGTTGAAGGTGCATTCCTCCTCTCCATACAACATTTCCATTCTTCCCACAAATTTTATCAAGAGGGTATGGGCCTTGTTGATCTCGTCAAACGTGACTTTCTCCTGAAGTAATAAGAAGACAGCCTCAGCAAGCATGGCAAGGTGTTTCAGATGTTTACTAGGGAGGATATCTTTCAAGCAAGGAATACTATAATACAAAAGCCAAGACTTCCACTCACTTGCCTTCCAGTACCTGGCATCTCTGATTGATCTGGGACACCTTGTTATTTCACTTACTGGAGTTATTTGAGTTAGCCGAGAATCAACAGTTGCCATGGTTTGTGGTGCTCCTATGTAGAAATTACTTCCTGCAGACTTTAAGAAGATGTTAGTCACCTGTCGAGTCACACCGAGATGTACACAGTGCATGTATTCAGGATTAAAACCAGATACGATGTTAAAATGTGGGAGATTTATCAGAACTCATGGCCCCTTGAATCCCTGAACCCTAGTGTCATCTTCTACAGCTTGACGCATATGATGCAGTGTCTCCTCTTCAGACCTCTCTGGGTAAATACCAATAGGGTACACATGGGATGTTCCATTACCCCGCTGTACTTGCTTACCAGGGTGTTTACAAAAGGAACAACCATACATCCCGTTGAACTGAACCATGTTTTGAATGAGTGGCCTACAAACAGAGTCTACAGCACATACCAGTGGAATAAATCTGCTGCGGACTACTTCACCATCTGGTGCTCGCCACTTAATTCCGTCATGTGCCAAGAAATTGGCATCTTCTACAAATGACTGAAGAAAAATGGCCATATCTGGTGCACTGCAACTAAACCATAAACCTGCAAGAAGAGTATGGTCAATTCTATCTCTATAAGGCAGTTCAGTCAAAGAAACATGTATTGGCCATATTTCAAAGCCGGATGATTTAAATACCGATGCAC
This sequence comes from Patiria miniata, assembly GCF_015706575.1. Taxonomy (NCBI): domain Eukaryota; kingdom Metazoa; phylum Echinodermata; class Asteroidea; order Valvatida; family Asterinidae; genus Patiria; species Patiria miniata. The sequence continues at coordinate 895,702 of NW_024037065.1, read as the reverse complement.
CATCAGTGTTGAAAGTGTATGAATAATTGTTTGGGTCGCTGAGAATGGACCCGTCATTCATTTGCTTTCTGTAAAGGGCTCCATCATAAATGTCTCTGACACAATTCCATGGTTCACTTAAGTCATTACGACTGATGAGCTTCCCTGCGATGTCTTTATTCTCTAGTACAGATTGAAATTGTGGACCAAGAGGAATCGATATGAAGTACTACACTGATTTTAGTGCCTTCAGATAACAACGATGTTCACATTCATGACAAACAATATATTCTTCTTGGATATCAACAACTCGTCCTATGTAATTGTTACAATTCTTGCAATAAAAATGGATTTGTATTGCATCTTGCATTTCAAAGAACTTGTTGAAAAGATAAGATGTATCAGGAACTACTTCCCTGCCAAAAAGGTTATTGATTAATTTCAACAAGTCCACAACTGTACAGGTAGAAAGATGATGTCTCAAAGCATATGTCATTATAAGTGAAATGGCTTCACCCTTTGTTGCATTAGAAACTCCCTCTATCAAAAGATCATTGAGGTGTGGAAGTTGCAAGTTCAACAGAGGAACTTCACAGCCGTCAGCAACAGACGCATGCTGCAGAATAAAAACAAAAAAATAAAACATGGTTTAATTACAGTTCTTGTCTAGGAAACCTGCTTAAAAGGAACAATAGCCTTCCGTATCAATCATCAAGCTGACATACATGTACCAACGAATAAGCCAAACTTCGCGTTTAAATGTTTATGGTTTGATAATAAATCTTTCAAGCATTTTCAAATTAAAACTAGAGTTTCGCCTTTGTTGGGTTACAAACACAGAGTGGTCGGGCGGACAGCCTTTTCATTATACACAGCTCAGTTAAGTTAGGAATATATGTTTATGTAGAAAAAAGGATCACGAAATTAAATCCCTTGGTGCAATCAATGTTTCAAAAAGGTATCTTTAACGGGGTGATAAATTTCAGTAAACATTCTATGTGCACAAAAAAGTTATTTCTTGTTTGATGACGTCATCAGTCAAAAACGGTTAGTGAATGCTGATAAAGTTCGGAGAGGATAATTTTTCATTGTAAAGTAGTAACGTGTGAAAATAGGGGAAATATAATTGTTTGTAAGAAAGATTAATCAGAACAATTCTAGACAGTGGTCGGGTTGTGCCCGACCACTCAATAAAATAACGTTCGATTCATTAAGTGAACATTTTTGGGGAAAATGTTTATATGCATTCTACATGTATCGTGCAAAACGTAATCATAATAGATCAATGCAAAATGAAGTGAGTCTTGTAAACTCACATTTCATGTAATATTTTTGACACTAAAAGTAGCTCATTATTCGTTGGTACTTCCCTTACAGAAATGCCTGCAAGCTTGTGTAGGGAGCTGAGATTTGAGATTTGAAATTATTACATGGATGATCCCTCATAATCAATCTTGTATTAGTTCTCCATTTTTTCTGTGTATAAAGAAACTTCACCTCAATGTAGACCGTTGCTCAGCCGTCGGTGGCATCTCTCGAGGTATAGCCTGAACTTTTACGGTGAGTCTGAAGGGCGCCACCGCAGGGCGGAGGCGGGTCATGCTAATCTCCCGCCTCCGTCATCGGTCGGTGCTCTTCGACCGCCACTCCACAGGTAACATTTTTTGCAGTTTTCTTTTCTTTTGAATTAAATATGTCATATGTCCTTAAACCGGAAAGACCAGGGAATATTTGTGATATTGCAGATGGGGCGAACTGTTGCATTTTCCCTGACATTGGGGAGTTTTCATTTTACGAACTTTGGCCAAGATGGCGACCCAGTTGTCTTGCTATGGAGACCTCTCGGTGATAAAAAGTGCCGTAACTTTTCCTAGTTATTATTTTTGTCAGGAAGTTAAAGACGACATGATAGTCTTGCATTTATTCTTTGATAGGCCTGAATTGTGGTGATATGTCAGACCGGAACATCAGAGTCTTTTAAAGCAAATTCCGAGGTTTTTATGATAATTCATCGCTCGGTTTTGCTCAGTAAAAGAGCGTCCTCTTCCGAGATATTTTGTAATTCATTGCTCGGTCGTGTTTACTAAATAGCGCCCCCATTATTAAGTGAAGTCGCTAACCATGAGTTGAATGTACTTTATGCATGTAATTATGCCTGAAGAGATGAAGTGTAGCACTGAGACACCCTTATTTGTAATGAACATGGGACTCAACTATATTTGTGCCTTCCTTATTTTTGCCTTAGAGAATTTGGTACTTTCTGAATTTGCATTGTGTGACCAAATTGTCCTTTGTGCTAATTTATGAGTACAAAAATATGGATTTTGTTCTGTCAGTAATGTGTTTTTATCTGCCCCTTTCTGGTCTGCTATGAAAATGACACTAGTAACACATGTATTTTCTAGCTCGACATGCACTTTATTGAACTCCCCTTGTATTAGAGAAATTATGTAGGTTTACATGGGTGACTTTGAAGAAATAACTGTTTCTTTTAGTTCCAACTATTTTCCGATTCATTGCTGGGTTTTCGTCATAACCTGTTCATTGCCCCCTTTAATTAAATGTATTGTTTTCCGGTGCCAGCATTAGATCACCTTACAATGTACTTATGATCCCTTATTTTTATTCCTTTCTTTCTCATGTGCTGTTTTGATGCTAATCTCCCGCCTCCGTCATCGGTCGGTGCTCTTCGACCGCCACTCCACAGAATAAATTATCAGTCAAGCCGAACCCAAGAGTGTCGTGAGCCAGTTTCCTTTGTGCATACAATCCCTATCCCCATTGGGAGCTGTCACCTCTCACCCCCTTACCACAAGTGTCAGAAGTGGGATTGACTGCATCAGCAAGGAGTGAATTGCCTACCTGGCGGAGGTGGACTATACAGTCTAGATTGCCCTCACAGTTGAAGTGATGGCAGCGTCAATCAGGGTAAAAGGACCTGGGGAGGCTAAACCCCTCCGAGTTAGCCTAGTCGATGGCAAATTGCCGCTTACTACCCTACAAAGCTACTGGATGAATGCGACGGGTCTACTGCAAACTAGTGCTGAGGAAGACACCATCCTTGCCGTAGTTGATGGTGTGGTGATGCCCCCAGCTGGAGGATGGATGGACACGGGGGTGTACGAGCCGATAGTAAAGCAGGTGAAACACGAGGCTGGACTGCCTACAAGCCCGTCGACTGTGGTTATGGCCCCAGAGCGAAAAATCCCCACCTTCAGTGGCCAGGAGGACCCAACCGGAAAGGCGCCCACTGTGGATGAGATTGTGACGGCAATTCAACATGCTGTGAAGCGCTACAATGTGCCGGAGGACCAACAGCAACAGTTTTTACTGGATGCGCTGAAGGCAGGCCCTAGAGTCGAGGCCAAGGCACGATTTGTTTCAGGGGCCCAAATGGACAAGGTCCTTCAATACTTGAAGTCTTCGTATGGAGAACCCCTCAACACCAGCGAACTGCAGCGGCGGTTTTTATAACGTAGACAGGAGCGTGGTGAATCTGTGAGGGACTTTGCGGTGGCCTTACAGAAAATCTTCTTGCGTGTCCAAAAGAAAGATCCCGCTCTCTTTAAGGAGCCTGATAACATCATCCGGGGTCAATTCGTGGATGGCTTGCGATCGGAGGCCCTACGCATCTCCGCCCGAGACCTACTGGAAAGGCGTGCAGATATACCCTTTTGTGACCTGAAGGACTGGGCCATAAAGAGGGCTGACAGGGAGCAACCTTTTGCCGTCGCCGATAGCCGACCTTTGGCGGCCACTGTACAGGCCAAGGAGGATGTTGTTCAGAGACTGGCACATCAAATGGATGGGGTCATGCAGTCGTTGCAGGCCCTCCACCGATCTAATCAACCACCAAGACCACGACTGCCTGCTGGGCGCCACCAGCGCTGCTTCAACTGCGATAGTGAGGGGCATTTTGCCAGGGAGTGCCCAAGGCCCGTCCAACAATATGGCCCCTGTTTCCCCCGACCGACATACGCACCCACGAGACCAGATGACAAAGTGATTGGTAACCCTGTACAGACTGCTGCACAGCCTACCCCGCCTAGTGTCCAGCTACCGGTAAACTACCACCCTCAGCTGCCAGGAGCCAGTCAGCTAGAGGGGCAACAGCTGGCTCCAAGACCCTCACTCCTCGAGCAGTAGGTAACTGCTATTCTGTTACTGTGCTATTTGGGACTACTCCGCTGGAGTGCCTGCTTGATACAGGATCAATGGCGACCACTGTTACGGAGAGTTGCTACCGGACACTTTTTGAGCCAAACGGGTACCGACTCCAAGACATCCCATCCAGTTTTCACCTCCAGTCTGCAAACGGCGCAAGTATCCCCTACGTCGGCTTTGTTGGGTTTGACATCACGGCCTTGGGTGTGACCCTCCGAGACAGATTGGTGCTGGTGATCCGTGAAGCCAGAGAATCCTCCACCGACACCCCGGGAATACTGGGGATGAACTTCCTCTCGGAGTGTTGGTCGACAGTGGTTGCGCCAATGGCCAATGAACACTTACGGGTACTCCAGTCAAGTGGGGGCAGTGGAGGGACATGGAACAAAGCAATGAGGGCAGCAGAAAAGCATGTCAAGTTTGAAGCAATTGCGGGACCCATCAGCCGGGCCTATCTGCCTCGTGACACAACCCTTGCCGTACCACCACGACAGGTTGCAGTTTTCCAGGCATCAGCTCAGCCTGGCCCTAATGGGTTGAGTTACTATGCCGTTCTGGAGCCAGACAGTGCCGCTAACCTGCCACCATCCATTGGTCTAAAATGCGCAGCTGTCCACGTCGTAAAGGGTAAATTTGCAGTTGCCCTAGTCAATGAGACAGAACAAGAGGTTACATTAGCCCCCCATGCATGCATCGGTACAGTACATCACATTGAGGAGGCTGAGGCCTGCGAGGATGAGCCGGAAAAGATCCTGCAGAGGGGCCATGAAGTGCAGTCTTCTTCGCTGAGTGCCAACTGCAGTGAACAGGGCTCTGCATTACCAGACGCATTGGACTTGGGGGAGCGACTCACACCAGACGAGAAAACGAGGTTCAACTCCCTACTTCAGAAGTATGCAGGCGTGTTTTCCCAACACGACTTTGACCTTGGATACGCTGGTGCGGTGAAACACACGATCGTTACTGGAGACACGCCACCAATAAAGCAACGCTACCGGTCTCTGCCTCCATCACAACATAGAGAAGTTCGACAACACATCCAGGAGTTGTTGGATGCAGGCATAATCCGCGAGAGCAATAGCCCCTGGGCCTCCCCTATTGTGGTGGTCAGGAAGAGGGACCAGTCCATACGCCTTTGTGTGGATTATCGCAAGCTTAATGCGGTGACGACCAGGAGTTCTTTCCCTCTCCCCCGAATTGATGAGTCCCTGCAAGCCTTGGGAGGCTCCAGGTACTTCAGCGTGCTTGATCTGACATCCGGCTTTTACCAGGTAGCCATGGCAGAGAAAGATATGGAAAAAACAGCCTTCGTCACACCATTTGGTTTGTGGGAGTATACAAGACTCCCCTTCGGGTTGTGCAACAGTCCTGCCACTTTTCAACGGGTAATGCAACGCTGCCTCGGGGACCAGGCGCTTTCAAGTCTTCTAATCTACCTCGATGATGTCATCGTGTACAGCGACAGCTTCGATGAGCATCTGGTCCGCCTAGAGCAAGTTTTTATTCGCCTACAGCAGCATGGCCTGAAGCTGAAGCCACGAAAGTGCGGGTTTTTCAAGAAGGAGGTGAAGTACCTGGGTCATCTTGTCACAGCAGGAGAAGGTGTGAAACCAGACCCCGATAAGATAAGCATTGTGGAAGGATGGCCAAAACCTACCACTGTCACCCAGCTACGCTCGTTCTTGGGTTTCGCAGGATTCTTTCGCAAATTCGTGCGGGGATTTTCTAGTGTTGTGGGACCGCTCCTGCGATACTTGGAGGGGACTACTACAAAGGGAAAAGCTAGCACAGGGAAGAAGAATATATCCTTGGATGAGCCAGCCTGTGCCGCATTCCAAGCACTCAAACAGCAACTAGTCGGAAGCCCAGTTCTGAAGTTTGCGGATTTCTCGCTCCCTTTCATAGTGGAGACAGATGCCAGTACTTGTGGGCTGGGGGCAGTGTTGTCGCAGCAACAGGTTGATGGATCAAAGGCGGTGATAGCATATGCTTCACGGACTCTGCGGCGTGCAGAACGACAAGACAGGAATTACTCAGCTTTCAAGCTGGAACTCTTGGCTATCCGCTGGGCCATGTGTCAGGCTTTCCGTGACTTCGTTACTGGGAACAAGACCATCATACTCACAGACCACAACCCTCTGAAGTACCTCGACACAGCAAACCTGAGTGCAACGGAGCTCCGATGGGTACAGCAGTTGTCGTCCTTCGATTTCAAGCTGGAGTATAGGCCGGGGAAAAATAACCGTGCAGCTGACGCCCTGTCTCGACTTCAAACAGTGGACAGCCATGGACTGAGTGAGGGTGACCTGGGTCCTGAAGTTGAAATTTCTTCAAGTGCCGTCTCAGCTGTTGTTGGCAAGGGGGAGGGAGCCACCGAACTTCCCCTGGTACTGTGCCACCAGATTCGGTTGACAGAGCGTAACGGGAGCCTCAGCCTGCCTGGTTATACTCCACAGGAGTTGCAACGACTGCAGTCTGATGACTTAGCCCTTCGTCGGGTGATGATGTATCTTAGGAGGGGGCAGAAACCCACTACAGAGGAGAGGAGATTGGAAACCGCCGATGTCAAAAAGCTCATAAGACACTGGGAACAATACTTTGTCCAGGATGGGGTACTCTTCCGTCGGTGGACACCCCCTGATGGTCCACCGGGGAAACGGCTAGTTGTCCCAGCGAGCCTTGTTGGTATTGTCTTGGGGAGTTTCCATGAAGATGGGGGACACTTCGGTGCCAAGCGCACCCTGCGGCTAATAAGGCCCCTCTTCTTCTGGCTGAAGATGGAGGCCACAGTGAAGACCTGGTGTGAAAGGTGCAAGAGGTGTGTCATAAGCAAACAACCAAGTAGACACACTAGGCCCCCCATGGGGACACTACGAGCCACAGCTCCTTTGGAAGTGCTCGCCATAGACTTTACGGTATTGGAGCCGTCATCTGATGGATACGAGGACGTCCTTGTACTAACTGATGTCTTCACCAAGTACTCTTGGGCCGTGCCTACAAGAAATCAGCGAGCTGAGACGGTGGCTAAAGCCTTGGTTAAACATGTCATAATTCCGTTCGGCGCACCCCTCCGCATACACTCCGACAATGGCAAATGTTTCGAGGCAAAGGTGATCAAGGAACTCTGTGATCTGTATGGTATTGGCCGCTCGCACACTACTCCCTATCATCCCCAAGGGAATGGACAGTGCGAGCGGTTCAATAGAACGCTTCACAACCTCCTCGTCACACTCCCTTCTGCGAAGAAGACCAGGTGGACAGACAGTCTCCCACATCTCGTCGCAATGTACAACAACACCACTCACTCCTCAACCGGTTATGAGCCAGCTTACCTGATGTTTGGAAGGACGACACGCCTCCCTCAACATCTTTTGCTTGGTGTGGATCTCCCTCAGGTGTGCGGCGAAACCCCACACCAGTACGTGCAAAAGTATTGCAGACAGATGGAAAAAGCTCGGGAGGTGGCCACCGCCAACTTAGACAAGAGTGCAGCTGTGCGGAAAGCCTACAACGACAAGGACATCTTTGAACGCCCACTCAGTCGAGGCGAGTATGTTCTAGTTCGGGATCGATCACATCGAGGCAGAGCCAAGATACAAGATTACTGGGAACCCGAGCCCTACTTGGTAGTGGAGTGTCCATATGCGGGTCAACCGGTCTACAAGGTCCGCAACTCGTATGGCCGAGAAAAGGTCCTCCATCGTATGGAGTTGAAGCACTGCCCCTGGGAAGTCTACTTCAGAAATTCGGAAGCCCCAACTCAACAGACCTCAGAATCTGACTCGGGGAGTCAATCCATGGCGAGTAGTGACAATCGATGGGGGACGCCGCCAATGTGGGCACCAAAAGCTGGTGAAGCTAATAGCGCTGCTGCAGCACCACAGGCCTCGGATGGTCTACCTCCTGGTAGTTTCCCTGCAGTTGGTCCTGGGCAAAGCGACACGGTTAATACTGGCACGAGCTTGGACACGGACAGCACGACGTCAGCCCCACCAGAGACGGCAGCCCCAGTCTTTCCTCGCAATACTGCCGGACGAGACCCCAAGGATGCGCAGACTGACCTCAAAGAGTCGCCGGCCCCACCAGAGACGGCGGCCACAGTCTTTCCTCGTAATACTGCCGGACGAGACCCCAGGGATGTGCAGACCGACACCAAGGAGCTGCCGGCCCCGCCAGAGACGGCAACCCCAGTCTTTCCTCGTAATACTGCCGGACGAGACCCCAAGGATGCGCAGACTGACCTCAAAGAGTCGCCGGCCCCACCAGAGAAGGCAACCCCACTCTCTCCTCGAAACGACACTGGGCGGGACCCAAGGGATGTGCAGACCGACCTCCAGGAGCTGCCGGCCCCACCAGAGATGGCAACACCAGTCTTTCCTCGAAACGACGCTGGTGCAGATATACAGACAAACCTTCAGGAGCCAGAGTCACACACCATTCATCGAGACGCGAGTGACCCAGTCACAACTGACACAGACACCGCTGGACCGCGGAGGCCACTCAGACGTTCTCGCCGTGTCAATAAGGGTCGACCACCGGTGCGGTACCAGTCAAGTGTTCTCCATCTACTTGACCGAGTTAAGCGGCTGGTCACCAACGAACCAGAGTCGGACTCCCCTGACACCGAGTGACAGCCATCCCAAGACGTGTCCCTACTTCTTACTGCAGGACCCGGGCTGCTAGTTCATGGTACATGTATTCGGTAAATAACCTGTTCGTTTAAATGTGTACTATATGTTGAAAACTCTTAGGGTTCCATTTCAAGCTCTTCGAAATGTTAGCTTATGTAAGTTGGAGCCCAAGTTCGAGTACTTGTTGGTCACCTTTGACCTGTTACAAAGAGTTTTGGTACTTACCTGCTAGTTAAAGTATGTACTGTGTTAAATGCTGTTAGGATTCTATTACAACTTATTTTTGGTTATCTTTGACCTGTTAAAAAAAAAAAAAAAAAAGGTTTGTTTGTGCATTACCCTGTTTTGGCTTGACAGTCGTCGAGGGCGACGACACATCGCTGTTGGACGATTGTAGGGAGCTGAGATTTGAGATTTGAAATTATTACATGGATGATCCCTCATAATCAATCTTGTATTAGTTCTCCATTTTTTCTGTGTATAAAGAAACTTCACCTCAATGTAGACCGTTGCTCAGCCGTTGGTGGCATCTCTCGAGGTATAGTCTAAACTTTTACGGTGAGTCTGAAGGGCGCCACCGCAGGGCGGAAGCGGGTCATGCTAATCTCCCGCCTCCGTCATCGGTCGGTGCTCTTCGACCGCCACTCCACAGGTAACATTTTTTGCAGTTTTCTTTTCTTTTGAATTAAATATGTCATATGTCCTTAAACCGGAAAGACCAGGGAATATTTGTGATATTGCAGATGGGGCGAACTGTTGCATTTTCCCTGACATTGGGGAGTTTTCATTTTACGAACTTTGGCCAAGATGGCGACCCAGTTGTCTTGCTATGGAGACCTCTCGGTGATAAAAAGTGCCGTAACTTTTCCTAGTTATTATTTTTGTCAGGAAGTTAAAGACGACATGATAGTCTTGCATTTATTCTTTGATAGGCCTGAATTGTGGTGATATGTCAGACCGGAACATCAGAGTCTTTTAAAGCAAATTCCGAGGTTTTTATGATAATTCATCGCTCGGTTTTGCTCAGTAAAAGAGCGTCCTCTTCCGAGATATTTTGTAATTCATTGCTCGGTCGTGTTTACTAAATAGCGCCCCCATTATTAAGTGAAGTCGCTAACCATGAGTTGAATGTACTTTATGCATGTAATTATGCCTGAAGAGATGAAGTGTAGCACTGAGACACCCTTATTTGTAATGAACATGGGACTCAACTATATTTGTGCCTTCCTTATTTTTGCCTTAGAGAATTTGGTACTTTCTGAATTTGCATTGTGTGACCAAATTGTCCTTTGTGCTAATTTATGAGTACAAAAATATGGATTTTGTTCTGTCAGTAATGTGTTTTTATCTGCCCCTTTCTGGTCTGCTATGAAAATGACACTAGTAACACATGTATTTTCTAGCTCGACATGCACTTTATTGAACTCCCCTTGTATTAGAGAAATTATGTAGGTTTACATGGGTGACTTTGAAGAAATAACTGTTTCTTTTAGTTCCAACTATTTTCCGATTCATTGCTGGGTTTTCGTCATAACCTGTTCATTGCCCCCTTTAATTAAATGTATTGTTTTCCGGTGCCAGCATTAGATCACCTTACAATGTACTTATGATCCCTTATTTTTATTCCTTTCTTTCTCATGTGCTGTTTTGATGCTAATCTCCCGCCTCCGTCATCGGTCGGTGCTCTTCGACCGCCACTCCACAGAATAAATTATCAGTCAAGCCGAACCCAAGAGTGTCGTGAGCCAGTTTCCTTTGTGCATACAATCCCTATCCCCATTGGGAGCTGTCTCCTCTCACCCCCTTACCACACTTGTCTGCAAGCTTGCCTGCAAGCTTGCCAGGGAGCCTGCTGCAAGCTTGCCAGGCAGCTTGCTGCAAGCTTGCTGGCAAACTTGCCCCAATTACATGTTTGGAACCTTTGACGGCAAGTGTGCTGCAAGCGTGCAGGCATTTCTGTATGCATAAAGCTTTATTAGAGTGAGCTCACTTGCAAGCTTGCTGCAAGCTTGCATGCACTGGCACAAGCTTGCTATTAGCTTGCAAGCCCTGGCGCAAGCATGCCACAAGCTTGCAAGCCCTGGCGCAAGCTTGCTATAAGCTTGCAAGCCCACATGCAAGCTTGCTACTAGCTTGCAAGCTCATGCACAAGCTTGCAACGCCACTTGCAAGCTTGCGGCAAGCTTGCTAGCTCATGGGCTAGCTTGCAACCCAACTTGCAAGCTCGCGGCAAGCTCGCGGCAAGCTCGCGGCAAGCTCGCGGCAAGCTCGCGGCAAGCTCGCGGCAAGCTCGCGGCAAGCTCGCGGCAAGCTCGCGGCAAGCTCGCGGCAAGCTCGCGGCAAGCTCGCGGCAAGCTCGCGGCAAGCTCGCGGCAAGCTCGCGGCAAGCTCGCGGCAAGCTCGCGGCAAGCTCGCGGCAAGCTCGCGGCAAGCTCGCGGCAAGCTCGCGGCAAGCTCGCGGCAAGCTCGCGGCAAGCTCGCGGCAAGCTCGCGGCAAGCTCGCGGCAAGCTCGCGGCAAGCTCGCGGCAAGCTCGCGGCAAGCTCGCGGCAAGCTCGCGGCAAGCTCGCGGCAAGCTCGCGGCAAGCTCGCGGCAAGCTCGCGGCAAGCTCGCGGCAAGCTCGCGGCAAGCTCGCGGCAAGCTCGCGGCAAGCTCGCGGCAAGCTCGCGGCAAGCTCGCGGCAAGCTCGCGGCAAGCTCGCGGCAAGCTCGCGGCAAGCTCGCGGCAAGCTCGCGGCAAGCTCGCGGCAAGCTCGCGGCAAGCTCGCGGCAAGCTCGCGGCAAGCTCGCGGCAAGCTCGCGGCAAGCTCGCGGCAAGCTCGCGGCAAGCTCGCGGCAAGCTCGCGGCAAGCTCGCGGCAAGCTCGCGGCAAGCTCGCGGCAAGCTCGCGGCAAGCTCGCGGCAAGCTCGCGGCAAGCTCGCGGCAAGCTCGCGGCAAGCTCGCGGCAAGCTCGCGGCAAGCTCGCGGCAAGCTCGCGGCAAGCTCGCGGCAAGCTCGCGGCAAGCTCGCGGCAAGCTCACCGGCAAGCTTGCCGCAAGCTTGCCCTTATTTACATTATTGGAACCTTGCGGCAAGCTTGCAGACAAAAAAATATAAAAAAAATATTTATCAAATTTATGCAGTCAAACTTCGAACATTATGCCTCGATCGCCATGATGCCTTAACTGCATGCTGCTTGGCCCGGCCCACATAATTTTTACACAATTTTGGCCTAAAAAGTCATCTCAGCTTACGGGTATTGGGTCCTGGCTTGCTTGATGTTCGCTGGCCCATCGGTACCGAGTTCGCTTTGGTGGACATAAATCTGCTCCAGGTTCAAGGTATTTCTTGTACATTGGTGCAGTCCCGCGATGGTGCCGGTGCCGAGAGCGAGCAACGAACCGAGCCGACCAGCTATCAGCTATCGACTGGCAGGCTGGCGGGCGAGCGCCGGCGCGGGCGCTGCCAGCGCCAGCAGACGATTATTTTACGATGAAAACGATAGCTCGTCCCAGACAGATTCCCTGACGTCATGTATAGTGAGTGTGCAGTACAAAGGAAGGGAGCACGTCCATTCATTGAAGTCGAGCATTTTTTCAACATCTTTTATCAAAATATTAGTGCGACAAAATACGAATAAAATATTTCTTCCCCTGATAAAACTGTATTTTTTTCTTCAAGATTTTGAGTTTTAATATCGAGGAATACGCGGAAATCCAAAAATGCACTTGTGTATAACCCAACTACTTTACGATGCAGACGATTTTTCGTCCGGGACAGATTACCAGACGTCATGCTTGTTCAGTGTGCACTATAGAAGAAAAGGAGCACGCCTATTCATTGAAGTCACGAATATTAACAACTGGAACGCAGTTTTCCATCCTCTGTTATCAATTAAAAGTGATAAGATATAAATCAAATAAATTTGGTTTTTGATAAATTTAATTTTTTTCTTTAAGAATTTGGGTTTACAATCGAAGAATACGCGCAAATCCAAATTATGAAATGTTGTTAGCTTGATCGAGCATGTGTACAAACATTGGCAATCATCGGAGTACGTCATGCGACGATCGGAGAGGGAACTTTAAATTTTTTTGGCTTCACGATATGCGCAGGCATACCGCTCTTTCTGAACGATGCCTCCCAAATATGCACTTTTGTATTTCATAAAAGATCGGGTTTTCGATATTGTTCGCGTCAGTCAAATACAAAAATTTAATCCAAAAGACGAACATGATTTTGTCAAGGACAAGGTACATATGGTAGAATGGAGTGGCACCGCCGCCGGCAGCAAGTCTGCCGACTTGGGCTGCAAGAAGTATCCGGCAGTGATCATCAAGTTGTCAGGTAGGTCTATGACTTTCTTTCAATGCAAATATCAGATGAGGTAAAAAGTGTGTCATGTTTCATTCATCCCTTCATTCATTCCGTGTTATTTTACAATAATATACTGTCCACTGTCTGTTACAACTGGAGTAAGTTAGCCCTATCATGGCTGTTTAAACCATGGTTAGGCCTAGTCCCTAGTTAAATTTACATTAACGTTAGTCTCTTTATCATTTAATTATGTTCATTGTATCCTTACAGATTTCATTCAAAAATACATTTTTAGTCAAATTTAAGCAAATCTCAACATAGAAAAGTAGGGGCCAAGTAACATGATTAACCGAGGCTTAAATTACATTTGGTTTTATAATTAAATATCATCTGATGAAAAAGCAGGTAGCCTACACTGTTATATCCGTATATTATTACCAGCATTTAAATAATGGAAATCACATAGGGCCATGACCTTTTTTAATCAAAATATTGTATGATGCAACATAATTAGTTCCCATTGGAACAGAAGAAAAAATAGTTATTATAATTTTTAGAATCATTTTGTAGAATCAGAGAATCAACTTCAGAAGGTCCTGGATAGCGACACGGGCAAACGAATTCGAATTCCAAACGTCACAAACACAACAACTGAGCCTGAAGAGCAAAGTGAAGACGAGGTTGTCGAAAGACAGAAGCGCCTCTGGGACGAAGCAAAGGTATAAGACATGTCTTGTTCTGGACCTGGCTGTACTGCCGAGTGACAAATATATAAAAACATGTGGTAATGTAATGTTTAACATAGTAAATATGTACGTACACGTTTAATTGCTTGCAATTTTGCTTCTCTTAATTACATGTATTTCGCTATGAATAAAATATTCAGAAGAAAAAAAAGGCTAAAGCTTCATCGGGCACCAAACGCCTCAAGGACATCCTTGCAGTCAATGCACGGAATCCACTGTGCAATAATGTGGGGGACAGCTCTGATGAGGAAAACATCGGCTCCCAAAGAAGATCCCAGTCAGGCTTGGTGCGTGGCCTATTATTATGTCTTTCTTTCAAATAAGTGAAGTTTTAAAATTGAATTCCCTTAGCCTTATTGAACAAAACAAATTACATTTTTCTGATTACTAAATTTTCTGAGATAATCTTTTAAAATCAGTTTTCAGAGATTTCCTGAGGCCTCATGTTACATATGGCCCTTTAAAACCCAAACAGTCCAAAATCTGCCAACAGTAAAGACTGAGGACCATTAGGGTAATGATAAATTTTTGTACACAAACGCTTCATTTTTCTGATCCACCCTATCATAAACAAAGGCATTTAGAAGACATCTGATTTTTTTCTCTTTGTTTGTTACAACTTTGTGATGATAGACACGGAAGAGGACTATGTATCTGACAGACTCAGACCAGGAATGCTCCCAGTGCAAAAGGCTGTTCTCCGAAAATAAGCAGATAAAGGAGCAGAACCAGAAGCTCAGGCTTCTGAATATAAGGCTCCAAGCTAATCTTCTGGACAAATTAGAAGGTAACATGATGTGTACTGGTGCTGTGGCACCTTGTTTTAGTCTCTGATAACCTGACTTGGACATGCAATCCTGGACTACAGATTTTTATGCTTTGTGATATAAAAGATCAATTACATATTTGTAGGCAAATTGTTTTAAACTCTTAAACACAAACTTTCCAAGGTTTGACTGGCCTCCAAGTCAGCACGAAGGAACAGCGGAAGGCCCAGCACAGCTGCCCAGCACCCGTGTCGATGCCAAGTCCACCAGCTGGCAGGAATGTCGGTGACAACACATCCGTATGTTTGTGACTCTTCTGAACTTTTAACCCAGGGGTCTAGATTTTGTGTGGGGATGCTATTTCCTCCCTCAATGCACTGGAGACCAAAACCCACACAGTGGATTAGACAATTGACAAACCACAATCTGAGGAGGGAAGTACTTCCTTGAAATCTTTCATTGTTGAATTTTGAGAGGAATTTTGTTTGCTGTCAGCTTTAGTTTTAGTCTTCACCAAATTTACAATTTCATGCAGATATACAAAAAGGAAAATGCCAGCATTAAATTTATATTTCTTTTCTCAGTTGTTGGACCCTGAAGAAGTGAGGGTTCTGGACAGAAAAAGGAAGCCATCCTTATTTACCAAGAATCTCTGCGTCCGCCTCATCGGTTCAGAGAAACTCCGGAACTCATCTCTCGATGGGCGTATTCCCAGCAGAGGTGGTCGGGCTCCGAGAGATGCCCTCGACCCACACATTGTGGAAACAATAAAGGGTAGGTGTCTTTTAGCTTTAGTTTTTTCACATCCAGTGACCATCAGTTTGAAGAGTAGAGCTATACACATTGTGCAGTATCCAAAATGTGTAGCTTTCCAAACTACACAGCATTGGGAACACATGTTCCTAATGAGAAGTGGTCAGGGTCTGGATGACAGGTCGAGCTGGACAAACTGTAGCAGCGAGGGGCAGTGGACAGACCTTCAGAGGCCCCAAATGTAGTAAACCCTTTTGTCACTCTCACAGCATTGTAAGATTAGATGACAAACAAGCCATGCAGTTTATGAACCTATAGGAAGTGAACCAGTCATTTTCAAAATAAAAAAGAACACCAAATATTTTTAAGAAAAGAATTAGAAAAACAAAATCACAGAGGCTCCACCTATCAACACTTTTATGTCATGTTTAGTTTTTCCTCAAGTCACATGCTAGTGCATGTATTGTGGGTGACTAAACGTACTCCCAGAGATAGTCATTACGAGATAGCAAAATATTAATCATCAAGCCAACCAGTGATCCCTCACATTAAAATTGTTAAATTTTGCCATTCCCATGGTGCAGTATTTCCAAGAAAAAAAACGTTTGCACAAGAAATTTCTAGGTAAAGTAAAATAAATGGCAATTTTTTTCCCACAGATTTGGTTACCAAGCGATATGGGGAGGCAGAAAAAAGAAAGTCAACCGATATATCATTGAGAAAATTGCAGATCTCCGTAAGCTTAAAGCAACTGATGCTGATGGTGATACAAATGAGATGTAGGGCCTGAGGGGATTTCTGAATTTAATCTTTAACTTCCATATATATTACTTGTTGGCTATACTGTTTCCTAAAAACTTTCTGTGAAGTTTATACTTGTACACTGATTTAAAGGTATAGTCCATCATTTGCAGCTATCTGACCAAATTACTGTTGAAAACCTTTCTTGGTTTAAATCTAGTAATAGCAATAAACTCTGTAGAATCGGAGGATGGAGACAGATTGTTTAGATTGATCTGTATGCTGCTTTATTGGAACTACACATGCAATGCACGAATACTGTACACAGGGTACAAAGGTCAAACCTGTACATTTGTATGGTGGCCTGGAAATGACATGTGGCTTAACACTTATTCTATATTAAACATGTATGTGTTTGGATACTACATCCCTCCCAACCTTGGATTCTGTTTTTCAGGAGTTTTAGATTAAAAAGGTACTTGTGCATCATGTGAACCTTTTTAAGTCCAATGGCGATTTAAGAATAGTTTTTTTTTGGAAAACTTTGGCCAGAACAATGATTGAATTAAAGATTAACAAATTAGTAACTTTAACTAGAACAATCATGTAAACATGCAGTTACCTCACATCTGCAATATTTGCCTTTTTTTCTTTTTGAATTAAAGAGATTAACTGTTACAGAACAAATAACAAAAAGGATACAAAAATAAAGCGTGCTTGATTTTAAGCAAACAAGTCTGTTGTCTACAGTTCAATGTCCAGTGTCCTTTGGCAAGAGTCTTTGGCCTGTGTGCCTGTGATGCCTAGGATGGCACATAGTCCTTGAGATACTCGGGTGATTTCCGAATGCGAGTCGGGTAGCGTTGTTCTGTGTTTGTTTGTGTCTCTGGTGACTCGCTTGTTCCAGTGTTCTTGGTTGGTTCATCGGGTGCTGTCTCTTGGACGATGTCTGTTGGCTCAAAAGACTCACTGTCTGTAGCGACGCTGTCTGGGAGTGTTTTGAAGAACGAAGAGTTTCGTGTGACTCGATGTCCTTCGCGTTCGGCTGTTATCATGGGACCTTTGACGTCAACGACACGGTATGGATTCGTGTCATACGGGGTTTGCTGCTTTCGGATGAAGCCATCACGCTTCACCAAAACTGGATCACCGCGAGTGATTGGCTTGTGTCTCTTTGTCATGTGTTTTTCAGCGTTCTTTTTCATGTTGAATTTCTTGCGCTTGTCGCGTTCGCGAATTTCGCGGTCAGCGTTGTCTGTTGTGATGTCTGTCTGAGGGATGCGTGTGCGAAAAGGGCGTCCGAACAGGAGCTCGGCGGGTGGAGAGCCTGTAGTTGAGTGTGGTGTGGCGCGGTAATTGCGTAGAAATTTGTGGAGTTCTTGTTTGCTCGTGGCCACAAGGGTGTTATGCGGCGATGCTTGAACCCGAGATATGCTGCAAATTTCTTGAAGTCTCCACTGTTAAACGGTGGGCCGTTGTCGGACCGGACGATTTGTGGAATGCCAAATTGCGAAAATATGGCGTCCAGTTTCGGAATGACAGCCTTGACGGAAGTCGAAGTTACAATTTCGACCACAGGATAGCGGCTGTAATCGTCTGTTACAACAAGAAGGTGTTCGCCTGAAGGTAAGTCAGCGAAATCCACACTGACTTCAAGCCATGGTCCGGCTGGCAAGGTAGACATTTGCAGTGGCTCGCGTAGTGTACTGGACGATGTTGCTTGGCAGGGAATGCACTGGCTGATTTTGCCTTCAACCAGCCTGTCAATGCCAGGGAACCATATTTTTTCCCTGAGCAATTGTTTAGTTTTTACAATGCCCTGATGTCCTTCGTGAGCAAGTTCGATGACATGGTCTTGGGCTGAAGCAGGGATGACGATGCAGTTTCGCCGCAGGATCAGGTCATTTGTCGGGATTACTGTCAGTTCGTCGCGTATTTTGTACATGCTTTGCAGTGTGCTTTTGGTGTCAGGATCCACTGCCTGCTTCATGAGTGCTTTCCAGTTGTTCGTTCTCAGGGCTTCGATGCAGAGTTGTAGTGCGTGATCAGTTTCAGTTGCACTTTTCAGTTCACTCAGTGTGAGAGTCTTTGGGACTGCGTTGCTGGTTACGAAGCTGACGTGCTGTTCTGCCATTTTTTCTTCGTGGCTTGCTGGCTTGGTCGTTGGAAGCGGATGCCTGGAGAGGTAGTCAGCCGGGTTCAGCTTACCAGGCTGATATGCTACTTGGAACCTGTATTCTTGCAGTTTCAGGATCCAACGTTCAATTCTCATGGGTGGCTTGCTATTGGGGTTGTTGAAGAGTGTCACAAGCGGTTTGTGATCTGTGACAACCTCAAAGTTATTACCATATAGGTAGAGATGGTAGTGCAAAGTTCCCCATGTGACTGAGAGTGCTTCGCGTTCGATCTGCGAATATCGTTGCTCGACCAGTGTGAGTGACCTGCTTGCCAGGCCGACAATGGATTGGTTTCCAGTTTTGTCAGTCTGTGCGAGAATGGCCCCTAGACCGACAGGGCTTGCGTCGACGATTAGCTGTGTTGCTTTGGCGGGGTCATAGTAGGATGTAGAACAGCTGGTGGCAAGGCGTTGCTTGATTTCGCGTATCGCGTTGTGGTGCTTTTTGGTCCACTTCCATTCGGTTGATTCGCGTGTGAGATCGCGAAGGGGAGCAGATATTGTTGCGAGATCGGGAATGAATCTGCTGCAATATGTTGCGAGGCCAAGTAAGCTGCGTACCTCACTCACGGTTTGCGGATCAGAAGCACTGAGGATTGCTTTGACCTTCTGGGGGTCTGGTGATATGCCTTCTGCGCTGAATATGTGTCCGAAGAAAGCAATGCTGTCGCGATTGAATTCACACTTGGCTTTGGTTAGTGTGAGGTTGCGATCTCTCAACCTTTGCAGGCATGCATCGAGCCGGGTGTTCATCTCGTCTTGTGAGCGTGCGAAGATGAGTATGTCATCACTAATGTTTATGACACCATCAAGACCGTGCAGTGATGATTGGATGAGGTTCTGAAAAACCTCTGCGGCTGAGGTGACTCCAAAATTGAGTCTCTTGTACCGGAATAGTCCGATGTGTGTGGAGAACACTGTTATGTATCTCGATTCCTCAGCGAGCTCAATTTGGTGGTATCCTGCATTCAAGTCTAGCTTTGAGAAGACTTTGGCTCCATTGACTTTTGAGATGTCGTCGATTGTAGGCGTTATATGGCGTTCGCGTTGGACTGCCTTGTTCGCCGCACGCATGTCCACACAAATGCGGATCTGATCAGGACTCTTGGGTTTCGGGACAACTTGAATCGGTGAGACCCATGGGGTTGGCTCGTCACCAACGCGTTCTATGATGTCGAGATCGAGGAGACGCTGTAGCTCCTTTTCTGTTTGTTTGCGCACGTGGAATGGAATTCGACGATGTGGTTGGGTAACTGATCTTACAGTTTCGTCGATATGGAGCTTGCATTTTGTGTCCTTTAGTTTGCCGATTCCCTCGAAGCGATCTGCATAATTCGACAGGATATCGCCATCATGTTGTACTGCGTACGAAATGTGGACGATTTTGAGGGCCAACGCTGTATTGAAATTCAGCAGAGTGTCACAGTTACCAGCAACGACAAAGAAAGTGGCTGATGATGTGTTTTCTTTGTGCGTCACCAGTGCTTCGAATGTTCCGGTGATCTGTAGAGGCTTGTCACTGTTGTACGCGTATACGCGAGTGTGTGTTGGCTTTGTGAGGGGCGGTGTGATTTTTAGTGTGTCGAACGTGCGCTGACTCATGACGTCGACAGAGGCTCCAGTGTCGATTAAGGCATTGATGCGAGAACCGCAGATTCGAACATCGACTCTCGGCTGCTTGTTTGAGCTTGCTTTGTGGATGCCGAATAGGTATTCATCCTCGCTTGAGCTATCCTCGACGTTTGCGACTGGTTTGTACTGCCTCGGTCGTTCGCGAGTCGGAGTGTTTTTACGCTGCTTGTCTGATCTGCAGACTTTCTCAAAGTGGTCTTGCTTACCGCACTTTGAGCATTCGTGACCCTTGGCAGGACATTGGTTCTTGTGGGGATACGATCCTCCGCAGTAGAAACATGTACGCTTTGGGGGCTTGGTGTCGTGTCGGGTAGGCTTTTTGAAGTTGCGCTTGGGCTTGGCAACTTTGTTGACGGCTGTTTGTGAGCCATCTGCTTCTACGTCATGTGCTCTGCTCTCCGACAACGACAGTGATCGTGCTAGTTCTAGCAGTTCAGTCAAGTTTCTGTCTTTTTCCAAAGATTTGCGCCGTAGGTGCTTAGAGGTGCAGCCTTCAATGATCTGCGTTTTGAGTTCGCGATCGATGTCACTGAAATCACACTTCACAGCCTGCTGACGAAGCCTCGTGCAGTACTGGTCAATGTTCTCAGTGGTATTTTGCTTGGTGCGTCTGAATATGATGGTCTCATAGACGACATTTTTCTTTGGCGCGAAGTAGTCAGTGAGGGCCTTTTTGGCAGCAGCATAGTCATTGCTATCTGACTTGAGCGTGTCATAAATGTCCTGTAGTTCCTCACCTCCATAGTGTAGAAGTAGCGCTTTTTTCCGTGTATCGTCAGTGATATCAAACCCAACCATTGCGCCTTCGAATCTTCGTGTCCATTTCTCCCATTTCGTGGAAACCGAAGATGGATCACTATGTGGATCAAATGGTGACAGTGTCGGCATTGAAAAACCACCGGAGGCCATGACGAAAATCACGATAAACAATGCTGAAAATCGCGAGTAGGACAGTAAGTACATGTACGTGTATGTATAGCTGTATACACGTGAACGTGTGTATTCTCTATGAACAGCGAATATGCAGAATGTTCACAGTCAGACGAAGTTTTATCCGCCAAATTTCACACTTTTGCACCAAGATTTGGTGCAGATTTTAACTCACAGTTACTGTCCAGGATCCTAATGTTAGGATTGGTGACCTTTTATCCTCGTCGCCAGTGTAGAATCGGAGGATGGAGACAGATTGTTTAGATTGATCTGTATGCTGCTTTATTGGAACTACACATGCAATGCACGAATACTGTACACAGGGTACAAAGGTCAAACCTGTACATTTGTATGGTGGCCTGGAAATGACATGTGGCTTAACACTTATTCTATATTAAACATGTATGTGTTTGGATACTACAAACTCCATGTAAAATTACTCCTTTTTAACACGCAGTCACTCTGAAGAAAACAGTAAAAGAGAGTCATTTCCAACAAAAGACATGTACATTTAGTAGCAATCGGCTGAATGAGAAGTTGAGAACGTGTCTCAAATGCTGATTTCGTGCAACATGACTCAGGAGTTTTTTAATAGAAAATTGAGATACTAGAATATTGTTTTCTCGGAATATACACTGTACTGCATTCACTGAAACTGAAACTCCATCAGGTTAGAGGTTAAGCACCCTTCTTTAGATATTGAGCACTTCTGTTGCTTCAAACGGGAAAAAAATGCACAAATGACAAATGATGGACTTTACCTTTGAACTTGACATCCAATGTTTTATGCTTTGTAGGAATGTGAGGGTCGTGGCATTATAAAAATGTACTTTTTAGACACTTCTAGCACTCTTACGTTTGGGGAAGTTATAACTCAATGGAAATTTGAAAAGTGCATCAATGGACGAATTTCAAAACTCTTACAATCACACAGTAGAATGCCAATTCTCAAACAAAATCTCTGACAAAAGCTACGGTCCTGGCTGCCATATCTCTCTCAAATTCAACAATGTGCTGGGGGGGGGATATCTTGTTTTTATTGCACGACTACCTGCCACTGTGAAGTAAGAGTGCTAAAAAGTAGAAGGTACACAATTCGTTTCTAGATCTTAGAAGTATAACAGAAAGTGGTCAGTCATATAACTCCAAAAAGGACATAGTGAAAAATACACAAACGGAAAGAGTTCCATACACGGACATAACAGACATCACTTGCAGTGACCTACATGTATTATCAGCCATGTCAGCCATCAGAAAGAGATGACCAAAAAAGTCAGATTTAGAAGGGAAACTTATGAAAACACTTAGACTTTTTCAGACCAGTCTCACACTGGGTTTGTGCATAATTAGTTACATCGTGTAGCCTTGTATGGTGTCAAGTGATGTTCATGCACAAACATTCTTTCCAAGTAAGAACATGATAATGAAGAAGGCTAATGTCACTCATTCATGGCATGGTACTGTTTTAGGCCTACAAACTCCATGAATATTGAAGGACCATCACTAATTCATCTGTTTGACTAAACAGTTCTCTAAATTATAAAATATTGCATGTAGTGTTTGCATAGGTGTTTGTGTGATATTTTTTTTTACTTACCTGTTTGTGTGTTTCTACATGTAACTCCATGGTGTTAATTACCAAAACTTGTGCCAGACAGCAGAGGTCGAGTACAGTACAGACGCAGTATATAGTGCATGCAAATTATGCACAGCTAGTACATTTGCTTTGCAGGAGAAAACGAAAAAAGAAGCTGCTTCTCCCACAGTCTTCATCCGATGGTCACTTGCATCCCTGGGCTGATGTAGCCTTATATAGGGTGTACGCAGATTTCTGCCAAACTTATTCAGTTTTGTGGCTAGTTGCATGTTTTGTGAGTACTTGTCTTTTGATTTAGGACAAAGGTCACTTTGTTCAGCAGTGGTCATTTCTCTTAAAAATGGACAAAATGGCCTTGTTTGTCATTTTTTCCTAATGATTTCAAACCAACTTTGCTAATAATTGGCCTAAATATTGCATACGTCCTGTGTACTGTTTGCATATGTGGTTATTTTCTGGAAAATTGGCAAATTAGAGCTTGGTTTTTCTCATTTTTTTCCAATGATTCACACCAATCTTTTTTCAGATACAGGTCTCTTTTAAGTTTCATGTGTACTTTCGGCAGTCTGTGGCAAAGGTCAGTAGTGGTCAGCGACAGCATTGTTCACCACTGCCGTATTTGAATCACCAGCTGATGCTTCGATCATGTCCACATCCTAGTCTAGTTCATTTGGGATTGTAAATTGATGGGACCTTGTACCATATCAAATGTATTTTATACCTTCCTTAGGAGAATCATTTTAAATAAATAACTTTGAAGGTGTCACCTTGATATGCTCACTTTTAAGGGTCTGACCACAACTTGTTGAAAATATTTCTGCTGTTGTACAATACTATAAAGAATATGTGAAAAATCTTAATATCTGTTTACGTTCACATTTAAATAATAACTTGGAGGTGAAAGGAAAGTTATGACACTCATTGTGTGCCCTAGTCCATGCTTGCTCAGAGTTAAACAAACATTTTAGATGAAACAGCCACTGTCAACAAAATTATTGTATATTGTAAATATTGTAAATAAATTGTGAACTGTCACATTGCGACCAATATATATGACACTGTATTTTCTTTTTGTTAGCGAGCGATCAAAAATTTTATTCCTCCTACCATTTAGCAAAAGTATTTGCAAAAAAGAAACTTGAATTGGTCCCAATTGGGATTATTTCCAGTTAATTGGAAATTTTTCCAATTGGTCCCAATTGGTCCCATCCATCCCATTTAGTTCCAATTGGAACCAATTGGCACAAACCAATTGGTTCCAATTGGAACCATTTGGATCCAATTGGATCCAATTGGTTTCAATTGGTTCCAATTGGTTTGTGCCAATTGCCATTTGGAAATTATTTCCAATTGGAACCAATTGGTTCCAATTGGAAATAATTTCCAATTAGTTCTAATTGGTTCCAATTGGAAAATTGAATTGGTATTTTTGGTAAGGGTCTTCCCCCGTTTACTGAAGGAAAACAAAAATCCGAATGAAAACAAAATCCTGAAAGAAAACAAATTCCACTTTTTAGTTTCTAGACTTGCCAACTGCCTTACAGTTTCAATGTAACGAACTTGAAGAAATTATTTTGTGGAGATAGGGCAGGTTTTTGATTATGGAGTGAAATTACAGGGTAAAACACAGATGATAAAAGTGGCTTTAACTTAAGTTCAGCGTGTTCAGTCCCGGTTCCAGCTGGACTTGAATCGTAGAAAAGAGTTGTATTCATCCAGGAAGCCATGCAGACTAAAGCTGTCTTTTTATATGATTTTTGGGTCCGTTGCTTATTCACACCATATGCATCACGCACGCACGCACACCCACCTATACTTACACGAAGGCATATATGGGGTACCAGATTGTGGGGTACCGATGTAAGTACAATTGCTCCTTGTGGGCCATGAATATGGGGTCCTCAATTATTCCCCACAAGGATTATCAGTGTTTCAAAAACACAAAATACCCCACAAAGTACCGAGTAAACAAAACTGTGGTTGAACAAGAAACTCTTTAATAAATGAAACATTGAAAACCTTAAGTACAAAAACTATGCTTGTACAAGCATGGAGGAATTCCTCCATGGTACAATAAACTCTTTAATAAATGAAACATTGAAAACCTTAAAAGTACAAAACTATGCTTGTACAAGAAACTCTTTAATAAATGAAACATTGAAAACCTTAAAAGTACAAAAACTATGCTTGTACAAGAAAATCTTTAATAAATGCAACAGTGAAAACCTTAAAAACACGAAACCTTATGCTCGGCCCAAAAAAAAGTTTTGCTTCCGATTTACCCGACCTACCCTATTCGAACAGCCTCGGGGCTATTTTTTTCAGGAAAAAAGCCCCCCCCCCCAAAAAAAAAACCACCCACCCACAACATAAATTAGGCCCCTACTACATTTAACCTTTAAACCTCGACTACACGTAAGCTGTGTGCAAAAGAAATTCCCTACCTACACATTTTCTAATACCATGTAATAATGAATCGGAAACATAACTATTTTTGTGGCCTTGTACAAGAAACTCTTTAATAAATACAAATGAAAACAGTGAAAAATCAAATGAAAATACAAAATTTTGAAATTTTCATTTTGAAAATTCCGATCAAATGACATTCAAAACCTTTTGCCTTCATCATCTGAAAAATTAATACGTAGTTTACATAAAATTGAAAACGGGTACTCGATTCCATAATCTGGAATCGGTTCCTGACATCAACGGTCGGGTACCCGAGTACCCGGTTCCGATGCACAGCCCTACTTACTAATGAGTTTCCATTTCATGAGTTGTTATGTCGTAATACATTTGTAATTGTTAATATTTTTTCCTTAAGCCAGTATGTATTTTTTTTGTTATTTTGACATTTTCCTCATGAAATGACAATCTTTTGTGCAGATATATTTTTGTCTAGTGCGACAGTTTTATTTGTACTAAGTATCTCTAATAAGCGTGTTTGTATTTGGTGGTGGTCCAATGCCTTGCAAATGTAATATTTCCACAAACAATGATTCAAACAAAAGAATTAGTTATTGCAGTAAAAATGTAAGTTTAAAAATGCAATTTTAGAAATGCCAAATTTGTTTTACTACATACAGAAATACAGCTACGATAAAAAAACATATATGCAGGGTGTCCCAAAAAAAATGTCCCTCTGATAGACTGCTAAATTCAAGTATTATTCTCAATTTAGTGTTCAGATTTTGAAGCCCATATAATTTTGTAACTTCTGTGAAAATTTCATTGGTCTCGCTTCATTGGTTTTCAATACACAGTGTATTATGTAACAGCAGTGCTTTTCAGCCCATTCCAAGTTTGCAGTGCTACATTTTCTGCAATAGGGCGCATCAATGCATAAACCTGAATGGAAATCAGGTGGAAAGGACGTGCAGGAGGACAATAAAGGTTTGAAAGCTGGACATTGAAGGACAAACCATAAGTGGAACACACCCTGTGAAAGCAAACACGACCAGTGGAACTGCAACTTTGATTAGTTTTCATTTAAAAAAGTAAAGGAACTTGACTTTAGTTACTTAATAACAAAAACAAGAACACAGTTTTTGAAATAAAAGTGAAGCATGGAATAAGGTATGGTATGTCTGTAGTGTGCATTTCTTTTTATCAAACTTGGAATAGGCCGGAAAGCACTGCTGGTACATGAGAGCCTGTGTATTCAAAACCAATGAAGCGAGACCTTTGAAATTTTCACAGGAACTACAAAATTAAGTGGGCTTTCTAAATATGTAAAGTTAATGGAGTATAAAACTTGATTTTGGTAATTATTCTGTGGTCTATGAGAGGGACATTTTTTGGGACACGCTGTATATCGCAGGCAGGATTCAAACCCACAAGCTTCCGCTTACTGGTGAAGAATCCTATATAGGGTATCGCAATCAACGAAACATAAGATTAAACTCGCTCAAGTTCCCTCACTTATTACATTGGTTGCAATGCCCCATATAGGATTTGAATTGGCTACTTGACACTGGTACTGGTATCCTCGGTCTGTACAAGTAGGCAGGACAATATGGGTTCAAATCCTGGCTGAGAATGCCTACAATTGTGTTTAATTACTGTTTTTCGGAAAGCACCTAGTATACAGTGCTAAATAAACACCAGGAAGAAACATACATTTCCAGTTTGGACAATACCATCAATATTTCCTATACTTTAGCATGATGATGTTTAAAACATCTTGGTGTTCTGAAATACCTTCTGAAAGACCCTTGCCAGTAATGATGTGCATCGAATTGGGTTGACTAGGCGAAACCGACCAGAAACAGTAAAAATGTAAACCGAATCCGAACCGCACCGATCTGAACTCTCCAACCCAATTCGACTAGACACAAATTCTGGGAAAAACCGACCCAAACCGAGAAAAATGCAACCGAACCCGAATGTCTAGCTCGGGCAAATCATCCTAAATTTCACGAATATTGTGTCCATTTTGTGCCTGAAATTATACCAGTATTGCATGAATATTGATCAATCAAGGAACGTCCGTTACCTGTTTAACTTACCATCCCATGGTATGTAAAGAATTACAATGTATTTTTTTGTGTGCGCGTTTCCAGTCTACTGTTCTTTTTCTCTTTTGATGTGCCGGTGTAGCATAAATTTAAGACTCTTTGAAATACGGCCTCATTGGTAGTATTACGCATGCTTAATTAAGTGATGATCAGGATAATTAGGAGAGTGACCAGCACGTGAGAGGGTTTAACCAATAATAGGGAAAATGGGTCCGATTTTCACTGGAGTCTTTTTTTCATATCATACCGTTACCAACACGTAAATTTGGCTGTTTTAATCTAAAGCTATAAAAACAGTAAATACACCACGTGAATTTCCCGCTCGTTTTTTTTTTCCAGTTATTTTCGGTTTATTTCTTTTATTCACAACATAGCTTACCTGACCCGACCCGAACCAAAAATCCCAAAGCAAAACCGAACCGAAACGACTGAAATGATGGAAAAACCGACACAACCCGACTGAAATGATGGAAAAACTGACCCGACCCGACTGAAATGATGGAAAAACCGACACGACCCGACTGAAATGATGGAAAAACCGACCCTACCCGACTGATATGATGGAAAAACCGACACGACCCGAATGAAGTGATGGAAAAACCGACCCTACCCGACTGATATAATGGAAAAACCGACCTGACCCGACTGAAATGATGGAAAAACCGACCTTACTCGACTGAAATGATGGAAAACCGACCCCGACCCGACTGAAATGATGGAAAAACTGACCTGACCCGACTGAAATGATGGAAAGACGGACACGACCCCACTGAAATGATGGAAAAACCGACACGACCCGACTGAAATGATGGAAAAACCGACACGACCCGACTGAAATGATGGAAAAACCGACACGACCCGACTGAAATGATGGAAAAACCGACACGACCCGACTGAAATGATGGAAAAACCGACACGACCCGACTGAAATGATGGAAAAACCGACACGACTCGACTGAAATGATGGAAAAACCGACACGACCCGACTGAAATGATGGAAAAACCAACCTGACCCGACTGAAATGATGGACAAAACGACACGACACTACTGAAATGATGGAAAAACCGACACGACCTGACCCGGTCAGTTTCGAGTTGGGTCGGTATCGGTTCTGTTTTGCACATTAATTGCCAGTGTGTCTGCATGGAGTCCAATTCTCTGTGTACTGGACTAAGGTCCAAATTCTATGTAACATTGGCAGCAGGTAACGTTTACTTTAAGCTATAGATTTGGATACAGTCATAGCGACTAGGCCTAGAAACAGCCCTGTTGCAGCACTGCCATGTTTGAAAATGGCCACAGTAAGAAATTACTTCACCATCAAGAAAAGATTTTGCCATTTCTTACAGTAAATGTTCCACCAAGAAATGCATCGAGATGTTACAATTATTAACTTTTCACTATGGAAATCAACTTCAATTTCTTTGTTTTACAAACGCCCATATTAAACTCTTAACACCTGCAGTATCTATTGGTTGTCCACTTCATCTTCTAAATGAAAGTCGTAACATTTTAATTGGTACACCAAAGCAAAGTAAAATTTTTGACACGATATGGCTTACACAAAAATAAGAAAAAAACATGTACCCATATAAAAAACTTTCACTGGGTATTCCAACATCATAATTTGTTCCTTCATCCTCATGCCATGCATAAATGGACAATAACAGTCTGTGTTTGCACTTCAATCAAGTGCAGCCTGCAAAATATGGACAGAGATGATCCTATTTGATACATGTATAAAATAGGGACATTTGCTGTAATGTAGAATAAATGTTAAAGTTAACATTTTTCAACTGCAACAAGGATAAACTATGCAACTCTATGAATGTTTTAGTTCTTTTCTTTGTCCCGTTTGATGCCACATAGAATAGTTTTCACCTTGTACTTAACATCCCTCCACGACCGCTGATTGAGAGCAGGATGCATTTTTTCCATGCATGCTTCACACTCACTTTTACCAGGAACTCTGTGACACTTTATTATCTCGTGTAGTCCTGTCCAAACAGCCGAAGTTTCGGATTTGCTCCATGGCCTTCGAGATTTGGGGGCAGTGCCTGAAAGAAAAATCAATGCACACTGCAACTGAGAACTCGGGCAAGATTACACAACACAAAGTGGCTTTAATAAACAGATGGCTTTTGCTAGTTTTGTTCACTGCATAAAATACGCCATTTGTGTGCAAGGATTGAATAATCCAATGTTCACATTCCACATTTAAATTGTAGCCTTTAATAGTTTTGCTATTTCAATGGTCTCATAGACTGCTAGCTATTTGACCATCTCGATATATACATGTATAGACTGGGTTGAAACTGGTTACTGCAATCTGCCTTATTGCTCAAATGATATAAGGAAAATGAGTTAAACCAACCATTGGACTTTCCTGTTGGCCTGGGACCTGGTTCTGGACACTGCATCGGGCTGGACACTGCAGAGGCACGGACATCTGTCACATCTCCAGTGCGTTGTTTCTTCCTGGTGTGTGCTGTGGACCCTGCTGCTGCTTTGGAAGTACCGACAAAGCAAATATATATTATACAGCAAAGCAAAATGTTTTAATGTGTTTTAGAAGATATATCATTAGCCACACCTTCCTGTTTTGGTAGTTTTGGTAGTTTTGGTATTATCTGCAAAGTTGCGTATCAAACAATCCATTACATTGTCTTGTACACAGCAGTAACCCCCAGCATGCTGTTCGATTTGCTTCCATCAAACACAGATTCCGTTGTTATTTGAGTTCCACTCAGGTACTGCAATTCGTCATTGTCGTTGTGAGTGACCACTTAGGTCTATCCAAATTTGTTTGTAAAACAAGAAATAATCTAGTGCATTAGATCACTTTGATCTGAAATTACTAGTTTGCGACTAAATTAACATATGTCACAAATCAGTATTTTGTGAGATGGTTTTAAACAGGCCTGCAGTACGGTAGCTTTCAAAAAGATAAGCTTTTTGCAATTTTCTGTGTCTTGAGCCTTTACGTATTCTACCCCCTTTAAAGTGTAGCACCAGTACTCAAATACAGTAGCGAGAATGAGTTAAACCAACCATTGGACTTTCCCGTTGGCCTGGGACCTGGTTCTGGAGACTGCATCGGGGTACACACTGCAGAGGCACGGACATCTGTCACATCGCCAGTGCGTCGTTTCTTCCTGGTGTGCGTTGTGGACCCTGCTGCTGCTTCGGAAGTACCGACTGGATTATACAGCAACAGATTAACAATTGTGCATCAGCAGAAAACAATTACATTTTAGTTGTATTACATGCACATTTGTAAATTGTTTGCACTATGTTGGTCTGCAAATCTTTTTGACAGCAGATGTTGCGGTAATGAGTTGCTTCTTCCTTTGTGCTGGGCTGTTGCATTATACCAACATTTCTGGAGGAAAACCAGTAATACACCCAAAGAAAAACAAACAAACAGTCATGTACATTATGCATGTATACAGCAAAAGGGGATTTTTCTCAGTAGGGCACTGTGTACAAAAACTAAAGAGGTATGTATTTATAATGTTAAACACAAAGACACAATGGGACGTCGTTAGTTTGAGCCCATATACACAATTATTTGCACATGTATGTATGTTCACTGCAGTGATGAGCCAAGCATTAATTCAATTCCTGAACCGGCTATTTACACTTGGTAGTTCTTGGCAAAGCAATTTAGCAAGAAGTGAATCAATAATGCAAGAACATCACCCATTTCCAAACACAAATAATGGTTCTGGGCATTCAATATTAGAAACGGTTGTAACGGAAATATGTACCTTGCGCTTCTTCGGTGTCTGAATCCATATCTGGCACAGGAATGTCTGTAAGCAAAATAGTGTACAAAAAAACCCAGACTAATAAGTTTACAAAATATATTCAAAAACTTATGCATAAAATATGCATGCTAGATTGCATCAAAACACCTGCAGCTACATGTATGACTGGGCATGGACAAATACGGAACAATTCATAACTTTGAGTGTCAACACTAATATCAATCATGTGGCATACACAACATCAAGTGACGCGGCAATGACGAATTAAATCAATTATCAGGAAAACAAAGCTTGTGTACATGTACTATGAATTTAGTCAAAATTTACTGACAGGTTTGTTTGCAACTTTCCAATGATGGAATGCAGCTGTTATTTTATATTTACTTGGGGATAATTAGGAGAAAAGTAGGAGATACGCATTCTGATCACTAGGTAAATCTTAAATTGTCTAAGCTCCACATGTATCTAAAATGATTGAAAACTTAATGAGCAATTCTAGTTATCAGCTGTTGCAAAAAATGAATGCAAAGTTGAGGTCGGTGGCATGACAGTATCAGGTGCAGGGTCTTCATCAGAGGCTAAATTCAAGACCCTGATGAAGACCCTGCAAGGGGTAACATTAGGCTACTGACTACAACCTCTAAAGCTTGAATATATGACACTCACCATCAAGATCTATTTCGTCCAGGGACTTCCCCACAAACTTCCCTACATTGCCACTGTCAATGGCCAACATAAGTTTGGCTACTTTTGTCAGTTCGATAGTGGGTGCAGAGAGACGATAGTAGTCTCTGTGAACATTGATGCTGTTGTCCAAGATGGTCTGCTAACCAATCCAACTGAGAGTCCTTGAGGTTGAGGATCTGGCTGACTGTCGCTGTATACTTCCGCATTTTTGTGGTGCAAATTAGATGCGGTTTCTGCAAATTGGCTTCCTTAGTGAGTTCTCGCAGACTATCACAGGCTCGTAGGTTGGTGTTACAGCCAGGTCGAGCAAAGAAGTATGGATTATCTTTGGGTACCCCACAAACATCACGACGAGTTGTCAGCTGATCCATCGCTGCCTTGGTCTCTGCCGGAATCAGAATGGGTACTTTCCTCCTGCGTTTACCACGTGTATACACCATATCCAATTCCTGCATTAGGTGGCGTTCAAGAGGCGTCAGATACTGATTTATGTCGGAGATACTTGCTGCATCCCAGTTGGGCCGACTTGTATACGACTTGAGACTACATGCAAAAAAAGAGGTATTTTTTAAGTACATGTTGAAGTGTGATAATAGGGTTTAAAAAGATTTAACATTTGCTTGGTGGAAAGACAATATACACTAGTTAGAGGTTTATGGATGCACAATGTGTTTAATCTCTGTTATGGTTACATGTATTGTGGCTCTGAGAAGAACCAGATTTACTCAACATATATCAAACATATGTATGCTCTGTTTGCATTCAGGAGACTGAAGATGGATAGAGCATACTGTTTGAAATGTCGAGTAAATGTGGCCAGTTCTTCTCAGAACCACATACATGTATACTCACCAAAGAGATCAACAAACCTCTAGTGTAATGGGGTTGAAATACATTTTTATTGCCAATTTCATAACCAATTCACAATGAACAGGCATACATCATTGATTCTAGTAGGGTTGGTGCACCATCTGATATTTTTTTTAACTGACAAACATAGCTGGGCACATTTATCGTTACATATTTTCAGTGGTGGCTGACATGTCCACTATTAAGTACTCAATGTTGGCAACACCCCGATGAAATTATCAGCTAAACCATAATGCATAAAAGATGTCAAGCAGGAAAAGTGTATTATTACCCCAGAGAGAAAATTGGGTATTGACTCCAAGATGTTTGTGACTATTAAACATTTTAGGAAGTTGATAAATAAGAGCAAATATGAGCAAGTCCTTGTGACATTAACACAACTTACGTAAGCTGCTCTGACTATTAGGCGGTAGTAGTGCAACGTTAGTGTGGCATAAACGCTGAAGGGTACCAGTATGTTGTCAAGGAAGGCGCGCGCGGGAGTCGGACTATAACTATAACTGGGGCCAAATGTAATACTGAAAAAAATGCGTTGATGTTGATAATATAGCTACATGTATTTATCCCATTGACTCATATTTAGGTGGGCTTGGAGTTGTGAGAGGCTATGAAAGCATCACTACTGTTTATGGCAGAGCAGGCCTAAAGCAGCCCCAGAAGATCACAAGTGTAAACCTTCGAAAATATATGGCGACAGTAACACAGGAAGCCTTCGGTGTTTATATTTGTTTGAAGTTCATCAAAAGGCCAAAGGCCACTTGGGTAGGGTTTTAAGAAGAGCACAAATGTAAATTAAAGAAAAGAGGACTTCTTAATACTATATAATTTGAAACATTTTGTCAAATCTTTTTTTTAAACAAACTACAACAGTAAACTGACAAGGTGTGTTACGCACAAAGGTGCTACAAACTGGGTCTCATATATTCATATACTTCCTTTACCTGTCTTTGGTTGCATTCTCCCCCAGCGCTTTGTATCCTTTGGAAAAGGCGCTTTATAAATACGGTTATTATTATCATTACTATTATAAGATTTTAAGAATTGAACAACGAAATTGACTGGGGTGGGGTTTGAACCTGCGATCTCCCGAATCTGGAATTGTTTCTCTCATGAATATTGTGGCGGGAATCTCCCCGGGCCAAACCTAAGTTCGTTGGGACCAAGTCTGACACCTATTAGAGTGTAGCTGATCTTCCCGAACGCAAGCTTTCCCAAGACGAGAGACCACTCAGAGCGACCTCAAGGCCTAGGGAGCAGGTCCGTTTTGGAGGAAATATACCGCCGATTATGATGATTGTGATTACCCACTGTTAAGTGCACAATAAACCACAACAAATACACATGGACAACAGGAATTTCGGCACCACAAATATAATCGTACTTTATTATACAATAATCAAGAAATATGCAGTAGTGATTGAGTTTTGATGGGGTTGTTAATTATCAGGGTCACTTAATTACACTTGGGAGTTAACTGACAGCTTCAACTAAGCAGCAACGCGCACGCTTGAACAATGCACCCAATGTAAACAATGCACTGCTTAGTCAACAATGTACACTAATGTAAACAATGCACGGCTAAGTCAGCAACGTTCACTCAGTAAACAATGTACACTTAGTAAACAATGTACCTAAGTAAGTATTACGCACCAATGTAAATAACACACGCCAATGTAAATAACACACGCCAATGTAAGCAATGCACGCCAATGTAAGTAATACACGCTGTCAGCCTTAACCTGATTTACGCCTTACCCATGCAAGCTAGCGTCAGCATCGTACTGTACATTCACTTGTACGGCTGCGCGTCAGCATCACACAGCGTAACTTCAGCACAGTCAGGGCCAGCGCCTTACACAGTGCGCGTCAGCATTACCCAAAACACAGAACGCGAGCAATACACGACCGTACCGTCCGCTGTCCACAGCACAACTCCTCCGCGCGATCACGTGAATAGCCCTCACGTGAACATGCATACGCCGCACAAACACATATGCATGTACTAAACCTATGGGCCTTAGGCAACCAATGGCGTACGTGCATTCAGCCACTGGGCTCTTACGCTCCGCCCAGTCACCAACACACAGTGAATTTACGTTATTGCAATAGGAATGACGTAGTAAATAAACTAGCTATAAGTCCCTAAACTTTCCGCTACATAGGCCCGAGCATGGTGGGGTATGGCCTCATACTCCATAACCATAATAGAAATAAAAGGAAAGTGTTCCTATACCTCAACTTCCTCTTTATCATTCAATATAAAACATAAGGTTTTAAAGTTCAATAGAAAACATAAGATTTAACTTTTTCTTTATAAATCAATAGAAAACATAAGACTTAACTTTTTGTTTATAATTCGATATAAAACATAAGAAGGGGGGCTGATTTCAAAGCTCATTAAATATTCACAAGATTCCTGTGCACAGTAAAAGGTACACAAGAACACCAAAATTTACCTTATTAAATATTCACAAAATTTCACAGGGAAAGAATATACAGAATAATTTGGATTCAGTAATTTTTCCTAATCGACAATAAACATTTAATTTTAGTAAAAACTTTAACTCAACATTTTACGGTGAACTGTTCGAAGCTCGTCGCTGTCTGTCTCCCATCGGACTCACCTCGTCCGCCTAGACTTGACCTGCCGGTAGTACCCCCCGTTGTGCTCTGTCGGTGGCGACTCTGTTGCCATCCAGCCACATCTGGTTCGTGGTACCATCATGCATCGGGTCTCCGTCCTAGTCCTCTTCATGGATGGGGTCGACTCCTTTAGTCGTGTCGCTGCTGCCTTGAAGCTCTGGGCAGGCTCGTCCCTTAGACGACCGGTTCTCCTGGCTTGCTTCGCCGGTTTAACCATCTCCATGCCAAGCTTGGCAAAGACACTCGACTACCACAGGATGACGACATGCAGAACTCCTGAGCTCGAACCAAAAACATGAACATTTATACACAACTATTTATAAATTTTGCTGGGCATTTCAATGAAACGTCCAACGGTTCCATTGTCCATTATGGGCGATGGCCCGAGCAAGCTTTTTGCTACTCGTTTTTTTGGCACTCCAACTCGGTTCTGCT
Source organism: Patiria miniata (assembly GCF_015706575.1). Lineage (NCBI taxonomy): Eukaryota > Metazoa > Echinodermata > Asteroidea > Valvatida > Asterinidae > Patiria > Patiria miniata. The sequence continues at coordinate 860,367 of NW_024037065.1, read as the reverse complement.
ATGAGGGGCAACCCTTCTCTTAGCAGCCGACTTCCTCCTGGCCCTACTGCGACCATTGGTCTTGCACACTGCTGAATAGTGGGAAATTGTCTTCCACTCTGGTCGACTTTGACCCTCTTCTTTCAACCTTATGAGCCAGCTCACGGTGTCATCCTGCAACTGTGCTTGTCTTAAAGCAACTTGTGACAGGGTTGGTTGGGCAGCTACGCCCCTAACCAAGAACTCACTCCCTTGAGGTTTACCCTCGAGTACTTCACCAGTTGTCTCATATTCTTCATCACGGCCGCACTGTTTGCATGGCCGTCTGGACATCCCATCAGCATTTCGAAGCTTATTTTTGCCTCTGTGCTCTTTGATCGACCCAGCATCACCAGTGCTTATGTGATGCTTGATCACGTCCGTGCGACCAATGTCATGGTCAACCTTGGACAATTCATCCTGGAAGTCTTTCGGACATTCCCGGACATCAACATTGTACTTAGCCTCTACATTGGCTGTACCCCACTCAATTAAGTCTTGCGAACACAGGGGCAACTCCTTCCCTGTGTTTGCCTTCATGTTCAATTCGTCATGAATTGGACTGGCCTCAATTTGGGAGACCACTCTCGCTGCTGTTCCCTCAAGGCCAACTCTTTTCTCCCTTCCGGGATGGAAGACCTGCAGCGGAACAACCTCGGCTTCAGTCTCAACCAGAGATCTGGCCAACTCCAAGCCTTTCTTGGCTATGTCACCACCACCTTCCACCGGTCTAACCATGGCTGGCCCGAGCAAGTCGGGACCCTTCCGAGCAATTTTGCCGGGGACCACAGCTTCATGACCTGGTGGGGTTACCTTAGTTTTAAAAACTACAACGCGACCCAAAAAGGGCTCGCCTGCATCATTTGTGCACTTGATTCGCTCACCATTGAGCCTCCACTCCCTTAATTGGAAGTCTATGTTTCCACCTGTTGACATGAGAAAATCCATGCCCAGGATACCACTGTACTTGATCTCAGCAAATACAGCCTTCACTTGGTGCGTGGTCCTACCCACTTGCACCTCAACCAAAGCCATGCCAAGCACAGCTAACTGGCTTCCGTCCACCTGTTTTACTTGGACGTCTACCGTCTCCAAGACGGGTCTTTTCTCTTTTGGGATTTGGTAATACACCGCACTACTTATAAGAGTGTCGGTGGACCCCGTGTCAATCAAGAATCGACACTTGGTTGCGCTTACCATCCCATCCACAAACAACCCATACTGAGGACCACGGCTTGGATCAGGCAGAGTACATGTAATTACTTGTTGCCCATCCTCACGTTTGGACCTCACTTCTCCACCCTTGGGTTCACGGAGTCTGCATTTGGACCCTCTAGACCCTTCAGCCTTCCCGCGGGTCTTCCGGGGGGCTGACTTACACTCCCGGGCAAAATGCCCTTTCTCACCACATTTGAAACACTTCAAGGTTCCAGGTTCGGCTTTCCCGGGCTTGTGTGTCTTGGGAGACAACACGCCCTTGCCTTGACCCTGGCCTTTGATCTGGTCGGACAATGACTTGACCAACTCGGCCACAGATTTCAATGTCTTGGCCTGCTCTTTAAGACTTTGCTCTAAATTTACGAGCCTCCGCTCTGTGCCAAAGTCCAGAGCCCTCGCCAATTTGGCGGGCTGCCGGTCCAGCAATCTGTGCTGTTCGACCGTGTCAAAATTTTCAGTCTCCAGGGCAGCCTGGACTGCTTCGTCCAAAGTTTTTGGACGGGCTCTATTGATGCCCTCTCTAATTGAGAGGCTGTCAACGGCATCTATGAAGTGGTTCTTTGCCAACTTCTCTCGAGCTTCTTCCTGTATTTCAGGGTATGCTCGCACTGTTAACTCATGGATTGCTTGCCCTAATTCGAGCAATCCCTCTTTCTGCTTTTGGCGCCGGTGTCTTAACTCAACGAGATAATTCTCACTCTGTCAAGCTGACCCAAACCTACGCTCAAGCAACTTGACAAGCGCACTGTACGTGTGCTTTTGCCCAGAGTCGCCCACCAACCGTAGAGCATCCCCTTGCAAGCTTGCGGATAACCACTTCGCAGCTTGGTCTTTGCCCCACTGGTTTACCTCACGGCATGACTCAAAATGGCAGAAGTACTCGTTCCAGAGCACTTTCCCACCATACCGGTCAGGGGTTATGTTTGGCCTACGATTTGGTGGCCTTTCACTTCCCTTCAGACCTAAGTCGCCATGGACACGTGCCTCTCGTTTCAGTGGCCAAGGACCTACTGACGAGCTGTCCACTCTTTCAGCTGAACTGCTGTTTTTCGCCTCGACTGGTCGAGTTGCGAAACTTAGCAGATCGCTGTGCACTTGTGTAGGGTTTACTTTTTCCCTATCACAAACGAACGGGTTAGTGCTTGGCTTACCCTGTTCCACGCCATCTTGCCAGGACAGGAACAGCGTCAAGTCATCTATGACTTGACTCTCGCGTCCCAAGGCGATTGGCGTCGACCCTGCTCGGAGTTTTATCCTTGAGCCTGAGTCTTTCAGAGGCGTACTTTCCATAAAGCTCACCTCCCTCCCACGTTTGTGGGCCCCGTCAGTCACCATGTTTGTGTCTGACTCTGGTTTCCCCGTTGCTCCGGAGACATACCCAGTAGTCTCTTCGGGCAACCTCAGCTCAACATCGGTATCTACCTGATGGAACATACGCCGGCTACCACCTGGCGTGATCGTGTTCCCTCCATTTGGGGAACCACGCGACTGCATCTCCATGGCAGCCTTCAACTTCTTTGCAATGAGATCTTTTTCCCACTGCAGAAATTGAGCTTCCATTCGCAGTCGCTGCACCTCGGCCTCAGCACTTGAGGTGCCCGCTTGACCCTGCGAGTCTTTGCTCATAATTGAATACAACCACAACAATCACACACGAAAACAAACAACAAACAACCGATTAAACCACAGTACAATTAGCAATACAATGCAGAACACAATGTGCAATCAAATAACTTAGCAGAGAAATCACTTAATCAATCATAATCATCCCACTTCTGACACCATTTGTGGCGGGAATCTCCCCGGGCCAAACCTAAGTTCGTTGGGACCAAGTCTGACACCTATTAGAGTGTGGCTGATCTTCCCGAACGCAAGCTTTCCCAAGACGAGAGACCACTCAGAGCGACCTCAAGGCCTAGGGAGCAGGTCCGTTTTGGAGGAAATATACCGCCGATTATGATGATTGTGATTACCCACTGTTAAGTGCACAATAAACCACAACAAATACACATGGACAACAGGAATGTCGGCACCACAAATATAATCGTACTTTATTATACAATAATCAAGAAATATGCAGTAGTGATTGAGTTTTGATGGGGTTGTTAATTATCAGGGTCACTTAATTACACTTGGGAGTTAACTGACAGCTTCAACTAAGCAGCAACGCGCACGCTTGAACAATGCACCCAATGTAAACAATGCACTGCTTAGTCAACAATGTACACTAATGTAAACAATGCACGGCTAAGTCAGCAACGTTCAATCAGTAAACAATGTACACTTAGTAAACAATGTACCTAAGTAAGTATTACGCACCAATGTAAATAACACACGCCAATGTAAATAACACACGCCAATGTAAGCAATGCACGCCAATGTAAGTAATACACGCTGTCAGCCTTAACCTGATTTACGCCTTACCCATGCAAGCTAGCGTCAGCATCGTACCGTACATTCATTGTACGGCTGCGCGTCAGCATCACACAGCGTAACTTCAGCACAGTCAGGGCCAGTACCTTACACAGTGCGCGTCAGCATTACCCAAAACACAGAACGCGAGCAATACACGACCGTACCGTCCGCTGTCCACAGCACAACTCCTCCGCGCGATCACGTGAATAGCCCTCACGTGAACATGCATACGCCGCACAAACACATATGCATGTACTAAACCTATGGGCCTTAGGCAACCAATGGCATACGTGCATTCAGGCACTGGGCTCTTACGCTCCGCCCAGTCACCAACACACAGTGAATTTACGTTATTGCAATAGGAATGACGTAGTAAATAAACTAGCTATAAGTCCCTAAACTTTCCGCTACAATATCAATGTCTGTGGAAAGTTCCATTTCTCTATGAATGTGGGAACAATATTTCCTGGGTGGGCATAATGAAAACCCCGCCCCCTTTTTTTCTGATATGGTTGCCACGCCCCTAAAAGGATGTGTTCGATATGGCTCCACATCTGGATTTTTTTTCTCATGAATATAATCGTCTGTGGGACGTTTTATTCGTTCATGAAATATGGGCAGAATGTTTTCCAATGTGGGCTTAATAAGTACCCCCCCCTTTCTTTTAATGGCTGCCACGCCCCCAAAAAGGTACTTTTGTGGTGGGTTCCGAATATGAAAAACACTAATAATCTATATAATTATGTCTTAGTAAAGTTTCCTGCTTTTGTAACAAGTGGAAAAAACCATTTTCACTGCGGCACGACAAGTCCCGCCCCCTTTTTTAAATGGATGCCACGCCCCTAAAAGGGTAAATTTGCGATGGCTCCACATCTAAAACATTTTTTCTCATGAATATAAACATCTGTGCCAAGTTTCACGCTTTAATGCAAAAGTGCACAATTCGTCGATAATTTGTCACATATCCGCTGGACTTATAATGTGTGAGCCAAATTTGTTAATCGTGATTACTTTTGAAAGTTACATCATGAGCAGTCCAAATATACCATTGTTTTTCATGTCAGGGTTATTTGAAGTATAATGACATTTTGACCTTTACTTTGACCTTGAATTTGATCTATTGGATCACCCGACATTGAGACAAACTTGGTTGAAAATTAAACCCTACCATGTTTACACAAAAATGTAAAGAAATAGGGTTAAATATATATTTTGTTTGGTTTTTGGCTCATCTTAAAGTTGACATACATGTTGCAAAATGTAATATCCCTTGGCAGTGTACTACACTGTTAAAAATATCCGTATTTTTACGGACAAAATAATATGGAATTCGTCCGTAAAATCCATTTTACGGGAAAAGTCCGTATTTGCACGGCTTTTACGGGAAAAGTCTGCATTTGTACGGGTTTGACGGGGAAAGTCCGTATTTGTACGGGTTTGACGGGAAAAGACCGTATTTGTACGGGTTCTGGCAGAGAAAGTCCGTATTTGTACGAGTTAACAGGGAAATTCCGTAATTGTACGGATTTTTCACGTAAAGTCCGTATTTGTACGGGTTTTATAAGAAAATTCCGTATTTGTACTTCACTTTAAACAAATCCGTATTTTTACGGAGAAAATAATACGGAAGTCTCCCGTAAAAATAAAAATTCACGGCAGCAGTCAAAACTCAATCACAAGTTCCGTTTTTGTGCTGTTATTTCCGAAGTGCAATTTTTATAACTTTAACTTCAGACATTTATAATTAAAATTTTGCCAAAAATGCGTTGTTTGTTAATAACTCTTGTACAGTGATTGTACAGTGCCGGAATTTAACAGGAATATTGTGGCACAAGTGTTTGAACGAGGTTCCGCGCTTTCGTTTTCGCGATTGTGGTATAGGTAAGGAACTAAAAGATGTTAAATAATTCAATTTAAACATTTTTCCTATTATATTTTCAAACAGTGAAAACCAAGAATAGACTTTTTAAAAATAATATTAGCTGAACTAGAGAGTATCGTATAATATATTATCAATCTTTGTCTTATAATATATTCAATTTTGGACGTGGACGGTTTTATTTTTACCATTGCGTGCCGGGATCGATGTCTGGTTTAAGTCTCAACATCACGTTTACACATTATTTTTCACTACTTATGGGAGCTGTGCACAGACTAGATCGTTAACTTCGCAGACGTGCAATGATGACGTGGGCGCGAACGAAGCGCGCGTGTTTTTTGGGTTCGTTTTAGATTGAGGACCCGGTGTGGTCCCCTGACTGACGTCTGTGCGTTTGAAAGGCGTAGTGGAAATTTTCAGGTCAAGGAACCAGACTTCTAGCTACGATATCGATAGCCTACATTTATTTTGTACGCGCGCTTTGGACCGGACAGACATGACATTGACAGACAGACATGACAGAAGTGTGAGCAGTGTGGTGAGTAAAAATGCAATTTTTACAAAAAGTTTCGGTTTGACAGTGTGAGTTCAAAAACCTTTGTCATGATTGTTGGCTAGGCCTAATCGCCTTTACAACTTACTCAAGTTAGGATCATCAGGAGCAACCTATGCCATTTTCTGGCCAATGATCAACGATCAAATGATCAATCATGTCAATTCACGCCCTGTGCACAAACGTTTGTGCACAGGGCGAGAATTGACATGATTGATCATTTCTGGTCTCAGTAAGCATGGTAGGCCCTAGGCCCAATTTAGAAATAGGCCTCGGCTTATTTTCCTGGAAAGAATTCCATACTGGGCCACCATCTCAGATCTCCTGCTCCTAGTCCATGTAGTATATAGGCCATGACAGAAAAGAATTTTTGCACTGCTTTATATTATAATATAGGCTTAGTATTAGGCCTAGCTTGAGTTACCCGGCCCTAAATGTTATCATGGGGTTGTCATCCAGAGCTGGAGCTATTTTTTCATGTAACCCAGCAGCGTAGACAGGTCCCAAGAAAAATTGCGAAAATTTTTGGAAAATGTTCAATTTTGTCCCCGTTACACACTAATGGCAACTGCAACGCACCCAAAACTTGCCTGGAATAACCATTACACAGGTCCTTGAACTAAAAAACGATCCACGATGAAGATTCAGCCTGCTACAATTGCAGTGAAAAAAGGAGGAAAAACCACTAGCAGTGACAACGTTGCAGGCATGGCCAGGACAGCAATTGGTTTGAGCACAAAAAAAATTGTGTACAATGAATGGCGGTCGATTACCAGTCACAGCGCGCTGTCAACTAATCGTTTTTGCCGGCTGCGCTTGCTGTTGGCGCATGACGTCACGCGGAAGCGTAACACCCAGTAACTGTTTCATGCACTAATGAGGTTTACCACTCGCATCACAGCTGCGGTACTGGAACCGCAACCGATAGTGCATGAAACAGTTATTGGGTGTTACGCTTCCGCGTGACGTCATGCACCAACAGCCAGCGCAGCCGGCAAAAACGACTAGTTGACAGCGCGCTGTGCCTGGTAACCGACCGCCATTCATTGTACACAATTTTTTTTGTGCACAAACCAATTGTCAGGTTAGCGGTTATTCCTCCTTTTTTCACTGCAATTTTAGGCTGAATCTTCATCGTGGATCGTTTTTTACTTCAAGGACCCTTTGTAATGGTTATTCCAGGCAAGTTTGGGGTTAGTTGCAGTTGCAATTAGTGTGTAACGGGGACAAAATTTTGGGACCTGCCTACGCTGCTGGGTTACGTGAAAAAATAGCTCCAGCCCTAGATGACAACCCAATGATAAAATTTAGGGCTGGATAACTCGAGCTCTATTAGGCCTAGGAGTAAGCCTAGCCTACATGGAGTAGGAGGCTAATACAAAAATAACATAATCAACAATAAGAACCCCCCCCCCCAGTGCCCCCCCCCCCAATCCCAGGTTGAACTCGGTTGTGTACACACAACGTGGTCCAGGGTATGATTGAATCTTTCCTGCCATAGCGTAAAAAAATACAACACATTTTTTGCACAGGGCCTAGCCCTAGACCCGTGAACGTGGCTTGTCAACTACGTCTACGCCACGCTCTTGTCATGCTTGTACCATTTCGAACCAAGTGAAATGGTCCTTCCAGTTCCATGACAAAAACTGAACATCGCTTTACCGTGTGATAAATACTCATAGACTTATCCTATCAAGCTTTTTTGAACATGTTGCAATCTGCTTTTATGCCAAAATTGGCATATAAGCGAAATTCGACGTAAAATCTGGCAAGTTGTCGACGTCCTGCAACCTCCTCCTGATGCATGTCATTTACCACGTGATAAATGGTGTGGATAATTTGGTATCGCACTGATGCTCCGGGCACTCCTTATGTCCGGATCATAAGTGTGAATCCAAATATAAGCTGGGTTTATCACGTGGTCTTGTGATCGGCCAATATCTGACGCCGCCCGATGACCCTGGGCAGCTGGGTACTTGTCCAGTTAACGTTAAAAACCAACTTCTACACCTTCGTGTGGGTCTTCCTTGACGGCAAATTTCGTTGAAGTGACACATCTTGAACATGCGGGAAGGCAAATTTAGATTTCTAGGTGACTACTCAACATATATAAAATTATGTATGGTGGATCGATTTCGCCAAGTTCAAAATGACACAACAGCGTGGCGTGTATAGACGAATCCAAGCGCGGTTTACGAAAGGGCGCCCTCTTTCTTTCCCACCATTACTGGGACGCATTTTGCATTATGCATGTGACCGCTGACCTCTGATTATCGATCGGTATGGCGGGAGATATAAACGAAGTGCACAGTGGCAGACGATCAACAACAAGATTATGTATTTTAGACCTTAATGTTTTATTTAGTTTGTTGTTCTTTACCACATTGATGGTGTAATTCTTTTGCTTCAAGAAAATATGTCTACGAATAAAAAAATCCTCCAAGACATGACTAAAATTATTAATTTACGCGCACTGCCCGGCGGAATTTGTCCGTGTCCTAGCGCGCAATTCGTTCAGTCTTCGACGGGGCTTGCGTGGCGTCAGCCCCCCGTGCAGTCAACTGCATTCTCGGTGCGAATATTTGGGTGTCATGACATGGTGCAGCCGTGTACAGCTCATTTATGTATTGCCAGGATTAGGTTTGTATCTGAATAGCTACCAGCATTTCAACTGCACACAGGTGAGTTTCGCTTCTGTCATGTCTGACAATGACGCGAAGAAAGGCTTAGAAAAAGAGAACTTGAACAAGCTGAATTCGAAGTTGCAAATTTTCTGGGTAGGCCTAGCCCTTTGGCCTGACGTTTTACATTATCATGCATGATTAGTACTTGCAATACTTCATGTACTTTTAGCAATTCATGTAAGCCTTGTAACAGGCCAAGATTTTCTCATAAGTCCTGTGCAATCCCTTCAAAGTTTAAAAATAATTGTGCACAATGTAATTTTCCAAATTATCATTATAAATCAGTGATAAGTCATGGAACGCCAACGAAAATGGTCATGATCAGCAATATTTTTTTTGTTCATCGTATAACAGGCCTAGCGTTTTTCCAAATACATGTAATTCATGGAGTGGACTGATGATGTACGTCAGTGGCCTAGGCTAGAATTTCAAGGTAATTTAAAAAGAAGGCACGGTCATTTACAGATTACAATTTACTTTATTTTCAATAGGTTTAGAAAACTATGCACAATCATATTTGCAATAGAATTATGAATGATCTTTTGCAATTACTAGTATGTCTATGGTCAGTTGCAGGATTTTTTTGAACTCGCTATATTTTTTTATTTTGTGATATGGACGAGGCTGCTTATGTGTACATTTTAGTAAATTTAATTATTCTTTCAAATCTTAATAAATATGTATTACCTTTTTACATGAAATATACATAAATTTCAATTCAATTCATCTATTATCTCAAATAGTCTTCATAAATAATTATTACGTTTTTACACGAAAGACATGTGCACTGTAAGTAAATTCAATTATTGTTTCAAAAAATATTAATAAACATTACCGTTAACTCTTTTTAATTTCAGATATTTATGACTTTTACATAAATGGACCTGCATGCGATGATCATCCCAATTTAAATCATCGAAGTATAAGTGAAGGGCTTAACTACCTTCATTCCGGATGGGTAGGAGCTATAAAAGCATTGCTACAAAACTGTTAATAAGAACATTATTACACTGGCTGGTCAAATTCGCTTTTCCCAGAGTATAAACAACTTTCACAATGTTGAAGTAACAGTGAATAAAGCAAATAGGCAAATAGTTACTGTGAAATGTAATTGTACTGCTTCTGAGGGGAAATCCTGCAGCCATTCAGCTGGCCTTCTCTTCAAAATTGTGGAAGCTAACAAGTGTGGATTCACAGCCAGTTCATGTACAGATAAAGCGTGCATCTGGAATCATTCAACACAGGAAAATGTACTTCCAGACAGCATAAGCAATATCCAAAGGAAGAATGAATCCACCGTCAATACAAGTCTTGCATTTGATACTGATGAGCAACTTATGGACCATTTGAATAGTTCAGCACTGAAGGAACTATCTGCAATACCCGGAACTATCAGCCAAGCCATTGTCCCATCCCCACAACAAGCGCACACTACCAGACCATGAACTGCACAACACCAACATGGAGTGCCCTGCATGTCTCATGACTTATGAGAAATATGTGCACCTTTCAACTACTGACGCTGTATTGCTTGCACAGTCTACAGTTAACCAAAAGAGTGCCTCGTGGACAACACAGAGAAAACTTCGAATAACAAGCAGCACAGCAGCTAGTGTTCCCAAGAAAGTTGGCACAGACCCTGCCAAGTGGATTGCAAATCATTTGCATCCAACATTCTTAGAAAATTCTGCAACTTGTTCATCTTGAAAGTTGGCAGATTTGGCAAAATTGACAGGCATTTAACCAATGCCCAAAATACATGGACACTCAAGCCAGTGTAGAATTTGCTCGTATCATCACCCATATCAGATGCGGACAGTTCGGGAGAGGTATCCGTCTGACGTGTCTGAGTTGCAACTGCGATTTTTAGCATATGTGTGATCTGCAGTGCTAAAATCATACCACTGCACTGAGGCGTCTTTACATGTAGTTGCTAAAGAAGCAGGCAGTATGGTTTCTCCACACACAGGGGAAGCATGTGGCATCTCGTGAACGGCATGCTCAGACACAGACACAGATTCTTGCTCTTGAACTGAGGATTGCAGCTTCAAATCTCGTCTCAATCTTTGGGCATGTCTGCCAGAAGATAGTGGTTTCTGTAATGACAAAAATGTATACATGTACATTCATCTATCCCCAGACCATGTGTTCATCTTGCCCTTAAGCTTGCGTCCCATTATAAAGCTATGTAAATTTCAAACTATAGCATAACCACCCCTGGCTGAAAGGTAAGGTCGGAAAATCACTCATATGACATGTAATAATTTCACATGGCTTATTCCAGCCACTGTTCAGAGAATATACTTTGTTGCTTAAAAATATTCAGACACCTGACCCTACTACAGCAACCTACAGATTGTCAAATTATTTACCTATCAATGGATTAAACATATTTAGTAGTAATATGCCATGATTTTAGAACTTACGTGAGGTTTATATCCCATGTGCAGTGATGGGTAGGGGTTATTCTTTGATGGTTTCCCATCCTGAAAGCGGATTGAGCAAATCTGCGAATTGAAAAAAAAAATGAATAAATATAAAACTAAACCTAAACAAATTTATTTATTTGGTCAGATATATTGGCTTTGGGCAGCACTGCAGGTTACTGTCCCTCAGTTAATCACCAAACACTTCAAAAAAGGGAGAGTGCTGTTTTTTTTATTTCGCAGGCTATTAAACAATTTAATGGATTTCTTTTTTTTTTTTTTGTAATTTCGCCAAAAAAGTAAACCACACTTCTTACAATAGCCTACGTGAAAAGTAGATATCCAGGCATTTCTGGATCAATTTCCCTTGTAATATGAAATAATGTACTCCACATTATGTGTAAGCACACAACTGGAAATCAACTTACAAGACATTATGCAGATTGTCAGACTGAAAAAAAAATCGATACTTTTTCCACAGGTGATAGGGGCTAAAGATACACATACACGTACACGTTGTTTGGAAGAATTCCATACACAGACATTGTTAATTGTTTTCTGCAGTGACATACACTGTAAAGTTGGCTTCATTTAGTTTTGCACGTTTCTGAGCACTCCAGAGCACTGTCTGGCTAGTCTTTCAGTTTTATTAATTAGGCCTAATATTCAATAAAGTTAAACTACACTTGTCAGTTTATCAGGTAATTTAAAAAGGTGTGCATACTCACCCTGCTATTTTTAGTTGGCTCAAAGTCCTTTCTATTAAGGTTTTTAATCCAATTATTACGGCTGCTGAAGGACCACACCTCACAGTCACTGCCGGCGGGAAATCTGTGTAGCTGCCATGGTTGCACACAGGAACATTCACGATGAGACTTTGGAGAGTGCAGATCGCACACCGATGTTTTCCACTCAGACAGCTTTTTGCTGCTATTTTTGCAGCCCACCACCGCACAAACTTTTCTTGAATTTCCCGAACTCATTTCCTCTTTGCCTTTAATTTGGTTTACTTGAAATCTGGAAATGAGTTTAATTATAAACGGAAATATCTCAAAAATTGACTTTCGCCAATGTATCTGTGCACAAAATTTGACAAAAATGCGTCCCAGCAATGGCGGATTTGAAGAGCGCCACCTTGTGACAAAAATACAGCGGCGCCGAAAACGCGCGTAATGGATTTGTCTATAGAACGCTTGCATGCGGGGTCAAAAGGTGAAGTCGTAACTTGACAACGATCTGTCCGCCATGACATGGGACAAGCAGTTGACGTCGTGCATGTCGTGTGTGTTGCATGCATGCTGCAGTGCTGCATTTTCCGTCGAAAATGGTGCATGTGTGCTGCATTTACGCTTGCAGCAATCGAAGTGAACGAGAAAAGGACAAATCATACTATTCCATCCCCAAAATTATCCACCACCAGGGGGAAAAAACTAAGGAATTGTCAACAAGACGGAGAGTGCAGTGGCTTGCAAACATTTCACGTGCAGACTTGTATCCGACGAAAACCCACTACAAAGTTTGCTCGGACCACTTCGTTTCAGGTCAGTTTATCCTATGAATGGTTCATCATAAGGGAAAGGTTTTACCATTAAAGCATGTAGCTGCTTTCAAATCCGACTTCACGCCTATTCCGACCAAAAGCAGACAGCAAAATGAGGAAAATCATCGCCGTGTTTTGCTGTGCACAAAAACACGTTTTCTTTTTCGCTATACATGTAAGTCTGACACTTAGGTCTATTGGTTGTGCATGACATCTACTTTTAAACCACCCAAGCAAAGTGTTACTTTTTCAAAATTTGCTATTTTTTGAGGGAATTTTTGGGGGTCATGGTTTAAATACAGGCACCATGCAGCGCACCCAGGATTTGGCTTCTGTTTTTTGGAGGGGGTTTCATATGGACCTTTGTATTTATTTATTTATTTATTTATTTACGTATTTATTTATTTTCTTTTATATATTATTATATTTTATTTTATTTTTGTGTGTGATTCGAACTTCAATTGACCCCCAGGCAAGAATAAATCCCCTCCTGAAAATCCATTTCGAAAAGTACTTTAGTTGTAATTTTTAAAATAAATTTTCACCCATTTTTTCCTCCCTTCTTTTCGTTAAAGAATAAAAATTTCTCCCCCAAATATTCAGTTCCTATTCATGTCATTGAGGAAGTTTATCCAATGAAAGCATATAGGCCTGCTTTGTTCTAAGCCTTTTATACTAGCAAATGATTTGTCTCCATTTTAATGAAAGAATAGATGTCAGTGTCAGAAAATGGTGAAAGATTACAGAAACTGTTTCCAAAACAAAAGCACTGTTTCCAAAACAAAAGCTGTAGTACTTGGCACTTTAATACAAAAAATTTTGGACCCATTTGGTTTTCATTTCTTTTCTGTTGTAAATTTATCAGCCTGCTGAAAAACATAGAGCGAACATTACTCTGCATTCACATGAATTTTTCTTTGAAATTCAATCAAATAAATACTTCTTACAGTTGTGTTTTGCATCAGCTAGGCCTTTAATCAGTCACATAATTCCCAACTAAAATGGGAGTTAGAAACTTGTTATTAGATCAAATAGCTTGTTTGGAATTATAACTTTCGGAAGATTTGGAATAAGATGTAGCAGCATGTGAACGTGTTTTTATCACTTTGCATACTTATGTTAATTGCAGGTCGACCAGCTGCTTTGTATGATGAATTGAGCATAGACTGGGCACCAACCATTAACTTGGGCCATAAGAAGCTATGTCAAAGCACCCTTCTCATCAGTCAGCAATGGTCTGAGCGATCAAAACGAAGGCAGTTGGCGGCCAAGGCACACGAACAACATCAACCCCAGACCAAGGAACCCCAAGACCAAGCAACACTTCTAAACCAAAACAACAAAGGTGTGCAGACAGAGAAACCCTCATTTAAGAGCGTGAGCACCCAGACTGATCTTTATGCCATTAACATCATTGTTCTGGAAGGTCGGCCAGCAGGAAACAGCTCAGAGCTTCAGCGGGCCATGAAGACAGCGGAAAGAGCAACAATCAATGAACAGTACTTCAAAGATGATGATAAAGTGAAGTTTTACACTGGACTTCCGACACTTGCAGTTTTGAAGGCAGTCTTCAATTTTGTAGTACCTAAAATACCTGTGGGGAAAATTCTGACACCATTTCAGCAACTTGTACTGGTTCTGATGAAACTGAAGTTAAACCTGAAGCACAAAGATCTTGCTTTTCGTTTTCAATTTAGCGAAGCCACAGTGTGCCGCATATTTTCTCTGATGTTGGACATTCTATCTACCCAGCTGTCACCACTGATAACGTGGCCTTCCAGAGAGACCTTGTGGAAAACAATGCCGATGGATTTCAGAAAAGCCTTTGGCAAACATGTTGCCGTGATCATTGATTGTTTCGAAGTATTCTGTGTCCGTCCATCAAGTGTAGAGGCAAGAGCACAGACATGGTCGAACTACAAGCACCACAATACAGTCAAATTCTTGATAGGTATCACCCCATTCAGGCATCATATCATATCTGTCTTCGGCATGGGGAGGAAGGGGATCGGACAAAGCCATCACACTTCAGTCTGACTTCTTGTACAAACTGTTACCAGGTGACTACGTTTTAGCTGATCGAGGATTTAACATTTCTGATGAGGTCGGATTCTACTGTGCACAGCTTCTGACGCCAGCCTTCTCAAAAGGCAAGCCCCAACTTTCAGCACTGGATGTTGAGAGATCACGGAAAATTGCTCACCTTCGCATACATGTTGAATGTGTCATCGGAGAACTGAGAGAGACTTACAGCATTTTGTCTGAAAAAGTTCCATGGGAATCCTTAGCTACATCCGAGAAACAAAAGGTGCCTAAAACTGATACAATTGCGCAAGTATGTTGTGCGCTCACCAACTGTCGTGAGTCGGTGGTTCCACTTCACTAAGGGGTAAGTGTACTGCTGCATCTAACGCTCATAATGTCATTGGCTTACTTCACATTCAAAAATCATGCAAAAGAGTGTACTGTTCATGCTACTACCTGTTGAATGCAAATTCATAAATACCTCAGACAGTTTAGCTATTCCTATTGGTCGAGAGCCCGTCACGTGGCCGGTCTTAAACAGATGATAAAGACATGGCTAGCTGGTCTTAAACACTTTTCCAGTGTCACAATAAAGTGGAGACTCCTAAAAGTCCGGTGCCTCTTACCGTTTTATTGGTTGAACGTTCACAATCCTCACGTAGGCATGCGCAACACTACCAGCGAGTCAGAATTTTATAGTTCTAAATTCAACACGCAACGCCCCAGGTGCGTTCTGTGCGACATCGCGCAGAACATGCTACGCGCGCGTCAATCTCCATAAAAGGATTGTTTACATCTTACTCGCCAGCTGAACACTCCATTATTTTGCTAGAGGGTTGTTTTAAAAAGCATGAAGTGAACTTGTTGAACAAAATCAGGATTTTTTGAACAAATTATTTGATTTTTTTATACCGAAAAGGTATTTATGAATGGGAATAAATATGTGCTCGGTTGGTATTTATCACTCTGTTTAAGACCGCTTAGAGTCTGGGTGCTGCATCAGCACCTAGACTCTAAGCGGTCTTAAACAGAGTGATAAAAGCCTCTCGAGCACACATTTATTCCCTTATTCGTAAAAGCTTTGAGCTGTAATTGCAAATTTCCTGTGTTTATGCTAATGAAAATTTGCATATTCACAAGCAAATTTATGATGTCATGTGGGCAACAGCAGCAGTAGTTACACACACTGGTGATAAAAAGTTAAAAGATTTTTATTTTCCTATGACTTTTCCTGTATCTATTGACCTGATTAGATTGGTACCTGCTTTGTAATGATTCAACAGAGGTTGTAGGGTGTCAAAACAAATTAGTAGACTCAAGCTGCACGTTGAAGTTTTATGTTTTTTCTTTACTTTTTAGCTCTGGGTTCCCTTCATGAAACAGCACAAACAATGCCCTCGTATTTCATGAAAAATTAAAAGAGTCAAAAGGAGTGCTTTCTTGTGACCCTCAAACTAACTAAAGCATACTGGCATGTATGTACATGTACTGAGTTCTTTGGTTAGAAACTGGTTTTCGATTTAATTGCACCCACCCTTTAAAAGAAATAGAATAAGATCTGTTTGTTACAAAATCATCAGTGAAAACAGCCATTTCATTTTGATGGTTAATTGCCATATTGTTAAAATACATCTCCTTATATTTACATGAATTTTAAAGTTTGTAAACAGTAAAGGGTTCTGTGCACATGCTGTAATCTACATGTATATGTAACATGTAACAGATTTATTAACTTATTGCAATCTAATGTACATAAATCTATTTTACAATGAACGTGAATTTATTAACTTATTGCAATCTACATGTAATATAGATTTATTAACTTATTGCAATCCAATATACAAATATTTATTTTAAAATGAACGTGAATAAATTTGTAAAATTTCTATAGTACTTAGACATGGAAATCTACTCCACAAAACAATATTAGTTATCTTGCGAGCACGAGTGGAACATACATACCACGAGGCCGAAGGCCAAGTGGTATGTGGGACGCAGACGCACTACATTTTCCGTGTTCCGCGAGCGCGATAACGAATTTATCTTCAAGCAAACTTGATGCACAATAAAGTTGGAACACGCATGCTGTACGCGCAACTTTTGAATTCACAGTGAATTGTGCAGCACTAATTGCGTCACGTAGGCTTAGAATAGCACAATACGCGGAGTGCGGTATGGACAGTGGCCGTGCGGTATGGTTATGCGGTATATGTAGCACGGCTTGTTGCCATGGATCGACCAATCAGGATCGAGGATTCAAGTTTGCTTGAAGATAACACATTATATTTGTGGTCAATAAATTCTAAGTTCACACACATATGGTTAAGTATACATTGCTGTTTTCTATTTAAAATGGATGCAATGCTCATGAAATGTCAAAGCAACTTTTCGATGTGTTTAATTTATCATCTATGACCCACCGACAAAAAATAAACCTGTCAGCTAATACTGTGTTTTATTTTGTCTGATAATAAGTCGAAACTTCTTTTGGCAATACATGTATACACATTTATAAACAAAATATGTCTTTTTCTATTAATGATATTTTTAACTTGAGTTTATGCATTAATAAATGAATGAAGTGTCCCATTAAGCATAGGTTCTATTTAATTCCAGTAAATACACGGATATTCATGTAGAATTCAAATAAAATTTTATGTATTTAAAACCAAATCTAGAGTTATCATTTTGAGCTGTTTCTTTTACTTGTTCTGAGGTTTGCACAATTGTTCACCTACACCAATTAGGATCTTTTTCAGTAAGCTGTAGCATAGACACGTTTACATTTATAAACAGAATGTCTTTTTAGGTGGCATTATGAATGAAAACTACAACTGGCAAGACAATGTGTCTCCTTTTGACTTCAGGAGCAACAAAAATACATTCCCCACAAAAAGCCTCCAAAACCCAAAACGGAAATGGAGTTGTTGGCCATCCCTAAACAAATATATCATTACATCAGCTGAATGTCAAATGTAATGCTTTGCTGAAAACATGGTATCAATATTTTGCATGTACATGTACAGCAAAGTTCATTCTTCTGTCACATGAAGTGATTCAGACAAGAGAGATTCATGCTGACATTTCTTATTTTTGCACCTGAACTGAGGAAGTTCTCTGCACTGTGGACACAACCACTCCCTTTTAGGCATGTTCTTTAGTCCGAGGCATTTCAAATGAAACTCTCTCCTTTTGTATGTTGGATTTCCACATTTGGCCATGTCACCCTCTGGTGGCTTTTCGCAGTAGCATGAACTTGTTGGGCCACATGTTGAGTGAAATTCCTGATTCTCAACATCTCGAACTTTTGTAAAATACTTGCCAACTAATTCAGGCAAGACGGCTACCCTGAAAAAGTGCTCAGCCCTTTGTACTGCTTCCTGCCATAGCAGTGCATCTGGTTGTAGTCGTTCAATGTGCAGGCTGTTGTTCTTACCTGTCCACACAACAAAGTCACAGTACCTCATTGATGTTAGATGGATGTGAGCCTGAACCTGGTAGTAGTAGTTGTGTGATTTGAGAAGTTTGAGTTCCCCACTGTCTGATTTCTGCAGATAGAACTGTGGATCTGTTGCAGCTTCATCAATGGTTTGGTCTCGCTTGCAGTATGGGCACTTGACCTCCACACAACCTTTTCCATGGCAGCTACAGTTGACAATCCCATCTGGTGAAGAACCCACAAATGGATACATGGTGTTCAGAACCAGACCACTCTTTTCCACCTTGATGTTTTCATGTGTCTGCATCATCTGTGCGGTGTATATTTCAATGGCCTCCTTTTCATGACAGCATCCCCATCTTGTGGCTTGTGAAGAGAACTTCAGTATGTCTGGATAGCAAATGCATTTAATGAGACTATTCATAGCTGGCATTGCTGGGTTGGTCTTGCAAACTGCACCGAGCCTGGAGGAGGTGACTCTACCAGCACGATAGCGAAACCTCATCTTGGATTTTGACTGGTCTCTTGTTTCCGCCTCCACATTTTTAGCAGCTTCTGCAGACACTGTAATATTAACTTCATCACATTTCCTGAGCAAATCAGTGTAGTTCATGTGAAAGGTTGTGGGATTCGCCAGGTCGGTCAGTATCACAAGAAACTCCTTCTTCAGCTCAACTGGAACAAATGCATCTGCATAAGGCTCAAACCCTGAAAGCACCACACACTTGATGCCTGACACTGAAAGACTGTGCAAAAAGGAACTAAGTTCATCCTCAGTCGGTCCAGCAACTTCACTCTTCGTCATCCGATCGGGTTGTGTATTAGAACAGGTTACTGAAATCACGTCATATGCGTTGTGGTCTCTTTCACGGTCTACCCTCCTCTTTTTAGCCTTGGAGGAAGAAAAGTCAATGCTGTGAAGTGGTTGTGCATCAAGTTCCCTTTTTCCTGGCTGCATCCAGTAAGCTTTGACCATTGTGGGGGTTGATTTTCTCTGATGCGATTCCCAGCGTCAATGCCAAATAGAACAGCAGATACATGACTGCATGTTTCATCGAGGCCTGCTTTGCAATTGCAGTGTGCGCTGCGAATACTTCCAGGGCTGTCTACAACACACCACGCCTGGTAAGGTTTAGCACCTGGTGTTTGTGAGTGCATCACCTGAAGATTGACAGAATTGAGTGAAGCAAAAAGAAGGCATATTCAATCAAGGACCACACAGATATTCCTTGATGTGCAGACAATAGTTTTCTCAGAACAAAAAATGTTACTTTCAAACATACTTACATTCCATATAATTAGAGAACCATATTGTCACTGGGTCTGACATAACAAAACCTCTCTTGCAATCACCACCATTTAATCCCACTTTAAAAAGAAACTTAAAGTACATGGCTTTTGAAATGAGAGTTGTGGGTCAAATAATGATTTACAGGGACCATGCATTAAACCTAAACAATGTTATGAGTAAAACGTAGTGCAGACTTTGTACAACAATATATATTTAAATACCTTTATAAGACATTTAGTTAAAATGACCAAAAGAAATAAAATACAATGTACAGTACTCTTGCAATCATGTAAAGGTCTCTGTAAATCCTTGGAGTGCATACACTTTGTAATACATATGTTCAGTCAATACAAAATATCCAAAATTTAACTGTGATACCTTTATTTCCTCATGAAATAAAAAAAAATGAAAAAAAAAACACGATTGTGAACAACTCATTTGGACGGCGGCCATTTTGCTGTCTGCTTCAGACATGTCCAAATTTAATTTTTAGTGAAGGTATCGGTCATCCTGGTCATCATATCTCACATCAGGGACTTTTTGTTCCAAACGGAAATATAAACCTTCATCCAGGGTATCAATTATTATACACTTAGAATTAAAAAGTTCTTTTTAGTTTAGTTCACCATCACTATCTCATAACATCGCTGTTTTGACAGTGAGGAAAAAAACCCTGAACTTGAAACCGTGGGAATGAGCAACCGTTTTACACATAAACAGTACGTATGCGGGATGGTGCCGCGCCGGCCGCCGGCGCGGCCGCCGACCCGAGTACATGCCCATGATCATGATGATGGCGGCACGGAGCCACGGACCTTGTTTAGCGTAAAAAGTCCGATAAATATCTTACCTGTCCTGTCACTATTCTTGTGTTGTTTTGACCAATTAATTTGAAAGTTGCCACATCCGAAACCCATCCATTGACGAACTGGTTGTACGCCTCTGACGATTTATAGTTACGGAAATTTTCCGATGTGTACGGGCTCGGGGAATAAGGTACGCCATCACGTCCACTGAATTGAGTTCGGGCAGGTCTGCAAGTTGGGAGCATTTTTCACATTTTGGAATGACATAAGGGTCAATACCAACAAGGCTTGCTTTCTTTATGTATCTTGCTTTCTCTGAAGGTGGTAGGCAGTCAGCATATGTTGACAATTTAATCGAAGTCTTCAGTTGTTCTGCCATTATGTGTAACAAGGCGTAACCTTTACATTAGTTTCAAGCCATGCGACCGCGCGGTGGCGGATCGTTGTCCCACAACATGGCGGCGGTGTTTAATTTACTGCGCAATAGTCGTAGCCTTGTTGCCATTTTGTGATTGGACAATGAACGACGTTCATTTGATGGTGTCTTCGTATCTCCAGTGCAAGTAGCTGCAAGAGCTGTCGCAAGTAGTGCTGCTTACGCACCTGGGATCCGTCCGCACTCAGTATACAATACCAATACGTTCAGAATCATTTTAGTGACGGTCTGTTTTCATAAATGAACATCATGTAAAGAAAATACATTTTCAATTTCCCAAATGATCTATGATTACATCGTGAGATCGTTTAGACACACCCCCATAAATGCATGAAAGTGAATACGTAATTCTGCCGGTCGCATTATCAGTCCTTTTTAGATAGGTATATTTTTAAAATTAAAACAATGATTGAAGAGAAAAGCAGGGATCAATTTAACACGCATAATATGTACATAAAATTAATAAATTTACATTCATAAAATAATTTTTGAAAGAAAGCATGAATATATATGAATAATATAAGTTTCTTTTTAAAGAGAGAAGTAATTCTTCCATTCCCAAAGTTTATGCACAAAATTAATGTCCGACGAATCATTGCAGATAGCTTGCAATGTTCATTTAAATATCGAGATATATACATAGTAGGGTTTTGTGAAATGATTTTTCTTTTCCCCCTTTCTGTATCATTATGTGAACGAAATGTGTCACAAAAAAACCTGCAGAATCGGGCCCGCTTGTACGATGAACATGTACATGTGGCGCCCGTACGTGTACAGACCCGTACATGGTACCGTACGTACTTGCGTACCGGTACATGTACTTCAACGTCGTTAATTGACCAATCACAAAATGGCAACAAGGCTACGACTATTGCGCAGTTTTAATTTGACCTTTTGACCCCGCGTGCAAGCGCCCTATACATGTACAACGCCACGTTCAAGGGTCTAATTTTTATCTGAAGGAGGAAGCTGAAATTTCGCTTACATATTTTTTGTGTCCAGAATTGTACCCTGCACTGGATTTAGGAACCGCAAAATCGCGGGCAGCTTGTTTACCGAAAATATACCGCAATTCCACGCTTTCGTTGAAAACATTTTCTGTACGAACTCCCCGTGTGAAGATTGCGCGCGCGTGCATGCACACCTAGCACGCTACCGCCATGGCCGAGGACGACAGCAAATGGCACGCGCGTGTACGTCTTCACGCGGAGAGTTCGTACTGAAAATGTTTTCAACCAAAGCGTAGAACTTGCGGTTTGTTTTAGGCAAACACGCCGCCCATGGTCATATTTAATTGCCTCTTCTAAACCCAGCGCAGGCACAATTCTGAACACAAGGAATATGTAAACTCCACCATTGTCCATCAGGTAAATATATGAAAAAAATGGTTTCGACTTTTTTTCGCTATGGCAGCAGACGTTCATATCCTGGACTCTGTTGCATACACAACGGAGTCCAACCAACCGGGGCCTTTAGGATAGGGAAAGAATTCGTCCAGATAAAAAAAACCCAGCACTGCCTAGTCATGCTAGTGTAACAGTCAGATCTTCACTGTTCGGCCTAAGTAGCCTACATTTACATGTGTATATGACATAACCATGTACTTACATTGTACTTTGTTTGCAGCATATATTCAACCCAAGTCCAGTCCTTCTGATTTGAAAATCACAGGCATGTGAAAAAAGGCACACCTGGATTTTTCTAGGTGAGTGTTTTTTTCTTTGTGTTCGGTTTCTAGGTGTGTGATCTGTGGTCTAGGGAAATTCAGGCATGCAATTATGTACACTTCTCAGGAAGCTTTTAGGTGTACGATGGTGTGGGGGCCTGGCCTAGTAGTACAAGGCCTATTACAGTCGTTTTCTTGGTTCCAGATATTTCCTAGTTCCGGATCGCTTCAAGTAAAAACCTACTTGTTTCTGACGCAGTGCATTTTGAAAAGGAAAATATTGTAAGCTTCTTGATACGCAAAGATCTTTTTGACAAAATCTATAGAAGAGGAATTTTGGCCACATTTCTGACTTGACACTTTGACATGTTTGGACGGTTTGTAGAAAATCCTGGGAGCTGCGAATCAACAATAAATTTTCTCCGTAGTTGGCCTACATGTACATCACTCGTACTGTGTGGTTTCAAAATTTTTGTTCATACATCACAGTCATATAAACTCTTCTATCGACTGTTCCTTGAATCAAAATAAATTTTAGAGTTGCTAATATTTGAAATTTGTCAAAGAATGACCGTATGTTTTTGCCTACTTTTGGATCGCGCGTGCACTTATTAACCAACTACACGTGCAATTTTGTGTGACATATTCTGTGCTGGGCCAAAGATTTTCGGTCCATGCGTTGCGTTCGGTCCATGAGTTCGTGCCGTTGGCGCTAGCGCTGCAGACAAAAGTTTCAAAAATGAAAATCATTTACGTTTTTTTTTCTCTTTTTAAAATTTGCTGGAATTCTGGTGAATGAACTATTTTTGGAAAATTAAATAATACTTTCTCAGAAAATGTGCTTGATTTGGAGTGGTTCTCGCTAAAAAAAACAAATCGATTTTCTCACCTTATATAATTTTTGAAAATCACAGGTGGTCAAATATGTCAAATAACAAAGCTCAGTTTTGTGTGCAAGATGTTGCGGGGGGTATTAATAATACAGTACATGTAACAGTACATGTAACAATGAGCTCTTAGCACGCTTCCACCTTAAGCATGCAGGGCCTCGATCGGGCAACTTTACAAAATAAATATAGCCTGTTCAGAAATTTTTCATGTCAGGGTTCAGTGATTCCTATGTATACATGGAAATCATTAAACAGGCCATTTTTCTTGTCTAAAGTTGCCAGATCAAGGCTTTGCATGCTTATGGTGGAGCGTGCAAAGAGCGAATGAAGGCGTGAAAACTAACAAAAGTAAAAAAAATGCTCTGTTGTCATCCAAACCTTATTTTAGTAAATGTTTTAATAATGTTGTGGTTTTATTTCACTTTCAGAGTATCAGACCTGTCAGCGGTAAGGTAAGCTCCTCATATAATTATTTTCTATTTTCCTTTTTCTAATCACTGGGTGATGTGAACAAACCAAGCTACATTATGTAGTTTAAAGGCTTATTTTTGGTGAACAGACAAATTTTAAATTTTAGCGGCATCCGACCAGCTGTTTTTTGCTACAGCTTGCTTTTTTTCCCTACTATTTTGCCCAAAATCAAATGATTGTGGGCACCAATATTGTGGGCACCAATATTCAATATTCATTCTTTTGGAAGGTAATGTCATAAATAATTATGGTATTATTTGTACAACATGTCTGAGCAATCTGACTGATATTGACCTTTACTTTGAACTCGAATTTGACCTTGTGAATCGTGTAACGTTGACTTGGTCCTGGGCAAAAATCATACCCAATATGTGACCAGCTCTGGCAAAAAAGTAGGCAAGAAAGTAAAGTATTGTTGGGAAAGAAGTATTGTAAAAAAAAAAAAAAATTAAAAGCCATCCCCCCCCCTCTCTTTCCAGGTTGTACATGTAGCACCAAACCAACTTCTATTTGACGTCTTTTTCACTCAAAATAACCCTATCCTATTGTGTGCTTTGACATGGCCCTACATGTATGTCTAAACAATCCGTAAACTTACATTTCTGTCTGTCTACAGATGTTCCAAGTGCCAAGTTTGTCATAATGAATCAACGTCACTGAAAGCATATGTCAGGCACTATCGTTTTCATGCGCATGTTGGCAATGTGACATTTCCATGGGGGTAGCAAAGTGTACCCGTATATTCAAAACCTACAATGCATTCAGTATTCATGTGACTAGGGAACATAGGCAACAACGTTTGGATGCACGAAAAGCACGCTTGAAAACAAGGGCATGTTCATGTAATTCTGGTGCTTGTAAACTAAATTTAAGTTGTCAGCTTTAGTCTTGCCTCCAAACATTCCCAGACCAAGCATCACTTTTGCTTCATCTGAAGGCACACATCGATAATGGATTCACAGTCTCTTGCCCATTTGTCCTCTGTGACAAAACATACAATGTTAAATCATTATTTACTTATCTTCTATCAAGATGCCACCCAATCATGCATATGTTACTCTTCTGGTAGTGCAAATACTGAAACATCTGATCTGGAACATTCAAAAACTCCATGTACAGGCTCAACTTCTCCTGAGAGTTACGATGAGGAGGAGATAATACATACTGGTACATGTACTGGAGATGAATTTGACGCACCTGATAATGATGATGATGAAGAAGAGAAGGATAACATTGAACAGCTTTATCTGCACAATTTGGCATTATTTTATTTGCGCCTTCAAACAAAATACCATGTCCCCGCTTCTACTATTCAAATTGTAATCGATGAACTCAATAGCATAAACAAAATTCACGTTCATCGTAGACAGTTCATGAAAAGCAAGTTAGCCAGTGTAGGCTTAGACAGTGACCTAATTTCACAGATACTGTCAGATGTAGAAAGCCAGGATTTATTTTCAGTCGCACACCAAAAGACAACAGGTCCTCTTCGTTCTGATTTTTCACGAAAGGAATTCTACAAAAGCAACATGTCATTCATAGAGCCAGTTGCAATACGGCTTGGTATTGATGAAAACAGTAAGCTTCACCACTACCACTATGTTCCCATCAAAAAGTCTATAGAGACACTCTTCAAAGATGATGAGGTGCAAGAGCAGTATCACAATCCTTTGACTGGGAGAGAAAATGTGTACTCTGATTTTACTGACGGAACAGCATACAAAAATAATGAACTGTTCTCACGTGTGCAAGGCTCTGTTAAGTTAATCCTGTATCAAGATTCTTTTGAGATCGTCAATCCTCTGGGCTCCGCTAAAAAGAAGCACAAAATATTGGCGGTATACTATTCACTTGGAAACTTGCATCCATACAATAGATCCAAAATAGACCCCATCCAGCTTGTAAGTTTGTGCAAGGAATCTGATGTGCAGTATTTTGGCCAAGAACGTTTCTTCTCTAGACTGGTAGCGGATCTGAAGGACATTGAAGACACTGGCTTGCACATTGGATTTGGTGCAAAAGTGAAAGGATCTGTTGTAGCCTTTTTAGGTGATAACCTAGGAAGCCATTTTCTAGGTGGCTTCTTGGAGAATTTCAGTGTGGAGTTGGACGATAAAGCAATAGCTTGCCATGTGGAGTTGTACAGAGAGAGTGTACAGCAAGCAGTTTCTTCAATCCCACAGCTGCTGTCAGGAAGCTTTGTTAGTAACAGCTGTGTGGTATGTGGCACCCAGTATTCCAGGGGGATGCATGTCATCTTAGAAAAAGTAGACGGGAATCTTATTGTTGGAGAAGTTGAAATGATTATAGTTTCTTCGTGCAACACCCCCTTCATAGTCGTAAAACTCGGCAAGTGTGAATATGTTGCAAACATTGGGCTGCATAAACTCCTACCAATGGACGATGAACTTGTGAAGTGCGTGAGAATAGACAAACTTTTAGATTACAACCCACTTCATGCAAACAACATCAAAGGAGGAGATACAATAATAGCATTGAAGCATTCAGTAGTTGGTGGACTTTAAACTACATGTAGTTCACTTGACAACATCTCACTGGAGAATGTGCAACGTACAAGTTCATCTAGTAACGTCTAGATCCCTTATACACACATTGTAGATCAAGTAAGTTATAGCTTCTGGTGTGACAGGTTGTTGATTCTTTTGGTTGGCGTTCTTTTGTTGGCGTTCTTTTGTTGGCATTCTTTTGTTGCATTCTTTTTTTGGTAAATTCCTGTTACAATTTTCGAGTTGCTTTTTTGGAGTAAAGGTACAGGTTGAGATGTGTAAGCTTAACCCTAACCCAGCTGAATCCAACATAACCAACCAGTTGACATTTCAGATACAACCTGTTGGATTTAGCAATCACATTCTGTAGGGTTACTGGTAAATAATGCCAAGTCGAACTCTGTTGGATCCAACGAAAAAAAAATTAATAGAAAATAAGACACAGTTGGATCCTATTGGATTGAGCAGGCAAGTCCTGGGGAACCAAAGGGGGTTAGGATTAAAGGTGGAATATCTAAAAAGTAACCAACCAAAATACTGTTAAAAAGCTTACTTGCTGCCATTTTGAAGAACATTATAAAAGAATGTAATGTTCAAAGGGGCATCTCAGAGACGCACATTTGGACATTTCTGCAAATAGTGCGCGCAAGTGATACATGTATTACCTTATTTTGGTGATGTTTCTTTTGGGTCAATATCAGACTTACAGATTTTCCACAGTGTCAGTTGAAACGTTGTAACTTATATGACCATACAGATCATGTACGTAACATGCAGTGTAAAAGAATTGTTGCATACATATCCAACATACAATCAGTTACCACCATGTTAGAAATTGGGTGTGTTGAGTGCTCTAGACAAATGTGATGTGATCTGGGAAAATTAACGTTCACATCGTGAAATTTGTTTTTCTAAAGTTATAGAAAACGTACAATCACAATAAAACAGTTTTGAATACAATGAAGTGTTATTGTTTATTTGATGTATAATCACCACCATGACAAATTTCACCGAGTGAAGAGTTTTCCCAGTGCAAAACCTGTGCTGTGACAGAAGAATACTTTTGAACACGTCTCCATCATGCTGCATTTGCAGAATACAAAGGCCCTCAGTTGACTTCCATTTCATCATCATCAGACATTCAGAATACATACATTTCATTACATTTTTTTATTTTTTAATTGCAGCTGGATACAATGGAAAAAGGCCAGAATACATTCTTCTCATTGGAATACGGCATTCGAGAGGCCCTACCATCCATATCTGATGGCCACTTAGAGAATCTATATTGTCAGTGCTGAATGCACTTGGAGTAGAGAGTGAGGACGATTTGCAGTTTGTTGAAGTCTCCGACCTAAACGACCTCCCTCTTGTCAAGGCTAGAAAAGTCGTCCAGTATTGGAAGAGTAAAGGTACATGTATGCATTTGCCAGTATTTTAAATTTAACACACACACCAACTGCTAAACATTTTCAAACTCACTGATAAACAATAGTATAGAAAATCTCACTGAAAATGTTATTCATTCTTTAAACTTTACTCTTCCCAAGTGCAATCTGAAAATCCCAGAGGAGACATTGTGATGTTGCAGGTACTAAGCTGGTCAGAGTTGTATTCAAGTCCAGCAAGTCCATCACAAGTCTTTAGTCTCAATTCAAGTCACTAGCTATTTAAATGAAGTGCATTCCTTTGTCATTGTTTAATCACTTGCGGCTGGCTTTGTGAAAGGACTTGCAGGGACTCAAATAAGCCTGCACTTCAAAATCTCACTGTTTATACTGGTCATGTACTCATCTAATATGTTCATATTAGTCTTCCAGGTTTGGTTTGTTGTGGGAAAATAATCCATTTATAAAGCTTGAACAGCTATACAGTACATGTAATCTTAGTTTTGTTGTAGCTTATCTCCAAACAGACTTGATCAGTCTGGATTGGTCTGTATTATGGTCATATTCACTGTCCTTGATGAGTTGAATACGCTTTAATGATGCATTTAATATATGGAGGCATACATTCCACAGGGGTGTGAAATCTTGGCTTTTAAGCTGATTTCAGCTTTTTGTTTATAATTGTTTTGGGTTTCAGCCTTTTCTCTTACTTGCTGTGTACAAAAGTATAAGAGATTTCCAAAGTTCAGCTTCTTTACACCTTTTTTCAGCTATTTTCAGGTGTTGTCAGCTTTTTTTTATCAGTGGACACTCACACCCCTGATTCCAACCAAAAACATGGTGACTTTTCAGTGTTATACACTGGTTGGATGATTTTCATAATTGCACACAGTGAATGAGATGAGAATCTTGTTTGCTTGAAGATTAATTTAGAATTACACTCAAGGGTCCTGTGGTTTTAGGATAATTAACAATATACATGCAGGTCAGGTAATATACATGCAGGTCAGGTAATTCTAAACACACTATTTTTGTGGTTGGTATAGATGTTTCTGTCTCTGATGAGCACCGTGAAAGCCACACAGATCAAGGACATGGGCCTGCAGCTTCAGCTTCACAACCACAGAGACAGGGGACTTCAACTTCTGCATTAGAGGATGGAGACGGCAAACGTTTAGTAAACGTTAGTTTGCCAGATATGCAGTGTCAGGTCAACTCGCCCCCTGGCCGACTCGCCCCCTGGCCGACTCGCCCCCTGGCCGACTCGCCCCCTGGCCGACTCGCCCCCTGGCCGATCTCGCCCCCTGGCCGATCTCGCCCCCTGGCCGATCTCGCCCCCTGGCCGATCTCGCCCCCTGGCCGATCTCGCCCCCTGGCCGATCTCGCCCCCTGGCCGATCTCGCCCCCTGGCCGATCTCGCCCCCTGGCCGATCTCGCCCCCTGGCCGATCTCGCCCCCTGGCCGATCTCGCCCCCTGGCCGATCTCGCCCCCTGGCCGATCTCGCCCCCTGGCCGATCTCGCCCCCTGGCCGATCTCGCCCCCTGGCCGATCTCGCCCCCTGGCCGATCTCGCCCCCTGGCCGATCTCGCCCCCTGGCCGATCTCGCCCCCTGGCCGATCTCGCCCCCTGGCCGATCTCGCCCCCTGGCCGATCTCGCCCCCTGGCCGATCTCGCCCCCTGGCCGATCTCGCCCCCTGGCCGATCTCGCCCCCTGGCCGATCTCGCCCCCTGGCCGATCTCGCCCCCTGGCCGATCTCGCCCCCTGGCCGATCTCGCCCCCTGGCCGATCTCGCCCCCTGGCCGATCTCGCCCCCTGGCCGATCTCGCCCCCTGGCCGATCTCGCCCCCTGGCCGATCTCGCCCCCGGGGATCTGTATCTTGTTTTTTTTCTGGGTGTTGCGCATGCGCAATGACAATGTGTAATTTGAGAAGCACGCACAGATTGCGTTTCCTTTGTGTCACGTCAGATGTTTCCTTTGTGTCAGATGTCGGCTATTGTAATGTATACGTGCAGCTCTCCTTTGCTAGCACGCACGTGTTTGTGCTAGTTGTCGACTTTTCTGCATCAGGCATTGTTGGAAGTGGTTCGTTCCCATGTGCATGAACGACTTTACCTTTGCGCCGCCTTTTGTTAAGGAAAGAAACATTGTATTGTTCTACGCTGAACAGCCGGATTGTGAGGTTGTTGACGACGAGAGACGGATTTAACGGCCGCACTGCACCAAATTCTTCGGCCAGAACATGGAAAAGATTCTGGAAGAATTTGGGTTAGGAGTAGTGAATGCTTTTCTGGCAAACAATGTAAGTGTTTTTGTTTATATTCTTATTTTGAAAGTTCAACACATTGTACGTAATCAAAGGGTCTTGGGCAGGCGCCGGGTTTTTTCTTGGGGGGGGGGGGCCCTCACAGTTTTGTCTAGCCTCCCACACACCCAAAACAAATGCAATGAAAAGTACATGCTGGCAAATAGATATACTGGATCTGCGAAAGTTCGAAGTTGACGTCACGTGCGAAGGGTCTAGCCACCCTAAAATATTGGCTCTAGAGCCGCGCCTGATGGTCTTGGCCTGTGGGCCCTTTACATGCAGGAATATTAGTAGCGTGGCCTGGCCAATTTAGTTTAGAGAAAACCAACCGACGCATTCCAAGTTTATTACTGTTTATTGTGAGCCCCAAAACCACAGGTAGGGGAGACTGGGGTTAGTTGGAACGATTTTCACAAAAATGCATATATTTTACAAACGCTTTTAACCAAGAAACTATAGCAGTTTAGGCATACACATATAGGCTGCAAATGAAGCCTTTAATTTTGTTAGACCGTTGATGGTTACTTGAATGATGTACTATGTCAAGGTATAAAGTAAGTTGGAACATGGTATGCGGTTACTTAGAAAGTATATTACAATGACTTTAACAACTACATTTAGTATTTGAGTTCAGGTGAAATATATTTTTCAAGCACTAGAGCCTATATGCCACGCACCCAGCATGTAAACCAAAAATAACCGAAAAAGATATGCAAGAAGCTTTACAGGTTGTAGTCCCGCCTTGCCAATTTCTTGGTTCACTTTGAAACTCTATGAAAGGGTTAAGATTTGTTTAACCGTTCAAAAAATGTGATATTACAAAAAAAGTGATTCCTTTTTCCTGTGCATTTTGGTTTCCTTTAAATACTTCACCATACATGTACGTATGTCTTTCTCTTAAATCAAATGAAAGTTATATTTTCTTTCAAAAATGACTATTTTTAGAGTCTTGCATCTTGGCTGCTGCTACATGTAACAGTTTGAACTTGTTTCCGAATGATAGCACATCTCGCACAGCCCGCTCCGTAACATCCGGTGGGGTCTTGCCACGTGCAGTTTTGCATTCATAGGCCCACAGCATCTTGATTGCTGAAGATGAACTAAAATAACAATGTATTAAAAGGTTTGTGGAAAACGAACGATTGAAGCACAGGAGTAGCCAAATAGCCATCTATGTTTTGCTTATTTAAATAATGTGACAACAGATCTAGGTCTACAGTTATTATTTGCAGTAGGCCTACAGCTAACTTTATGGTGCACAAACAGTTGGAAAATACTTTATTAGAACCTTCACCGAAAAAGCACTTTTTTTCATACATGAAAGGTTTTTGTGTAATTAAAGACACAAACGTATATTTACAAGCCACGATTAAAGTCGATTATAATCGGTAAAGGCTAAAATAAAATTAAACCAACACAAATGCGCACTTAGCGCAGATGTCTGGAAATGTATACATTTTGAGATCGCAAACTAAGGGCCTGTCTTGAAAATCATGAAATGTATCAATCTCGGTGCGCAGGCTATTCTGACCCGCTCGCGAAGTGTATGCACTAGCGTGGGAACAGGCGTGGCCCCGTTTCACCCGTCACGTTCGGGCGCTTTCACAACCCTCCCTCCCTAGCCCTCGGCACTCATATAAATGTGACAAACGATAAAACATGTACAACACAATTAACAAAGTAAAATGAAGCTAGTGGTTGCATGGTTGGGCTTTCTCAAGTCCGGGTATAGCCCAGTGCCTAAGAATATTGGTTGGATGGGTTGGGCTGGCACTTGAAATCCAAAGGCATGAATCTGCAGGGCCTGGAAGAGTATTGGTTGGTAGGTTTGGGCTTGAAATTGACATAAATTGACATTCACTTGCATGTACTCAGGACCTGGGGCCAATTTCATAGAGCTTAAGCACAACATTTGCTTAAGCACAAAAAAAACATTGCTTAGTAAAATCAGGTTACTAGCCAAAACTCCATGTGATTGTCATGCTAAGCAAACAACAGCTAAATACCACTCACAAGCAGCCCTATACATCACGTAGAATTTTGGCTGGTAACCTGATTTCACTAAGCAAGGTTTTTTGTGCTTAAGCAGATTTTGTGCTTAAGCAGCTCTATGAAATTGGCCCCTGGTTGAGTATTGGTTGGTTGGTTTGGGCTTGAATTTGACATTATTGCAGGTACCTGTACCTGGCCAGTCAGCGCGCAGCCCACTGAAAAGTGCTTCCGTTTGTTTTTTACGTATGCACGTTTCGATCAGCCTATGCATACATAATGAGCTCGGAGGACTTTTTTTTAAAAGCTTGTAACGTAAAAAGTTTGGAGTATTATTCTTATTTTATTGGATTTACATGGCCAAAAGATATGAAGTTTTCATCGTAAAGAGAAATAATGTAGATTGTGGTTTATACATTACGTGAAATTTTACTGCAAAAAACTGTTGCGTCTTGGTGGAAAGTAAACCCTTAGAAATAGTCTTCAAACGTTGTCTCATATGTCTGCCGTAGAAATAAATTACATACGTATCGATAGAGAAAGTATTCCTTCAACACATGATCACGTATTTTACGCTTCAAATATTACGAAATAGTCAAGAGCAGTCAAAATGTTCACTCTCTGCTCTCCAAAGAGTAACGGAACACGAGTTTTAGCGTTCTTCTCCGTCTTCCACAAAGCGCAACGGTGGTTGGTCAACTGACGGTTCGACGTCATCATCCGTGAATATCAGCCAATCACGTACTGCCATACAGCCCACAAGGCAACGGAATCAAGTCTGACTCCCTGACTCTCTATATAGGAACCAACGCAAAACTTGGCCACATGGAGCAACCACACGATTGTAAGAATGCGGATGGTGGTGTTTTTTTCGGAGTTCGTTTGCCGACAGTTCGAGCAAATTCTCGCGTGATGGAAACACACAAATCATGACAGATTTTGCAGACAATAATAATAATTCTACAAAGCCAAAGGCCTTTTCACCGGGTGATTTTCTTAAGAAATCGATGCCCCCAAATTAATTTGGAAAAAAATCGGAAAGCGTTCCATACATACACGGACAACACTTGACACCCTGTGCACAAACACTATGAGAATGCTTTGAAAAATTCTAAGTGTTTTCTAAGTAAAGGCTTCTATTTTCTCACTGATAAATTGGACTTTTAAGGACATGCCATTGCTTTTCATGGTTAGTTGTAGATCACCGTAGGTAAAAATAAGTGTTGATCGTGTATGGAACTCTTCTCGGGATGGGATAAACTTTCATACTATATTACCCCAAAAAAGAGTTCATTTTGTAATCTTATTTATTTACTCATTTCGATAAAGGAGTGAGGTTCTTAAAAATATCTGCATTTTCTAGTATCGACGCAACACTTAAAACATTCACTGAGTCTTTCTTCTTCTTTGGCAATACAACAATGTATTTTTTATTTCAACAGTTTACATTCAACTTCATGTTACAGCTAGCACACTTTGTTACTGATAGAAACAAATTAAAACAAAAACATACTCAACTAAATAAATCATAGCACCTGAGATTTTCTGTAAAAAACTCAACTGAGATATAAAAAATAATGCACTTTAAATGTCACCGCTAGTACATGTAAATATCACAATCTACACAACAAAAGAAACAAAAAAAAGTTAAACATACAATATACAAGTGACAAGAACCCGTTATTGCATAGATGTACTCGTACGTTTTGGCAATCGTTGGTAAATACTACAGTACAATGTTCCCTGTCTGCATGGGGAACAGAACCATTGTTCATATATAAATAAATATTTGTTGAATACAGGAATGGTCAACATTTTACCCGTGTGTGTCATCGGTTCCACTTGGTTAATGTAAAATAAAATGTATATGGTTTAAAATATATAGAAGTAAAATATACAAAATAAAATATATTCAGGCAAGGAACAGATCTGGCAACTGCCTAATAAGTTTAACAAAACAATGGAATGTAACTGAAATTAATGCATACAGATGTTGAGGGTATTGAGTACTTCTACAAATAAAACAATTACTACTTTGTGTTTTCTGTCATAAAATAAATTAAAACTGGGTAATGAAAACATCAAAACCATTTGATTTAAAAAGTAGAGATCCTCATTCTGTAAGGCAAGTTACTGACTCTAAATAATGTAAAAAACTTTATATTTAGTTAAAACGCCCATGTTCATGTATAAAACATTTTTAAAAAAAGGTTTATATCTTTGTTTTTTTCAAAAGGCACAATATGATGTATGCCAAAAGAAAAGCATCAGCTGCAAAACAGGGTGATTAAAAAAAAAGGTTACCCGGTATTGAGATTAATGGTTGTTTCCCAAAATCAAGATTTCTTTTGATTCAACATTAAACTGCGTATTAAAAATGTGCTCCTTAGCATCAATTTCAGTGAATCTTTCTTTACGATGTGTGGGAGAATATGCTCGTTTTAATACGCAGTTCAATGTTGAATAAAATAATCGTGATTTTGGGAAAAAATTATTATTCTCAATAACCTTCTTTTTGACTCGCCCTGTAAAATATTTATTAAAAAATGAAATCATAACATTCCCATGAAAGCATCTTCCTCAGTCTCATCAATGAGGGATGTGTTTTCCTCAAACTGCCTCTCATCTGCTATTGCATCATCACTTAAAATAAAACCAATATCAGCACTTACAAATGAATCATTACTTTCAACACTATTTTCACTTGTGGTAGAACTACTGTCACTGATAATCTCGTCAAATTCATCTCGTACAGAGCTTTCTTCTTCATGTTCATTAATGACCGTGACTGTTATGTTCTGGCAGTCCTTACAAGAACACCCCGGCCCACATGAACGGCTAGCCTTTTTACAGGCACAGACCTTTGTACGGCAGAAACTTTTTGAACAAGAACAACCTCTTGTTAAAAACTTTACATTAGAGCGGATAGTTTGTACATTCTCATCTGTATCCCATACCACTTCCAAAGTAAAAGGTTCGTTTATAACTTTCCAACCAAACTTTGAAACATCAGGGTACATGAAAATTGGCATCAGAGCTTGACCCCACACTGTGCTGACCCAACAAGATCTGAGCCAGTGGAAGCGAAGGGCAGCATCAGATGGAAGTAGCTCATCTTCATAGGTACCCTTCCAAGTAGCCTTCCTAATTACTTCCACAAATTTTGAATGTTGGGTGTATATTGATTGAGTATCTAAGCTTCGATAAAGTTCAACTGGAGAAGTGTACTTGTGAAGACAACTTCTGTAAGCTGAAAAATACACACATCCCACCAAACGATAAAAAGCCAATAAACCTTGTTCAAAATTGTTTTGGGTGTCTGTATTTGATAACTGTCCAGGTACATCGCCATCCGAGTTCCCACAGATGAAAGATGCATACTGGAAAAAAGTGTTGAAAAATGAACGCTTTCCTAAGCGAGCAAAGAAAGACACAAAGTCGCAGCCACTACAGATAAAGAGAACTTGAATGACTTTAGAAACATTACATCCACTCTCAACAAGAACAGCAAGGTCGGGATCTCTAACAAGACAATCCTTCAGTTTGTTTAGATGGAGGAACTTTGTGTCGCCTGGCTTAGCACGAAACTGAATAATAATGCTTTTATCAAATATCGGTAATGGAAGACCAATCATGGCGATATCTCTATCAATAGAATAAATGTGCACAATGGAGCAAAGTGAGTCCTTGACATGCAGCCACATTTGGGTGTCAGACTCTTCATGGTTATTCAACATGTATGGTGTCTGCTCATTCATGGTAATCATAATGCCAGTGAACTCAGAATTTGCAGTAAATCCACCAGAAGTTACAAACCGCTGTTCAGAGTGGGTTAGGAAACCAGGTACTATCTTTACAAATCTATTAGATATGTAGCTGCACAGGAGCCTTTTATTCTGTCTATTTTTGAGAAATGTCATCCACTTGGTACCAGGAAGCTTAGTGTTGTCTTGTATGTCATCGTATGGCTCAAGGTCTGTTTGTGGTTTACCATCTCTTCTACCCCGTTCGATCAATTTAGGGGACGTACCCTGTGTATCTACTTGATCAAATAAGATTCGCACGTCAGAGTAGCCTTTTTTGAAAAATTGCTTCACCCAACGAAAACATAACATATCAGCATATTCAGAGAAGGTTTTTTGATAACTTAGTGG
The DNA here is from genome assembly GCF_015706575.1 of Patiria miniata. NCBI lineage: Eukaryota > Metazoa > Echinodermata > Asteroidea > Valvatida > Asterinidae > Patiria > Patiria miniata. Next base: position 824,264 of record NW_024037065.1, on the reverse strand, counting down.
TGATGTATATATTATGTTCATACCCTCAGCTATCAATACTACCTTATCGCTTTCTGAAATTGACAGAGCACTGCTGATAATATTGCCACTGTAACGTTTGTTTAGCATGTCATATAGCACTGATTTAGAACCCTTATATGGCAAGCCTTCAGCAGTGCAAATTGATCTGGGTGTTTCTAAAAATTGGCACAATTTTCCAATTGGCTGTTTTGTCTCTTGTGAATGAGCTATGGTACGTTTGTAGCACATGGTTATTAAGCGTTTTTCTTTTTCAATGTAATTTACACTTCTTTTTGTGATTTTTTTGGGTGTGAAAGTTTGCAAATTTTTCTTCCGGATTTTCGGCTTCTCCACGCTAGAGTCTTTCAAAATGTTGGATTGAACGTACAGATCAAATGATTCTTTTCCAATATCTCTGAAATTAAGAAGATTGAATTGCTGGAGCTTGGAAGCCTCCTTATTCGAAAATGCTTGAAACAAAACCGGTGACTGACCTGAATCGAAAACACCACTCTCTTGTATTTTGTTGAAGTACAATTTGGTATTGGCAAGTTCATGTGCAATGACAGATGGTAGCAGGTCACGTTGATATGTTTGACATTTCACATCACTAAATTGGTTTTCAAAGTTATTTATCAACTTTGACTGGTACTCCAATGTTTGACAAACTTTATCCATGTCTGTTGGGAGACTATGTGAAAGTGCATTCTTGCAGTCTTTGTTTATAAGCATCTCGTGTGCTTCATCAATTGCGACATTTGAAAATGAAAATCCTTCAATACTAGACACAAATGCCCCTCTTTCAAAGTGCTCTAGTACTGGTTTTGGTAGGGCATGCATTTGACTTAAATGGAGAGGAATGAGACGGGAATAATTATGTCGATCAAAGGCATGGAAAAGATGACCCATGCTTTTCAAAGCAGCTAATCTACCATTCCAATTGCCTTGACGAATTGCCAGAAAAAGCTGTACGTATGAAAAACAATCATGTCTTAAGAACCTTTGCCAAAATCTGAATGTTTCATATTTCTCACACATTTCTTTGCAGAAAATGTCAAAGTCCGCTAGCAGTACATGAATACTGAAACTTTCATTCTCAACATCATTTGGGGTTTCCGTCTTTTTGTGTAACCCTTCTCGTTTAATGATGTCGCATAAAGAACTTATAATTTCTTCATTAGTCAATGACGAGTGAGAAGTGTGACACTGTTCATGTCTGTGGTCAAGGAAGACTTTAAACTGATAAGCATAAATGGCCTCATACACTTGCATTATGAACCGGTGTGTCATCCTAAAACTTCCACAATTTTGAAGCTTTTGCAAGGTACCTTGCTTGTGTGTCTGTTTGGCAACCTCTTTGAGACCAGCATCCCAATAGATTTTCATTAGGACTTCCTGGAAATTTTTAAGCAAATGCCAATCCCCAAGATAAGGAATTACCCATCCGAGTGAATCCCCATATTCATATTTGATCTCTGAGAGCAACTTTACAGTGGCACCATCACCTGCAATCACCAAGTGATTGATGTGTTTACCAACATCAAATGATGTGTACAGCATTCCAAGCATTTTCTTTAGCGTTTCAGCACAATCTGCCTTATCATTCAAAACATACATATAATTGAAACTAGATTTTTCACAGAAAGGCTCTGTGGATAGAGCCAATTTGCATTTCAAGCCAGGAACACTTTCCTTGACCTTTTCTGATATACTTGGAAATCGTTGAACTACATATGTGAAGAGCTCTTGTCCAAGGACTAAAGTTTCAGTTTGTTCCACATTGGCAAGATTAAATGTATTACGTGACAACTGATTGAATAGGAAAGTTTTGAAAACTGGCGCTTCAAGTTCAGATGCCTTGGGAATGAGTAACTCCGAGAACTCCTTGCTCACATTTCTCCTCGTCGAAGGTTTACGCAACTTGTGTCTAACTGGAGACGTCAAATGCCAAGAAGACATGTTCTGATTGTCACAGCCACTCAAGGCTTGAAATTGGAAATCAGCAGGTAATGTATGTTCAATGTTTTCCACAATAACATCATCATTACTACTGAAATAATGAAGTAAACTCAACTGTTCCCCAAAGCTTGAACCACATGTACTTGTTTGTGTATTGGAAAATATACAACCATCTGCTATTGCAACCTCATTAAAGAGATCAGTTTGACCTATCTTGCAAGATTCCATCATTAACAAATCAAAGTGCCCACATAAAGTCACTTGGCTAGGAGTGTAAAAAATGCAAATGTGATTGCTGTTTGCGATACATGATGAATCTGTGGGATACTTTGCAATCATTTTTAATCCAATTTCTGTTTTCTGGTATACTTGGATTATGGTCTGCAAAGCATATGAAACTGCACAAATTTCAAGATGTCCTGCATATGTGCCCTTTTTCCTGTTATCCCTCACACGATCTGCAAAGTTTGAATAGCATGTATGCCTATCGACCTCTAGAAGATGTTGCTTGACTATATCAGGTAACATCTCCAAAATTTCAATGTGCAAGTCTAGAATGTCACATACACCTTTTCTGATCAAGCCTGACAGCATATCTTCTTGTTGCTGGTTACGTCTTTCGATTGGTATCCCAAAAGAATTTCGTTTACAGTTTAACAACTGATTATCACCAAACACTGCAATACAACGATACAGGCAAGCTCCATCCCCAAATATGTTGATAGTTTCAAACTGAGAGGAATCTCTCACCAATGTTTCAATACTTGACAATGCTTCTGATGGTTTTGGCTGTTGAGACATTATTGAAGTTCCGTGCCAACTTCTAGGCTGACCATGGGAGCCAACTGCCGCATATGGAGCTAAAACATCGATATTATCCACTGATATAATGGTAAATACTGATTTACTCGAAAATGAAATTGCACTTCTTGTTAATTTTTGCTGTTTGACTTCCTCTAAAAATCTATCCAGAGTGTCCCGGGAAACACAAAATCCTGTTCGATTAGCCAATCGGAGCAATTTTGATGAATGAGATAAGCGCTGTATACAGTTTGCTAAAACTATGTGAAATGGATAGTTGTTCCCCTCATTCAGAATAAAATGCATCAAGAGAATAACGTTGATGCGTCTGTTCAAGCGCACTTTTGCATTGCTCCCAGGGCCTTTTGATAACAAGTACGAGTCAGTGGGGAAATTTCCTACATGTTTCTGTTCTTCCTCACTCATTGTTAAATAACAAATCAAATTGAAAACAACAGGATCCATCATGCCCAATAACTCTTCATATTTGAAGTCAACAACACTCAATATGTTGCACTTATAAAACTCTGTTATTCTCTTTGATTGTACCTTCAGCCTGGCATAAACTTCTGGGAGAATGCACTTCAATGACTTGACCAGGTTTTCATTAGAGTGGCCCTTGAACACACCTGAAATTGATTCATCTGACAACGATTGAGTGCTGTACTCACTCTTTTGATCTTCCATTTTTAGCCGTTGTAAACGACTGTTTGCCAAGAATTGGTGTAAGGCTTTTTTAAGATCAATATGATTATGCAGAACAAGAGTACTGTGTTTGGTTCCATCTAACCGATGAACATCAAGTGAATCACCAAAGGTACATTTCAAAGAAATTAATAGCCATCGAGCTGTACGCAAACAAAAATTTATGTCAATATCTTTAATGCCCGTCAAAACTGCTTTGACATTCTCTGTATACATTTCATATAAGTCGGCCAACAGCATGGGTTTATGCTCCAAGAAAGAGTCAATAACATAAATAGATACTTTGAGCAGGCATTGTTGTGTTATCCCAGTTTCTTCAGTGACATTGCAGGTACTTATATTTTGGAGGAAAGATGCTTTCATGTCCTGTAACGACTGTAATGCCGTTACTTTTACAAAAACTAAATCGTAGCACGATTGACAAAGATAATCAGTATTTGACAAACAGCAATCGCTTGTAAAATTTTTGTTGCAACACCGAGTCCACCTTCCATAGATGAACAACTATACCTCTTCCCGTGCCGTACAATCCCATAACAACCCCCACATTTTCCTTCATACCTGAACTTCCACAAGGAATTGTAATGTATTTTACAAAGAGGGACGTCCATGGACTCGGTTGTTGCATTGACAGAAAAACAAGTATTAAATATTTCTTCAGGGCAGTTCATGTTGTGTGAAGAAGTTGCATTGCACTTACCAAAATCTTCAAGAGCACAAGGCAACCTTTTTTTCTTTCTTGATTTTTCTGGTGTATATTGCGGATTCTTTAGTTTTTTTGTAACAGAAATTTTACAAGCTTTACAAATGATGTCAGTGTCACTTAATTTAGCATTTGTTTCCAACCATAATTTAACTTGCTCATTTTGTAATGAGGATACCTGTGTAAATGAAAATGCATCCCTGCCACACCTTGAACATTGCACTTTATCTGGCTGTCGACGTGGAAGGCGATCCCTCACTCTTTCCCTCACCCCTGCAATGGTGGAGTTGCTAGACTGACTCCTAACATCATGCAAGGCGGGACTGTCCATGCAACCTGCAACCGAAATGGGAATATATTATATTCTAAGTTACTTGGTCAAGATAAATAACTTTTTACAATGTACAAGTTACAACGATACCCAAAGAAGAAAAAGAGATATTCCTTTTCAAGTCATCTTGGAGGAGCCCCCAAACCAGTGGCGAAGCTGAGATTCTCACAAGGTTCTCACCTAGGTTTGAAAACCCCTTGAGAAATTCTCTACTTGGGTCGAAACGTGGGGCCACTAAAAAAAAAATTTTAAAAAGGAAATTTTATAGAATTTTTTTTTTTTAAAAGAAACACTTATAGGAGGCTCTAAAATAAAAACTGTTAAATTTTATACCTTTTTGTTATGTCTTTTCCTCTTCTTCCTCGCCCGGGCTAGCATCTTCATCCTCTTAATGCCATCGTTCTTCATCTGTATATATGGCGTTGGTGCTTGCGGAGGACGGACACCTGATGACTCGGGGGCAACCTTGCAGTACCTCATCTTCGTAGGAATACATAGGGGTTGAATGACAGGGACATGTAGGGTGTGAAGTGATGGACAGACCCCTTTACGTCCAACCAGCTTGAAGCCATCGGTGTCCACTATCATGCTTTTGAATTTGGGTTCCGGTGGAGGTGGGCGTGGACGTGGGCGTGGGGGTGGACGTGAAGGTGGACGTGAAGGTGGCCGTGAAGGTGGACGTGGACCCGGAGGCGTTGTTGGGGCTGAAGAAGCCAATGAAGATTTAGATTTCTTCGACTTCTTGATCTTCTTCTTCCTCACAAGAAGTAGCAGTTCCCTTGGAGTGAAGGGTGCAACAGAACAGCGGTTGAACCATGGTATGACTCTTACCAGTAGCGATGTGACCTTGTCTTGGATGACCTGTGACAACCTCTTGTTGCCTTCATGACTCGGATGAAGTCCATCAAAGGCAAACAAAGAGATAGACTGAAAGTCCTCTTCAAGATCAATAAATGTACAACCGTATTTTCTGCACAGCTTTGCAAGGTGTACATTCAAGGTGGAAGCCCTGTCATTTAGGTCATCAAAGTCCATGCGGGGCAAAACTCCATCCAACACAATTTTTGCAACTGGAAATGTTTCCTTCGCTAAACGAAGCAACTTTTCAAAGTTCTTCAAATCTCTGTGAAGAAAACTGTCACACAAATCGTTGGTGCCAATGTGAAGAACCACAACATGTGGCTTCATTCCACTACCAGTGCGACTTTTGTGAAGTTCTTGCAGGGTCGCTATCATCCGGGGCACTGTACAACCCGGCTTTGTAAGCACATCGGCTCGAAACCACTCACTGTCAAGATATTTTGGAAGATACCTCGTCAGTGAGTCCCCCAAGATGTTAACTCTGAAGAAGGGGAGGTCATCTTGACTGGTGGGCCTGTAGTGATGAAAATCAAAAGCAAACACAATAAAATTAAACATATGGATTTTGTTCATCCATCATGTACAAGTATGTTTATGTTGTGCCAAGGTAATTGCAAACAAACAAAAAATCCAAAAAAATAAAACTTCCCTTTCAATAATTATTGTTTCTCCACTCTAACGTAGCATTTCAGCTTATCACCACTATGAGTTCCATATATGATTAAAATAAATAATACAATATGCATTCCCACAACATGTACATAACATTTATTTAATGTACTTGAACTTGAATGATGTACATTAGTACATTAGACTCTTGGTAACTTAAAAAAAAATAATGAAGGAACATTTCAAACTATGTAACTTATGCACGCTTGATTTAATATTTTATAGCCACGCACTTCCAGTTCCATCATGTCCATGGTGCGGACAATGTCAACGGGGTAAAGTTTCAGGCTAAGAAAATACTAGACCATTGTAGACTGTGTCATGGTTACATGTAACTTGTACGTAAGACAATTTATTTATTTATGACGAGAGGCGGAGGAGAGCTACAAGTGCATGAAGTGTGGCAACTCACTTCGTGTTTACAACTAGTAACAAGACACAAATATAGTACATTTTTCCATGCTTTTAATTTCTAGACATCTAAATTTTGTGAAATTAAGTCTGTTGAAAGTGTGGTCTAACCATCAGGTCTAACTAAGTATGCCTACATCACACTAAAACCAAAATCAAAGTTTAAAAATGTTTTATCACGAAACTAGTTAAGCATACGCTATGCCGAGTAAACGACGACTTTTTACAATGTAAGAAAATACATGCAAAACAACACGGCGTGACGTCACACATATGGCCGATGCGTCGCTCAAAACACGAAATCTCGTAGTTTAGAAATGTAAAAATCGGATAAATGCTCCGACCCCGTAGAAACTGTATTGGTACGGAACGATGGCAAAAACCTCGATGTCACTGAATATCATCACCGTTTAAATGTATATTTTCGGAAACAGTCAGGAGCACTTAAAATTATGAGGCCTTACAACGATTGTATGAGAATTACAACCCACTTTGAAGGCCCTTTTTGATACAAAAAACTTGAAAAAACGGGTAAAAACGACTTTTATTTCATGCTTATAATCGTATTCGATGCACTTACCAATCCATGTCGGCTCAGCAGTGACCTACCGGGTTTCCCACAGCTTTTGCAGGGCTACTACTGAACACTCGTTTTTTCTCGCGAACTTCCAAAACGCGCGAGAGTTTTTTTTCCTGCAAACAAAACTTCGCTTGCGCCTCATTATAGCGTAGGCTGCGCGCTGACTGTGGCTGGATGAGTATTGGTTGGTTGGTTGGTTTGTGCGCGAATTAGGGGGATGTTGACGTGGGCCTGTATAATACGATGTAGACTGTATGGGTTTTTCCTCTGCGCAGGGCTTGGCCGTGCAGCTGGTGGCCAGGTTTTGTCTCGGGGCCATTCCCGGGGGCCGTGGGAGGCAGGAACCCCCGGGGGACCACGGAGGCTCTCGGCGGAGTAACAACCCGCCGAATGCTCGGCTGTCCCAACCTCAGCTTCGGGAGTACCCAGTGCAGTAATCAGAGACATGCAGGTTAAATTTATATGATCTTATTTCTTATTTGTCCACTAAATCACCCATTTGGCAAGCAGCCATTCATTACCTTTTAATACCTTGTTTGAATGCTGAAATTGGTTGGCGAGCTGCATAATAATTGGATAATAATTAAAAATTGATGGGAGAAGATTATTTGATACTATTTACTTTCTATGCACCGATTATGGGCAAATCGATAATAGTATGTATTTTTGATTGGATCACAATTTAAGAGTTGATTATAAAAATATATATTGATAGGCCTACGTACTATGTCTTTTGGATGGACCAATTATGGTCGATTATGGTGTGTACGGTTGCTTGATAATAATTTACGAATTGATTGGAGAATGGCGCCCTCATCAGAGAGAAATAAAAACTTGGAGATAAGGTCAATGAAATCGTAATCGTGTGTCTTTGTACAAATAGAGTCTAACTTTTATTCAAAGGGCACTTCATTCGTAATCATTATGTTAGAACATGTTCCAACTAGCCCCCATCGAAACATTCAACTAGCCCCAGTGGCCCATGTGACATTTACAAGCTTACAACGCAAAATAGGGACTACAATCATATCTTTTTAAACTTATTTTGTATAGCTCAGTATTAGAGCCTAAAATACTTAAAAACTGGTCACTCTTATTTATAAACAGTAAGATAATACAATTGTTTTGAATGGTGAAAAATTAAATCAGAAAGTGCACAAACAAACTTACCTTTCCCGTGGCACTGGTGCTGCAGACAATATGGTGGATAACTGTTGCTAAGGGACACCTCTAGACAGCAGCATTTCATAAAATGTATTCTAGCTGTGGAAGAAAATCTAAATGTTTCAACTTACACCGGGTTCCAACTAACCCCAGTCTTCCATATGCCTAAACTATAAACGCTCCTTCGTCATATTGACCCCGATAAGCATCCGAATATGCACAATTATTTTTTTCTGTTTGAAAATAAACCTGTTTAAGTTCCAATTGAATTTCTGTCTAGTTAATTTTGACCCAAAAAAGTGTTATTTGAATGCTATTTAGTTTTCCTTGTTTGTTTGTTTGTTTGTCTGTCTTTAATAGATCTTTATTTGTTGACTTGACCTGCATTGTTGATTTGTTGACTTCACCAGGATTATTGATTTCTTGACTTGATTGAGATTGTTGATTTCTTGACTTGACCGGGATTGTTGATTTCTTGACTTGACCGGGATTGTTGATTTCTTGACTTTTGTATACTTCTGTTGCTCGGGATTGCGCCTTTACACGTTTTTGCCTGCCTTAGCTCGCCGATACAAACTTGTTTAGACATCCTAGATGCAAATCTAGCTGAAGTATCATTGTGCACATATGTAAATGCAGAGTATCGACCAGGCCTTATCACAAGTTTTATATATTGAGAGAAAAATTATATATCTTCACAGTTATATTTGTTGATATTATGGACCCGAACTCTAAAAGAAATTCGTTGAATGGCACAAGAATGGTGTTTTGGGGGGTCCATATCTTTAAAATGAATACATTTTTGATCGCATAATCTGATCATATGGCTACAAATTAGTAGATGGCTTTCATATTTTACTTCATTGAATGGCATGCTAATACGTGGACAATATTAATTAGACACACAAATATCTAAGCATATATTTTATACAATTTATTCATTATTATGGTCACAGAATTCATAGTCGTTTCCATTGTTTGTGTGTTACTTTTTTTGGATATCTGTAATCTTTTGGCTATTCTTGTGCCAATTTCTTGTGCTCTTGTGAATTTCCCGTTTTTCAGTGTAGTCCAAAATGAAAAGATAATTCCAAGATGGGATAATTGAAATAGTGTTTTCCCTCGCCTTCAAAACTCATCACTGACAGCTTTAATTAGTTTTCTTGACTACTGGGAAATGTATTCTTTCTAATGTTGTTGATGCTAAGTTAAAGCCCTTCTTTCGTTTGCAACAGTTCATCAGATATTACTGCTTCATCTTCCAACATTCTTTGATTTTTCCCCCAGGTTGGACCTTTGGAAGCTATCAAGCTATCTGATCCATAATTTGAAGAGCTCGGGGTCACCAAAATAGGGGATCAGGTCCGAATTAAACAGAGATGCAGGGAGGAGGTTGAAAGTATGTGCATTTACATGTGTCGGTTTATTTTTTATGCTTATCAATATTACATTTATGAGTTGAAAACCACAATGTTTGGGGGTTCTTTAAATTTATAGTAAATCCTTCGTAAGTTGTGCACTATTATCGTTTCAATAAAACAAATAAATAAAACAAATCTAACCCAAATTTGATTTTAAGTATTAAAGAAACAAACATGTAAAGCTCTCCAATGTTTCTATTCAATTTTAGATGATATTTTTTTTTTTATTTTTAGCGGAAAAGTAAAATTTCCAAAACTCTATATTAAAAAGTTTATTCTATGAAATCAGTAAAATAAAAGTTTATGATACAAATGTATACGCATATACTGCTCTTCCCATAAACATAAAATTGAAATACAATTCGGAATTTTGTTTTTGTATTGATTGTTTAAATTGCTAAGGCCAAAATTAGAAAACAAAATGACATGAGTTTTGATTATTGTTGTATTATTTTGTAATGTCTATTGTGCCCAACCCCTAATTATGAATAGTGTCCCCGCACCCGAAAGAGTAAGTTTTTTCAAAGTTGTTTATTTTAATGTAATTTGAACGTTAAATTGATCAACGAATTGCAAAAAGTCTTGATAAATGAATTAAATAAAAAAATTATTGAACGCCCCGCCCACAAAAAGTTCAGATAAATGGCTTTTCAATTGTGCATTGTTCATTTTTGCCGAAAAACAATACTCTGAAAATACTCTTGTGGGGGTAAGAAAAAATGGCATCAAGTTTGTGTTTGCTTTCAAGTGTTTCGTTAACAATCCCTGCAATTTTCTTGCATATGGGACATGATTGTTTACCACAAGAAAAGAGAGAAATAACTTGTTTTTAACAGTTGATATCGATTGAGATCCATGGTAACTCGGGGGGTAGTATTTGAAATAAGCCAGTATTTGCAAACGCTGATCGGCCGACCAGCGTTTGAAATTCATATACAAATACCACTTTACTTGAAAGCCACAACTTTACAGGATGCTTTAGACTGTCATTCACTAACACTCAAGTAAGGTATTTCATAATAATTATGTTTTTATGTTTGTAAATGTTGTTTATTCCCCTTTAATTGTTTAGAGAGCACAAGAACGTCACCTGTTGTTCAAAAATTGAAGGACATGGTCAAGACAAGACGGCTGAAGAAGACTGAAGCAGAGCCACAAAAACAGTCCAAACCCCTAACCAGACGAATCCACGTTGGCTGGAAGCACGAAAAAGGAAGCAGGCACTTGCAGCAAGTCACCGCCGGTCGTGGTGGGGGCTCGTATCCTCTGGATATCGATCCCTCCACCTTCATAAAAGACATCGAAGCACAGATCTGCGGGCTGTTTTTTCCAGATGGAAAAAAATGCAGCACAGAATCTGCTGCTGGAGAACTACAACAAAGCATTGGCAACTTTTAGTGGTAAAACATTGATCGACTTCGGTTAGGAAGAAACGTCAACTTTGGCCGACCTATTTGAGGTTTTGAAATCCAGTCCGGTCAGGATTTACCTCCAAACAACAATCAAAACTAAAGTACGTTATCATTTTTAGAATTTTGTTTAACACATGCAGCTGCATTGCATTGAGTCATTGCAGTAATCTCGATAAACATTTTTTATAAATATTAGAAATATATTATAAACGTACAATGTTGTACTTAGTGATATTACATTCAAGCCACAAAACCTATTTGACCACAAGACATTCTGCCTGTTTTGTATAACCTACGAGAGGAAGATGACTTCGAAGATGAAAGTGACGACGAAAGTCTACCTCCAATTGGCATTCACGCCTCTGATCATCCGGTTCGTCTTTCAGTGTCATATTTTCCCTGGAACTTAGCTTTTTTTTTTGGTAGGGTTGAAACATCGATAATTATTCGATTTTGAATTTTACTAGTCATTTTATTATAGTTGTCTCAAGGAACAATTTGACTAAGTTTCAAGGCAAAATCTTGTTTACTTTCTTAATTATTGTAAACAAACAATTGACAAAAAGCCTGAAATCAGACATTTTCATTTTTATGAAGTGTTAACAAGTGTAAAATGTTCTCACGAAGTGACAAAAAGTCACCTCGTGAGCAGGGCCGGAGGAATTACACATTGGTTTACACGCGGCAGGATGGGAGCATACACGCGCGTGCGAACGATGTTGAAAAAGAACAGACGCGCGTGCTCACCCATCGTATGACGCGCAAAAGTAACAAAATGTCGTCAAAAGTACAAATAAGTAAAGCCTCCGCGATTCATGTTCCCACGAAGTGACAAAGAGTCAGCTCGTGAGCAGGGCCAGAACAAATAAATTATACAATGGTCTACACGCGGCAGGATGGGAGCATACACGCGCGCGCGAACGATGTTGAAAAAGAACACACGCGCCCTCGCTCAACTGTCGTGACGCGCAAAATTAACAAGTTTGTAGCGTCGAAAAAGTACAAAATAAGTAAAGTCTCCGTGATTCATGATCCCACGAAGTGACAAAAACTGTGTACAAAGTAATTGGTAAAATATGGTACCCAAAATATTGGTGTTCTCACGAAGTGCAAAAAAGGTTTATTAATGAATTACTGTTTAATTACCAACTATTTCTAACAAACAATATGAATTACAAAGAGCAAATCATATCCTATCGGACAATGCAAAAACTTCCGAATTCTGTTACTGCAAAGTGGTCGACAATGTCTTTTAAAAAAATGAAGAACTTCAAATGCGATTATCTCAGATTGAACTTTTGTCCACAAGGTGCGGCGTGCTATACTCGCGAAGGAAGGACGTCTTGAAACTAAGACTAATCCACACAACTTATTCCGTGGCTCGTGCCCTGCGCAACGTAGCACACGCTGCACTGATAGATGAAACATTGCCGGTGTAGCGTGAATTTAGGTTTCTATAAAATTCAGACTCATTGGTAATACCACGCATGCGTAAATATGATAATTAAGAGAGTGTCCGGTCACATGAGAATTAACCAATAATAGGGAAAAGGGGTCCGATTTTCAGAGTAGTCGGATTTTCATGTGACACCGGTTTGCCGCGGTGTACATGTGTTGAGATAGAGGTTGGTTGGTGGCGCGAAAAATACTACGTTGACGTTGCTCAGCTGTACATACACTCAGTTGCTCTCCATGTTTGTAAATTGTATTTCACAAAGTACGAACTACGATACCGCTAAAATTTAAGCATAATTCAGTTCCTGAGTTAGACTGACTGTCCATGGTCTGACCGCTGACGGAGTCAGTGTGAGGTTTGTCATGATCATGTCTTGTCATATTTGTGCAATTATGGACATGGTGCACTCCTAGAACTATGACTGCTCCACCATGTGTCCACGTAGTGGAGCAGTCATAATGGTCATAGTTCTAGGAGTAGACATGGTGTAGTCCGGGTAACTAGGACTAAGAGTACGGATCGCTTTTTAACATTTGGACATGGTCTGGCGGCGTAATTTTTTTTCCTAGGAGGGTTAGGGGCAATGTCATGAATAATTCAGTATTTCCTTTGAATCATTGCAAGACTTAGGTTTTCCCCTTAATTTAAAAATATCTCAGTGATAAATTTGGAGAAGAAAAATAGCTGATGAAAATGAGCAGCGACGACGTTGATTCGAACCAGGGATCTTCGTATCCATAGCTCATCTCGCTATCCACTAGGCTACTGTGTGGTAGCTCGACGACAACCGTTCTTTAAAATGCTTTAATGTATTATAACTAGTTGAGTAACTAACAACAATGCTGTTGATGTCATTGTCCGTTCTCATGGATAAACATGAATTATTCATGACATTGCCCCTAACCCTCCTAGGAATAAAAATTACGCGGTCTGGCGATAGCGATCCATAGGGTCCTAGTTACTCGGACTAGACATCGTGTAGTGTAGACAGTAGAGCCCCTGTCATGCCTGTTTTGTTTTGATCAAATTAGACTAGTCGAAAATGTATTTTATTGCTCAAAAATCACCTTTACATCAAAAGCAGACTTTTCTCAATTCCAGTGACACGCGTTTTGCAATTTTTAACGGTTTCTTGGGGTAGAAATCACGATTTTCCAGCACGGTTTGCCTTTGCGATTCAGCGCGCCGTGCATGCTCATGAGTCATGGTACATTGCGCGGTGATCGCCATCTTTATTTTTCGGGTTGCGTGTTGGCACCGCGCTGTCATCGTCTTTTACCCAAAAATTTCCTTAAAAAATCAAAGCCCTGCCCTCTATCTATGAGTGACATAGGCCTACCTATACCTGTTAATTGAGAATGTCACCAACTCCCTCCCCCAACCCCGGTATGCCAAACCCAAGATGCGGAGATTGTCACTTTTCAAGTGACAAAATCCCTACCTGTACCCCTCGGGCAAGATTTAGGCGCTAAGTGACAATCCCGACCAGGCATCATGACCATTCCCCGACATACATGTACGTCATTGTACGTCACGCACCATGACCCGGACTGGACTTGAACCCACAACAAGCAGCTTTACCCACAGACTACGAATCCAGTGCCTTAACCACGAGGCCACAGCACTCCAGAGAGTTTGCAGAAACAAACTTCAGACCTCCTTGTGGCTCTTGAAACAAAATTCCCTAAACAATGCTGCCCTAACCCAATAACTGTGGCTGTGGCTTGTATTGGGAAAGATGCTGTCGGTAAGGATTCTCTTGTTATACAGGGTTTGTACAAATGTTCCATGCCTAATGAATTCCATGGTATGTCTTAACAACATTACTAGTGTAAAATTCAATGGACACGACACAAGATCAGGTTCTTGGGTGAGAGTGTGAAGTGATCATGCTGAAGAGGGACAAGGGAGGAAACAATGATATAAAGCCACCGCAGCTATCCAAAAAGTAACTGATTAAATTATTTTGGGAAAAAAGGCTGGTACTTGTAATGGGACCAAACTCACTGTGAAATAATTCTTTCGGGCAAGCAACAATTTTCAACAAAACAATGAAAAAGGCCCTTTCCAATGATGCGTCTAAAGACACATTCTTTCACATTTCTGTAAGTACTTCATTTTTAATTCAGCGAAGTGCGCGCAACCTGTTGACACGACAAGCACACCTGCAGTTGCTATAAATTGTTAGTTAAGTGCCCGACATCCCGTGGCTGCCATCGGCTGAATGACACTGAATTGGATGCTGAGTTTGGGCTCAATACAAAACATGACTCATGACGTTTTGATTTTAAGTTGAGATCCTAGATATTGTTTTTCCAGGGAATATGCAGCATTCACTGAGATAAAAGTTAATCAGGTTAGTTGTTCAGAACCACTGTACAATGTAGTAGATTTTTTAGCACTTTTGTCATTTTAAAAGAATAAAATCCACAAATTACAAGATGTATTGTGCCTTTAAATTAGGTGACTATGAACTTGAAATAATCAATCAGACATCTCTTTCTACAGAGCAAGCATCATGACTGAAGACTCAAATGTTCTACCAACTGCGGTGCAGTTACTGCAGAGAGCGACAAGCCTATTGTCGCAAGCAATAAACACGTCAACTCCTCAGCAAAATAATTTGACCCTCTACTACAAGTACAACCTTCTGCACCGCCTCGTCAAGTGGCTTCTAGGTCACAGTCCCAACCATCCATTCCATCATCAACTCCTCAACAACAGCATCAACTTATTGCAAGACACAGGTCTTGTTTGCTCGCAATCAGGTATCTCCTTGTGAATGTTATACCTTTTTTTTGTGAGTGTTGGAAATTGCCTGGTCCCAGACATTTGTATTGAATTGCAAAAGAGAAATGTCATGTTAAATGTTATCATAATGCCAATTTTCTTGGTTATAGCATTGCCATATTGATATTGTTTGTGTTCCCACAAATTACGTAGTTTATTTCTTTCCCAGCCGATCCATTTCTATCCTTGCATAGCATAATGCTTGCAGTGATCTTGTGTAGCACTCACAGGTGAAATGTACCACCCTTCGACATGCATTTAGGACTTAGACATTTTCTGTTCTACTTTCCTAAGAGTCGATGCAAAATTGCAAATTCCCTGACATACCCCCGCATCCAATGCCCATTGACCCCAAGCATTTAGGCGAGCCATCAGATAACAGACCGTTCGGGTACCGGGTCCGGTATGCTAATTTCTTTCACCCCAATCGGTACGAAGCCAGAAGCCACCCGGTCACTGAAGCGTGACGCCCCAATCGGTCCAAACTGGTGACTCAGGGTTTCACAATAGGCAACATAAATTGAAGTCTGGCCATTGTTGGAGGATTATTCAGCCCACTTGGATTACCAGGGGCAATTTATATGAAGCTCATCACAGTCATTGTTGCCTACTGGAGGATTCGCGCGTCGCAAATTGGTTCCTTTGTGATGAGCCAGAGCCATGGTGCAGAAGCCTGGTGGAGTTAATCCAGGCCGATCGGTTCCATGCAAGGTCCCAATCCCTTCAACATACTGGGCGGGCTCAACCCCGAACGGTCCGAGGAGGGATTCTAATTTGAGGGCTCGCCTTAGCTATTTTGGCCTGATAAAATCTACTCATACACATGATACATGCACCCCTCAGTGACCCTGAAAACCCAGAGTGTGTGTACCGCAAATCACTACCTGAGAACCTATTACACTATAGCTTCATGGTTACACCATGGAGGAATGTGTTCTTATTCCTCCATGGTTACTGGTACACTCAAGATCAAGTTACGTCCTTAATATCTCATAGTTTTACTCCACAGCATGATGCGTAGATTTACATCTAGTCCATTATCTAGGTATCTGACATAGTTGTACCTGTATAACATCATTTCTTTTTTTCATTTTTTCATCCTCGAGGGAGGTTCCCATCAAATGTGCCTTATGGCAGACCATCAGCTGGAGGCCATCAGCGTCAAAGTAAGTTTTCAATTATAATGTGTGTAACATTGGTGGCCTAATTGAAGGTTGTAAACACAATTTGCAAACATCAAAAACAAAACTATTGAATTAGTTTCAAGTACCTTACTTGATTGTGAGTAATAATCTCAAGCATCCTGTGAAATAACGGCACCTGGTGTGCTGTTGTTTTCAAGAAAACTTGAATTTTGTATCAGTTTTCAACAATAGCCGGTCGGCAATCATTGGAAAAACCTGACTATTTCAAACACAGGACCAAATGTATTAAATTGAGTGAGTCCACATTTTATTTGCAATATGGTTACACATCAGTGAATGAGTATAAGGCTATAATCCAAGTATATGTTTTCTGGTTTCATAACCTGATAATTTCCTGATTATATTAATTGCTTTGTGTGGCCTGAAGGAAGTAAAGGAGGCAAACTATGAATTCCTTCAACCATTTATTGTTTTAAATTCCAGGCAAAGCAAATGGTGCATGCTACCTTGATAAATTCTACCAAAATCACTTCAACCGTAGTCGAAAAATTCCTGTTCAGTAGTTCTATAAACTGTTACATGTCTGTAAATCCTCGTCGCCAGTGTACTGTTTCTTTGGACAACGTAAATGAATGAAATAGACCGGAGACAAACTGTGTACTTTTGTTCAAACTCTACTGTCATGTTCAACAACTTTCCATGTGCTTATTTACCATAATGCACTTGTGGGTGTTTTATTGAATTGTGTTCCCAAATGGTGTGCTGTGAGAAATTGTACTCAGGATACTACAAAGTCACATGAGAACTTTTCAACATTTAAGAGTAAACTACAGCGGAGGAGACAAAAAATATGAAGTAATATAACTGCTTTACAACACAACCATATTTATTTACAATTGGGGTCTAACAGGCCTCCTAGGCTCATACATGCCTCATACATGCCTTATAGATTGGTATTTACTCAAGATCAGTTAAATACAGCTGTGTAAATGTGAAACAATTGCCAGTTTGTTAGAACGTTATGGAGGATGATGTCTTTGTTCAACACTAAAACAGCTGTGATTCCACTGTACTTTCAAGACAGATTTTTTTAAAGTTTCCAAACCCAGGTAACACGGTGTAAATGGAATTGAATTTGTATTTGTGAAATTAGCAAAGCTTTGCAAACAATACCAAAAGAAACAAGGTAAAGTCCTGTCAAATTATTGTCAGGGCTTATTGCAACTATTTTCACTGTTAAAATAATTTCATCCATTGGCAGGTTTATTTGTTAACTGTTTTGGGTCATGTTCTTGCAAATCAGGGCAAGTTGCACGTGGGACTTTTACAAGGACCATTGTGTGCCTGCCAGACAGGCATGGGGATTTTGAGCCAAGTTTGGAAGACAAGATGATTCTCAAACAAGCTGGCCTGGGAGAAAAACTGTGCAATTCCCCAAGGATGGTTCTGCTGAAGAAGTGCAAGATGCATTGTATAAGTAAGTACAATATTTAATCCTCCTCTCGAAACAGGCATTCTGACTTCTCAGCCATGATGTTAACATGCACATTAACCATAACCCCCTAACCACCCCCCAAGTCCATCAAAATCCATCCCCCATTTGGTTCATATTTAGTTTATGGGGTAATTTAAGCTGAAAAAGCTTACATTTTAAGTTTTAGTGCCATCCGACCAATGTTTTTTGTGTGGCTGCCAATTTTCAAATCCAAATTTACCATTTGTTTTTCATTTCGGGGTTATTTTAAGTATAATGGCCTGTTCACCTTTACTTCGACCTTGAATTTGACCTTGTCAATTGTTATGATACTGGGTTTAAGTGATGAGAATTGAAAAAACTAATAATTTCAACTTTTCCAGCCTAAATTACCCCACATCTATAAGCACATGTGGGGTTTAATCCATTGTGTGATTTGACATAGAATGACCCATGTGGGAGTGTGTGTGTGTGGGGGGGGGGGGGGGGGGTGATGTTGGATATGGAGAAGATTGTGTCAGTGGGTGTAGAGGTTTGGGTGGATGTAGGGGGTTAGGGACGTGGATGTAGGGGATTTGGGTAGGGAGGGAACGTGTAGGGGATGGGCTGTAGATGGGTAATTGGGGTGGGTGGGGTAGGGGGTTTGGGAAGTCAGGCATGACACTTTTACCGGATCAGCTGATTTCCTCTTTTTTTGATTTCCCATGTGTGCCGTTGAAAATAGAAAAACACTACAATGTCTTGAAAGATGTGAATTTCCGCTTTTTTGTGACTTCCCAGTTGCATGCCTGGTGACCGTAGTGGAGGATGGGGGAGATACATGTAGGGGTTGTAGGTGGGGTGGGGATGGACATTAAGGTAAGGGTGGGGTTTGGGAAAGGGTTTGGTGGTGTGTCTGTACATGTACACCCATTCTTGTTTCGCACTTATGGGGACTACATACATGCTCTACCATGCTCCTTTGGGGACCGAAGATGCTGCAGGGGCTGGAAAAAGTTCCTACAACTCTTTCCTTATTACCCTAACAATAAAAGATTTATAGTGCCGTGGCAGCCCACCAATGTACATGTACGTTTGTATGAAAGTACATTGGTTGACTTTTTGGATGGCATTTAGAATAAATGATCCCCACACCGTGGCACATCATCCTCAGCCGGGATCCCCGTCCATAGTCCCCATCCCCAACCCTACCCTCGGCCTCCCCGCCTTGGATTGCGAGCCATGGCGGCTTTGCCATTCTAGTTATAGGATGGCAAAGGGCAAGATGTAGTGACGAATTTAATTTCTGTTTCAACTGAGGACTGGCACTGAAATCTTGACAAGAAGGTCATTCAAAAGTAACTGTTATTTTTCTATACTGCTATTAACAGGGCATATCCAAAGCTGGAAAAAGGTGGAGGCTTTGAAATTCCTCGGAATGAACAACGTTCACGGTCTACATTAGTAGTAGTACATATTGGTCCTTGCTGTGCACAAGATCTTAAAGCTGTATCCACATCCAGAATGTACTTACGACCCATTCAAGAAAACATTCCAATGGACAAGGACAATGACCAAATGAACACTTACTACCGAGGAATGCAAAATATGTCACCGACATCTCCCAATAACTGCTCCGAGGGATCATTTTGATGAGTGTCGCTCCAGTATTGCTGGAAATGAGAGTGTGAGTAACTTTATAGTTTTATGTCAGTCTATTAAGGCACACACACCTTATCATTGGCTACAACTTACAAGAAACGAAAGTGTGATTGAAAAAAAAACAGTGTGTATTGCCCACAAATGTGGGGATTGAAATCCTTTCCGATCCTAGGTAATTTCAAGTTTGGTGTACAGTGAGTTTCATAAAAAAACAAACAAAATAACTCCCAGGCTGGACAAAAGAATGCATAATTTAAAACTGATAAGTCATACTATCCTCTGACCGTTGACAGAATGTGTTAAGTGGTTTTTGTCTTGTAACAGTTACAGTGAAATCTCGATTAGTCAAACCTCAAGGGAACATGTTCAAAATTTGGCATAAACATAGTTTTTAGTTGAGCAGGGTTGTGTATCATTGTTATACTATATATTGACGGCAATGGATTCTTTGTTTGACCTAACAGTTGTTTTCAGTTATGAGAGTTTGACTTATCAAGATTTCACTGTAGTCAATTTTTCTACTGTTAGCTATGGGAAATTATTAATTTGAGTTGGGATATTAAATTACAGTTTTCCCTTAAACTGAATAGCGGTTGTCAATCGTAAGTTGATTAAATGCTTAAAAGTGCCCTCTCTTTTTATTTCTTTATCCATTCATTATCCATCTCAATACCATAAAGTAGACCTTTGCAACATTTTAATTTCATTAAAGCATATTTTTTCCACTTTTTCTTTTAGGATTCCAGTCTGTCTGAAGTTCTTCTTTCAAGTAACAATCCTGAGGTATGTTTTAAAAACGATTGAAAGAAACTGTTATGGAGTATGATACTACTGTGGCAAATCTTGGTTGGCCACATGCAAGATACTGTGTGGGATCAATCTTTAAAAGTTGTCCACATTGCGTTACCACTTTAGGTAAAAGTAGTAGGTGTGATTGTATTTATTGATTAATTTTCTTAACGAAAATCAAAGCCTTCACATTTCCTCTGCCCCACTGATCAAGGTTTTCATACAAATCGATAACCCATGTTGATAATCTGCAAGCTAATAAACATATATCCGTTATTCATAAATACCTCAGACAGTTTAGCTATTCCTATTGGTCGAGAGCCCGTCACGTGGCCGGTATTAAACGGATGATAAAGACATGGCTAGCTGGTCTTAAACACTTTTCCAGTGTCACAATAAAATGTGGACTCCTAAAAATCCAGTGCCTCTTACCGTTTCATTGGTTGAACGTTCACAATCCTCACGTAGGCATGCGCAGCACTACAAGCGAGTCAGAATTTTATAGTTCTAAATTCAAAACGCAACGCCCCAGGTGCGTTCTGCGTGACATCGCGCAGAACATGTTACGCGCGCGTCAATCTCCATAAAAGGGTTGTTTACATCTTACTCGCCAGCTGAACACTCCATTATTTTGCTAGAGGGATGTTTCAAAAAGCATGAAGTGAACTTGTTGAACAAAATCGGGATTTTTTGAACGAATTATTTGAAATTTTTTTTACGGATAAGGTATTTATGAATGGGAATAAATATGTGCTCGGTCGGTATTTATCACTCGTTTAATACCGCTTAGAGTCTGGGTGCTGATAATTACCCTCGCCTCCGGCTCGGGTAATTATCAGCACCCAGACTCTAAGCGATATTAAACGAGTGATAAAAACCTCCGGAGCACACATTTATTCCCTTATTTCAACAAGGCTGCCCTTCAGTCCCATTTCCAACTCTACTGAGACTCACAAATAAACAAATACTGACCGATCTTTAAAAGGCATTATATGTGTGTTAGCAGTCATTTTCCTCTGTTAAAGAAATCATGTTTGTTGATCTTGTGGACTGGAAAGCTCCTTCAAATCTATAACTCCAGGACTACTGAAAGGTTGAAATACCATTATTTTAACATGCTTTTGAAATTTGAACCACACTTTCATAACTTTTTTTGTGAGTAATATAAGGACTCTCATCCATGTAGATACATGTAGATAGTGTAGTCCATTAGTGTCTGTTTGCTTCAAAAAGGCTTCTTGGATTTTGGAAAATATGAGTAGAGGGGAGGAGATAGAAGAGATGGAAGCAGAGCAGGAGGAAGAGGGGAGATGCAAAGGCAAGAGCTAGAGGAGGTGCAATGCGACGAGGAGACGATGGAAGGAGAGGAGGACGACTGTGATGAGGTGGAAGGAGAGGAGGAGGACGACTGTGATGAGGTGGAAGAGGGGGGGGGGGGAGATGAGGAGTGGCAGGATGAGGAGGGGAGGAGGAGGAGGAGGAGGAGAAGAAGGACAACTTCAAACAATGTCAGAGAGTTGTCCGGTTATTCGTATTGACCGGTGTACCGGTACAAGTTATTAAACACTTACAATTTAAAAAGACAAAAAGGCAACCATAAAAAGTAAACTATCGGCAAAAGCTGGAATTGAATGTATTGATTGCAGAAGGAAGAAAAGCCTAAGTACATGTATAATGTGTTTTTCAGTCACAATATTCAGTTTAATATGAGACACCAAGTGTAAATAAATTATGTAACAAAATAATTTATTTATAATTCATAATTTATCATATAATTCAGTTTTTCTGCTGGTTTAGGCTTACTCACTTTTAAAAAAATCATTATTCACATATCACTATTATATATAAATAATTGTTTGGCAGTTGGCATTATATGTATTTACATTTATGTGTCACTGCATTATTTACGAATAATTTTTGCAACAAAAAAAATTAAAAATAATTTGACAATGTAATGTTATTATTTAATAATAACATTACATTGTCAAATTATTTTTAAAACACCTGTGGACATTTAATTCCACTTGTTGTACAACAGATTTTGTTGTACAACAGATTTTTGGTGTCTGTTTTTGTTTTTGTTTGGTAGTCAAATCGAGCATTGAGAAAGTGCCATCTCTGCCCCGAGGGAAAACAAGTTAGGCATCTGGCCCAACACCTGAAGAGGTTTCACAAAAGAAGAGACGGGCGAAAACGGATGAAAGAACTGGCAAAGAGCCGAAAAATGGAAGTAAGATTTGTAGTCCAGAGAAATGTGAGTCAGCAACATGTTCATACATGTACCGGGTACATGTTCTTCATAACCCCTGAGGACCGACACACAAAGGGAGAACGATTCTTTGCAATCTTCGGGCGATGTTTTTTTGTTATATTACACAGACAAAGGGAAACACAACGCATTGTCCTTGGGAGTATAGTAACACAAGAGTGGGTGTACAGGTACTTATACATGAACATGTAAAAATACAAAAAAAAGAAAGCATGCCGGAAGAAATAATTTTGTAGGGACTTTATGGCTGAAATACAAAATGTATATGAGGTACCATGTGTAAATAAACTATTAAACAAACGTATATACATAGAACTAATTATTCATTATATTTCAGTTTTTCAGCTTATTTTGGTTGATATATAATTCATTATTTACATATCATACATTTCTTCTCAGACAGTTTTACAATTGTTTAGCAGTTTGTGGAATATGTACATTAAATTATTGGGCAAGGCACTTTGTCACTCATTGCTTCACCCCACCCAGGAGTAAATGGGTACATGTGAGGGTAGAGATGGTTATTGTGATTGAAGTAACTTCCTTGTGCCTGACGGGCTGCATTGAGCTGAACATACTCCCCAGGGAGCTGAGATAGTATTTGGAATGCTAAATTGGCCCAATGATCAGGGGTAATAATAATCTGTGAGCGCTGTGATTTAGTTTACTAGTAATAGCATTCTTAAATGCTGATTGTTATCTTTTATGTTCACTTGAAGTTGACTTAATTCTTTGTATAATTTATTTCTGTTTCAGGCAGCCAATATCTAAGCCCAGCCAAAACCAGTATGAGAGAATACTGAGGAATTGCCCAGTGAAGGGGTGCTTTGCTCAAGGGTTAAAACGGATCGACCATCATCACTACTATACACATAACTTAGATGTATGTACTTTGTAATATTTGTAAAAATGTGTCAATTGTGATTAAAGTGCATTAAATGATGGACTGCAATTTACTTTAGAAAGTTTAGTTATTCCTATTTGATGAGACTTTGTCACATCATGCACATGGGTGATCTTTCTAAATGGATTACAGTCGACTCTCGTTAATAAGAGGTCCTTGGGATTTTACAAATTCCCCTGTTATAACAGGAACCTTGTATTATCAGGAGTCAAAACAAAGAAAACATAAGAGTTGGGACCAACAATTTTCCTTGTTATAACAGGAACCTTGTATTAACAGTGCTCTTATTAACGAGGTTCGACTGTATAACACAACAACCCAGTTGTAAACACATGACATTTGGACTCAAGTAGTCTGGTCCCTTAGACTCTCTTATTTTATGAAACCTCAAAATCCATGTGTAATACAACATTAAAGTATGTAAATCAATATTAGCTTTTGCGCTTCACTGACCTATAAACACTTTATACTCAGTGTGTTACCTCCAGATTGAAAGTTGGCGCTCGGGAGGTAACTCACAGAGAATTCAATGATTTTGATTTACATCACCTGAACGAAAAAAAAACGAAAATAGACTTACTTATGTTTGTGTGGTCGATTCGGTAATTTATTGTGTTTTTATGTCATGCAAGACTGATAGGATATCAGTGTTGTAGTCGAATATTTTTTTTACCGAGTACCGAGTACTGCGGAGTACCTGAGTGCCGAGTACCTCGGTGCAGAGTACGAGTACAAGTACTTGTACCTGCGGGTACAAGAAAAGATCTCCGAGTACGAGTACATCCAGGAACGAGTACTAATTACTTGTACTTCCGCACACACGAGACAATATAAAGATCCTGGATTATCCTATCAATTGCCACAAAAGTCAAGTTCAGGTCCGTCACGGTTGATTTTATATTGATTTTCAAAGATTAAATAATCTTTAATTGCTTGTAATTTGATACACCACGATATCATGATGACGTCGACTCAATTTTTACCTTTAACATATCATTCCAAAGTTCATCATTAAAGTTGTCCAAAAAGGCAGAAATGTTTAAAGTGAGCAGAAATCATTTACCCTCACTCTGGGTTAACTTCCCTCCATTACACATACCAGACTACGTTCATACAGACTTTTGAGCCCAGCAGTCAAATAGTTTTCTTAATAGAAAACTTTGAAAAATGCACATGATGACGTCTCATGCCCTGTGATACGTCATCGTAACAATACTTGGCAGTGCTTGTACATGTATGTTATTGTGGTTTTAGTCTTAACCGAGTCTAAAGCCAATCAGATGAATAAAAGTGCTAAATTACACGAATAAAAAAAATCACCACAAAAAAAAACAATGCTTTTCTGCTTTCACTTTTTTCAGTGCCAAAAAGAAATCAGCAAAAATCAGCAAAAAAAATCCACAACATCGAAAATAAGGCTGTTTCGGCTGGTTGAAGCAACAGCCAAAAATTCCATCTTAAGAATAATTAGAGCATGTATTTCATACAGGTAGTCCTGATAAAACACTGGACTACGGTAGCACCATGTCAATCTGCACAAAAGCAGATCCAAATGAGGCATATAAATGTACCATAAACATACATGTGAATTTAGCACAAGCACTTACATGTAACAACCTTTTTTTTTATTTGAATTTATTTTTATTGTCTTTCCACAGCGCGGCACTGAGATGTATTTAAAGTACATGGCGATGGATAAGCGGTCAGTACCCCAAACCAACACAGGGAAGCCAAAGCGGCAAGCCCCCCCCCCCCCAACCTGATGTGACACCAATGGAAGATGACGGTACGTTTTAAAGGGGAAAAAAAACATTTGCAAACATCAAAAAATAAAACTACAAAATCATTTTGAAATACCTTGCTGGACTGTTAGTGAATGACAGCGTAAAGCATCCTGTAAAATCGTGGCACCTGGTATACTGTCATTTTCAAGAACCGGAAGCAGAAGTACATGTTTTTTTTTTCTTCTTTTTTGGCCTGATTATTTATAATATAAACATTATTTTGCCTTCATGATCTTCATATTTAGGCCTAATAGTTACATTTTAATTTACACAGGATTATTCATGTCCTTCAAGGGGAAATGTCCCTACGCAGGGCGGTAAATGTAAGGGAGGCGGAGTTGAAGTCCAAAATCTCTGGTGAGTTTGTCTGTTTGTTTTTTTAGCATGAATGCATGCAAATAACGGGTTGGTTCCCTGTCATTATCGCTTTGGCTAATGCTCACTGCACTTGTGATGTTCAATCGTTCAGGGATGAGTCGTGACCAGGGAGATTCACCAGGAGCACTTAGACGGTGCTTTTCGCTTTTTTGCCGATATTTTCAATTTCCGTTTTGGGGTCCACTTTTGCATAAATTGAAGCCGTTTGGGTGCTAGTTGTGATTTCATCCGTAAAGTGTTCGCCTTTTGTGGACGTTAAAGGTAGAGTCCATCATTTGTAATTTGTGCATTTTGTTCGTTTGAAGCAACAAAAGAGTTCAAAATCTAATGAAGGATACTGAGCAACTAACCTGATGAAGTTTCAGCTTAGCTTCAGCTGTACATTCCGAGAAAAACAGCATTCTAAGATCTCAATTTCAAATCAAAAGTTGCTGAATCATGTATTGAATTGTTTTGAATTGCAACTATACGCGACGTCGTGCACTGATCCGACGAATTATAACAACCGCGCGCGCGTTTGCGTCGTTCGAATACTTGTGCGCGCTTCGCTGAATAACAAAACGAACTACTAATTTAAATTTTCCTACGGTGCTTCTTAAGAATCACCGTTGGAAATGCCTTCTTTCGTTGATTACTTCAAAATGACAGCTTCCCAGAAAGAATAATTTCACAGGGAGTTTAGTCTCCTTACTATCTTTCAACCAAGTTAGTTTTTCAACAATAATTACGCCAGTTACTTTTCGGATGGCTGCAAATGATGGACTCTACCTTTAAAGAAACCACTTTTTGCATTAGTCATTGGTCACCGCTGATCCCGAGACAAACAATGTTTATATCGTACACTGAAAACGACACGAAAAATGTATTGTTTGGGTGTCAGATATAAACAAGAGGTTTTTTTTCGTCTATTCTCACGAACGGTAAGACATTTGGGTTGGTTTCCTTTCAACCACATGATTGAAATAGGCTAAGAAAACAATCCAAAACATGACATTTTTAGGGGATTTCAGGACCTAGTGCCCTTTTAATGTACATGGTGACCTTAATGCAGACAAGACCTGTGCACAAAAAAAGTGGTTACATCATCAGACCGGAAGTTAAATTGAAAAGACCTTCAACCTTATAAAGAATTGCTAAAAAAGCAACCGTGAGAGACAATCAAGATTTGGCTATATAAAACACACTTAACATAGCTTTTAAGCTTTCTAGAAATGACGTCACAATGACGTCATCAAGTATCAAATTACAAGCATATACAGATTTCCATATTTTATCTTTGAAAGTTAATATAAAATCAACTGTTGAGAGTTGATTTTGTTTTAATGGCAATCAATACAATATTGCAGGGTCTTCATTTTTGGTATTAAGTGCAAAATCATGTACCCTTCCCTCCGGTCGAAACCGGAAGTGCCTTATTATTTTGAAATTGGCAAAAGATGTGAACTTGCTGTCAAAAATGTGAATTTATGCCTAGGCTGTACTATACAAAAAATATTACAAGAAAAGTCATGACATTTTAAAACGCCCTCTAGAGGCATGTTTTAAAAAGTCAAACATGCATTTTGAGTTGGAATGGGTGGCAAAGTCTGTGGTAGTCGTATGGCCCAACACCATCAGCCCTTTTAATTTGAAAATAATTGTGGAAAAATACACACCTGGATTTGTCTAGGTGTGTGGTTTTCTAGGTGTGGTATCCGTGGTCCAGGGAAATTCAGTCATGCTATTATTCACACTTCTCGGGAAGATTTTAGGTGTGCGATGGTGTAGGGGTGTGATCGCACGCCTCAAATCAGAAGGACTGCACTATGTGGTTGTTCCTACAACCTCCAGTTTAAATAGTGATTAAAGGGACACTGCATTCTGGAATGAGCCATAGTGGGCTACAAAAACGCACTTTGAACAAAATGCTGTTAATCGGAGAGAATATTTAAAAGTAGGATGTAAACATCCACACATCTTTCCTGTTAAAAACTTGGTGTTTTTGTTTTATTATTGTGTGTTATGCTCATGAGAACCACTTTTAGGGTCCACTTTTTAGACCCCACAAGTGGGCTGTTCATGCTTTATATTACAATATTTCTTGACTTTCTATATTAATAGTTTCATTCTTATGTACTTTTATGGTACCTCTTCACAGATCTCGTCCTGAAAAAGGAGGATGTGTCCTCCTCCTTTTGGTACCCAAATACGAGCCGATATTGTCAATATCATCTGTGAGTTTGTTTTTGTTGTTTTTCAATGTTTTTTCATGTATTATACTTCCAACAATCATATTTTTGTGTTTTTTTGTGTGATGTATGATCTGTAAGTGGTGGATAATTGCTGTTGGTTTCATTGAATTAATAAATAAATAAGGAAATAAATGTGTGTTTCGGAGGTATAATAACACTCTGTTTAAAACCAGTGTGAGTCTGGATGGGTGATAATTACCCAAGGCGAAAGCTGAAGGTAATTATCACCCATCCAGACTCACACCAGTTTTAAACAGAGTGTTTGATACCGACGGAACACATGTTTATTCCCATTCATAAATACATAATAAAAATTCATAATAAGTCAGAAACTAGACGCTGTTAACCATTTTGTTCAACAATTTTACTTCATGTTTTACGAAACACCCCTCTGAAAATGATATGGAATGCCCCTCCACAATTGCGTGCGTGTGGCGCATTCCACCTCCATGGTCGTGCGTACTGCGCAATGTCGCGCTAAACTGGTGTAGTGTAAATATCGGACTATGAAATACTGATTCACTGGTACATTGTAGTATTGCGCGTGCATACATGGGGAATGTGAACGTTCAACCAATGAAAAGTAAAAGACAACAGATTTCATGGGAGTCCAAATTTCATGTGACACTGGAAAAGTGTGTAAGACCAGCTAGCCATGTCTTTATCATCCGTTTAAGACCGGCCACATGACAGGCTCTTGACCAATAGGAATGCGTAAACTGTCTCAGGTATTAATGAATAAAAAATAAATAAACAAATAATGAATAAATAAATAATTAAAAAAAATAATTACATGTACATAAAGTTAATCTAGTTTGAATTATTATTATATCTTTCCATCACAGCCCTTTTGCAGGATTATAGTGTGGGAGTGCCATGGCTCACTATCAGGACCTCAGGAACTGCCTAATGCTGGAATTGTTTTTCCGAGGTGCACCCCGATCAGGGGTTATTGGCAATATGACCTTAGGAGAATTTCAAGATGCCGAATCAGTTTTGGATGATTGCCTGCAATCTTGCCACATCATCAAGGTACGTATGAAACGTGTATGGTAAAAAAGTTGAAAAATGAGCTACACAAAATTAGGTGTCCCAAAATCTTTGACAAGCAGCAGTTACAAAGTTACGTGTCAATGTTCATGTAGATGTACATACATTTGTGATAGAACCAAAAAAATTTCCACTTATGGACCGATAATACGAAGCGTGATATAAAGATTGCACAAGTGTTAAATTAAATTTATTTAAGACAATTTACGCATTCCTATTGGTTGAGAGCCCGTCACGTGGCCGGTCTTAAACGGATGATAAAGACATGGTTAGCTGGTCTTAAACACTTTTCCAGTGTCACAATAAAATGTTGACTCCTAAAAATCCAGTGCCTCTTATCGTTTCATTGGTTGAACGTTCACAATCATCACGTAGGCCTGTGCAACACTACCAGGGAGTCAGAATTTTATAGTTCAGAATTCAAAACGCAACGCGCCAGGTGTGTTCTGCACGACATCGCGCAAAACATGATACGTGTGCGTCAATCTCCATAAAAGGGTTGTTTACAGATTATTCGCCAGCTGAACACTCCATTATTTTGCAAGAGGGATGTTTCTAAAAGCATAAAGTAAATTTTTTGGACAAAATGGGGATGTTTTGAACAAATTATATTATTTTTTTTAACGAAAAGAAATTTATAAATGGGAATAAATATATGCTCCATCGGTATTTATCACTCTGTTTAAGACCACTTGGATCTGGGTGCTAATAATTACCCTCGCCTCCAGCTCGGGTAATTATCAGCACCCCAACTCTAAGTGGTCCTAAACAGAGTGATGAAAAACGCTGGAGCACACATTTATTCCCTTAGTATAATTAATATTAAAAATAATTACTGACTAAAATATTTATTGTTTAGAACTAATAAATATTTGAATTTAGTTCATGACTAATTAATTAATATCACCATTAATTAATTAGTTACCTTTATAATAAGTGATTTGATCAACATGAAAAGCAGAACCATTTGATCTAAAATTGTCTATTGTCTGGTTAACAATCAAAATATTGTGTTTCAATTCTAATTTTTACCTTCTTATGTTTCAGGTAAGGGATCACAAAACCCGTGGGAAGTATGGCCCCCAGATGGTCGCTGTTGACGAACCCCTCTTCAAGTGGTTGTACATTTACTTGATGGTGGGCAGACCACAAACCCCAAAATGCAGCCAGGCCGTCATCAAGGACAGGGAAAGACCATTCTTCCTAGAGGCTGGCGGTAAAGAAATTTCAAAGATTTCTCAGCAATTAAACAGGTAAAGTTAATGTAACCTTTTCCCATTCACTAATATGCATGCATGTAAATGTCATCTATATTTGTAAGTACACTCAACCAAAACAGGAAGTCCCCCTTTTCAATATTTTTTTGTCTAACTCAAAAATTACTTTGAGACAGTTGCGCTTTTGTATATGTGCAGGTTGCGGTTCACACTCACCTTGCAAGTGTACAAAAGTGCAAAAATGTTGAACAAAATCGTTGTTAAAGTCTAGTTGAAAATCGTGTTAGAATTGCGTCAAAGCAGGATGTGAAATAATTGTCCAATAATACATGATATACAAATGGATGCGGAAGGTTGTGCAAATCTGAGACAAACCAACACTTAGTGTACAAGAATTCCATTGGGTTATCTAAGGGGTGTTGAAATGACTTTTCTGTTTTTGTTTTTGTACAAGACTCCATGACTATTCTTCTTAATGTTACCGGTACATTGCAATTACTGAGCCCTTTCGTTTGCAGTCATGGGGATCGCTGAGCGCCCCTGCGCGATCCATGGTAGCGCAGCACATGAGCCACCAAGAGGACACCCAACAGAAATTCTATGTGGCTGCACACGGCCCTGTGGCAGCTGCTGAGAGTGCCAACTTGATTAACAGTCTGTGGGTAAGCATGATAGGGATCGCAATTGTGTGACACAGCAGCAAATTCTTTGCAAACAGACATAGATCTCTAGTGTTCTTTGTATTCCATTTTTTTTCAACTGCTCACAAACTGGATATCTGTCATAATTTAGTGCTTAGATAAGGGGAACTTGACAGTTTTCAAAACAAATCACTTCCAAATAAATTTGAATTTTTATGTTTGGAAACACAATTACAATAAATTATGACATATAATGTTTGCAACTGTTGCGGTTAACAGAACGTTGATGATCAGCTTCACTCCAAAGGACATGAGAAGGACCTTCCTTCAACATCCACGTCAATCATAGTAAGTAAAGACAAATAGAATTACTATTATGCCTATTATATCATTAAAAAAATACAGTTTCCAATGAGCTGTACATGTACCGGGTATAATAAAATTCAAAAATTAAAAAGGTGTCATACAGCCAGCTGTATTTAATTAGTCCAAATGTCATGTGACACTGGCAAAGCGTTTAAGACCAGCCAGCCAGTCTCTATCGACCGCTTATAACCAGCCTTGTGATGGGCTCTCTATCAATGGGAATGGGTGAAATGTGCAAGGTATTCTGGATAAATCTGTAATTTGACTCACCTGTACAGGCACCAAGTACAACCTCAAAGTGGAAGGCCCATGCAATGGCTTGCTCCAGCTCCTCCTCCCTGAACATGCTGAAAAGGGTAAATATAAGCCAGATATTCACTTACATGTACATGTACAAAGTAGGGCATTATCCGAAAAGGAACATTGTTTGCTTGTACTTATGTTTGAGGCACAAAATACGTGCATGCTGCACAGAAGTTTGTACCAAAACCTTCTCTGGCAACAAGTGTATACAGACATACACACAGGAGGAATACGCTAGAATGCACGCTGGCATCTGGAACAAACAGAGTGCTCGCATATGTATACAAAATAGAAAACGTTTTTGCCAATTCGGTTATTGGACATCAATAGACAGCATCATTTGGTCTGGGAACCAGGTTGCGCGCATTGCAGTGATATTTTGCGTGCGTGGAACCAGGTACCATACGTACGTGAACAATAGCCGACTTGGCACCAAGTCTAACAGCCAGGGGGATAAACATTCAATGGCCTAAAATTTCATCCTCTACAACTAGAGGCAGAGGGATATGTAATTGACACACATGCATGCAGGGTTGGAAGAGTAAACACAAGAGTGATTTGAAGGACGGGAGGTGCAAACAGAGAGGGGAGTGTGGGGTGTTTCGAAGTTCAAATGGGAAGGGAACAAAGATGTGTGGTTGGACAAGATCATTTAATTTTTTCATAATTTTAAGTTACCAATTCTGGATAAATCTGTAATTTGACTTGTACAGGCACCAAGTACAGCTGCTGCAACCTCGGTGGCTTGTTGCACCACCTCCTCCATGAAAAAGGCAATGTGAGCCAGAAATACACTACATTTGGCAAAAATAGTACAGAACATTATTTGTTGTAATCTATCCAAATCAGTTCTGTCTCAAGACAGCCTCGAGTATTATTTTGAAGTGTCTGTCTCAGATACTAAGGTCTGGGGTTTTACCATGAATGGATGTATGTACACATGATCTACCATGTCTTCTGCTTTTCCAGAAGTACATGTAGAGCTTTTCCCAACATAAGTAGCTTTTGAACTTGTTGTTTAATAAAATTATGTTACCTCCCGAGTGAAAGTTGGAAAAATTACTCTGGTGGGAGTCGAACCCACGACCTCCTGCTTTCTAGTGTTAGACGTAGATGTCTTACCACTCGGGATCAATTGGCTGGTTCGAATCCGACAGGGGTGAGATTGGACAAAAATGGAAAATCCACCAACTTCGGCTGACATTCAATAATGCTTTTTCCGTGTCAGACGTTATTACTTTGGCATGTTTGCAGAGACAAAGAAAAGATTCACAAAATAAATATTAACAGTGCTAAGTTACTATCTTACATGTATTTATAAAGTTCCCATTTTATTAACCTGAACTTGAAGTTCTGAATATACAGGCACAGATCAACAAGGCTGGAGCTAAATCCCATGAGAATCCCATGCATGTATGTACATTGCTAATACTCAAGTACTAACTCTTACACTGAATGCACCTAAGGTCCTTCCCTTCATTTGTAACCCCCCCCCCCCCCCCCCCCAGTAAGGTCCTTGGGAAGGGCTGATATCACCTTGAGCTTTCAAGTGACCTGTGACATACTATAATTATCCCGTGAGCATGAGTGGAACACCGAATAATGTAGTGTCTCTGTGTCCCACACACATTTGTACCATGAGCTGAAGGTCCAGAGTGGTATGTGGGACAAAGATGCACTACATTTTCCGTGTTCCACGAGCACGAGCGTGATAACGAATTTATCTTCAAGCAAACTTGAAGCAGCTAAAATGTCGCTCGCATCATGGAACAGGGCAATACGCAGAGGGCGATATGGACCTACAAGTACAATACGGCCTCATATCACACTGTTGCTGCCATGGATCGACCAATCAGGATCGAGGATACAAGTTTGCTTGAAGATAAATGTACATGTACATGTAGCTTGTCATATGTAGCATGCTAGCTGCATGCGAATGTCATGCTACATGTAAGTGACCAATAATGCCATCCATACTTTCTTCCCAAGAATCTGTTAAGTGGCATCAGCCCAGTTTGCCATTGTTTGCAGGGCGTGGGGAGGGGAAACAAGCAAGGGTCCTTCCAGTGTTAGCAGAAGTTTAAAGTTAGACCAATTCAAAATGCAAACAGAATTTCTTCATTATGACATGTTAAATGGGTACTTAATTTACAGGACAGACAAAGAGTACAATCATTTGGCGGCAAACTTTTTTCAGCGAGCCAAGAAAGGACACTGCTAGAAGAATACTATTTATTGTGGGGTATTGAACGATCTAAGCCTGGCAAAAAGAGGAGTATGATTCAACTAGTAAGTGAATAAAAGTAAATAGTAAGGTCCATTGCCATTTGCATTTTTGATTTTTTCCCCTTTTTCTCACCCCAACACTTTGACAATAATTGAAGATGAAATCCACCAACCCCCCCCCCCCCAAAAAAAACCCGTTATTTAATCCATTACGAATCAAATTTGAATCTAGTTAGACATTTTCCAATCGTTTCAAAATAACTCAAATAGTGCCGCTACCAATCCCCGCCCGAACTGAACTAAACACTGGTTAATCTAAACCCTCCAGAACTCCTTGAAACTGGACGGTAAGCCTACATGTATGACATTGTAAAACAAGAATTTTGGATTTCATAATATTATTCATTCTAAATGTTTTGTTGTGTTGAAAAGGGGGGGGGGGAGGATAAGACAAAGAGCGACAAATTGACCTTACTAGTCGCTTGGGAGGCCGCATGAGGGTGGGGGAGGTGCTGAACAACAAAGGGATGTAGCCTCAGCTTCTAGTAACCTGCACATCATTCCACAGATTGCATCTCTGCCATTGATCATGTGGTTTTGACAGACATCTCCTGAACTAGCTTGGAAAACCCACCTCTAAAAGTTGATGACACGGGAGATTTGCTATTTAGAGCAGGGAGGACTTCCCTAGCTTAAGTATTGCATGACTTGAGCCATGTTTTCATCAGACGTAATTCATGTTGACATCAAAATGTAAAACTGTGATACATCATAAACTACATGTAAAACCGTTTTTTTTCTAAATGCTACCTTTTCAGACCATCAACCATCAGTAAACCAGCTGAAGAAGATAAGTGAGTTGAGCAGATTTTTTTCAAGCGAGCAATGAGCTTTCCTATTATGTGCAACCTTAATTGAGATGCTCCAGCAAGGCTTACTTATGTGGCGGAAAGTGTTTAGTTGTGACGTCATACCATAGCACTAACGCTTAATCACTTGTGTGCAGTGACCGGGCGGAGCTTACGAGCTCCGTGGGCTGCTGCGCGTACGTGATTGGCTAATTTTCCCCATAGGTTTAGCGCACCAGTTTGGTTTTGGTAGCGTTTTAGCGGTTTAGTTGTTGGAACTGATTGATACAGCTAGTTGTGGATATCGTTGTAAGGTGAGATACTTGTGTGTCTAGGTTCGGGGGTCAGCTGTTTTAGGTGTTGAGTGCCGGGTGTCTGGAGGTAGCGGGCTAGAGCGTAGCTGCGACAGCGGGCAGAGAAGTAGGTAAATTACTTGTGCTCTGCTTATGTGAAATTGCTTAGGCGATTTGTGTACAAAGTCTGTGTAGCTGTACTGGGGATGCGCTGGTATGTGTAGCTGAATTCTGGCTGACACACACGGCGTAGCGGGTACCCTTCTTTAGGACTGTATACATTGCTAAGCGGCTGTTGTGTGCTTGTAACGCTGTGTATTGCTGACTCAGGGATTCATTCCTAGCGCTGTGCATAGTTGCTCATTGCTGCCATTGTTGTCTAGTGCTTAATGCTGTGGGCGTTGTTGCATAGGCAAGCAGCGGGCTATCTCCGGTAACTAAGGACCCTGTTAATAAAACAACCCACCGAATCACATTCTGATTGTTGTACTTGATTATTGTTGAATACATTACGATCATTGTTGTTCGAGATTACCGACAATTCTGCTTCCGGTGTTTATGTTTAGAGGTTTATTGTGCAATTAATTACAGAGATAAATAATCAACACTCATTCATAATCGGGCGGTAGATTTCCACCAAAAGGGACCTGCACCCTTAGCCTTGAAGGTCGCTCTGTGTGATCTCTCGTCTAGGGAAGAGCCTTGGTTTGGGAAGATTGTCTTCACCCCACTAGGAGTCAGACTTTGGTTGGCCCGGGGGTTCCCGCCACACTTATTATCTAATTCATACATGTTTTCAACAGTCTGAAATTGAAGGTACATGTACATTTTGTTACCCAACAGTTGCTAATTTACTTGAAACAATAAACAAACATGCGTGTACATGTCAAATGCACTGAAACACAACTTACATGTATGTTTTCTATTCTTCTTTTTATTTTACAGAACATCGAACTGTGGTTCAGATGACGAGTGAGTAGAACACTTCTTTTCAAGAATGCAATGGTTTTGCTTTTCCATTATGTGTGGCCTACAGTCATGATATTGATTCTAGCGCCAAAAAACCCCAATTAATTATGCTTCTAATTACATGGCATTTGAAAATAGGATAGGTACCGTAATTTTCGGAATAAAGCCGCGGCTTAACCTATTCGTTGATTTTGCCCATAATTAAGTTTACTGCGGCTTATACACAGAGCAGCTTACGTTGAGCCAATAAAGAATAAAAACAAGATTCACGTGTATTTAATTTACTGGTATAAAAAAGAGATGTTGCTGAAATTAATTATCATTTAAGAAAGTCATTAACAAAGTGAAACCACATAAAGGATCATGTACCGAGCGGTAAGAAGTACGGTGAAAAGCCATCTTTGATGCTTGCAACCAGCCGTACGTGATACCATAGAGCTAGGACCCAAGGAGTCAGAACTCTTGGGCGATTTACATTTTGACTATTAACCATTAACATACCAATCCCTTGGGAATGTCCATAGCTACAGCACTATGACCGCAAGCCTCCGATGTTTAAAGCTTGAATGCAAGCGGCCTTTGAACACGCTTATTGTCGCCGTCTTTTTAATTGGTGACCAACAACCTCCCTATATGCTGCATAAAAAGTCATGTTACGGCGCTGCTCCTTTTTAAAAAATATAATTTACGACAAGATAGGTTTTATCAGTGCGCAGTTATTAGATGCGAGTAATGAAGTCAAGTTATCGATGTGCAATCGTTGATGCTTAAAAGCGTTATCTGTCCCTTTAATTTGGAGATAAATTGGATTTCTTTCAGATAAATTAACATGTCTTTTCGGACATTTTAATTGGCAATATATTATTGATGAAATGCGATTTTTGGAAAAATTTCACAAGTTTTAACACTAAAGGTATAGAGCATTTTGTTTGTCATGAAACGATTTTTTCCAGTGATGTTGACCACATTTCAGTGTTGGAGCAAAGGCTTTGACCCTCAAGGCCAAGGCTTTGACCCTCAAGGCCAAGACCCTCAAGGCCCTGTTTTATAAAATTACTATTAATATAGAACTTATTATAGTCACATGGCACCAGTGATGTAGTGCCTTGATGCTGGGCCTTGGCCTTAAGGCTGCCTTAAGGCTGGATTTTAGGGCCTTGGCCTTGGCCTCGAGGCTTGAGGGCAAAAGCCTTGGCCTTGGCCTTGAGGGTTCAGGGCCTTGGAATTTTGAGTCAAGGCTCTTCAAGGCCCATAGATTTTGCATTTTCCAGATAAATGTTACCATTTTAACCGTATTACTATATAGTAATAAAAATTATAAAAATTAAAGGATAAGTGAGTATTTTTTATAGAGCAGTTATTTTTTAAGGAAGCAAGATTAACAAATCTGAATTTTGTTTTTCATTTCTTAAGGAAATAGAAGGTGTAGACCTTGTAAACCTCCTTTTTTTTTTTTACTAAAGTACAATGTACATGAACATCATATCCACTCAATATTTCAGAAAAGTATCAATCCACTCAATATTTCAGAAAAATGACATGTATCTGGAGAAGGTCGGGATGTCCTCTTTTAGGCCTATATCTGAAAAAAAGGTCTGGATGTCCTCTATATCTGGAAAAAATGTCAGGATGTCCTCTATATCTGGAAAAAAGGTCAGGGTGTCCTCTTTCATATCTGCAAAATATGGGATGTCCTCTTTTATAAAGGTCAGGATGTCCTCTTTATAACTGGGAAAAGGATCTGACGTCCTCTTTTATATCTGGTAAGAGTTTAGGGTTTCCTCTTTTAAAAAGTTTGGAACCATGTCCTCTTTTCAATAAAATGAAGTTTATACATCATTGCTATGGATATTTGAGAGATTATGATAAGGTACCAGTATAGAACTGGTACCTTATCTTTGCTCTGCTTACTATTTTTGAAACAAGAATGTGCACTCTTAAACAAGAAATGTTTTTGATCCCTATTTTTACAGACCATTGATAACTGAAGCAGCTTCAGATGATGAGTAAGAAGTCTTTTTTTTAAGAAGGAAAATTATATTAAATGTTACTTTTGCATGTGCTCCATTTCAACCCCCCCCCCCCCAATTTGGCCATTACTGTTCATAAAGTAGAAAGTGTAGAACAAAAACAAATTAATGAAGTGAATTTTAATAAAATGATTGAAGTCTTCAGTTTTGTCATTGTGCCAAATAGAAAATCCGCAAGAGCCATTTGTTCATTTATTTACAGCATAGCTCACAGGACAGCAGCTGAAGCTCCACGTAAAACGGTGCAAGTCACACCTGAAGGCGGTGGTTGTTGGAATGGTACAGTAATTTTTGTTTGTTGTTGTTTGTTGTTGTTTGTGCCAACCCAATGTAAAAGAATGTCAGTTAAGGGGTACTGTACTCACCCCGACAGATTCCAACAAAACAATGTCGTTGGGGTTTGATGGTTTGAGTTCTGTTGTGCTTGCAATCGGGCTCTGCTTTAATAAAAAAAAGAGTTATGGAAAACATTATTTGATTATTAAACACAAAAGCACAGCAAAGAATAACCGATATAATCCCAGACAATAGGCATTTTCACACTACGAAAAAACTCAGTGTTGTACACGGGTCTGACATGTGTTAAATACCCATAGTCTAAACTTTTCACACTACAACATTTAAGCCTATAACAATGCTAAAGTCAACAAGATCCAACAGTGGTACAAAGACATTGGATCGAGTCTTCAACAGAGGACAAAAGATATTTATGCTTCAAAACCTCAGCCCACTGCCTACACTGCCAACACCTCCGGCCCATCGGGCACAGCTAACACCCCCGGCCCATCGGGCGCAGCAAACACTTCCGGCCCATCGGGCACAGCTAACACCCCCGGCCCATCGGGCGCAGCAAACACTTCCGGCCCATCGGGCACAGCCAACACCCCAGACCCATCTGGACAAGCACCAAATAAAAGGGAAAAAAATTCCAACCCGACCCTGGCAAGTTCATCATCATAGGTATTTGCCAACCATTTGCGGTACCCGGTAGCAATCCACTCCCCCAAGACCAATGTCACCAGGCAGACTTAAAAGCTCCCTGAAGCTGTCTCTGGAGATAGAAGTGTGGCATATCTTAGAGAGAAGTACAGAAAGAAAAAGAAGACGAGCAACGGGAGAAGAAGCAAAAACGTGAACGTAAGGTCAGCGGAGCCGGGAAGGAGGCAGGAACCAGAAGAAAGCTGGATCAAAGCAAGGAAGCATGTCGAAGAGATCGACGATTACGGAAAACTCAGATTCTGACGAATCTAACGTTGACATGATCAACGAGGATATTTGCAGCTCATGTCGTGAGCCATACGACAATAAGCCAAACTGGAAAACTGAGTGCAGGCGCTGGTTTCACAGTACACAGAGGTGCACCGGAATCGACGGCATAGAAAGTATGTCCGAGGAGGAAATTGCAGAGTTGGACTGGTGTTGTGACGTTTGTGTTTAAACTATTATACGATTGAATTTTGCGTCGTGTGACATTTTGCGTCATGTCACCCCACGCAAAAGCGGTACCCGCTGCTATGAACATCAGATTCCAACCAGCCAACCGATCCCGTTTGTGGTCGAGTGGTGAGACATCTGCACTTGACAGCAGGAGGTCGTGGGTTCGAGTCCCAACCGATTGATTTTTTTCTAGCTTTCACTCGGGAGGTAACATACTTGGTATACTTGGTATGTTTAAACGTCGGTGAAGGCAAAACCTAAGTGGCTGTTCCGCATAGTTGCGGAAATGCCTTTCTTTTTTAAAAAAGTTCTGATTTTTTTCCCTTCCTCCCCTTTTTTTCCAAAAAGCCCATAAACTTTGTACACCTTAAATCTACACGCCACTTTTGTCATTAAACTCTGTTGCATATCGTTCAAAGTTGGCATTAGCATAGTCCATACAGCATAGATGTATGGATATTCATCGACTAATTTATTATAGATTTTTGAATATTAATTTTTTCCCATAGACTTTGTACCTAGAAATTAAAAAAAAAATGTCCATTTTCAAAGGGCATTTTTGACTCTTTGCCAGTAATTCATTTACACAAATATTTGTCCAAGTAAAGGCCCTAACTCAAACAACATTGTGTAACGATGACGTCATGATGACGTCATCCTGTGTTTTTTAATGGGCAATTAAATTGTGACACTTTTATTATTTAAAAATGCATAAAAAATCAACCGTACGCGTCCGTAGCATTCTGGTGCCGGCAAGTGGTAGAGTAGGTTAGGCTCTTTATTTCATTCAGTGTGCGTGAAATCACGTGACCCTTGCTTCCGGTCGAAAAAGGCCAAAACCGGAAGTGCCTTATTATTTAAAAATGGTAATTGATATGAACTTGTACATATCGTATGTCAGTCAGCCCGCGGCGCACGTGTTGCCGACGTCAAATCCTGTCCACAGTGACCGTTTTAGCCGATTTTCGGCTAACTTTGACAGATTTTATGTTCATGCGTAGTCAGGGACATATAACTGATAAAAACAAATCATAATACGGAAAAAAACCCTATGTTCTGTTGCAAACAGACATAGATTTATAGTTTGATAATGTCACCAACGCAAAATTCCATTTTATAATGTGGTACCCGCTGCTATGTACATCAGATTCGAACCAGCCAACCGATCCTGTTTTTGGTCGACAGGTAATGTGGGTCATTCTTCAGTAAGTGTCTACTTCCACGTTTCTTGAAAACCGATTTTAAAAACTTAATTTTTGCAGCTTAGAATATTTTTTTCATATAGATTAACATCTGTGGCATGGTAAAATCATGTTTGGCGCAATCTTTTCCAGAGTTATATTTAATTAGCTGTTTCGGTGTACACGCCGGAACAGCTCTTGTTTTTGTTATTTTTAGCTGTTCCCAATTTCAATTGGGAACAGCTCTTGTTTTCGTTAAAGTTTTTTTTTTTCCTTTTTTTTTTTTTCTATTTGGCTTTTCCGCAAAGTTGCGGAAAAGCCTTTGTTTCTCTACGAATTTTTTTTCTTTTTATTTTTTTTTTCCTCTTGGGACTTCCAACCAAAATGCCATAGACTTTGTGCACGTTTTTTCTAGCAAACACTTTTGGCATAAAACAAAGTCATATGACATCAAAACTTAACATAGTCACAGAACATATAGCAAAGGTCGTTCGCGAAGATAGACGTCATGATGACGTCATCATGGGTCACGTGACGTCATCATTCATGTGCATATTACAAAGTCCTATATCTACAGAACTGTCAGTCCGATTGAGTTGAAACTCGGTATGTAGGTAGATCGGGATGTGTTATAGACGAAAATTGAGGTGACGTCATCATGACGTCATCGTGTGATTTTATATAGATTTTTGAAGATTTGGACCTTTAAGCCATATCTCACTAACGCAATATGATAAATTCAAAATTCTTTTTGTATTAGGTTCGCTGGGCAATAGATAAATGCACAAAATTTGAAAAAATGTGTGACGTCATAATGACGTCAGCAAAAATGCGATTTTTTGAAACACATATAAGGGAATGTCCGATCGTCTTGAAACTTGGTGGGTGGGTAGATAATAACACTAGTACACACAATCTTGAATGACGTCACGATGACGTCATCGGTCGATTTTTAAAGATTTTTTTAATATTGCCAATTTTATTCTGCTTAGAAAATTTCACACTTTTATCAATCCGATTTTTTTCAAACTTGGTACGGACTAAAACCACAATAAAATAATGAGAACTGCCAAGTATTGTTACGATGACGTCATCATTAGACTTGTGACGTCATCGTTAACTTGTATATTTTAAGCCCCTATATCTCATGAACAGTACGTCAGGTTGGGTTGAAACTTGGTATGGGGGTAGGCCGGGATGTGTTACAAATAAATATTGAGGTGACGTCATCATGACGTCATCGTGTGATTTTATATAGATTTTTGAAATTTTGGACCTTTAAACCATATATCACGAACCCAATATGTTAAATTTAAAATTCTTTTTGTATTAGGTTTGTAAGGCAATAGGTATATGTACAACATTTTGAAAAATGTGTGACGTCATGATGATGTCATCAAATATGCGCTTTTTTGAAACACATATAAGATAATGTCCGATCGTCATGAAACTTGGTGGGTGGGTAGATAATAACACTAGTACACAACATCTGAAATACGTCACGATGACGTCATCAGTAGATTTTTTTACGATTTTTTTAATATTGCCAATTTTATTCTGCTTACAAAATTTAACACTTTCATTAATCCGATTGTTTTCAAACTTGGTACAGACTAAAACCGCAATAAAATAATGAGCACTGCCAAGTATTGTTTCAATGATGTCATCATTAGACATGTGATGTCATCGTTTGTATATTTTAAGCCCCTATATCTCATCAATAGTAATTTAGATTGGGTTAAAACTTGGTATGGGGGCATGCCGGGATGTGTTACCAATAAATATTGAGGTGACGTCATAATGACGTCATCTTGTGATTATATATATATTTTATATATGACAAATGCAATATGCCAAAATCAAATTTCCATTTGAATGAGGTTTGTTAAACAAAACGTAAATGCACACAGTTTTGCACAAAACAGAAAAACATGACCTTAATTTAAAAAAAAACATAATGCGGAAAAGCCCTATGTTCTGTTGCAAACAGACATAGACCTCTAGTTTTTTTTTCTTTTTCCACTTTTCCCATAGGTTTTGTACACGTTTTTATTCTACAAGCCACTTTGGCAATTATTTTTAATCCGATCAACTTTAAACTCAGCATAGTTATTAACCATCATCTGAGGATGTATGCCGAAACTTTTCGTCATGCTGACGTCATCACGTGATTTATTATAGAATTTTGAATATTTAATTTTTCCCATAGACTTTGTACACAGAAATTTAAAAAAAAATGTCAATTTTCAGAGGGCATTTTCAACTCTTTGCCAGTTATTCATTTACACCAATCTTTGTCCAAGCAAAGACCCTAATTCAAACAACATTGTGTAATGATGACGTCATGATGACGTCATCCGGTGTTTATTTATAGGCAATTAAATTGTGACAATTTTAATATTTAAAAATGCATAAGAAATCAACCGTACGCGTCCGCAGCATTATGTTGCCGGCAAGTGGTAGAGTAGGTTAAGGTCTTGATTTTATTCAGTGTGCGTGAAATAACGTGACCTTTGCTTCCGGTCGAAAAAGGCCAAAACCGGAAGTGGCTTATTATTTGAAAGTGGTAATAGATATGAACTTGCTTTCAACGGTGTTAGTCTCTTGACTGATAGTATTCTTCAAATCATCTACCGATGACGTCA
The DNA here is from genome assembly GCF_015706575.1 of Patiria miniata. Taxonomy (NCBI): domain Eukaryota; kingdom Metazoa; phylum Echinodermata; class Asteroidea; order Valvatida; family Asterinidae; genus Patiria; species Patiria miniata. The sequence goes on along the minus strand of NW_024037065.1, from coordinate 781,180 downwards.
TGCAATCTTCGAGCGCCCTCTAGCGACAGGTTGAAAATTAGCAAAAATGTATTTTGAATAGATGTCTATGGCGAAGTTTGTCGGAATCGCCTAAATATTGGTGTATATGATGACCTTGACCCACTTAAGACGTGTGCAAAGTTTTAGGCGTATGACGTAATCAGACCGGAAGTTATAATGAAAAGACCCTTTTTCCTTAGAAAATTCCTGAAAAATCAATCCGCACAGATATAATCTTGAATCGCCCATTAAATGATAGCATAAACATTTGCCTCAACAGTGCCAAGTTCCCAGTTTGTCAAATTATTCACACAGTTGACGCGACGTCGGCAAAAAATACCCTTGCCCAAGTTGCGGTAGAGAGCTTTAAAACATGCGCAGGACTTCCACAATGTGTATAGCACGCACACGTGGCTTTGAAACGTCGTTCAATGTACATTACGTCCCTTCATTCTCGCCAAAAGAGGGCAGTACATAACTTTAACGGTTGTACTTATGGCACAGAGCCTGAAGTTTTATGGGATCAAAATAAGGACAGCTGTGCGTCACCAAAAAAATAAAACGGCACACCGTATAAAGTGAATAGCGCCCCCATTCGCCTATCAGTAGACTTGTCTCAGTCATTTTTGATCTGCTTGAGGGGAAGTTAGACACATGCATTTTCAAATATATATCACACGTTTTTATTCTACAAACCACTTTGGGAACTATTTTAAAGATGTATGCCGAAACTTTTCGTCATCGTGACGTCATCAGGGGTCACGTGACATCTATTTATAGATTCAATTTTTACAGCCTTATAACTATAGAACTATTTGACCAATTGATCTCAAATTTGGTAGGTATACAGACAGGGAAGTGTTATAAATGAGAATTCATATGTCAAGGTCACGTTACCTTCACTTCCGGTTTTACCGGAAGTGGTTATTTTAGACCCCTATATCATATCTCATGAATTATTAATCTGATTGGGTTGAAACTTCACATTGATACAAAGCTATATTGACAGATAATTATATTGCATTATTATTTATACTGTGCACATAATTATTGTCATGTTATGACGTCATGAATATTTAATGAGGCAATCTTTACAGTCCTATAACTATAGAACCATTCGACCGATTGATCTCAAACCTGGCAGGTATACAGACTGGGAAGTGTTACAGATGAATATTGGTATATCCGGGTCATGTGACCACTACTTCCGGTGTTACCGGAAGTGTTAATTTAAGACCCTAATTATCATATCTAATGAATTAGAAATTTAATTGGGTTGACACCTTATACATGTATTAGTATTAAGCAACATTAAAGGATAAATATGTAGCATTATTATTAATGGGCAGTTTAATGTGTTGATGTTATGACGTCATGAATATTTAATGAGGCAATCTTTATAGTCCTTTAACTATAAAACTATTCTACCGATTGATCTCAAACTTGGTAAATATATAGACAGGGAAGGGTTATAAATGAAAATGTATATGTCAAGGTCTCGTGACCTTTACTTCCGGTTTTTACCGGAAGTGCAATTATGTAAGATAATAATTTCAATTTTAAAAGTTAGAGATTTTTGCAAAAATCATTACATTATTTTCTACTATCCAATAGACAATCAAAAACAAGTTGGGAACAGCTCTGTGGTTGTTCAGTGACAACCACATCTAGTTTTAGTTGTTTTTCAATTGGAAACAGCTATTGTTGTCGTTAAAGATTTTTTTCCTTTTTTAGCTGTTTCGGTGTACACACCGAAACAGCTCTTGTTTTTTTTTTTCTCTCTCTTTTTTTTTCTTCCACTTTTTTTCCCATAGGATAACACGTGTTTTCGTTCTACAACGCACTTTTGGACTTTTTTCAAATCCGAGAGACTTCAAACCTGGCACACTTAGACCACCATCTGAAGATGTATGCCGAAACTTTTCGTCATGCTGACGTCATCACATGTCACGTGACGTCATCCTCAAAGAGCATACATTAAGGCCCAATATCTACAGAACCGGAAGTCCGATTTGGTTCAAACTTGGTATGCAAGTATTCCGGGACGTGTTATAGACGAAAATTGCAGTGACGTCATGATGACGTCATCGTGTGATTTTATATAAATTATTCAATTTTTGGACCTTTTACTCATATCTCATAAACGGAATGTGGTAAATTCGAAATTCTTTTTGTAGCAGGTTTGTTAGGTCATAGATAGATGCACAAAATTTCGTAAAATGTGTGACATCATCATGACGTCATCAAAAACGTGATTTTTTGATTCACATATAAGGGTATGTCCAAACGTTATGAAACTTGTTGGGTAGGTAGGTATAGATAAAAGTTATGAAACTTGGTGGGTAGGTAGGTACAGATAAAAACATTCAAAATCTGAAGTGACGTCATCATGACGTCATATCTGATTTTGAAAGAATTGTTCAAATTTTGATATTAATCAAATTTTGCAAAAATTATATAAAATATGGTCCGATCGACTTCAAACCTGGCACACAGTTGTACAACCATCTGAAGATGTATGCTGAATCATGACGTCATCATGACGTCATCACGTATCAAGTGAAGTCATCCTAAATGAGCATACTTTAAGGCTCTATATGAACAGAACCGGAAGTCCGATTTGGTTTAAACTTGGTATGAAAGTAATCCGGGACGTAATTTCATTTTGACGTGAATTATTCAATTTCAACTGATCAACTTTACGACTTTAAAACTACCCTATCATGGGTCTGTATTAATTTTGGAGGTGTCCTGAAACTTTTCATTGCTTATCTTCATATTGATCAACTATACATTTCAATACGACTTGCAACCTACCCAATCACGGCTCTATATTAATTTTGGAGGTGTCCTGAAAATTGGGAATTTTCATAGTCTAAAAGAGGCCATCCCAATTTATATATGCCAAAGTGTGGAATATTTTCCGCTGAGCAACATAAAGTTTAATTCTTTTTACACTTGTCGCGTGCCCGGCCCGAGCGAGTGATATGCTGCCCTCTGCTGGTGCCTTGGTGAAACTCGGAAAGTTCGGAACTCATTGCGACTGTTTTGGTTCCTTGCCCAATGATTTGACGTTATACATCATGTATATTCTTTCTTCATATATGGTTCACGGAGCAAAGTAAACTTGACAAAACTTCCTTTCAAGATTTCCCATCAATGTTTCTGTATAACCAAGGATTTAAGAATATTTTAATGAAGTAAGGGCCTATTTATTTTCAGTTTAAACATGGTTTAATCTACAGAACGAAAACGTACGCGCGACATGATGAACTGTTTTGGTTTTAAAAAAAAAACGTTGACAAATCTATACAAAAGCGTTAACTTCATGCAGATAGCCTGGGTTTTCTTTTGCTGATTTAATAGTACACAATAATTGCATACATGTACATGTAATGCCTTTGGAAAAGCGCACATGTACATAAACTTGTCACACTATGGGCAAAGAAACTTATAAATATGCGTACTGATGCATTTTTATTAATTACTTTTCCAACTTGGAGTAACATGAAGAACATAATCTTGTAACCAAGTAAACAGTACATTGTAAATACATGATTCAAATGTTTATCGATATTTCTTTTGCATCATATCATAATGTACTTTTACAAAACTTTTGAGTCAGGCAATATAATAAACGAGTCACAAATGGTTCATCTAAATAAAGTTGTTTGCATAGACATTTTTCAAAAGGTATAAATGTATGTAAATGATTTGAAATACATCAGCATTCATGATTTCTAGGAATTTATATTTATATTTGAAATCGAGTAGTAATTGAATTGATACGAAGTTTCCAAATTTCAAGTATAAATATATATAAAAAAATTCCTTTATCTTCAAGCAAACTTGGAGCACAGTAAAAATGGAACACACACGCCCTACCGAAGCTTTTTTAAGAGACAATTACTCATGCATGGTGTATACGGAAAGGTGTGCGTATCTAAGCGGCTCAATATTCAGAGTGCCGTATGGATTGTGGCAATGTGACATTGTTATGCTTGTTGCTATGGACCAATTAGAATCCAGGATTTAAGTTTGCTTGAAGATATTTTTTTTTATTTACTTTACAGTTCAATTCAGAGGAATGTTGAAATTCTATTGGATTTTGATAAATAGTGAACACAGTTTAACACAGTTGAATATAATTTGTAAATAATGAGGCTAATATGTCTAATAAATGTACATTTACGTAAACTTTTCATTTCATCCCAGGTGATATTATTCTGTCCTGTGAGGCTAGCTTATTGAACACAATATACATGTACCAGTAGGACTACCATAACTAATGGAACCAATGTGTTTAAGATACGGTATAAACATTTGTAATTTAACTGAAATTATGAAGGCGCCATGGCCAGTGGCGTAGCAAGGAATTTGTTCGGGGGGGGGGGGGTTGGCGCTGGAACATTTCATGGGGGGGCGTCATGTAGATCAATGAAATTTTTTTAGAAACTCAAAATCTCAGTGAGGGGCGACTGAGGGGCGACAAGGTTTGAGCCCCCCCCCCCCCCCCCCCCCCCTTGGCTACGCCAGTGGCCATGGCTTGTAGGTAAAGGTAAGAAGGGAGGTTGAAGGTACATGTAGGGTGTGGGATGGGCATGATGGAAGGTAATTAGGATTCAGGATGATGTGCCAAGGGGCACGGTCAGTTTTATTAAAAGCCAACATAAAAGTCAATAAATGTCCCTACACGTTTGTACATACATGTACATGTACACATGTATTACATCAACACTATCACCACACTACCTCCGCCCCCTTACCCCTCGATACAATCATAAATGTACTGCATCAAATGAATTCAATTGGAAGTTGTGACGCTGATAAACTTACCTAGAAGCAAACAAATCATCTTAATCTCAATGTGAACAGGACAGAAATGGATATTACATACAATGTACATGTACATAATGGCTTGGTCGATAAAAAGAAATTCCTTTGCAGCCTACCCAAAACAGTGTCCACATAATTTGCGACAAAAGATATTTGCAACAGCTACATGTAGCAGTCAGAACATTATACTTTCTGTTACACCTTTAGAAAAAAAACATTTCATTATGTCTGATAATATTGGTGGCAGAAGTACAATGTACATCCTGTAGACATGGTAGAGTATTAAAGCAATACACGTAATAGGGAATTGAATGAATTTTTATTTTTAGGCTTACTGATTATAAATTGCATTTTCATACATGTACCGTACATATACAATGTATACATTGCCATTTCAGATGTATGTTTAATACAAAATTTTGTAAAATCAGGTCACGTTACATGTACCTTCAGACAACTTTGATGAAAAGAATTCTGACTAAATACCTTATTTATATCATAGAAAATGCGCAATTGAGTTTTCACCATCCAAGATTTAAAGTGACAGCAAATTGAGTTGGGGAAGTAACATGTTCATGTACATGTATGTCTCAAATTGAAAATTGGGAAAAATGTTTTCTTCATACATGTATATCATCTAAATGAAGGTCATTACAAAAATGGAAAGACATAAATCCGGGATCAAGTGCAATATGGACCATACAGCTAATTGCCATTGATTGAACAATCAGCATTGATAATTAAAGTTTATTTGGAGACGAATACCCGTACTGCTGTGCTTAAGTAACGATAATCATTACATGTAACAGAAAAATATAACACAGCTAATGTTTCTACAGTACTCCATACCAGTAGTTTCTAGGTACTCCATACATGTAATTCTCAGTAATGGTGGCCATTCCTATATTCCCGATGATGAGCCACATTCAGATGGGAGTGTAGCAACTGACTTTCAAAGTTCTGATAAATGATAGTGGTCATCCCTTGATGAACTGGATGACCAATGATGAGCCACACTCAGTTGGGAGTGTAGCAACTGCACTCTATAGTTCTGACGACTGTTGGTGGTCATTCCTTGATGAACTGGATGACCAATGGTGAGCTACACTCAGTTGGGAGTGTAGCAACTGCACTCCATTGTTCTCATGACTGCTCGTGGTCATGCCTTGATGTACTGGATGACCAATGGTGATCTACACTCAGTTGGGAGTGTAGCAACTGCACTCCATAGTTCTGATGACTGATGGTGGTCATTCCTTGATGAACTGGATGACCAATGGTGAGCTACACTCAGTTGGGAGTGTAGCAACTGCACTCCACAGCTCTGATGACTGATGGTGGTCATCCCTTGATGAACTGGATGACCAATGGTGAGCCGCACCTAGTTGGGAGTACCAAACATCTTGCATTCCTAGCAGTGTATAGACACATTTCTGGCATTTGGACCACTTTTTTTTCCTTCATAAATATCATACAGTATTAAATTTTACCCCACTAAATACAATGTACATGCATTTCTGGCTACATGTTTTATTGTGCTAAACAGTGCAAACTTTTTTCTTCCCACTGAAAATTCCTCAATGTTTTACTCTGTTGAAGATATTCATCGCACTAAAGATTGAATATTGTTTTACCATACTGAAGATTCTATTCTGTTCTGCCCTACTGAAAATTTTAAAATGCTTCACCCTATTCAACATTCCAAATTTTTCAAAATCGCCAACACCGAAACTCTTTCATCATTATCACCACATTGTTCATTTTCGTCATTCACACGTACCCATATTACATGTATATGCTAAATCATTCCTACTGAAGATCCCCAACAATGAAACTGTTTCATGCACATTGCCATATTGTTCATTGTCCTGATGCATAAACTATGCTAAATCATTCCTACTGAAGAGCACCGACACCAAAACTCTGTCATGTACATTGCCAGATTGTTCAGTGTCCTGATGCATAAACTATGCTTAATCAATCCTACTGAAGAGCGCCGACACCAAAACTTTGAGTTCATCTCCATAACCATTGGTCATTTTCGTGATTCACACGTGTACTATGCCAAATCATTCCTTTGTGATTATTCATGTTAGCTTAAAATTTCTTCTTTGCTGAAAATATAATCATAATGGAAATAGTCAACACACCAATTTCTGTGTGATGACAACCACTACCTTCAATATGTACATGAAAATGTCAAACAAATTTTCACAGATTTAACACAAAATATACATGTACCAGTATACCGGTACATGTAGCGTGCAGGTTTCAAAACTGGGGTTAGTTATTACTGCTCAAAATGTGGAGAGGATTAAAACTTAATTACAACACTTTCATGATAGCTATAATATGTTGGACTAACGTATGTTTCAACACATTGTATGTTTCTTGCATAAACATGATCTAACAAAGTTCCTTTTCTGTAGTGGCATCACTTACACACTGTGTGTAACCATGGTCATGCATTAGTTTTTGAACAGATGATGATTGTTTCATAACATTTTGATTAAAATCTTATATAACTCATTCAACAACATTTTCAAAATATGTAGAAAGTCATTAATTGGATATGTTTCAGGTCGATAAATTACTACAACAGCTATTGACTCATTTGATATTACCTGAAATGCAATATACTCAAGATTGTGGCAAGTTTAGTCTACTGAACACTTTATCTTTTTTACCACGCACAGCAACGCCACCATGACACTGATCTTTCAACATATGACTAAGATTACTTGTGTTATAGTACGACATGCACCTTGGCTGATGATACCATCGGTAATCACTCATATCCATATCCAAATTAAAGTGTTCATTAGTCCATGGTTCAGTGAGGCAAATGAAATCACACGACAGTATTACATTATTATTTTTCAAATCCATACAATGTGCATGAAGTCCTTCAATATTATGCAATCCTATTGTTGTATTACATAAAGTTGTATGACATCCCATAGATTCTGCTTTTTTCATAGTCATCACAAGTGCCACTGCTTCTTTTATCATTCTCTATATGCTCACCATAGGTCATCATGTTCAATACATGACACCATTTTACTCATAGCCTCAGCCACAGCTTCATTGCAGTAAATATACTTTTCATTCAACCCTTCTATCACAAGGTCATTCAATGATACTACTTTTCTTAAGCTTACATATGCTTGTCCTGCTGAAAATGTATGTTGAAGACTTACAACAGCTGTTTTCAAAGTCATCCCTTGAACTTTGTGCGCAGTACATGCCCAAGCTAACTTCAGAGGAAACTGATGTCGGACACACTGTTTATTGACATTTTCTTCAATCATCTCAATACTGACAACGTCGTTGCTATTGGAAGTACAGCGTCCGTCTTTTCAAATTAGATCCAACATTCTCATTGTCAAACTTAACTGTAATATATTTCAGGGAATCTTCATTAGCAATTGTAACAATTTCACACACAGATCCTAACACTCCATTCACAAGCCCATCAGCCACGTCAATATTCCTGATCAGCATAACTCTGGCACCAACTCCAACCCATAATGACTCTGGCAAATTGGTTTTAGAACCTTTCTTGAATGATTTTTTCACTGCTGTCATTTTTCCACTCTTGGTATCCTTCTGAAAATCTTTGGCATTAATACACACACAATTTGAACACTTTGAAAAAAGAGTCTTTTTGTTATACTCATCAACCTGTTTATTACAAGGATAAATGTGTACAGCATCTGTCCAATCTTCAGCAGTTTCACGTGATTGTAACAATTCAATGTCATCACTGAGCAAAGTCTCTGTTTTCTTTCTTACAAGTAATCGATTCAAGAGCTGTGCAAATTTTTTGTCTTCCTTCTGCCTCATTATCTCAGTTAGTTCAACTTTCACAAAGTTATCACACCACAAATCACCTGTAACATCACTACGATATAACGACTTCCCTTTCACTGGCGGTAACTGATAGAAATCATCAACTGCTAGTATGCTTGCATTTCCAAAAGCGTTATGATTTCTTGATTGTTTGATCTGACGAAGACGACCATGAATATACTGCAACATTTTGTGATCTACCATTGAAATCTCATCAATAATTAATATCTGTAATTGCCTTAATTTGTGTCGAAGTGTACTAATTTTACCCTAAGTCAAAGGTTGATATGGCAATGTAACCCTGTTCCAATTGACAAAGCACTGTGAATAGTTGCTCCATGGATATTGAATGCTGCAACGCCAGTGGGTGCTGTGAGCAGAACTGATAAGTCGTCTGGATTCTCCAACATTCCTTCAAAAAGCCTTGCTGCTTCATAGTAAATACACTTAATTAAGTGACTTTTCCCAGTACCAGCACCACCAGTAACAAACACATAAAATGGTTCAGGATTTTTACCATTTATTTGTCCAAGCACCATTGTCTCACTTTGTAGAACACTTGTTTTTGTTTATAATTCAAACATCTCAACAAATTCATTGCTTCTTGTTTAGACACTTTCAGTGCGTGAGGTTCAATGGTATATTTCATATTGTCATCTTTCTTTGATTTCAAATCAGGAATATCAAATTCATTTTCACTATCCTCATCTTGTGGCTGATGCTGTTTTTGACATTCAAGTCTATCCTTTTCTGTTTCTGGAGCTATCATTGCCCAAGCATCTTCCTGTGGACCAAATTGTTCTAACAATTCCTGAGCTTCATCTACAGACTCAGCATTTGCTTCATACAATGATCGATTACTTTCCACAATCTTCCTTACAAATTGCAGCGTACCATTAAGTTTCACAGAACCATTTTTATAAAATTCCTCAGATGTATCAAATTGCTTGGGTTTCAACTGAATGTCAATGCGATAAGGGAGGTATAACTGCAAATTACTCTGATAGTACTTTTCTGGATGTTTTGTCAGTGAAAATCTAGGAAATCTAATCACTGCTCGATCACTACAAGTTCGTTTCTGTATATGTCCTAAATTGTTCTGCAATTTGTATACCTGTGTGTGACTTTTTTCCGCCATGTTGTTATATATCACCCTATAGAGCAAAATGTAGCCAAGCACATTCTTTTAAATTTGTTGTTTTTTGGTCTTGCTAAATATCGATCAATTCTACTTGTCATCCAAATGCTATCATCATCTTCTTCAGATTTTCTTTTAATGACACTGAGTGGCAAACTCATTCTAATTCGATCTTCCCCAACCGGTATAAACTGTACTTTCCTTGAGCCTTCTTTCAATCTCAAAGTACACACACGATACACTGCTTCTTGTGCTGACACCTCACGATTATGCAAATAAACAGAACCAATTTCTTTCACGCTCTCTCTAGCATCCATATTTCCTTTTCGTACTTCAACTTGAGCGTGCGACAACAATACACCCATTTCACGTTTAGCTTTCGACATGTAAGATACCACGTAACTAACACACGCATATGCATCACATATATATTGAATATCCATGTTAGCATTCAAACATCTAATTAAATCTGGATTATACAGATTGATCCATACATCTTGCGGCTCTCTCTTATGCACAATACTGCACTTATTACTTAACACATCATTAGCTTTCTCTCAGTCTTTTTGTGTTATGTTAATACTTGAAAACAATTCATTGGTTGTCATCTGTTCATTCTCATTATTTCGTATTGCAGTCCACACAGATTTTAGTAAGTCCTCCGCCTCATAACATTCATTCATTTCATCTTCACTACTCTCCTTGCTAGGCACTGGTCCATCAGGGTGGGTAATGAATGTTTGCTCAGATGGTGGTCTGGGGAAATTAAACCTGCACTCATACCCTTCTTCTTGCAAGACTTTGAATGCTTCTTGCTGTGTTGCTGAACCTCACTAATGATTTTATTAAGTTCTTCGTCTTGTTCCTTTGATGGTAATTTACAACTAATGTGTTTGTCAATAAACTGTACAACATCCTCATCTTTTTCTCTTCCCATTAATGGAGCATTTTCAATCCATAACATACAATACGTATGTGGCGACCCTCTCTATTGGAACTCCACTCTGTAAAAATAGTCCTTGACTTTGCCAATTGGTTGTGCTTCAGACAAAATTACATCTCTCAAAAATGTATGGAATCGGTGGTCAAACATTCAGGCAGCAGTGACAGGATTAGTTCTCAACACAGTACACTTCTCATTCCAGTCTAAATCTTTCAAATCTCTAGAGTCACCTTGCTGATGTAAAATTGTATTGATTACTTCTGGCCCTCGCATATCTGCTGGTGAAAATGAACAAAACCATGTTGGTATTCCTAGCTGTCTTATCATCGCCAAAACATCCTTCTGTGCTGCTTGCCAGTATGGAGGTGTACCACGAATAGGTTTCAGAAATTTATATCCACTATCGGATTTCAAAATATTACTCAATTTGTCGCTGTCACTGATCACTCTGGCATTTATTTTTTCACCATTGGGCATTTTATCAGAACCTTTACGTAATGCAATAGAAAAACTGGACATAACTTTCTGAATCTCCGACAAATACTGAGCATAAAAAATATATTGGGTGTTTTGTGCAAATCTATTATCTACGTTCATTAGTTTGTTGTGGAAATATCTACCAAGTGTTATAGTCACATCACGTTTGTCGTGAAATGTTGGTTGGCCTTTTGGAAACAATGCAGGAAAGCACTTTGCCTCATTACCCTGTTCCATCAAAAGTCTGATTGGACTATTGCCTTCACAAGGGGCCACACACAGCACATCACTAAAATACTGATCCAGTACTTCTTGGCCTATATCAATTGGTTGAAGACACGAATCTAATGCCATGCCTCTCAAACGATCATCGTCTGTTTCCTCATCATCTCCTGCTTGTTCATCATCACTGTCATCGCTCTTATCACTGAATTCCTTTCTGACATCATCCACATTTTGCTCCATATCCTCAACTTCAGACAATGGATTCTCCCAATCAGTGTTAATTTCAATGTCTTTGTACCACTGGTTATTATGTTTCAGGTAGTATAATGCACCATCAATATGCTGCATATTAACAAACTGATACTGGTAATACCCCTTGTATGACAATTTCCTCTTCAACTTAACACGAATCATTTCATGACTATGTTCAGCTCTCGGTAATATGTTCACAGTGTCTGTTATGTTTGATGGAACACACACAACTAGACCCCTCATGCCATGCTGTCCACCCTTCGGCAATACAATCAGTTTCATAAATGGCACATGTATTGCAATCAGATGTTCTTCCAATACATTTAAACATGCCAATTCATCAGGAACATTAATTAACATCAAATTATTGACACCTGCTTCAGCAGGCATTTTGTTAGCGAGTAATTTTCTATGACATGTGAAGCATATCAACAAACATGACCTGTTTGATGCTGCTATAACACACTTTGATTAACAGTCCTCACTACAAGTATGAAGATACTGTTCAGAAATACAACTTTGATGCTTATATTTGCTTGTATTGCATTTCAAGACTTGTTTCTTGAACAGAAGCTTGTGACATGTGGCACACACATACTCTGGTCCGTTACAAATATCTTGCTTGAATGTCTTTGTCACATTATCCATACAGCGTCTCATGTATTGACGGTACGCAATTTTTCTGTGGTATCTTTCTATTCCAGCTTGTATTAAATTTCTCCTATATTTTACGTTAGTATGATACTTTTGTTTGATCTTAGCAATAAGCCTATTTTGTATGAAGTATTGACATGGTATTTCAGTTTAGCCAGATTTATTTTCTGTTCCCTATATATAACATCTGCCTGATACTTTTGATTGTTATAATTCCTATTTTCTTTTCTGTATATTTCATTCTCACAATATCTTCTTTTACCAGCATTAATTAACTTTTCCCTGTATACAACATTATTACACTATTTTTTCTTCGCACTAACAATTAATTTTTCTCTGTATACAACATTATTACGATATTTAGCTGTTTCCGTCTTCAATCTTTTTACTTTAAACTCACTGTCATCACGATATTTCTTGTTCAATGCTTCCTTCTTCTTGTCAGCATCTTCTTTGTATTTCTTTTGGTCATACACTTTCTTCTTCTGCTTACTACATGTATCTCTTTGCTTTTTCTTTTCCCTGTACCTGTCCTTAGCCTTCTCTCTCGCTACTTTACGTGTCAATCGCATATTTGCTCGTTTTCGCCTCTGCTTTTTCAGTACTTTATGAGCTGTATTAATTTCAATATTTTCACGTCACATGTTCTCTTTCCTTAGTATTTGAAGGACATACAGAATTGGGTTTCTCATCCACACAACTTTTATGATGTCTGTTTTTAATTACAGCTTGTCTCATTTCATGTCCCTCAACTGACAGCACAACATCATAGTGAATTCTTTGTCTGTGATATAAATAAATGCCTTCATTCAAATTAATACCACTTTCCTCAACAATATTCTTAGAAAACATAGACCACTTATTTATATCATCAAATGTATATACGTCAACACCAAGCATATGTGCCATTGCCATAATTTCCACTTCTGTAGCCCATACTCCAGAATCAAACAACCTCTTCTGAATGACATACTCCTGCACATTAATAAAACCTTCTCGCAACATGCCATCAAATTTACTGCTGTGCTTCAACATGTGATTCACAACTGCCATCCGTAGGCACATATGGTTATCTTCTGTTTCTGATATGGCATATGATATAGCTCTGAAGAAACAGTTTCCGTCACCTTTGATTTTCCTTACATCATGGGGTCGTTCCATTTTTTCACATTCCACACACATGTCATGAACTTCATCACATACTTGGATCATTCCATATTTTCTACACAGACCAACCTTGGTGGTGTATCTCAATGGAACAAATTTAAACGCATCCAGCCGTGTCACTTTAGTTATTTCAACATCATAAACAACATCACCTGTATTACTAGAAGTACCTTGATGACCACTATTTGGACAATCTTCTGCAACACTGTCAGACAACTGATCACTAACACTTGCATTACAAGTAGCTCCATCATGTTTTACAGTACCATGCCGACAAGCCTCAATGACAGACCCATTGTCCTGAATACTACAATATGCAATGCTAGCAGCATGTTGTCCTACATGTACCTCATCATCTAGCCAAACATTCATGCCTGTAATTTCATACTGCTCATTACTAGACAATGACATAGATTGTGCCAAACCGTTACAGTACCTGTGAACATCTTGCCAAGCAGAGACACACTTCAGCAAACTTCTTCCCTCACTTGTCTGATTACCATGCTGATCTCTAGAATGCGAATCAAAAATATAATACAACAAACGTGTTTTCATGAAAACATATGAAACAAGCATAATATCTCTGCAGAGTCTGTTCCAGTGCACGGTTCATTGGGATCATGTTAAATTCAGATAAATTGCACTCATCTCCTAAAGTTCCACATACAGGATCTTCAAACTTCATACAAAAATGGTGATTCAGCAGATCGAGTTCATCTGGTAATTCATTCACCAACAGAAAGTCATTATTCATTGTACTGCTCTGAGATAAATGACAGTATAATTCATTTCCTGTTTGCAAGGTGACACCCATATCATGACAAGACCAGTCTTTCAGTAACTTGGTTCTACTGTACAAAATGGCACACAAACTGCTTGCAACACATTGTTTGCCACTGTTAAAACCACATCTCAGATGGAAGTTACCTTGCACTGTCCTTTCAGCCAATACTCTACAGTTTGCATCTGTTCTATTTTGCATATTATTGCCCAGGTCAGTCACATCACTTTTATTCTTCAAAATTATTGGCACTTTCTCACACTTCCATTTCATTGATTTACGAGTTTGATGTGACACATCTGGCCTCTTTGTACACATACCGATACTCTTATCATCAGTTTTAGATTTCATTTTCTTAGCTCCACTGTTTGTCTCACAACTTCCACTAGCACATGATGTCTGTCTTTTCCTACTTCGCAATTCACTTCTCTTAGTCTGTTTTGTTTCCAATGCCACTGCCTGATCTTTTTGGACATTTCCTTCTTGACACTTCTTTTCATCAGAGTCCATGCCTTTACTGACACTACCCACAACCGTTTTACTTCTAGTACACATTGCACTTCTTGTTTCTACAATTCTGTCCCTTTCTCTTTTCCTTCCATCCTGATCATTTGAAGACTGGCCATTCCTTTTCCTCAATGAATAACCACCAGTCTGCTTAATTATTAGTCCCGTGCCCTTAGTTACATGTATTTTTCTCAAACCTGTCCCCTGTCCTATCCTAGCTGAACATGTCTTCATTTTGAGGCCACTTACACCGTTCACGTTGTTCATCTGTTTGTCTTTAATGCTATCATCTGCATTCATTCTGTCCACAAGAGCATTCTTGTCTGCATCATCTTCCTTGTGTGTCTTCTGCATTGTCAACTCAAATGTATTTATATCTGTTGGAATACCAAGATCATACAAAAGTGACTTTGAAAAAGAACTTCTTCTACATTTTCGACACATCCATGCCACAGCTTTGTTGGTCAACAACTGGTCCATCTTTGAGAAATTCATACATTTTACATGATACCAAATGTCACAGCTATTACACTGCACATGGGTTTCAAATGACTTTATTACTCTGATCACACCACCAGCATTGCTTGTTATGAATTTTACTTAATTTTTCTGGATTCTTTTCACCTGCTTCACTTTTCTTTGACTTTCTGGCTTCAAATTGCTTGATTTTTCCAATCACCTTGTTACACTGTACACTCATCTCTTTCCCTTTTTGCACTGTTCTTGGAGCATTACTACACCCGACATTTTTGTTTATACCATGAGACACGTGACTGACATCTTCCGTGACATTGTTAGAGAACTCACCATCATTGCTTACGCTACAACCATCATTTCAAGTATGGTCTATTATTCCATGGTCATTACTCACATCACAACCAGTACTATCCCGTACAGTCCTAATGCCACTTACATGTACAAGTACATTGTCTCCTACCTCATCATCTAGCGAGACAGACACACATGTAAGTTCAAACTATCAGCAAGACACAGCTCAATCCAGGTACACATTGTTTGCCACCGTGAGCTCCAAATTTAGGATGACCTTGATGACAAGTTCCCTGTACAAATTTTTCTTCCAACCTTATATTATTGTCATATGCTCCACTCACTTCTCTACTATCTACAGGCCCTGCCAGATTTTCAGACAACTCTTCATGTATACATGTTATTGATTTACATCTTAGTTGCAATTTTCTATCTCCACTTCTTTGAGCATTATCTTCTCTTTCTTAACTTTTTTCCTGCATTTGCTTTTTTCTTACTTTCATTTTCATTTCAATTTTTTCACTACTGAGCGACAGTTGTCTCTTTCTACTTTTAAGCATATAGGATGTATTCTGTGACTTTCCATCCTCACCAGCTACATGTAGTTTCTTCTTCTTTGATTTTTCTGAATCATTTATGTTTCCGGTAGTTCTTTCTGCATCATCTCTACTTTCATTTGCACAACTCTTATTTTGTCCTTTTTGCTCCTTAAGGAATATCCCCCTGTCTGTTTCAGCAATGCCTCTTTCTTATTCTTACCTATATTCTCTGTACTAGTTGTTTCAATACCACTCTCCATCACTGCACCAGTGTCATCACTGCATGAACCAATTACATCGTACACAGTGCCATCTGTGAGAATGTCGAGATCATGCACAAGAGAGGTATAATAAGTTGCCCTACCACATTTCAGACACACCCATGTTACTGACTTATTCAACAAAATTTGCTGCATCTTGTAGAAATTCATACATTTGACATGATAGTAAATATGACAAGAATCGCACTCCACTCTCCTGTCTGGTGACACAACCAACTGATCACACATCCAGCACTCTTCAGCATGAATCTGTACATCAACCGAACTTTGTTGACATTTTTTCACCACACAATGGACATTCTTCACCTTTGCTTTGCCAACACTTGAACACTTTGTATCAGACTTTCTCCCCAACTGCTTAACAGCATGTGAGCATGTATAGTTCTTGAACACCATTTTACCATCCAGAGTTTTCCACTTTTGCTTTTCTTTGCATTTCTCTCTATGCTGTATCCTCTTTATCACATAGCTCAAACTTCTTTTCGTGTGACCTTGAATATTCTTCTGTGCTTTCTCACAGCTTCTTTGTTGTTCTCGACTCATGCGGATCTCCATCCTACCATTCTTTGACCTATGATATACCTGTCTACGCTTGTATCTTCTCATATTCTTTCTGTTTGGCTTAGATACTTTTCTTTTCTCTTTATGATACTCAACAACACAGTCCAAGACCTTAGCTCTGCTACAGCACGTCTTACCCCTTGCTTTCAACCATCTCATTGCTACCTGATTTTCTAGTCTCTTCTTTGTTAGCTTACCGATTCTCTTCTGCTTCAGATATATCACAGTTTCAGCTTCAAGGTATCCACCAGCTTTCATCTGACCATCATCACCAAGTACATCACCACTCCTGTCAAGTGTCTTCTCAAGATTCATGCCCAGTTTTTTCTCAAGGTTACTGCCGAGAGTTTTCTCAAAGTTATTTCTGAGTATTATCTCAAGGTTATTTCTGATTCTTATGTCAATATTCTTTGTATATTCTTGGTTATTGCCAATGTCAATTGTGCACCTTTTCTCATGCCATACGGACCAGCTGAAGGGCAATCTGACCCCAGTACCCTCGTATAGAGAACAAGGAGGACGCTGACTCCTATGTTCTCGGAGTACGAACACACCTGGAGTGTGTGTCAACTGGTTTGTGCACTGCCCAAATATAGGCAGGCGTCTCCCCCGAGGAGGTGCCAACCTCAGGGGAGTTGAAGAAAGCTTCTGCGGGCCACGGCCAACATCGATCTTGGGAATCTTCACCATTTTCTGCAGAAACAAAAAAAGAGGAAAAAAATGACTAATTCCATTCACAACTAGATAACATACGGACCACTCAGAAAGATTTCTGTATTCGGCCACCACATTATATTGGATTTGCAAAACATGTTTAAGAAGGTTTAACATTTACAGTCGACTCTCATAAATACTACCTCAGCCAGTCCTAGCCAAAATATTTGTTAAGTTTGTATTAACATGAGTGCCCGGTCTCATTCAGCGTGCACATAAATGCACACTCCCTCTATTTTTACGTTCTGTTCAAAACTGACTTTTGCAGATGACTGTCCAGAACCAATGTGACTTTTGCAGACTAAAGCAGTCTTTTTTCTTTATAAACTCATGTAAGCTGTAATTTTGAAAGCACTTTCAAAGAAAATGTGACTTTCCTGCCTATTTTTCGCAGTCGGATGTGCATGTTATAGTTCTCACACGCGTGAAAGCTCTACACACTGAAAGCCCGATGGTAATTGAATGCTAAAAAAATAAATATGATGTTTATTTTTACTCTACCAATCAGCATCGAGCTTTCATCGCATTGAGCTTTCAGGTTTGCCATCTTGGTTTTTGAGTGCGTTTGAATATCAGAATGTCAATTTTGAGTGTCATTTAGTCAACTGTTTTGGTGAGTCTTTTCCTTCCTTTATAGGAACGGGGTCCTAAAAGTAGGGATTACCAATTTACAGAGATATACAAAAACACTTATTGCGCTCAATTACTAGAAACACAATTATACTGAAATATAAGTTTTTCCACACTCAAAAAAGCTGTACCTTTTCCAAAATACCACGCAGACTACTACATACATGGTAACCAGTTTGGCAATATATAGTCTGATCCATTAGATATGTGTTCATCATAGAGCACAGTCCAAAGTTTTTTTCTGAAGCTGCGTTACCAGGCCAGTAGGTCTTGGGGTATTGAGGGCGCTCTTCAGCTTTTTTCACAACCCACGTATGTTTCAGCCCCATAGACCGTCCGAAAATTTCTTCATTTTTTTTTCGAAATGTAGGTTGGAAGTGATAATTTGGAAGCTTGTTAAATGCCGGTCAGAACGACGAAGGGAAAGGGTTGATTTAAAGTCGGGCCGACGAATAAATGCTCCCGGCAAATGGACTGAAAATGGAAGTTGGGACGACGTAGGGTGGAAGTAGACAAAGGGCTGATTATACGTCGGACCGACGGATCTAGAAAGTCGGTAAATGGCCTGAAAATGTCGGTTGGGACGACGTAGGGTGACGGTAGGGAAAGGGTTGATTGAGCGTCGGACCGACGGATTTATGAAGTCGATAAATGGGCTGAAAATGGCAGTCAGAACGACGTAGGGTGGCGGTAGGGAAAGGGTTGATTGAGCGTCGGACCGACGGATTTATGAAGTCGATAAATGGGCTGAAAATGGCAGTCAGAACGACGTAGGGTGGAGGTAGGGCAGGGTTAGTTAAAAGTCGGGCCGACGGATTAATGCTGCCGGCAAATGGATTGATGAATATTGCAGTCGGGACGACGTAGGGTGGAGGTTGGGAAGGGTTAGTTGAAAGTTGGGCCGACGGATTAATGAAGTCGGTAAATGGGCTGAATATTGCAGTCGGGACGACGTAGGGAAGTTGGTTGGGAAAAAAGTTCGTTATAGTAACCCGTACCGAATATGGTTGTACGTCGGAAGTTGAACGTCGGTACGACGCCTTTCTGAACGTCGGTACGATAAAGAAAGATACAGGTTGGGCCGCCGTCGGCAAGACTAACGGAAATACATCGTTGGATGTACGTCGGGATGACGTTGGGCCATGAGCATAACAAGGTTTGTCGGTGCGACGTCGGTACAGCATCCGCCCAACGGAAAATACCGACGTCGAGCCGACGCAGGCGGGATTTGCAAATACCCCGTTTGCCAACGTCTATCCGACTTCATGTGCTGGCTAAATGCCGACGTCGGCCCGACGTTCCTGTGCTGGCTGGGTAGTTTGTCTTCTCACGCATGCCCAATGGTTTGGATGATTGTCTGGTTTTCATGTCTTAAAATGTATCCTTCTCGAACGTACTTAAAAGATGATTCAAACCAAAAATTATCAGTAGAACAAGTGAACAAAGATAAAAATTGTCTCTACAGAGTGGTAACGGCGCTAAAAACCTTTTCAAATATATGAAAAAAAAAAAATAATTATGGCAAAAAAAAACATACAAAATGAAATTAAAGGAAAAACATCGTTCGCTTTTGAGTTTGGTTTACACATTTGGAAAATGTGCCGAGTTTACCTTAAATCAGCAATAGTACCTTCGAAAAGGATGCTAGATTATTTTCATTTTACAGGTGATTTGATGTAACCTAAAAGTAAACCTGTAGCTTACAAGGCCGGATCCAGAACACAATTTTTTTGGGGGGGGGGTGCCAAAAAAAACTTTGGTCCCCCCAAAAAGTGGGTCAAAAAAAATTACGGCGTGGGGCTCGGGGCCCGCTTAAGGGCCCCAAAAATTGTTTGGATTCTAGATGCTCTTTGGTGCAATCTGAGGCAATTTCTGACCACTATAACCAATGTTTTTTTGAGGAAGAGATGGTGGTGTACTCATTGCCTGCCTTTATTGCAGTGTCACATAAACAAAAAAAAAAAAAATTGGTTTCAGGTTTTTTTGGGGGGGGGGGCATGCCCCCTTTTGCCCCCCCCCCCCCCGAATCCGCCCTTGGTAGCTTATAAAAATCGTCATTTTTTGAGTAAACCTATTTTGAAAGCTCAGTGACCTCTATGATCGTACTTAACTGCATTTCAGGGGCGGGAACCAGTCAGTTGTAAATCGTTCCAGTTATATGTATACATTTCCAACGCGTCGAAAGATTACAAAAGGAGCGCGGCGCGTGGTGCGTGGCTAGACGGGCCAGATCCAGGGTCCGTGTACAGTGTACGTAGGTGCACAATAACGTTACATTCAAAGAAAAAACGTATAACGTGAGACCTTACTTTTCTCATTGAAACGGTCTCCGACTTAAAATTGATATTTATACATCGCACTTTCTGTGGCAATATATCGCACTTTCTGTGGCATCCTTTACCATTTTTCAGTGAAGACAAGTTTACAGTAACTCGGCAAAACTGAAAATATATCCCCTAAACTGTCGCCTGTTTTGAATTTGTGACCCAATACTTTCGTACTACACGACACGGAAAAACAAACAAAAAATCATCAAATACTCTGTTTTTTACGGTAAGGTTTGCAAAAGTGACTTTGATTGCCTTATATTCCTGTCCATGTGGAAAGAACAATTTATCAAAGTACTTCGAGCGTGATGTTGACCGATACTTCAGTGGGTCGAACCGAGACTGCAAGCATCCAAGTTTGCCGATTATCAGTATTTCATATTTTGAGTGCGAACCACAAACAAAACGTCCACAACCAACAGCTGCATAGCGACCGACATAACGTACGTACCAACGATGGCCCGCCTGGAGCGCCGCTGGAGGACCCACGCGCATAAAGACGGACTGATTGTAGTAATATACATGTATAACATCTTAAATTTTAGATCTCAGTGATACAAATCGTCTGAATACAAAGTATGAAGTTCTCATCCTTCTGATTCACTTACAATAACTTTTGGCAGTAGAGAAAGAAATAAACTAATGGCATTCCTCGTGACTACCCGTCCACCAAAAAGAAAATGCATCTGCTCCCACAATAACGGACCCGCAACTAAATTCTCAAGCCAGGGCACAAACTGTGTTGTTTCCCCAATGTTTCAATGGCCTTTCTTAGCACCGACACACTTTTGCACCTTTCTAAGATGCTTTCGTCAAACAGCACACCGCCTTTCATTAGCGAGGGCCAATAGCACGCTTTTCCCCCATCCGCAGGTCTCACTCCATTGTCCGAGATATCTTTACTACATGTACTCTCAATATTGTACGAAAGTTATCTAATTGCCTTTCCTTCATCATGCTTCATAAGTTGAACAAAATTCCATCCCACTGTAAATCCATGTTCAGTCCCCAAACTGATTATGGCTTTCAATAATGGATATCAATACAGATAAAAAATACCTGTAACCGAATTATCAAACATTTTGAGAAATAATCACTCTCTTTATTACCAATTTTGTTCAAGTTCTCTTTCAATAAATAATCAAAACTACATGTATCCACTTAGTTGCACCCACCTCCAATAATAAAGACCTCTCATCAAATGAGCCATTGTCAAATCTCTACTCTTTTACCAACCGTTACACATAACCGCAAAAAAAAATCCTCTCTGCTAAAATATACTTACAGTATGTATACATGTAACTTAAATACGTATTAACATGACTTTCAAACACATTTAAAACGAAAGGCTGGTGTGGATACACCTCCAACAATAAATAGCTTAAATACTGATAATACGTTAAACTCAACGACCTGGAAAAAAGTCATAACACATAAAAGTTTCATGATTTGTATACGCTAATCATAGTACTGCACGTAATCTCTTCCCTTCAAATACGACTGACGAATTGCTTCCTCTTGCAACTTACTTTAAGTGTACTCATTGTAAGTGATAAGAAATATCTTATCCGCAAGAAACCACTTTCAAGTGAACACTGTTGTCAAGTTTTCCGCAGTGGTTACATGTAAGTGTCCCACTCTTATCACATCACTGAAACATATAACTCATTCATATGGCTTATTCCCCCCCCCCCAAATACTTTGCAGCTGTGATTGATAATTTGAAACTTTAAATATCTTTACCTTTACTTTCCCTTCCAATTTGTGATTAACCTTTCATAATTATCAATTTATCATAAATATATAAACTTTTTCAGAAAAAAACATTACAGTAGAAAACCTTTGCAAATGCTGTACTTATTCTAGAACCAAAGTTGAAAAACAAGCATAATGCTTACTCTATCAACAATTCAGAAAACCTTC
The DNA here is from genome assembly GCF_015706575.1 of Patiria miniata. Taxonomy (NCBI): domain Eukaryota; kingdom Metazoa; phylum Echinodermata; class Asteroidea; order Valvatida; family Asterinidae; genus Patiria; species Patiria miniata. The sequence continues at coordinate 758,605 of NW_024037065.1, read as the reverse complement.
GGCAAACCCAGTATTATCCAACTTACAATCACTACTATTTGTTCAAGTTCTCTTTTAATAAATACCTCAAAACTACTTGTATCCACTTAGCACAAGTCGCGCGGTGCGTACGCGTTGCGGCAATCTTTCATTTCCCAGAGACACCAACAGAGGGCGGGCTTTCCGCCGAGTGCAGAGCAAATGATGCAAACATGAATATGCATGAGGCATTTTATGAATGAATAACTGACTTCAGCTACCGTCAGCACATCCGGGACCTTTGTTCTGGAAAACTATAATCCTCTGGCGATTTTGTCAACGAAAAACCAAGACGATCGGTCATAATCACTTTCAAAGGCTATTTTCATTTTGTCAACAGTAGTGACGTCACTACACATAAAAAACGAAACCTTTTGGATAATAGGTTGTAAAATCCTTCATAATACATTGCAAACGGGCTTGGATGTGACTTTTGACCTCGTATCCCTCCGCTTTTCACCCCTTTCATAATGATGTTGACCTGCCTTATACAAGATATAGTCCGTCAAAAAGTTGGTTCAGCATCTTTTGTTTTAAGCTTAAGTGATGACGTCATCATTTCATACACTTAATTAAAAGCGTATTTTAACTGATCCCCCAATGATTTTTCCTCTTAGAATGTAATTAGAAGCAAAAACGATCATTTTTCAAAGTAGTTCTGAGTGTGGTAAGTGATATTACTCCGCAAAACATCAACAAAACAAGGAAACCCTCGTCGCTATGCGTTTTGCATGTCCTGTGTCTCAAATATTGTCGTGCCCTGGAAGTGATGCGACCACGGAAAATTCCTCTTTTTCGGTAACTTGGCTCATAATACATGTCAAATATCATCTGATATGGTAGTTTATATCTTATCCATTAATAATAATAGTCGTTTGATCACATTACTGCCTGCCCTTACTTTGAAATTTAGTGAATTTCATGGCGATCGATTGCAGAATCTGAACGATTTTGTTGTTGTTTTTTTAAAAATGGCGGACCTCGCGTGCGTAATAATATTCACGAAATAGATGCAGTACTATCGCGCGCGGATTTATTTAATATGATTTTGTATTTGAATTTTCTAAAGTCGGATATCTTGAAGAAATACCTTTATTTGGAAAGATTCCCATACCTGCCCATCACTAATGTTTCCCTTCAGTGACATTAACAGCCATCAGAAAGAGCAAGTGATAATATTAATAATTATAAAAAGTCAAATTTAGCAGGGAAAATATTGTAGTTTTTACCAAGAACACCCAAGTCTCGTACGGTTTGTGCACATGATCGACGACAAGTGATGGTCAGATATGGGAATCTTTTCCTTTTTTCTATTTTGTTATTTGAATTCAAATGCAAAGAAGTGAACTCAGTTTCATCAGTTCATGGGAAGATAGAGGGAAAATCAGATAGAGTGGGGCATAGCCATGATACTTGATATGATAGCTAAGGAAATTAAAAAGCGTGAATGAGATGGTCTTCTGGTCATGAATGTTCAGAATTCAGCTACAATCACTTGACAAGATTTGGCCTCAAGATACAAATGGATTGTCAGTTTCCATTCCAAATGATGAGTCTTACTGACATGACTGATTTTCTTCCATTTCCAAATGTGAAGGCTAGCCTAGGCAGTGGAATGGTACGGGAGTCATTGAAGTGAATTTCATGGTGATTGATTGCTCAGTCTGAGGGATTTTGTTGTTTTTAAAAAATGGCGGACCTCGCGAAATGTTATATTCACGAAATAGATGCAGTACTATCGCGCTCTGATTTTCGCGCTGAAATCAGTTTCCATTCCGAATGAGTCTCACCGAGTTTCTTCTAAATTTTAAAGTTAGACAGTGGAATGGGCAGAAGTCATTGAAATGAGCCTACATGTACATGGCATATAATGACACAAACAGCCGACGGTGACAAAACTCATCGAATGACATGAATTTCTTCCTTTTTTTTTTTTGGCGGGGGGGGGGCCTTTGTGTAAGTTACAACATGTCTAAGGCTGTATGGTGGCATTTGTTTAAACCTAATTTTTCCAGCTTTTTTTGTACAAATAAATCATAAACAATTCATTAGGCCTATCTTGGCCTAAAAATTAAATTCAGATCTGCAGTGTGATATGGCCCAGTCGTGTGCAAACTGCAATTATGTAAAAAGATCAGCAGCACTTTCGACAGGAATTCGAACCGCCCTTTATCTTGCCAAGTCACACTATCATCATTATTTAATTTTTAATGGCCATTTAGCTTCCCCGATGCAGTGACAAAATTTCCTTGTACATGTACATGTATTTCATCTGTGTAACCCGAGTTCGAATCCCGCCTAGGCCAAAATGTGGATGAATTTTCAGTCCCTGCCTGATTCCGTGGGTTTTCCCCAGAATTTTCTTCTGGGGTTTCCTCCCACCCTCTCATTTTCTCCTCTCTACAGATTTCTTGGCTTATGAGCTACAGTGCATTTTTCAGGAATCCTTGGCAGACTAATCCTTACATGTGTGAATCAAGATTCCAGCTCGAGTCCAATTCGAGTCTCATTTTCCGTGACTGGGACTCTGACTCGACCCTGCGGACTCAGACTTGGACTGTGCGACTCGAGACTCAGACTCATGAGATGTGACTCGGACTTGATGTTTGGTGACTCGACTACAAGTCTAATCCTTGGTTTAATTACCAGAAATAATCGACAATAAGTTCAATGTTCACTGTTACATGGAAAGACATGTAACATATTTTACAAATGGAATAGAATAATATGTATGATGGCATAACAACAAAGTGAAACGTTGAACTCAACTGCAATGTCTAACAACTTATTAAGGTAGTGGTAAAACCATGTCTCGCACATCCGGCGCAAGCAGGGCTACCTGAAGAAGTTGGGAGACAAAGCAAGGGATTATCAGGCCCATCCACTATGACCTCAGTCCTAGTGGGTGACCCTGATTTGTTAACAGTAAAATATTTTTTATTTTTTTCGGATTTTTAATTTTTTTTTGGTTTTTTTTTTTTATAGTTTTTTTGGGCATTAGATCCATAATACACCAAGATGAGAGTGTGTTGTGGTAACTGGATACCCCTAGACTTACCACAAACTCCTCCCATTTTGCTGATATGGAGCAAAATGCAATTTTAGAGAGCAAAACAACATATTAATAAATGGTGTAAGTACATTTACTTTCATGTGACAGAGATGACCCTAAGAACACCGATCCAGAAGCGTCGCCTCATGGTTTTCTGAAACTGCAATTTATGTCCAACATGCATGCACAAAGGTCTGCAATGCATGCAAGCGAGCATGCGCATACAATGTACAGTGAGGCATTGAAGAGGAGCGTGTGTAAATTGCTTACGCGTGCGCAGTGGGTGACGCTTACTGGATCAGTCCATTCCTAATATTTACAACTTGACGTGTGTAAGTTTTGGTGAGCTGTACTGGGCTTGCTGTCTGATTTGCAATTTCTGTCGCTTAGCAGGTTGGCGTACTGTGCAATACATGCGCTCGTATTTGTTCAATTGCGCGTGAATACTTTCTGTTGCCTGCTCAGACATCAAGCCAACACTACCTAAGAGCCGTGCTTGTCGAATGACCTCTACTGTCAATAAGTGAAACTTTCTTTTGATGTTTTACTTTGGAAAGTGTACTGGAAACCAGCAACCGAACTCGGAACATCGCAAGGCTAGTAGTTCCACCTCATGCTTGCAGAGCATCCTGTTGAGTGTGTACAATTCGTAACACGATTTGAACTTCTGAAACAATTTGTGCACTTTATCAGAGAGTTCTGGAGAGCCAAATGATTGGCATCCAGTGGTTGTGTCAATGAGAACAGGCAGAAAGATTTCTGAAAATTACCCTCCTTCAACATTTTATTTACATCTGGGCCAATTAGTGATCCCCCATGATACGACTGTTTTCTAATTCCAAGTTCTTCCTGTACCCTGTTGAATTTAGTCATGAATGGCCCAGTGACATTCTTAATATCTTGTTCAATTTTATCCCTCATTTTTTGGTTTTCATTCATCTCTTTATTCAAGCGTTGAACCGAATGATTGATTTCTTTGCATTCAGCATTGAGCTGGCGAACCAATGTTCTAGATTCTTTGGCTTCTGCACTGTTCTCATTGTACTGTTGACCATTTTTTATGAAGTGGTTGGGGTTATTTGTCTGAACCTGAGCAACCTGGTCCTGCTTAGCCACAAGTTCGACTTCACGTTCCCTCTTTGAATTGCATAAATCATCATGTTCCTTACTGAGGTAATTAACATGTGTGTACAGATCATCTACCCCACTGTATATCCCATGATTTTCCAGGACCTCATTGTCCAATTTCTCTGCATTTTTCTGAACAATTTCAAAGAATTGCAAACCAAGCCCTAAGCTGATGTGTAAGGGACTGACCGATACATGTTCCGTGACATAACCCTCCGTACCAACAAGCGGTCGTTGAATGCAGTTATCATAGTTCTTTGCCTGATCTTTTTTTGCACCTTTTTCTTGGAACTCTGTGGCTTTTGCATGGCAGGTTGTCAGTTTCCTTTGGGCAACTGCAGCAATGCCATGGTCTTCATCATCATCATCACCATCATCCCTGAAATCTTGAAGAATGTGCATGGCATGTGGTTTACCCTTTTTTAGATCTTGCAACGTGGCTAGGCAGTGTGGGCAAAAGTGATGACCATTTGGCCCTGTCAAACCAAGAATCTTGGCAATCCATTCCCAGTCCCCACCTCACGTCAGTTTGCATTTTGTGTAAATTTTGGGGGATTCTGAGATGGTAGGATATTTGGCTTCAGATGAAGATGAAGCGCTTTGGCAATACCTGCAGTTAGGACTGATGTACCTATTGTCTGGATTTAGTTCCTTGAGTGGAGTGAAATCCAGCTTGTCATCTGCTGATTGAACCATGTCATCGGTGTACATGTGTTCAGCGTTATCAATGTTTGGGCATGGAAGCTGTAGCTTTGCGATATCCCCAGTGACCTTCAGCAAATCATCAAATACTGGCTTAAATGCTGCCTGGATGTTGAGCCTGTCATCTTTTCCACCCTCAAAAATTCCCATGATTTTGACTGATCTTACCGAGTGCCGCTCTTTGGAATTTAGAGTCTGGATTACCATTTTGGTAGTTTCCCCCCCTTATCACCCGACGCATGAAGCCACAGAGTATTGTCAAAGCTTTCAACAATGTGATTATATTGAACCTGTTCAGTAACCATGCTGGTGATAAGATGCTCAACATTTACAATCCTGGTGAAGTGAACAGGGTTCCCACTACTCCCATTGAACTCGCCATACTAAAACTCGTAAGGTAGCTCTGCTGAAAAACGCATCGATTGCCGGGTTCCCATAAGTTTATGACCTGTTTCAATCTCAAGTCTGTTTTTGATCAATGTCCACATTGTCTCTGGCATTAGGCTGCGCAACCCATCAACTGTATCCCTTGAAAATTTTGTGCATACTCTTAGGCCTGCTGCTTTAGATGCTGCTGCATACCGATCTTTTTGCCGCTTGATATTTGCTGATCGCTGAGCCGAAATATCATCAGAGACAGTAGGGACTAGACTCGGAGGAGGTGATCCTGTAGCTGAAGAAGTTTGTTCTGAACTTGATGAGGAACTAGGCCCACAATTTACAGCAGCAAATGTGCCACCTGAAACCAGCGTCTCTACTTTTTCAATGATCTGGCTCCTCTTTCTGAGTGATCTATTACTACAAGTACCTACTTCAGCTACAGGAACCCGCACAAAACATTTTGCACGCCCTGGTGTGCCCTCAACTTTGAGTATATCTGGGTCCTGACTCTTTGAATTTTTGATGATGTAATGAAGGGCAGCACTTTTAAGCTGTTGTACCCCAGTGGATCTATCCACCCCAAATTCTGTAATGACATTTTCCTCAAATTTCTTAAGCCGGTTGTTTTCTGCTTCAAGTATCCCAATTTGTTCCTTCAAATTAGCAATCTTCTCTGAACATGCTGAACTAGTGCAAGGCGCGTCAATTTCTCCCCCGGCATGCCCAGCCCCCTCTTCCTGTTCTTTCGTATTGCTACAACGTTTTCCTCCGATCTGACGCTTGACTGAGTTTATCTTGCTATCTACACGATGCTTGTAAGTTAGTGAATTGTTTTGCCGAAATGATTGAACACACCACATGCACGAACTACACAGAAAACCCTCCCTCTCTTCTTGAAGCAAAAAACAACTCTGCAAGTCATCTTTATAAATTGTAGTCGCATGAAATCTACTACTTACACTAGACTTACAAACACAACACTTCTCTCTCTTTGAAGGCATATCAAAATATCCTTTAGATAATGTCGAAACGGTTTATGAAAATCTCGGAAGTTTGTCACCGCAGCGAAGTCAACAAAATGGCACGCATATAACGGGTTTTTAAACACGGTCACAATCCTAGAATCTTGACAGTGCATTGCTAACGTGAGCTACGCGGCGAGACAGCACCATACTATTGCAGGAACTCGCATGGACAACGTTGAACAAAAGAGGGCGCAAATTGGATGATGCCGCGATGGCAGGTAGTGTTAGTTGCACCCACCTCCAATAATAAGGACCTCTCATCAAATGAGCCATTGTCAAATCACTACTCTTCTACCTACCGTTACACATAACCGCAAAAAAAAATCCTCTCTGCTAAAATATACTTACAGTATGTATACATGTAACTTGAATATGTATTAACATGGCTTTCAAACACATTTAAAACGAAATGCTGGTGTGGTTACACCTCCAACAATAAATAGCTTAAATACTGATAATACTTTAAACTCAACGACCTGAAAAAGTCATAACACATAAAAGTTTCTTAATTTTTATACGCTAATCATAGTACTGCACGTGATATCTTCCCTTCAAATACGACTGACGAATTTCTTCTTCTTGCAACTTTCTTTAAGTGTACTCACTGTAAGTGATAAGAAATATCTTATCCACAAAAAACCTCTTTTCTAGTAAACACTGTTGTCAAGTTTTCCACAGTGGTTACATGTAAGTGTCCCACTCTTATCACATCACTGAAACATATAACTCATTCATATGGCTTATTCCCCCCCCCCCCCAAATACTTTGCAGCTGTGATTGATAATTTGAAACTTTAAATGTCTTTACCTTTACTTTCCCTTTCAATTTGTGATTAACCTTTCATAATTATCAATTTATCATAAATATATAAACTTTTCAGACAAAACTTTACAGTAGAAAACCTTTGCAAATGCTGTACTTATTCTAAACAAATAATTAAGGGTATGTGAAATCCCAACTTGGGGTCCAAAAATTAAATGCATTTGAAATAACCAACCTCAGGCCTGAAACCACGCGGGAGTAATGCACCTTCTTCATCTATGACCGAAGTGAAACCACGCAGGAGTAATGTGCCTTCTTCATCTGCGACCGAAGTGGGGCTTACTTTGTCTATGACCGAAGTGAGACCACGCGAGAGTGATGCGTCTTCTTAGTCCGAGACCGAAGTGAGACCATGGGGGAGTAATGCGCCTTCTTCATTTTAAGACCAAAGAGACACTACACGGGAGTAATGCGCCTTCTTCATCAGAAACCAAAGTGGGGCCTTCTTTATCTATGACCGAAGTGAGACCTCGCAGGAGAAATGCTCCTTTTTCATCTAAAACTGAAGTGAGACCAGGCGGGAGTAATGGGCCTTCTTCATCTAAGACCGAAGTGAGACCAGGCGGAAGTAATGCGTCTTTATCTAAGACCGAAGTGAGACCAGGCAGGAATAATGCGTCTTCTTCATCTGAGACCAAGGTGAGACCACGTGGGAGTAGTGCGTCTTCTTCATCTGAGACCGAAGTGAAACTACGCGGGAGTAATGCGCCTTCTTCATCTAAGACTGAATTGAGACCAGGCGGGAGTAATGGGCCTTTTTTCATCTATGACCGAAGTGAGACCATGCGGGAGTAATGCATCTTCTTCATCTATGACCAAATTGAGACCACGTGGGAGTAATGCTTCTTCTTTATCTATGACCGAAGTGAGACTACCCGGGAATAAATGGGCCTTCTTCATCAGAGATCAAAGGGAAACCAGGTGGGAGTAAATGCACCTTCTTCATCCGAGACCGAAGTGAAACCACGCGGGAGTAATGCATCTTATTCGTCTGAGACTGAAGTGAGACTACACGGGAGTAATGGGCCTCCACCAGAGGCCAAAGTGGGGCCTTCTTCATCTGTGACCAAAGTGAGACTACCCTGGAGTTATGGGCCTTCTTCATCAGAGACCAAAGTGGGCCTTCTTCATCTATAACCGAAGTGAGACTACCCGGGAGTAATAAGTCTTCTTCATCAGATACATAAGTTGGGCCTTCTTCATCTATGACCGAAGTGAGACTACCCGGAAGTAATGGGCCTTCTTCATCAGAGACCAAATTGGGGCTATCTTCATCTATGACCGAAATGGGGCCACACAACAGTGGAACATGCACATGGGCTTCTGATTATGGTTTGGCCATACCTTCCTCACCCTGTGCATCAGAGGTTTCAGAATATAGTTATGTTATTCCTTTGTATACTTTTTTAAAAAATCCAGAGGAAATGGTGTCAAGTGATAGCGAAGGTTCTGATAGTGAGTGCTCGCCATCGTCTTCAGGAAGTGATGACAACTCAAGTGAAATCAGTATTGAAGAAATGGAAGTAGATGATGCTGACAATGATTTTGAAGATCATGCCGAAGAGGAAGGGGGAGAAGTGAAGAATACAGAAACGGGCCTACCCGAGAATGAAATACTTCGAGATATCATACCTGCCAACATTGAAAAGAAGAATTACAAGGACTTAATACCCTAGAACGGCATTTAATAGCATGAAGTATAGCATTCATGAAAATTGAAAATCGTCCGAATGGTGAGCAGAAAGGAATTTATGGACCTTGTGTTTGCGTTCCATCAAATACCACAGAGACAATAAAGAACTTACCCAGACCTGCAAATGAGAATGAGATGATACGAATAAAATTAAAATGAAAACTGTCGTACAAGAGTTATTACGAGAATCAGTTTGTAAACAAAAAGAATGTGCAGGAAGCTTTGCAATATTTTAAAGCTAATAATAAGTGGCATTATGATATTGAAAATACAGTACGATTGAGAAAATCATGTGCCTCAATGTTCAATTGATGAGGAAGCTGTACATGTAAGTGAAGATGGAAAAGAAAAACAAACAGCCTGTAGAAAATGATGATTGTGATGATGATAATTGGGATGCTAATTTGGATGATGAAGACGATGATCAACGAAAACGAGGAATACTTTTCTTGAACCTGCAAATGTTGCACAAGAAATACTTGATCAGTACTTTGATGAACTATTTTGTGTAGCTTCATGTGAAGGCAAAAATCCAGTAAGAATCTTAATGGAAGAAGCAATGGCCAAATGTTTCCCAACATTATTTCCAAATGGTGCTTCAATATTTAGTGACAAACGAGAAATACGGCTTACACTATGCACATTTTTTTCCAAATGCTTTTTAACAATAATTTCGTCAGTTCAATTTTGGATACTTGCAAATGATGGACTATACCTTTCAGGTACATGTAGTGTAATTGGCTTCATAGATGTCGGTCTTCTGGAAGGATTACCGATTGGGCTTTTGGAGACAAACCAATGATAACACATACCTTCAATCTGTGAGCGTATGGCTTGTTCATGCACAGCCACTGCCCTGCTAAGCGATTCGCAATAATCTCTTGCAGTGCCAGAGGCTGCCATCAAAAGGCGCTGGCTTATTCCAAAGCGTTTACAAGTTCCAAAATTTCATTCAAGGAACGACACCAGCTTTATGCCACTTTGCAAATACAAAACATTGCGTTTTGGGTGCCCTCTCTTGTTTTTGCAGGTCGATAAGCATCCTGTTAAAAAGAAAGGGAGGGTGGGGGTGGAAACAAGTACTATTCTCTTCAACAACATTTCTTCTTGATCTCATGACACATTTTGGATTGGGATTCGAAACAAGGGTGGGATCGTGACAATTTAACATGCTTTTTGACCAGGCACGGACTTAAACGAAAATCTGTGTGCTGATTGGATTTTTGGTGATACCACCAGAACCAAAATTGTGCATATTTACTTGCGAATGCATACGCATTATTCAGTTTTGTCCTCGCTAGCCAGTGTTCAAATATTAATAATGAATAAACCAGGTGAGCTCGTTCCGAATTATATGTCAGAACCCACTCAATAGCCCCCAAAGTGGCTACGAAGATGTTTTAATAGACATATAGTATTGTCAGAGATATAATTACTCACCTGAGTCAAACAATAAACATTTTGAAGTGATATTTTTGCTGCTTTTGGAGTGATTTGGGGCTCGTTTTTCACTGTGCAACTCCATAGACTTGCATCCGTCGTTCATTTGTTCATGCTTATACGTGAAAACATACGCGTGTACATTCGGTGTGGCGTCGGGACTTATCGGTCAATCGTATGCGTCCGCAGCATTATGTTGCCGGCAAGTGTTAGAGTAGGTTGAGGTCTTTATTTCATTTTGTGTGCGTGAAATCACGTGACCCTTGCTTCCGGTCGAAAAAGGCCCAAACCGGAAGTGGCTTATTAATTGAAAATGGTAATAGATATGAACTTGCTTTTAACGGTGTTAGTCTCTTGGCTGAAAGTATTCTTCAAATCATCTACCAATGACGTCATGCAATCTTCGAGCGCCCTCTAGCGACAGGTTGAACAATATTTTTAATGTATTTTGAATAAATGTCTGTGGCGAAATTTGTCGGAATCGCCTAAATATTAGTGTATATGATGACCTTGACCCACTTCAGACGTGTGCGCAGTTTTAGGCGAATGACGTCATCAGACAGGAAGTTATAATAAAAAGACCCCTTTTCATTTGAAAATTCCTGATAAATCAACCATGGCAGTTTTTATGTTAGTTTTTACTTTAATTGTCCATTTAAGGGTAGGTCTAAAACATCTCAAAGCTTCAAGGCAATAAGCGAACTCGGACATGCCCTGCGCACGCTTAAAAGTTCACGTTGACAATACTTCTGCTCTAAAACATGAACAGAACGTCTATATGTACATGTACATGCACATACACGTACATGTACGTTACGCACATGCATCGTACGTCAGTCAGCCTGCACATCACAGTGACCGTTTTAGCCGATTTTCGGCTAACTTTGACAGATATAGTTAGGGACGTATAATAAAAAATTATAATGCCAAAAAGCCCTATGTTACGTATTTAAAGGTGCAGTTTTTCTGCAGTGGGATTTTCCACAAGTCTTTTCCTATACAACACTGATATCTTACTGAGTATTTCTGAACTTCAGCTGAGAATTACTGTGAGAAGGAAAGAGAAATCTAATTTTTTTTTCGCGCTGTCATTCGATTGAACATATTCCTAAGGGTCAGAATATCAAGTAATATTTCATAAAAAAAAATTCAGTTCAAAGGCAAATTACAAATTTAAGGTGCAATTTTTCTGCAGTGGGATTTTTTTAGCCCGTTAACTTTGTACACGTGTTAGCCCATTGACTTTGTACACGTTTTCAAGCCACCATTTCTATAACTTTGCGATCTGGAATCGTCATCAATGTTAAAGCCAAGGAAGACCCTCGTACAAAAATCATGCCAAGACTATATGACGTCATGATGACGTCATCACCTAATTTTTTTTATTGATTTTTGAAAATGTACGTGCATATTATGTAGTCCTATATCTACAGAACTGTAAGTCTGATTGGGTTGAAACTTGGTATGTGGCTAGACCGGGATGTGTTACAGGTAAAAAAAAAAATTAGGTGACGCCATGATGACGTCATCCGGAGATTTTATATGAATATTTGAAGTTTTTGACCTTTTAGCCATATATCATGAACGTAACATGCAAAATTCAAAATTCTTTGTGTATTTGGTCTGTTAGGTAAAAGGTATTTGCACAAAATTTTGAAAAAAATATCTGACATCATTATGACGTCATAAAAATGCGATTTTTCAAAATACACATAAGAGAAGGTCTGACTGTCATGAAACTTACTGGGTAGGTAAATAATGGAACTAGTATACAAAGTTTAAAGGGACGTCACGATGACGTCATCGTTTGGTTTTGATAAATTTTAGATATTTATAATTTTATTCTGCTTTCACAAATTGCACACTTTCTTTCATCGGATTGACATTAAACTTGGTTCAAACCAAAATCACAATGACAAAATGTGCATTGAGAATGGTCTTAAGAATGACGTCATTGCAGGGCTAGTGACATCATTTGATAAAACTATACATTAGGAATTATTCTAAGCGTTTTGAACAACTTTTAACTGCATGAAGCACTTTGAAAAGTGACTACAAAAGGACAAACGAAACAAATATTTGTAAAATGCGAAAAAAGCCCTGTGTTCTGTTTGCAAACAGACACACAGCTCTAGTTTTTCTTTTTAGCTGTTTCGGTGACCCACCGAAACAGCTCTTGTTTTCGTTAAGATTTTTTTTTAGCTGTTTCGGTGACCCACCAAAACAGCTCTTGTTTTCGTTAAGATTTTTGGCTTTTCCGCATAAAAGCGGAAAAGCCTTTCTTTCTGTTCTCATTTTTTTTGTATCTTCTTCTTCTTCTTCTTCTTTTTGTCGCCAAAATCCCATAGACTTTGTACACGTTTTTTCTCAGTGCCACTTTTGGCATTAATCTATGTCATTAACCATTGAAAGTTAGGATAGTCATAGTCCTTATAGCAGAGATGTGCCCGGAAGAGTGACGTCATGATGACGTCATCGACTAATTTATTATAGATTTTTGAATATTTAATTTTTCCCATAGACTTTGTACACAAAATTTTGAAAAAAAATGTCGGTTTTCAAAGGACATTTTTGACTCTTTGCCAGTAATTCATTTACACCAAACTTTGTTAAAGCAAAGACCCTAATTCAAACAACATTGTGTAATGATGACGTCATGATGACGTCATCAGGTGTTTATTTATTGGCAATTAAATTGAGACACTTTTGATATTTAAAAATGCATAAGAAATCAACAGTACGCGTCCGCAGCATTCTGTTGCCGGCAAGTGGTAGAGTAGGTCGAGGTCTTTATTTCTTTCAGTGTGCGTGAAATCACGTGACCCTTGCTTCCGGTCGAAAAAGGCCAAAACCGGAAGTGGCTTATTATTTAAAAGTGGTAATAGATATGAACTTGCTTTCAACGGTGTTAGCCTCTTGGCTAATAGTATTCTTGAAATCATCTACCAATGACGTCATTTAACTTTCGAGCGCCCTCTAGCAACAGGTTGAAAATTTTCAAAAATGTATTTTGAATAGATGTCTGTGGCGAAGTTTGTCGGAATCGCCTAAATATTGGTGTGTATGATGACCTTGACCAACTTAAGATGTGTGCGAAGTTTTAGGCGTATGACGTCATCAGACCGGAAGTTCTGTTGAAAAGACCTTTCCTTTTTCAAAAATTGCTGACAAATGAATCCGTACAGATATAATCTTGAATTGCCCATTAAATGACAGCGTAAACATTTGCCTCAACAGTGCCAAGTTCCCAGCTTGTAAAAATGTTCAAACAGTTGACGCGGCGTGGGCAAAAAATACCCTTGCGCAAGTTGCGGCAGATAGGTTTAAACCATGCATAGTTCTTCCACATGTATAGCACGTACACGTGGCTTTGAAACGTCGTACAATGTACTTTACGTCCCTTCATTTTCGCAAAAAGAGGGCAGTTCATAACTTTAACGGTTGTATTAGCTGTGCAAGGCCAGGCAGCGTAAAACGAGCGGGCAGCATCTTATTAACACTTTCACGGGATCAAAAGGATAGCGCGTTTACAAAACAAAATAACGGCACACCGTATTAAGTGAATGACCCACCATTCGCCCATCAGTAACTTTAATGATTGTACGGGCGCACAGGCTAAGCTATGCAAGGCTTCGTTAGCCTGAACTGAACACTTTCACGGGATCAAAATAAGGACAGCGCGTCACCCAAAAAATATAGCGGCACACCGTAAAAAGTGAATGGCGCCCCCATTTGCCAATCAGTAGACTTGTCTCAGTGATTTTTGTTCTGCGTTAGGGGAAGGGCAAACAGACAGATGTCGTTCCTTTCTTAGTATACATGTAGATACCAAATCAGAAGCCATGATGATGTCATAATGGGACCCAGTGCATCATCTTAAAGGTGTACACTCTGGAAGTCCTAAATCTATATATGTGTAACAAAAACAACAACAGCACATAAAATAATAATGCATTCAAAACAGAAAAACATCACCTCAATTAAAACAAAAATAATGCAGAAAACAAATTTCAAAGCCGTTGCACAAGAAGTTTTTGTTAAAGGAAATGACTGCACTAATTTATGTTATTGAAACTTCACACAATCATATTATTTATTCAAATGAGTACGTGCTCAGATGATTAGTCTCATTACACTCCACCCCCCCCCCAAAAGGAAACAATCAGTTCAAAAAAATAGAAGACAAATTTGACTTATGTTTTATGAAGTATTTTATTGAAGAACAGGCTTGCTTGACGACTTGGTGGTTGCTACATTGGAAAAGGCAAATATGTAACAATGGCAATTGACTAAAATACCAATAATTCAAATGTCTACATGAAAGATGTCACCTATTTTAGTACATGTACTATCAAAATGTTTGAGAATGACAATATAGCTAATTTCTTAACACTTCAGAAAGGGAGGAAAAGACAAATTTCATCTAAAAGTAAGCTAAGTCCTATTTATTGTTACCATATCTGATATCCTTTTGTAATTGTTGAATCTTTTGGAAATGTAAAGGATTACTCACAGTATAAGTAAAAGGTTGTGTATATTTACTTGCTTAACAGAATTTGGCCATGGTCACCCTGCCTTTGCTTCGCTTGCCGGGACCTGTTTACAGTGTGCAAGGCCTGGACAGGGTCAAGTCGATTGTGCCCACCCCAACATCCCCCTTGTGCTGCTATGGTGGGGTAGCGAATTGTCTTTTCCCAAACTACATCCAGTAATAAAGGATTTTTGAGTGCCCTCTATGATACTTTTATTTGTTGACCGTGAGGCTATGGTTCTAAATTTCCAATATCCGTATTTATCCAATTTTTTCCATTTAATTTTAGGCTTTGGAGGATTTTCTTGTTTTTAAGGGAAATAAAGTCCCGAATTTCATTAGGGTCAAATTAATTTCTTGTGTTCTTATTTTGTATTTTGTCTCTTTTTTTTACAGAGAAGACAGTGAAGTCCAAAACGTCATAGTTTAAAGCCCAAAAAGTTGTACCGTATACCCCCATTGGCGATGTAGTTCGGGGGAAAAAATTGCCCCTGTGACTCAAAAAGAAGGTTTAACCTCAAAGTAAGGAATTTAGAAAATAAAGAGTGCATTAGAATCTTGTCATCGTGAGCAATTTTATTGAAAATACACTTGATAAATAACATGAGGAGTAACGTTTATAGCCCAAAAAGCAATAGATTTACACAAACAATTTACGGCGATTTAACAACAAAACAGTTCCAAATAGTTATGCTTCCTTAACCCATAATATGTGTCCTCTGAATATTTTGACATTGAGTATCCAAGTCAGATATGAACCAGTACATGTCAAATGCTTATATAACAAGAACATATCACAAAAGTGTCTTCATAAAGAAAATAGGAGCTTATACCCCTACCCCCCAAACACTACCAGAAACAAGTATTATAAAGGAGCAAGGGAAAACGTTTTCAAGAACAGGCCCTAGAATGCAGACGAGACTACATGTTCATATAGTAGGAGCATGGCACAGGAAATTAGCTCAGTAGACATTCACATGTAAATACACATGCCACTGCCCCTTTTAAAAAAAAATCAGCTAAGTAAAATATGTTCAAGCCAACAAACCACTATAATCAATTTTATGAGAACTAGCACATTTTTTTTCAATAATAACATTTCTGGTGGGTATTCTTGTCTTATGTCTAACAGTGGAATCAATTAAATATTTGAAATCAATGAAATTGAATATCTCAAACATTACAGAGTTGCATGTTGATTTGGTACAGAACATACTGTGTGCATATTGTCTCTTGCCCATTTAGTTATTTTCTGCATCTATTCAACTGCAAGATGAACTGGAAAATAACACAGATGTACTGTCAACGTATCAATCGCCATGTACATGTATGTCACTGGCGGTCAGTCAGGAACTGTCTCGCAGCCAACAGGGTTTTCCACTGCATGGATTCCCAAAAAAGAATGTTCACCAAGCCGCATAAACGCATGTTCACCGTCTATCGTTGACGTCCTATTGTCCCTCTTTTGTTTGTACTCTTAACTTTTTTGGGAATCGTGGATAACATTGTTCTCTTTTGTTCTCTGGTATATTTGTCCACAGTTTGAAAAGATGCACACATACACTGTGTGACAGGTTTGTCATGAGTGATACTTTAGACAGAGTTTTGTGAAGACACTTTCCCATTTCATGTTTCTTAAGGTTCAAGTGAATGATATACATGTACATGTTGCTTGTAACAGCAGAAGACAATTTAGGGCCATTCTTGAATGCGTCATACATGTTTGGCAATTTGAATTCTAAATGCTGACTGAGATGGTAGAATCACTCAGTAACTCTGCCTTGACATGTTTGAAAGAAGGATGTCGGCAAAGCTTCATTTCAGCCGCTTATTATTACTGTACCTCCCTGAATAGAATAAAACAGAAAATAGTTCATCAGAAACAGCACAATACCAAATTCATGTCTAGCAAACTGCTCAGCACCTACTGGACACAATGACTTTGTACCTGCCTCATGCAAAAGTATGATATTAGCAGGGATGTGTTAAAGTCCAAAAGTGTACATTGTCCAAATTTGAAAAATCAAGGATAAGTTCACGGTCATTTGTTTTTACTTAACCTCTGTTTGCATATGTGGTTGAATTATGTTGAACTATGCACACAATGTTTAATTATTACTGAAATGCTTCAAGTATAAAGCTACATATATATAAGCATTATTATCTTCTTTTTAGAAGCATGTAATTGGAAATCTCCCTCCCCCTCCCCAAAAAAGTGTTTTACTTTAATGGCACAAATGGTCTACAAAACGAGGAAATCAGGTGATCCCAGAAAAAGTTGCATGCTTGTCATTTTAATCAAATCAAGACAGTTGAACACCGTGTGAATAACCCCTGTTGAGAGTTATGTGGTTCAGAGAAACCTTGTTCTTTTCAGAACCACACAAATCACAAAGACAGATCATTCACACAGTGCTACCACAAACCAGTAAGTTTTTAAAGAGAAGAAACATTAACAATCACCCCCCTACACCACCCTTTGGGACGAGGCCTATTTTCGCTCGCCTCGGGTCTGGTTCGCCGAATTTTTCAGAGACATGAATTTTACAATAGTGCACAGACATGTAGATTATGGTGTACCCTGTCGAAAAAGTTTGTTCCTGAATCCACAATTTGTTTGGGAATGAGAAAATCTGGGATAAAAGTACCGAAAATTCTACATGAGAAAAACATTAGAAACAGCGCCCTCTATTGATCTAGTCAGAAACCTTTTCTCACGCAATGGCCGTCCGAGCTCGGGCAGTCTGTTTTTGCCGCAAATATTTTTATTGTTCTCACAACTCGGACCAGGATCTCACCCCAGCATCCACCCGGGTTTGCAAGAATGACCTGCCCAAACTGGGCCAATGAGTGCTTGCTAGATGAGAATTCTTTCATTATTTCACATTATTTTTCATTATTCCAAATTTGTGTTATATCTTTGTTACAGTTTTGTCCATCATGAAATGTTTAAGTTTTGAATTTAAGATCAAATGTTATGTATTAGCTACATAAACATCGATTGGAATAGTTAAACCCCAGATCAGAACAACTTTGTAAACTCTTATCTTTTCTCAGGGTTACATGTTTGCAACAGTAATAGAAGTGCATGGCATCTGGTGCACATGGTTCAATTCCTGTTATCCAAGTCACTCTTGAACTGAACACAATGGAAAAAATCCCTAAAATCAAACAATCTCACTCACCTGAACAATTTTCAAGACTAACATGCACAGTCTGAGTCAAGCTGTTGGAGACCACACTGGCAACTGGGAGACAACATTTCGATTGGTGGTTGAGAACATCTACAAATAAGTCAATACAAGAAAATCAAATGTTTCAGGATCTATTGGGTTCAGTACTGAATGAGACTTGAAGATTTGCATGATGAACACGGTGAATGAATGGAAGGTTTGAAGTAACACCGTGTGAATGATATCTCTTGAATTTCAGGGCAGTACAACACAAATCACAAAGACAGATTATTCACACCATGATACTGCAAACCTTGCATTCAATGAGCTTTATTATTCAAATAAATATACACAAACCAGTAAGCTTTGTAAGGAAAAAAATAAATAAATAAAATATACCCCCAAACCCCCCAAAATCTACAAAGTTCACTCACCTGAAAAATATTAATAATACTGGCACGCAGAGTGATGCTGTTGGAGAGCACACTGGCAACTGGGAGAAACATGCAGATTTGTGGTTGATGACTTCTGCAAACAACAAAATCCAATGTTTAAGGATCTAATACTAATAGTTCCAGTACTCAAACAACCTATGTATACCGAAACTAGCAAGTCTGACTTTGACACTGGACCTCAGAATGCCAAAGATCACACCTCCGAGAAGCTTCAATATCAGATTTTGCTCTTCAGCAACAAAAACATAATGTAGATGTATACTCAGTGGGTTACCTCCTGATTGAAAGTTAGTAAACAATCACTCGGGTGGGACTTAAACCCACAACCTCATGCTTTCTACATCTGGACTAGAAAGCAGGACGTCATGTGTTTGAGTCCCATCCCAGGGATTGCTTTCTAACTTTCACTCGGAAGAAAACACACTCTACGTGTTTAAAGTGTTGATACATCGGTGAAGGGCAAAACCTAATATTGATGTATACATTTTTGTACAACGAAAATTCAACCCCACAAATAGCCAAAGAAACTTGTACTGCCACAACTCTTAACAAAAAGATTAAATGAGCTTTTCAAAGAGGAACATATACTGTACATGTACTTTACAGTAAGCAAAAAACAAATCAAAGTTTAACTTGGAAAACAGTGAATTGTAAGAGAAACAAAAGCATGCATCTGACATTAAAGTGGTACTTACATGTACTTACTTACTGCTGCACTTGACCATCAGTGAGTTGTAGTGACCTCCAACCTCCCTGATCAAGAGCAAAGGATTGGTGACAGCTACACAGCATCCACAACCTGCTTAAGCCAGGGAAGCCGGGGACGACCACGAGGCGTAGTCCAGGTGGCAGGTTGTTGGCCAAGGTGGAACTGGACGGCAGCATCAAGGGCAAGACGAGCAGGGGCAGGAGCTTGGAGACGCCGAACATGACCAAAAAGGGTGTGTCACCTCCCTCAGATCTCAGACAAAATGTTACCTGGATGATTGCATTGGAAATGAAACTGCACCATGAAACTCCAAGTATACAACACTGACACTGCATGTGGAAAGCTTGAATGCGTTCTTGTTCTTTCATGCGCGATAAAACCAAAGTTTACCAAAAGACTAGCCTTGCTTCTCCAAAGACAATCAAGTTAGCCCATGATGGTACTGGCGATGCCAATTCTGCATAGTATGTCCTTACTGCAGAAACCTGATGAGTCGATAGTGCACTCAAAATAACAAAAGGACTCAACAGATTCGACAACATCCCAATCCAGAGAAATTTGAACAGGTGCTGGACCGCATAGTGACTGAACCTTGGTTTTTGTCCATGATGGTTTAGGCCCACGTAAATGGCTTTACGGTCAAAGGTTGCGAGAAGTTCTCCCCATGTGGTTGGATCCTTTGAAGAGAGCAGCATCATCTGCAGACAGGAGGTCGGTAAACCTGTGATTGCCTGCATTGAACCCTCACACTGTGACAGGATAGTGTCCATGGCTAAGCAGAACAAGGTTGGTGCCAGCACACAGGACTGCCGAACTCTGGACGAAGGAGAAAGAAATGTCGTTGCCAACCTTGACCCTGGTAGTCTTTCCAGTGGGACAGGGTTTCATCCACCCAGTTGCAGGGAGAACGATCTGCCTTGGAAATCAGAAATGAAGCTGAATGCTTGCTACATCCGTGAAGACACTTGACTGCCTTGAAGGCGGGGCGGAGATTATTTTGTTTCAGGCCAGCTTTGGCTTCAGAGACAACAGAGTCGTACCAAGCATCAAGGTCTTGCTTCGCTTTGGCCTTGTACATCCCCACCAGACAGTTACTTTCAGCATGGTGGCAGCTCAGACGAGCACCACATTTATGCTCTATGATGTCAATGGTCTATCCGGTGAGCCTGGGGACGCTGCTTTGAAAGACAGGAACGAACAGCAGCCTCAACGGCACCAAGAACTGTATCATGGTACGGGACCCAGGAGTCTTCAACAGAGTTGGACAGTTGATCAAGAACATCAAAGCAGTTCCGAACCTCAACAGAGTAGTTCGTGACCACCAGAGGGTCTGTTGGAAGAAGATGGTGGTCTCGGCGCCATTTGGGCAAAGTCTTCTTGGTGAAGTGGTACAAATGCCAATAAAATATCAGACACATTTATTCTCACACGATTAGTGCTTGGATGAAGCTACAGTGTATGGGGGGGGGGGGGGAGAGGTCCAGGTGATCTAGCTATGGGGGGGGGGGGGGTATCCTGCCCAAGACATCTTTATTTCATGGAGATGGCCTCGATGCTGGTTACCTCAAATGCTGGTGGCCCTGAGGACATCAATGTTAATGACGAAATAACTCCATGAAAACTTGACAATGGTGTAAGCCAACACTCACTGAAATGCTAAATGAGCCACACTCAGCATCGTACAACAGAGAAGTAGGTGATACTAACGTACTGCACTTCAGAATACAACTTCATGATCTGCATGAAAAATATTACTCATATTTGACTATCAAAATGTTTAAGTTATTACCAATACATATAAAGTGCACATCAATTGTACATGTACATTGTATATCTGTTTGAAAGACGTGCATGAGGACAAAATGATTCAATCTGTAATTATTAAAGCTTCACACTACTAGACAACAACCTATGAATGTTATTTCAACTAATGCAGCTCAAATGTCACTAACCACTTCTACATGCATTCTGAAATTTCAGAAGAGAGGTGGTTCCCAGAACGCATTTATGCTTTTCATGCACAAAATCACTTTTTTTTCTTGTGAATGTATTCTAAAATATTATATCAGATGAAAATAACTGCTGAGCAACAAGTCTATTACGACTGTGTGGACAGTAGAGTATCTGTAAAATATCGATACAAAATTAAGTTTACATGTGTAGCTCTAATCACTGGCCATGTTCAATTCAGGCATAAATATTTGTGACAATTAACCTCTGATTAGTGCTAACATTCAAGACAAACATGTAGTTGTATATGCACTTTGGACCACCACGGCTTGCACAAATTGTTGTCCACTCATTCAAGATTTGCAGATTCACTGCTATTCTCAAATGATGTGCAACTCAGTTCTTTTTGTTGTACATTACAATACCTGTATTTCCTGACTAACAAGTCTGTGACAAGTGCATTGAAAATATGACTTCAAAATTCTAATGACCTGTACTCAAGGCATACATTATACGTACACATGTACCAGTATGTTTCCTCAATCAACGCCCCACCATCATACAGCATGTCAATGTTTTCAAATAAATAACATACACATCTAGAGCTATACAAGTTCATTCATGTATATTTCATGATTTCATTAACATGCAATTTTTGACTTCCTTTTATTCTACAGCAATCCTCTGAATCAACCAGTCAGTTTTGAAGGCTTTTACAAATTCAATGCTGTATGCCATTTCAATGCATGTCTTGCACGTAACCATGATATTTTTTCCAGAAGGGAGCAAGGCTCTCCAATCTGTGTATACTTATTCCAGTATATTCTCAATTCATCATTGTTTGCAACCTGGTGGGTGGGCATATTTTCCACCTCCTCTCCATTGACACTCTTGCACACAAGAATATTGTTTAATGTGCATTAAATTAACACCAAAATGTGACTTTGCACCTCACAGGTTTTTTTTTAAAATATTTGTAAGAAGGGGAGGGGGGGGGGGGCACGTATTTCTCCACTTGCCCTCCACTCCCACTCATACCGATGGCGCCAGTTGATTTTGAGGATGTACATGTAATGTATCCAGGTCTTAATGAGCTACGGTATTTTGTGGTATTTATTTCTATATTCTACATTAAGGCTTAAGTACAAGCACATTTTGTATAATCTGTGCTGCTTCTGTATCAATAATAATTCCTCATTGAATTTTAAAATTGTACTCAAACTTGTAGTGGGAGGGTTTTGAAGGATTGAGGTTGTTTGCAATTTTGCGTGATGAGTGTTTTGAAAGATTTCCTGATAAATCCAAACCAAATGTTCCTATATACATGTAGACAATTCAACTTCAACATTATGGAAAGAAAGTGTTACATGTTATCATAATTAAAAACTCAATACATCACAACCGTTATTACGCACACTGTCACTATTAAATTGACCAAATTGATCCTACATGTACATCACAGAACTGTCAAAAAGTCTGGGTAAAACCATGAGTTCACATTGACATTTTCAAAGTCCAATGTTTTAGAATGTCCTCATTAAAACCTAAATTATATTGTTATGGAGACTGCTTCATGGTTACTGTAGTAAGTCGGAATCACCTTAGCATCTACTGTATCCATATTTCTTACATATACGTGGTCAATCAATGTGCCATTTTCTGTAGTTTCATCATTAACACATTGTCTATAACAAAACTCTTGCATTAACTTTTCAATCCGTGAAGAGTGTTTCAGAATGTCTTCATTAAAATCACCCATTACAATGCACCTATTTGACACTTTGTGAAGTTCATTAAGCAGTATTTTAATGTTGCCAAGAAATTGATCCATTGAATATGAAGCTGGACGATAAATTACTACCACACAATATGACATCTGACTAATTATCTGAAATGCAATGTGTTCTAGATTCTCAACAGGAAGAAATAGTCTGCTGAAAGCTCTGTTCCTTCTACCAAATACTGCCACTCCTCCATGACACTGTTGCTTCAACATCTGGGTTAGTTTATTTGTTTTATCATATGAAGCACTTCTGATCTGATGATAGCATTTGAATTCACTTAATTCTACATGTATGTCATTGTCAGGGTATTCCTCATCATCGATCCATGTCTCGGTAAGACAAATAAAATCAGATTTCATCATTTCCTGATTACATTTCAGGTCCATTTGATGTTCTTTTAATCCTTGAATATTATGCATTCTAATTACAGTCTTGTTAGATTTCTCTTCCTGTACACATTCTTCTGCATCAATAAATTCTTGCATACTCTTCAATGATTCCGAAACCGCCTTGTTACAGTAGATATATTTTTCATCAAACCCTTGAATCACAAGTCCATGCATTGATGTGACTCTGCTCAGTGCAACATAAGCTTGTCCAGCTGAAAATGTATGTTCAAGTGAAACAACTGCTCTATCTGTTGTCATTCCTTGCACTTTGTGAACTGTGCATGCCCAGGCTAATTTTAAAGGAAACTGCTGTCGAACACAATTCTTACTGACATTTTCCTCTTCCTTTTGAATTGGAACTGTGTCTTCTTTATTTGACGCTTTGTATTTTCTTTTCAACTTAGATCCAACATCTTTCTTATCAAACTGAACTTCAATGCACTTTGGCCAAGATTTATCAGGCAGCATAATAATTGCACGTACTGTGCCAAATACTCCATTCACAAGTCCATCTGATACATCAATATTCTTAGTTAACATTACTCTAGCACCAACACCTAACCACAATGATTCAGGCAGGTTTGTGTATGTTGATTTCTTAGGAAGCTTTACCCTTCCTTTCGCATGACCTTTACTAGCATCTTTCTGAAAATCCTTAGCAATAATCAATATACAATCAGTACAGGTTGCAAGGAGTGTCTGCGTATTGTATTCATCCACTTGTTTGTTACATGGGTAGATATGTAATGCATCATTCCTATCCTCTGCACTTTCACACGACTTCAATAATGTTACATCATCTTCAGATAACTTTTCCTTCTTACTTTTCAGTCGCAACCTATTCAGTAGTTTTGCAAACTGTACATCATCTTTTTGTCGCATGATTTCATTTAGTTCCACTTTCTTGAAATTATCATTCCATAGATCTACTGGGAGTGCTTTCTGATACAATGCTTTTCCTTTGACTGGCGGCAATTGATAAAAATCTCCAACAGCTAAAATACTGATGTTACCAAAAGGATTATGACTACGTGTCTGTTTCATCTGACGCAAACGTCCATGTATATAACACAAAATCTTGTGATCCACCATCGATATTTCATCTATAATCAAAATTTGAAGATCTTGTAACGTGTTCCTCAGTGTATTCAATTTCTCTTCTCCAAGTGGTTGATATGGTAATCTCGCATCAACAGGGATTGAAAGAGCACTGTGAATTGTACTACCATTGACATTAAAAGCAGCTACTCCTGTAGGTGCAACTATCAACACTGACATATTGTCTGGATTTTGAACCATTCTAGCAAGAAGTCTTGTTGCTTCATAATGAACTGACTTTATCAAGTGGCTTTTCCCAGTTCCAGCTCCACCTGTCACAAATACATTAAATGCTTCAGGATTTTTCCCATTGATCTTTTGTAAGCACCAGTTACGAATCTTATTAAATACATGTCTCTGCTCTACGTTCAATGATCTTAATAAATTGAGTGCTTCTTGCTTTGATATTTTTGCTGGATGTGGTTCAATACTACATTTTTTTCCTACTGTTTCATCAGCTTGCAAATCAGGGATATCAAAACCATTCTCTTCTCCTATTACTTCTTCACATTCTGCTCCACACTCAAGTCTCTCTTGCTCAGAAGTAGGACAAATCAAAGCCCAAGCATCTTCTTGAAGACCAAATTTCTTGACATACTGTTCTGCTGCTTCAAGAGAATCAGCGTTTGCCTCATACAAAGAGCGATTACTTTCAACAATGCATCTCACAGATTTCAATTGATCATTAAGACTTACAGCACCATTTTTATAAAATTGTTCAAATGTTTCAAACTGACGTGGTTTCAAATGTGCATCTACAGAATATGGAAGAAACAGCTGCAATATACTGCGATAATATTTCTCAGGATATTTATTCTCTGAAAATCGGGGGTATCTTATGACTGCGGGTTCAGTTTTACTACGCTTCTGTATGTGACCCAAGCCATCTTTAAGTTCATACACTGGTGATTTAGTTTTCTTGTTAGTGTTTGCATTATATATTATCCTGTATTCTGAGCAGAATGTAGCAAGGCACATGTTATTAAATTTATCAAGATCTGGTCTAGCTTTGTAGCGATCAACTCTGTTAGCCATGAATATATCACTGTCATCATCTTCAGACCTGCTCTGAATTACACTTAGTGGTAAACTCATTCGGACAGGATTCTCGCCAACAGGAATGAATTCAACTTTTCTTGAACCCTCTTTCAATCTGAGACCACATACTCGAAACACTGCTTCCTGGGCTGATACTTCACGATTATGCAGATATACACAACCAAGTTCCTTCATACTTTGTCTAGCATCCAAATTACCCTTCAAAGCTTCTTTCTGTGTATTTGCTAATAACTGTCCCATTTCACGTTCTGATTTAGACATATATGACACAACATACGCAGCACAAGCATATGCATCACTGATGTACTGAATATCCATGTTAGCATTCCAACATCTAATCAAATCAGGATTGTACAGATTGACCCATACATCTTGTGGTTCTCTTTTTATGACAATTGTAGGTTTTTGGCTCAACCTATTGTTGGCTTTTTCAAATTCATCTTGTGTAATATTAATTCTTTCAAATAACTGTAAAGTTGACAAATGCTGGTTTTCCTCATTCTGTATTGCATCCCATACTGACTTCAATAATTCCTTGGCATCACTATGCTTCTTGCTATCACAATGCATATTTGTATCATTATTAATATCATCATCACCATCATCATCATCCCCATCATGATCATCATCATCATCATCATCATCAGTCATTGTATCAGTATGATGATCATATTGGTCATCATCATTATCCATTGGATCTGGCTCAGTAATGAAGGTTCTATTAGATGGTGGTCTTGGAAAATTAAATCTACACTCAGTTCCCTTCTTTTTACATGACTTGGAATGTTTTCTGCTATGTAGCTGCACGTGACTCACTATGTCATTCAGTTCTGGGTCCTCCTCCTTAGATGGCAATTTGCAACTGATATATGAATCAATGAATTGAATAACTTCTACATCGCTATCATATCCCAATCTCGGAGCATTCTCAATCCAAAATAGACAGTGGGTATGTGGACTTCCTCTTTGCTGAAATTCAACTCTATAGAAATAATCCTTGACTTTGCCAATAGGCTGAGCTCTGCACATAATTACATCTTTCAAGAATGAATGGAATCTCTTGTCGAACATTCTAGCTGCAGTCACAGGATTACTTCGCAATATTTTACACTTCTCATTCCAATCCAAATCTTCAACATCTCTAGAATCACCCTGTTGCCTCAATATTGTGTTTATGACTTCAGGCCATCTCATATCAGCTGCAGAAAATGAACAAAACCATGTTGGTATTCCAAGCTGTCTAATCATAGCCATGACATCTTTCTGAGCTGCTTGCCAGTATGGGGGTGTACCTCTAATTGGTTTCAAGAACCTATAACCACTATCAGACTGTAAAATATCTCTCAGTTGATCTCTATCATTTATCATGCTAGCATTTACCCTTTCAGCACTGTGTATACTGCCTGAACTCTGACGCATTGCAATTGATACTTTTGACATTACTTGTTGTATTTCTGACAGGTACTGAGCATAGAAGATATACTGAGTACTATTTGCAAATCTATTATCTGCATTCATTAACCTGTTATGAAAATATCTAGAAAAACTCAATTTCACATCACGATCATCACTGAAAGTAGAAGTGCCTGTTGGAAATAATGCTGGGAAACATTTGGCCTCATTAGCTTTCTCCATCAATACTCTGACTGGGCTATTTCGTTCACAAGGAGCAACACACATGACACCATCAAAATCTTGATCCAGGGCATCTTGAGCAATGTTCACTGGCTGCAAACATGTATCGTAAGTAATACCCGTCAACCGTTCTTCATCTGTGTCTACATCTGTGTCTACATCTGTGTCTTCATCATTCTCACTCGAGTTATCGGATTCATGCTCTTCTTGCTTTTCACTTTCATCTTCCAAGGGATTGTCCCACTCACAGTTCATCTCAATGTCATTATACCATACATTATGCTCCTTTAGATACTGTAGTGCACGCTCAACATGTTCTCTGCTGACATATTGATACTGGTAATATCCTTTGAATGACAACTTTCTCTTCAACTTAACTTTGATTAACTGATTATTATTTCCACATCTAGGTAATGCTGTTACTGTTTCTGAAATATTTGATGGTACACATACAACTGGGCCATGCACTCCATTCTGACCACCTCTGGGTAAAGCCATCATCTTCATAAATGCCACATTGATTGCAATCAGATGCTCCTCCAATATATTTAAACAACTCAATTCCTCTGGGATATCTTCCAATGCCAAATTGTTTGCACAAGCTTCTGCTGGGATCCTGTTCTGAAGCAATTTCCTGTGACATGTATAGCAAATCCACAAACATGATCTACTTGATTCTGACACTTTACACTTATCACCACAATTTCCATTGTCTCCACATGTATGCACAAATTTACCACATATGCAATAGACACATTTGTACTTCTTTTGATAACACTTAACAACTTGTTTTCGAAAAAGGAGTTTATGGCAAACTGCACATATATATTCAGGTCCGGATGATACATCTTGCCTCCAATTTCTCATTACATTGTTCATAATACATTGACTTGCTCTCTTTCTTTTTTCTCGTTCATCATTTCTTTGCTTCATATTTTGACGATAACACCTATCCGTGTGGTACTTTGCTTTCTGAAAATTTATCAATTTCATCCTATAAAATTTGTTCAAAGAATACTTTTTTTTAATCGATTTAACAAGAGCATTTCTATATGATAAATCACTATGGTATTTTTTCTTAGTGTATTTTTTGGCACTAGTCATCTTTCTTTGCCTATGTCCTTCATTCTCATGATACTTCGTTTTGGCACTCTTCACCTTTCTTTGCCTATGTCCTTCATTCTCATGATACTTCGTTTTGGCACTCTTCACCTTTCTTTGCCTATGTTCTTCATTCTCATGATATTTAGCTTTAGCAAAATTGATCTTTTCTTGCCTATGTACTGCATCCTCATATCTTGTTTTGGCATTATTAATCTTTTGTTGTCTATACTCTATATTTTTATGATAGTTCGTCATTGTACATTGCTTTTTTCTTTGCCTATGTTCTTCATCTCTGTCATACTTCATTTTTGCATTGCCAATTTTGTTATTCCTATAATCAGCATTCTCATGGTATCTTTTCCTTACAACCCCAGTAATGGTTTTCACATTTTCTTTGTATCTCTTTTTGCCATACTCAATAGCACCTTGTCTGTATTGCACACAACTACGATATTTTTCTTTCTTTGCCCTTTTTTTTTTCTCTCTGACATTTACAGCATCGTTTTTATTTTCTTTATCTTTCTTTCTCTGATATCTTTCACTTTGTTTTTCTCGGTTAGTTTTCTGCCTCTTCTTTACATTAACACGTTTGCGTCTCTTTGATCTTTTCAATACTCGTGTTTTGGATGTATTTTCATCATGTTTCTGAGTGCTGTCTATCGGTAGCTCCCTTCTCAACTCACATACACTTGTCACTAAATCATAATGTATTTGATTCTTGTGGTGCAAATAAATTCCTGATTTCACAGAACTATCAGAAGCACGGCCTGGACATGCATAACTACTTGAAAACAAATACCACTTACATCTATTACCATCATCATACGTGTAAATATCGACATCCAAAATATGTGCTGTTACAATGATTTCCACCTCAGTAGCCCATGTACCATTATTACACAATCTTGCATTTGTGACATACTCTTGCACTGTTCTGTAACCTTCGCGTAAACAGCACCTAAACTGAGCAGCATTTTCCAGCAAGTGATGAACAATTGCTAATCTAAGTTGCATGTGATTGTCCTCAGTCCCTGATATAGCATAACTAATAGCTCTGTAGAAACAGTTACCATCACCTTGAATTGTTTTAACAGAGTCAGGCTTACTCAATTTTTCACATATCTTGGAGATTTCATGTCTATCTAGACAAAGTTTTGAAATACCAAATTTCTCACACAATTCAATCTTATGGTTGTAGTGCCAGTTGATATTTCACCCGTACTAATCAATGTATCAGAATTATGCGGTCACGTGACCGATGATCAATTTATCGTTTTTCGTGGGCGCCGCCATCTTAGATCAGTCGAAACATTGTCACATGGTTGTTACCAAAACTCTTCTAGAACTTCTAGTGTTCTCGTGTTTCTGCACCAATCCGTCTCCTTTGCGTTCGAGACCCAAGTTGCCGGATCGGACTCAAGCCTGGGATTAACAGTAATCCTGCGGGCTTGTCTTTTTACGAGGAATTCGGACCCGTAAGAAGTGAAGTCGGCCGCGGCAAGCACCGTCTCGGTTCACGCTCCTGACGCACGTGTAGATACACCGTGAAGCACTACATTGGCGACGAGGATAGTTCGGAGCGGCACAGCAAGTAGCCTTCAGTACATTTAAAGCTTATTGTTGGGCCATCTCTTGATCTCAGTATTGGGTTTGATAAGGAATTAAACAAATACAAAGAGAAAAATAAAAAATAAAAAAAATAAAAGGGGGAAAAATAAGCGGAAGGGAAAGTGGTTTAAGATAATAGTACTGTCAGCATGGTCAGTGCCATGACCGTCCACAAAATAAATTAACAACTGGTTAGCCCCTCACTTTGGTTACTTTGGCCGTTTACAATTTTGAGAACTTGGGTCACTATAGCATACACTCAGCTAGTGGTACGCCCCTCTTTACAGTTTTCAACATAAAGTACCATGTTTACTACTGTCTATTTTTATTTCGCATCGGAATATAGAAATAGACGGGGCTGATTTTGTGGACTATATGCTGTTGGACTGTGGTTAGAGATACATGTGTGTGTTCTCTGCAGTCTATTGCACTAAACAAATAAAGCACGTCTGTGGTATCTTGGGTAACTTAATACCGTAACAGGTATTATATAAGTAATATTCTTCAATTACTTTCCTTTTTTGTGATTCCTGTTTTTGCCAATGCATGTTGCTTGTGTTAATAAATAATTTAAACACAACAAAATAAAAAGCAACAACAAGAAAGCGTTTATGCCTAGAACGCATGCAGTCTGTTTTTTTTGTTAGTGAAGACAACGCATCCGTTGTATTTCTGTGGTATTTAAGCGAGGCATCCATTGTAATTTTGTTTAGCGATAATTTTTTCCAATTTATTTCTTGGTGAAAACAACGCATCTGTTGTATTTTTGTTTGAGATAATTTTTTGTTCATGACTGGAGCATTCTGGAGCTGTGTACATAAAATTTGTCGTGCTACCGAGGGCAACTTTGTACGCCGTACATTTTTTGAGGGAAGATTTCTTTGTTCCTCATGTCCAGATTAGTTCCGATAAATTTTGCAGGGGAGGTTGAGTTGCAACAACTTCACGGGATAGGGTCTAGGATTGCTAGAAATATCGTCCAATACAGGGAGGAGAATTTTCCAATAACTCCCGATAACATTGAACACATACCCAGGTTAAAACCCTCGGAGAGGTTGTATAGGTCAATCGACTTCACCACAGACCCCACCTGTCAGCAGGCGACCATGCAGTCGGATCAAAGTCCGACTAGGGAGCCGGTGGCACCCGCGCAACAGGACAACCGCATCAGGTCGTCCAGTCAACCAACGCAATCAGAACCCCCTCCACATTCCGCAGAGGCCAGCTTCGTGCAGAACATGTCGCAACACATTGACACTGCTCAAGCACGATGCAGACCTCAGGGTTATGTATCACACAAACCTGGTAGGCCGGTGTCGCAAGACATGCCCCCATGGTCTTTTTACTCGGACAGATACACACCACCGCCCACGTACATGTATGCATACCCACCAATTCCACCCCAAAACCCAGATGTAGGTGCTTACCCGTACCTACCACCGCAGTCGGTGGCATACCGCCCTGACCCACCACAGCAATGGTATGGTCAACCTCCATATCCGTCACCAGATATGGTACCACCACTTCCGTATAGGCACCGTCCAGTGGCCATCCCGCAGTCGGCTACTCGCGCACCCCAGACTCGAGGTGTGACGCCAGAGGACCGGAAACCACGAGTGCTCCCCAAGACGCTGGAGTTTGATGGCAAACTCGATTGGTCTCTTTACAAGCGGAAGTTTGAGACCTATGCAATGTCTGTTGGTTGGACAGAAAGTCAGAAAAAAGATATGTTGATTTGGGGATTGACAGGGAAAGCTGCAGACTTCTACGTCCTTCTTAGTAAGATGAACGAAGACTTGTCCTACAGCCACCTCATCTCAGAATTTAACAAGAGGTTTAAGAGGGAAGAACTTCCCGAGACCCTACAGGCCCGCTTCCAATTGGAATGCCAAGAAGAAGGCGAGACCCTAAGAGACTGGGCCGATAAAATCCTCTCCTTGGCAGCCAAGGCCTACAAGGATTTGCCCGAGGCGTGGATCAGGAAGAATGCGATCATCAGGTTTTGCATGGGAAGCCTGGACAAGGAAGCTGGTCAGCATGCCTGCATACAGCAACCTAAAACATTTGACGAGGCAATGGACAAGATGGAGTGGTTCCGCTGCATCAGCAAATCAGCAGGTGCCAGACATGCTCCACAAAAACTAACCAAGTCAGCACCCCCAGTTAGGGCATATAAATGCGCATCGTATGAGTTCGGCGAAAACGACCCTGGTTCCGAGGAAGAGGAAGAAGAAGATCTAAGGATAAGGAAAATGGAAGTGAGAAGGAAGCAGTCGACTCCCCAGCCTATCCTTAAAAGAGAAAGTGGCAACAAAACACCAGAGCCTACACAGGATGTAGGGATAGCAGGGTTGGCTAAGCAGATGTCACAGATGACAGTGGCTACATCAGCTTTGACCAAGCAGGTAGCTGCTTCTATCTCTGATCTTACTACAGAGATCAAGGGAATGTTCCGGGAGCTGGGACGACAGAGGAGCACATCTCCGAGTCGGCGAGCCTGCTATTTGTGTGGCGACGAGAAGCATTTTGCAAGAGAGTGCCCAACAAAGGACCTGAAGGGAAAAGAAACCAAGGTTCTTCGTTTCGAAGATGAGCAGCCAAAATCTCAAGGGACGAAGACGGAGGCCGGGTTTTCGCCCCAGTAGATTACGGCCAGGAGGACTCACCGCATCTGTTGAGCCCCCCACTATGCTACACGCCTATTGCCACAGTAAATAACCAACCGCACCAGGTTGTTAGCCATGCACATCAAAGTACAGAAAAACCACATCGGGACACAACAGAGGCAGAATATCCGCATCGGGATATTATCAGCGAAGAAAGGGAAAATGCGATTTTCGAGATGGCAGGGGATGAATGCCCTGCCAATACGGAATTTGCAAAGACACCTACAGAGACAATAGAAGACATCGTCACTGTCAACCAAATCCAGTCAAGTGCAGTTTACCATGTACCAGTACAAATAGAGGACCAACATATCGAGGCAGTAATAGACACCGCGGCGGAATCTACCATACTGTCGGATCGTATTTTCAATAAATTACATCCTAAACCAAAGGTACTCTCTTACATGAAATTTCACATGGCTGGGAGAGACTTAACAATGAATGGGTACAAGATAGGCCCAGTGTCTTTCAGGATTGGCTCCACGGTACATCATGAAATAATACATGTCGCCCCAATTGAGGATGATATGTTGCTAGGGGTTGATTTCTTCAGGAGCCGAACTATGAAAATGGATATGGGGACAAATCTCATGATGCTGGGAGAGGACACAGTGTCTATTCAGTTTGGGAACAAACCCAGGGAAACTAGGGTGTCCCGAGTGATGGTAGGAAAGAGGAGAGTTATCCCTCCAAACTCTGTCACTGCGGTTGTTGGTCAGCTAGAAGGGACAATGCCGGACTATGTCCTAGAACCACTCCCAAACTCGCATCTTGTAATTCCAAGATCTGCACACCGCAGTAAAGCCAGGCCAACATTATATGTTGCCAACGTCACAAACAGCTTTGTGTTGTTGAAGCCTGGGCAGGCTGTAGGAGAAGCTGTGGAAGCTGATGCACTTCCTGAAATTCATGACACCGCTTCTGGGTCAGAAACAGACTCACAAGGAACCAGTGCCGCACATGCACCGGTAGGTGATAAACACATTCGAAATACTAGCTCCGCATTCGGGCTAGCTGATGACCCATGTGCGAATGTACCTGCACACCTGAGAGACATGCTATAAAGGTCCAAGGGAGAACTTACAGAAGAACAGTTCAGTCAGCTGAGAGATGTCATCTGTAACTTTTCTGATGTCTTTGCATCTCATATCTATGACATCGGGACAGTCAAAGAGATTGAACATGGCGTTGACACTAGAGACGCACCACCAATCAAGCAACGAATGAGACGAACGCCAGTTCAGTTTGCTGGAGAGGAGGAGAAAGAGCTGGACAAAATGCTAGAGGCTGGAGTCATCCAACCTTCGGTCTCTGAATGGGCATCTCCGCCCGTTTTAGTTAGAAAGAGGGACGGTACAGTCCGCTTTTGCGTTGACTATAGGGCCCTCAATAACATAACTGTTAAGGACGTTTACCCTCTCCCACTGGTCGAAGACTGTGTTGACACATTATCGGGAAACCGTTGGTTCTCGAAACTTGATGCTATCTGGGGATACTGGCAGGTCAACTTGCGTAAAGAGGATCGCAAAAAGACGGCATTCATCACCAAATATGGCTTATTTGAGTTCACCAAAATGCCATTTGGCCTCTGCAATAGTCCTTCCACGTTTTCCAGAGTAATCATCCTAATTCTCAGAGGCTTGAATTGGAAAACTGCCTTGGCATTCCTAGATGATATTGTCATCCTAGGAAGTAACTTCCAGGAGCATCTCCACAATCTGGCTGAGGCACTAGAGCGCTTCAGACAGCACGGACTTAAACTCAAACCCAAAAAGTGTGCCTTCTGTTCAAAAAAGGTGGAATTCTTGGGTAGAATTGTCAACGAAAACTCCATTGCAATCTCAGACGCAGATATACGTGCAGTGAAGTCCTGGTCAACACCTCAAAACACCAAGGATGTCGAGCGATTCCTAGGCTTTGTGAATTACCACAGAGCCTTCATCCCCGACTTTGCGGAACTCGCGGTTCCATTGTATGCCATCACAGGACGCAAAGAATTCCGTTGGGAGGAGGAGCAGGAGACAGCCTTCAATGCCCTAAGAGACAAGATGATGCAACCGCCTGTCCTTGCTCTGCCTAACGCGCACGATGAATTTATCCTGGACACTGATGCGTCGAACATAGCCATCGGTGGAGAGTTGATACAAGTCCAGGACGGCCAGGAAAGAGTTGTCGCCTATGCGAGTTACGCCTTAACTCCTGAGCAGAGACGCTACTGCACAACTCGTCAAGAACTACTAGCCATTGTGAGGCTCACACGCCAATTTCGACACCACCTTCTGGGGAAACCGTTCACTGTTCGCACGGACCACAACAGCCTAACGTGGCTGTTAAGGTTCAAGGAACCCCAAGGTCAACTGGCCCGGTGGATTGAGGAACTGAGCCAGTACAATATGACTCTTAAGCATCGTCGAGGGAGCCTTCATAGCAATGCTGATGCACTCTCGCGAACGGGAGATACATCAGATAGTCACTTCATCCACGGAGTAGAATTGAAGGATCTACCATGTGGAGGGTGCTCATACTGCACTAAGGCCCACACGCAGTGGTCAAGCTTCATCGAGGAGGTAGACGATGTGGTGCCTATCTCCCGCTGCCAACGGGCCACTCTCTTCGCAGCGGAGGAGAGTAGTGACTTAGCCTCGTCCCGCGTCTGGGACCCTGGAGGCAAAATGCAACCAGAAACACCCACACTAGAAACAGTGATACACAGATTTCCTGATGGTACAATAACCTCACAAGTGAATATCCTCTCAGAGGAGGGAACCAAGATCATGGTAGTAGAGTTAGGGGACAAGAAGGAAAGTGTCTGGGGTCTGTCAGCAGAGGAAATCGAACAGGAACAAATCAAGGATCCAGATCTGGGCATAGCTATCAGCTGGCTAAAGGAGAAAATTCAGCCTTCAGAGGGAAAGCTGTTTTCATCCAGTGCTGCAGCCAAGTTCTACTGGATTAACAGAGATCGTCTCCACTTGCGGAACAGCATTCTGTTCATTAAGGCTAAGGACAGCGACCAGGAATACTTAATCCTGCCACAAGGTTTAAGAGAGGCTGCCCTACGGTTACACCATGATTTACCATCTGCAGGCCATCAAGGAATCAAACGCACAAAATTTCGGGTGAAGGAGAAGTTCTACTGGTATGGTATGGGAACAGAAGTCGAAAGGTATGTCATGTCGTGTGAGACATGTAACCGGAACAAGAAACCAAACCGTAAGAACAGGCACAGGCTCATTGAGTACCACGCAGGTGTCCCCATGGAACGCGTTCACATCGACTTTATGGGCCCACTACCCAAGACCAAACAAGGGAATGAGAATATACTGGTGATGGTTGACCAGTTCACCAAATGGGTGGAGATTGTACCTCTACCATCACAGACAGCAGAAGTGACAGCCCAGGCAGCGGTCAACTCATTCTTTTCCAGGTTCGGTGTCCCATTGAACATATTTTCGGATCAAGGTCGAAACTTCGAGAGCGAACTGTTTTCTGCTCTCTGCCGTGTTCTACAAATCCACAAAAAGCGGACAACACCCTACAGGCCTTCTGCGAATGGCCAGGTAGAGCGGTACAACCGTACAATCATGGATGCCACCCGCTGCTTTGTCGGAAAGAGACAGGATGATTGGGATGTCTTCATACCTCAGTTAGCCGGAGCTATAAGAGCCACGGTGAACAGGAGCACCGGCCAGACTCCCAATCGGATGATGTTGGGACGGGAGATAAACATGCCAGCAGACCTGATGTTTTCATCCGCTACACAAGAGGAGGATCTGGGTGTCAGTCAGTACATCCCGAAGTTGGTCAAGTCACTCCAAGACAGTCATCAGATTGCCCGTGAGAACCTCAAGGAGAATCAACGAAAAATGAAAAGAAACTATGACCTGAGGATCCTGGAGAAACCTTACCAGGAAGGGGATCATGTGTATGTCTTGGATAATACGGCCATTAAGGGGAAGTGCAAAAAGTTGAGTGCCCCCTGGAAAGGCCCAGGAGTCATTAGGGAGAGAATAACACCCTATCTCTTCAGAGTGCAGATGAGAAACAAGGTCATGGTGGTGAACCATGACAGGATGAAGCTCTGCCGCGACAGGCAACTTCCGGCATGGATCATAAACTACAAAGCCCCTGACACTAACTCAGCAACTCCCAACAACACACAAACCGACACCTACTGTGTATGCAAGCAACCTTGGGATGGGCGATTCATGATACAGTGTGATTATTGCGACACCTGGTATCATGGATCGTGCATCAATATAGCTCCATCGGATGCTCTGGACATCGACAAATATAAGTGTCTAGAATGCAAAGGTGTCCCCAAACTGTAAATAATGTCTTTGCTCTTTCTGATTTTCAGGACATGGCCGGCCTGCAGACTAGCCGGGCGACGCTGGACAAGCATACTTGTCTAGACATCGAGATTGCTACAAAATCCCGGAACCTCCTTGATGCAAGACAGCTAATGAGGAAACTCTATGCGGCGGGAGTAGCAGGGGGTGAACTGAAGAGCTGCATCAGGATGCAAGTTGGCATTGCCCGGAGGAGAGAAGATACCAAGTGGCTCAGAGCAGCAGCCAAGGAAGCTGAGGTGTTTGTTGGGAAAAGTCTCCTTGACACTAACTGGGTGGACGCTAACATCTACTTTGTCCGACAGGTAACCCATACGGCGAGGAAACGGATGGACCTCACCCATGCGGAAGTCAGTAAATCCCTCGACCCCTCAGCAAGGACCCTCACAGTGGGCACCGTATCTGGGCCTCCTGTGAGAAGTCAGCTAACCGTGAGTGTGCCATGTACCGCATCCGGTACCAGCACAGTAGATACCGCATACGGTATCGAGAGACCTCGTTGGACCACCACAGTCGGTAACCCTAGCCGTTGCGTGCAACTCACTAGGGATACTATGGAGGTTTGTGTTTCTTCTCCATCAGAGAGTGAGGACGAGCGTCCGAAACGTCAGTGGTCCCAAGAAAGGAACCTCGTAATTTCCACAAGGACAGGTTCTCAGCACACGCGAGACACCTCACCGAGCCCCAGGGAGCCATTCGTGGAAATAAGGCCCAAGCCAGGTGAAGCGCAGACAGGGACTGTTGCAGCACCACAGGAAAAACACAGAGTACCGGACCGAGGAAGGCACTCCTGCCACAGGGAACAGCAGGGAGAACGGTCCAGAAAACGGGCCTATCCAAAATCATCAAGCAGTACAGACTGCCAGTCAACAAGCAGGCAACCAAGGCCACGCTGTGGGAAGAGAAGGCTCATGACATGCCAGTTCTCATGGTGCTCAGCCACAACCTTCTACATGAAGAAGCACGTAGAAGAAGACCACGCACCAGCTGTTTTCGACTATTACCAAGCCGAGAACGATGGGCTCGCTCGCACGCGAGTGGAATGCCTGAGGGAGATGGTGCATGAGGCACTTGGAGAGAGTAGAACCCTGCAGGACATGGTTGACCTCATCAACAACAGAGATGTCATCAAGCCGGGGTGGCACACCAGAACAAAGGAGTGCCATGGTAGGAATGTGCCGAGTGGCAGGGTGGCCAGTGCTGGAGGAATTTTCCCTGCACCCCGTCAACAGTGTGGCAGCATTGTCTCACTGGAGGTGCTTACTGGTATTGGCAGGAGAAATATCGCCTCAAGGGATGGGGGAGCTTAGACGACGGTATCCATCTACCGGACTCCGCCGTTCTTCGGAGACATCCACTAGCATCCAAGCATCATTGGAGCAAATTCCCCCCAGCCCCAGACAGGAAGGCCTGCAGCAGGACGAGAAACAGATCCCGCATTCGGGATCCACAGGAAGTGCCCCATACAAGAAGGTGGAGAAGACCCTCATCCGCAGCTTCGATAGCCACTTCCATCTTGACAGATTGTCGGCCAGAGGTCCCAGGATTCCGTTGACTAATCTGGCGGCTATTGAACAGGCATTTCCCCAACAGCCAGACAAGGGCTATACGACTCTGCTGTCGGGAGCCATAGCGGTCTTCTGTGATCAAAAGACATTGCCTTCGGAGAAAGAAATAACAGCTCTGACCCAGCAAGGATTCACAGTGATGATTGGCGCTCATCCAAAGATAATCTTGACACGCAAGGAGAGACAAAGGGTGAAGTCCTTGAGCCAGCATCCTTCAGTCAGCGGACTAGGCGAGGTTGGTTTGGACCATTCGGTGACCTCTGACCTTTGGCACCTACAAGAGAGGCAACTCCGAGATCTCCTGACTGGCCTACCTCCGTCAAGAGTCCTGACTCTCCACATCCGCGGTATGCGAGACGACGTCACTGGAGTAGAGGCCTACATGCGATGCTTAGACGTCATAACACCGATCATCAAGGGAAGTCAGAAGATCCAGCTGCACTGTTTCTCCAGCACCACAGAGGTAGTCCAGCAGTGGCTGGAATCCTTCCCCAGTACCCACTTCAGCATAAGTAACATGGCGAACAGCTTCAACAGTCGACAGAGGGCTGCCCTGAAGTCAGTTCCAAGGAACAAGCTGCTCCTGGAGACCGATGCACCTTACTTCCCCCCAGTTGGCAAGAAACTGAATGCCCCATCTCTACTTGACTACACAGCTGAGGCGGTGGCCACCATTCTTGGAGACATCTCACCGGAAGAAGTTCTTGAACTAACTGAAACAAACGCGAGGGCATTCTTCCACTGAAACAGGACATAGAACTCTCTCAGCCTTTGCCGCTGTAGAGGGAGCAATATGAACCTCTACCAATGCTTTCCTTCAGTTAGAAGGAATGGCACTTATTTAGTGTTGGGTTTAATATGTAGTGTTTTTCCATGTTTAGTATTAGTAATACTTGTATTTTTCACTAACTTATGTTAAGAGCCCCCCACACCATCATCCAAAGAAGAAAAGTGGGAGGAGTGTAGTGCCAGTTGATATTTCACCCGTACTAATCAATGTATCAGAATTATGCGGTCACGTGACCGATGATCAATTTATCGTTTTTCGTGGGCGCCGCCATCTTAGATCAGTCGAAACATTGTCACATGGTTGTTACCAAAACTCTTCTAGAACTTCTAGTGTTCTCGTGTTTCTGCACCAATCCGTCTCCTTTGCGTTCGAGACCCAAGTTGCCGGATCGGACTCAAGCCTGGGATTAACAGTAATCCTGCGGGCTTGTCTTTTTACGAGGAATTCGGACCCGTAAGAAGTGAAGTCGGCCGCGGCAAGCACCGTCTCGGTTCACGCTCCTGACGCACGTGTAGATACACCGTGAAGCACTACATGGTCATAAACCAATGGAACAAACTTTAAATTGACAGGTTGATTAGTCTGTATGATTTCTACATCATGTTCAACGTCTTTGTTTATCTGTACAGTACTACTGGAGCTACATGTACCCTTGAGAGTCTCATCACAACCACAGATACTGAGATCATCATCTACCCAGACAGTAACACCTGTAATTTCAAACTGTTCATGATCACTGACATTCATAGATTTTCCAAGTTCAGTACAATACCTGTACACACCTTGCCATGATGATACACATTTGACCAAACTTCTTCCTTCACTGTCCTGATGTCCATACTGATTTCTAGAATGTGAATCAAAAATATAATACTTTCCTTTATGAGCGATTACTGAAAATGTGTTCCCTTTGAAGCAAATAAAACATGCACAATACTTCTGCACTGTCTGTTCCACTGCACAACTCATTGGAATCATATTAAATTCAATCAGATGTGTTTCTTCTCCAAAACTACCACAAACAGATTCATCAATCTTCATGTGAAAATGTTTACCGAAAGCATCAATTTCATCAGGCAACTCGCTGATTAACAAATATTCATCCATCATTGTAGAGCTACGAGACAAACAACAGTACAATTCATTGCCACTATTCAACACAAAATCCACGTCTTTGTTACACCACGAGTTCAAAGGCTTAATTTTGCTAAAGAGGATTCCGCACAGGCTCATACAAACACATTGTCTACCAGCTAGCTCGCCAAATCTAAGATCACCTTGATGGAAACTACCTTGAATGAAACTGATATCCTTATTCTCTTGTACCTTTTGTATTTTAGTGCAACAAATGCTTTTACGATCAGTCCATTTTTCATTTCCCCCATCAGCTTCATGTATTCTCTCTGAATTATCTCTTTGAGGAACGACTTTCAGCTTTTTCCTACAGTCAGTACATTCAACAGAATTTTCAACACCATCTTCAACTTTTCTTTTTGACTTCATTTTCTCATCACTAATATCTTTTTCATTTTGTGTTAACACCTGTTTCTTGCTTCGAAGTCCATATCTAGCAATAGGTAATGTTTTTGAAGTCTCTTCATTTCTCTTTACACCATTTTGCTCTGCACATTGCCCGACACATTTACGACTTGCCTTCTGTGTTTTTACCTGATTTCCCTCATTCTTTTCCTTTCCAGTATTAGAACCACTATCAACATTACTACTTTTCTTGTTCCGCAAAGAGTATCCTCCTGTTTGCTTCACTATGCCCTGTTTTTGATCTGTATTTGAACCTTGTCTGCAACCCATGTCATCCACTATTACATACTTCATCGTTCCTATCTGTCCCTTACCTTCAGTTCCATTTATCACTGAAATGTCAATGTTATCTTCTCTACCGGAAAGACCTTCAGTACATGACTTGACAGGTACATCATCCATGTTGAGTATCTCATATTTGTTCACATCTGCAGGAATGCCAAGATCATACAACAAACATTCAGTATAAGTACATTGCCCACATTTCCGACACAACCACGATACTGCCTTACTTGCCAAAAGAGATTCCATCTTTGAAAACCCCAAACAGTTCACATGATAAACAATGTTGCACGAGTCACACTGCACAGCTCTTTCATCTCGACCAAACAATTTATCACATACCCAGCACTGCTTAACTTCTCTTTCCTTCACACAATTGACATTCTTTGCCTCTTTGTCATCCACAACAACTCTCTTATAAAAAGACTTTCCCTTACCTTTCTGCTTTACTGCATCTGAACATTTACTTTTCATGACAGAAATCTGTTCACACTCACTTCTCCTATTTTGCTTACATTTGCATTTTTCTCTCTTCTGCATATTCTTTATGACATAACTCAAGCATCTTCTAGTGTGACTTTTTACATTGTGCTGTGCTTTCTCATGGTTCCTTCTATGTTCCTTACTCATACGCATTTCCACAACCTTGCCATTCCTTGACCTATGATAATCCTTTTTACATGCACTTCTTCGCATTTTCTTTCTGTTTGGTTTTACAACTTTTCTCTCGTCTCTGTAATACACTATAACACACTCTAATACTCTATTTCTGCTGCAGCATGTCTGACCCCTGATCTTCAACTTTTGCAATGCATTCTGCTGAACTAGTCTCATAATACTCATTGTCTTCATTCTTAACTTCTTCAAGTCTTTGTCTTTTGATTCTGACTTCATTTGAAACTTTGATTGAGGCATTTTCTGAGCATTTTCTCCACTAGGAGACATTTTCTGAGCATTTTCTCCACTAGGAGACATTTTCTGAGCATTTTCTCTACTAGGAGGCATTTTCTGAACATTTTCTCCACTAGGAGGCATTTTCTGATCATTTTGTCCACTAAGGGCCATTGTCTGAGAATTTTCTCCCAAAGGAGTCTGAGCATTTTCTCCACTAGGAGGCATTGTCTGAGCATGTTCTCCACTAGGAGGCATTATCTGAGCATTCTCTCCACTAGGAGGCATTTTCTGATCTTTTTCTCCACTAGGAGGCATCATCTGAGCATTTTCTCCTGAAGGAGTCTGACCATTTTCTCCCGAAGGAGTCATTACTGGAAATGGAATGTTGCATGTAGGGGTAACATGGGTACACACTGAAGGGAAGGTATGAGATGTAACATGAGAGTGAAGGATAACAGACGTAACAGACAAGGGTAACACATACTCCTTCTTCCTGTCTTGTCTCTCATGCCACAAGGTAGCCCTGCAAGTGGTTTTCTTCTTATAGACCTTCATTTTCTGTTGACAAAAAGATAGTTCATTACAACACAGACACTTACATAACTCAATTCCCAACCTCTTACAACAAGCACAACTTGCATTACATGGCATTCCACAAATACAACCCTTTCATACATTCCACCAAATATATCAACAAACGAATCACTTTACGGTACTATTAATATAACTATTAACTAATCACTTGGAAAGACGGACAATTTTAATAACACCTTTCATATTTCAAATTCACTTTTTTAGTCATTCTAAAAACTAGATCAAAATCAAAAATTTTGATTTCCTTCTTCAACTTCGGTGCAACATGTGTTGCATTATATGCACATACAAGTACAACCTGCACATACAATTCACTTCCAATATTGTGTTATGGAATTCACACATATGTGCAGTTTGTACACATGATCAGGATGATGCAATAGCTTTATTGCGCTGGAACATTAACACATTACATCTGTCCATACATACATGTACATTGTGTAAATTACACATCAACACTTCTTATACAAAAACAGTCTTCACATGACTGTCACATGCTTTGTTGAAACAATCAGCATTTCTTTTATTTTTTAATTGAGAGATCCATGTCCTTCCTTTCAGTCCTTTTCAATAACCATGTTGTGGAGTTGTGATACTGGCGCTACCGTAAACAAGAGGAAAATCTTAGTTGAGTATGTGGGCTTACACACATGCATAAATCACATAGTGCATACATGTACATGCATTCTTATTTGCACACACACACTACACAACTCTCCATAGACTTTCATGATGAGGCCTAGGCCTAGTACTTGATTGTTATGACTGAGTTGTAGTTGTAAAATATTCCAAGCTGATTTCAATTATTTATATATACGCCCTAGTCAACTTCTTCCTTTTTTAAATTAATCCCCTAACGTTACCTCAGTACATTCTTAACACTATAGTTTTCCCATTTTCCAAATAATTTTTTTTTTTTTTTTTTAAGTAGACCTAACTCACGTCGTGTGCTCATACCTGCCACGCTCGTAATAATATACTACTGGTCTAGATACCTAAACATTACACGTAATACACATTCGTAAAAATAATGTCTTGCAGAACCCGACTGTAACATAAAACAGAGGGCGCCCTGCCGTTTCAACGATGCTGCATTATGCACTAGAGGCGAAACCAGACGTGCGCGCGCGTGCACGTCACCAACTCTAGCGCAACCTCAACGCATGCATGATTGCCTTGCGCATCTGAACAAAACATTCACTTTGCGAAAATAAACAATTTTATCAAACTTAGCTCAGCCTGACATAATTATCATCTTCACCATATCTATCTCAAACTGATCAAAACATCATAAAAACCCAACTGACGATTCATTCAAAAATAAACACCAAACCGGGCCTATAATCACAACAATTCTCTACATACAAACTAAAAGATTTCTTTCAATTTTTATAAAGGCCCTAATTAATCACAAAAAGTCTTCATCAATTGTAATCTTTGTAACGATGTTCTGTATATAATTTAAAAATCCTGTTAACCGGGGGGGAAATACTGTTCATTATATTCCATCCAATCCCTCGCACACAATTTATATAGGCCTAGGCCT
Source organism: Patiria miniata (assembly GCF_015706575.1). Classification (NCBI taxonomy): domain Eukaryota; kingdom Metazoa; phylum Echinodermata; class Asteroidea; order Valvatida; family Asterinidae; genus Patiria; species Patiria miniata. Next base: position 714,618 of record NW_024037065.1, on the reverse strand, counting down.
ATAGCTATCTTCAATATTCTAACTTCTCAGTGCACCTTTCACATTATTTCTTGATAAAACTTACCACAGACCAACTAAGACCCTGCATATTGATTTAACATCGCCTTAAACTTTCTCTTTTCATCACCAGCGTTTAAATGTCCGCAACTACAATGGCTTATATAATTTCACACCATTTCTAGAGACGAATTCGAAGACATCAAAATTTGACGGATGAATTCCACATACAGACAGAACCCTCAAAATCAAAACAAACAAAATTTCTTCCAAACCATTCAAGGGATTAACAAAATGATAATTGATGTCATTATGCCGTCATCACCTGTCAAAATACAACCAATTTAGCTAGAGTACATATCTTTTGAACTAAATAGAGTGTGGTGTTTATTAATTATTCGTGACGTGTTTTTGACGGTCCTTTAAACAAGAATTCTTATTCCGGCGATCGGACAAAACCGCTTGACTTTGCTGTTACCAGAACTCAAAACATTGAATATGACTCACAAGAAGCTGATAAGTTTTCACTATTTACAAATATATTATCAAACGGCCTAGTAAAGGAATTCCAGATACGATAAATAAGGGCAAAAAACATAGTCTCCAATCGGACCATCATCTGAAAGCGGCTCATAGTTTGCTTTTTTGAATTTCAAAACAAACCCTCCAAATTTTGCTAAACTGCCCCTAGATTCCTTGATTAACCACAGATAGATTTCCAATGTCCCAAAGTCATTACGTCATCAGACCTCAAGTTACTGTGATCACAGTTTCAAAACGATCATTTTTCAAATTTGTTTTTTTTATCATTTGATCCCTGTCACCCCTGATTTGTGACTTTGTTCGTAGCTCAAATAATGATACCCAATACATTTTTTCACCTTAATTGGATCCCTAGTGCTGTGACGTCATGAAACAGTAAGTGTACAATGTGAACACACACACTTATTCCATATTAATTTTCAAGCGTCACATATTTTAACTTCGATGAGCATGTATCCTCTCCCACTAACATCAGTATTCACTACCCCTCTTATAATGGCGTAATCAAACTAGAAAATTAATTACTTGTGCGTGTTTAAAAAATCAATATATACACACATTGATCACTACCTAAACAAAAGTGAATTTTTAAACAAATAACTAATTGTATTTAAAAATGTAAATTGTCTGACCTTTGTTGTTTCATAAAATAGTTATCTACCCGACCACTCTGCGTTTGTATTAAACGCCTAGTATCGTTTTGATTAAACATTCCAAATTTGCATAACTTAGAAATGCAACCAATAACCAAGTCCACATCTGGGCCGACTTCGCGGCGCTGCTAAGCACAAACATTTCACTTAGCACAAAACAGTTTGGTGAAGTTTCGTTAAGGTTATTAGCCAAAAGTCCATGTGATTTTCATGCAAAGCAAACAACAACTGAATACTATAATCACGAGCAAAATACATTACCTGGAGTTTTGGCTGCTAACCTGCCTTTATTAGCCAAACATTTGTGTGCTAAGCAACTGTTTCTCCTCAGCAGCTCCGTGAAATTGGCAGATTTCCAAATCGCTCGCGCATGCGCTACGTATACCTCCCCTTGACAACAGATTTTTGAGAAACAAACCAATTCGATCTAGCGCTATCTTCATATATGATCTAAGCCTGACAAAAGTTCTACTTCAACTTGGCCAACAACTACACTAAAGCGAAAGGTAACTTTCATCTCATCTTTTTTGGCACTTGTCTTACATCATTGGAAAGCCAAATAAACAGTTTCCAGTGTTTTTTTCTAATGAAAAATTCATGTTTCTTTCAGACCAAATTTTCAACCCATGGGCCATGAGCAATATTCACCACGTGCTATTCATGTACGAGCTCAATAACGTAGTCCACTCCTTAACTTATCGCCTTTTTTAACATTCGGACATCGCCAGACCATGTTCGAATGTTAAAAAGTCAATAAGTTGGGTCTAAATTAGTCAGATATATGCTCAACCACGGAGCTACATATATCACCTAAGTATTAATATATCGCTCGACATGCATGCTCACCACCAAATGCAGTTAACAACTCTAAGTCTAAGTTACTAAAGACAAAGGCTGTTCAAAAGTATTATTGTGTTAAGTACACCATATAGGCCTATCCCTAATTACTTATGAACATAGGCCTAGGCCCTATTTCCCTTTACTAAAATTGTGAAGTCACATTCCAGCTCTGACCAGCACGAGAGTGCCTAAATTCTCAGTCTAAGAAAGTAACCACCTAAGTAGCAAAAGCGAATCGATGAAGTGTGAAGTACGTTACATAGCTGCTATGGGAACCTGGAGCAAAATTAAGGTGTGCCCACTGAAGTGGATCAATTAATCATGTTACACTTTCAGTACAAGCAGAAGCTAGGGTATAGGAGACCCATTAGTCTTAGTAGTAGTAGATCGAGAGGAACTAGGGTATAGGAGACCCATCAGTCTGTAGCAGCAGGAGCCAGATGTCATTGAAGTGTGAAGTTGCATCCTAGTGGTGCCAAGTACAGGGAGCCTAGAACAAGCTTGGTCTACCCACTGAAGTGGAACAGTATGGTTGCAGCAGTGAGTCTCAGTATAACTATAGGACCTATATGGTATAGAAGACCCATTAGTCTTAGGTAGTAGCAGAGGACCTACGGTATAGGAAACCCATCACTCTGTAGTAGTGGGGACTAGATGCCTTTCAAGAGTGAAGTTGCATATCCTAGTAGATGCCAAGTAGCTGGATGGGAGCCTAGAGCAAGCTTGGATAATGCCCAATGAAGTGCAACAGTTACACCTCTATGTTCCGACACCCCTATGTTCCGACTGCACATATTCCTATTCCTAACCCTAACCCTAACCGGGAGTAACACAATCCAGGTTGTCGGAACATCATATAGGGGTGTCGGAACATAACGCAGTCACCAGTGCAACAGTAGAGTTACAGTCTCAGTACAAGGACGACCTGGGGTTCAAGAGACCCATTAGTACTTAGGGTATAGGAGACCAATCAGTCTGTAGCAGTAGGACCCAGATGTTATTAAGGTGAAACCCAATGTCTTGTGGCAGTTGTGGAACTGTCTTTGCATGCTTACCAGATGTCAATGGCTTCTCGTATGCATCATGGATGCCACAACTGGATCAGACTGATGCCAGTTTGGCTGCATCCCAAAGAACTTTGTGGTCGTTAATGTACGTGAGGATGTTTGACAATGGCCGATTTGTCAAAATCTCCTCATCATCCATGTGGTCTGTGAAAATCCTTTAGCCTGGTTAGAACCTTAGTTCCAACCAGTTTCCTTGATGTAAACTTTGCCACATTTACATGGAATGCAGTAGACCCCCTGCTTGGACAAGGAGTCCTGCTTGTCCATGTGAGTGTGGAGGGTGCCTTGGAGCTTCTTGCAACATGAGTGATACACCTTGACACCAGCTAATTGTCAAAGGATGCATTGGAGATGATGAGAAGCTGCACATATGTACAAAAGAGTGACTGAGTGTGAGGCAGATACAGTGGAAGGACCTTCCCCAGAGGAGACCTGTTGGTCAGGTTTGATGATCTTAATGCGGTTGGATCAGCAAACCTGAACCTAGGGGTCTCCTCTACCCAAGGTCCTACCACTGTGTCTCCCTCAGTCACTCTTCCATACAAAGGTCCAGCTTCTCATCATTGATCTCCAACACATCCTCCGACAAGCTGTGTCAAGGTATATCACTCATCTTCCGACAAGCTCCAAGCCATCCTCCACACTCGCAGGACACTTCCTCCAAGCCAACAGTCTACCGCATTTCATGTAAATGCAGCAAAGTCTACATTAGGGAAACTGGTTGGAACCTTCCCACAAGACTCAAGGAACATGTACAGACCACATGGACGACGAAGACATTTTCACATATCGGCAGTGGCGTCGCCAAGGGGGGCCAGGGGGGGCACGTGCCCCCCCTGGAAAACCTAGTGCCCCCCCGAGTGCCCCCCCATCTGAGATTTGGGTTGGTAAAAAAAAAATTCTGCGCGTTGTTAAAATCATTACCTCGAAAATAGCAATTTCTGGAGATATCTTCAGATCGAATTTAGCATCAAATGTGGCACCATTTTGCATCTATCCCATCCTCCGTATGCGAAAATTTTCCAAAGGGGAGGGGGGCACCCCCTCCCCTTAGACCCCTCCCCCAGGACGGCGATCCGTATCCACCTAAGTGCCCCCCATCAAATGCTGGTGCCCCCCCTGTGCCCCCCCAGACTGAAAAGTCTGGTGACGGATATCGGCCATTGTCAAACATTCCCACATTAACTATCACAATGTTGATTGGCATGCAGCCAAACTCATTGCCTCGATCCAGTTCTGGAATCCACAACGCATCGACATGAGGAACCATTGAGATCCACAAGCACAACACAGTTCCTCAAGACATTGTGGCACCTCAACAACATCTGACTTCCACTCCTATACAATGATGGGACTCTATATCCTAAGTCCTCTAATACTACAGACTAATGGGTCTCATATACCCTAGGTCCTCCTACTGAGACTGCAACCCAACTGTTCCACTTCAGTGAGCACGTCCATTAGCTTGCTCTTGGCTCCAATCACCTACTAATCCACTATAGGATGCAACTTCACACTTCAACGACATCTGATTCCCGCTCCTATAGACTGGTGGATCTCCTATACCCTAGGTCCTCTCGATCTACCACTACCCCAGACCAATGGGTCTCCTATAGCTCCTCCTCCTACCAAGAGTGGAATCCAACTGTTCTACTTCAGTGGACACACCATAACCTTGCTCCACACTCCCATAGCAGCTACTTAAAATCCACTAAGAGGTAACTTCACACTTCATCAATTTCCCTTTGCTACTTAGGTGGTTACTTTCTTAGACTTTATTAGGCACTCTCCTCAACACAGTCACCTGACCAGAACATCATGTTGATACCTTTTGTTCCTTTCAGAACTATTATTCACATATGATGTTTCCACAAACCTTTCATTTATTAACCTTATATACTGCACATTAATCTCTTATCATTTACATTTCTTCATTTACCTTGACTAACTCCAGCTCCATGGTCATCAAGAATTTGACATGTGGAGCTTAAACTGTCTTGTAGATCCGAGATTCTAACAGGCCTAAAAAATGGGACTCTCTGTTATGATCTTTCTCCTGTCTACTAACCCCAACTCACAAACATATTCAAATGAATGAGATATTTTCCATGCAATCTACATTGGGAAACTAGAGGGAAAAATAACCATTTTAGTGCTACAGATACAGATCAGAGTCACATTTTTAGGACCCCTTAGAATCTAGAATGTACTTACATAGTTTTACCTTCAGCCCTATATGTCAAATTCCTGATTGACTATATTGCAGCTGCATCAACTTACTAAAATTATTCATCAATCCTTTGTCAATTATCAAGCTCCCATCATTTTTTCCTCACAAAAACATGTTGCAACCTCACACTACATTTTTTCTTCATACAATGAAGAAATTTACTTTATAACTTACAGATAACTTATAACTTGGCCTTCATCTTAATGACTGTCAGTAATGACAAAATACATTTTCAACTTTTTTTTACCTGCCCCTAGAGGGTGCTCAAACACTTAATGGCATCATCAATCATTTTTCTGGAACACTGAACGCACCCAAAGACTAACACCGTTGACAACAAGTCCATATCTTTTTCCACTTTCAAATTATTAGGCACTTCTGATATCAACTGGAAGGAAGGCTTACAAGACTTGACACACAAAAGATAAACTACAGATCATGTATTATCATGTCAATTCCCACAACATTCAACTTCATGTCTCTCATGTTAATTTAATTATATTTTAAATTTGAAAGATTAAATTATTAACCTTTGAAGTGCAGACGTACGTCACACAACCCATGATGACTTCATAATTACAAAAAAAAGCATCTTCAGTGGGTTCTCCATTCATGTATTTTCATTTGTGTTTTCATTTTGACAAACAGTTGTGGAGAACAATTTCCTGAAAACAATAATAGTAACAAAAACAAAAGTACATTCATGCAATAATTAACAATAGGTGTTGCACTAATAGCCAAACAACTAATGGAATCCTTAAATCAGACTTATTATGTTACTGCACCTCGTGCAAAACATTTTAAAGATGTAACAAAACCTCTGTTAAAATCATATTTAGTTAATAATAAACTACATTAAACAATATATACAGTAATGTGTATATTTTCATTACAGCGAGCTTATTTTAACATTGGTGAAGTATACACATGTGCATTTTACACAATATTAAATTAAGTATTATCACATTTTTATTATCAGATGTCAGCTGTCAACATTAAAATCATCACAGCAGCAGAAGAGCGACCTAAAGCGATGTACATAATGAGATGCATCACAGGTGATCACCAAGTGAAACCGTTGTACATGTTCCATGAAGCACAAGCCAAATTCGAGGTTGGCAACTACTACAAACTCGTAGGCTATACTTCATTTGAGCTAGCAAACCACGAAAGTGCCATCAAAGTCAATGCAAAGACCCGAGTAAGTATGCAAAGTTTCAAACACTTTATATAAAATGTGCATATTTCTCTACAAACTTCAATAATCGACCAGCACTGAAGTTGAATATTTAACTTTAGTTGCATTTTTTTTGGTAATAGCACGCAACCATGTTACATAAATCAGTGCAACGATGGAGAACAAAATGTAGGTAGATGCCACCCTTAAGTTTGACCAAAATATATCTAATTTCCATAAAATATTAATCCCTGCCATTTATTTCCATATTGGGGTATATTCTATATTCCTTTTGATTTTTAAAAAGTTAATTTCAGTCATACTACTTACACACCCTTACTTAAATAACATTTTTATAAGCTTTTTATACAAATATTGACTGCTTGGAATGGTGTAGTAAAACTAGCCTCCCAAGGTGATCCATGGACATTCTATGTTCACAACTGTACTATTATTTTTTTACTGCCATTTTTTCTTTCAGATTTTCCACTGTCAACCATTCTTCATCCCGGCTGAAATTGAAGAACAATTCTTCCACGCTGACCCTGTGAGCGTCGAGGAAGCACTCCAGCTACCACCATACCGACGCGCATCCATCAAAGGCATATTGACCTATGTAAGTAAAACCATCATACTACAATTCTTCTTATCTAAGCCTTTCAATACACATTCCCTTCACAACATACTTTTTAACAAACCATAAGTATCAAACTCTTCTACCTCACATAATAATACATATATTGTCAACAAACAACACTTTACCACAGACAGTGCAAAACATATACATTAACTGTGGTTTATAATTTTCAGGTCTCACCGGTCAAGGAGGCCACAGGTTGGAAACGGAAGACACTCCACCTCTCACAAACATCATGTCCGAACAAAGTCGTTGTGAACCTTTGGAATCACATGTCATCAACTCCGGTCCCACCCATGAGATCTATGGTAGAAGTCACCAACGTTGAGACATCCTTGTATCAAGGCCAGATCTCATTCAACACTACACCTGAAACAAATATCAAGGTAAGCAATCAATTTTTAACATATTTTTCAAAACCCATCATTTCATTTTTCATTAATTTTCAAAAATATTTACAATCAATACAATGGAACCCACCAGTATAATTTCATTTCATAGACTACTACTTTCATCCACACATCCCTTCATACAAACAAACTGCTAATTCCCCCACCCTTTTCCCCCCACAAATACAATTTTAAACTTAATTACCTAGAGAGAGAAAAGACACACACCTTTTACACTCACAAAACCCATGGTACACCCATTCCTGATCCCCTCTCCAATTTGCTCCATCATTGGTTGTGTCCGACAATAACATTTGTCAATGTTCCTCTCATATGACTGTGGAGAAGAAAATTATTACAAAAGTGCAAAACAACTTCATATATTCCACTATTAACCATTAACTTTCCTAAATATACAACCTTCCCAAAAATTACCAAATCACAGCGTCTACAAACTACCCAAATTTTAACAAAACACAATTGTCTTATTTAAAAAAAAAAATTCACAAACACATACCACTCATTCAATATTTTCTTACTCGTCTTTATTCTTCCAATTCAACAGGAGCAACTTGCAACTGATACAAAAGACATCAACATCACTGCATACTGTGAAGAAAGGTAAGACCACACTTTTTTTTCTCATTCTAACTTTCTTCTTATTACATCTCTTCTAACAACTATACAAATCCTTACAAAATATCGTACACTGCCTCTTGCCTGTATAGATGCTCTGCTTTATGCTAAAAAGTCTCATTCATTAACAAAGCAATCATCCAACCCTTTTTTTTTTACCCTAACCCCTTTCATAATTTTTTTAATACCATCTTACCTTGCTCTTCCAAAATCAATCTCCACATGCTAAACTCAAACAGTTAAGGCATTTTCAAGATAAGTTGAACTGGAACACTGGGCAATGTACAACATTTGCTTTTGCTGCAATTATCAGAAATAAATGAATTTGTTGAATCAGTGTGGTATAGCAAATATTATTAAATGACTTAATTCACATTTTGGGCTCATGCATGCAAAAAAACTCAAGAAAGCCAATTATCATTCTTGTAGTCTGGTTCCCTCACCCCATGAAACACTAATTAAGATGAATAAAACCAATTTATAGACTTCAGGGATGGTAAGGTCAGAGAATCAGTCTACAAGGCTTGTACCCCTTCACAGATGTGTAATCAATAGCAAAGATGCACAATAACTAATTAGTAAAAATTACGAGCATCTTTTCAACAAAGCCAGTTTTCTCCAACGCTAGTCAGCTGACCACCATTGGAAAAATACAAATTTTCTGGAAAATGTCACCATACCATGACCCACATTTTTACAGGATGCTTTCAACTGTCATTGCCTAACAATGCAGTAAGGCATTTTCTCATAATTTAATCATTTCATTTTGTGATGTTTGCAAATGTTGTATCCAGTAGCATAGCCAGGAATTTTTCAGTTGGGGGGGGGGGGGGGGGGGGGGGGGGGGGAGGGCCTGGAGTGGTGGAACATTTCATGGAGGGGGCATCATGTAGATCAATGATATTTTTTTTACAAACTCAAAATCTCAGTGGGAGAGGCAACTGGGGGGGGGGGGCGACAAGGTTTCATGGGGGGCCGTCGCCCCCCCCCCCCCCCTACGCCCCTCCCCCCCAGTTGTATCTTACCTTTAATATAATGCTTTGCTTGTCTCAACTTCGCATTTTCAGACCAAACACGGTTACTATATCACCTGATTCAGGACAAGCCTATTATTATCTCACCAACCCCCAGCTCTGACACCGTCTTGTGTCAATTTCATGTAAAATCTCACACTATTTCTTAGAAGTCATGAAACTCTTCTTCATTCTAATTTAACACTGCATATCATTTCCACCAAACTTAATCACTATTTTCTACAGATTCAACGTAACTCTTCTCTCTGACACTGACGAAGAGTTCTATGTGCCTGAGCAAATGCTCCTCGACTTCGCAAACATCAAATCCTTGCACAACTTCCAGCTGCCAATGTGTGCTCAAATGACATACAACATGACAACCAAAGTTGTGCAGAGTATCAAACAGTAAGTATTTACACTTGTATTTCAACTTAACTTCATTTCAACAATTGACTCCATTATCCATTTACCATTACATTTCCATATTTAGTCCACTTCATTCAACCCACATCAGGCAACCATGCACCCTGCACATACTTGTACAATTTATCCAATATTCACATCCGCTTCATCCTCACATTTCATACTGATCTTCCACACAAGGGCAGATCCAGGGGGGGGGGGGGGGGGCCAAAGGGGGCCATGCCCCCCCCCCCCATAAAAAGAAAACAATTTTTTTTTTTTTTTAATGTGACATCACAATAAAGGCAGGCAAAGTGGTCAGAAATTGCCTCAGATCGCACCACAGAGCATCTAGAATTCACAATTTGTTCGTGGCCCTTGAGCAAGCCCCAAACCCCACGCCGTAATTTTTGGACCCACTTTTTGGGGGGACCAAAATTGTGTTCTGGATCCGCCCTTGCTTCCACATCCTATTCAATTATCTTTTTGCACTTCATTCTCACTGAGTATCTCTTGTCACTATCATAACTCATCTAAACCTAACAAAAGAATTCCAATAACAACAATTCGAGCTGCATTAATAACTACATCACATCATTAAGATAATCTAACCGATACATACCCACATCCCCTACACCACACATCAAAACATGTACCTCAACAGTTTCAACACCCCCACCCACATTCACAGTAAGACACTTTCCCCAAAACTTTTCCCCTTCCTTTCCCCCTCCCCCTCCCCCCCCCGATTGATCCCCAGCACTTTATCGACATGTTCTATTCAATTTCTTATCTGATAAGATTCACAAAATATTCACACCAATGAAACACTATACAAATTCATACTTTACAGAAAACATGCTCAGCACATGTGCATTTGTAAAACCCTAGATAGTCTACAACTAACGTCTTTGTATTTGTTATACATACACTATTCTGCAGTTCCACAAATTTCTCATACACAAAAAATTAGTTGTTCTACTCACTTATTTCCAGCCCATTCACAGTACAGTAGGTCCACACACACATACACAAGCTTACAATTTCATTTTGACTGCCCCATCAAATATTTCCTCCCACCCAATTCCCTTCCTCCCCCCCCCCTTTTATAAAGTACAAATTATATATTCGCATCAATCTGTAATATGATTTTTTTTCTCTGTTTTTTTTCCGGGCATAACAGTCCAACTAATCCAACAAGATAAACTAAGACTTAATTATATCCCACATTTTACCACTTATCACACAAACATAAATCAAATACTCCACCACCAAATTTTCATTTCAAACTGTCTTTCCACCACTAATTCTAACTTCTTCCTTAATGCATGTATCACTAAATCTTACAAACAAAGAATTTACCATGACTACCACTTAACACCTTAGATTAATATTTCAATCTAATTCAATTAAACTTCGAAGTGCTACATAACACAATCTATTTCTTCTCTGAAACTTAACTTAATTAACATCACATATTCAAATTTAAATCTTCACTTCACTGCTCATTCAATTTTTATTCTTTTTAATTTTAAAGCATCACCGATGACTCTGAAGCCTCCACATCAAAGACTACCTTGGCAGTAGATTAAAGGCTGAACCATCCTGAGGAATCTCAGCCATCCTGAGGAGTCAACTTCCAATCAAAACTGATCACTGCAAATAGTTTAAAAAATCAGAACAAAATTCACCATCTATTGAATCATAAAACTAAAGTCTTGAGTCATTTGATTATTAAAAAATGTCCACATTAATGTTTTAATCAAACCAATATTTTCTAAATAATTATTGCTTTTAATTACGTACTCCATGGGTGATTCAAAAAAGCAATACCCAAATGTCGTGACTAATCTTTAAGTTAGGTTCTGCATGTAGCACTTTCAAAATCTAGCATATGCAAGCCCAATCCATAACCTTTCATTTAGTACAACAATCATTTAAATCACTTAGGTACTTTACTACTTTTTAAACACTACAATCTAGAATTTTAAACACAACCACCATTTTAAAACATTTTTCTCAGATCACAAGAAGGTAAGTCTTCTTTCAGCCAAACAAAAACAGATCACATAGGAATGTGTATGAATTGTTTTCATTTTGCTGAAACAACACCCACCTTTCTTGTCATCCATGAACGGATTTTCAAACATTGGTTGTGTTTAAAATTCCATAGCGTGAAAAGAACATGAGTGATCTGAATGATTCTTGTACTAAAAAAGGATTCTTAATTGGGCTTTCAACTTCATACAATGGCTGTCAAATTTGCTGACTTGGTTCACCCTCTCTGCTTGACCATTATCACCAACCATATAATAAAGTTACAGGCCCACAATTTACATATAACAGCTACGTGCAGAACTGCACTAATCATCCCAACATTTGGGTTGCTGCTTTTTTGACTCACCCTATACATGCATTTGCTCAGCAGTAAATGAAACAGTTGAATAACGCTAAAAAAAAAAAAATTCGGTCTCTGGTCAGACCAAAGTTCTGGAATTGACGCAGCCCCGCGGTTTTTTTTTTTTTTTTTTTCCTTTTTTTTTTTTTTCTTCAAGCTTGGATTGTACAGACAAGGTGGGTACTATTTTGCTTTTTTGGTGTCCTCCTGTACATTGGTGTCCTCCATAATTTGCCTTGGTGCTTTCAATCATTTGCCTTGGTGCTATTTCCCATTCCTTGGTGCTCTTTGGTAAAAAAAAATTGAGGAGGTGCAAAAATAGAGGGCGCTGTTGGAGCTAAATGATTAAATTTGACGCGCGCGCTGACCAGAGACCGACTTATTATTTGTTTTGGCCTAACACTCTGTCTGAACACTAAACTTCAAATAATACCAAGCCCAAAATAATCACTGCAAATCATTATCATTGATTTAAAAATCACAAAAAAACTCAACATATATTTAATCATGCAATTTACATCTTGACTCATATAATTATTTCATACATGTACACATGATCAATGTTTTAATCAAAACCCTAATTCTCTCAATAATTTGTGTTTTTTGTTACATACATCTATTAAGCATTTCAGTAGTTAGCTTTTGTTACGTTTGCATCTAGCCCGACTCCATCTGGACGTAGAGTACTATCATAACAATTTTGATGGAGATTATCTTCTCATCCAGGACACAAATTTTCAAAGTTAAGGTTCCTAGTCGTAGAGGAACTCATACCTTTTCGAAAAAAACGTGCGATTATCTAAAAATCTTCATCCATCTGACCAAAAAACATCTTTCAATCATCATCTCCCATGAATATCATCCCAAAAATGTTCCTCCATGCAATTTCAAAATGGGGACCGCGTTGTATTGTATGCATTATGCACGTACACTTGGGCAAGATGATGAATATGCATTCGTTTCATAACGTTTGTCAGGCGCACGGGGCAGCTGTCCATATAAAAACAACGTCATGAACTGAACAATGCATATTCATAATCTTGCTCAAGCGCGCACACATAATGCATACATTACAATGCGACCACCATTTTTACATCGAATAAGGGAACATTTTCGGGGCAATATTCATGGGAAATGATAATTCAAAGTCATTTTTTGGTCAGATGGATGAAGATTTTTAGATAAAAGAATGTCTTTTTCGAAAAGGTATAAGTTACTCTACAATTAGGAACCTCAACTTTGTAAATTTCTGTCCTGGATGAGAAAATAATCTCACAATTGGTAGCCGAAAATCACTACATCAGAGTTCACCGTTTAGGGGAGCATTGGTTGTCTGGCCATACTACACAGCTTGCGATAGTACTGTATGGCCAGATGCAGTCGGGCTAGTTTGCATCATATTTAAACTCTTTCCCAGTTCTCTATTGTTAACCATATACTATTTACAAGATGTTCCATGTAACTCCCGAAAAATTAAAGTGTACATGATAACACATACGAATATAGCCAATCCTAACTCCAGTAACACAATTACCTAATTCAGTCAAAATCTAGCATAGGACTCCAATCCATAACCTTTCATTTATTACTACAACAATCATTCAAATCACCGTCTTAGGTACTTTACTATTTCTTAAACAGTACAATCTAGAATTTTAAACACAACCACTATTTTAAAACATTGTCCTTGGATCACAAGAAGATAAGACTTCTTTCAGCAAAACGAAAACAGATCACATACAGATGTGTATATGAATATGTATGAACAGATCACATACAGATATGTTTATGAATTGTTTTCATCTTGCTGAAACAACACCCACCTTTTTTGTCATCCATGGACAGAACTTTCAAACATTAGTTGTGTTTAAAATTCTGTAGCGTGAAAAGAACATCAGTGATCTGAATGATTCTTGTACTAAAAGAAAGATTCTGAACTTTGGGCTTTCATGTCCTACATTTTGAAAGCCCAACTTTGTGACACACATTTCATTTCTTTTTCCTGGCACGACATGCCCTCTCGTTCGCTAGGTGTTCTTGGGAACCGCAGAAATAGCAAAAAGTTTGTATTGTGGACACTTCTCATTTAACACAGCAATTTCAACGTTTCAACTTCATGCAATGGCTGTCAAATTTGCTGACTTGGTTCACCCTCTCTGCTTCACCATTATCACCAAAGTTACAGGCCCACTATTTACATATAACAGCTATGTGCAGAACTGCCGCACACATCATCCCAACATTTGGGTTGCTCCTTTTTTGACTCACCCTATATATGCATTTGCTTAGCAGTAAATGAAACAGTTGAGTGGCACTCTATCTAAACACTAAACTTCAAATAATACCCAGTCCAAAATAATCACTGCAAATCATTATCATTGATTTAAAAATCACAACAAAACTCAACATATATTATCTCTGAATAATTTGTGTTTTTAATAACATAAGTCTACATCTATAAAGCATTTCGGTAGTTAGCTTTTGTTACATATGCATCATAATTATCTCAATAATGTGTGCTTAATTACATAAATCAAACGTTATATGCCACAGTCCTTACTCAGCCACAAATACTGAATAAAAACCCATTCCTGTTGACGGGAACAAATGCTCAATACTGTGCCTTCATTTTTCTTTTAACCCACATCCCCTCCCCTACTAGATTCAATTGTCCGTCGCACAAGTTCCCATTATTTTTTTCTTCATAACATTTTCTGCGCCAACAAACACCCCTTGTAGTCTTGCATATTAATCGGACATCATCTTAATCATTGTACTTTTCCTAACGGCCGTACGCTATATCTCCACAAGTTACAACTTACTAGTCTTCGCGTGCGCACACTGTTTTCTGCATTCTATTCTTATGTTGCAAGTACTTCAGAAAAGTTTACAAATTAGACTGATGTCATACCCGTAAATTTTCTTCAGTCACAAGAGGGCGCTCTAACCGCGCCAGTACTGTCAAGATTCATCCAACATCAGTCCAATCAGAACTTCCTAAGTTTGATTTTGACATACACCCAGTCGCATTACTTTTATATTTTTTGACATTTCAATAAACACAATAGTTAATTGTGTATAATAGGTGATCTCAATAACCATCCTCAGTCCTCTTTTTGACGATGTATAACATCAATAACTGCCAATTAATGCAGGCCTTCGTTAACATCTTCGTTTTAACAGAAGTCTGTAATGATGCTCTGTCCATGACTATTCCACTTTTGTTCCCATTCCATAACTGAAAACACAAAGACAGGTCAATAAACAATATTTCTACCACAAAACCGTAAACTTTTACGGGATCAAAATAAGGACAGCGCGTTACAAAAAAATAAACGCCGCACCGTCTACAATGAATGGCGCCCCCAATTGCAATCAGTTCAATATAGCTTGTCTCAGTGATTTCTTCTCCTTTCAACGGAGGAGTTGTCTTGAGTATCACCAGTTATCCACAGCCTCCACAGGGCCACTTTTCACCAGGGACAGAGTCTATAACACACACTAAATGACGTGCAGGATCTTAACAAATCACCTTCCACAAATTATTAATCAACTTCAATGTTACAACGACAATATCCGACTTCATTCAAGAGATGAATTAACTATAAAAAACACCAAAATTCACATCATTATAACAAACCACTTCCCATCTACCACGACACAGTCCACCTCCTTACCCATTCTCCAGCATGTTTATTTTACACAACCATCATGCACGCAATAAACCCCACCACCAATGGATTTCTTTATATCAATTTGAAAAAGAAAAAATACCCAACACAAAACATATGACAATTAACGCGATCTACCCGATGTTCCCCAATACCGATGTAAACAATATTACCCGAAATCCTTAGGATTAAGGTTAGGGTTAATTAGGGCTTGGATTAGGGTTAAGGTTAGGGTTATTATGGTAGAGATTTCCACGAACATCAGTATTGGGGAGCATAGGTATGCACCCAAGTTAACAAAGGTTAACTAGTTGGCAATCTCTCTTCCGAACGACAAACATGTTTTTGTAACGGGGCGTGGATGGACGGGGTGCCCGTTCAGAGAATGATACCTACTGTGTAATACTCACAGCTTGACAACGAATGTGTCTGAACGAACTTCACCAGATATAATACAGCCTGGATGGTCAGACGCTGCAGCCAGTGGAACAGACTGAAAACGGCGTGAATTTTGAAGGGGGATGAGGGCGTGAAATTCTGAACCAGTCTGAACTATTAACTATAATGTGGACTCAGGGAGGGGAAGGGTAGGGGCAGCCCAGGCTCCTCAGGAAGACTCCAAAGTCGTCAATCAGAAGAGGCATATTATTAAACTCAGTCTACTAATGCGCAGCACGCGCAGGCATTAAACAAACAAGAAATTCACTCGAGGAAACAGCTTTTAGAATTCAAGAACTCAATCCGCAACAAATAATTTATTAACAGTGTCAACTCGGCTTATTCAACTCTATTTACATGAAGGGAATTATTAACATTTAAAGACGTTGTGGAATGCTCGAAAACATTTCCGTCATTTTTTGGGTATATGTAGCCTAAGGTGTGATGAAATAAAAACGACTATTGTTTCTGTCATGAAATGAGTACAAAAGGTACTGTTGAGAGCTGTTTTTCAGGTCCTGTTTCGACCCGAACGTGCAATTTGTGTAAAAATCGTCGTTGCGGGCAGCAAACAAAACACAGTAAATCGTGACGTAATAGACAGGACTCGTACATGCTACTCTGCATCGGGAGTCCTGTTTATTACGTCACGATTTACTGTGTTTTGTTTGCTGCCCGCAACGACGACTTTTACACAAATTGCACGTTCGGGTCGAAACAGGCATAACAGGACTTGAAAAACAGCTCTCAAAAGTACCTTTTGTACTCATTTTATGACAGAAACAATAGTCGTTTTTATTTCATCACACCTTGGGCTACATATACCCGAAAAATGACAGAAATGTCTTCGAGCATTCCACAACCTCTTTAATATATCTGTTACTGCATTGGCTGTTTAATTAAAGTGACTCTTTAGCAAGACACCGCCACTATGTGCGGTCTGCAAAATAAATTATGCGCGTACTTTGCTTTGCACGTTCGGCTACCTCGGAGGCAATGCCTTGTAAGCTGTCTGCTAACAATTAATACTGAATAAATTCAACAATCACAGCACTCGAAATTTGAATGCTAGCTAAATCTTCACAGCACTTGGATGCTGACTATTTCTTCACAGCACTTTGAATGCTGACTAAATTCTTCACAACACTTGAATGCTGACTAAATTCTTCACAGCTCTTTATGCTGACTAAATTTTCACAGCACTTGAATGCTGACTATAAGTTCTTCACGGCACTTGAATGATGACTAAGTTCACAGCACTTGAACGCTTACTAACGATATAAACTTCAAACCTAGCCACCCAAATGCTGGTGACGCTCGCCTTTTATAAAGTTCTGGCCGTCAAAAACTAGGCCACGAACTGCCCACGCGCTACAATTGGCTAAACGTGCGCAGCGTATATGCAAATGAGTCACTCGCACTGATCAGCGTTTGCTATTGAAAAATGCACAGTATTTCCGTACACTACTACACAATGCCTGTTGTAAACACACACTTCTGCCATTAACCAGTTGCGTTATATAAAACCCCTGTCGCTAAAATCTGTAAGAAATACTAACTCTCGGGAAATTAGTCACCATTGTAAGATAATTAGGCTTTCTAGAAATTCTTCATTCATCATAACACGTGCCCTATTTCCATGTGAACAATTGGTAAGTGAAACTAATACTAGGAAAAAAAATGTGGATTGAATAAAAGAACAATTTCTCACACGATCATTTTTAAAGCCTAGAGTGAACCTGGCTGAATAATATGTGTCCAAACATTTCACAAAGGCAGAGCGATTTTGGTCACAATATTAAAGATACCAATAAGACGACATCCCATATACGTATTTACCAAAACAAAAAAACAATAGACGCAATCTTATATTTTTTGGATATCAAATCAGTCCACTTCATTATCACTTCATATGTAATAAACATATGCAGCTACATTTCTTTACATAGTTATTTCACCATTTTGGTATTTTTCTACTTTATGTTCATAACAAATTCAACCACACACACACATCTCAAGCCTTACTTGTCACACACTTGTGAGCACACCCCTACTTATTTCTACAATACAAAGGCAAAAAGGCAGTTTACAACAACATCGATCCTCGTCAGTGCAATCATCTTCTTCTTTTAGGGTCACCTGTCACACCTATGATCTCATATATTATACATGCAATTCAACTCACGTCAATTATACAACATATTTATTCATAAACAAACTACGGAAAAGCCCTATGTTCTGTTCATCGAACAGATATAGCTCTAGTTTTTTTAGCTGTTCCCAATTTCAATTGGGAACAGCTATTGTTTTCGTTAAAGTTTTTTTTTTTCCTTTTTCTTTTTTTTGGCTTTTCCGCATAGTGCGGAAAAGCCTTTGTTTTTGTTCTCATTTTTTTTTTTTTCCTTCTTCTTTTTGTCGCCAAAACCCCATAGACTTTGTGCACGTTTTTTCTCAGTGCCACTTTTGGCATTAATCTTTGTCAGACACCATTCAAAGTTTGCATAAGCATAGTCCCTATAGCAAAGATGTGTCCCGAAGATTGACGTCATGGTGACGTCATCGACTAATTTATTATAGATTTTTGAATATTAAATTTTTCCCATAGACTTTGTACACAGAAATTAAAAAAAAATTGTCGCTTTTCAAAGGGCATTTTTGACTCTTTGCCAGTAATTCATTTACACCAATCTTTGTCCAAGCAAAGACCCTAATTCAAACAACATTGTGGAATGATGACGTCATGATGACGTCATCCCATGTTGATTGATAGGCAATTAAATTGTGACACTTTTAATATTTAAAAATGCATAAGAAATCAACCATACGCGTCCGCAGCATTCTGTTGCCGGCAAGTGGTAGAGTAGGTTGAGGTCTTTATTTCATTCAGTGTGCGTGAAATCACGTGACCCTTGCTTCCGGTCGAAAAAGGCCAAAACCGGAAGTGGCTTATCATTTAAAAGTGGTAATAGATATGAACTTGCTTTTAACGGTGTTAGTCTCTTGGCCAATAGTATTTTTCAAATCATTTACCAATGACGTCATGCAATCTTCGAGCGCCCTCTAGCGACAGGTTGAAAATTTTCACAAATGTGTTTTGAATAGATGTCTGTGGCGAAGTTTGTCGTAATCGCCTAAATATTGGTGTATATGATGATCTTGACCCACTTAAAACGTGTGCGAAGTTTTAGGCGTATGACGTCATCAGACCGGAAGTTATAATGAAAAGACCCTTTTTCCTTTGAAAATTCCTGAAAAATCAACCATGGCAGTTTTTATATTAGTTTTTACTTTATTTGTCGATCTAAAGGTAGGTCAAAAACATTTCAAAGCTTCGAGGCAATAAGCAAACTCGAACATGCCCTGCGCACGCTTGAAACTTTAGGTTGACAATACCTCTGGTTTAAAACATGCACAGAATGTACATGTACATACGCACGTACGTTGTACATACGCACATACAGAAGCCATGATGATGTCATAATGGGTCCCAGTGCATCATCTTAATAACGGTGTACATTCTTCAAGTCCTAAATCTAAATAACAAAAACAACAACAGCGCATAAAATAATGGTAATGCATTCAAACATAAAGACCTTGCTTCAACTAAAAAAAACATAATGCGGAAAAACAAATGTCAAACCTGTTGCACAAAGTGTTTTTTGTTTAACAAAATGACTGCAGTAACATGTTATTGAAACTTCATACCATCATATTATTTATTCAAATGAGTGCGTACTCAGATGATTAGTCTCATTACACTCCAACCGCCCCCCCCCCCAAAAAAAGGAACATTGACTTCGACAAAAATGCAAGTCAAATTTGACTTATTCTTTGTAAAGTAGTTTATTGAAAAACGGGCTTGGTTGATGACTTGTTGGGAGCTACAAGGCATATATGTGATAATGGCTTTAAATACAATTGACCAAAATACCAATAATTAAAATGTCTACATGATAGATGTTGTCACTTTTTTGAACATGTACTATCAAACTGCTCGACAATGACAATATAGCTATTTCTTAACACTTAAAAAACGGTGGAAAAGACAAATTTCATCTAAAATTAAGATAAGTGCATACAATCTGTCCCTGAGAAAAGAGCATGGACTATAAATTGCAAGGCTGATGTTGAGAGTCCTACTTATCCTTACCATATCTGATATCCTTTGCAATTGTCGATTCTTTTGGAAATGTAAAGGATTACTCACAATATAAGTAAAGCTTGTGTATATTTACTTGCTTAACAGTCAGCCCATCTCTACTAGCATGCATAACACTCACAACACTCCAACCCCCCCCCCCCCAAATAAAAATCAAATTGAACTTTGTCTTTGTCAAGTATTTTATTTTTGAACATGCTTGGCTGACGGCTTGTTGGTTGCTACATTGGAAAGGGCATATATGTGACAATGGCTTTAAATATAATTGACCAAGATTAAAATGTCTACATGATACTTGATAGATGTCAAAGTCCTTAACAATTGACAATATAGCTAATTTCTTAACACATTTAAAAAACGCTGGAAAAGACAAATTTCATCTAAAAGTAATATAAGTGCATAGAAACTGTCCCTGATAAACATTACTGAGCCTTTATAAAGTGTTTTGATGGATAACATGAAGACTACACATCGACAGCTAAAATATTGAAGAGGGAAAACTGTTCCCCAAAACAAACTCTAGAATGCAGAAAAACCTTCAGATTTTTAGAAACGGCATGCCACAAGAAATTATCTAAGTACACAAAGCCCCCCCCCTCCCCATTTTAACAATCGAACTAAAACTAAACGTGGTCATACAAACATAGATGTACAGTTGTACACTGCCAGTGGTATTTTACACGTAACACGTACTTGTATTATCGTAAATTTACGATAATCATGTTGAATTTGTATTTATACAAATTCAACATGATTATGTTCCATAACTCTGATATCTTTTAGTTGCTTTCTGCACCGTAGTTGAGGAACTGAAAGATAACAGTTTTACCAATCAGGTACCAAATAATGGATTTAACCTAAACATGCATGTCACTTGCAGTCATTCATCTCATGCAGGCAACAAGCTCTTTCAGTGCATGATTCCAGACTCACTTTTTCTCCAAAGCACTGTATTTAGTGATACATTTGTGATCACTCAGTGTTGCTTTAAACATAGATTCGTAGAAAGAGTGTCTATGTACATTTCACGCTTCTTGGAGGTCCCAGCATACACAAAGGTTGTTAGGTTAAACCATATGACAATTAGGCCTCGCAATAGTGGCTGAGAGCGTAGAATTACAGAGTAACTTCATCTTGTATGACATAAGGCTGGATGTTGCTAACAGAGCGATAGCAGAAAGGCTGGCACCACTTCATTTTATCTGCTACAGAGTCAGCATATTTCCCTGAATACAATAAAATAGGAAGTGGTTTATAAGAAACAACACTTGTACAAAATTATGTCTCGTACAATTTTGCCACCTGGCTTTACTTTTGCAAAATGCTAAAAAATTTGTGGACACACTCAATTTTAAGCCATCAGTTGCATTCAAGGTACACTATTTGCAGATATGTAGATGCCCTTCCAAGTGCCTCATTTGAGGACAATTCAAATCATCAATAGCATATTCTGCATTAGTTGCCCTTCACCTCAAATTTGAGCTAAATATGTCAGAATGCACCTGTCCGCGTGTATTTCTATGAGCAAAGTCTGAACATTGTCTAAAGTTTGAAAATAGAGTAGGTTTTAGAAAATCATTCACAAATATTTAAGATCTGACTTGAGACAACATATACGTGGACAATGTTAAGATCATCGCCAGGAAGGACCAACTCTAGAAATTCAAAATATGTGCAGCGGTCAAAATCCACATGCACTGCCATCAGATGAACAGAGATGGAGGATACAAGCTAGCCCACGTGTAAAACTGCTGACTGTTGTTTGACCAAGTATGACAATGTGACAGGTCACATGAGCGCCTCAGCAACGTCCACGTGATTGTTGGACGGTCCTGATACAACCTTTGTGATTCATCAAGTCCCAATAAGGTACTTTTCGAATTATTTGCTTCAATAATGGTAATGGAAATGAAGTTTCATGATAAATCTCACTCACCTGAACCATGTTCAAATACTGGCATATAGAGTGATGCTGTTGGAGAGCACACTGGCAACTGGCAGGAAACATGTGGATTTGTAGTTGATGACTTCTACAGAAAGTGGATACAAGAGAATGACATGTGTGAGGATCTACTAGCTCCAGTACTCACACAAACCAAACACAAACAAGCAAGTTTCATTTTGAAGAACACTTGAACACCACTGATAAAACCCTCGAAAAACCAGAAAATCTGACAATCTCACTCACCTGAACCATGTTCAAATACTGGCATACAGAGTGATGCTGTTGGAAAGCACACAGGCAACTGGCAGAAAACATGTGGATTTGTAGTTGATGACTTCTACAGAAAGTGGATACAAGAGAATGACATGTGCGAGGATCTACTAGCTCCAGTACTCACACAAACCAAACACAAACCAGCAAGTGTCAAGTTGAGGAACAGTTGAACACCACCAACCAACCCCCCTCCGCCCTCCCCGCCCCCCCCCAAAAAAAAACCAACAGGAAAACTGACAATCTCACTCACCTGAACCATGTTCAAATACTGGCAGGTAAAGTGATGCTTTTGGAGAGCAGAGTTGTGGGCCACACTGTAATCTGGCCAAGCGCTCAAAAATGTTTACAAAATTACACAAGTTCACTCTTTTGGAAGTCACATCCACCATGTATTGACATGCTGGACCTTCAATTGCCCTCCAAGGAGGTGCCCTGGTTGACCATGTCTCCTTATCTTACAGAATCAGCAGCTTGCATTACACACTACTAGCGGCCAACGTGGAAAGTGGTCGAGGACTTTTTCAAGGTGTCTGTGTACCGGTACCTCTTCCATGGTGCTCCTCAGTCGCGATGGCTCCTAAACAGTTCCCTGAACTCAACAATCTTTTGCAGACCATGATTCTCCATGCTAGATATCCTCCTCAATGCAGCTTCATGTTTAGGAGCATGGCCTCAATGCTGGTAACATCGGTTGCCCCACAGACTTCAATACTGCTGACAAGGTCACTCCAATGAATGGTATAGAGGCAACACTGATGGAAACACTCGAGGAGCAGCAGCCACCAATGGGTGGTCACCCAGGACTCGGCACTGCACAACAGGAAGCTGTTTTTGGTGTCATTTTTGAGGTAGTTCTTCCAGACATCTGTGGGGAGTCTGCCAAATCCACTGTTTGTCCACATCTACCAGTACGTCAATCTTAACATCAGAGAAGATTACCGGTACATACCCCAAGTATGTGTAGCTGAATTGTTTCGTCAATGGAGATCAGATGTGAGCAAATGTGCGTCACATGCAGATCTCCTCGTCACAAGGAGTCCGATATTCTCAATTCTTTTTAAGGATTTGTTTATTCTTAAAGGAATGTTCACCGCGATGTTTACCTATAGCACTTCTGAAGCTCAGACCACTGAGTAGCTAGGCTCAACTAATCTGGTCTCTATGTTCTCTTAGACTTCTACTATGACCTCAGCAAAATAGATGATGCAATTGTTTACTTACCATGAATGACATAATTCCATCTTGCACATAATGTACGTCTCTTGAGTACACAACTTGAGAAATGAACATGATCTACAAAAAAACATCCATCGTAATTTCATGACTAGTTCACATTAGCACTGATATTGCACATCAATTGTATGTTTGCTTCAAAGATCAGCTTTACATTAAAACAACATCATTTAACAGAATTACATTTAATACAAATACCTTTATGCATACAAATGAAGGATATTTAGCCAGTGATCATCCCTCCAGGAACAAATGTCATTAACAAAAAAATTATTTAGGCAGATTGAGGCTGTATTCAATTTGTACACTGTGGCAATTAGAATATTTTGAACAATTTGAGGATACAACCAAGCTTTTTTTGAAAGGGCCTTCACAGTTCGGGTTAATCATGATCAAACAGATTCATACATTTTACAAGAATAAATATTCACTTGATCCTTACTTCTATAATGTCCAAAATGATCCCAACATTATGGAACTGTGAAATACAATGTACGTGTACACCACTATACTTCACATTGACAGTTTCAATGTTATACATGTACATGTACATGTACATGTAGGTTTCAGAATGTCCTCAATAAAAGTATTCAAATTATATTCTTATGGAAACTGCTTCATGA
This sequence comes from Patiria miniata, assembly GCF_015706575.1. Lineage (NCBI taxonomy): Eukaryota > Metazoa > Echinodermata > Asteroidea > Valvatida > Asterinidae > Patiria > Patiria miniata. The sequence continues at coordinate 690,291 of NW_024037065.1, read as the reverse complement.
TAGCTGTAGTATGTTGGAATCACTGCAGCATCTACCGTATCCATATTTCTGACGTATACGTGGTCAATCAATGTGCCATTTTCTGTAGTTTCATCATGAACACACTGTCTATAACCATAATTTTGCATTAACTTTTCAATCCGTGAACAGTGTTTCAGAATGTCTTCATTAAAATCACCCATTACAATGCACCTATAAGACACTTTATGAAGTTCACTCAGCAAAATTTTAAGATAGCCAAGAAATTCATCCATTGAATATGAAGCCGGACGATAAATTACTGCCACACAGTATGACGTCTTACTTATTACCTGAAATGCAATATGCTCTAGATTCTGAACAGGAAGAGTCAGTCTGCTAAATGTGCTGTTCCTTCTACCAAATACTGCTACACCTCCACGACATTGCTGCTTCAACATTTGTGTAACTGTACTTGAATTATCATATGACGCACTTCTGATCTGATGATAGCATTTGAAATCACTCAATTCTACATCAGAGTATTCCTCATTATCGATCCATGTCTCAGTAAGACAGATGAAATCAGATTTCATCATTTCATTATTACATTTTAGGTCCATATGATGTTCCTTTAATCCTTGAATGTTATGCATCATGATAACAGTCTTTTCAGATTTCACTTCCCTTGCACATTCTTCAGCATCAGTAAATTCTGGCATACTTTTCAATGATTCCGAAATTGCCTTGTTACAGTAGATATATTTTTCATCAAATCCTTGAATCACAAGTCCATGCATTGATGTGACTCTGCTCAGTGCAACATAAGCTTGTCCAGCTGAAAATGTGTGTTCAAGGCAAACAACTGCTCTATCTGTTGTCATTCCTTGCACTTTGTGAACTGTGCATGCCCAGGCTAATTTTAAGGGAAACTGCTGTCGAACACATTGCTTACTGACATTTTCTTCTTCCTTTTGAATTGGAACTGTGTCTTCTTTATTTGACGATTTGTATTTTCTTTTTAACTTCAATCCAACATCCTTATTATCAAACTGAACTTCAATGCACTTTGGCCAAGATTTATCTGGCAACATAATAATTTCACGTACAGTGCCAAACACTCCATTCACAAGTCCATCTGATACATCAATATTCTTAGTTAACATAACTCTAGCACCAACACCTAACCACAATGATTCAGGCAAGCTTGTGTATGTTGATTTCTTAGGAACTTTTACCCTTCCTTTTCGATTACCTTTACTAGCATCTTTCTGTAAATCCTTAGCAACAATACATATACAATCAATACACGTTGCAAAGAGTGTTTGCGTATTGTATTCATCCACTTGTTTGTTACATGGGTAGATATGTAATGCATCATTCCAATCTTCTCCAGTTTCACAGGACTTCAACAATGTTACATCTTCTTCTGATAACTTTTCCTTCTTAGTTTTTACTCGTAATCTATTCAGTGCTTTTGCAAACTCTACATCATCTTTTTGTCGCATTATTTCATTAAGTTCTACTTTCTGGAAAATATCATTCCATAGATCTACTGGGAGTGCTCTCTGATACAATGCTTTTCCTTTGACTGGAGGTAGCTGATAAAAATCTCCAACAGCTAAAATACTGATGTTACCGAAATGATTATGACTACGTGTTTGTTTCATCTGACGCAAACGTCCATGTATATAGCACAAAATCTTGTGATCAACCATCGATATTTCATCAATAATCAAAATTTGAAGATCTTGTAACACATTCCTCAGCGTATTCAATTTCTCTTCTCCAAGTGGTTGATATGGTAATCTAGCATCAACAGGGATTGAAAGAGCACTGTGAATTGTACTACCATTGACATTAAATGCAGCAACTCCTGTAGGCGCAACTATCAATACTGACATGTTTTCAGGGTTTTGAACCATTCTAGCAAAAAGTCTTGTTGCTTCATAGTGAACTGACTTTATCAAGTGGCTTTTCCCAGTTCCAGCTCCACCGGTCACAAATACATGAAATGGTTCAGGATTTTTCCCATTGATCTTCTTCAAGCACCAGTTACGAATCTTATTAAACACTTGTCTCTGCTGTTCGTTCAATGATCTTAATAAATTGAGTGCTTCTTGCTTTGATATTTTTGCTGGATGTGGTTCAATACTACATTTTTTTCCTACTGTTTCATCAGCTTGCAAATCAGGGATATCAAAACCATTCTCTTCTCCTATTACTTCTTCACGTTCTGCTTCACATTCAAGTCTCTCTTGCTCAGACTTAGGACAAATCAAAGCCCAAGCATCTTCTTGAAGACCAAATTTCTTCACATACTGTTCTGCTGCTTCAAGAGACTCAACATTTGCTTCATATATGGAGCGGTTACTTTCAACAATGCACCTCACAGATTTCAGTTTATCATGTAGACATACAGCACCATTTTTATAGAATTGTTCAAATGTTTCAAACTTAGGTGGTTTCAAATGTGCATCTACACAATATGGAAGAAACAGCTGCAATATACTGTGGTAATACTTCTCAGGATATTTATTCTCTGAAAATCGGGGGTATCTTATGACTGCAGGTTCAGTTTTACTACGCCTCTGTACATGACCCAAACCATCTTTAAGTTCATACACTGGTGATTTAGTTTTCTTGTTAGTGTTTGCATTATATATTACCCTGTATTCTGAGCAAAATTTTGCAAGGCACATGTCATTAAATTTATGAAGATCTGGTCTTGCTTTATAGCGATCAACTCTATTAGCCATGAATATGTCACTGTCATCATCTTCAGATCTATTCTGAATTACACTTAACGGCAAGCTCATTCTGACTGGATTTTCACCAACAGGTATAAACTCGACTTTCCTTGAACCTTCTTTCAATCGAAGACCACATACTCGAAACACTGCTTCTTGGGCAGATACTTCACGATTATGCAGATACACAGAACCAAGTTCCTTCATACTTTGCCTAGCATCCAAATTACCCTTCAAAGCTTCTTTCTGTGTATTTGCTAATAACTGTCCCATTTCACGTTCTGATTTAGACATATATGACACAACATAAGCTGCACAGGCATATGCATCGGTGATATACTGGATATCCATGTTAGCATTCCAACATCTAATCAAAGCAGGATTGTACAAATTTACCCATACATCTTGTGGTTCTCTTTTTATGACAATTGTAGGTTTGTGACTCAATGTATTGTTAGCCTTTTCAAAAGCATCCTGTGTAATATTCATTCTTTCAAATAACTGTACAGTTGACAAATTCTGGTTTTCCTCATTCTGTATTGCATCCCAAACTGACTTCAATAATTCCTTGGCATCACTATGCTTCTTGCTATCACATTGCTGATTTCTGTGATTATCATCACCATCATCACTTTCATCCACTCCACACTCATCGTTATCATCATCACCATCAGTATAATTATCATCATCACCATCAGTATGATTATCATCAATACGAATATCATCACGGTCATCATCATCATCCATGGGATCTGGCTCAGTAATGAAGGTTCTACTGGATGGTGGTCTTGGAAAATTAAATCTACACTCAGTTCCTTTTTTTTTACATGACTTAGAATGCTTCTTGCTATGTAGCTGCACGTGACTCACTATGTCATTCAGCTCTGAATCCTCATCCTTGGATGGCAATTTGCAGCTGATATATGAATCAATGAATTTAATAACCTCTTCATCATTATCACATCCCAATTTTGGAGCATTCTCAATCCAAAATAAACAGTGGGTATGTGGACTTCCTCTTTGCTGAAATTCAACTCTATAAAAATAATCCTTCACTTTGCCAATAGGCTGAGCTCTGGACAAAATAACATCTTTCAAGAATGAATGGAATCTCTTGTCAAACATTCTAGCTGCAGTCACAGGATTACTTCGCAATATTTTACATTTCTCATTCCAATCCAAATCCTCAACATCTCTAGAATCACCCTGTTGTCTCAATATCGTGTTTATGATTTCAGGCCATCTCATATCAGCTGCTGAAAATGAGCAAAACCATGTTGGAATTCCAAGTTGTCTAATCATAGCCATGACATCTTTCTGAGCTGCTTGCCAGTATGGGGGTGTACCTCTGATTGGTTTCAAGAACCTATAACCACTATCAGACTGTAAAATATCTCTCAGTTGATCTCTATCATTAATCATGCTAGCATTTACACTTTCAGCACTGTGTATACTGCCTGAACTCTGACGCATTGCAATTGATACTTGTGACATTACTTGCTGTATTTCTGACAGGTATTGAGCATAGAAGATATACTGAGTACACTTTGCAAATCTATTATTTGCATTCATTAACCTGTTATGAAAATATCTGCAGAGACTTAACTTCACATCACGATCATCACTAAAAATAGGGGTGCCTGTTGGAAATAACGCTGGAAAACATTTCGCCTCATTACCTTCTTCCATTAAAACTCTGACTGGGCTATTTCCTTCACAAGGTGCAACACACATGACATCATCAAAATATTGATCCAAAGCATCTTGAGCAATGTTCACTGGCTGCAAACATGTATCGTAAACAATACCTGTCAAACGTTCTTCATCTGTGTCTACATCTGTGTCTTCATCACTCTCACTTGAATTATCAGATTCATGCTCTTCTTGGCTATCACTTTCATCTTCCAGGGGATTGTCCCAATCACAGTTTATCTCAATGTCCTTGTACCACACATTATGCTCCTTAAGATACTGTAGTGCACGTTCAACATGTTCTCTACTTACAAATTGGTACTGGTAATATCCTTTGAATGACAATTTTCTCTTCAACTTAACCCTGATTAACTCATTATTATTAGAACATCTAGGCAATGCTGTTACAGTTTCCGAAATATTTGAAGGTACACAAACAACTGGGCCATGCACTGCATTCTGACCACCTCTGGGTAAAGCCATCATCTTCATAAATGCCACATTAATTGCAATCAGATGCTCCTCTAATATATTTAAACAACTCAATTCCTCTGGGATATCTTCCAACGCCAAATTGTTTGCACAAGCTTCTGCTGGGATCCTGTTCTGAAGCAACTTCCTGTGACATGTATAGCAAATCCACAAACTTGATCTACTTGATTCTGCCACACGACACTTATCACCACAATTTTCATTGTTGGCACACTTATGCAGATATTCTTGAGATATGCAATTGTCACTTTTGTATTTATTTTGATTACACTTTACAACCTGCTTTCGAAAAAGGATTTTATGACAAACTGCACAAATATATTCAGGTCCTGATGACACATCTTGCCTCCAATTTCTCATTACATTGCTCATAATACATTGACTTGCTCTCTTTCTTATTTCTCGTTCAGCATTCCTTTGCTTCATATTTTGACGATAACACTGATCACTGTGGTACTTTGCTTTCTGAAAATGTATCAATTTCATCCTATATAATTTGTTCAAAGAATACTTCTTTTTAATCGATTTAATTAGAGCATTTTTATATGATAAATCACCATGGTACTTCTTTTTCATAGATTTAATAAGAGCATTTCTATATGACAAATCACTATGATACTTCTTTTTCATAGATTTGATACGAGCATATTTATATGATAAATCACAATGGTATTTTCTCTTACAGTATATTTTCACACTTTTTTTCTTCGTTTGCCTATGTTCTGCATCTCTGTCATATTTCAATTTTTCACAGCCAATTTTTTTACTCCTATAATCAGCATTCTCATGGTATCGTTTCCTCATAACTCCAGTGATATTTGCCGCATTTTCTTTGTATCTCTTTTTGCCATACTCAATAGCACCTTGCCTGTATACCACACAACTATGATATTTTTCTTTCTTTGCACAATTTTTCTTCGCTTTGACACTTACAGCATTGTTTTTATTTTGTTTATCTTTCTTTCTCTGATATCTTTCCCTTTGCTGGTCTCGGTTAGTTTTTTGCCTCTTCCTTACATTAACACGTTTACGTCTCTTTGATCTTTTCAACACTTGTGTTTCTGATGTATTGTCATCGTGCTCCTGAATGTTGTGTTGTACCTTTCTTCTGAACTCATGTACACTTGTCACTAAATCATAATGTACCTGATTCTTGTGGTGCAAATAAATTCCTGACATCTCTGAATTGTCACTTCTACTATCTGTGCATGTATATCTATTTGAAAATAAATACCACTTATTGGCATCATCATATGTGTAAATACCGACATCCAACATGTGTGCTGTTACAATGATTTCTACCTCGGTAGCCCATGTTCCATTGTTATACAGTCTTGCATTTGTGACATACTCTTGAATTGTCCTGTAACCTTCACGTAAATAGCACCTAAACTGAGCAGCATTTTCCAACAAGTGATTAACAATTGCCATTCTGAGTTGCATGTGATTATTTTCAGTTCCTGAAATAGCATATGAAATAGCTCTGTAGAAACAGTTACCATCACCTTGAATTTTCTTTATAGCATCAGGTTTTGTCAACTTCTCACATTTCACAGGAATTTCATGACCATATACACACATTTTTGTCACACCTAATTTCTCACACAGTGCAATCTTATGGTCATAAGACAAGGGAACAAATTTTAGATTGTCAGGTTGATTAGCTTGTATGATTTCTATGTCATGTTCACTGTGTTTCTTTATCTGTGTCATACTACTGGAGCTACCATTGAGAGTCTCATCACAACCACAGATACTGAGATCATCATCTACCCAGACAGTAACACCTGTAATTTCAAACTGTTCATGACCACTGACATTCATAGATTGTCCAAGTTCAGTACAATACCTGTACACACCTTGCCATGATGATACACATTTGACCAAACTTCTTCCTTCACTGTCCTGATGTCCATACTGATTTCTAGAATGTGAATCAAAAATATAATACATTCCATCTTGAGCAATTACTGAAAATGTGTTCCCTTTGAAACAGATAAAACAGGCACAGTATTTCTGAATTGTCTGCTCTACTGCCCTACTCAATGGAATCATATTGAACTCAGTCAGATGTCCTTCTTCTGCAAAAGTGCCAGAAACAGATTCAGCAATCTTCATGTGAAAACATTTACCAAACGCATCAATCTTATCAGGCAACTCACTGATTAACAAATATTCATTTCTCATTGTAGAGCTTCGAGACAAACAACTGTACAATTCATTGCCAGTGTTCAACACAAAATCCATGTCTTTGCAACTCCACGTATTCAACAGCTTAATTCGGCTAAAGAGGATTCCACACAGGCTCATACAAACACATTGTCTTCCAGCCAGTTCTGCAAATCTGAGATCACCTTGATGGAAAGTACCTTGAATACATCTCATCTCTTTAGTCTCATTTATGTTGTCATTGTCTTTGCAACTGTTTTTAGAACAACTCCATATTTTGGTTTCATCATTAGATTTATGCTTTTCCGGTGATTTACCTCTCTGTGGAATGACTCGGGGCTTTTTCCTCTCAGTACCTTTTCCAAAATCTTCCACACCATCTCCAGCTTTTCTTTTGGATTTCATATTCTCAACACTCTCCTTTTCATTTTCTACCAACACTTGCTCTTTCCTGTTTCGAAGACTGTATCTAGTAATAGGTTTTCTTTCTGAGACTGCTTCATTTATACTTGTGTCATTATGCTCTCCATCTTTCTTAGCAGACTGACCTCTTGTTGTCTTTGCTTTGTTTTTACTTTCCTCTTTCTTTTTCTTTCCACTACTAGAACTACTCTCAACATTGGTACTCTTCTTGCTCCGCAATGAATAACCTCCAGTCTGCCTAACTACATGTATGCATTGTCTTTCAACTGTATTTAAACATGTATCTCTGCAGGCTATTACATGCTTGATTTTGCCAGTACCTGTTTGTTTCTCACCTTCGTTTCCATTCACTGTTGAAACTTGAATGTAATCTTCTGTGCAAGGAACACCTTCACTGCATGACTCAACAGATGCTTCCTCCATGTACACTTCAGATGATGGTATCTCAAATTTGTTCTCATCTGTCGGAATGCCAAGATCATACAACCAAGAGTCACTGTAAGTACATCTTCCACATTTTAGACACAGCCATGATACTGATTTGCTTGCTAGCACAGATTCCATATTTGCAAATCCCATACAACTCATATGATAGCAGATACTGCAGGTATCACATTCCACAACTTGTTCAACTGTATTAGTTACTTGATCACATAACCAACACTGCACAGGCTCTGTTTCCTTCAAGCTATGGTTCATTTTCTTAATCTTTCTCTTCTCAACACGACACCTCTTGCTCAACCTCTTGCTTGTACCATTCTGTCTTACTCCATTTGAAAATTTACTCCTGTTCTTGAATGAAACCTGCTCTTCGTGCTCATTTTTGCTTGATTTCTTGTCTTTGCATAGTTCTTTCTTATTGTGCATCTTCTTGATGACATATGTCAGACTTCTCCTTGTATGTCTCTGAATATTCTTCTGTGCTCTTTCATGGCTCTTTCTCTCTTCCTTACTCATACGTAATTCAATGACCTTGCCATTCCTCAACCTATTGAATGCTTGTCTTCGTTCATGTCTTCTGATTTTCTTCCTGTTTGGTTTTGAAACCTTTCTTTCCTCTCTATGATACTCTACAACACACTCCAATACCTGATGTCTGCTACAACATGTCAGTCCACTAACCTTCAACCTTCTCACTGCTTTCAGAATACTTCCTGTGTTCTTCCGCATTCTCTGCTTCTTCAGCTCAACATCATTTCCTCTCTGTGAAAGATCATATGCACAATAACTATGGTCATAACTTCTGTCTGTATAAGAGTTTCCATGACATGAACTTTCATGACTAGAAGTTTCAGGAGTAGAAATTTCAGAACTGCACGTTTCAGGAGTGCATGTTTCGGGGGGAAAACTTTCATGAGTGCAAGTTTCAGGAGGGTACGTATCAGGAGCATAAGTTTCAGGAGCGTACGTTTCAGGAGCGTCAAGTATTTGAGCATGAGGTATCTGAGGTATCTGAGCATGAGGTATCTGTGCATCTTTTCTCTCTGAAAGCCAACGGCCATCATTGCCATCACTCTCATGTGATGACTCGGTCATCGGCCACGCCTGCTCCAGACCATCTTCAGATGGCCTTAGAGACAGACTTCTCCGGGGAGGTGCCAACCCCAGAGCATTCCCATGTCCAGTTTCTTTAGGACAGGGCTTTATGTTCGCCTGGGCCAAGCCTTGGTTCGTAGGCCTGGCAAGCAGACTTCCCTGAGAAAGTGCTTTTCTCCGGGCAGAGGAATGATACGTACATGTACATCTCTTGGCATCCAACGTTGCCTCGGTATGGACCACGTAGCTTGGCATCTTCTGTAATGCACACAAAATAAAAAATACACATTCAAACAACAAAAAATAAACATTACAGTATACTCCCGTTAATACAAAGTCTGATTAATCTACCAATAAAATTTTACATTTGTATTAATAACTTGAACATCAATCACTGAAATTCATTGTGCACCAGCACATAGCTGTATGGATGGGACCAAAGCTTTTTAATGATGATCACAATGTCAGACAGAGTTTGTTTTAACGGGAGAGGACTGTACATATCACCAAGACACACCTCTAACGAAATTATACTGCTAAAGAATTTGTCACGATAATAGTTTCCCCATCATTATTACCCATAAACATCGATATTCATAAGGCAATCCCAGATCAAACTGAGTCTTCTCCAAAAAAGTACAGGTATCAACACCCTCCCACCCACAACCAACTAATACAGTGTTTTGCTCTTAAACGACGAGGCCTACATGTACATAATGTACTTGGTGCAGTACATTATACATGAAATGTGTAGCCTGAATGCCCCATGTTCTCTGCTCATGCACGTATATCACCCAAACAGGGAGTAGGGAAGAGATAATCTCCTTCCGAGAATTTCATTATTACAGAAAGTACATGTTACGGTACATAAAGCATTATGAAGAACTAGCTGTCTTATCCGATGCAAGCACATTCTGAGTCCACATGTCATCATGCATGCAGAATGCTTGACACCTTTTACGATTTAAACAAATTCTGTCCGACGAGACTTAAAAAAATTATCATGCATGTACTGCCAGAAGAAACTTGCCCTTCTCAGCACCCAGTTTGGGCAGTGCAGATTAAAGTGAAACCAGATTCATACATAACGACCATTCATCCACATGTCACTGAACATTGTAATATGAACTACCAATATCATATGAAAGCCTTTATAGATACATGTATACATATACATGTACTATGACCCTAACAAAACAAAACCTATTTCAAACTTTCACAACAATGATGTTGTCAGAACCTTTTTTATACATGTAGTTTAACTTACATCGCAATTACATGTAGGACACTTTATTATAAACCTTTAATCACATCTGAAAATGATTTATATACATCTATACAAATTACAAATCAATTAAAATACATGTACATTCATTTAACAAAACGAATGCAAATCACTTTCCAAAATAATTGCCACATACAAATGTGTCATACATGTACATGTGCAGGAAAGAGTTCCATACACAAACAACGCTTATTTTTCCCTTACCCAATAGTGACCGACAAACCATGAAAAACAATGATATGTCCTAAAAAGTCAAATTTAGCAGTGAAAAAAATGAAGAATTTACTTAGAAAACACGTCGAATTTTTCAGAGCAGTCTTATAATGTTTGTGCACAGGGTGTCAAATGTTGTCCGTGTATTGAACTCTTTCCCACGTGCATAATATTTACAAGTCGTCACCATATTTTATGCATACAGCTGCACATCTACATTACGCACTTCTGTGAACAATGTTCTTCTGAATAATAATTTATTTCAATCCTTTCACTCGCATTTCCAAATCTCATTTGACAATTCCATACACAGACAACACTTGACACCCTGTGCACAAACCCAATGAGACTGCTCTGAAAATGTTGGAAAGAGTTCCATACACAGACAGTTATTTTTCCTAGGTTATAGCGATCTATCAACCATGACAAGCAATGATGTCCTAATCAGTCAAATTTAGCAGTGAGAAAATTGAAGCATATTTAATGATTAAGCCAGGCCTACTTAAAAAACACTTTAAATTTTTGGGAAGAGTTCAAATGGCCCAGACAACACTTAAAATTAATAGTGACCTACAAAGTACAAGCCATAAAATGCAATGACATGTCCTTAAAAAAGTCCAATTCAGCAGTGAGCAAATCGAAGCATCTACTTAGAAAACACTTAACTGTCAATTTTTCACAGCACTTTCGTTCATCGTAAAAATTCATAGGGTTGTTATGTTTTTACGAACGCCATGCCACAAACAACATGCACAGCCTGTCAAGTGGGATACCCCGTGTACGGCACTCTTTCCCCTAGCCCCACTAGTGTGGCCGTCGGTATGCTGCGCTGAACCTCTAGCCACACACCGTGGTACCGCGCGCTACTGAGGACGAAGTTTCATAAAATCTGCGGTCCGTTTCTTACATTCTCGGTTTCTTACTTTCTTATGGTTGTATTCTATGATGTTTCACCTATCACTTCTGGGATGCTTAGGTCTAATGATGTTCCATTTTCCGAGATATTCTTCGATCTTTCGGGAGCCCATATGCACTCGTGAAACGTCTGGTGATGGCAGCCATTTTGAATGGGACAAGAGATGACCTCAAGCTGTGACGTCGCGTTTATGCAAATTGCTTGTCGAGCGCGCGAGGGCGCGAGTTGAAAATGCGACGGCTGTTTCCTGTGCCCTAGATCCTGAGGGGAGATCGGTGCACGTGGCCCCCTGACGATAAATGCATGGTACAGAAAACAGCCATGCATTTATCGTCAGGGGGCCACGTGCACCGATCTCCCCTCAGGATCTAGGGCACAGGAAACAGCGCGCTCGACAAGCAATTTGCATAAACGCGACGTCACAGCTTGAGGTCATCTCTTGTCCCATTCAAAATGGCTGCCATCACCAGACGTTTCACGAGTGCATATGGGCTCCCGAAAGATCGAAGAATATCTCGGAAAATGAAACATCATTAGACCTAAGCATCCCAGAAGTGATAGGTGAAACATCATAGAATACAACCATAAGAAAGTAAGAAACCGAGAATGTAAGAAACGGACCGCAGATTTTATGAAACTTCGTCCTCAGTAGCGCGCGGTACCACGGTGTGTGGCTAGAGGTTCAGCGCAGCATACCGACGGCCACACTAGTGGGGCTATCTTTCCCCCAACGATTTCCTCAAATTATGTTAACCACCCCAAACAAAACATACATCTTCACACTTTTAGGTACACCCAAATGAAAATAGTGGACATTCAATATTGAACTAATCCGACAGACCAACGATTTCTCTGAAGTTTTCTTTGCTTCAGTTTACACAACTCACACTTACGCTGTCTTGCTGAACAATGGCGCGATTAGATGGATCTGCGCTACACACCTGCATATCCCACATACACTTGCGCAATCCATCGATCCTGTACATTATGTTGACACGATCTGAGCGCGATCTGTCGAAACTGCGACCAATCGACCGAGAGCAGAGCGCGATTAAAACATCGCGCATCCTCTTATTCGCCCATCACAAAAACATGGCTCCGCTCCATTCAAAGACATGAGGCGGAAACCAAACTTTTATTCCTATGTAATACGCATGCGTGCAATGCAGTGCTGCTCCGGAGCTACAAGTGAGGCCGCTCATCATAATTCTGATGATCATCGGAACTTTTCAGCTCCATCTCATTCCTTGTTTCGACACTTGTACTACCGTGGCCTCACTGCGTGCGCCGCGAGATATTCATTGTTGATTTCGGACGTTCCTGCAGGCCTTCACTTTTTACTAATGCAATAATTTTGTAATACAGTTTATATATTTTTCTTCCTCACATTCCCCCCTTATTTACCGTGCATGAGGGCCCGGCCGGGTGAAAAATCATAAAGAAAGATAAAAACATTTCCTACAATGTTCATGTTAAGTTATTTATTTTATAAGAACTTTCTTTTTGCCGCTTTTCATGATAATAAAAACTTAACGAATCTATCGTACGAGCCACCCATAAATTTTCAGAATTAATGCTTGGAGTTAAATGTCAAAATTCTGTGTTCGTGTTCTGTGTACCCCACTCTACGGGATAAAACAACAGAATCAAAATCGGTCTACACAAGAAGAATCTGTTTTTGTGAAAACGAATAAATTTGCATAACTTTGCATAATTAATTAATTTGTACAATCTGTGTAGACTTTTTAAATGCCCCAAATAGCCGTATCAGATAAAACAAACAGAACGAAAATCCAGCAAGAAATGACAACGAAGAAGCATTTTGAAATGTGTTTCATCATCAGGTTTAATTCTGAGGTCTATGATAGTACAAGTTTTGGTCGTAGTGTTACAATTAGAGCAGTAGCAAAAGATTTTAATTAAACGAATGATTGTTAACATGCACTTGAATTACCCCATAATTACAGATGGAAATTCTGAGAGGGGCAATATTTGTTGTGATTATAACTTGGTGAAATAATTGCTAGCTTTTGTTAGGAGTTAGGACATGATCTTGTTCTTGTAAAATTAGGTAGAGTTAATCACAGTATAATTATACCTGGGTTTTACTGGAGAGTAAATAATGCAACGGAGTATCAATATGTGAAGGTAAACTAAACATGTAACATGGTATAAATATAAATTATGCAAAAGCAGGGTTGGTAATTTTGTATAAAAATTGAAACAAAAATCTGAAAAATGGAATTGGGTTTGTTTTATTAATGTTTTTGATTGAAATCAGATGCTTTTATGATTGTCACTTTCAAAATAATAACTGTGTCCAAATTTATCTAAATCTCACAATGTACCCTTACAATCATCAACAAGGAGTTTTGAGTTTCTTCTAATCATCATCATCTATAAATTTGAATTGAGTCTTTGAAAATTTCTAGAGAAAGTTAAAGGGAATGTACATCATTGGCTTTTGCTGTAATTTTCAGAAATGAACTATTTGAGAGGTTAGTATAATAGATCAAATATTGTTACACTGACATTTTTTGAGTTTTGTGTTCAGAAAGGTTGGAAAAAACAAGAAAAACTAAATTTTTCAAGTAGTCTGGTTGCCTGACTCCACAAAAGATAAAATGGATCAATTTATAGATGATGGAAAATTATTGTAAGGCAAGGGAACCAGTCTAGCTGGCCTGCACCCGTTCATGAACATGTAACCAATAGCAAACAAAATTTGGACTGAAAAAAATGGTACATTTGGAGCAGTAGTTGAAAAATAGTTAGGTTTTTCCAACGCTGGTCGGCCGACCACCGTTGGAAATGTTTACAAAAATACCATTTTCTTGAAAATGACTTTACACCAGGTGCCATAATTTTACAAGATGCTTGAGACTGTCATTTACCAACATCCTAGTAAGGTATTTCGTAAAAACTTGGTAGTTTTATTTTTCGATGTTTGCAAATGTTGTATATTCCCTTTAAATGAATGAACCGTTTTATCTTGTTGTAAAATTAAGTAGAGGTAATCACAGTATATATTTGGGTTTAATGAAGAGAACATAATGGAAAGCAGTAACTATGTGAACAAAAGGCAACATGTAAAATGGTTGAAAATATAAATTATACAAAAGCAGCATTGGTAAATAATCACAGTATATATCTGGCTTTTAATAGAGAGTAAATAATGCAACGGAGTATGTGAAGGAAAACTGAACATGTAACACGGTATAAATATGGGGTATACAAAAGCAGGGTTTGCGAACAAAATTTCGTGGTAAATTACTTACTATTAAAAAGTACTATTTTAAGTAAAAAGTTATTGAAATCACTGATTAAAAAAAAATCTTTTGATCAAAATTGCGATGAAATGAGTAATATAAATAAGAGGTGAAAATAGGGAACTATTTCTTGCTATTCTCTTGCTGTTGCAGTTTGTTCCTCCTTGGAGATCCCTATGTAACGAAGAGATAAAAATGAATAATAATGAATTATTGTTAATTCAGCATAGAGTTAATTGAGAATAGAGTTGTTGAATGAAAGCATAGTGTGTGTGAATTTATGAGTGGTTGTGTGATTTGTACAGGTGTCTCCCTTGGACTCTGACAATTGAATTCAGTAATCATGTGTAGTATGTGTAGAATAATTTCATTTCAGTGCATTTTATTTGCCCTTCCTTTAATGTCTATGTAGAGGTAGGATAGCAACAGTGTGTGGAAATAAGTTAGTGTGGTTGATAATAGATTAAGCCGGTCAATGTGAAGGTTTGTTTACTGTTTGTCAGTGCTGAAAGCATATGTGCAAAACCATGTTTCTACTGTACCCTATAGTGCCTGTTGAAAGATTCGCTAACTGCAACTTTTAGTTTTTGGGTTTTAGAAGCATCAATACTTACTGCTTCGTTATTGAAATTAAACAGAAATGCATATTTCTGATTTGTTGTTCACTGTCAAATATTCAACCATTGACGGTTTATTATATAACTGTGTAGTTTCTTTTGAGCCAGGTGTACATGTAGGTCCCCCCCTATATGAATTCTATGCCATGAGGAATAGCATTTTCTATTTGATGAAAGTTAAGTATCTACTCTTCTTATGTTATTTCTTCAGCCAAGTTTTTGTAAGAATTCAACTTTAGAAACAACTTCAGATAACACAGAGCACATGTAGACTGGTGAATTTATGGAAATTCATTCAAGTTACACAAAATATTTGATAAATTCGGATTATCATGGAACTAGCTCGGCTTTAATGTTTAATTTCTTGGCTTCTCAGCCAAGTTTATACAGGTCCACGTCTCTGCCAATTCTGACGTTGCTCAATTTCGTTTATGAAAGTACCAAAATGTTAATTAATCGATTGGATTTATGAAAATGCTAAAATGTAGGAGTAGAAAAAACCGAAGACATCAACAAAACCTAGAGAGGTAACACTCAAAAATAGAAGAAAAAACAAGGAATAACAAAAACAAAATTGTTATTGATGAAAAATAGTAGGTGTTTTCGAAATTGCCAATTCTGACGTTGCTCAATTTCGTTTATGAAAGTACCAAAATGTTAATTAATCGATTGGATTTATGAAAATGCTAAAATGTAGGAGTAGAAAACCCGAAGACATCAACAAAACCTAGAGAGGTAACACTCAAAAAGAGAAGAAAAAACAAGGAATAACAAAAAAAAAAATTGTTATTGATGAAAAACAGTAGGTGTTTTCGAAATTGGAAACACAATCAATAGCTGTTTCAAGCCAAATATTAAAATTACTACCATACTGATGCAAATCTAACAACTAATTTTAACTACTGCCATAAATGCAAACTGTTTTATGCAACATCTTACCGTTCTCAGTCACACTAGTCATCACCATCAAGGACACTGAAAAGAATGGGAACAATGTATTATTATATTCCAGTTTTACAACTATGCTTTGCCTCTGTCTCCCACGGTTGACGTGTGGGCACGTCCATTGTCCACCATCTATTTGTGCACACCGTGTTTTGCACTTGAACTTGGCCGCTGTACACGGCCTGTCTTTGTAGCAAATATCACTCCATGGTGGGGTCTAAAATGCCAAAATGTAATAGCCAAAATTTAATATCAAATCAAGCACCTGCGAATCCTGACTCTTAGAGGCATTTCTACATTAATTGTATGATACTCATCGCCGATCATACAATTAATGTAGAAATGCCTCTAAGAGTCAGGATTCGCAGGTGCTTGATTTGATATTAAATTTTGCCTATTACATTTTGGCGATTTAATTCTATTAATTTTTCAGCCAAAATAATCCCGACGTCAAGTGGTTAACAGGATTTTTTCCTTGATTTCGCCCTTGCAACCTTAAGCCTTGATTTTCCAAACCCAAATGCAATATTCTCGCAATTAGCAAGAGCACTACACAAATCATATTCTCAATTTATGTAAAGTATTTGTCAGATTATGCCACTGATAAAATTTTCCCAGACATACATTGTAAAACAAGCATGCATTTCCCTGCAATTGGAGAAACATACTGACAATAAAATGCAACAGACTAACCACTTTCTGTTTTGGGCCAATCAAAATCACAGCTAATTTAAAAAAGAATTTCTGTCAAATTCGCTGACATTTCTTTGACAGAAAAAGGAGAAACCCATCTTTAACATTTCACCTTATTGCTTGGGTAACTGACACCCCCCCCCCCCGAAAGAAAAAAAACTGTTTTTGTTCTTGACAATTAACTATTACAAATAATGAACATCTATTTTGGAAAAGAAAATTACCATCACAAAACTTACATACTCCCAACCTCCTTGACCTTCTTTGACAGCTCGCAATAGTTGATGTTCATCACCATCGGCAAGTAATTCTGAAGTTCATCAAGTGATGCATATCCAAGGCCAGTGAGCAACACATGTTTCGCCACTGAGTACTCGGCATCGTGATCCGTCACCAGGTTCAACATGTCACTGTAGTGAAAAATACATAGTTATATGTACTATTGTCTCCTTACTAATAATAAAACACATGTGTACAATTTTTATTTAAAATAAATTTTAAAGACAAATTATAGATATCAGTACAATTTCAAGTACAACATTCTCTAACAATATAAATCATTCAAATCAAAAACATTTAACTACAGAACTAACTTCTAGAAAAAAATCAACCGTATTGAAAACATCCAATTTCTTTGTAAATATCAATCAATAGCTCCAAGTTTGTACAAAATCACTGTATTTTGTGGTTTTTATTTTATTATCTTTCATCACACTCTATACCTAACCATTATTGTACTCCATCTGCCAGTCCACACCATTTTTAGCACATAAATCCACAATTAATTTACAGACATACTTCATATCAACAAATTTGTTCGCAAACGCAATTCTCACTTATTGCAATATTACTTTTCTTTTTCATGATTCTGTAATTGAATTGTTAAAACTGAAAAAAATGTCTTTTAAAGTTCCAAAAAGAAAATATTATTCACAAAGTATGTCATTATAAAACATAATGCTTAAACATACATGTACATGTGTAAACTGTAAGTACATGTGTAATAGGGGCAAATTTCCCTTAAGTTGTTTTTTAGGAGTAGTTCCCCCTGCATACATGTAGTTGTTTTTGCTAGAATGGCCCACCCTAGATTGACCCCTGTACATTTAAGAGTGTTCCCCCCCCCCTCAGATTATGTAACACTTAGGAATGTCTCCATCCTAGTGTGCTCTGTGCCCCTGAAGATATAGACCCTCCATTCAGCAAACAGGCAGTGAAGAGGGAGCAAGCCAAAATTTCCCTAGCCCAACCTGCCTAGATGGGCCAGTCTGCTGGACCACTTTGGTGAGTTTTTCCAAGTTTATTTGGTTGTTTTTGTTTGAAAATCAGTGACATTGATATTTAAGTTGTTCTTTCTTATCGTTTTCCTTGCTCCATGGTTAGTCTCACTTTTTATACTGCTGGTGATGACTTTGCTTTTAGACCATTGCCTTAGACTACTCTCGACTACAAGCGTTTTCTTTTCATTTTAGGATATGTTTTGTATTTTTCTTAGGATTATAATTGTATAAGTTCCTTTTCTATTCATAACATGTTGGAGAAGTGAGGTTTCATTTCCAAAGAGTTTTGGTGACTCCGTGAAATTAGTTCTTTTGATTTACTCTGAAGAATTCATTGATGATTTAGTTTGGAACTTTGAACGTATCCTTGTTTGTTTTTTTTCTTGATAATCTTGTGATTTTATGCGCTATTTTAGAAGAGCGATGTTTTAATTTCTTTACCATTTCACCATGCAAGATTAGGATTAATAGCCCACTTTTATTTTAGGAGAACAGCTTTGCCAGAGATAATGAATAGACTTGTTTCAGTCAAGTATCGTAAACTTAAGTTGATACATGGGCTTGATCTGTTGATTGTATTTAGTTAGACAAATATATGGTGAAGTAGAGTAAGTCATTGATGTATGGAGAGACTAGACCAGTCTAATTGGAAGTTATGTCAACTTGCCTGAGGGAGATCTTGCACTGGACACAAGATGTTCCATGTTACTCTTTGGCCAGTAGTGTGCTAATAGATTTTAGACTTAGACTTTAGTCCTTTCATTATTGCGAACTGATGTGTGAGTTTGATTGGATTCTTTATGCAAGTACTTATGGTGTGTACTTTAACTGTGAAGTGGCTAGTGGCTACTCTAACATCTTGCAGCCTGGGTGGCTGGACTTACCATTGTTTACAGTCTGACCTTGAGGATGGCCATGTGTAGCTTATTAGATATTCACAAGAAAGTTGGGTTGTTTAGCAGTGCCTGGTAGATAAGAGACACTTGCCACATACTTCATGAAGGCCTGCTTGTGTTATTAGAATTTTGTTATCTTGTTTTTAACCAGTATTCTTTTTAGTGTAGCCCAACTTTGTTTGCTTTGTGTATTTTTTTCCCATTCTTAAAAGTATATTCCTTTTGTATTTTTGTGTTTAGATATCATGTGCTCTGTCTGAACGCACTCTTAAGGCAATCCGCTATTGGCACTGTGTTGGTTTTTTTTGTTTTCGTCTTCTTTAGTTTTTTGGTTGGGTTTTTTTTTTCGTCTTCTTTAGTTTTTTGGTTGGGTTTTTTTTTCTCGTCTTCTTTAGTTTTTTTTGGTTGGGTTTATTTACTTTTCATTTCCAATTACTTTTCGTTTCCAATTTGATTTTTTTCCCCAAAGTTATTAATTTCTGGCTTTGTTTTCCCAAAAGGTTTTTTTTGTGAATGTAAAACTTGCAGTTAATCGTGGATTAAATAGGTTTTTTGGGGGTAAAGTTCCATCCCAATTCAGTCTGTCTCTTTCGCTTTTTTAAAATTTGTCCCAGTTTTCTATTAAATTTTTCGCGACTTATCAATTTGAACCAGGCCTTTACAGATATTTTCTTTAGTGAACCGTTTTTCTTCGTTACACATGCACCATCTAAAGTTTCTACATGTTATTTCCCAAGTATTTTTCAATTAATTAATATCTATACCCAATTCAACATGACTTGCCATCACTCACATCACATACATGTATGTCCTACAGGTGATTTTTATATAAATGTTGTTGTTTTTAAAAAATCGCATTTGTTTTATCCATTGTAAAAAAGAAACTTCCATTTGCTCATTCTTGAAGTTACAGCTTCCATACCAACTACATCTATATTTCACATGTTCATATTAAATGTACATAATTTTTTCCCTAAAGAAACAAACTGTTCAACAATTTCATTAATATGAACTTACTCAGAATCTTCGGCAAATCCTTCCAGTGTAATAGACACAGTGTTACTGGATGGAACAAGAGGCTGTAATTTACACCCAAAAAAGGACACACATTATTTCATGTTAAAATGACCTACATATTTTCAAACATTAAACTCAATTTCCTTCAAATCAATTTACACTTGAGTGCAACGCCCTGTATGTCATAGAAAGAAATTTTGTGAGGAAGAATAGAATGATCAAGGGTATCGAATGCCTTCAATAAATCAACAAAAACACAAACGGTGCTCTGTTTGCTATTCATTGCAGTAGTAACTTTATCCATGATTTGTATGAATTGCATGCATCAATTATTCTGGTGACAACAGGGATGGACCCCGATCTGGTGACGATTTTGCCAATTTCCTTCGTGGTCGTAGCATATTAGCTCCAGAACTATGCTGAAGCCGTTGAATGATGGAGTTATTAATGTTAGCTAGCCTCTGTGGGTCGAAACACTGGATTTATGACCTAAATTG
The DNA here is from genome assembly GCF_015706575.1 of Patiria miniata. Classification (NCBI taxonomy): domain Eukaryota; kingdom Metazoa; phylum Echinodermata; class Asteroidea; order Valvatida; family Asterinidae; genus Patiria; species Patiria miniata. Next base: position 669,643 of record NW_024037065.1, on the reverse strand, counting down.
ATGATCTACAAATGCTTTTATGTGGGAGCACAACATAAAGCTTGTGCTCTGTTCATCAGTCCTCCATGTTGAAGTCCATTAGATTCAACACAATTACAGTTGATGTCAACCAACCTACCTCAACTGTAGTTTGTTGCGTGCTGTTCAAATAGTCCGCATTGTTGTATGTTCTCTTGCACACATTTTTCACAATCACGGCCGACTGCTCTGCAGGAATACACTGATCAGCACTCTCGCTCCACAATTTAATGCAGATCTTTTTTGCCTTGTTGTCCAGATCTTGCAGCTGGATCTCCTTTCGCTTGGATGCTGCTGTAGTCTTAATAGGTGAAACCTATAACAAATCACAATATATATCAACAACATCTACTGATAATTGCAAAACTCTATGCCCCTTTTCGATGTTTCTACATGTAACAGACAAAACAAATCTATAAACCTATATCTTTCACAAATTTACAGAACATACTGTAAATGTGCACGGCCACAATCATGACTACACGTAGTTACAAAATGACTTAAAAATATACTCCTAATAAAATAATATTGCATGTGCAACATTTATGCCTTCAGCCATCACAAAAAACACGACAGAGTTACAAAGTGTCTCTTGTGACATTTAGCAACAGACAGAGATGATAGAACCACAAACCCATTGTTCATAACATAGTCTCCTATGTCATATTGATTTAGTGTAAAAGTGAAAAGAATTTTGAGACTATTCATTATCCACTTGAAGCTCTAATGATATGATCCAACATGCTGAAGAAAACAATACTTTTGTCCAGACTATGATGAAATCATTTTCATGTCAACACTGTTTTAAATGACAGATTAACAACCAAAGCAGAGCTGTATCTGGCTACATGAACATACACAACTAGTGAATCCTGCTTTATGTAGGCTGGAAATTCCTAACTGTTGAAAACAGCCACCTGATTTATTTCGACTGCAAGCACATCTTGCCACAGAATGTATGTTTGCATAGGAGGGTTAATAATACTTTTTAAATATCCATACATGCATGTAACATTTGAAATCTTATTTTTCTATGTTTTTTAGCCACAAAATTACATTAAGAGAACAATTAGATTATTATTTTTTTGGGGGGGGGGTTGTAGAAAGCCAACATGTATGCCTAAATTAAACAACTTTTATTTATTGCCACATTATCACCTGTTTTGATAAAAGATCATATATAATTGAATTTCACACTTTTGAAAACAACCACTTTTAGCATTAAAAGTGAACCCAATATTCAACCCGTGCAAAATTATGTAATTTCTCAGCAAAACCTTCTCAGCAAAAAGACACATGTACACATATGACATGTTTTGTACAACAATCACATCAAAAATGCACAAAAACTTGAATGTTCACCCATATGCAACATCCATACATGTACATTATTAAGCATATTAGCTTTAACTTTGTTCCACATATGAAAAACAACTTCAGAACAAGACCTGTTTTTTCTTTACTACCTACATACTTAGGGTAGTTCATAAGAGACACAAAAATAACCATGTCACTTAATCTTACTCTCTTGAAAATATTAACACAACAATTTCATGCCAAAGAAAATATACAAATATGCAAATATGCCACTATACAATAAACTTGCTGAATGTTGTTTATCAGACTTCATAACAAAAAACAATATCAGTAAAATGCTTCCACAATATAATTTTTTTAAAAATCAAATAAACTCACATCAACAATCGTGCCTTTCACCGAGCACCTTTCAAACTCTGGTTTGTTACACACTTCTGCAACACCAACAACTGGTGCATTGAAATATGCTCCAAGCACAGCATCATCTATGTCGAAGGCTCCTGATCGGTAGATCTGAAGAAAAACAATAATTGCAAAAATCATTACTTCATTATATTAAATGTATCTTTACAAACATTTTGCAATTTGAAATACATTATATCAATAGTATAAGAACAATTTATTTCAATACAACAAAATGCATGAATAGGTTGAAAGAACATACTATAGGCATAGCACAGTTTAACAACCCTTCTCTCATACACAGAAACAATCTGTTGAAACACTCTCCAAATAATACTTATTTGAAATGTTCTTGCACTCAGACAATGTCCATCCGTTTCCAGCTCATAACACATTACATCGCATTAAAAACAACAAGCATTAAAATAAACCCAAATCACACTGAACACCACCACAACATGATAAAAGATCCCACATACCTTGGAACTTCCTGTCAAACGCACAATATCTTGACCGGTTTCCAACGTCATCATGTTCGCTTTTGTAGCCTTGATAAATTGCCCATTGTGCATCAAGTCCAAATGAGCTGCTATACTGGTGTACAGTGCACGAATGCTGTCTGTGTCTTTAACAACAACATCTGCACACCATGACTGCCCCCTTTTCTCAAAATCACCGAGGATTTTGAAACTCACAGATGTCATCTAAACACAACAGAACCATAACAATGCATTATTAATATACTTTTCTTTTATATACTTTACAAACGGTTCCATACTAGCTGGAATAGTTCCAGCCCTACGGCTCCTGCCTCGCCCTACATGGCGAGGCAGGAGCCGTAGGGCTGGAATTATTCAAGCTAGTTCCATATACCTGCATACACAGACAACACTTGATGCCCTGTGCACAAACCCTATGAAACTGCTCTGAAAAAAATTGTAAGTGTTTTCTAAATAAATGCTTTGATTTGCTCCCTGCTAAATTCATTAACTTCAACTTTTAACACATATCACTGCTTTTCATAGCTTGTACGTCACTAACAAAAAGAAGCATTTTCTATGCATAAAAGTTACACTCCTCCCACTTACTCTTTATGAATTAAAACATGAATATAATCTATTCATACAGATGTAAACCATACATGTACCAATTTTATATACTTCATGTAGGCCCTTAGGCATACACTTCAAAATGACTTCCTACCGATATCCAGTCACTTCAGCACCTTGTCAACTCGGTACCCACCAACTCAAAACCTTGCCAACTCGGCACCTTGTCAACTCGGCACCCTGCCAACTCGACACCTGACCGACTCGACACCTGACCTACTCTGATCTGCACCTCCGAATTACATTTACAGTACAGGCACATGAACCTATTCATGCTTGCACCAGACTCTTCTCATTATTTTGGAGACATTTCTTGAGGAAAATAAAATAACATAAGACAATAAATTACCCCCAAAAAAACATTATTATTTTTTTTTACAAATGAGAAATGTGTTTGTCATTTTGTGGACAAACACCAGCTGTTTCGGCTGTTTGAAATGACTCTGCAACTTGTGAGGACATCATCAGAGCCACTCCATCGTCATGACGTTCCCAAATTTCATGTTTGTCAATGTTTGGGTTTTTTTGGTCCTAAAAATAATCCACAATAGAGCCTACATCAAAAGGCAAAATTTGGGTGCCGAGTTGGCTATGTGCCGAGATTGCTATGTGCCGAGTCGTCCAGGTGCCGAGTTGACAAGGTGCCGAGTTGACAAGATGCCAAGTTGACTAGGTCCCGAAGTAACCGACATCCATATTCCTCCTACCTTGTCCTTGGCTTTGACTTTGTTTGTCCGCTTGACTTGGTTACAGTCCACAGATTTATAACCAGAAAAACTATCACATGAAACAATGTTTTTACATTCACTATAACTTTTGGTTTTCTTGATTTTCTTTAAACGCTACTTTGTGTTCAAACTCTAGTTGAATAAACTTCCAAAATAACTAATATTTGTCCAGACATGTACACAGTTCAACCACTACGCACTAAACATGCTACACAAATCAAATCACGTGCACGTTGATACCTGATGCGCTATGCATGATGGCGCTCCATATATATTTTACAGTGACATTTGTCTTGAGTAGCGCGCTCCCATCCATATCCATCAGTAACCGCTTAGTATTGAAAACAAAGTTGGAAATAAAGTATGCTCTGGAGCTGAGACGAAGCTGTGAGACGAAGTAACTTGACCATAAAAAGTGAACACCGCCCTCTACACGCAACAGTGAACACCGCCCTCTACACGCACAAACCATCCAAAAATTGTTCAACGTCGACATAACGATCCTCGGCCATCTTTGATCTGGCATATATGCATAGCACGCGACCCATAGAAAATACACGTACACGTGTGTATGTACTGTAATAATAATAATGCATGTATTTCTATCTTACCATGCATCTTACAGATCTTCTTCTTCTCCTTCCTTACACGTGCAGACTTCATGGCTGAAGATAATCGCACTGCCAGATGATTGATACACACGGTAGCCCAGGTTGGACGTCGTCGCGTTGTACACAACGGAGGAGTCCACTGGGCTAATACACACGGATGATTGATACACAAGGATGATTAGGCCATCGGCCTACCTTCAAATAATTCGGTAACTAGGCCTATTCCTTGTCCGGCAAGTACTCATTTGCTTTCTAACAAGTAGGCCAACCTCAGTAGGCCACATACTTCACCGTACGCATATGTGTACATAACCCCATTAATGTAGCCTATTTACTGGACTGCCTCCGTAAACATAGGCCATGTAGGCCACACATCCACATGTACAAAAACATGTTGCACTTTGCCAAATTTAGATTTTCGCATTTAGGCTTAGTTTGTAGGGGTTTTTGCTTTAGAAGCATACTCACCCTCTTTATAGGCTAATCAGAAAGTGCTGCCTTTTTCAGATGTCTATTTTTCGTGAAATTTTCAGATTCCTTTGCACAGGTTTGCATATCAAAATTTTAACATGAAATTTCACAAAAAATAGAAAGCTGAAAAAGGAAGCACTTTCTGATTAGCCTATAAAGAGGGCATGGAGGGTGAGTAGGCTGGAGGGTGAGTGGGCTTCTAAAGCAAAAAAATGCTACAAACTAAGCCTAAATGTGAAAATCAAAAATTGACAAAGTGCAACACATTTTTGTACATGTGGATGTGTGGCCTATGTTTACGCAGGCAGTCCTGTAAATAGGCCACATTTATGGGGCTAATGTGTACAAAAAGTTGGTTTAATTTTCAACGAAACTCAAATGGAAATCAATTGCATTCATACTCGCCATGTTGGCTCAGAATAGCAAGCCTTTACTTTTTCGTCAAAATGGGGACTGAGGGGGGCTTACTTTTGGTGAAATTCATTGTTGAATTTTTCAAAAATCCCTGTATTCAATTCTTCGCACGGTTGTTGTTGTCATTGTGACAGACAAGATCTGCCTCCGCAATCAAAAGATTCTAACTATTATTTTTTTTTGGGGGGGGACCAGACTGCACATTTATCACGTATAATACGCAGGCATACACGTCTCACAGTAATTCGCGCGCCGCAACATGAAATACCTAACAACTGTTTCATGTCAAGGCAGTAAATACATAATGTACATAATAATATTACTATACTGAGCCCACACGGCGAGTATGAACACGATTGATTTCCATTTGAATTTAGTTAACAAATTTCCCTAAAACTCTGATGTATACTTAATACATTTGACATTACTTGCTGTATTTTTAACAGGTTCTGTATTGAGCATAGAAGATTACTCGGGAAAAAGTTTCAAACACCAGCCATTCCTGCCATCTGACCATCCAATGCAGACTTTGCACAGCAATATTGTCTTGTAAGAACTTATTTCTCTCAAACTTTCCAACTATAAAAAATGTATAGATCCTTTTCTTATCTTAACTTTCCTTTCTTTTTGTTTACACTTTCCCCACATTAACCAATTCCAGATTCATGCTACTGTGCCTGAAAACAATGAAACCTCAAACCAACCCGCTACTGTTACTGCCAAACTTTTCATGATGATCCTTCCACATTGTAGAAATACATGTTCCATTGACTTGAAATGAATTCAATTGATGGCTTTATAGGCCTATTTGCACCCTATACATTTTATTCAGTATAAGGGACAGGTTTTTTTTGGTATTGTACACTTGATAATATACATGTAGTCTAGACACACCCACATAATATAATTGCTGGCAAACATTTGTCCATCTTCACCTTCACAGATTACCTACAAACTTGGCATTTATGACATATTCAAAAATACAGTCATTGCACTTATTAAGCATTTAAGAAACTTAACATGCTCATTTCTTTTATTTACTTTCATTTGTTTCAGACATCCTGATAAATGCACATTCTTACCTCCTATGATGAACTTTGACACTTCCCATTCATTGAGATCAACACTTCCAACAAATGAGCTTCGTTGACAACACACCACTGATGGACACTTCATCGAGTTCTGCACTCCACAACACTGCTGCACACCACACTTTATTAAGTATCAATCTTCTCACAAATTGTGTACTCTTAAGAAAATAAACATTTCATAAATGAACTTCATTTTTTTGTACTAGCTAACTTATACAGTATGTGCATGTGTTATTTCACTATCCTTTACATAAATGAAATCTAGCTCATTTAATACAATAAATACTTCTGTCAGTACTTGCCACATCGCTCAAGTAGGCAGCCTGAACAAAATTCGCACTTTATTAACCCTCCTACACAAACATGCATTCTCTGCCAAGCTGTCTTTGCAGTCAAAATCAATCAAAGTATTATTTCAAACAGTTAAAAGTTCCCAGCCTACAAGCAAAATTGACTGGCTGTGACTATTTACAAATTTAATTTAATACAAATATTCGCTGTAGATGATTATTAAGTCAGCTGTGCAACCGGTTTCCTGTTTTTAGCTTTTGACTAAAGATGACTAGTCAGAGTGCATCCTCAAAATATGCTCTGACTGCTTGTCACTAACCTCTGTAAAATGCATTGCTCGTGAAGTGCTCAAAAGTGACTGATTAGCTCTCCTTTTGTGCCATCGGCCACAGTCACTCAACAAATTATTTACTTCCCCTCATATGCCTTTTACACAGGCTACACACCAACAGTCAGATCACGTCTTGTATACATACAATGTACACTGTAACCAATCACACTCCATCAACGGACATCCAACTTCTTCCCTCGTACTGCTGTGGTTTAGAAATCACTTCCCACATCTTGTTTCCCCTCCGCTTATAATTTCTCCCACTTTAAGGGCAACATCAATAGCCATTTTTCTTCATTTTGATCATAACTTGTAATTTGCTTTGTACTTTCTTAGCCATCACAATGAATGGCCCATCTTGGGCCATATGATTGACAACTTAACATAAAAAATGTGGAACCTTCACCCTAACCCCCTAGGCCCGTTCGGCTACGAAGCAGCCTCAATCCTTCACAATCCTCCAATCGGTCAAACTAAAATATTGCATGCACCCTCAATCCCACAAAATCCCCCAATATTCAGTGCTGAGTTGTGCATAGTGAGGTCGCCATTGCCTCAATCCTCCAAAATCCATCAATCCACAATATATATAGTGTATAATGCAAGTGCATAATGTAGTACAGTACCGCAGAATAACATAATAACATTCATAATGTACAGGACAGTAAAAAAATACTTCCCTTGACAACAAAAAACAAAAACAACTGTAAAGAGTCATTCACACACAGAACTGCAAGTCATATAAAGCATACTGCACAAGTACATGGGCAATAACATGTGCAGTGTAGTGCATGTGAAACAGTACACCCCACTTGACCAGAATTTACCTTGCAAAACACTGGTGCATTCAATAGTGTTAGCCAGCAACCCATATAATACAGTTACAACTGTAAAAGCAATACGCAATGCAAGACATACATATCCTTGAAACAATGGTACACATCATTTATGTGTAGCCTATAGTATACAAATAACAAATGTTTGTGAGTGCAATAGTAAGACTAATTTCATGAGGTGACACATTGAATATTCTATTCCACAAGGCGAAGTTCCTTTCATTTCAAATACAATGTCAAAGTCAATAACAAATGTGCTGTTTATCATTCTTCAATACAGAACAGTAACATCACCTGTTCATTTATCAAATATTCCGATCTGCTTAGAACTTTTCCGAGTTTGAAAACAGTTACTTGACTTTCATTTGAAAAAACAAATTGAATCTAATACTTCATTAATTCATTACATTTCTAATCAGAACAACCTTCAAAATATATTCACTACTCAATTCCCCAGCATGTATTACTCAAGAACTTATTTCATGCCAGCAGAAGAGCACAATTTCACTTAAAATCTCCCCACAGTCAAATAAAGTATGAACATCAACTTCCTTTTACAATCACTAAAGATTTCTTTTTTCTTTTGTAATAAAGAGCATGACAATCTGCAACATGTCTTCTGCAATTGTCCAAACAAATCCCCAAACACATATATATATCTATATAAATACACTACATGTATGTTCATGTACACCTATTTTTAGTCTTTAGTTTTCACTACTATTTCAATAAACTTGCACTCTTTAGACACCCTCAACTCTGCCCTCTCTTGCAACAAAATTTCGCTCACCTTATAACTTGTCCAATTTCAGCGCAACATCAATAGTAATTTTTCTCCATTTTGATCTTATCTTTGTTATTTCCTTTTGTCCTTTCTGACCCACCACCTTCAGTGGCCGATCATGGGCCTTGTGATTGACAACTTAACACAAAAACAGCATCCTTATCATGACCTTCATGATTTCTCCTTTGTCCTTCCACTGCTCTACATGACACGGGATCTCTTTCCTAATCTCAACAAACATTCAATTCGACTTCTGCCCAGTTCTGTCCGATTTTGCCAGGACACCACACTTTCAGATGCCACACCTCCAGTACTGTTGCGTCAACACATCATTGTAGTAGATACGCAATACACCCACGCTGCGATAAAAAGCTGCCTCAAGAGGCATCAACAACAAGACCACTATCATCCATGAACCGCCACAAACTGTCTTCGGATTGCTGACATACCTAAAGCATCTCTTTTTCACAATGTCTTTAGCCACTTCCCTTTCTCGGAGGCTGACAAGCTTGTCCTCCCAATCCCTCATTACCTTCTCAATGGCCACAGTTTGCTGAAAAGCAGAGACTGCGATGATCAGTTCATGGACCTGGTAGAAGTTTGCTTCTGCTTCCAAGCGGCTCCAGCCACTGAAGTCGACGCGCATACAGCAAATCCCATTTCTTACAAAATTCTGAACAATTCTGAACATTGAGCCGTCCCGATCAATGATGATCCCTACATTCCTTCATTGACCAGTGCTGCTGGCTGCCACGGGCCGTTAAACATGCAATAAAACATGTTATTTGGGTACCTTCCTAGTGATGATCTTGTTGATGTCTATCCAACGCCTCCAACATCTAGACGAATGATGTATTCCATCAGCCAAAACATATTCCCGATCAATGATGATTCCTACATTCCTTCATTGACCTGTGCTGCTGGCTGCCACGGGCCGTTAAACATGCAATAAAACATGTTATTTGGGTACCTTCCTAGTGATGATCTTGTTGATGTCTATCCAACGCCTCCAACATCTAGACGAATGATGTATTCCATCAGCCAAAACATATTTCCGATCAATGATGATTCCTACATTCCTTCATTGACCAGTGCTGCTGGCTGCCACGGACCGTTAAACATACAATAAATCATGTTATTTGGGTACCTTACTACTGATGATCTTGTTGATGTCTATCCAACGCCTCCAACATCTAGACGAATGATGTATTCCATCAGCCAAAACATATTTCCGATCAATGATGATTCCTACATTCCTTCATTGACCAGTGCTGCTGGCTGCGACGGACCGTTAAACATGCAATAAATCATGTTATTTAGGTACCTTCCTAGTGATGATCTTGTTGATGTCTATCCAACGCCTCCAACATCTAGACGAATGATGTATTCCATCAGCCAAAACATATTTCCGATCAATGATGATTCCTACATTCCTTCACTGACCAGTGCTGCTGGCTGCCACGGACCGTTAAACATACAATAAAACATGTTATTTGGGTACCTTACTACTGATGATCTTGTTGATGTCTATCCAACGCCTCCAACATCTAGACGAATGATGTATTCCATCAGCCAAAACATATTTCCGATCAATGATGATTCCTACATTCCTTCACTGACCAGTGCTGCTGGCTGCCACGGACCGTTAAACATGCAATAAATCATGTTATTTAGGTACCTTCCTAGTGATGATCTTGTTGATGTCTATCCAACGCCTCCGACATCTAGACGAATGATGTATTCCATCAGCCAAAACATATTCCCGATCAATGATGATTCCTACATTCCTTCACTGACCAGTGCTGCTGGCCGACACGGACCGTTAAACATACAATAAATCATGTTATTTGGGTACCTTCCTAGTGATGATCTTGTTGATGTCTATCCAACGCCTCCAACATCTAGACGAATGATGTATTCCATCAGCCAAAACATATTTCCGATCAATGATGATTCCTACATTCCTTCATTGACCAGTGCTGCTGGCTGCCACGGACCGTTAAACATGCAATAAATCATGTTATTTAGGTACCTTCCTAGTGATGATCTTGTTGATGTCTATCCAACGCCTCCAACATCTAGACGAATGATGTATTCCATCAGCCAAAACATATTTCCGATCAATGATGATTCCTACATTCCTTCACTGACCAGTGCTGCTGGCTGCCACGGACCGTTAAACATACAATAAAACATGTTATTTGGGTACCTTACTACTGATGATCTTGTTGATGTCTATCCAACGCCTCCAACATCTAGACGAATGATGTATTCCATCAGCCAAAACATATTTCCGATCAATGATGATTCCTACATTCCTTCACTGACCAGTGCTGCTGGCTGCCACGGACCGTTAAACATGCAATAAATCATGTTATTTAGGTACCTTCCTAGTGATGATCTTGTTGATGTCTATCCAACGCCTCCGACATCTAGACGAATGATGTATTCCATCAGCCAAAACATATTCCCGATCAATGATGATTCCTACATTCCTTCACTGACCAGTGCTGCTGGCCGACACGGACCGTTAAACATACAATAAAACATGTTATTTGGGTACCTTCCTAGTGATGATCTTGTTGATGTCTATCCAACGCCTCCAACATCTAGACGAATGATGTATTCCATCAGCCAAAACATATTTCCGATCAATGATGATTCCTACATTCCTTCATTGACCAGTGCTGCTAGCTGACACGGACCGTTAAACATACAATAAAACATGTTATTTGGGTACCTTACTACTGATGATCTTGTTGATGTCTATCCAACGCCTCCAACATCTAGACGAATGATGTATTCCATCAGCCAAAACATATTTCCGATCAATGATGATTCCTACATTCCTTCATTGACCAGTGCTGCTGGCTGCCACGGACCGTTAAACATACAATAAAACATGTTATTTGGGTGACTTACTACTAATGATCTTGTTGATGTCTATCCAACGCCTCCAACATCTAGACGAATGATGTATTCCATCAGCCAAAACATATTCCCGATCAATGATGATTCCTACATTCCTTCATTGACCAGTGCTGCTGGCTGCGACGGACCGTTAAACATGCAATAAATCATGTTATTTAGGTACCTTCCTAGTGATGATCTTGTTGATGTCTATCCAACGCCTCCAACATCTAGACGAATGATGTATTCCATCAGCCAAAACATATTTCCGATCAATGATGATTCCTACATTCCTTCACTGACCAGTGCTGCTGGCTGCCACGGACCGTTAAACATACAATAAAACATGTTATTTGGGTACCTTACTACTGATGATCTTGTTGATGTCTATCCAACGCCTCCAACATCTAGACGAATGATGTATTCCATCAGCCAAAACATATTTCCGATCAATGATGATTCCTACATTCCTTCATTGACCAGTGCTGCTGGCTGCCACGGACAGTTAAACATACAATAAAACATGTTATTTGGGTACCTTACTACTGATGATCTTGTTGATGTCTATCCAACGCCTCCAACATCTAGACGAATGATGTATTCCATCAGCCAAAACATATTTCCGATCAATGATGATTCCTACATTCCTTCATTGACCAGTGCTGCTGGCTGCCACGGACAGTTAAACATACAATAAAACATGTTATTTGGGTACCTTACTACTGATGATCTTGTTGATGTCTATCCAACGCCTCCAACATCTAGACGAATGATGTATTCCATCAGCCAAAACATATTCCCGATCAATGATGATTCCTACATTCCTTCATTGACCAGTGCTGCTGGCTGCCACGGACCGTTAAACATACAATAAAACATGTTATTTGGGTACCTTACTACTGATGATCTTGTTGATGTCTATCCAACGCCTCCAACATCTAGACGAATGATGTATTCCATCAGCCAAAACATATTTCCGATCAATGATGATTCCTACATTCCTTCATTGACCAGTGCTGCTGGCTGCCACGGGCCGTTAAACATGCAATAAAACATGTTATTTGGGTACCTTCCTAGTGATGATCTTGTTGATGTCTATCCAACGCCTCCAACATCTAGACGAATGATGTATTCCATCAGCCAAAACATATTTCCGATCAATGATGATTCCTACATTCCTTCATTGACCAGTGCTGCTGGCTGCCACGGACCGTTAAACATACAATAAAACATGTTATTTGGGTACCTTACTACTGATGATCTTGTTGATGTCTATCCAAGGCCTCCAACGTCTAGACGAATGATGTATTCCATCAGCCAAAACATATTTCATACCAGCAGAAGAGCGCAATTTCACTTAAACTCTCCCCACAATCAAATAAAGTATGAACATCTACTTCCTTTCACAATCACTAAAGATTTCTTTATTCTTTTGTAACCGCCACAAACTGTCTTGGGATCGCTGACATACCTAAAGCATCCCTTTTTCGCAATGTCTTTAGCCACTTCCCTTTCTCAGAGGCTGACAAGCTTGTCCTCCCAATCACTCATTGCCTTCTCAATGGCCACAGTTTGCTGGAAAGCAGAGACTGCTATGATCAGTTCATGGATCTGGTAGAAGTTGGCTTCTGCTTCCAAGCGGCTCCAGCCACTGAAGTCGACGCGCATACAGCACATCCCATTTCTGACAAAATTCTGAACAATTCTGAACATTAAGCCGTTCCGATCAATGATGATTCCTACATTCCTTCATTGACCAGTGCTGCTAGCTGCCACGGGCCGTTAAACATGCAATAAAACATGTTATTTGGGTACCTTCCTAGTGATGATCTTGTTGATGTCTATCCAACGCCTCCAACATCTAGACGAATGATGTATTCCATCAGCCAAAACATATTTCCGATCAATGATGATTCCTACATTCCTTCACTGACCAGTGCTGCTGGCTGCCACGGACCGTTAAACATACAATAAATCATGTTATTTGGGTACCTTACTACTGATGATCTTGTTGATGTCTATCCAACGCCTCCAACATCTAGACGAATGATGTATTCCATCAGCCAAAACATATTTCCGATCAATGATGATTCCTACATTCCTTCATTGACCAGTGCTGCTGGCTGCCACGGACCGTTAAACATACAATAAAACATGTTATTTGGGTACCTTACTACTGATGATCTTGTTGATGTCTATCCAACGCCTCCAACATCTAGACGAATGATGTATTCCATCAGCCAAAACATATTTCCGATCAATGATGATTCCTACATTCCTTCATTGACCAGTGCTGCTGGCTGCCACGGACCGTTAAACATACAATAAAACATGTTATTTGGGTACCTTACTACTGATGATCTTGTTGATGTCTATCCAACGCCTCCAACATCTAGACGAATGATGTATTCCATCAGCCAAAACATATTCCCGATCAATGATGATTCCTACATTCCTTCATTGACCAGTGCTGCTGGCTGCCACGGACCGTTAAACATGCAATAAATCATGTTATTTAGGTACCTTCCTAGTGATGATCTTGTTGATGTCTATCCAACGCCTCCAACATCTAGACAAATGATGTATTCCATCAGCCAAAACATATTTCCGATCAATGATGATTCCTACATTCCTTCACTGACCAGTGCTGCTGGCTGCCACGGACCGTTAAACATACAATAAAACATGTTATTTGGGTACCTTACTACTGATGATCTTGTTGATGTCTATCCAACGCCTCCAACATCTAGACAAATGATGTATTCCATCAGCCAAAACATATTTCCGATCAATGATGATTCCTACATTCCTTCATTGACCAGTGCTGCTGGCTGCCACGGACCGTTAAACATGCAATAAATCATGTTATTTAGGTACCTTCCTAGTGATGATCTTGTTGATGTCTATCCAACGCCTCCAACATCTAGACGAATGATGTATTCCATCAGCCAAAACATATTTCCGATCAATGATGATTCCTACATTCCTTCACTGACCAGTGCTGCTGGCTGCCACGGACCGTTAAACATACAATAAAACATGTTATTTGGGTACCTTACTACTGATGATCTTGTTGATGTCTATCCAAGGCCTCCAACATCTAGACGAATGATGTATTCCATCAGCCAAAACATATTTCCGATCAATGATGATTCCTACATTCCTTCACTGACCAGTGCTGCTGGCTGCCACGGACCGTTAAACATACAATAAAACATGTTATTTGGGTACCTTACTACTGATGATCTTGTTGATGTCTATCCAACGCCTCCAACATCTAGACAAATGATGTATTCCATCAGCCAAAACATATTTCCGATCAATGATGATTCCTACATTCCTTCATTGACCAGTGCTGCTGGCTGCCACGGACCGTTAAACATGCAATAAATCATGTTATTTAGGTACCTTCCTAGTGATGATCTTGTTGATGTCTATCCAACGCCTCCAACATCTAGACGAATGATGTATTCCATCAGCCAAAACATATTTCCGATCAATGATGATTCCTACATTCCTTCACTGACCAGTGCTGCTGGCTGCCACGGACCGTTAAACATACAATAAAACATGTTATTTGGGTACCTTACTACTGATGATCTTGTTGATGTCTATCCAACGCCTCCAACATCTAGACAAATGATGTATTCCATCAGCCAAAACATATTTCCGATCAATGATGATTCCTACATTCCTTCATTGACCAGTGCTGCTGGCTGCCACGGACCGTTAAACATGCAATAAATCATGTTATTTAGGTACCTTCCTAGTGATGATCTTGTTGATGTCTATCCAACGCCTCCAACATCTAGACGAATGATGTATTCCATCAGCCAAAACATATTTCCGATCAATGATGATTCCTACATTCCTTCACTGACCAGTGCTGCTGGCTGCCACGGACCGTTAAACATACAATAAAACATGTTATTTGGGTACCTTACTACTGATGATCTTGTTGATGTCTATCCAACGCCTCCAACATCTAGACAAATGATGTATTCCATCAGCCAAAACATATTTCCGATCAATGATGATTCCTACATTCCTTCATTGACCAGTGCTGCTGGCTGCCACGGACCGTTAAACATACAATAAAACATGTTATTTGGGTACCTTACTACTGATGATCTTGTTGATGTCTATCCAACGCCTCCAACATCTAGACAAATGATGTATTCCATCAGCCAAAACATATTTCCGATCAATGATGATTCCTACATTCCTTCATTGACCAGTGCTGCTGGCTGCCACGGACCGTTAAACATACAATAAAACATGTTATTTGGGTACCTTACTACTGATGATCTTGTTGATGTCTATCCAACGCCTCCAACATCTAGACGAATGATGTATTCCATCAGCCAAAACATATTTCCGATCAATGATGATTCCTACATTCCTTCATTGACCAGTGCTGCTGGCTGCCACGGACCGTTAAACATACAATAAAACATGTTATTTGGGTACCTTACTACTGATGATCTTGTTGATGTCTATCCAACGCCTCCAACATCTAGACGAATGATGTATTCCATCAGCCAAAACATATTCCCGATCAATGATGATTCCTACATTCCTTCATTGACCAGTGCTGCTGGCTGCCACGGACCGTTAAACATGCAATAAATCATGTTATTTAGGTACCTTCCTAGTGATGATCTTGTTGATGTCTATCCAACGCCTCCAACATCTAGACGAATGATGTATTCCATCAGCCAAAACATATTTCCGATCAATGATGATTCCTACATTCCTTCACTGACCAGTGCTGCTGGCTGCCACGGACCGTTAAACATACAATAAAACATGTTATTTGGGTACCTTACTACTGATGATCTTGTTGATGTCTATCCAACGCCTCCAACATCTAGACAAATGATGTATTCCATCAGCCAAAACATATTTCCGATCAATGATGATTCCTACATTCCTTCATTGACCAGTGCTGCTGGCTGCCACGGACCGTTAAACATACAATAAAACATGTTATTTGGGTACCTTACTACTGATGATCTTGTTGATGTCTATCCAACGCCTCCAACATCTAGACGATTGATGTATTCCATCAGCCAAAACATATTTCCGATCAATGATGATTCCTACATTCCTTCATTGACCAGTGCTGCTGGCTGCCACGGACCGTTAAACATACAATAAAACATGTTATTTGGGTACCTTACTACTGATGATCTTGTTGATGTCTATCCAACGCCTCCAACATCTAGACGAATGATGTATTCCATCAGCCAAAACATATTTCCGATCAATGATGATTCCTACATTCCTTCATTGACCAGTGCTGCTGGCTGCCACGGACCGTTAAACATGCAATAAATCATGTTATTTAGGTACCTTCCTAGTGATGATCTTGTTGATGTCTATCCAACGCCTCCAACATCTAGACGAATGATGTATTCCATCAGCCAAAACATATTTCCGATCAATGATGATTCCTACATTCCTTCACTGACCAGTGCTGCTGGCTGCCACGGACCGTTAAACATACAATAAAACATGTTATTTGGGTACCTTACTACTGATGATCTTGTTGATGTCTATCCAACGCCTCCAACATCTAGACGAATGATGTATTCCATCAGCCAAAACATATTCCCGATCAATAAGGATTCCTACATTCCTTCATTGACCAGTGCTGCTGGCTGCCACGGACCGTTAAACATGCAATAAATCATGTTATTTAGGTACCTTCCTAGTGATGATCTTGTTGATGTCTATCCAACGCCTCCAACATCTAGACGAATGATGTATTCCATCAGCCAAAACATATTTCCGATCAATGATGATTCCTACATTCCTTCATTGACCAGTGCTGCTGGCTGCCACGGACCGTTAAACATACAATAAAACATGTTATTTGGGTACCTTACTACTGATGATCTTGTTGATGTCTATCCAAGGCCTCCAACATCTAGACGAATGATGTATTCCATCAGCCAAAACATATTTCATACCAGCAGAAGAGCGCAATTTCACTTAAACTCTCCCCACAGTCAAATAAAGTATGAACATCTACTTCCTTTCACAATCACTAAAGATTTCTTTATTCTTTTGTAACCGCCACAAACTGTCTTGGGATCGCTGACATACCTAAAGCATCCCTTTTTCGCAATGTCTTTAGCCACTTCCCTTTCTCAGAGGCTGACAAGCTTGTCCTCCCAATCACTCATTGCCTTCTCAATGGCCACAGTTTGCTGGAAAGCAGAGACTGCTATGATCAGTTCATGGATCTGGTAGAAGTTGGCTTCTGCTTCCAAGCGGCTCCAGCCACTGAAGTCGACGCGCATACAGCACATCCCATTTCTGACAAAATTCTGAACAATTCTGAACATTAAGCCGTTCCGATCAATGATGATCCCTACATTCCTTCATTGACCAGTGCTGCTGGCTGCCACGGACCGTTAAACATACAATGAAACATGTTATTTGGGTACCTTACTACTGATGATCTTGTTGATGTCTATCCAACGCCTCCAACATCTAGACGAATGATGTATTCCATCAGCCAAAACATATTTCCGATCAATGATGATTCCTACATTCCTTCACTGACCAGTGCTGCTGGCTGCCACGGACCGTTAAACATACAATAAAACATGTTATTTGGGTACCTTACTACTGATGATCTTGTTGATGTCTATCCAACGCCTCCAACATCTAGACGAATGATGTATTCCATCAGCCAAAACATATTCCCGATCAATGATGATTCCTACAAACAAATTACCTATTGTGTTTGCTTACATTCTAATGCGTACTACAAATTGCATACATCTACCATGTCTACATATATAAGTTATGAGAATAACCCTCCTTCTATTTTCGCAGTAAAAGCCAATCAACATTTCCTTCCACTTTCCCTGCTATACTTATAACACAGGCTATTCAAAAACTGCCAGATCATATTCCAATTTAGCATTGTGTCTAGTTAAAATTGTCAACAGACAAAAGCAAGCAAATTATCATCACAGCTGGTATATCCATTACCCCTAGCCAAAGCACAGTGTATCAGGTTTAATACACCAACAATCACAGCCAGGCAATCCTGGTAAATATTGGCTTGGTATACTGCACTGTTCAAAACAGTGACCTGATTTATTTTTACGGCACAAACTACATGTACTTGGCACATGATGTGTGTTTACATAGGAAGGTTTTAATAGACTTTCAATACTGCATTTCAATTTCTTAAATTTCTAGCTTCTTCGACCCCTTGCTTGTTTCGCATTTGCAATATTCTTTACAAGTCTTTCAATGTTACAATAAAAAACCAGTACTAAATAGTGCCTTCAAATGCAGGGATCCAATCTTCCTTGCGTAATACACACATCCACAAAAACACGGGTTACTTTTATGCTAAGACCAAGCTTACTTTTTAATTGAAAAACCGGCAGCTTCCACTGCACATTAAGTACATCTTTTGGAAAAACTATACCAACTGAAATGGAATCAAGCCATTAGGCAAACAGCTTGAAACCCATTATATTATGGTTATTCATGTAGCCCAAAGTATGGATGGCATATTTTTGCATGTCAAAACCCAGCAAAAACCATCTTTAATTAGTTTTTTACATGTTTTAGCAATACTTCTTTTTTTGTGGTTCTTATAGAACTCTTTTCAAGAATACAAATCTTATCAGACAAAGCTGCATTTGAATTTTCTTATTATTGCAAGTTCGCACTGTCTCTAGGCAAAATCTGTCAACAGCCAAAAGCAGGCAAGTTGTGGTCACACATATCCATTACCCCTAGCCAAAACACAGTACATCTATATCGTGTTACATAGACATTCACAGCCACTCAATCCTACTCAATTTTGGCTTCGTATTCTGCACTGTTGAAAACAGACACCTGATTTATTTTGACTGCACAAACTACTTGGCACAGGATGTGTGTTTGCATAGGAGGGTTAAATAACAGACTTTCAATAATGCATTTAAACTTCTTACATTCCTACCTCCTTCCACGCTTTGATTGTTTCAGATTTGCAATACATTTATTTTCAAGGTTTTAAATGTAAGAATTTGCACAATAACGCTGGTCGCATCACAGCGAGTCTTAGAAGAAACATCAAGGAGGAATACATCAGTGAAGTGTGCAAAGGGCCTTCGAACCATTTATTTAATAAAGTAATCTTTAAAGACAAAAACAAATAAAGATATAATGTTATCATGTACTAATGTTAAAGCTATTTACCATAGCATAATTTTACATAATTCTAGCCCCCCTACCACGCAGAACCATTGGGAAAAATTGGTTCAGACAGACAACTTGGATTGGAGTAACATTTCAACCCATGGAAAATGTGACATTCTCGATACAGATGATAAAGATATCTGGTTTAAGTTGAAGCACATAATCCTTCGCGCCAAAAAAGATTGACACAACATGGTTCCTTAGAAGACGACACCTGTTCATTTTGTAACAATGACAATACAGATTTAGAGCATCTCTTCATTAATTGTATTAGTCATATTGATTCCTGGCTATTTGTAGATAAACTCATTTGCAAACACACAACTGAAAGCACTTTCTGCTTATCAAATAAGATGAAAATTTGGAGGACAGGAATCGAGAAAACATTGTGTTCATTTCTCATTCAACACCTCCACAGAGTTATTTAGAATACAAGATGTAGGTGCATTACCCACGATAATAGTACAGATGATTGCAATGTCCTGCACGTTTTCAAAACAAATTTGAAGAATTTCATACGTCTCAAAATAATGAGATTTGACAGCAACACCTTTCATTTAATTTATACCACAAACACAGCCCTATCTGTTCTGGAACAAAATGCACTGAGATTTGTCTTTTGATATGTTTTCCACCACCAGTCATTAGTCTTGTATACTAACATGTGATGTGCCGGCTGTTTTGCAAAAGAAGATTTTGTGATAATATTTTGCAGTTTGTTTACCTTAAAATTGTCTAAAATATTAGTTTAAAACATAACTTGTTTTTCTTTACCGAGTTTTTATCACTGTCCAATTATTGTCC
Source organism: Patiria miniata (assembly GCF_015706575.1). Classification (NCBI taxonomy): domain Eukaryota; kingdom Metazoa; phylum Echinodermata; class Asteroidea; order Valvatida; family Asterinidae; genus Patiria; species Patiria miniata. Next base: position 649,309 of record NW_024037065.1, on the reverse strand, counting down.
ATGTCTCTTTTAACTGTATATCTGTCTATGGTGTAACTTTATTGTTAAAGTTCTGTAACCTTGTAATCTTTGTGATTTTTGTGATGATATAGATATAAACAGGGTGGTATAGCTCCAATTTCATGGGGGGGGGGAATGTAAGAATCTAAATCCCAAGTGATTTTTTTCCCATCTTTCACTCGGGAGGTAACACACTAAGTATACAGTGTTTAAACGTCGATGAAGGGCAAAACCTAATTTGATTTATATCACCCCGACGCAAAAATCCATCTTATAATAATTTAAATCCAGTACTACATACCGCCTTGAAATGCAGCAATCAAACTTCCTTACACAAATCCACAAAAACATGGGTTACTTTTATGCTAAGACCAAACTTGTTTTATATTTAAAAAAACAAACAGCTTCCACTGCACATTAAATACATCTTTTGACAATAGTCTACCAACTGAAATGGAATCAAGCCATTAGGAAACAGCTTGAAACCAATTATATTATGGTTATTCATGTAACCCAAAGTATGGATAGTTTATTTTTGTATGTCAAAACCCCACAAATACAATGCTTTAATGTGTTGCTTTTCTAAAACTCTTTTCAAAAATACAAATCTTATCAAACAAAATTGAAATCGAATTTTATTATTATTAAATGTAAACTTTTCACAACTGCAATAAATGGCATTTTATAATGAAATTGTTCAAACAGAATCAGGATAAAATGTCAAATGCCACTCAACAATTAAATATCAATTGGCTTCTGCTAAATTTAACAGCACATACATGTAGGACCAATGCAAAAATGTAAACTATTCTTCTTTAACTGTACATTCTTTTTGTTATCTTTTACTATCTGTCATACATAAAAGTCTTGTTTTAGTACAGCATAATAAACAGAAATAAAACATATGCACATCATATGCAAACTAAACAACACCAGAAAACCTTGTCTATCATTATCGTGTACAATTAATATCGCTTCTCTGCACATAGTCCGATTGCGTTGAAACATGCTATGTGACTATACATGTACCAAGATGTGTTATAGATTAAAAATGAGGTGACGTCATGATGACGTCATCCTGAGATTATTTCTGAATATTTATTTTTTGCACCTTTAAGCCATATCTCCCGAACGCAACATGCAAAATGCAACATTCTTTTCTGCATTTGGTCTGTTATGTACTACCTATTCACACAAAACTTGAAAAATGAATGACGTCATAACATCATCATGACGTCATCGAAATGCTATTTTTCACAACTCATATAAGGAAAGGTCCAATTGTCATGAAACTCGGTGGTAGGTAGTTAATCATACTAGTATGCACAGTTCAACATGACGTCGCGATGACTTCATCACAAATTTAAAAAAAAACTGTGGATTTTCAACTTGAGTTTTCTACTCTTTGCCAGTAATTCATTTCGCTCACTCTTCGTCCAAGCAAAGACCTTGTACACACTCACATACATCGTATTGCCGAGGTCAAATCCTGTCCACAGTGACAGTTTCAGCCGATTTTCGGCTAACTTTGACAGATTTTATGATCATGCATATTCAAGGCATATTATTGATTAAAAAAAACATAAGGCGGAAAAGCCCTATGTTCTGTTGCAAACAGACATAAATCTCTAGTTTTTTCTTTTTCCACTTTTCCCATAGGTTTTGTACACGTTTTTATTCTACAAGCCACTTCGGCAATTATTTTAAATCCGATCAACTTTAAACTCAGCATAGTTATTAATCATCATCTGAGGATGTGTGCCGAAACTTTTCGTCATGCTGACGTCATCACGTGATTTATTATAGAATTTTGAATATTTAATTTTTCCCATAGACTTTGTACACAGATTTTTTTTTTTAAATGTCAATTTTCAGAGGGCATTTTCGACTCTTTGCCAGTAATTCATTTACACCAATCTTTGTCCAAGCAAAGACCCCCTATCAAACAACATTGTGTAATGATGACGTCATGATGACGTCATCCAGTGTTTATTTATAGGCAATTAAATTGTGACACTTTTAATATTTAAAAATTCATAAGAAATCAACCGTACGCGTCCGCAGCATTTTGTTGCCTGCAAGTGGTAGAGTAGGTTGAGGTTTTTATTTCATTCAGTGTGCGTGAAATCACGTGACCCTTGCTTCCGGTCGAAAAAGGCCAAAACCGGAAGTGGCTTATTATTTGAACGTGGTAATAGATATGAACTTGCTTTTAACGGTGTTAGTCTCTTGGCCGATAGTATTCTTCAAATCATTTACCGTTGACGTCATGCAATCTTCGAGCGCCCTCTAGCGACAGGTTGAAAATTTGCAAAAATGTATTTTGAATAGATGTCCGTGGCGAAGTTTGTCGGAATTGCCTAAATATTGGTGTATATAATGGCCTTGACCCACTTAAAACGTGTGCGAAGTTTTAGGTGTATGACGTCATCAGACCGGAAGTTATAATGAAAAGACCCTTTTTCCTTAGAAACTTCCTGAAAAATCAACCATGGCAGTTTTTATATTAGTTTTTACTTTAATTGTCTATTGAAGGGTAGGTCTAAAACATTTCAAAGCTTCGAGGCAATAAGCAAACTCAGACATGCCCTGCACACGCTTAAAACTTCAGGTTGACAATACCTCTGCTTGAAAACATGCACAGGACGTCCACAATGTACATGTACATGTACATGCACGTACGTTGTACGTACGTTGTACATATCGTATGTCAGTCAGCCCGCGCGCAGCGCACGTGTTGCTGAGGTCAAATCCTGTCTACAGTGACCGTTTTAGCCGATTTCCGGCTAGCTTTGACAGATTTTATGTTCATGCATAGTCAGGGACGTATTATTGATGAAAACATATCATAATATGGGAAAGCCCTATCTTCTGTTGCAAACAGACATAGATGTCTACTTATATGTCTATATCTCGTACAAACAGACCTGTTCCCAAAGATATATTTTCAATTTTATGTTTTCAGAACCCAACCAGCTTCTCTTCGGAAAATGTGTCCCGAACAAGACCATCACCGATTCATATTATAATTTCAATTTAATAGTAAAATTTGTTTAGAACAAATCATTGAATCATTTTGTACTCTGCAATAGACAATCAAAAACATGTTGGGAACAGCTCTGTGGTTGTTCACTCACAACCACATAGTTCTAGTTTCTTTTTTTTTTTTTTTCTTTTTCAGTCAATTCGCCCATAGGGTTTGTACACATTTTCCTTCTACCATGCCACTTTGGCACTTTTGTAAATCTGATCGACTTCAGACTTGGTACATTCTTAGACAATCATCCAGAGAGGGTCCTAGAAGAAAATTGTCATCATGACGTCATCAGGTGTCAAGTTACGTAACATTAAAGGGGATTTTTTTGTCCATAGGGTTTGTACACGTTCTTTTCTCCATAAGGTTTGTACACGTTCTTTTCTCCATAGGGTTTGTACACGTTCTTTTCTCCATAGGGTTTGTAAACGTTCTTTTCTCCATAGGGTTTGTTCACGTTCTTTTCTCCATAGGGTTTGTACACGTTCTTTTCTCCATAGGGTTTGTATACGTTCTTTTCTTCTATGAGGCGCCATGTGTAAATAAATTATTCAACAAAATTATTTATATATAATTCATTATTTATTATATAATTCAGTTTTCCCGGACAATTATATGTAAATAATTGTTTGGCAGTTTGCATTATATGTAAATAAATTTATTTGCCACTGCATTATTTATATATAATTTTTTTTGCAACCTAATTATTTACATATAATTTTGGGCAAACTAGAATTATTTATATATAATTTATTTGCAACCTTTATTATATATATATAAGTTTTGCACACTTTTTTTATTTATATATAATTTATTTGCAAACTTATTATTTATATATAATTTTTGCACACTTTTTTTAATTTATATATAATTTATTTGCAAACTTATTATTTATATATAATTTTTGCACACTTTTTTTATTTATATATAATTTATTTGCAAACTTATTATTTATATATAATTTTTTCACACTTTTTTTATTTATATATAATTTATTTGCAAACTTATTATTTATATATAATTTTTGCATACTTTTTTTATTTATATATAATTTATTTGTAACCTTTTTATTTATATATATTTTTTGCCCACTTCATTTATTTATATATAATTTATTTGGTACCTCATTATTTATATATAATTTTTTGCCCACTATATTTATTTATATATAATTTATTTGGTACCTCATTATTTATATATAATTTTTGGCACGCTTTAATTATTTATTATATAATTTATTTGGTAACTTATTATTTATATATAATTTTTGCACACTTTAATTATTTATTATATAATGCATTATTTATTATATAATGCATTATTTATTATATAATGCATTATTTATTATATTATGCATTATTTATTATATAATGCATTATTTATTATATAATGCATTATTTATTATATAATGCATTATTTATTATATAATGCATTATTTATTATATAATGCATTATTAATTATATAATGCTTTATTTATTATATAATTCATTATTTATTAAATAATTCATTATTTATTATAAAATTCATTATTTATTATATAATTCATTATTTATTATATAATTCATTATTTATTATATAATTCATTATTTATTATATAATTCATTATTTATTATATAATTCATTATTTATTATATAATTCATTATTTATTATATAATTCATTATAAATCATAGCCTCGTTCGCTTCGGGCGCAAAATTATATAATAAATAATGAATTATATAATAAATAATGAATTATATAATAAATAATGAATTATATAATAAATAATGAATTATATAATAAATAATGAATTATATAATAAATAATGAATTATATAATAATCGATTTGAGGCAAATGGAATTGAAGCTTCAAATAATTTATCACCGCTGGACCGTTGACAGGGCTGGTTGGAAGGTTAGCCATTCCAGGTCACTCCCCTTGTGGCCACAATGATTTAGGTGCATGAACTAGTTCACTGTAATTGGACTGTTACTGAAAGTTCGAGCACACGGTCACTTTTGCTTGAGCAGCCACGCAGTTAGGTCCGGCAAGAAAGTTTTGTCTTGCTGAAAAAATTTCCAGTTGATATTTTTGTTGGGCAAGCTGCCTCTTGGCCGGTCACGATAGGGTGAAGTACAGGCGGCGACAGCCTCGATCGTCCGCACGGCAGATTCCAGTCCCAGCCACCGGTTGACGTGGGAGTTCATCAGGTGGGACACGGGAAACGACGCGTAGTCGACGGACGTTGCAAGTTCCGCGGTCCCTTTGTATACCGTGGGACTGGGGAGCGGCAGCCTTATTGACCGTCTGCTAGCTGCGCCTTCACCCGCCATGCTTCGGTCGGCCTGGAGGGAACTCGTCTATGTGACGACTTTGGTGTTGCGGTAAGTCCATTCATGTCGAACTTACTCCTGAATTAGTGGGTTACAAGTTCCCATTGCTCGTAACTTCGGCCCCTACATAGCTGATTCAACTGCTTCTTTCCTCTTTTGCCATTGATGCCACTTAAACTAGTGTATGTGATGATTTGCGGTGTGGAGTCTTCCTTAATTTGCAGGAAATAATTTGGCAAAGGGAGTGTGTAGGGTTCGGCACACTTTTGCAGTCACTTCATTTTCATGCTTCGAGTTTACTGATGATTCTTTGAGTTTTACTGTTTTACTTTGAGTCGCCGGCTTGGCTGATTTGTCCTCATTATAAGCAAACTCCCCGTTTAACATCAATCGAGTAGTTGACATCTGCCTTTCTAGTTTTTTTTGCTTCGGTTTATTTGTGGCAACACCCTTTTCGCATGCTTGTCATTTGCTGTTATAGGCAAAAACCTTCCGCTCTGCCGCATTCTGACGTGTTGGCTATGCCTGGCGAGATTATGATTTTCAGTTGCGCCTGCAGCAGGCGCGTTTGCCGTCCCGCTCTGGGGCAAACATCGATGCCGAAACTTGGTTAACACTGTACGGGGCACCCGTCTTACAACAGCCTAATTTTCGTCCCAGTAGAGCGCGATCGTACTAATTCGAATGCTCCAATTTTCTGCGTGTTTTTCTTTACCATAGTTACAATGTACACACGGTTTGAAGGAAGGTTTCTATATGATTTTCAACTAGATTTTTCCGGACCAAGGGTTAGTTCTTCTGCGCGTAATTCTCAGTCTGCTCGTGAACATCCAGCCATTTTACATTGCAACATCAATTGTGAGATTGACTTGGGTCGTGTGGCCGGTCCGTTTTTGTCTGAGCCCTTCCCAATTTCACGTTGTTCACCGGTGGGTCTGGTACAGGTACCTACGCAACTGATTTCGGTTGATTCTTAATTTGTCCCCATTACCACTATAGTTCAGTGAACGGCTTCGTTGACCCATCTATCACTGCCGTCATTTACACGAGTTTGATGATGTATAACTCGGATTTCTAGTTTCGATAAGCTAAGATGCACTTTAATACGATCGGATTTGACATTAGCTTTTCGCCTTTTACCTGTTCATCCGGATGATTTTGATTTGCTGGGGTTTTTATGGCCATTTTTATTACGATAAATGTATGCCCATGGTATGCGCTATGTCATGTGTCATGTTTGAACGGTTTAGTACTTTCCTTGAGTACTCTTGTACTCGCAAGGTTGCTTCTCTCAAAAACATTTTGGAGTTTTTCTGTAATTTCTCTTGCATGGGTGCTAGTCGCTCTAATGAGTGCGCCCGTTCCCTTCAATCTTTCAAGTGGTTTGGGAGCGCATTTAAGTTTGCCCCCACGTTTCGGAGACAAAATCGAGTCAACGAACCTTACTTTTTTGGGTTTAGCATTTTCCATGGTTTCGCAGCAGTTACTATTTGCAAAACAGTCAACAATAGCACCAGTACAGCTACAAAGAACCACGTGTCTTTCGAAATTTCTCACGAAAACACCAAATGGTCAGCACATGTTAAGGTGAAGTTCCTTTCTATCGCTTGTATGGAGTTGTTTCCATTTGTGCTTGCATGGCAACATTGACCAGGGATTTTTTGACCAAGGTGTTGAAGCTCCATGGTTTGATCAACAATAGACTTTCGTCCAAGCGTCATTAGTTTCCAAAACGCCATTGCTCTGGCCCCTCGCACTAGCCTTTTATATTGGAGGGCTTGACATCTTTTCAGTTCCGTGCACGCCAGGAATTTGATGCCGAGCGTTGTCCCTCCATGCTGCAGCTTGTTAAGTTCATTTTATTGTCGGTATCTAGTTATGCCCCTGCTTCGATTAATTCATACCTATCTGATTTTTCTTCAAATGTATAGTAGCTGAGTTTTCCTCATAAAAGTAACAAAGCAGTTTGTAGTAAAACGATGATAGACGACGCTCCATCACTTTGGTATCTTATGCCGCATTGTGTCGGTATATAGAGGCCGTTTGCATGCACGAATCACTTTGATGCTCGCCTTTATATCGAGTTGCCTTTTTTATTACATTTTACGGGTTTATTTGCATTTTACTGCCCTGGTCCTGCAGTTCGCCTTCCCCGCTATGTCACTCCGTTGTCACTGTTGTGATTGTTAGGCCATTTAGGTTTGAACTGGAGCTGTGTTTTTCAAAAACTGACCAGTTTATGGTTACGTTATTTCCTTCCCAGCCTTGCAAACTCGTCATGCCATGCCATGCTTTGCCATGCAGTACAGGTGGCTATAACATTGCTGGTTCCACATTACCACTTGCTTCACATATTTTTCGTCTCATTTCGATGGGAGCGCGGTCACACACGTCTTCAGTTTGCAGTCCTTCGTCGTGCCCTTGAGTTTGCCGGCCGGGCCTCACAATGACAGGTTTATCACATTTAGGCTATTTCGTATTTATTTACCGTCGTTACACTCGTATTTCGCCCAGTATTTTCAAACAAGAGCTATATCCCCAGTATTAATGGAGTTTTCAACTTTTCCTTTTCTGTTTTCATGAGATTCGCCACCTGACAGGCCGATTGAAGAAGTTGGCGCATGGAGCTATGAAAAGGAGCATGTAGCTGTAAAAAGGATCTCCATGGTTGGAGCATGGAAACGCTTTCTTGAACTGGTTTTGCGCGGGTGGCGGGGTCATCGCCCTTGGGAGAGAGCCTCCATTGCAACAGCTGGCACACAATGCGGCTGACCGAGTACATTGCATTTTTATGGATGCACTAGGCATGGTCTGCGGCTTCGTCATTGCCTGCCTTCATGGTGCAGTGTTACAGGTCGGCTCCATTGACTTCGGCTTCGTAAACACAAGCAACTCTGGAAACTCACGGCGGGCTAGAGTATCTATGACAACAGGCAAGACGCACGGTGACACTTTCCTATTTCATTATTTTCTTTTCCGAAATTCTGCAAAGCATCACCTACATAACAGTGTACCGAAATACGCTTGTAGGCAATCCGCCGTTAGACTTTCGCTCATTACGCATATATTTCCCTGTTCTGGAATGCATATAGGGAGTCATTAATTTTTGGCTGCCTCCATTTCGTCGTTGGATGATCAGACAGATTTTAATATTAACAATGTTAATACCGGAGTCTTATATAGCCAGGTATCTACCTACATTAAGGTATACTCAAGGCGCTGGACATTATGTCAGTTACTACAGGAAGGTAATTAAAGTTTTTGAGAAATATAAGACCCATTGTGTAGCACCTTTCAGGGTTTACAAGGTGATGCAGCGCATATTGCAGCCACTGACAGAAACACCGGGAAAAACCCCTTCTCTTAGTAACCGAGTCTTAGCGATAGGTGTTACTGGTTTCTTTAATGTGCGTTGCAAAACACACGGAACCTACGGCTTACGTCCCTTCCGAAAGGCGTAACGGTAACGTGCCTTGCTTAAGAGCACAAGCACCGTGTTCCCACGGTCAGGATTCGAACCCATGTTCCACGGCACACGAGTCGAACACCGTAATATTTGGACCACTCCACAGCACCCCACAGATGAGGTTCACCTGGCCGATGAAGGTTGCTCGTTTATTTTGGGTTACCGATGCTGAACACTTTTTGCGTATTGCTTTACATGATTATGTCTATTTATCCTCGGTTGCATACGACCTGAGCCTATTTGGCGGCGGTCATGTTGCGAAACTCCGTCCCGCAGCATGTCCGTTTGGCGGGAATTGCATTCCAAGACCGCAAATAGGCCTCAGATATTGGCCACTTTATTCATTATTTATGATGCTTCTGGGATTTGGGGGGCAAAGCCCTTGACCCCTGCCTTTGTCGGTAATTCAGGCACAGGATGTTTAAGGGATTAATCGCAAAAGGCATGCAGTCTGTATTCTCTTACCTATTTTGCTGATTGATATATTCATAAGTTACACTTGAAGTTTATCTGTCATTATTATGTTGCTCATGGCTAATTGCAGAGTTCCGCGTCACCAGCTTTGGACCGGAACTAACAGTGTCAGTACTGTTTTGCTTATAATTGCGGCTTTGCTATCAAGCTTTGGAGGGGAGCAGACTTTGACAAGATTGTTTTAACTATACTTGCTAAGTATAATTGCAGTTCTGCGCTATCAGCTTCGGGCGGGAACAAACTGTGAGAATAATGCTAAACAATCTGTGGTATTGTTGCTATGTATACATGTATTTGCTGTTCTGCGCTATCAGCTTCGGGCGGGAACAAACTGTGAGAATAATGCTAAACAATCTGTGGTATTGTTGCTATGTATACATGTATTTGCTGTTCTGCGCTATCAGCTTCGGGCGGGAACAATCTGTGAGAATAATGCTAAACAATCTGTGGTATTGTTGCTATGTATACATGTATTTGCTGTTCTGCGCTATCAGCTTCGGGCGGGAACAATCTGTGAGAATAATGCTAAACAATCTGTGGTATTGTTGCTATGTATACATGTATTTGCTGTTCTGCGCTATCAGCTTCGGGCGGGAACAATCTGTGAGAATAATGCTAAACAATATGTGGTATTGTTGCTATGTATACATGTATTTGCTGTTCTGCGCTATCAGCTTCGGGCGGGAACAATCTGTGAGAATAATGCTGAACAATCTGTGGTATTGTTGCTATGTATACATGTAATTGCTGTTCTGCGCTATCAGCTTCGGGCGGGAACAATCTGTGAGAATAATGCTGAACAATCTGTGGTATTGTTGCTATGTATACATGTAATTGCAGTTCTGCGCTATCAGCTTCGGGCGGGAACAACCTTTTACGTTATTGCCAAATATATTTGCAGTTCTGCGCTATCAGCTTCGGGCGGGAACATGATGTTTGGCATATTGAATAAACGGCTGCTCAGGCCACAGGTAACAAAGAATGCTGAGTGTGCAGCCTCTGATTCCGGTCTCTTGTGTCTTTGGTAGCATGCGGGGATAATCGATTTGAGGCAAATGGAATTGAAGCTTCAAATAATTTATCACCGCTGGACCGTTGACAGGGCTGGTTGGAAGGTTAGCCATTCCAGGTCACTCCCCTTGTGGCCACAATGATTTAGGTGCATGAACTAGTTCACTGTAATTGGACTGTTACTGAAAGTTCGAGCACACGGTCACTTTTGCTTGAGCAGCCACGCAGTTAGGTCCGGCAAGAAAGTTTTGTCTTGCTGAAAAAATTCCCTCCTCCTCCCCGTTCGTAGCCACCTAATTGCACATATTCCGCATAAACATTGCCATGGTAAAACTTGATGTTTTCTATGGCACGATATGTTTGAGTGATAATTTGCCGATTCTAGAGTGTTTGACGCAGTGATCATGAACTTGCAGTACTCGGTTGCCATTTATTAGCGGAGCCAGAAAGGAATTTCCCCCCTTTTTTCCCTCTGTGGTTTTTGAGGGGGTTTTCGCCTTTCTTAGAATCGGCAATATCACCGACGGAGTAAAGTTTGGCGGGAATTGCATTCCAAGACCGCAAATAGGCCTCAGATATTGGCCACTTTATTCATTATTTATGATGCTTCTGGGATTTGGGGGCAAAGCCCTTGACCCCTGCCTTTGTCGGTAATTCAGGCACAAGATGTTTAAGGGATTAATCGCAAAAGGCATGCAGTCTGTATTCTCTTACCTATTTTGCTGATTGATATATTCATAAGTTACACTTGAAGTTTATCTGTCATTATTATGTTGCTCATGGCTAATTGCAGAGTTCCGCGTCACCAGCTTTGGACCGGAACTAACAGTGTCAGTACTGTTTTGCTTATAATTGCGGCTTTGCTATCAAGCTTTGGAGGGGAGCAGACTTTGACAAGATTGTTTTAACTATACTTGCTAAGTATAATTGCAGTTCTGCGCTATCAGCTTCGGGCGGGAACAAACTGTGAGAATAATGCTAAACAATCTGTGGTATTGTTGCTATGTATACATGTATTTGCTGTTCTGCGCTATCAGCTTCGGGCGGGAACAAACTGTGAGAATAATGCTAAACAATCTGTGGTATTGTTGCTATGTATACATGTATTTGCTGTTCTGCGCTATCAGCTTCGGGCGGGAACAATCTGTGAGAATAATGCTAAACAATCTGTGGTATTGTTGCTATGTATACATGTATTTGCTGTTCTGCGCTATCAGCTTCGGGCGGGAACAATCTGTGAGAATAATGCTAAACAATCTGTGGTATTGTTGCTATGTATACATGTATTTGCTGTTCTGCGCTATCAGCTTCGGGCGGGAACAATCTGTGAGAATAATGCTAAACAATCTGTGGTATTGTTGCTATGTATACATGTATTTGCTGTTCTGCGCTATCAGCTTCGGGCGGGAACAATCTGTTAGAATAATGCTGAACAATCTGTGGTATTGTTGCTATGTATACATGTAATTGCTGTTCTGCGCTATCAGCTTCGGGCGGGAACAATCTGTGAGAATAATGCTGAACAATCTGTGGTATTGTTGCTATGTATACATGTAATTGCAGTTCTGCGCTATCAGCTTCGGGCGGGAACAACCTTTTACGTTATTGCCAAATATATTTGCAGTTCTGCGCTATCAGCTTCGGGCGGGAACATGATGTTTGGCATATTGAATAAACGGCTGCTCAGGCCACAGGTAACAAAGAATGCTGAGTGTGCAGCCTCTGATTCCGGTCTCTTGTGTCTTTGGTAGCATGCGGGGATAAATGATGAATTATATAATAAATAATGAATTATTTAATAAATAATGAATTATATAATAAATAAAGCATTATATAATTAATAATGCATTATATAATAAATAATGCATTATATAATAAATAATGCATTATATAATAAAAAATGCATTATATAATAAATAATGCATTATATAATAAATAATTAAAGTGTGCAAAAATTATATATAAATAATAAGTTACCAAATAAATTATATAATAAATAATTAAAGCGTGCCAAAAATTATATATAAATAATGAGGTACCAAATAAATTATATATAAATAAATAAAGTGGGCAAAAAATTATATATAAATAATGAGGTACCAAATAAATTATATATAAATAAAGTGGGCAAAAATTATATATAAATAAAAAGGTTACAAATAAATTATATATAAATAAAAAAAGTATGCAAAAATTATATATAAATAATACGTTTGCAAATAAATTATATATAAATAAAAAAAGTATGCAAAAATTATATATAAATAATAAGTTTGCAAATAAATTATATATAAATAAAAAAAGTATGCAAAAATTATATATAAATAATAAGTTTGCAAATAAATTATATATAAATAAAAAAAGTGTGCAAAAATTATATATAAATAATAAGTTTGCAAATAAATTATATATAAATTAAAAAAGTGTGCAAAAATTATATATATAATAAAGGTTGCAAATAAATTATATATAAATAATTCTAGTTTGCCCAAAATTATATGTAAATAATTAGGTTGCAAAAAAAATTATATATAAATAATGCAGTGGCAAATAAATTTATTTACATATAATTGTCCGGGAAACTGAATTATATAATAAATAATGAATTATATATAAATAATTTTGTTAAATAATTTATTTACACATGGCGCCTCATATTCTTCATAGGGTTGATATTGGGATCTGTTATATTTGATAATATAGGTGAAATCATAGTGACTTTATTTGCTGTCATGTGAGGGCACCCTGACTTTGCATCATTTCCATCCCCATGGCTCCAGATTTATGCTTACGATTTGGTTGAAACTTTGTATTCACACAAACTTGGATTAGTTATACTGTACACTGTACACCAGAATATAGGTCAAGATGACGTCATGACATCGTTACATATCATCTGAGGTCACATTAAAGGGGGTACATGTATGTCTGAGACGTATGGCTATAGAACAATAGGTCCAATTTTGGTGGTGCCTTTTTTCTGCGATATCTCCATGATTTGATTAGGCCTACATGTCGCGTGATGTGTCGTAAAAATGGTGGATTTCCATCTGATTTGGTTGTTACTTGATATGTACCGAAATTGGGGTGTGGTATAGATTAAAATTCAACTGACATCATAATGTCAACTCGTTGGAAGTGATGTCACATTAAAGGGACATTTTTTTTTCTGAGGCCAATAATGTCTGAACTATACGTCGGATTGGGTTTTGACCTGCGATAAACATGTAAGTAAGGCCTACATTGTATACCAGGATGTAAGATGTACAAAAAAATTAAGAAATTTGATAATGATGTCGTGAAATGTTAAGATTTGAAAATCTTCTTTTCGCTTTTTTCGCTTTGATTTTGGTTGTATTCTTGTCAGACCTCGCACACAACTGTGGCACTGTTAAAGTTGTTTGCTGCCCTAGTGTTTTAAATGATCTACCTATAATGAAACGTTCGAGATTGTCAGGATTATATTTCGAGGGGCAAAATTACATACAATCTGAGGAATCAATGTGTGCAGTTAAAAGGAGACAGTCATGTGACGAATGCAGGGGGCGGGGATAAAAGGATATTATCAGAGAAGGGCAAAACTGGATACCAAGTGATGATTTGGGCAGTCATATACATGTAGGCTGATAACGTTTAAAAAAAATCAGAGATGCTTAGTAAACTACATGTAAAGAATACAATATTCACATAGAAGCAACCCCCCCCCAATCGCACAACCATGCCCATTGCCTACCATGTGGGAAAAAAAAATCATCCTTGTTTGCCATTCAAGTGTCAATAAAAATGACTTCACACTATTTTTCATTTGTTTACCAGGTAGTTTGCTTTACATAATCACTCTTAGAATCAGAGACATGTGTCCTGAATTACACAATCTTACACAAGTCAGATGTAACTTGGACACCAAAATTGGACCCTAAATTTATGGAATCACCCACCTACGCTTTGCACGCGCACCCGTTCCCAAACGCAAAGAAAAGAGGACTGCGCACCCATTGAACCACGTGGATTTAGGACGTCTGACATAAATCGACTTCTCACACTTGGCACGCACGGCAAAAACTTGGAATCCCCACACAAAGGTTCTGGGTTCGATAGCCGCCGATGGCCACGTCAATCTTTTTCATTCAAAGACAGAAACAAATACCGAAACAGCTCGGTGTTTGTTTACCTACAAACACAACGTCCGTCTAGTTTCTTTCTTTTTTTTTTCTTTTTCAGTCAATTCGCCCATAGGGTTTGTACACATTTTCCTTCTACCATGCCACTTTGGCACTTTTGTAAATCTGATCGACTTCAGACTTGGTACATACTTAGACAATCATCCAGAGAGGGTCCTAGAAGAAAATTGTCATCATGACGTCATCAGGTGTCAAGTAACGTAACATTAAAGGGGCATTTTTTTGTCCATAGGGTTTGTACACGTTCTTTTCTCCATAGGGTTTGTACACGTTCTTTTCTCCATAAGGTTTGTACACGTTCTTTTCTCCATAGGGTTTGTACACGTTCTTTTCCCCATAGGGTTTGTACACGTTCTTTTCTCTATAGGGTTTGTACACGTTCTTTTCTCCATAGGGTTTGTACACGTTCTTTTCTCCATAGGGTTTGTACACGTTCTTTTCTCCATAGGGTTTGTACACGTTCTTTTCTTCATAGGGCCACGGTTGATATTGGGATCTGTTATACATGTATTTGATAATATAGGTGAAATCATAGTGACTTTATTTGCTGTCATGTGAGGGCACCCTGACTTTGCATCATTTCCATCCCCATGGCTCAAGCTAGATGTATGCTTACGTTTTGGTTGAAACTTTGTATTCACACAAACTTGGATTAGTTATACTGTACACTGTATACCAGAATATAGGTCAAGATGACGTCATGACATCGTTACATATCATCTGAGGTCACATTGAAGGGGGTATGTCTGAGACGTATAGCTATAGAACAATACACATGTAGGTCCAATTTTGGTGGTGCCTTTTTTTTCTGCGATATCTCCATGATTTGATTACATGTCGCGTGATGTGTCGTTAAAATGGTGGATTTCCATCTGATTTGGTTGTTACTTGATATGTACCAAAATCGGGGTGTGGTATAGATTAAAATTCAACTGACATCATAATGTCAACTCGTTGGAAGTGATGTCACATTAAAGGGACATATTTTTTTTCTGAGGCCAATAGTGTCTGAACTATACGTCGGATTGGGTTTTGACCTGCAATAAACATGTAAGTAGGCCTACATTGTATACCAGGATGTAAGATGTCCAAAAAATTAAGAAATTTGATAGTGATGTCGTGAAATGTTCAGATTTGAAAATCTTCTTTTCGCTTTTTTCGCTTTGATTTTGGTTGTATTCTTGTCAGACCTCGCACACAACTGTGGCACTGTTAAAGTTGTTTGCTGCCCTAGTGTTTTAAATGATTTACTTATAATGAAACGTTCGAGATTGTCAGGATTATATTTCGAGGGGCAAAATTACATACAATCTGAGGAATCAATGTGTGCAGTTAAAAAGAGACAGTCATGTGACGAATGCAGGGGGCGGGGATAAAAGGATATCATCAGAGAAGGGCAAAACTGGATACCAAGTGATGATTTGGGCAGTCATATACATGTAGGCTGATAACGTTTTAAAAAAAATCAGAGGTGCTTAGTAAACTACATGTAAAGAATACAATATTCACATAGAAGCACCCCCCCCCCCCCATTGCACAACCATGCCCATTGCCTACCATATGGAAAAAAATCATCCTTGTTTGCCATTCAAGTGTCAATAAAAATGACTTCACACTACTTTTTTCATTTGTTTACCAGGTAGTTTGCTTTACATAATCACTCTTAGAATCAGAGACATGTGTCCTGAATTACAAAATCTTACACAAGTCAGATGTAACTCGGACACCAAAATTGGACCCTAAATTTATGGAATCACCCACCTACGCTTTGCACGCGCACCCGTTCCCAAACGCAAAGAAAAGAGGACTGCGTACACATTGAACCACGTGGATTTAGGACGTCTGACATAAATCGACTTCACACACTTGGCACACACGGCAAAAACTTGGAATCCCCACACAAAGGTTCTGGGTTCGATAGCCGCGGATGGCCACGTCAATCTTTTTCATTCAAAGACAGAAAAAACACCGAAACAGCTCGGTGTTTGTTTACCTACAAACACAACGCCCGTCTAGTTTTTCTTTCTTATTTTTTTCACTTTGCTCCATAGGTTTTGTACACGTTTTTCTTCTACCAGTCCACTTTGGCACTTTCGTAAACCCGATCGACTTGAGACTTGGTACATTCTTAGACCACCACCCACAAATTGTCCTAGACGAAATTTGTGATCGTGACGGTGATCAGGTGTCGCGTTACGTCACATTTAAATGTGCATTTTCCCCCATATGTTTTGTACATGTTTTAAAACACTCCACTTTGGCACCTTCGTAAATCTGATTGACTTTAGACTTGATATAAACTTAGACCAACACCCACCACAGATGGTCCTACAAGAAATTCGTGATCTGACGTCATCAGGTGTCACGTGACGTCACATTAAAGATGTATTTTTCTCCGTAGGTTTTGTACATCACGTTTAAAAACACTCCACTTTGGCTCTTTCGTAAATCTGATCAATATCGGTACATACATGTACATCACCACCAACAGATGGTCCTAGAAGAAATTCGTGATCGTGACATCATCAGGTGCCAGGTTACGTTACATTAAAGATGCGTTTTTCTCCCATAGGTTTTGAAAACGTTTTTCTTCAAACGTTACACTTTGGCACTTCCATATATCTGATACACTTGGTAGACACTTACACCAGCAGCCGAAGATAGTTTCTATGATTTTCGTCATGATGATGTCATCCCCCCCCCATCCCCCATGCACGGCTGTTGCCTACATTGTAAGAAACAGGCTCATCGGATTTGATAAATATATATAACATGCATGGTATTTTCTGCTAATTTTGAGAGGACTTCATTTCACAGGTGCACACATGTATATTTAAAACGTGCTTTAGAGGTTATGTGTCCATTCCTTTAGAGAAAGTCCGTGGCAGTGAAAATCAATTTAAATTTGGCAGGCAAGAGCTGAATGAAGCTTTTTGTGCTGTGAATGATACAGAGTGATAAAACACAAGAAGTATAATTCATTGCAATTCAATATTATTTATTTGCATTTCACTAATCACGAACAAATAACGCAAGGTTGGATGTACACGTACACAGCTATGGTTGAACAAAATGTCTGACTGTTTTCGTTGGTTGAAGGAAGCAAAATGAATTGTAATGTGCGACAATTATGTACATACTTGAGAGTACACAACACGAGTCAGCAAGTAAATAACACTCCAACATTTTCTATGAAAACTTCAGATTATAATTATTTCTAATTACAAATTTTATGAACATAAAGCACTTCTTTCACTGCATTTTTCCTGTTTTGGGCAATTGCATAAAATCCAACATACACCTGTCCACATTAAGGTGGTGGTATGTTTGTCTAGTCAGAAATTGTTTTCTGCCCATTAAAAGTGATGTATCACATAACACTTTTCCAACAGCAGGTCATAAAAGTGTCTGACATGTCCAAATTTACGAAATTGCCCTCAAAGGAAAATTACATTTAAACCTTTACAACTGAACATCCTCATTCAAACTAACTTTCTATTTAGTGTGACTGCAGATTTCAAAGATAATATGCACATAACCATAATAGTCTTGAAAAAAAATCATCAAGTGTGAAACTCCCAGAGGGAAAGAAAGGCTTAATATTCTCTCCACTGAACGTTGTGACTGCTGTTTGTAGGTTTGCCAGTTGTAGCTTTTTGGCTTGGTTTCTCCCCTAGGAAAAAAATCCGAGCAAAAGTGATGATGAAGTGTGTCAGGTGATGCGTCACGAGGGAGGTCCAACTTCTTGATCCCACCACCCCGGCTGGCAATAACTTGTCTAGCTGTGCTGCCATTCTTGTCACGATGTTTCCATCCCACGTAAACACGTAGGGTTTCACTCTCTTTCTTACTGGGACGAGCCTTAGCTTTTGCCTTGCCATTGTTGATAATTTCCTTTAATCTTTGCACTGCTGGAAGTGATCTGGTATTTTCTGTTGAATATAGGACACATTTTCACTTAATCAAACACACCATGAAGAATGAAATAGGTGCAAAATTCCATTTCTAAACCACAATTTTGAAACACCAAACAAACAAGAACGTGCCCAACAGTTGCCCTATGTCTAATACATTGTTGAAATGCAAGATGCATCATGAGATTTGTCAACTAAGTAAGACATCAACCCGCTTTCACATAATCATGTGTTGATCTTAATCCATTTCTGAACGAGTGGGTGCATGATGGAAAAAACAAAATGCAATTTTTTTCTCTGGCTACTTTACTTATTTACACCACTACATCCAAGTACACCCACCAAGAAAAAAATGGATCTGAGATTGATAGAAAACAAGCCCAAATTTATCAGCATCACAATGGAAAGACAACTTTGCAACTCTATCTCAATTTTTCTGTCTCAAAATTGCGTGTTAACATTTCCCCCTGCTCAGGAATAAAGCTAAGGACAACAAATGACACTTTTCTTCTGAAACAACTTCAGGTCATACTCTTTAGACATATATTTCAATCCACCAATGTCCATCTTCAAATGTCATGAAATATAGTGCACCTTTTTTCCTTTACTCAGTCAAGAGTGCGAAATTATGCTAGCTATGAGAAGGCCTGCATGTGATTATTAAGTTGCACTAGGATGAAGACCTGTCTCATTCTATTCCACCATTCCAATTACCTGTAAACACAACCCTTGTATTCTCAGGTAATACCTACCACTTATCACCTCCTTGCATTTCTGGCGAATCCTTGCCCTGTCGCCAATTTTCTCTACTCCTAACATGAGAAACTCTGAATCCGTCAAAGAGATTGCTTCATTACAGCCAACCTGAAGGGTAGAATGTAGCAAGCATACATTATGGCCATCAATTTAAAACATTTCATTTATATTTAGTCACATTTTACAAACTTAAACTAATTGACACCTGTAAAGAGCAGATAATGATAATGACACCTTTCCTAAGTGTCTAGACTATAGAGGGTGCTAGTCACACTTGCATGTATCTTCTTGTTGATGTCGAGGCCCAAGGGGTGTTGGTAAAGTCGGAGGTAGTCGGAGCTTGCCAGAGGTAGCATTTAACATTTAATGCCGCACATCTGAAATTTTTGAATATTTGTTCAAGTAAGTCTTAACTAAATCCGATGGGCCTCCAGGTGGCAATACACGGACAGAAAAATAATCGTGAGGGGATGTGGGGTTGAGGACAAAATAAACAAACGAATAAATAGCGTTTTTTGGTTTGGGCACTCATCACAGGCATTTTTTTCTTTTTAAAATCGTTGCCAGGTGTCCTTTGGTGCAAGTTTATGCGCTGCATTTAATGCTACCTCTGCCTACCTCCGGCAAGCTCCGCCTACCTCCGACATTTTGCTTTTACCAACAGTCATGACAGTAACCATGGTCACACCCAGGCCCAACAGGCCCAAGTAGGTATAGAAATAACATGCCTCGAACAGTCAAAGTAATGATGTCTGGTCACCCTGGCTCCTTGTCAACCACTAACCATGATACTAAGTAGAATCAGGATTAAGCTTGCTAGGCCTAAACCTAACGAAGGAATGATTCAATATTCCTATTATCTCTTTCAGTGTCCGCAACATTTCAAAAGTTTAACCCTAAAGTGCCCAACTTCGAGCTTTTTTCTTAATTATTCAAAATTCTATTAAAAAAAGGAAATAAGTTGTAATCACCAAACTTCTTGTATCTTGCTCTCTGGTATATTCTCGTTACCTTCAAAAGTCAATATTAGTCATGCACCTAGTAATAAACCCTGAAACACTCTCCTGAACACAGGGGAATTCCGAACTTTGGCAGAATAACATCCTCATTCATACTAGTCATACAAACTCTGTTCATCATGTTCATTAGTTTTACTTTTACTTTAGTAGCACCATCATTATTATTTGTATCAGTACCCCAATGTTCGTCTTCTGACTCACCATCCAGTTCTGAAATATCCATAGATTATTCTGAATCAGAAAGGTAATCCCTTACCATGTCTAAATCGGCGAAAAAATACACTGATTTTCTCTAGAGATAACACGCGAGCTCTGTTTATGGGCGCCGCCATTTTGTCAACAAATCGAAACTCAGCAGTGTGACGCCCCCTTACAAGAACTCGAATATAAAAATAAATACAGGTCGTACATGCATGAAAATGGTACCATTAGAAAGGGCGAGAGCGCCCCCTTTTGATAAAATGTTTACTCTACCTCGTACATGTACGAGGTTTGGCGATTTAAAGCACGAACATTACCTCGTACATGTACGAGGTTGGCGCTTTTGGACTAACAAAAATACCTCGTACATGTACGAATTTGGCACTGATAGAGTTAACATAACAGAAAATAAATGCATGGCGATACCGGCGAGTCAGGATCACCGTCCCTAGCCCATACATGCCATACACACATGTAAGTTTCCCACGTGATCAAGGGTAGGCCTATCAAAGTAAGCGTAAGTTTTCTTAGAAAAGTACAAGTTTAAAGACGTTAATATAACCCACTTTATTCAATACCTAGTGTGCACAAGAAACACTCTAAACTGCGGCAAACAAGGCTTAATACTTACATTGTTGTCTTCAAACGCTGCCAATAGATGGCCAAGGCCAACGGAGTTCAAGACGTTCTCCATCATTAACTACAATAAGACAATCAAAACAAAACAGCGCGCCACCTATTGTCAAGAAAGATAAAGTCATGCGACGGCACGACACGACGGGCGACGGTACGACGCGACGGTCGACGGTACGACGCGACGTACGACGGCACGACGCGACGTACAACGGCACGACGCGACGGTCGACGGTACGACGCGACGTACGACGGCACGACGCGACGTACAACGGCACGACGCGACGTGTGAAGGTGCGTCGCTTCCTCATGCGGTGTACGTGCTTTGAAACGGTAATTTAAGCGGCGACGGCACGACGCGACGGGCGGCGACGCCACGACGCGCCGGGCGACGGCACGACGCGACGGACGACGGCACGACGCGACGGTACGACGCGACGGCACGACGTGAAAGCACGACGCGACGCAGAATTGGCGTCTATAGAACACCATACTCCGGGCTAAGGCCGAGTCCGAGTCATGGGTCTTCGAGGCCGAGGCCAAGGCCGAGTAACAGCCTTCAAGGCCAAGGCCTCATTGTCTGAGGCCGAGGCCGGTTATACACACATCTTTACACGAAGGTGATCGTTAAAATGATTTTATTATACAAGAAAGCAAGAGTGAAATCTGGCTGTTTTGGCTTACTGGCTTATCATGATGAATCTTACAGTCCTCAAAGTACATATTCATTGCATTTTAGGATCATTAGGGTCTCCAGCATGTGTGGGGTTAGCCTTGCCCGATGGGGTCTCATTATTAGCCCCCCTCTGCTATTGGATACAAACCTCTCTGCCTCAGTTTTGACCATCTCTTTTATATAAGAAAAATACATCAATCAAGAAAAATATATTGTACAAGTTTATTGAAATGGCACATGAAATAAGATTTTAAAGACTTTAAACGACCCTGTAACTCAATCTAACAAAAAAATATCCTTTTCACTGCCTAATTTGGGGTGTTTTTAAACCTTTTCTGAGTGTGGCATATCTGTAATGTCATCCAAGGCAAAACTGCAATATCATGGCAGGTTTGTGAACAAAAACATTACAGATTTTTCTCGTTTTTTTTTCTGTAAATGATAACTCCAGTAATATTTTTGTGTCGTCTAATATTAATGAGTGTTTAGACTTGTCAGTACATATTTTAAGGGGATCACTTTTTTCATTAGCAAAATTGGTGTTTTTGACATTATACATTTTCAATACTGTCGTTATATTCTTTTCCCCACAACAGTGCCACAATGTGTTCAGTTTAAGATAAGTTATTTTTGAGAATTGAATTGGTACATTTTAATCTTGATATTTGAACAAAAAATCTTCTTCCATTACTTTTTTTAACCGTCCTTAAACATGGATATTTGAAATTAATTTTTTTCGCTCAAACTTTGCTCTTTTGCTCTTGATCACAAACTCATAACATATCTTTCAGAGTAACCTTCAGCTTGTTTTTGGCATTTTCTGGGCTTCCGGTGAACACCACATCCGCATCTACCCAGTGCAGCATGTACAGAGGATCCAAAACAGCACCTACAAGATAAATCTTATTCCAATGAATGGCTCTTGATGACTCCTACTGCCTGGTTCGGTGTCCATGCCACAGTTGATGAAGATCCCTCTAAATCGCTTCTTCAGCGATTTGTGAAGAGCTGTGACAAGTGTCTTACTAAGCAGTAGGGAAGGTAGGGTTACCGGATCAAAATAGAACAATCTGCGGCCAGCCTGGACACGCCGCTCTCGATTCTAAAAATAGTTGGGGAAAAATATAGGGGAATCCCCTGCGGCAAATTTTTAGAAATCTGACTTCAGGTTCGGGAGCAAAATGGAAAAATGTGTGCCAAGTCAGGGCCTGTCGCTCTGGTGTTAAAAATAAATCTGTCGTCACCTAAATGATGTGATGTCACCACCACGTGACCTTGAAACTTGACGTTAACAATGTAACCTTGAAACGTGTTGAGACACGATAGAAATTTGGCGTAAACAACGCGACCTTGAAACTCAGCGTAAACAATGTAACCTTGAAACTCAGGATAAAAAAGAGGGAATTTCCATTACAGTCAAGCTCTCATGGATTATGAAATAATTGATCGCCCTCCAAAAAAATGAGAAAAAAAATTATATTTCCTATAATAAAATGGAGAGTAATATGTTCAGACCGACCGTCAAAGGATATTCTAAATGGAACAAAGCCACGCTGCGTGATTATGTGCAGCGATATAATATACCGCACAATGAAAATGTTTCTCTTACTCGTTAAGTCTACATCGAGGGGATAAAAAAATATGAAAGTAAATTTAAAAACTTGAGGAAAAAGACACTACATGAGCTCAAACAGATTGTAGACGAACAAAATCTAAGATACGTACCGACGGGTTATAAAGGACGGTTTTTGAAAAACGATTTAGTCTCGGCGATTAAAACATACAGACAACCCGAAGCCTTACAGAGTCAGCTTTTAGAGAAACAAGAAGGTATAGAAATTACTACAGAAACTGGGAATTAAACCCCAGACTTTAAAACCATGATTTAATCAAGTTTTTTGATTCGCACAAGGAACAAATAGTCAATAAAATCCAGTCTGAATTGAAAGAGGTCAGAGGTTTAAAAGTAGAGCTTGTACTAAAAATAAGGTATCGAAAAATCAAACCGAACGATATCATCGAAACGATCAAAGTTATTCATTATAGCAAGCCGAAAGCCGTTTTAAATAAAAGTCAAATATAACAGGTTTTAAAAGAAGAGATCGAAGAGCTATTTAAAAAGGATGAAAGGTATACGAATCAAGGATCGGGTTGGGTAGTCGATACAATACTCGCGTTATACATCAACATCAACAGATATAATCCAGCGAGAGGTAGTTCCTACATAAACCCCTCCCGAACATCTTAAAATTGAGATGGTGTTTGAGATCTGCCTTGGGGTTATACACGGACAAAGTAAAAAATCAAATAAGAAAAAAATCCTAAATATAAAATCAACGAAAGCAGACCGTCGTTTTACATCAAAGACGACGGACTCAAATTTAAAGGCGTTGACTTTCCGACACCGGTCGATCAGATACCCAAGATAGAAAGACAAAATAATTTATCGATAAACGTATACGGTTATGAGGGTGAGATATGTCCGTCATACGTGTCTAAAAACTACGGGTCACGAGAGATTGATCTGCTTTTGATTTCTAAAGGTGACAAGCATCACTATTGTTGGATACAATATTTTACGAGGTTGCTGTACGACGTTACGAAACATAAATGTAAGAACTTTTTTTGTCGAAGATGTCTATGTCATTTTACCAATCAAAACAAATTAGACGGACATATTGCCGATTGTAAGGGTATAGATGCACATCCACCAAAGATTGTTTTTCCGACAGGTAAACCAAAATACATAGACGGGCAACCAGGTGAAAGAGACGTACCGATATTAGAATTTAATAACTATAAACACGAACAAAAAGCACCATTTGTCATTTATGCTGACTTTGAATCCATACTACTAACAACAACACCCACACAAGCACTAACATCTAAACCTACTCACTCAGACAAAGAGACAAACACAACAAAGATTAACGTTCACAAACGTAGCGGTTATTCGCTAGTTGTTGTCCAATGCGACGGTAAAAATGTGTATCAAGAGACTTATAGAGGCAAAGACGCTTCAACTGAATTTATAAAAACGTTGTTACAATTACAAAGCGATATTAATTGTCTATTTGAAAAACCCCAAACCAATTTATCCCAATTACTCGAGCAACTGTCAGTGCCAGAAACCCAGAGAACCCAAGACGATAAAACAAAAGAAAGAATATCAGTACAAAAATAGTAAGGAATTTATCGAGTCTAAATGTCTCGACTGCAAAAAGAGCATTAATACATTTAGAAAGGTGAAAGATCACTGCCACGTCACTGGTAAATATAGGGGTGCCGCACACGCTAATTGTAACCTAAAACTACAAATTAAACCCGGTTGTACACCGATACCGGTCTTTTTTCACAATTTACAAAAAAACGACGCGCATTTAATCATGCAGGGGATGACAGAATACGATAGCCAAACAGAAATACAAGTGATCGCTAAAAAGTCAGAAAAGTATATTTCGTTTTCGATAGGAAATCTACGATTTTTAGACTCTTTTAGTTTTATGGCATCATCGTTGGATAAATTAGTGAAAGCTTGTCCAAAAGAGTCGTTTCATCTACTTAA
Organism: Patiria miniata; assembly: GCF_015706575.1. Taxonomy (NCBI): domain Eukaryota; kingdom Metazoa; phylum Echinodermata; class Asteroidea; order Valvatida; family Asterinidae; genus Patiria; species Patiria miniata. The sequence continues at coordinate 624,065 of NW_024037065.1, read as the reverse complement.
AAAGCATTTTAAACATCCTGACTCGTTATTACAAAAAGGAATTTATCCCTACGAATACATGAACTCGTATGATAACTTTCAAGAGACCAGCCTACCACCCATCGACAAGTTTTACAGCAGACTAAAAGACGAACATATATCGCAACAAGACTACGACAGAGCTCAACGCGTGTGGAACGAGTTTAATATACACAATCTAGGAGAATATCACGACTTGTACGTGACTACCGATACGTTATTACTTGCAGGCGTATTTGAAAACTTTAGAAGAACGTGCATTACAAACTACGGGTTAGATCCAGCCAATTATTACACCGCACCCGGATTGTCCTGGGATGCTCTATTAAAACACTCGGAAGCTAAACTCGAACTGTTGCAAGAAGTCGACAAACATTTATTTTTTGAAAAAGCAAAACGAGGAGGCATATCTAGCGTGGAATGAGACATCACAAAGCCAATAATCAATATCTCGATGACTACGATTCAAACAAGCCCTCGAGTTATATCGCTTATCTGGATGCCAACAATCTGTACGGTTGGGCTATGAGTCAATATCTACCGTACAGCGATTTTAAATGGACACCCTCGAAACCGTTTACCGAAGAAAGAATATTAACGCTTAAGAAAACGTTTAACACTGGTTACTTTTTTGAAGTAGATTTAGACTACCCGCACGATCTACACGCCAAGCATAACGATTATCCCCTAGCACCCGAAAATTTAGTCGTACCCCAAGCTTGGACGGTTGATTATCAAAACGAGTTATTGGATACCGAACCTAGTAGCGACGTACAAAAAATAACGTGTACCCTTAATCCTAAACAAAAATATGTGTTGCACTACGTCACGTTACAGTTATACCTTGATCTCGGTTGGAAACTTAAAAAGGTGCATCGCGTGTTAAAATTTAAACAAGCGCCTTGGATGAAATCTTACATCGATAAAAACACGCATCTCCGAACAAAAGCAACCTCTGATTTTTAGAAAGACTTTGAATAAACTGATGAATAACAGCGTGTTTGGTAAGACGAGCGAAAACGTTAGAAATCAAATAGACGGTTACCTACTGAGAGACAATAACGATGACGATCAAGCAAAATACAAAAAAAAATAATTCAAAAACCGAGCTATAAAACAACAACGCCGTTTCCAGAATGTGACCTGTCGTTTGTCGAAACATATAAAACGACAACCATCGTCTCAAAGACGCTGATGTACGATTTTAATTACAACCGATTGAAAGACAAATACGGAGATAAAATCAGGTTGATGTATACGGATACGGACAGTCTGTTGATTGTCGTTTACACGGATGACATATACAAATACATGCGATCTCACGGGCGACACTACGACTTTTCAAATTACAATCTGGATCACGAGTTATACGACTCAACCAATAAGAAAGTGATCGGTAAATTTAAAGACGAGTTTGTGTAAGACCTAAGATGTACTCGCTTTTAGCGGATGACAACAACATCACTCTTAAAAAGGCCAAGGGGGTCACAAAATTGGTCACTGACAAAAAATTAAAACATCGACACTAACGACTGCATCTTTAAAAATAAATCTAAAACAGAAACGATGACTCAAATTCGATCGGAAAAACACATCCTTTACACCATATCGCTAGATAAATCGTCGTTGAGTCCGTTAGATACCAAGAGGTACATTTTACCGGATGGAGTACACACGCTCGCCTATGGTCACCGTAATCTAGATATTAATTAGGCAGTAATTGCGTGTCGTCGGGTACGACTTGAAGCTCTTGTCTCACAAAACTCCTTTTTGGGCCATTTTGAAGGTAATAAAGCGTGGGGCCCGTCATGGCTTTTTTACCGTTAACACTGAAAACAAAAACTGGTCATGCTGACAAGATAGATCTTGTTTCGCCCGAGTGTCTGTACTGACAAGAACTCACTTGTCTAACTGACAAGTTGTAATCTCGTCATGATCTTGTTTACATCTCGTCATGATTTTGTTTACATCTCGTCATGATCTTGTTTACATCTCGTCATGATCTTGTTTACATCTCGTCATGATCTTGTTTACATCTCGTCATGATCTTGTTTACATCTCGTCATGATCTTGTTTACATCTCGTCATGATCTTATTTACATCTCGTCATGATCTTGTTTACATCTCGTCATGATCTGGTTTACAACTCGTCATCATCTCGTCATGATCTGGTTTACATCTCGTCATGATCTGGTTTACAACTCGTCATCATCTGGTTTACAACTCGTCATCATCTGGTTTACAACTCGTCATCATCTGGTTTACAATTACTAGTCATGATCTGGTTTACATCTAGTCATGATCTGGTTTACATCTAGTCATCATTTGGTTTACATCTAGTCATCATTTGGTTTACATCTAGTCATCATTTGGTTTACATCTAGTCATCACCTCGTCACTATCCTGCTGGCATCTCGTCATTATCTTGTGATAATCTAGTCAGTGTCTTGTTTTGATCTGTCAATATTTTTGTCTTGTGTAGGCCTTTATCATGCCATGCTCTGTATTTTGAAATTGACATTATTTAGCCATCTTGAGACGCCTTCAAAACGAAAAAGAACACATGAAATAAACAATGCATTGCTTTGAATTACTTTATTTTATCAGTTACATCCCAATGACTCATTAAGTTAAACACCACTCTTAAATAACGAGGACATGAAATGAAATACAAGTGAAAAACTAATTGCAACAATACAATTTCCACAACAAAAAAATCTTCAGATCAATCAAATTGAATTAAAGGACTAGGAGCTACGGCAAGATTTGTGGATTTGCACTCGGGATTCACAATACCTTAAAAACTGTGAAATCTTGACAGTTGAACTAATTGAGGTGGGTCAACAGTAAAAAAAAAAAAAAATCAAAAATATCTTTTGGCAACAAGTTTTGTTTACAATTTCTTTTGCACATATGACCTTTTATTGAAGTCACAACAAGGCTTAACAATTTTCCATCATGTACATGTAGTTGGTGCATTCTTTACATTCTTTTGCACCACATCACATCCATTTCCACCAGTGAAATAAAAGGTGAAAATAGAACCTTTTTCGAATTTGCTGAAACTAGTTATGAAACTCTCGAGATCAATCCTTTCAAATTACATGGCCAGGAGCTAGTATAAGATTTGTGCCCTGGTTTCAGTGGATTTGCGCACAGGATTCACAAAACCTTTAAAAAAATGATCAAGTTAATACTTGAGACTTGAACTTGAGGTGGCTCAATAGTTTAAAAAAAGAGAGACTATTTTGGCAACAGTTTCTTTTTTTTTATAATATATTTTTTCACCCGAGGCCTTTTATTCAAGTCACAACAAGGCTTTAAGGAACAATTTTCCATCATGTAGTTGGTACATTCTTAACATCCTTATGAACCACATCTCTTCAAAAAGCCACATCCATTTAATAAAAATAAAACTTCAACATTTAATTTTTTTCAGATTTGCTGAAAGTAGTCATAAAAGCTCAGTACATTTGGGCATGGAATCAAACATTCTCAAGATCCAGGAGAAAAAACACACAAGGTTTAACAAGTTAAGTTTTACAAGAGTCAAATTTTGGCCACACAAATCTCAAAATCAGTCTTTTGAAATCAAACCAAATTTGAAACAGAAAACAGAACCAGGACCGAATTTGGGAAGAGTTGCATACACGGATAGCAAGTGAACTATCAGCCATCAGGAAGTGGTAACATGTTCTAACAAAAAGTAAACTTTAGGCCAAAAAAAAATTACTCGGTCTGTGGTCAGCGCGCGTGTCCATTTTAATCATGCGCGTCGATCTCTTTTGCCGTGCCTCCTCAAATTTTTGTACCAAGGAGCACCAAGGAATGGGGAAATTGCACCAAGGCAAATGATAAAGGGCACCAAGGCAAATTATGGAGGACACCAATGTATAATGAGGACACAAAATAAGCAAAATAGTACCCACCTTGTCTGTACAATACAAGCTTGATTAAAAAAAAAACCGCGTCGCCGCATCAATTCCGGAACTGCGGTCTGATCAGAGACCGGCTATCTTTTTTTTGTTGGCCTTAGCAATGAAAATATTGAAGCATTTACTTGGAAAAAAAATGCAGACCAGTCTAATAGGGTTTGTGCACAGGGTGTTAAGAGTTGTCCTTGTTTGGAACTCTTTCCCTGAATTTATCCACTTAGAAATCATTCAAGAACATGATGGTCAAAATTGTTTATCAAAAACAATTTCTACATTTTTACATGTTTTGCACATCTGTGCTGACATGTTCTTGGGTTCTTTGTTGGTAATAACTACTGAGTTAAAGTTTCAAGGAGGGCACACACACTAGTGTGGACCTTTTCCTTGTCCTGAATGTTCAGGATAGGCCTTTGGAAGAATTGAAGTGTTTTCTTCAACTTCTTGGGATACGACAGGTTAAAAACATAAAAAGATGCAAAATAAACCTCAAATGCGGAAAACAAGTGGGATGTCTTCATGACTACCTCTTCTTCGATGACGACCTTGAATGTGGTGTCGTCCTGTTGGTGGATGATAGGATCCATTTGTGATTCTCCGGTCTAAAAAGGGAAAACAAAAAGAGTTATCAAAATGAGTGAGTGGATGCATGGATGATTGAAGGCCAAGTTTCAGTAGAAGTGTTGCAATAACCCAAGTATTAGCCCCCACACAAGCTTCTCAGTAAAAGCAGGCTGCTTAAAGCTATAGTCCATCATTTGCAGCTACCCAAAATGTAACTGATGATATTATTTATTTAAAAAAATTGAGTGGCACGATACATTTTGAGCACCGTGATTTTTGTTGATTCAAATGAACACAATACAAATTGCAAATGATGGACTATGTAGCCAAAGAAGCCCAGTGATCGGGTGTCTGGGATATCGGTGCATTTTCATTTAGGTTTTTCACAGTATGGCTGAAATACTGACAGGCGTCTTTCCACAGAAACCGGGGCTACCGTCCCCAGGTAAAAAGCAGTGCACATTTGTGCCGGACACTTGTATGCAGATCAGGCAGTGTATGCAGATTCAACATTTCTTCAATTTCACCTGCAGGTTAAGTACTAATGTATGAAGCTACAAGTGAATATGCAGACATTCACAGTACTTACCATGCAAGTGAGATGAGGTGGTGAAGATATGAGCATGTCACTCAATTTGAATCAGTTCCAAAACAATGCATTGAATTTGAAAATTTCACCACATGTTTATGGGTCTAAACACTTTCAACGTTTAATCATTGCATAATCTTACATGTACCTGTTGAGTCAGCAGATGATCCAGCTTCTTCTTCAGTAGTAATGGCACCACAGCAATGGAAGCACAGTATGCCTTTTCTGGAATAGATTAAAAGTACCATTAAGTTATGTTTCAGATTACTTTGACTAAAGCCTAGTACCACATTCAAATAATGAATACGCTTCTTATATGCATTAGATGACAGCACTTACCCCTACGATTTTCTTCAGTTGTTTCAAGTGATGCCAATTCAATCAGCTTCTTGATGACAGTGTGATCTTGCTTCTTTGCGAGACAGAAAAGCCGATCATGGTACCGCTTCAAACCAGTTGCAAGTTTCCTCCCCAGGTCTTCTGTTGAAATCCGCTTAAACTCCTTTAGAACCTGCACAATAAGGATACAATATTCATACTAAAAACAGTAGAAAATAACATTTTGAAATGGACTGCACCTTTACAGTTTAAATTTAACATTGCTTTAAAAGCCTAGTACTTGGAAGTAAATTGACTCATTTTGTGTTCAGTTATCACATTACTTGTTCTCAATAGCAAGTTAAGTGCCAGCCAGAAGCAATATAAATACCTCGCTTCCCCCTGCAAGAAGTGCAGGAAAACCTGCCTTGATGTCAGCCATCAGTGGATTGCCTTTGATGATGAATTCCCTGCGGTCAGCAAATGTCAGTGCCATCTGGCGATCAACACGACTCCGGTCTGGGTTTCTCTTCGCGAGTTCCACCTTCATAGCAGCTTGATGTCGTTCAATTGAAGTACTGTCTTCGCCCTCTGGTCGCTGACTGATGTAGTTTTTGAGTCCCCACATGAGCTTGTCGTTCTTTGTTGGAGGTGGTCCTGCTGCTGTACTAGTTGGATCTGCAAGTCGGCGTTTTCCCGGCACACAATCTCTACGCCTTCGGTCATTTTGAAACCTATATTGAATCCGTTGACGCCACAGACTCTGAAAACAAGAAAATGTAATTCTCATCATTAAGCAACAAACAAGGTGTCCTTGGGGTGTTGGGTTGTTTGTTTGTTTATTTGATTTTGTATTCACACAAAAATGTTATGCATGTATTGGGAAAAACCTGGCTCGATGAAGATAAAAATGTTGGTGTGAATACAAAAGGAGCCTAAAATAATGGATCACTTAGTTTTTTTCTCACCTGGGAGGTGATACATGTAGATAAAACTTGGATAAAAGCCGGGCATAATGTGCATTGATTTGGGATTGAATGAAATTTCACCATTTTATCTCGTGAACAACTGACTTACAGGTTGGGAAAGGACGGAGCTTACATGCATAATTGCGGTGACACAAAAGCGGTTAGTTTAGAAATGTGTGCTTATTTTGAAATACAAATGTGGTCATACATATGAGCAAATAATGTTGCATAAAAATTATTCAATGTTTATGGAATTAATAGCATATGTGTGACTCTGGCAGTTGGCTTCATTTAGATTTTATGGTTATGATCACAAAGCACAAAGCAAATCCTACAGGTTCAGTTTTCTGTTATATACTGCAAAGTTGAGTGTATATGCTTCATCAACATAATGTTAAGTTCTTACCATTGACAAATTTTCATTGGATTTCACCTTGGGAAACTTCTCCATGAAGGCTGTGACCACCTCGGTGTACTGCCACTCTTTTGGGTAACTGTGGAAACAGAAATAAAGAGAAATGCCAATCATGATTGTAAAATTATTCAATCCCCACTCCAGTGTGTAATCAGTGGTGTAAATCCCAGTTGGAGGGGGGTAGTAGCACAGTAATAGTAATAGATGGGTTATTGAATCATCCCCCTCTCCACTTTTCCGTGATAAAAAAAAAATGCGGATTTGGACCTTTTTTAACTGCCCAACAACCAGACTGATGTATTCAGCTTAAAATGCGCCATTTTGATGCAAGGTTAAGGCACGTTAGTATACATAGGATGTACCTCTGTACCACGAACAGTGCCCCTAGTGTAATGAGGTGTCTAGCACCCCCCCCCCCCCCCCCCTCGGCAAGGACAATTTTTGATTTTGGTCATCCACTATCCTCCATATCACACCCCCTCCCCCACTGGCTGGCATAGATTTACGCCACTGTGTGTGAAAACTCATTGCAGAACAGTGGCGTAGCAAGGAATTTCCAGTGGGGGGCGCTCGGGGGGCTGGAACATTTCATTGGGGGGGGGGGGGGGGGGGCGTCATGTAGATCAATGATAATTTTTTTAGAAACTCAAAATCTCAGTGGAGGGGCGACTGGGGGGGGGGGGGGCGACAAGGTTTCATGGTGGGGCTGTCGCCCCCCCCACCCCCCCCACACACGCCCCCCGTGGCTATGCCACTGTTGCAGAATCAAGAAAATCCAGAAACGTAAGATTTGAAAGGAAAAAATAATGTCCATTTCAGGTTGCTGGTAGGGATTCACTTTTGCTTTAAGTATAAACGGAAATAAATCAAAAGTGTTGCACAACTTAAACTACTTTGTGTGAAACTTGTAATTTGTGTGGAAATAGGATGCTGTTGGAATAAAGTACAGGCAGTTTTTGACTGAGCTTGAATCATAACGTGACCAAAGGATTATGTGCATCTTGAGAAAGGCATAATTGCAATCCAAACTTTCAGACTTACTATGTATACTTTGTGACCTCCTGGTAGACAGCATCTGTGATCTGTGTCCTCTCTCCCCTACTGAGCTGTTCACCACTTCGCAGCTTCTGCAGCACTCCAGCACGTACAGCATATACCGGAAAATTGAACTGGACTGGCCACACACGGAAAGTCTTTGGTGAAGTTGCGGTACTCAAAGTAGGGCTGTTGAAACATAACATTAAAATGAAGCAATCCTACATGTACTTCATCTTCACACAATCAAACCGGCAACTGTAAGGGATATAAAATAGTCCCTCATAAAAACTGTAATAAATATAAGTATTTTGAGATAATGGAAATATGTGTACAGTTTTTAAGGGGATTTTACTTTATTTTGTTTCATTCTATTTTTTATCACAGGGGTGAAGGTGTTTACAAAACAAAAACCACACCCACCGACTTTGGGGACTTGGTTTTTACATTGTTTCATTTAAATATTAAAGCTTATGACTGCATACATGGGGTATGGTCATCTTGACAATGCATGTATTTCTGGCAGAATCCATTATTTATTTTTATAATATGCAAGTTAATCAAGGTTTAACAGGCCTGTGATGATTTTCAGTGATCTATCAAAGCAAAACTTACCCTTCACTGGCTTTAGGAGATTCACCGCTGCATTCAGACACTGGAGTAGGCACAGCTTCATCATGTTCATTATCAGAATTAGCTGCAGTCATCAGGACTTGCAATCTCGTCATATTTTCAAGGGAAGACATTGGGGCCACATCAAGCCAATCTCCAAAATCTTTATCAAAATACTGCAGTTGCACTTGTTCCCCATCTCTTGGTATTTTGAATTGTTCACATATGGACTTGGTTATCTCATCCACATTTCCCCTTTCATTTGCAGATTCATGCTCAATGATCCGTTTCGAACTCTTGTATGTGACATGGAATTTGAGACGCATTTTCTGGAAGGAAAATACAGCCATTTTGTGTGTTGATGATCATCTACCACTCAGTGCAAGTAATTTCAGTCAGTATGCGATATCTTGTGTCTTAGGATTACTAATTTGTTTTTAGGTTCTGCTGGATAATCATACACATCAAGTGGGTGGTAGTCAATGGCATCCATTGGTTTAATCAACATATACATGTGAAGTTGTTCCACAATATACCCGTGGTAATGGACACTGAAAAATAAGGTGTTGAGTCTAGTACACAGAAGGTATGGAATGTTGCCAATGATGAAACAGTCCTCAATCATGATGAATACAGGTAAACTATCACTGTATCTGAAAACCAAACATGAGCCACAGCAGTATTTCACACCATTGACCTTGAGGCAGTTGCACTCAAACACTTGGTCTTGACCTCCTAAAAGTGGTTCCAACAGATCTTGAACCTCCTTCAACAAAAGCCTGACAAAACTAAGTTTTCCACAATTTGTGTCAATTTGCTGTGTTTCCAAGTAGTTATCAGATGCGAGGAAAATTGTCTGCATAAACTGATGCCTGACAGCCATACTTTTACAGATGTTTTTCCGGTTTTTTAAGCCGTGAGTAACTTCTTCGAAGTAGTTATGTTTTCCCTCAAATCGGAGAGTCCAACAATGGATAAGTGGACCAAATCGCAGAATCTGCCAAGGATAATGCAGTGTATAGTGGCCTCTAGGTTTGACATTTTCATCAGGAAATTCCGTTGTATATGTGTACCAGAAATCCTCTATGAGATCGGAAAGAAAAGCCACATCGCCCTCTGAACAAACTGGTGCACAAATTGCTTCCATCATGAACATGATACGTAACAGAACATTCCACTGAGGGTTGTGCTCAGGAACCTTGTCGCCAATTAAAATTGGGAACAGCCTCAACATGCACCAACACTGCATAGCTGTTTGCTTAACCCTGAAATCTGCCACTGTTGAAGCCATTCTAGTGGGTTTATTCACCCTGTCAGTTTTACCATAGGAAAAACTCTCAATCCTTGTGTTAAAGTGGTCAAGACTGAAGTAATCCTCAGACACAAAGTACAATACAAGATTCTGAAGTACCTCGGGCACAAGCCCCTCAAAAAGGTCATGAGCAATGTCCGACGGAAGTCCCCTAGTAACATGGAAGTATTCAAGCTCATTAAGAACACAATCGGTCTTCACGCCATATGCTGTCGCCAATGTCCTATCTTCGGAAACCATTGTAACCTGTGCATTGTAGCTCTCCCTTGTTCTCATTTCACAACTTTCAACAGTCAAGCATTCATCAAGTTCTTGTCTCGTGGCCATACAGAAACGACTGATCCTCAAGCCATTGAAACTTTCATTGAATCCTCCAAGTGAATGAGCACCAAGATTATCTGCTGAAACAAATGACACTGTGCCTCTGAAGTGATGCTCATGGCCATTTTTATTCACACAAACACCATCCTTTTCTAACACTGCCAGATCATTAATCAACGGCTGTAGTACTTTCTTAAATCCATACTTTTTCAAGTGTTTGGATTTGCACAAAAGAGCAAGCTGGAGGACGTGCAACTTAGACCTGTATTGTGGTGACAAATTTCCCAGCACAAAATAAAATGCTACAAGTTTGTAATTCTTGACCTTATTTCCAAGGGGATTCACAATGTTGAAGTCATCATAATATAACTCGACCTGTAAACTTGAAGAGTCAGAGGCAAATAAAACATTTTCCCTGAAGAAAGCACCATCACAAAAATCCCTCAATTTACCATCCTCAGACATATGACCCTGCACAACCTCTGCAAATATATCCTCATTCTGTAAGAGTAACTCCACTGTTTTCAAAATGGGTATGTACTGTGTGGATTCACATTTTCCCTTAATATCTACTCCAAGTACAAATTCAATTGGTTCAACATAGGGGAACTCAGACTGAACATAACCACTCAGTTTTCTGTTATCCTCCAAACTGTGAAAAATGTCCTCTAATTCTGTTGACTGAATAACAGCCATGGCAGTTGCAATCGCATCCCGATTGACACCATCTTCAAGAAGTGCTGCATCCAACTCAGAATGCACCTTTGCTTTAGACATCTGCAAAATATTTACCAGCTCTGATGCAACAAAACTACAAACAGTCCCTGGCACTTTATGTAACTCTCTCAGTTTCAGAAGAAACAGTGTTACCTTACGCCTCAAATCTATTTGCATGGGTGGGCCTATGTTTTGTACATCTTCCATATCCACATCTTCTTGATCTTGTAAGCCTACTTGCTCAGGTGCTGCTATAGCTTGATTTAGTTCGTTGACATCATCAATACCATCATTTTCAACTGCATTCGCATAATGCATGTGGTAAAAGTTTCTGTGAAATCTTTTGAGGTGTTTGACAAAGCATCTTACAGAAGAAAGATTCCTGTGACACCCATTTACATCACAAACAATTCTAAATCTGCCATTTCCAATTTCATGAACAAACCTATAATGGTTTAACAGCCTCTTGAAATGAGGCGTTTCATATTCACAATAAATGCACACAAATACTTGAATGTTGTTCTGGTCTTCCATCATGTCCATAAAGCCTAGTGCATTTCAATTTGATGAGACACGATTTATAACGTTAGGCACTACTTGTTATATTTTTTGCCAGACGATGCACTTATGATGCACTTATGATGCACTTGTGTGATACGATGAAAAAGTAGCAAAATTTCCAAACGGACACATGAGCGGCAGGCCACTGCTCACTATGCCTATTGACTGTACATGCATTGTGTGCGTGTGTAGCCTATACATGAGACATGATGGGGTCTCAGTCAAAGACGGGTTAAGAAAAACGACCTATGTTCATGGCAAGTCTACCTCAAAAGCATTATTTGTTAGCACCAAATGATTCACTGGAAATAAGTGGGTAATGATCGTCACACACAAAATGTTACCTTTTTCAGAAAGTTGCCAGCATACTAAGAAAAGATGTCAAACATTGGCCCAACTCAAGTTTGCCAAGAGCACTAGGGAACGACCGCCGTGCACTAAGGAAAATGCAATGTCGCGGATATGCGCGCGTAGCGTGCACGCGCATGTGTATGTACATACAATGTATCAACTTCCAGGCCGTTTTATCTGATTACTAGAGCCTTTCTCAAACCTCGGCTTCGTCAACAGCTTTGGATCTGCCTCTGGACCCAGAAACATTCGCACTTATTTCGCAGGCCAATGTAATGTTCAGATATAATGTACATGTAATTCTCCATCTTTGGCTTCACAACATTAAGTTTGATGTCCCTATATCGAAAATTTGACTCATATTGAGCTGAAATCGCCAAAGTTAGTGACCGAAAAACTCAGGCTTAGCCAAATCGGAGGCGAAACCGAGGTTTGAGAAAGGACCCTGTTTGGCGCGAATAAAAGTTCTGTTCGCCCTCGCGCTGTACGCATGCGTGCGCGTGAAGCAACAGCCAATAACAGCTCCCCACGCAACGAGCGCATGCACTGATCGATAATAATCTTGTCATCTGGCACTAGGGGCGTACGTATCTTGTCAGTGTGACAAACGGATCTCGTCGAATTTCATTGACAAGATAGGTTCTTGTCACTATGACCAGAACCCCCGCACCAAATGTTTTCAGTGAATCATTTTAAATTGACTCGTTCTTTTTTCAATGTTGAAGATATCTATGCTCCAAATGGGATCCGTGGCTCTTCTAGAAGTTCCACCCTCTTGCTCACCCGGGTAATATAAATATCTAACTATGGCATCTTGCGGTAATTGTTGCTCTTTTGTTTTAACGGGGTTAGCCGGCGATTGCCGGACCTGATCTAGTTTTACCGCCTCTGACGGTGCTTTATCTATTAATCTGGCCGTTTCATCGTTTATAGCCTTGATCACGCTTGGTAATCGCTCGACCCATTGCGTGTTTCTACTCTCGGGATTTAACATTTCTTGAGCGTACTGATGACCAAACAGTCTCTCGGCTAGCGTTCGATTAAATCTTTCTACGATAGCCTGCGATCGGTGGTTTTTCTGGTTCGCCGACGATAATCTCGACGTTTTTTGAGGTCATCCATTTTTTAAATGCACCTTTAAATTCGGTACCGGCGTCTACTCTTGAGGTAACTCAAAGGAGACCTCGCGTAAATCTTGACGATAGCATCCCGCGTGGAATCCGCCGTCTTAGAAACCAAAGGTTCTGCTTCGTGGTATCGACTCGCAACGTCGACAACCGTCAAAGTGTATTTATAAGTCTTGCGTTTTACTTTATCCCAGGGAAGGTATAGCACATCCATTTGGTGAAAGTCGTTTGGTGTTTCAAACTCTCGAAAAGTACTCGTAGGCCTGGGTACATACGCAGGACCCGGTAGATAAATTTGCCAAATTGCTTGTTTTTTAAGCCAATCTCTGATTATCTTTTTATCGATTTTTGTTTTATCGTGTAAATGGTCGACGGCACTTTCACCTCTCCAATAACCGCTCGGGCTATAATACAGTTTAGATAATGTTTGCATATTATTTAATATAAAAGACGTTTATAATAATATGGCTAGCCTTGCTATGATGTTAGGAGGCGCGATCGTCAACGTCTTAACTTTTACTGGTTCAAACTTTTTTTATTTTCAAGTCTGAAACAGAGCGACGAGGAGCATAAGGGACACGATTTAGCGATAGAACAACTCGCAGCCGCCAGAGATAAGTGGCAACGAGAACGAACGAAATATCTAGATTTTCTCAACGCACGTATCAGAAAACAAACTGCCTCTAAAGTAACATTTTCCAACGTAGACCGAGCGTTGCGTTACTATAACGAGGTGCATGAGTGCACAATCTACCAAACTACCCGTAGGACTGCAACGCGAGCCCAAACTCGAAGATTTTACGAGCCTAGCGACCAACACATAGAAAGAGAACTCGCGTTTATCGCGGGAGGAACGCTATTGGTGTTTTTTTTGGCTTACAGATTCTTTTCAATTTAAAACTCGTATAAATAAAATAAATGCTTACGGAAAAAAGCTCAATCCTAGCAGGCTATTAAAAATACCCAAATCTATCAAGGGTGAGAGAAAAGAGGTGGTCATTACCCACAATCCTAGTAGTATATCGGAGGGGCAAAAGCTGACGTTCAAGTTTCCTCAATTGGGTGTATATGACGTGATCGTACCCGGCACTTGTAAACTAGCTTTTAATATAGAACTCGAAAGTGGAAGCGACAACAATAGAACATCGCTGTCGGTCAACAGAGAATCATCTTTTTTGGACAAGGTTCGGCCGTATCGCGTGATTTTTCCCTGGTAGGCGGTAGTAGCGCAACGTTACTGTAAACGCTGAAGGGTACCAGTATGTTGTCAAGGAAGGCGCGCGCAGGAGTCGGACTATACAGTACCATACAATTTCCCGTTGCGTCCATGCGTATGCGTACAGTAGCATCTTGGAGCAAATTTGCTTATCCGTTTCTGCTTACATGTTTGTATTTTGTATTGTAAATGACTATTACTCTCAAAGAGAAGCGCTATATAGAAGCGGTTTCAGTTTGTAAGCCTGATTGTCAACGACAACACATTTGAAAGTTGCCTGGTTGTCATTGCAGCATGACTCGCCGTAAGCCAACGTGCAAGTATCTACATTCGAACCTTCGTGGGTTTTATCGATAGCACCGCCATTACATGACGTGTTACAAGTATCTGCATGTGAAGTACGTTCATTATACGAGAATATCTGTGTACTGAAGCTCACACAGGACCTGTCATTCGCAATCCTCGATACAAACATAAACACTTTGTCGTTCATCGGCCCCCATCAAAATAATCACCGTTTTAACAAAAACAACCCTTTGTTCAGCAACAGAGAGTTGTTAAGGAACAACAAAACAGCGAATTTGCTGTTGGGTTACAAAACGACAACACTTAATCATCTGTTGCAAAACAGTAGAATCCCCTGTAAATGAACAATATCAAATAAAATAGAATCTGCTGTTAATGTACAGAGAAAAAAGAAACAGTAGAATATACTGTGCAAAAACAGTAACTCCTGTAATGCCAATTGACAATAGAATGTACTGTTAATGAACAGACATTTTTTTAACAGTGTACGGCGGTAATTGCGTGTCATCGGGTATGACTTGAAGCTCTTGTCTCACAAAACTCCTTTTTGGGCCGTTTTGCAGGTAATACAGCGTGGGGCCCGTCGTCACTTTTTTCCGTTAATCATTTTAAATTTACTCGTTCTTTTTTCCACGTTATAAATCTTTACGCTCCAAATGGGATCCGTGGCTCTTCTCGAAGTACCCCCTCTTGCTCGCCCGGGTAATATAAATATCTAACCATAGCGTCTTGCGGTTAATTCTGCTCTTTTGTTTTAACGGGGTTAGCCGGCAATTGTCGGACCTGTTCTAGTTTAACCGCCCCTGACGGCGCTTTAGCTGTTAATCTTGTCGTTTCGTCGTTTATTGCCTTGATCACGCCGGGTAATCGCTCGACCCATTGCTTGTTTCTACTGCGCCTTGAAATTCTTTACCAGCGTCTACTCTCAACGTTTTAGGGTAACTCAAAGGCGATCTCGCGTAAATCTTATCAATAGCATCCTGCGTGGAATCCGCCGTTTTAGAAACCAAAGGTTCTGCTTCATGGTATCGACTCGCAACGTCGACTACCGTCAAAGCGTATTTATAAGTCTTGCGTTTTACTTTATCCCAGGGTAAGTACAGCACATCCATTTGGTGAAAGTCGTTTGGTGTTTCAAACTTTCGCAAAGTATTCGTAGGCCTGGGTACATACGCAGGACCCGGTTGGTAAATCACCTTTTTATCGATTTTGGTTTTATCGTGTAAATGGTCGACGGCACTTTCACCTCTCCAATAACCGCTTGGGCTATAATACGGTTTAGATAATGTTTGCATATTATTTAATATAAAGACGTTTATAATAATGTCTGGCGTTGCTATGATGTAAGGAGGCGCGATCGTCAACGCCTTAGCGATCTAGCACGGCCGTTTCATTCCCATTAACGCAACGTTATCAACTTTGTGGAATTCGTTGCCGCGTGTTTTATTTACTCCAGTGCGCCCTCTGTTGTTACGTCACTCCTGGGGAAAATACAAGATGGCGTCCTCCATGGGACGAAAAAAAATCGTTAAAAAACCCCTCAAATATTGGACTTTATTAAACAATGGCTCTACAAAAAAATCAAATTATGAAGTGTCGAGTGTTTCTCTTCTTTGTTTTCTCCTTTTACAAGTGTTACATGTGTGAAATATATTAGCAAACCCCCGAAAATATGACATTTTTTACGTTTTCTGTGTGAACATTTTCGTCGCAGTTTTTTTATCGAGTAAAAAAAAGACATCGTTAAAAATCCCATTCTAATTGATCCCAAGTTTTCTGACATAATTTGTTCTAAATTTTGATAAACAATTATAATGTTCACATAACTCTGAATTTTCATTGAAAAGCCATCGATAGATTTCTTTAAAAAGGGCTGTAAAGTGGAAGTAGTTTCACGCCTGCGGGCGCGCGTTTTTGCAGTGATGTACGTGTATTGCTTATGGCGATGCCGATGGCGCGAGATTTGAAGATCTTCAAATCTCGTAGTCCTATGCATAGTACAATGTATCATACAAACGCGATTGCACAGTTGACTGCCGTGCCATCGCCTACCGTGTGGAGATACTCCGAGCGATCAAGTAAGAAGTACATGTATGATTTATACCCCAAATTGGTTTTATTTCAATAAATGTTTTAATGGAAACTACATCTGGCCTGCACGATAATGTAAACTTCAGAACATGGGATTGGGAACTGCAGCATGAGTTTTTTACACCACCAAGAAGCCCTCAGTAAACTGTGTAGAATATGTGGCAGGCTCAACACTAAAGGCTTTGACAAGAGTACACAAATCAGCCCGTATGAATGCAAAAGTTATGTTAAAGAAATTGACAGTGCATTCCAAATAAATATCTGGAAGGATGATGCCCTTGTTCACCCAAATAAACTATGCTGGCGGTGTGAGAGATTTCTGCGACATGAGAGATTTGGGGAACGCAGTGGACCAAGAGATATTGTAGTGTATGCCAACTGGATCAAACATTCTCGAAATGGATCCTGCCCAGTTTGTGATGCATTTACAACCCAACAGCGTGGGGGCGTCCTAAAAAAAGAAACCGAAGTTGGAAAGGACTTGGACAAGTGAATCAGGAACAAACCCAAGCTAAATCTGCAACCCTAAATCTGCACTTCCCAACATCTCCCAGTGAACCAGTTCCAAGCAACCTTGACTTTCTTCCCAATTCTAAAGATGCCACCCTGTTTGTGTGTGCTATTTGCCAGTGCATTTTGGGAACACCCACAGTTCAGACTGCATGTGAACATCACTACTGTGCAGAATGCCTGTTAGCATGGTTTAGGTATCGCAGGAGTGACACTGTTCCATGTCCCATTTGCAACACAGTCATAAGTATCAATGAGATAAATCCATGCCCGCGAATTCTACGTGTTCAACTGACTACGCTTTCCACAGTTTGTGTGACTTGTGGAACTATCGGCCAACTACCACAAATGAAAGATCACTTGTGCCCACAAAAGCGCCCGCGACCCAAGTCTTTCGTATGCTACCCAAGCACAGAGCCCCTCCCCCACCCAGACCCCCCAAGTGATTCGCAAGCTACAATGGCGGCGAGACTCCTGAAATCCATGGCATCTGAGCACAAAGAAGGTACACCCATCCCTCCCGAGATAGAAACTGCAGTTGACCGATGGACACGGCACAAGCTAAGGCAGAACCAGAGTGCCCGACTAAAAACACCTGGCAGGGTAAATGATTTTGCCATAGCAGTTATTAAGAACAATGAGTGACATAAGTTTCTTAATGCTGACATGTTACCAGAAGAAATTTAATTGCTTCTCCAAAACACAAATCTTAATGAAAGTTATCTTTGCAATCCTTCACAATTGAAAATCCTTTTTTTAAATATCAAATTTAAGTATTTTGGAAGAAGGTGACATAATATTCTCACTGCTGACATAAAACAAGAAGAAGAAAAAATTGCCTCTCCAAACAGGAATCTTTATATACTGTAAAGTCTACTTTACATTCCTTCACAATTCTAAATTTCTTTTTTATCAAATTCAAAATACTTCATATATTACAAAATAACAAAACTGTTGCAACACTTACTTTTGGAGTAGAAAGTCTGAAATAAACACTTGGTAAAAAAAGAGCTAAAAATATGCACCCAATGTGTTTACTGACAGTGCTCATTAGTATTCGTAATTCATAAAACAAAGACTTGTTCAAAATATGCAAGTGAAAATGAAAGGCAATTGTATTATTATATCCCTTTTCAAGTTTTGAAACAATTATTTTCTTTTATGAATTACTAGTATTAATGCACTGAGAAACTGTAGGACAAATTTCTAATAATTTCCAATTGACCTTATTACAACTTGTTTTAATCAGCCTACATATGTGCAACTAGTAAAGCACTCTAAATCTGAGGCCGACAGTTCCAGCAGTGCATCCCCGCCAAGTGAGGAGGCTATGAGTGTAAACTCATCTCTAGGAATGATGCGAGAATGTCAATTTGCATGGGAGCAATTAAGAAAACTTCGCAGGTATATGAGAACAATGGCAGAATTTTTACTTATTAATTTTAAAAAGCAAACATTTACGTCAAGAAGTTTTTCTGAAGTAAAATTTTGAAGCTTGAGCTACTGAAAAAGTAGGTGCCTTTAACAACATAATATATAAAACATGGCTTCGCCCTTCCCAACATTGTACATGTATGTATCTAAATTTCAAACGTTTTCAGACACTTCCATTGCAACTGTATGTAAGGAAGTTTATTGGATCACATGTGCAACCCCAAAACAACTACTGCGATCAAAAGTAAAAAAATTAAATAGGTTGGGAAGGGCACAATTCAATGACGAACCCCCCCCCCCCCTAAAAAAAAAAAAATTCGCTGAACAATAATTTGACTTTCATTACAATGTTAACCAGCGATTTGCTAAAAAAAAAACTACAAAAAAACCACACAGGTACCTAGGGACTATTGGTGTGTCTATTCCGTCCGAGCGAGCAATGAGGAGTCAGCAGACCGCACTACTGAAGGACAACATCGTTGGCACAATGGTTCCAATGTTGTTCAAATCAAGCAGTGCAAGTGGTTCCAACGGCCTGGAGACGAAGGAGGTACCCTGTGTGACAGTGAAGGATGTCTCCTCCATGGTCTTCGACTATCTCGACAGGCATGACAGGTAACTGCAGATCCTATTATCATCATTATCTAAGTGCAAAAGGGAATTAATCCGTGTCTCAAATAGTGTGAGATTACTGGGAGTAGTATATGTTTAACAAGCCCAGTTTTTTTTCGGGGGGGGGGGGAGGGAGATTAGGTGGTAAGCAGGGTGAGGAAGGGGAGGGGAGGGGGAGGGGGAGGAGATTTCAGTGAAGCAGGGCAAGACTAACTATCTCTCTTGACTATGGGATATTAACTGTACAAAGAAGCAGGGGGAGGGGCAGGAGGAGTAGTGGGGAGGGGGTGAGGGATGAGGGGGGCAGAGGAGGGGATTTCAGTGGAGCAGGGCAAGACTTACCATCTCTAAAGACTATGGGATATTAACTGCACAAGGTTTTCACACTGTTGGGGAGGGGCAACTACCAATTTCTAATTGAGCTGAAGCAAATACTCGTTAATATGGAAAAAAAAGTGACTAGAAAATGACATCCATGTCATATTTTCTTTCAGACACCATTCTTTAATTTGGCCCAGCTTCATCCCCGAAAATGAAATATGGGTCAAAATAGGCGGGGATTTTGGTGGTTCATCTTTTAAGATGTGCTATCAAATAGTAAACACACGCCACCCCAACTCAACACGGAACACCATAGTTTTTGCCTGTTTTGAAGCACATGACTCGACAGCAAATCTCCAACAAGTGATGCCCCCAATCATGAAGCAAGTGACACAACTTGGCAAAATGACATGGAGGTAAGGTATTCAACACTTGCATGTACCATAAGGGCATAAAACTGACTTTCCATTTTGTGAACATCTGTTGATTTTTTTCCCTTCAGTTTTTTCGATTTGCAACCGCCACAAACTTCAATCTGGAAAGCCAACTTAAAATGGTTCTCTTACATACCTTTAAACATGCATGTATAACTGCTTTTCCCGGAAATATTTAGTTAGGAGCTGCATGACTCAACTTGGAATGTCAAATGAATTGTAGATAGTAGTGGCATCGGATACAATCACGAAAATGGTGCAAATGCACCTATCAGCTAAAATGGGAAAACAAGAATACAATAAATTTCAAGCTGAGACATCAACACAATTTAAATCACTTTGTTTGTTTCATGCAAGGGGAAAATCCATACGGCTATTTACATTTGGCGACTATGAACTCCTCACAAAGCTCTATGGGATATGCAGCTGCAATGGTGAGTAGAATAGTGCTACGTTATCATCTCGTGATCAGTAATAATTAGTATCAGATTTTAAGCTTGAAGTACATGTTACAATGTGATCAAATTCAGTAGCCCTTGTTTGTAACAAATCTCCTTAGTAATCAAAACAATTGCAGGTTTATTCAAAAAGAAAAAAAGAAAAAGAGAAACTCGTTTCAATTGTACATGTTTTCACACAGCACGCCACTGCTGCCTGTACTGCACAGCATCAAGAGGCCAAATGAAAGAGCCACTGATGAATAGAGGACCATCGCCATCACGAACCCTGGAGTCTATCATTGATAGTTATGAGGCTTACCTTGCTGATGGCTCCAAAAAATCCAGGGCAAAAGATATCTCCAACAGCGTGATAGCCAATCCACTTCTGATGATCCCAGTTGACCATGTAAGTTGCTCTTTAAGTGTCAAGTCTACATGAAACAAAATGTCAGTACATCAAGTTTACAGTTAAATGCAAATGAGCTATCATTTGATTAAACAGAATGAGCTTGATACACGTATTAAAATATTTAGTAATAAAAATGATTACTGATATTGATAACATGATTTTAAAGACATGTATCCATTTTTTCGTTCAGGTGGTGCTACCAACTCTCCACATGTCACTCGGCATTTTTAAGAAGCTGTTTGACATGTTGGAGGAGCGTTGTCATCAACTTGATGTGGAGCTGTTCACTCTCTGTGTACATCACACAGACCAAAGTGACAGTCCCAGTGACAGTCCCTCAGACCTCAACTTTGACCAACATATACAGGATCAATACATCGAACAACGAAAGGTCAAGGAGGAAAAAGCTACAAAACAGGCAGAGCTGGAACAAATAGAAGAGGAATTACCCCTATATGTTCTTCAGAAAGATCTCCAAACAGCTGATCCTGTCTTCAAAGGCATGGCCAACAGGGCATTCACACTTCGGCATGAGCTAGAGGAGCTGGTGAGTAGGCCTTTTGTGAAGTCACTTTCACTGAAATTGCTCTGTAGAAAGAAAATTCATTAAACATCATTTCATGATTGTCTTGTTTAACAGGAAAACACTGACCTCAGTCTTCCAGTAGCAGCAGGTCCAGTTGTTGGATGCCTGGACGATGTCTTGAAACAACACAAAGTACAACGCCAGGCCTACCACGGCAAGGCATTCGTTGGAAATCATGTCCACAAATGTTGCCAAGTATGTGCACTTCACCGTGTTGCAGTGTTAAACATGAATTCTCTTGGGACAGTTTCACACAAAATTGTGAAAGCAGGATCTTAAATAATGCATGGTCTTGATATGTTACCTTATCCGTGTCTATGCCCCTTCTTGGCCATAAAACTTTTCCTTACTTGTTTGATACACACAATCTAAAAAGAGATTGGTTAACATAAACAATCTTTGGTTGAAATGACCAACATTTCTTGGTTATTTCAACCAATGATTGGTTATGTTAACCAATCTTGTTTTACACACCAATCTACTTACAAAGAGAAATACACTTTGTCCGACAGGCGAATGTCATCCAAGACCTTACAGCAGCACCCAAAAAAGTCCTTGAAGAGCTGGATTTCGACTACATCCCCGTGTCCCAACACCAGAAGCTCATCCGTGATGCTGCCGAACTAGGGGCCATCTTCAGCGATGTTCTGTTGAAATTTGCAGATGTACACCATGGGATAAATCACAGCAGGCCAATCACAGAGGAGGACTTAAGAAAGATTGGTATGCAGAATTGTTGGGGGTTTGTTTGGGTTTGTTTTGCTTTTTATAACATGCTGCCTCTAGTTGTGGAATTTTTTTCTGGGGTTGTATTGATATTGATTTATTTTTCCCGTCTACTTTTAACTTCAAGACATATGCATCAAGAGCTTCATGGCTTGTTACAGAAGCCACTTCCCTACAGCCTCAATCACCCCCAAGCTTCACCTCCTTGAGGACCATACGCTCAACCAGCTACAGCGGTTTGGTGTTGGATTCGGAGTGCTCAATGAGCAAGGAGGGGAGCTTATACATACTGAATTCAATCGAACTGGGAGAGTGGTCCACGGCATGAGAGACCAGCTGAAACGCCTCATCACCACAGTGGAACGGCATCACATCAGCACCACCCCAGAGGTCCAAAGCAGCATGGCCAATCAACTGAAGGAGGAATGAAGACCTGCATCCTGCAAATTAAATAAATTTCAAAGGCCTCTGTCATAATGATGTGCAAACCCGACCCGAAACCTACCCAACCCGAAACCGACTTTGGGTCGGGTCGGTTTCTGTTTTGCATTTACATTTTAGGGTCGGGTCGGTTAAGCCATCTTTTGGAGGAAAAAACCCCGAAATAAACTGGAACAAATCGAAACAGTTGAGAAATTCAGGTGATAAAATATTATTGACAGTCACTGTGACCGCAGCCCATTTTGGTTTTGCAAAAGAATTCACGCCACGTGGGGCTGGGAAGGGCAGGCACAAAAAAGTGATCACCTTGTCCAAGCCAGGTATTCAGGGTTTTTTTACGTTTCATTTTGTCGGGTCGGTTTGAGGGAGTAAAAATCGGTTTCAGTTCGGATTTGGTTTTTATTTCTAATGTTTCGGGTCTGTCAGGCACTTTAACACACACAAAAAGTATTTGGTATATGAAATGTTCGGATCTACCTTGGCCGGGGGACACAGACGCACTACATTATTCCATGTTCCACTCGCGCTCGTGGAATATCTTATAATTTATATTACACTGGCCATGAACATGATGGATATTTGCATAGGCCTACTGTATAATCAAAATATGTGTAAATTGTAGAAATATCAGAATGTGTACATCCTGAAGTTATGTACATACTATTATTACATGCACTGGCATTGATAATTAAAATGCCATCTAGTGGCCTACTTTCTTTTTTTATACCGATTACTCGTTGTTTCAGTAAATGCAGATTGTCATGGCAGTTGAGTTGCTGCCTAAATCATAAATAAACAGTCACCCTGAAAGTTGTATGCTGCATGCAGAATGCCTAGATGCATCATGCGTAGATGTGATGTTTATTATGTAGGCTGACACACGTTTGTCATTACGTTACATGTCATGTATGCAAATCAAAGACATTGATTTATGCATTAAATATTTAACGTGTCATGATTGCATGTCACATTTGACGTCACATGACACATGCCAATCCCCGAGTAGCCTAGTACTAGGCCTGTTGACTTTTTTTTCAGAGTTCATAATACTTTAATAGCTTGCTCTATAAATCATGGAGCTATGGAGTACCGAAGTGAATAAGTCATACGCACAAAATGTGTGTTAAAAGACATTAGCGCATGATTCAGCCCGAGAACCAACATGCACGTGTGTACACTTTCTGGTTCTACTTCGGTAGGCCTACTCCTAGTGCTATACAGTAGTAGTCTCTACTACTAGTAATACCCTCACTATCTGTCTTTGTCAAAAATTTAAAAACTAATTTTATCGAATCATATTCATGAATTGAAATGTTATATGTGCATTAATATTTAGGCCTTGTCTCACACACTTGTCCTGTCTGTCTCCCGTTGTGTTTTGTTTGTCCCTTGTTACAGTACTTTGGTTGTATGTCTGTCCATAGGCAAGGGCACAAAAGCGTCTGCTTAACTTTATACCTAACTGTTGTCATTTAATCTTACACTTAATCGCTGTGTACAGGTGTACATAACTGTTATATATATTACTACTGACCTTTCTTAATTTATACATGATTGTACATAATTATAATGAATGACATCATTGAAATAAATGTTTCCAAACAAGGTCAGACCATACATCATGCTAGTTATAGAGCCATGCACGTGCACACACACGCACGTACACCCACACCCATTCTACCTGCCGCGTACACAGCACAGTACTACTACATGCTCCGATGTGTGAAATTACCCCTTACAAAACGCAACATATAAGAAAATTTGCCGATGGCTTTTACTTAATACTTACAGCAGATAAAGACAAATACAGCAGTTTCCAGTTGATTGCCATCACAAGTCGAGGAAAACTTGGGTTGAAGAGGAAAAACGACTTTTAATGGCGATAAATTTGTCTCGAGTGCAACGCGAACGACCACGCTGGAATTTTCCGCCGAATCATACGCTGGGGTCAAACGTCTCATGAATAATTAAATAAAATATTTGCATGTTTCAATAAAACTTAAAAACTATTCTACATAGATGAATATTTAAATTTACGTCAGAGACTTATTAACCAATCAAAATTCGAAAAACTGCTCCGCGTTCAACGACACTAAAACGGTGGGTCACGAAAGGTCAACGGGCAAACAACTCGCGATCACGGGTGACGTCACGAACACACTGGCATACTTTCGACAACAGAGGGCGCAATAAAATTGCGCTGGGACGGCCGTGCTAGCGACAGAACAACTCGCAGCCGCCAGAGATAATTGGCAACGAGAACGAACGAAATATCTAGATTTTCTCAACGAACGTATCAGAAAACAAAATGCCTCTAAAGAAACATTTTTCAACGTAGACCGAGCGTTGCGTTACTACAAGGAGGTGAGTGGACAGTCTACCGAACTACCAGTAGGACTGCAACGCGAACCCAAACTCGAAGATTTTTACGAGCCTAGCGACCAACAAATAGAAAAAGAACTGGCATCATCGCGGGAGGAATGCTATTGGTGGGCTTCTTGGCTTACAGATACCTTTAAATTTAAAACTCGTATAAATAAAATGAATGCGTATGGAAAAAAAGCTCAACCCCAGCAGGCTATTAAAATACCCAGATCTATAATGAGTGAGAGAAAAAAGGTGGTCATTACCCACAATCCCAATAGTATATCGGCGGGGAAAACGCTGAGGGTCAAGTAGCTTTTAATTTAGAACTCGAATGTGGAGGTGACAACAATAGAACCATTGTTAGCAATTTGGCCAGAAATTCAGTCCGCAAAATTAGCGTCAGGCTTCAAGGTAACGAAACCGTGAGTTATCGTCAACTTTAAAGACAATTGGCTCAACAACTCGACGACTCGAAACATGGCGTACTCGGCCATAGAAAAAGAAAACGTGTCTAAGCTAAGAACTGGGGCTCAAGATGCTATCGTGGGCGCCAACAACGGACGTACGAGATAAAGTTTAACGATCACGATTAAGTAGTCAACAGTTCAGATACAGCGGCAATGTATTCTATCTCAGACATGTCTCTCGAATACGAAGTGGTGACCAACAGAGACCTAGCTATCACCATCAGGAATAAACACCAGGGCTTAATGAAATACCTGTTTGATAAAATCCACTCGCTAGAAGTTAGATCCGTCAACAAATTGGACACGCTTTGGAACGTCAGCGTCAATCAACCCATCAGGAGTCTCAAGGGTATTTTGTTTTTGTTTAAAGATCCCGCGGTCAAAAATCCACAGCGATTTTACAACCCAAAAATAACCGAAACATCGGTGACCGTAGAAGGTAAACCCAATTAACTCTACAGTCAAGGAATGTTTCAGTAACAACACTGGAATGAATTTAGCTAGTTCTTTGGAGACAGCGATACCGAAGAGGGCGCGGGGTGGCAAAAGACTTAAATTTGACGGGTTTTAACCTCGGAGACTACCTAAAAGACAAGTACGGTCTATGGCTCGATTTTAGAAGTAACGACGACAATTCCGCTCACGGATCCGTCAGGAAACTCGGAGACGGAGGAGGCATCAACATTCAATTTAACAGAGAAGCCGAAACTCAAGATGACCTCACGATGTACGTCTTTTTGGTCATGGATGCTCAATTGAACTTGAAAGACGGGAATTTTTTATCTGTTAAGTTAAAATGACACAACCGCATTGCGCTTTAATCGTCGGCAAAACAAATTCGGGTAAAACAAAATGGATTTTGGATCTGTTAGAGTCAGACTATAAAAATACATTCGAAGCGATAGTCATCATTTGCCCTACCATTTTAAAAAACAAAACGTACATCGAAAGAAAGTCGATTCAAGCAGATCCAGAGGTAAATCTCTGCGACCTGGAATTGTACAAGATGACGCTGCACGTGCGCGCTAAGCAAAATGGCGTTTAGCGGAAGACACGTAAATCACAGCTGTTGGTTACTGACCCAAAAGTACAACAGCGTTTTAAAACATTATAGAGAAAATACGGCTTGGTTGGCATTATTTTACTGCAAAGATAAAACATATTTTGATCAAGCGTGAGACGAAAATGACGTCGTACCCATTGAAGAACGAGATTATATAAAACGACGTTTGAGAGATGTGAAATATAGCAAGTTGGTTGTATACACCGAACCTCCAGTTAGTTACGAGCTACTTGAGTAGCTAGGTGAGTAGCGATTAATAGTGAGGTGAGTAGCACCCTATTCAACAAGCTACACAGGTATTATTGGTATTGGTTACAGGTATTTGCTAATTAACAGAAATCAGCAACCTATTCAACAAACGTCAACAAAATGCATAATTCTGTTAGTAAATGATAGCAATATTCGAGTATTTGCAGTTTTTGGCTATTATCACCATATCGCTTAATCTATCGTTTTACACCTACGAATACCTTCGATTTTGTAACAAAGTTACAAAAGCTACAACAAAATTAAATTCGTTTCTAATTAAATGGAGGACCTAAAACTTGCTTTAACGAACGAACAAGATCACAACGCAGAATATAAAGATCGTTTGTGCGGTGTCGTAGCAGCCGGAAACTCTAAAAAAAAAAAAGTACCTGGGAAAGGAATACACCGTTAAACATATCGAAGCTCTTGACAGTAAAGAACTCGAAAAGCTGTATCATCTGTACGAAACTAAATTTTGAAATAAAATTGTTCAAACCGTCGGTAAATACACTTTAAGTCTATTTTCGCGAGTGTTATCCGTTGTTATGTGGGGTGCTATAGCGTCGATAATAGGAGTGGGGTTGCTGGTATTAAAAAGTAAGGCAACTGCGCCGGATCGAAGCTTCTCGAGTTCCCAGTACTGTGTCATACGGCCAGTACACAGTTTAATATCGGCGCCGGTATTTTTGATAGAAGGTTGCCCTCCTCCTTCCCTCCTTTTTTCTCTCCTCCACCTTTCCCCCCCCCCCCTGTTTTATTCATTTTGATTTTTTGTGGACTAAATTTGACGGGGGGCACGTGCCCCCGCGGCCCACCCCTGGATCCGCGCCTGACCATTGAGGTTTCTCTACCCTCATGATATCACCAAAAACCTTGGGCATTAAGTTCATTGATCTCTTGAAGCACACCAGAGGTCAGAGATGGAGTGCCCTGCACGAAAATTCTTTTCATAGCATAAACACCTGCAATTAGAATTGGGTTCTGAAAAAAATTGCCTAAGTTAACAACTTGTAGTTGTCGAATAAATAGCCTAAAAATGTACACAAAGGCCATGACCTCTGCTAATTATGAATTTTTCCATATCGGATCATTACTTATACTGTATAAAGAACTTAAATTGTATATACGAATTGTTTGATCTCAAAGTAAACAACTGTTTAAGATTTTTGACTTTAACAGTCGATACTGCTCAATAAGATTCAATTCCATCTTCAGACTCAAGTCCCAAAACCACTTTGACTAGTCATCTGCTAGCTGTGTGTTGTAATAACTTAATAAAGTTTTATAATAAGAGGACCACTTGACATCTGTAGTGTAACTCAACCTTTTATAATGCATAGCAAACATGTCAGAGAAACTTGGTACGATCAAAACATGCATTGTGACAATATACAAATGTAGGCACACATGCACAAACACATTGTGACGATATAAACGAAAATATACATGGAGGGGGTGGCGGCCACGCCCCTTCCATTCTTTTCTTAAGTTAATTCGTCTAACCTGAAATCATTATTAAGATGTAATTTTCTAAAACTACCAAGGCACCAATAGAACATGGGTTTATTTTCATACTCTTAAATTTGTAATGCATCTGGGAAATTTCAATTTGATCTGTTAGTAGCTACTCTCTTGTGCACTTCCATGCATTTGTGCAAACGTGTACATTATCAATGGGAAATGTTAACTTAGGCCTACCTGTTCTGGAAAATGAACATTTGTTGACGAAGGTATGCCCTAATTTCACATAACTGGTGTCAAAATAACTGCAAGACATTAGCACACCTGTCAGAGAAATTTGGCATTATTTAAAAATTGCGTTGCGATGGTATAAGTCGAAATGTACAAGAAGGGGGTGGCGGCCACGCCCCCCTTCGCGCTTTCTGCCCCACTCTTAAACTAATTAGCCTGACCTGAAATCACTCTTAAGTTACATTTTCATTTTCTACAAGTGCAAAAGCATCAATATAAACTAGTTTCATTTTTTTCGTAATCATCACGTTGTAACCGTATCAGCGAAAATGAAAAGGAGGGGGTGACGGCCACGCCCCCTCCTCCATCAACTTTGTGTGTGTGGCGGGCCCTATGCAGCAGACAACTTGTCTGGCAATGGATATTTTATACCTAGTAGGGTGTAATTGTTCATTTAAACTTGGTTTTATGTGGTACCTCGAATGTTTGATCCAGCCCATTATTTGCCCCCTTCTTTTGGGCCCCAGGGGCCACATGCAGCAGGAGGTCCCCGGCAGACATCCATATCTGAATATGTTAGGTTACACAATAAATGTTTCTGTGCTTGGATATTGGTACCTCGTTCGTTTGATCAAAATGCTCTGGGCTGCTGCTCTAATAGGCTTTATTGCCCCGAGGAGACATCAGTAAGTGCCAAAGCAGTTTCCACCTCTTTTCTCCAGCCTCTGCCTGATTTGGTAAGGGATAGTTTTAAGGATGAAATCCTCAGTGGATTGAGAGACGATGTTGTTGGTAACTTGTGCTGCAATGATGCCATAATTTGTATGGTTGGGCAGCGTCAGCGGCAGTGAAAAGGAAACAAGACAAGCTGTCTGAGGTAAAGATGTCAGTTCGATCAGACATGAGACGACTTGGTTCGTTGTATCTTGTCTTTCGCAAAAAGAATGCGGAAATTGACAAACCAGTCAAAGGTACTGAAACAGCAGCTGATATGCTTGATCGAGAGCAATTTGACACACTACAGGGGTCGATCAATGATAACACGTGCAACATCAAAGACACTCCTGGATCCGAAATCAAAGCAGGATTGAAAAATGCAGTCTTTTATCTGCTGAAGACAACCGCTAAGATCGTTAAAGGGACTTACCTCATACAAAGCAGGGATAAAAATGCAGATGAAGTTGAAAAGTTCGTCCAGGTTTTAGACCTCCATCATAACTTCATCTTTGGAGATGCAACCTACCAATTGAACAATCACAGACAGGTAAAGCTGAGAAAACCTGAACAACTCCCACTCGAGCAGGACATCAAGACACTCAGAGACTTTACAGTCAATGAAATTCATAAGATGACTTCAGACAAATTCACCTTTTGGGATTCTCATGACTTTGTGAAGCTTCGAGACCTGGTAGCGTGCAGCATAACAATGTTCAATTTCAGGAGAGGTGGAGATCCTGCTCGGTTGTTATTGAGGGAGTGGGAGGAGGCTGAGGCGGGCTCATGGTTGACCAGTCAAAAGTTCCGTCCTGTGGACGAGGTGGAACGACAGTTGTTTTCAGAAATGAAAATCACATATCAAACTGGCAACGGCAACGACCACCTCGTCCCGGTGCTTTTCCCAACAGACTGCCAGGCAGCCATGGCCATAATTGGAAGCAAGGAGGCCAGGAACACAGCTGGAATAAATCCCAGCAACAGATATATGTTTCCTAACACACTACAGTCTGGGAATCACATATCCGGCTGGCACACGTTAAAAAAAGTGTGCTCCATGGTGAACCTGAAAGCTCCAGACAGAATAACAGCAACACAAATGCGCCACCGGGGGAGCACAATCTACGCCTCTCTTGATGTTCCTCAATCTGAGAGGTCACTCTTCTATAAACACATGGGCCACTCAGCACTGGTCAATTGTAACATATACCAGGCCCCACTTTGCTGAAGAAGCCATCACAAAAGTGGGCAAAAGGCTTCTAGAAATGGATGAAGGTTAGTACAGTAAACATACATAATAGCATATAGAAATGGATGAAGGTTAGTACAGTAAACATACATAATAGCATATTATGTACAGAATAATGATATTTGTACCGTCAACTCTCATTTATAATACAAATTAACTCAGCGGATACAGCCTAAATGTTGTTTTTTATCTCTAAAGGGAAAATACAACATTTGCAAACATCAAAAAATAAAACTACACCAAATCATTTTGAATTACCTTGCTGGACTGTTAGTTGAATGATTGACAGTGTAAAGCATCCTGTAAAATCATGGCACTTTGTATACTGTCATTTTCAAGAAAAGTGGTATTTTTGTATCAATTTCCAACGCTGGTTGGCCGACCAGCAATGGAAAAAACTGGCTTTTTTTTCAAATACTGGCCCCAATTGACCATCGCACTTGTTTGCAAGCGATTACACACCTACGAATGGGTACAAGCCAGCTAGACTGGTTCCCTGACCTTACAATTCCCCAATGTATGTAAACTGATATTTCTTTTTATATGGAGTTAGGGAACCAGACTACAGGAAAATGATTGTTTTTCTTGGTTTTTATAGCATTTTCGAACCCAAAACCTCAAAAAAGTGAGTGTAACTATATTTGCTATATATTTCCAACCCCCCAATTCCATCCATTTCTGAAAATACAGCAAAAGCAAATAATGTTTATATTCCCTTTTAAATGGAGTGCTTGTCCCGTTCATTGTGTACATTCCTTATACATGTAAATGCACAGTCAACACCAAGGATTTGTTTTTGTTATTTATCCAGAATTTGTATTAGCAAGAGTTGACTGAACATGTACATGACTTGAAATTTGTCTGAAGTGAAGTGTTTCCATGTAGATCAGCAATAACATTACATCATGAAATGATGAATAACGTACCGTAGCTTCAAACATGTTTCTATAGATAACGATGTACATGCACTGCAATCTATAGCCTAATGTTAATACTTACATGTACCAGTTTTCATTCTTTTTTTCCCCAACAGCATACGAACATGTACCCCATACTGCAAGTCGTCCACCTGTCATGGATCAACGTCAGTGAGGAGAGTACATCTATATTGAAGAAACTTCATCTTCAAATCTAAAACCGCCATCTAATCTTAGAAACAGTACTAGTGCACAGCAATATATGGAAAATTGCATGCGAATAGGTACATGTTAAGGTGTGCAAAATGATATTAAAATTGGAGGATTCGGAACTGCAAGGGCTATACGTGTACTTGTACAAATGTATGGTACATTCTACGTAAGGGGTACTCACAGAAAATTGATTTTTTTTTTGTTTGTTTTAATTTTAAACTAGGCTTTACCTTAAAAGAGCCGGGTTACATTGAATTTTCACCATCTCACAGCAGGAGGGGGAGGGGGATTCCACCCCCCGCCCCCTCCCCTCCCCCCTCCCCATGGTTAAAACTGAAGGAAAAAAAAACCTGTTTTCTTCCAATTAGGCCCCTCCAAAAAAGTCTCCAGTTTCTGGTAAGCTTGCACGTCGCCGTAGCCATGTGCGTCGGCAAAATGAAAAAAAAAAGGTTTTTTTTCAATGTAAGATGATGTCTCAAAACCGCCAATATCACTGGTTTGACTGGAATCCTGCTGCTGCACAATTTTGACGTGTTTTTCGATGGGGCCATGATCTAGTATTTACATGTATAGCTTTATGTGGCCTCGCTGGACTCCGATATATATTGCACTAAAGTGAGTCTGGCACCGTTTGAAAAAAAAAAGGCCACGTCACCGCACCACTTTTGAGGCAAGTTCCACACCAGAAACTGGATACTTGAGGGGGGGGGGGGCCTTACATGCTATTACAAAAGAATAACCATCGGATAACATATCGCCAACCAATCATGTTTTCGGAATTTGTGTCACTATCCGGTACATGTATAGTGATAGTGTAGTAAAATTTCTATCAGATAATGTACCTGTATCATGGTCTACAGATAATGCAATTAATGTACTGTACGGTAGCTTCAGCAACATGATCGGCTGGTGATACACTATATGTCGGTTAGGGTTATTACAATGTACATTATTAGGGGCATGTGTGGTCTAGCAGTAGAGAACAGGCCTAATGATTGTGGGTTCAAGCCCCGCAGATCCTTGCCAATCTGTTGTGGTCACATATCAATTTGTGAGCGCTCCTTTTCAAGCGTCCACACAGGAACTGATTTTCCGCTATAGGAATTGCCATCAAAAACGGCGCCTCGATGGTTTTTTTTTTACACTATTGGAAAACGGAGCAACGCTTTGACTTGTTAAAAGAAAATAAGACAATTTTATTTTACATCATACTGATATAAAATATTGAATTTATATTAAAAATAAAGCCCATACTTTTCAGGATATATATTGTTGTTTTAGCAGAATTTAACACGATTTTGTGTGTAAATCGAGGTTTTCAGTAAACCCGCAACGCTTCAACAGCGCCACCGTACGGCATTGTTAAAAAAAAGTGTTGTTAGGGAAAGTTCTGGTCTAACTAATTATCTAACATGTATTCTGATTGGACATTGTTAAGGCCCGTACATTTAGGATTGAACAAGATGATCGCCAATCATAACCCTGCTCAAATACGTCGTGGGCATTGCGTTGTGCGTGCGTGCGTACGTACGTACGTACACACTACGCTCAAGTCTTGTCACACCGGCCGGCCGCTCGCTGATTACACCGTTTTCTCTACCATTGTAAGTAAGTTTATTTGGATTTTCTTCTCTGATTTGTGTCATGTGCATAGTAATGCTGCTCCAGACTTTCTTTTTGATATGATATTTATTTTATCTGGTGATCTGCTTTCCATAAAACCACTCTCAAAGTGAGCCTTCGTCTGTGCGTGAACGACTTGTGTGTGGGGACGGGAAGCCAAAACAACAAGAAACTTGGCCTTTGTCACGGCGGTCAACTGTCACAAAAAGTCAAGTTTCTACCCAAAAGTTGAATTCCAGTTTTCCACTAAAATAACCTTGGTATTGGTTATATAACTGATAATTAAGATGCTGAATCTCAGCTCAGTTTACGATTGATTTTAACAACAAATGTTATCACTTCTTAATGTCCAATTCCTAAATCAAGCGTAGGCTAGGCTAGGCCCATGAACGTGTGGACATGTCTAGGCGCAGGCTACAGTGCACAGTGCTAGTGACAGTGCTATTTTTGTGGCTGGGTCACACCATTTTATTATTGGGGGTATCATGTGTGTGCGATATGGTCTGTGTTGCCAAGACTGTTGTCTACCTTTGAATTTTATTGAAGGGGTTGGAAGTCAGAAAGTTTAAGTCAGTTATGTGTTTTTATTTTTAATCTACAGATATGGAGTTGAGGTCAAAATGCAAAATCAACCATAAGTTATTGGACAGAGGCGCAGACCTAGATTTCATCACAGGTCAAAAAAAAATAACTTGGCCTGTTCGAAAGCTTTGGAGATTGAAGGTAAAGATTTTGAACTATTTTTACAAATATTTTGAGAGCCTTTTTATAATCTGTTTATTTGTTTGGTTTAAATGGGACGCGATCACAGTACAATTAATGAGACGAACCTTTTTTTTCAAAATAATTTGTAAAAATTAAAAGTTATGCTGTGCTTGTTAAATTATATTGACAATGGCACAAAATAATCTATCACACTTCATGGTAAGTTTTGGCAGATTTTTGTGGATTTCTGACACCTGTAAATATGTTAATCACAGGTGATAGATGAGACTGAGGATAAATTCAAGGTTCACTATATAGGATGGGACAGTTGGTATGATGAGTGGCTACCAAAGAACAACATTGTAGACATTCCTGATGGATTAGAGGAAGAAGATGCATACGGAAATCTGAAGCAACAAATCAAAATTCAGGCAAGTATAATATTGCTTTCATATAAAAGTAATTTATAAGCAAACAATTAACTGTTGAGAATGTTATATGATGATTTAGTTTGGATGTCAAGCACACTGTGGATAGCTGTTTGAAATTGATTTGAAAGTGTTAATACACAAATAAAATGTGAGTATTTCATCCAGAGGGGGTACCTACATGTACAATGGTACTTTCCCTGCGTATACTTTCAACCCGAAAGTATACGCAGGGAAAGTACCTGACTGTTTCGATGTTTTTCACGCTACCAACCCTGTTTTTCATAAAATGCAATTCCTAAATATGTTGCAGGTGTGAGAAATAGAATCAATTGTGATACCTGTGTTCTTTTTCAGAATCACCAACCCCATATTAATTTTCTAGAGTAATTCAGTTTGTAAAGAATTCCATACACGGCCGGCACTAATATTTCCCTGTAATGACCTGTCAGCCATCAGAAAGCGTTAAAATGTTCTAAAAAGTCAAATTTAGCAATGAAAAATATTGAAGCATTTACTGAGAAAACATTTGACAATTTTTTAGACAAGTCTCATAGGGTTTGTGCACAGGGTGTCAAGTGCCGGCCGTGTATGGAACTCTTAATTTCAGTTCATTCAAAGACGTGCTTTGTGCACGTGATCAACAAGATTGCTATTTAAAGCAAATTCATTCCTACCCTGCAGCTTTTTGGATTAAACTTCTCCCACACACTGACTGGGTCCATACTGCGTACTACAACTACACAATACCAGACAAAAAAAGACAAAAACTGAACAATATTATACACCAATAAATCTTATTCAAGTTCTTACTAAGCTCTATTTTTAATTTGTATTTTGTTTCTGTCTAAATTACAGGTGAAAGAGAGCCTCAACATTGCCAGAGGATATGACTCAGAGATAACTATAAAGGTACCATCACAGAGGGAAGCAATTGAACATTTCTTGACACACATCAATGCCCAAGAGCATAAAAGAGTAGGGGAAGGGTCATATTTAGATCCGACATTGGAAATGTTGGATCAGTTTTAGGCACTCAAGACTGGTTCTTCAGAATCAATAATGCTGTAGGTGATTTTGCTTACATTTTGAAAGACACATTACAATTTTGAAAATTTGAAAGAGCACCTCTAAGAGAATATACCAGGAATCTGCAGCCAAAACTTACTCATAGAGGTTTCCACGTAACAGTTCGATTTGTAAAGGATTTTGGAAGCCAAGCAGATTTACACCGCCTTGACACGTATAAATAGGTCTTTGTGATACAAGCACTGAACTGCAAGATGAAAGGTTGTACTATTTTCATTGCTGTAATTACACTGTACCTTGCAGTTGTAAATGTAAGGTGCATTTCTAGTGATGATTGGGTTGTTCCAATAAACAAGTATGCGTTGTATCACATGGTCACTCAAGATAACGGTAATATTGACGAAGCCAAGTATGTTGTGTCCGTACTTGAAAGAATTTTTGAGTCTGACCATGATTCCATTAGCACAGATTTAGTGAATAAAGGTGTAATTTGCCGAGTACAAAGCACACTTAAAAATATGTTCAGCAAATTGAAAACAGTGACAGGCAAGGGGGGGGGGGGGGAAACAACAAGCTTCCTTGTTAGAATCTTGGAAGAACTCGGTGTACAAACTCCACTTAGGTGGTGTTGAAAGGAAACTTGAACATGACCTAGTGTGGGAATCTAAGAGGAGAAAAGTGTGTGAAATGGAATTCAAAAAGGAGAAGGAAAAAAATAGTCTCTTGATCAAGCGAAATCGTGAAATGGCGAAAAAGGTAGTAAAAAAATCTATCAAAAGTGCCAGAAAATTTGCTGCAAATGAAAACAAACCTTACTCACGGTCATATCGCAGGAAGCGAAAGCAAGTGTTGTTGGAATCCATCAAAGAAAAGTTTTCCATGTTGCAGGAAGAGGGGTACAAACCCCTTAGATTCCAAGTAGCTGACATGTATGGAAACATTGTTGACTTTTTGGCCCCTGATCAGTCTCCAGCAGATAATGAGAAAGAAGTAGTTCCGATCGAAAAGGCAGTGTTTTTGAAAGACACTCTTTCTTTGGCTGACAAACAGTATACTAGGATGAGGCGTACATGCAAAAGTCTTCCAAGTTTAGGAAGAATTAAAGATGTCAACAAGATGCAAGATTTAAACTTTGAAATTAGCATATTTGAAGTATGATAGGTGCATGGCAACCATTGGACAAGCAAGTGAAGCATGTCGTGGATAAAATGATGAAAAAGCACAGTACAAACCCCATTCCTAAAACAATAGGTGTTAAGTTAAGTGCAGATGGGACTTGGATCGGCAAGCGTCTTCATTGTGTAAACTTTGCATTCCGAGTTCTGTACAGTAAACATGTAAGTGAAGAACACATATTGGCCATGGTAAGAGTACCTGAGAAATATGAATATTTGAAGCAGACGTTTGATACAATTTTGGACACAAGGCGAGATATCACGATCATTGATGAAAATGTGTTTGACCTCCAGTATTATTTTGGCGGGGACATGCAATTTATCAACGAAGTTATGGGCATTGGAGCATGTAGCAGTAGGTACTCGTGCGCCTGGTGTAAGTGTCCTAGTTCAGAAAGGTATGATAGCTCAAGAAAATGGTCTATGGTAGATCCAGCAAACGGTGCACGCACAGTATCTGAAATACAAAGAATGTCTAGACTTAACAAAGGCAAGAATACAGGCTGTGTGGCAAAGCCTATTTTGACCTTCATTCCAGTACACCGTGTAATACCAGATCCTTTGCACCTTTTCCTCAGAATTTCAGACCAATTGGTCATTCAGTTGATTCAGATATTAAAGCGTGCAGATAATGTTGAGAAGAATGGAAAAAATGTGGACAAAAGCAAGTGCAAAAACCTGATGGCATTTGAGAACTTTCTAAAAACACTTGCAATTCCATGGTCCATATACACAGATAAGAACACTGGTCAACTTCAATACCGAGATTTCACTGGACCAGAGCATAAGAAGATACAACACCACATTAAACTCGAGCAACTCATTCCAAATCACCCAAAAGTTCAAGACATTGAATTCCTCTGGAAGAATTTGGCAAAATTCTGACTCTTGTAAAATCTGACGGTAGTGATCCCAAATTAATAGAATGTCGAGCTCGTGCATGGGTTACCAAGTATGCAACTACCTTCCAGGCAAAGGATGTGACTCCTTACATGCATGTCTTTATGAATCATCTGTCAGAATCCCTCCAACTTTATCCCAACATCAACCACTTCAGCCAGCAAGCATTGGAAAAACTAAATGACACTATGACGATTCTCTTTTTTCGTTCAACAAATCACCGCAACTCGGAGGCCTTTGTCCAAGTTATCAAGAAACAGAAAAGAATATCAATGCTGAGTGACATGTACAAGGAAAAACCTGCCTTTCAGATCCATTGTGCTATGTGTGGTGAGACCGGACATAATAAACGCACCTGTTATTTAAAATTCCGACCCCACAGAAACCTCTCTGGATGTATAGTGTAAACAGTTTCAAGAAGTCCAAACCAAAAAACACTAAAACAAACTGAAACAACATGAAAGCAGCATTTGTCGTTGTTTCATCACATATAAGAAACCACATTTCTTTGTATTTGTGAATTTTGTTATTGAAATTTGCCTCAACTTTAATTGCTAATTGATTAAACTTATTCAAAAGGTAAGGATGAAAAAAAAGTTCATTTCCAGTCTTAAAGCTAACTTGTTATAAAGTTGATAAAGGACATTTGACGATTTTTTTATGGAAAGCAGGTTGACATTTAACTACGATTTTTGACATTTCACTTTCCATTGAAAAGTTACACATGGGTTTGGATATGTGTCTTATTTTCAGCCAAGAATTTTATTTTTTAGCGGAAAGTAGTCACGTTGTACTCTTTACATAGGCAAATGTCAAAAATCGTTGTTAAATGTCAACCCATTTGAAAATTAATGACAGTGATAATTCTAAAAATAATAATTTCTGTGCAAATTCATGTGAATTTGAAAAGTTTGATGTTTTGAATTTGAAGTTTGTAATTTGCTGTATGTGTATTTGTAAAGTTGCTGATGGTTTGAGTAAAATATGGGGTAATTCTTGAGAAGTAATAAGTTGCGAAATAAATTCTTGAAAAAAAAAACTTCTCTTGTGTCTTGTGTTTTTTAGCTGTCAAATTGTCAGCTTCTCGCTTCTCATTTAGTAAAAACACAACTATAGTGCCTGGAACATCATGGAAACATATGGCTTTCTTATGTAACACTCTGATTTTTTGTTCAAAAAAAGGTCGGCCTTTCCCTGATGTCCATGTAGGAGACTTGCATCCTTTTCGACAAAGCAGAAATTTCATGATGTCATCGAGTTAACCTGTAAAAACCCCCATTAAAGTCCATCTTTTGGTGAAAAAAAAAACTTGATAGGTGCAAGCCACATGTATTCCTAAAACAGCTGTAGTTTTATTTGTGATGATCATAATGTTTCAGAAATGTGACTGTTCTGTCTTCTGATATATTTTGCGACCATCGAAGCCAATGCACTCTGCAGTATATCGCGAATTTGCAACCCCTTAAGCGCACAATGGTACACGCTCACTTCCACACACAGTACACGTTGCGCGTACGCGCATTTGTATTACATTTTGTTACAATCGTGCTACGCGCAAAATCGGATTGAATCAGGTAAAATAAATAGGAGCGGTTTTGGCCATAAACAAATTGATATGATGAGCCTTTTAATTTATCTCAAGCCTTGATGATTGCATCAAATATGGGTCATTCCACCGGGTTGGGAAGCAGTGCATGTGACATCCATATATTTGATTATATTATTAAAAGTATCAAGGCATTCTAAACAATTGCTCAACATAATATTTGTCTTAGGGTGTTTCATTTAAAAAAAAAAACATGTTTAGCGTCCCCGCCCGCTTCCTTTTTAGAGGCCGCCTCCTTTTTTTTTTTTTTTTTTTTTTTTTTTAAAGACAAAAATTGATAAATTGTATCGATCTCTGACGAAAGAAATCGTATTTTTAGACTTTTTTACCGTGTATAAAGCTGTGGCAATAGTCAATAAGCACGTGCGTCTGCACGAGAGTCTATCATACATTCACCCCGTGTGAAATATTAACTGGTTCTCTACGTCTCAGAACTCAGGACTAGCGTGTCGGGCGGCCATTTTGAAAAGAAAAAAAAAAAAAAAAAGGGCCTCCTCCTTCCTTTTTGTCAAAGAGGCAAGACACTAAACATGTTTTTTTTTTTATTTTGCCTTACTTGAGAAAGTTTGAAATCATTTGAAAGTACTTTGACAAAAATATGAGCAAAAATGTATTAATTCGGATTTAACATTGACACCGTGTAAATGTTACATCCAAATATTCTTTTTTTGGGCCATTTTTTACACATTTGTCAAATATTACCCAAACTGACATTGTATATGTACATGTACAACTGGACACCTCAGCACCAAGAAAAGATTTTGTTTTGGTATAGTCAGGGTTCAGATATAGCAGAAACAATACCTCAAGTGTGGATGTAACGGTGTAAAAATCACTCAATGGAAGTGTGACATTGGGTTTTACACCGTGTCAGTGTTACATCCACACATCCAAGCTATCATATCTGCTCCATTTGATACCTGACTACCGTAACAAAAGTTTTTCTTATTGTGTTGCATCTATAGTAAGAAGTACGCAAAGTGAATTTGGGTAATGTTTCGCAGAAATAAAAAAAAAAGGCACAAATGTCATATTTGGATGCAACACTGACACGGTGTCAATGTTACATCCAAAATGACCTTTTTTGCTCATTTTTTTGGCAAAATACATTGAAATGATTTCAAACTTTCTGCAGTAGTGAAACACCCAACAACAAATATTATGTAGAGGAACTGCTAGCAAGGCATTCATGCTTTTCTTAATATGATCATATGTCACATATTGTTCCTCAACCCAGTGGAAGAACCCATATAGCAATTGTAAGTACCTGTAAGTACCAGTAGGTACCGTAGTAAACGCATACTACAGTAGGAACCCGACATTCACAAGCGTTTTTGATGTACATTTTAATGTCTTATATTTATTTCACAATCTAGCGGATGTCCCCACACTGCAAGTCAACCACCTGCCATGGATCAAGGTCAGTGAGGAGAGTGAAGAAAACTTAATCTTTAAATCTAAAACCACCATTTTAAAACAGTGTGCAGGGCAATTACATTCTATATGGAAAATTGCATGCGAATTGATACGTGTACATGTTTAAAAGTGTACATGTACACGCATGTATGCATACATACATGAACTCGTAAGTTGTAAACAATGAAGTGATAACTATTGTCCATTAAAAGAAACTGTCAATTTTACAAACTATTTGTTTTTAAGTCGCTTTTCCACAGTACATGTGTAATTGTCTGAATGAAACTTTCCCAAATTAATTTTCTTGAATGTTAGTTTTCCTATAGCAATTGTTAGTACATGTATGTATGTTAGTACCGGTAGGTACCTTAGTAAACGCATACTACAGTAGGAACCCGACATTCACAAGCGTTTTTGATGTACATTTTAATGTCTCATGTGTATTTCAAAATATAGCGGATGTCCTTGGCTCCCCCCACTCACCAACACCCCACACTGCAAGTCAACCACCTGTCATGGATCAAGGTCAGTGAGGAGAGTGAAGAAAACTTAATCTTAAATCTAAAACCACCATTTTAGAAACAGTGTGCAGGGCAATTACATTATATATGGAAAATTGCAT
The DNA here is from genome assembly GCF_015706575.1 of Patiria miniata. Lineage (NCBI taxonomy): Eukaryota > Metazoa > Echinodermata > Asteroidea > Valvatida > Asterinidae > Patiria > Patiria miniata. The sequence goes on along the minus strand of NW_024037065.1, from coordinate 583,264 downwards.
GCGAATTGATACGTGTATATGTTTAAACGTGTACATGTACACGCATGTATGCATACATACTCGTAAGTTGTAAACAATGATGTGACAACCATTGTCCATCAAAGAAAATGTTAATTTTCCAAACTACATGTATTTGTTATTAAGTCGCTTTTCCACAGTACATGTGTAAATGTCTGAATGAAACCTTCCCGAAGTAATTTTCTTGAATGTTAGTTTTCCACAGTAGGGCAATTCCATCGTGACTGACATAATAATTTGAATATCAAATCAGCTGTAATGTCTAAACTACAACCAACTGAGCCATGTTTGGCATAGGTGTGTCATTCCATATCAATGCAACACAATTTTAAACATGACCCTCACAGATTGAAACAATATTTGGTGTGACGATTGGTCTCTATGAGAATCTCCAAAACTATGTTTTTTTTGTGGTTTGGCTCGTTAGTTTTTGAGATACGAGTCAATGAACCTTTGACTAATTTAAATTAGCATGACCTCCGAACTTTAAACACATGTATCTGCTAAACTTAAGCACCTAAAAAGCCAAGTTGTACATCATATTATTAAAGCACTTTGCCTTTGAATGCCCTCCATTTCATAAAATAAAATCAAAATTGTAGCATGAAGCGCAGAGAAAATGCCTAACAAAATGATGTTTGACTTTGAATTACGAAAATAAATACGCTACTCCCGGGCTGCAGTGCTTACCTTCTTAAATCCTCTCATGATCATGAACTTGTCAACTTTGTTGCATGGTGAATGGAACACTGGAAAAAATAACAATAAACTATACTTATTTTTGTAGACAAACACATGGCATTTTGTACGTTTTAAAGCCATGTTAGAGACTGATAGTTAGACTGATAGGACATCCACTAGTATTGAGCAATCGTATTATTTTCTTCAAGAAAGAGGTTTTTTTTTTAGACCAAAACATATTTCACTATAAAAAATAAACAATTGTATCTTCCTTATGTTCAAGCTTCAAATGTGACCAGAAAAAGAAAGGAATACATCAATGGGTCGCAAAAAGAGACGGCACTGGTGGCAAAACATTTTCAGAAGTGGGTGGATGGCACTGCCACTGGTTTACCAAGCAAGTTTGTCCTTAGCTAATATACAGACACCTTTTTACATGTTCACATACTTTACACACCTTTGTACAAGTTTAATAGTATGAATTATAGGGAAACACCTGAGCTATGACTGTACAAACAGAACATAAGCCATTTTGTGGATACCGCCATATTTAAATTTGGGGGGCAATAACAATGAAAACGAGGTTGGTAATGTACGTACATCTAGCGCGCGTATACGTACGTACGTATGCACGCGCTGCCGATCTAGTCTTTGCGCCAAGAAACAAAACGAAAAGTACAGTATGCATGTTAGCCTATATAGGCCTATTACTAAGTATTACTAATTTAAATTTCCTACGGTGCTTCTTTTTCTCAGCACAGAAGCACCGTTTGATAGCTGCAAAAGATGGACTAGGCCTCTAGCAAAAAGAACAGTGCTAAGAAGATTAAAAATATCTTACTTAGGGCAGGGGGGCCTTTATAAACTTCAGTAACTCCCGCCGATATGCTCAGCTCATGTGGTCGTTATATTTCACAGTGACTCGCAAGCGCTAGCGGCAGGGTGACCGTAAAGTCAGAGACAAATTCTGCTAAATGCACATCACAAATCTGTCAGATTTATCAAAAATCTGCCAAATTCCCCAGACTTACTCAAAATACGCTATAAAAACTTAAAATCACGTGCAGAGTGGTACTCTCAAATTACATTATAAATAATCAACAGTCATTGAAGATGCGAAGAGGAAGAAAGCCTAAGAGATGGCGAGATGAAATCTCTGATTTCATAGGGAAGAAATGGAAACAACTGGCAAGGGACCGAAAAGCATGGAAAGTTAGTGGAGAGGCCTTCATCCAGCAGTGGATTGAATGATGATGATGATGAATCAACAGTCTTATAAAGATGTGAAATTACTGCGTACATTTCGGGCAAAACGCGGATCTGGCCACGACAAAGTCCGTTTCCCAATTAACCTCGGCACCTAAACCAGCCAACCTGTCACTTTATGCAAGATGTGTTTGAAAAAACTAGAGCTTTTTTAAACAAATGGTTTTTTTTTTCAATTTGTTTTTTTTTGTCAATTAACTCATTTTTGCAGAATTCTGCCAGAAATCTGCCAAAATAATCTATTCTGTCAAATTTTCTGTCAAACTCGTTTTTTTAACAAAAATGCTGTCAAAGTTAGCCGAAAATCGGCTAAAACGGTCACCATGGCTAGCGGCACGCGCTACTACCAAATTACAAACACGAGGCACACGCAACATTTAAAATTATTGTTAGTCTGGTCCTGCACTCCAATGCTGTCCTATGCTAGGTACCATGGGTACTTGACAACATTGCTTCTTAGAGTTGTCACCAGTCCATCCGTTATCGCTGTCTGGGCATACATTTCGCCAGAAGTTTGGGCGATTTCAGGAGACAAGTAAAAGTGGTCCCCCCCCCCCTTAAAAAAGCCAAATCCCTGGGTGCACAACTTCATTTCATTTCATTTCATAAAAGGTTTATTAAAAATTGTCATCACAGCAAAAAACTGAATTGCAACAATTATTACAATATTTTAAAAAACAAACATGAAGAGATAACATTCAATATATATTAAAAACATTTAAGAAAAGTAAAAGACTAAAATGCACCAAAGCGCAGACGAACCAGCGCAGTCTCGACACCCGCGCAAACTCACTGCACTCCATCCCGACCCAATCATCCCATGAATGGAATCAATTCCATGGACAATTAAGCCGGGACAGAGCACAGCAGTCCGCACAAGTGTCAAGATCACTTAATACACCGGAATAGTTAAAACTGATAAACTGCATCCCAAAGGAACACTTTTAAAATAAACTAGCCAAAACAACTTCAATCTGACGAGAGAGACACCACTTTAGTAAAAAATTTAGTCAAAAAGACGTCTCCCACGACCAACCAACACTGCCTCTATACCAGCACACTCTGAGAGTGAAAATAAAACCTACTATTGCACATTATTTGAAATGATATTGATACAGGTACATGTAATGTCGGACTGACGCGTTTTTGGTGTTCAGTAGTATCTATCTTCAGGCAAGACCGGATTGCGCATTGTCCCTGTTGAAGTATTGCAGTACCATTAGATCTGCCGCTTTTCGGTACGCGGGGTTTGGGTGGCGCGAGTATGATGTCGAGTTTAGGTCTCGTATGCCAGGGAGTAACAGAGCATGGGAGGCGATCGACGGGTAACTATGGCTGTTGTATGTCGTAGGGGGCGGTCAGCTCAAGTCCAATTTCACAGGGGGAGGAGCTAATAAGTCGGCATTTCAAGGCAACGGCCCAGTACCCAGTCGAAAAGCAACCCAAACTACTCAGGGGGCCACAGACCTGCAAAGCTGCTCGGGCACTGCTACGAATTCAATTATAAAGGGGTGTGCGTGCGAACAGCTTGTAAGTTCACGCACTGCTGCTCCATCTGTGGGGCGACCAGGCACGGGAGATTGTCGTGCTATTCCAACTCTCAAAAACAACCCAAAACTAGCAGTGGTAAGGGACCAGCCCAAACAACCCCAAAATCCGAGAACACACAGTAGCTTGCCACATCCTGCCGAGGTTACTAGGCGATTGCCAGGGGGTCACATAGGTTTGTGCAGTTTAGATTAAGTGCCTACTCCCATTAAAAAACACAATTTGATAACACTCCTTGAGTTATATCCGGACAGACAGACAGCGTAATTTCTAGCACGGGGTTTTACTGAGGGGTTCAAACTAGGTTACTATGGGCCTCGATTACCGGTCGAATTCCCCAATTTGCAATCAGAAACATCCAATCCTGTAACGGCCCAGCATAAAATAGACAAAGAGTTGGAGTTAGGTAGGATTGTAGGTCCGTTCAATAGTCGTCCCTTAGAACAATATTGAGGGTAAACCCCTTAGGTTTAGTGCCAAAGCATACGGCAGGGGAGTATCGTATGATCCACCACCTTTCTTATCCGGAGGGCTACTCAGTTAATGATTTTATCACCCCAGAAAACTGCATAGTACAGTACAGCAAATTCGATGACGCGGTGGAATTAGTTGCACAAATAGGGCAGGGCGCCTTACTAGCCAAGGCGGACATCAAATCAGCATTTGAGTTGTTACCGATTGCCCCTCAGGATTTCGAATTATTGGGGATGAAACTGGACGGTAAATATTATGTAGACAAATGTTTACCTATGGGTGCGCGGTGAACACCGGCTTTCTTTGAAAGGTTTTCAACCTTCATCGAATTTCTGGTTAGAAGAAATACCGGGTCAGATGGCATTATCCATTACATGGATGATTTTCTGTGTGTAGGCAAGGAGGGTAGTGACCCGCGGTCGTGTAGATTGCTCTTAGTTGAACTTTAGGCCAGCTGTGAGTTCTTCGGCATTCCCCTGGCACCGGAGAAATCCCAGGGCCCCGCCAAAAAGTTGACATATCTTGGGTTAGAAATTGACGTCACTTGCATGCAGGTTAGGGTGCCGCCGACAAAATTAGTCGATATTAACCGTAAAGTACGCAGGGCGCTTCGGTCGGCCACTTTGTCGGTCACCGAGGTGCAATCCCTGATAGGTTCCTTGAGTTTCTTATGTCGTGCAGTCAAACCGGGTAGGGCTTTTCTACGGCGGCTTATAGGCATGTTGAAAGAGCGAAAACGAACCAAACAGCAGGTACAGTTATCGTAGGGCGCCAAGGCGGAACTTGCGATGTGGCAACAATTTCTAGAATCCTTCAATGGGACGGGGATAATCAGGGCCCAGGGTTGGACGACAAATCAGGACATTAGGCTCTTTACTGATGCTAGCGGGGGGATAGGCTACGGAGGATACTTTCAGGGCAAATGGTTTAATGGTAGATGGCCAGCAATGATCTTAGAAGGTGACTACTCGATTGCATTGAAAGAAATGTTTCCTATAGTGGCCGCAGTAACAATTTGGGGTCTAGAGCTAGCGGGGAAACAAGTCGCATTTTTCACTGACAATATGTCTGTGAAGTACATAGTTAACAAGCAAACGTCGGCATGCCCCAAAATCATGTCGCTAGTGCGGCATTTTGTGTTGACTTGTCTTAAGTATGACATTTCCTTTAAGGCGGTGCATATCGGGACAAAACAGAACATCATTGCCGATTCATTATCTCGTTTGCAGTTACACAGGTTCAGACAAGCGGCACCGTTTGCAGACCAAAAGCCAGCAACTTTGCCAGCATTTCTATGGAGGATTTAGCTATTGAAACCCATAAGCTAATTTCCAGGTCATTAGCCCCTAGCACCATAGCATCTTACCAGCGAGTAATCGCCACTTTTCAGGAGTTTCGCATAAGTACGCGTTTGTGCCGGGCCTGGCCAGCCACGACACAGCAAGTTATCGCTTTTGTGGCAGCTCTGTCTCTAAAAGAACTAGCCCCATCCACACTTGCCCTGCACGTATCAGCTCTATCCCTAGTACACAAAAGTCATAATTGGGATGACCCCACTCACCACTTCCTGATAAAAAGAATGCTAGAGGGACACGAAAGACTCACGGGGGCACCGGACAATACGTCACCGTTTTCACGAACAGCCACATACTATATATATTCGGTTGATTTTGAAGTAAAGTGTTTTCGAGATAATCACAAAAGAAGTTTCTCATATTTTAAAACTGCAAGAAATACTACTTTGCAACAACTTTGTGCAGCAAGGAAACCATCACACGATTCTACGTGAGCTGAAGTTTTACATAAACCCGGTAATAAGACTTAATAAAGCAGTTAATTAGTTGAAATTAATTAGTAAAGATATGTGGCTCTTCGTGAAAACGCAAATTCACGTTTCCGACATATTGGCCCTTTCTGTTCAACGTGTATCTCCATAGGCGCGCGTGAGTACGCGCGCGCGCCTGAAAATGTAACAAAGATATGTGGTTCTTCGTGAAAACGCAAATCTCATTTGACCTACTTTTACGTATTTCCGTGCAATGGGTTTTGTACGCGTTCAAAGGGCCAAAATGTATGTGGCTCTTCGTGAAAACGCAAAATGCAGTTATCGAGATTTTTGCCCCTTGTAACATTAATGTAACTTAGAAATTAATGATGTTTTGCTTACTTAGAAACATGTCAAAATGGTTAAGTACATTGTTTTAATGCGAAATATTGAAAAAAATCAAAATCGAAAAAAATTGTAATTTTGGACATATGTGGCTCTTCGTGAAAACGGTGACGAATTATAGACGTCCTATCACTTGGGATATCGTAAGACAAATCGTGCCGACTTTGCCGGCAGCATGAACAACTGCATTTCGTCACCGTTTTCACGAAGAGCCACATATGTCGATTTTGAAGAAAAAGTGTTTTCGAGATAATCGCAAAAGAAGTTTCTCATATTTTAAAACTGCAAAAAATACCACTTTGCAACAACTTTGTGAAGCAAGGAAACCATCACACTATTCTGCGTGAGCTGAAGTTTTACATAAACCCAGTAATAAGACTTAATTCAGCAGTAAATAAGTGAAAATTAACTAGTAAAGATATGTGGCTCTTTGTGAAAACGCAAATTCAGGTTTCCGACATATTGGCCCTTTCTGTTCAACGTGTATTTCCATAGGCGCGTGTGAGTACGCGCGCGCAGCTGAAATTGTAACAAAGATATGTGGCTCTTCGTGAAAACGCAAAACTCATTTATCGAGATTTTGGCCCCTTGCAACATTAATGTAACTTGGAAATTAATGATGTTTTGCTTACAGAAACATGTCAAAATGGTTAAGTTCATTGTTTTAAAGCAAAACATTGAAAAAAATCAAAATCGAAAAAATGGTAATTTTTGACATATGTGGCTCTTCGTGAAAACGGTGACGATTTGAGTGCGCACTTTTCAAAGCTGCCTTTCTGCTCGCCTACTTTGGATTGTTACGGGTGGGGGAGTTTACCGTCGCGTCAAAAAGGGGCCCGACCGGGCGGGTTCTAGCCATTACGGATATTGACTGGGCCCCGGGCCCAACTAGCACTTTTGATTTGTATTCGGTTCTCCCAGACCGATCAGTGTGGGCGGTCAACAACACTCCGTATCATTGAAGGCCCCAGAGGATTGTGCCCCTTGGAGGCAGTAAAGCTTTATGTGGGCTTTCGACCGGCGGTCGGGGGCCCTCTTTTCTGTCACGCAGACGCAACCCCCCTCACAGTTCAAGGCGGTGTTACATAAGGCTTTATGTAACGCAGGCTTCCCATCTCAGCGGTTCGGGACCCACTCATTTAGAATTGGGGCGGCCACCACAGCAGCTTTGAATGGGGCCTCAGCAGAGGAAATACAAAAGATGGGCCGGTGGCGCAGCGACGCCTTTCATTCATATATCCGGGTACAGAAAAGGTGATCACGAGACAGGCCTGGTCACCATGCAGTGATTGACGATTCGGATACTAAGATATCAAAAATGGGGTTTGTTTTTAAGGCGTAGTTTCTCATTGGTAAATAAAGTTGTGGGTTGCATTTTCGAATGGGTTCTTTTGTGGTTTAATTCATACAGGGTACCGAGGATATGGCTCAGCGGGGACAGCCTCATCCGCCAAGCTAAAGGCCGGGCGATGGCTACAGGAACGGCGAGCTTTGGCACAGTACAGAGATCCACTGGTTGGGAAGAAGCGGAGCATTACTTGAAGACTTTTCACCGAACTTGAACTTAGACTCTTGCAAACGCACCCAACCCCTCGTGGTTGTACCATTCTTTCCAAAAAGCCTTCGAGGAGTGAGAAAGTCATTTAAATAATATGCCAGACGTCAGCGTCATCAGTCGCCAAATACATCGCTGATTTTTCATCCAGATATGGTGACGTCACAGTTAGCACTGATTCCTTAAAGGTGGGGTTCACCTGTCCGAGGTAATTGAGGTAATTGTTAACTAAGGTATTTGTTAACTCACGACTTTTCAGTTGCACTCCTGGCAACACACCCCACATAGAATGTGGCCGCACTTGGGCTAACCAGCCCGTGTGGACCTTACCGGTGGATCTTTTAGGCACATACCATAACATTAAGAAAAACAACTTGGCACGAAAAGTGTCAGTTCAGTCAGGCAGATTTGCCCAAACTCGTCTACTTGTAGCCAAAACAAGAGGCAGACCTAGAGCTTTAAATTTCTGTTAACTCACCCAGGCGTTAAAAGAAAAAGAAGAAGAAGATTAAAAGGAAAAAGAAAACAAACAAAAAACAATTGAGAAAAAAAAAAAGGAAAAACAACAACCACCACCACCGAGAAACACAGTATTTATCCCATTGTGACGGTTGTTTTACAGCAAAAGAATTGCTGAGCTTGACGAGGGTGAAGTGTTTGTCGCCAGATTGATTGAGTTTAAGCAAAGTTTCAAGCACATTGAAGAAAGTTTCGTTGACAACATAGTGTGATGTAGGAATTTAAGTACGTAGCGTGTGTATGTTAATTAAGTAGTGTGTGAAAATACGTAAAGTAGTGTTTTCAGCTGTATGTCATTTGTAAGCTACATGTACTTGCCCGTGTTATTGGTTAAAGAGATGCTAACATGATAGCCTTGATAGAGATAACACGATAGTGGTGAACGGGCTACCAAAAAAAAAAAAGGTGTTTGGTTGTATGGATGGTGTAAGCCCAGGGAGGGAGAGGTGAGATTGGCCATTTGTCAAAGTTTGATTGTGAGGGTCAGCACAGACGGACGAGCGACTATCGCCAGTGCTGGCTTAATACGGCCATCATCCTAACGGTGATGATGGATCATGTGATCCACCATCCCTCCCTCCATGGGCTCTTGTGCTGCGGATAAGTGAATTATCCACAGCACAGCGGTAATCAGCTTGTGTGAAGCAATTTTACGCTTCGACTTGTTGTGAGAAGCGCTGGCGCTTCTAAAAGCATTGTGCTTATGTGTATGGATATCCGTAGTCCCTTGGGACCCGTTATGCGATTGCGCATTTCTTGTTTACTTGATTGGTGTACCTTGATGTAATGATTTAAACATTAGTATACAGGCTGTATAAAGCGATTGTAGTTAATGCTTGTTGAATTTGACTATCTCAAGCGAATAAATTGGTACCGTATTGACCACAGTGCTGTTTTCCGGCGTGACTCTTCTCACAATCCATTATTGCATAATTGCATACTTTATTCCAATAATTATGACATACATGTATTTGGAATTATGGAAGTTCCAGTTCTAGACAGTTCCTTTTTGTGTTAATAGAAAATTCAGTGATACCTTGAAGAATTCTTTTTAGGGTGACTGCTCTATGTTCCGACACCCCTATGTTCCGACAACCTAGAGTGTGTTACTCCCGGTTAAGGTGAGGGTTAGGAATAGGAATATGTGCAGTCGGAACATAGGCGTGTCGGAACATAGAGGTGTAACCCTTTTTAGAAGAACATATTGAGTATGGCCAAAGATTTATTTGTTGCTTATTTATTAATTAATTACCACAAAATAAAAACCTTTTCAATTAGGACATTGTTGGAATCAAATACTCTATTTTATGTAAATAACATAATTCGGTAATCTGAAAATAAGTCTTTGAACTTCATATGTTATGGAAACTCGTTGATATCTTACAAAAAAAAACAATTGGGTCGTACAAAGTGTTGACTGTGGTCAACTTAGCGTTACTTGTTGATAGTTTGAGAATTAATTACCATTTATTGTTTTCATCAAGGGCTTTAGTTTAGGTAAATGAAATAAGTCAGTCTTTTCCGAATAGTTTTTCCTTTCATAAACATTTAAGAACAAAAGTTTGTGCTGTTATAATCCAATTTATTGCAAAATTGAACAATTAATTACCATAATTGGATTAATGACATAAATGTACGTGTAATTCAATACTTTCATCCTCGCATGCAAAAATTCAGTGATACGTTTAACGAACTATTTATTGGCTTAAAAACATTGAATATGGCCAAAGCGTTACAGTCGTATACAATTATAGATAAAAGTTAGTCATGCCTTATATGGAAAAGTCAATTACATGTATGCCTTCTGTGCCAATTTGCAATTAAACATATATGAGCATTGTTTTTGCATAATTAAAGTACATGTTATTAAGAAACACCTTGTTTATGAACCTACAAGTCTATAGGGTTAATAATCATTAATTATCCTAAGTGGGTGACGATCTACATTTGAATCGGAGTAGCCGTTTCTGAAAACTTTAAGCGGATGGATACCGCCATTGGTCGCTAGGGGCCCCTAATAGATTTGACAGTTCGGCAACAGGAAAAATTTAATTCAGCACCCTCGAATTGACAAAGAACAAGCATTTTTTTTTTTTGCCACCAAAATGTTTTAACGGACTTCATTTTCTAGGCAAGATAGGATTTCTGGCCCACGGTCTAAATGCAAGCGATCGGTATATGGTACCACTGTCAACGCTTGCCGGCTGCGCCGTCCTTGCTTCGTACGTACGTACATTCATGTACATGCATGACTTTCTGTGATCAAAACCACAGCCTGTTTGTGATGATAAACATTGAGGATATATTTGCTGGAATCGACCTTGTTTTTTTAAAAAAACAAGGGTAAATCAAAGCCTTAAATTTTAGCCACGAATCCTGTTTGCATGATCCAGATACAGATGCGCATAGACTATAATTCAATCTATTTTGTTCCCTCCGTGATTCAATTTGTGTATTTGTGTTAGTCGAAAATGACGTCTTGCAGCAGAAGCCAACATTTACGTAAGCCGTCGATCACAAATTATCAGGTCCCGAGAGTGCCGTCTTAGCCGGAGTTTACTGCTCTATATTTCCTTTGCCATTTTTAGTGTTATGCTCTGGTTTGAAGTCCATGTATTTCATTTTTCATTTTTGGGATCATATGGAACTGTTTGTCTCATTCCTTCTTTGGGATAGCCGATAAAGGGGGCTATTTATTTGTACAGCGCTCACCCTGGATACGCACTTTAATCCAATCAGGAGTGACATTTAGTGCGCGCATCACGCGCGCGTTCATGGAGACGTAAGAACGTGTCGATGGATTTGGCATGTAAACAGACCATTACAAACTGTTTGTACATGGCGAGTCGCAACATGAACAGCAGTATTAAACTTTACTAAGTCAGTGATTGATTACGTGAAGTGCGTGTGGAACAGTTTTTGTCGCAGCAATTGCGTTTATCCCTTGCATGTGTGTATTCGCCGTGTGTGTCAGTACAAGTCTACCATCGCCTGATCGCGCGAGCGCGCGCGCGCTGAGTTGTTACTTTTGTAACAACACAGTGGTGGAGCGTAGCAAAATGAAGTTCGCCGTATTTTAGGGCGGCCAAAGGACTGATGAGTAAAAAAATATTTGTTTGGTCCTTGGTACGGGGTCTTAGTTTTACCAACTGCATTGAACGATCGATCAAAATGAAGCTTACAAAATCCTCTTTACAGTGCCAAGTGTGAATTTATTACTTGAAGTAACGGAGCGTCATGAATTCTGGAACTTTCAGTGCAGTGCGCACACTGCGGTAGCCCGCCGGTCACGCTGTCAATTACGTGCAAATCTCCGTAGCTCATTCTGCTGTTAGTCAAAATGTGCGTGTTGTCACAAGTAGGAAAATGTACAAGGTACGGATGTATGGTTTTTCCATTTTTCCAACTTTTCCTCCAGAATGTTTAAGTAATATATTTTCTAGTTTAAACTCGGTGTGCATTAATCTGAAAGTCTTGGAAACAGTCGTGAGGCCGTCTTTTTCTTTGCTTTGTGTAGAATCACTATGGAGTAGAGCGCGTCGTGTTCATGCCACTACATGTACACGCGCGTGGTTGTCTATGGAAGATGCGACTTAACTGTTTGTAATGCGAAAACGTGCGTCGAAACCACCCATTTTTTAACACAAATTTGAGACATCCATTTATTCCAAGACAATTTACTTGTAAAATAAGACCCACACAGCCTTCTTGGAAAGCCGGCGAGCTAATTGACATCGAGGAAAGTGCATCAATTTCCGATAAATTTGAGTGTTTCCCGACCTTTCATTAGTTTCAGCGACGTTACTCCGTGCATCCGCTCTGCGTGTGTCGTCAGATGGTCACTTCCATTCTACTCTCGGGTGGATAGCATTAGCTCTGCTCCAGCACGCATACTTAGGCCTAGCCTAAGCCTAACAAAACAGGCCCTAGGACTATGAAAAACTTGTCAAAGCTTTTACATTGTGGAGCATGCCAGATAATTTCAATGAAACCTCATGTGAAAATGAGTTGGCCGTTTAATTTTCTTAAAATAAATCCTTCAAAGAAATGAAACAGTCCATATGACCAAATATGGTAATGGGATGTCCCCGAAACGCGACCGACGACACGGAACGGTGAACCTCTTTTGAGAGGACGATGTACTTACATAAAATTTGCATATTGACCTTTTATTGAAATATTAATCGAATATTCACGAGCCATTGTTTCATAAGCCGCGTGAACAAATTGTATAATGAGGTTCAATGGGTCACGACACGGCGCGGAAGATAGTGTTGTGATTTGCTTGAACAAAGACCCATATACATTACGCGTGTTTTGGTTAAAACATTTAAGTCGAACTTCAAGCATACATGTACTAACACAAAAGTTTCACAGTTTGTTACAATTTTCTCACAAAATGATCTTGAATAACTGTAGTTTCAGATACCGAGTGAACAAATTGTGCGGAGTACTTGAAATGAGCAGCATACAGTGATTTAAAAATGACAAAGCATTCTCGGCATCGAATTCTACACGCCTATCTCTGTTTCGTCGTTGGCGGCGCCCTAAATGAGACAATCAGCTCCATATGTATCTTTAACAAAGAGTTAATACCCTCGTTGCGTTTAATTTTGATGCATTGTTTTGACCAGATGGAATAGAAATGGTTAACAGGATATTTTTGTTGAGAGCTCTGTACCATTTTGAGTGACTGCTCTCTGGGAAATTACAAGTCAGTTTTTTTTCAGTGTGCATGTTCCTTGCCAACTTAAACATGGTTTATTTCCTTAATATGGTTAAATGTATTGTCAGTATGCTGGGTTTTTTCATTTTGGTTGGAGGTTTAAGGCAAAAAGTTTTAAACCTTGTTCTGTAACAAAACAAGTTAAAAGAACGTGTTTTAGTTAGCAAGGTAAATGTTGGCAAAAAATACATTTTTCATTTTTGAAAAAATGTATTTAGGATTTATGGATTGTTTTGTTTTCATGGCTGTGTAAACTTTAGGTTTTATTTCCTTATAATTGAACAAAAGTCAATGAAAGACTGGTGCAAGTTGAGATAAAGCAAGCCCTCCTGTGTTCTTACTACAGCTTTTAGCTGTGTACACATGCCCCGCATCTCTACTGTCCGCATTCACGGTAAACTTTTCACACGCCATTTGTTTTTTACACTTCCTGTTCATCAATTGTTGCTTTGATTGATTATAAATATGGCTTTTAAGTCATTGGTTGCTTTGGAAATCTTTCACTTAAATAAAGGCTTAAAAAGCCTTGGAAATTTTCCTGGCTCGAAAGCACGACGGCAAAAGAGGTAGTGAAGAGGCATCTTTTTTATCATTTTCTTCAAATCTCACCCCTGGATTTAGTGTGTAAGATGTTTAGACACGAATGTCTTCTGGGTTCATGCAAACTATTTTTCGTTAAATTGAGAGTCACTTTGTTTAACCAAAACAATTGTGAGAGACAATTTTTGACATTCTCTTCCTTGACAATGGTTTAATGTGTTTTTTTTTCATTTCTCCTTGAATTTTTATTTAAAGTAGCATGTCACTATGTGGTTCTTGTGGTTAAGCAGCAATCGATAAGTTTGGTTCACTTAGAAAGAGCAGATGTTTTTTTTGTTGTACATAAAAGCTCGAACTGTGGTGAAGTCTCACACGAGTAATATCAAATACAATGTGAGGCAGATTGCAGGATCGTAAGTTGGAAAATGGTGTTTTCAAAGATAGGATTGCCTAGTCATGCTGTTTGCACACAATTAAGGCTTGTTTTGGGTTTTTAAGGTTAACCCTGCAACCTCAAGCAGACATAAGCGCCCATGTGTTTACTGCGGGGACATGCAATCACAGCTCAATAGGCACTTGAGGCGGCGGCAAAAAAAGTGAAGAGGAGGTAAAGGCTGCTTTAAACCTACTAAATCGAAAACGACTTAAACTCAATGCCACACTGAGAAAAGATGGAATCTACAAAGAAAACCTCACCAGGTTAAACACTAGCGACGGTCACGATGCCACATTGCTAAGGGATATGTGTCAAGGGCCATCAGAGGTCGTAATGTGTGGGCAACGCAGGGGTTTTTACTGTAAGCGCAGAATTTGGCGGCATAAACAAATATGTCATGATACAGCTGTCAACAAAACGGTATCCGTACCTGTGACTTCTCTGATAGGAGTGAAAGATAAGAAGCACGATATGTTACAGACGAAAGTCTTGGACAGGTTCCGTGGTGATGAAGTGGGGAATGTTTGTAGAAGTGATTCTATGATCATCAACCTGGGAAAGAAGTTGTGGTCAAAATCTGCTACAAGAGAGAAAGGAGGCAGTTGTAATGAACGATATGAGAAGGCTCGGAAACTTACTGCATGGTCAAATTGAGGCACCTGTCAGGGAAGCCAAATCTGGTTGGGGAGGATCTCATCCGACGAGAATATTTTCACAAATTAGAGGAAGCTCTGGATGAGTTGACCAAGAAAGAATCAAATGAAATGAAGCATAGGATTCGTCTCAGTATTGGATACTTGCTCAAGAAGGCTGCCAAGGTTATGAAAGCGTTGTACACCATTGATGGTAGGCATAATCTTGCTAAGGAGGTGGACTGATTCCTTGCAGTACTTGACCTTAGCTGGACTTACTGTTCAACAGAAGCCTGTATGCAGTTGAAGGGAAACGCCAGGCAGTACTTAGGAGGCCTCACTTCATGCCCCTGGAAGATGATATCATAAAAATTGAGAACTACACCATCAAGTCTATGAATGAGATCATCAATGACCAGTATTTGGCCTGGAATAAGGCCTAAAAAAAAAAGTTATGTTGGCGTAACGGGCCAGAAAAAATAGGGTAGGTAGGTCGTTTTTTTTTTTTTTTTAAATCCCAGCAACGAAAATGACATTAAGCCGGTAGTAGTACACGATAACAAAAGAAAACAAGGCTACACACAATATTTGTTTACTTTTATACTCTGAGTGACATTTATTTCACTTTTTATGTCTTTCCTGTTTTTGTGCAAATAAAAACAAAACTGTCAGGTCGAACAAAATTTAAGGGAGGCATGGAAGACGAAGGCCTGCAGTGTGCTTCAGGACAGATGAGGCATGAAGCCAACTTGCTGTTTTTGGTGTACATCTGTAAAATGAAATATTAAAAATAAAAACCATGAGTTAAGAAAAGTTCTGGCTGTTGTATTTCAGTTTTCAGTATGTTATATTTAAATTATAGGCATAGGATAGGATAGGACATTCAAGCAATATTTACCTTTTAGCGTTTAAATGGCCTAGATTTGGGGAAATCTTTCCCATCATCCAAACACTTGTTGCAGACTGGCAACACAACTCTGTATTTTTCGCGTAACGCAGCTCTCCTTGGACCACCAGTTGTCTCTGCAACGCAGAAGCAACACACTCCAAACAGGAAATTTCCTGAGCTATAGTATGGGTACTCAATTGGATCTGCACAGTTCAAGGCAAGACGCACAAACATCTAGAGGAGAACATCATTCAACACAGACACATCATTGAATGTTTTCCTTAAACTCGTAAAATGGAATAACGAAATAGTGTTTATGTAAAATCAAACCAGTTCATACCTTTTTGTAAAGCCTGTGTCCAATTGGCACAAGCATACTCCCACATGTGTACTCGCAGTCTTCAATACAAGCATCTAAATCAATCAGATCTTTAGAAGATGGCTTTAAAGAGCTGTAATTTACTCGTGGCTTTCCACATTCCCCGCACTTGATTATCTTGCGAGCATGCTGTGCAGTCAATTCCGACGTCTTGCATCCCTACAAAGTAGCGCATAAATAGGGAAAATTTCATTGATTTAAGATTGTTACAAAACAGTAGATATTTAAAACATTATGTGAAGATTGAAATGCATGTATTTGACAAAAAGAATCACTACCTGAGCATCCTCTGAAACCTTTCCTACAAAATTCTTGTTGGAAGGCATGTGCTCTTGTGTGGTTTCTTGTGGAAGTAGCACTTCATAGCTCTTGTAGTGCTCTCCCATTGAGTCTGGTACTGGATCCGGTAACCAGGCAAGGTCCTCCGCTGGTAGCTTCTTCGCACTGCAACATTTGGCATCATCACACTTTTTTATCTGTAACAACAACATTTATATGCGTTTCATATAAAATGCAAAAGAAGGGGTAATATCAACAGAAAACATAATAAAAATAGCAAACATAGAGCACATGTGTATCACAATACCTGGAAAGTATAATTCCGCGCTCGGCAGTGTCTTTCTACAAAGTTCTGATAATCAGCCAAGCGAGACACAAACCTCTGTTGAAGTTGTGTCATGTTTATAGCTGGATCTATCTGAAGTCCAAAACTTTGGAGGCCCTCTACTTCATCATCAGACACAGGGTCTCTTGTGACAATCTATAAAAATAGACAACATATTAAATAAATATTAAAGTCTGTTATTTTTTATTTAAAAGCAATGGAGTCTTTAAGAGAATAATGAACTTTAAAAATCTGTGACTTACAGGCTTCTCTTTCAAGGCAAGGCGCTCAAATCTTGTTCGCAGCATAGAGACCATATCCACCAAACTGTGTATCCAGGCTGGCTTAAGGTCTGGGTGCTTCTCCGCAGCTTTGCGAATGGCCGCCATTCCTGTGCACTTCTTGATGATGCCTAGTATCACAAATCAAATATATGGAAAAGTAAAAGCACAGAAGAGTACTTTTTATATGTAGAGATTTAATGTGTCATAAAACAACAGAAAAGTTTTTACCTTCAAGTTCTTCTGTACATGTGTCTCTTTCTAACGCAACATTCTGTAGGGCTAGATTTAAGATAGACATAATGCGTTCCACAGGGTTGATCCAACTATGTCCCGGAGCACAACGTGCTGTTACAAGCATGTCAAGGTCTAGTGCGCGGAACAGACAGATGAGGGACATCTTGACAGACTCGTATGTTAGACGATGATCGGGGCCACCATCTGAGAACAACAGCAAAACCTCTGTTTTGATATCTTGCTGCATCACATGTTTCCTGATAGACACAGCATGGCGGAAAGGTGTTGAAGCCTGGAAAATGGAGTCATTTAAGTGGACCACCACTTCTCCACGCCAGAAGGACTTGTCAACACTATCTGGAATCTCCACATCCAGGATCACTGATGGGGTTAGATGACCCTTGTTGTGTACATCATGGTCTGCAGCTGATATAGTTGACGCAGAAGTGCCCAGTTGCTGTTTGCCCCGAACACCACTTGCCATAGCAGTTCCCGGTTCTCCAAAGTTCACTTTGGACTTGTCATCTACACACAGCAATTTACAGGACGCTTTGAGTTTCACAGCCATTGAGCGCAGATATTTGAAAATAGCGGCACAGTAGTGCACATCAGGATGTGTTTCTCGCAACTGTCGTCTCTGTGGGAAGGTAAATATTTGTCAAAATATAATATATTTTACTTCAAATACGAATTTCACAAACACCTAGAACAGAAGATGATTTCAAATGTGTATGAAAGGAAATAAAAACTACCTGGTCTCATGAAATGAAATATACCACTGAACAACATGGTCTCGTAAAATGCATGAAATGAAAAGTATCACTGAACAATGTGATCTCAACAATTCAGTAGCGGGCATGCATATCACATTGAACTGTACCTGTATTTTGTACTGCACAGCATACTATTTTGTGTATGTAGCAGCTGTATGACTATTTTTGTTTCTGGGCTGAAACTGCAAACGTACCAGAGACTTGCTGGGAATGTCAGTATTTGGAGGACATTTCCGGGTTACTTGCTTTACAAGATCTGGGAGGGATATCCATTGGGACAGATGGGCCACATTATGTCTCCTGTCGTCCGCTGCAAGCACCTATAACATGAATTTAATGTTTTTAATAGTGGAAACAAGAATGAAAATGACGGAGTACATTTTCCCTATATGCATTATATGTTGTATTTAAATTCATAAAATATTCACCTGTTCTATTTCTGTTTCCAGATGTTCAAAGAATGTATCAAACTTGTTCCCTGGGCGACCTTTATTCTCTGTGCGAAGATCCACAACAATTCCAACTTCTCCCTCCAGGGCCATGCGCATCCTTGCATCCATCTCTGGATTTTGGTCCACAGAGGCATCCATACTGAGCTCAGAGTATAATGATCTGAGAACATGGGGCTGTTTCACAATACCAGAGTACCTATAAAACAATTTAAACAGTTTGAGTGATTAATTGGTTAGAAAGTGTAAATACTGTACAATACAGTATTAAATACATTTTTCACAAAGAAATTCACCTTTTCCTGAAGTGTTGTTTCATTGCATGTGTATGGTACTGAGGTTAATACATTTGGTTTGCCGCCAACAGTTTCGCTGCATCGGTAGGTGCTTGGCTGTATGGTCTATCTACTGGTACTTTACAAATCACATAAACAGCAACATGGGAGCCTCCAGGACAGTATCTGTTGAATGAAAATGGGATTTTTTTTAATATCTGATTATTACTTGTATAACTATTTAGTATTTTCAAAGCAATATCTTGGTGCTTTTCAGTATCATTTACAAACTGTTCCTTTACAGAATGCTCTTACTTCAACATGTCCACATCCACAGAAAGGTGAAGATCTTCAAAGAACCGCATTTGTTGCATTCGATTGGTGAAGGGCTTTAGTAGGTGCAAATGTTCATCAAACAATACACTTTCTCCAAAACTTTGGGCTGCTACTACTTCATCTATCTGGCGATACTGGTCATCTACATGCGAAACTTTCACACGAAATGCTACTGAAGCTGCATCTGACAACTGTAAAAATAATATATTATAAACATCAAGAGAGATAAGGCTCTTTACTTGAGGGCCTAATCAAAAATGTGTAGCAAACGTTTATAAAGCTTTTCAAAATCCATAGGCCTACATGTGAGATACTTCATTGTTTGTATATTGAATTAAATACAAGAATAAAGAAAAACCTTGAATTTCACAGAACTGTCAGGATAGGCCTATAAAATATATCAATTTGTTGGTAAATAAAAAATCCCACACTGTACTCCACCTGAGTAACGCAGTGGTTCATTTTTTGTCTCTTGTTTTGTTTTTCAGCCTGTATTCTCAGATATTCTGCATATTCAATCAAACACTCCCCCAGCTCTCGTACTGCACAACGGACATCTTTCCATTTACTCCCAGAGATCGACGGGCGGCCTTGCAGGGCATAAAATTCATCCCCGTGCCTGGTCAGGTCACTACTACACAGACACTGTTTACGGTGTTTTTTCTTCTTCAGATCGTTGAAATTTTCAAATCCATGCCATAGACATGGAAGGCTCTTCTTTCTTGCCAATGTGGAATGGGGATTCGTAATACACCATAGCGCCCTGGTCAGTGTCTGAAAATTTTGAAATGAAAATACTTCTATAATTCTAATTAATATTTTTAATTTAATATCAATATTCAAGTACATTTTTACAATCGGCAATGCCTAGACATGCTAGAGTCCCTCCTCTCTAGCTACGACTAGCCTAGAAGTAGGCTACTAAAAACTTATAGCAGTGTGGTCTAAAAATATCGAAACACATTTTGTAGAGTGGGGCATGCCTACCTGTACTACGTACGTTCCCTCATTTTCCGTGCAGAAATACAGTCCCCTTTCTTCAAAGAGAGTGAGAACTTTATTGTAAATCTTGTCAACTCCAGATGTCCCACCAACTACACCACTGCTAGTAGTCTTTCTCTTGAGAACTGCTCGTCCTTGGTGGCCCTGCGGTGTTGACATGATCTTAGAGAATGCATTGACGGAAGGAATATGTACTGGCTCATCATCAACCTTTCCAAAGGTACATACAAAAAGCGGTATCCAAAATCAGACAAAATGTTAGCCGTTTCATCTGCCTCGACATCTTTATATGGACCCGATTCTTCCTTTGCAGTTTGTATTTTTTGCACGGTGTAACCCGGTTTTACACCATCGGCACAGCTCTGGGCGATTACCCCCAGCTCTAGACTCAAATTTATCCGCATTAAACGGTCGAAAATGACCGAAGATCCCCATTTGCCCTTGATGGAAACACTGTACGCTTCGGTACCGGGCGCCATGATGCGACGGCGTACGCGCGTAACCACGGGCCGGGGGCCGGCCGGGTAATGTTGGCCGCCGGGGTTACAGAATAATTAACCATTTTTAGAATAAATTTATATCCATTGTTATCGTTTAAAATAGTAGACAATTAATTAAAATAATTTATATTATAATGAACTATTTTTTTTAACATGGAATAAATAGCGAATTATACTCAGATTCCAAACAAAACAAACAAGGACAAATTCTTTGATTGAAGGCCACAGCCTTGAACTTTGTTTTTATTATTAATTGTGCCGGATACCAAAATGTTCTGGGCAAACCGGTCACACACCAAAAAGGGGATACACCTGATCCCAACTACTGGGGATACACCTGATCCCAACCACTGGGGATACACCTGATCCCTACCAATTGGCACCATTGCCTTTAGCGGGGGTACACAAGACCCAAAGAACAACCTGTGAATCCCCCCGCCTTAAATTGAGATCTACAATTGTTCATTTTCGAATGTTGTTGCCACCGAACTTATTAGTTGCCTGCCACCAAACTGACTGTATGAATTTTAACTTTTTCTGGCTAAAGCAGGTATTTGTAATGTATAACACATACCCTATTATAAACTGTTTATACACAAGTACGATTTTTTAACTCAAGCAAGTAATGAATTCTGACCATTGGTACTTAAAGTCAGAACTGGAATAGCCCTAGGGGTACATCAGGGCACTGTTATCACTGCTTGTTACACACATTGTAATTACGCCATAAAAATTCTCAGAAATTCCACAAAACCTGAATTCCATAACATTGTTAAAACCTCATTAAACATTGTGCACTTGAAATGCAAGGCTATTGGCTGTGTAAATCCCGTCAAAATTAAGCAAGACAGTACAACGACAGTTGCTCCTTAATCGGAGGAGCATTGGGGTGGTGGCGGGAATTTTTATTTCCAAATCACTGTTGTAAAAACAATTTACATGTACATGTATTCAGCTCAAGAAACTGTGACAAAGTGAGGCTATACACCTTCAAACCCACAATCTTCCTAGAGTCCCCAGATACAGCCAACTCTTTCATTGGTTAAAAGTTTTGCCTACCTCTCCTGTGATTGGAGAGCACCTCCTAAAACTTTGCATCTAATTTGCATAACACTGCACTCCCTAATATGGTGTTGACCTAGATGTTCTAGAAGTGTCCAGGCTATCTATTTTTAGCAATCATGTAGGCCAACTGTATAGACTTGAATTCCCTGTGTGCAGCCTCCAAAAACAGACTGGTAATCTAACAAGTACAATGCAACTGAGTATAAATAATTTTATCTTTGAGGGATAAAATGTGTTATACTCAGATTCCAAACAAAACAAACAAGGACAAATTCTTTGATTGAAGGCCACAGCCTTGAACTTTGTTTTTATTATTAATTGTGCCGGATACCAAAATGTTCTGGGCAAACCGGTCACACACCAAAAAGGGGATACACCTGATCCCAACTGTATACTGGGGATACACCTGATCCCAACTACTGGGGATACACCTGATCCCAACCACTGGGGATACACCTGATCCCTACCAATTGGCACCATTGCCTTTAGCGGGGGTACACAAGACCCAAAGAACAACCTGTGAATCCCCCCGCCCCAAATTGAGATCTACAATTGTTAATTTTCGAATGTTGTTGCCACCGAACTTATTAGTTGCCTGCCACCAAACTGACTGTATGAATTTTAACTTTTTCAGGCCAAAGCAGGTATTTGTAATGTATACCACATACCCTATTATAAACTGTTTATACACAAGTACGATTTTTTTAACTCAAGCAAGTAATGAATTCTGACCATTGGTACTTAAAGTCAGAACTGGAATAGCCCTAGGGGTACATCAGGGCACTGTTATCACTGCTTGTTACACACATTGTAATTACGCCATAAAAATTCTCAGAAATTCCACAAAACCTAAATTCCATAACATTGTTAAAACCTCATTAAACATTGTGCACTTGAAATGCAAGGCTATTGGCTGTGTAAATCCCGTCAAAATTAAGCCAAACGCATTTATGCGTCCCAAAGGGAAACACAGCCTATATGCCCCAATAAGCCAACATTAAGCCTGCAGCGCAGAGAAACTAACAAGTGCCCAGAACGGACTGAATGCCTTGGCGCAGGTTCCCCCGAAAGAGACTGTTACCCTGGGGAGACAGATGGACCCCGTCATACCTATACAACGACGTCTCAGTCCACACAAACTGTGGATGGCACAGGTAATGCGCGCCTAATTTCACACATTGTTTCCTTGCCCAGCGATTTAAGGCCTTGCGCTTTCTTTCGAGCGATGACTGCGATCGCGCACCAAAGTAAAAAACACGAGGCAAAATGGCAGACCAAATTAAAACTGTGTGCGGAAAACGCACTGTGCACGAGCTCAGCAGCAGCAGAATTCGCTGACGCATACAGAACTCGTCCATATTTACAAGATCATTTGTACCTACATGAATCAGCAGCACTGAGGGGTCAGGCCCGTGTCGTGCTGCCAACATGGGCATCATGTCCCCTAAATGTGCCCCCCTTTTGCCGTGCCAAACAACATCGATGTCCAGGTCAAGATGGCCTGCTGCCCAATGCACAAGGGAGTCCCCCATGATGAGTGTGGAACCTATACAGGCATTGATGAAGCATACAAGCAACAATATCATTGTGTACATTTTGTATTGTTAACCAAAAATCAATCTGTGTGATTGGGTAATGAACACACCGGGACTGGGCGGATGTAAGTGGAAACTGCGTTAGAACGCCAGCGACCCATAGCACGAATGTGCTCGACAGAAAAGCCCAAACTAGCCGCAGAACTTGCGGCCCCTATTCGAAATGAGTGCCCACGAATATGGTCATCTGGCACATTAGCAAAATTGAGAGCTTTTCGCATAACGGCATTGAACTGATAGCGCGTGAGCGGTGTGCCATCAAAATGACAGAATAGGGGGCCTGTAATCGATGGGCGGATCTGCAAAAATTCTTGGAGGGCAGAAACTGGGCAAAAGTATGCATTTCCGAATCGCACTATGCTAACGACTTGTGGGGGTCCATGTTGATTATTCTTACTGTGCCTAAAGCTAACAACGATGGATGTAGCGATTTTGTCAGTGTAGCAAATGGAAATATCAGAATCCAATAATACTGACTGTTGAATGCGGTACCGAGAAGTCGCAGCAAATTCACCTACCCGCATAAAACCAAAATAAGCCATCAGAAAAACGGCTTTAAACAGGCTTGACTCAAAGCAGGATGAGCATACAGCAGGCAATGCCGCAACAATTTTGTGTAGTGTAGGTAATGATACCGGCTCGCGTGCGTCTATAGAGGGGTTGCTCCGTCTACACCCTTCAAGTAGCTTAGATACTAAAAAATCCTTAGTGGGATTACTAAAACCAAGCACATTATGATAATAACCAATGGCCGATACATACGTATTGATTGTGGACGAGGCATAATTCTGTAAGGATAACCATGCAATAAAACGACGGACATCGTCGGCATTTGCGGATGTGCCAACCACATCCATATGTTGCTGCTGAAAACGACAAAAAATTCTCCAACCCGCCGCATATGTCTTGTGCGTGTTTGCTGCAAGTGCTGCTGTCAAAAGTCTATTCATTTCATCCTCTACCATACCAGCGGAACAGATGGTAGAGGTGTCATGGCCGCCTCTGCGTGTGGTGCTGCAGCACGGAACCGACTCATCTGGAAATGGGATAACGCATCAGCAATAACATTATATGTCCCAGGCACATGAACTGCCTTAAAATTAATATTAAACCGGAGACACTCAAGCACAAACATACGAACTAGATGCATTACTTTGGGACAATGAGAAGATTGCTTATTGATGATATGCATCACAGCAACATTGTCTGTGTGGAACTTAACCTTGCGATTGGCTAGTAGAGGCGCCCAGCAAATCACAGCAATGACCAACGGGAACAGTTCAAGAAATGCAATGGATGGGGGGTTTTGCAAAACATCTGCAGGCCAACGACCTTGGACCCATTTTCCGTTCAAATATGCACCGAATCCTAGATTAGCAGCTGCATCAGTGTACAAATTAATAATTGAACTGGCTTCCCAACCTTGATCACAAAATGCCGAAACCCCATTGAAATGGGACAAGAAATCAAGCCAGAGCAGTAAGTCAAGCCTGGCCCCTGTTGTTATACGAACCTTATGATGTGGCCTGGTTAAACCAGAGGACAAAGCGATTACCCAGATAGAAAGCTTACGTTGGGCCAACGTAGGATTTAATTGTTGGCCCGACATCGGCGTGCCGCATTGGCCCGATTTGGATTTGCTCATCGGCACACGGTTGGGCCAACATGTTGGGTTGACGTTGGGCCAATCACTTATACAGAATGGCCAACCTTTGGCCATCGTTGGGCCAATGTCAACATTTAATGGTTGGGCCAATGAGGCTTCAGCGATTGTTGGGTCGCAGTTGGGCCAACAGCGGACCAATCATGACTACTGATGGCCAACATTTGACCAAGGTTGGGCCAATACTAAAAATGCGTGGTTGGGCCAATTGTGTTCAGCCGATTGTTGGGTCTCAGTTGGGCCAACAACGGGCCTACATAGAGCCTTCGTTGGTTGACGGTTGGGGCAGGTAGGGTGTTTGGTTGGTGTTTTAGCGCGCGTCTGCATTCTACCTATATATTTGTAATGATGGTAAATACAAATGTTGTTTTGGTGGTGAGAGCGGGGTTGGGAGCATTACTTAAAATAATACGCTTAAACAGAAAGAAAAGATACTGCGTTTACTTTCTTTGTTTCTAAGAATTCTTTTGACCGTTAGGGATGGATTTGTCCAATGATCATAAAAATAAATTTTCAATAAATTTACTAAATGGGAGATTGTATACTGCGTTCTTATGGTTGTTCAGCGAAAAGAAAAATCCTCATAGCATATTAGACTTTAAACCGATTGCACTTTAATTCTTAACTGATTCGTTTACATTTTTATGAAAAAATAACATAATTTACAAAATAATGATATTACAATTACAGGGTATTTGGAATGCAGTCAAAGGTTAACTTATTTTTGTATAGCAAGAACAATGCAATCTTAGCTTGTCTATCTGCATTTTTTTGGTGAAATGGTTTATAGAAAAAAAATACTGAGTTTTAACACATTAAAAACTACTTTCAAAGTGTTGTCCATGTGATTGTTCAAAGCATAGCAGTTATATTTCTTTGCAACAATTTTTACGAATATTAACACTTTTTCTTTTAACACTTTCAAAAGTAAACGGCAAGTAAATGGCAAAATTGCCACTGATTTAATATAACAAACAAACTTATGTCAACTCAACAATTGAACTTCAATCTGAGCAATCACTGTCCTCGCAGAGCAAGTCTTTGAAACTTTGCTGTAATCATTATTTTGCTAATTATTAAAAAGAAGCTTCATGGTTTCGGCATTCTAAAACTAGGGTTTGTGGTAATACCAATTATTAATCTTCTGTGGGTTGTGGTAGTTCTGAAAAGCCTCAGGTGTAAATAATTACACAATGAGTTTTTTCCTTCACTTTTTACCACCTGCTTCAAGAGAGATTATTAAATGGCGTCACAATAAACTTTAGTTTGAGAAAGTTTCCCCCATCATGCAAAGTTTTACATAAAAATAACTTCAACAAGAACAGATACAAAAAGGGTGTTTTAAAAATTGGTAATTGTACTTTAAAGGCTTTGTTGGTTGCAGCAGACCTTAACGTTCTTGACTTTCACTTGGCTTTGGCAATCGGAAGCAAAAGCTTTCAGATGAAACCATGAGTTTTTTTTTTTTTTACTGTTATTCACTAAATACCAGTGTTTCAAATGCCAAATGAAAAATAAATCAGGCTTTATGCACCAACCCACACTGGCCATCACACAACTGATTGAAAAGCAAGACTTTGACAATTTTTGGGGTTCATCACAAAAGTATCATAATTTCAACATATGGAATCCAGTAAAAAATAACACAGCAATGCTTTAAGACGTCATCTAAAAAAACCCAGCTTTTTTACCAAAGGCTTTTGAATAGGTCTTGTCATATTAACTGTTAAAATCAAGAATACCTCTTTTTATGAAACACTATTGAACAACCTTCATTCCCTGTCACTGCTGCTGTATTCCTCTGTGGATAGTTCATCAAGATTGGAAGGACTCTGGCTTGCTGCAGGCTCAGCTACAGCTGCGGCTGCGGCTGCTGCTCGTCTTGCTGCCCTGCCACCATCTCGGTCTTTCGAGTAGCGGAGCCACACTTTCATCACCTCGTCAATTTCGGCGTTTGTGGCCGACTGCACGGATGGGTTTCTTCGAACAGCTCCTAGAAAATAATTCACATTTTTTTCCCGTCAATTTCAAAGTGATCATGAACAGAGATATTGGAAAGGCAGGATTTCAATAAGTTAGCTCCATGAGATTAAAACATACAGTCCAATCACTTACTGTGTATGACAGTGACAAGCCTCAGCTTGCAAAAAGCTTCCTTTGTTCCTTTGCCAACCCAGTTATACTGTCGTGCTAGGTCGTTGCTGATGACACATGTAAGGATTCTTCGTACGATGCTCTTTAGACTGTCTCCCCCGATGTTGGATAAGTATGTCACCTGAGCAGACAAAAAAATTAAAACAACTCTTTTGCATGGTCTACAAGATTGAAACTTAAACGTTAAAGCAGAATGAGGTTTTTGATTGTAATTGTTTTTAATCCTTTAAAGAAAAAAAAAGTTAATGCATAAATAGCTATAAAAATGGAAGTGATGGCCCACCAATTGTTTCTCCTTCTCAAAGTTGTTTAGGGTAGTTTCAAGGTCTCGCATGTCCTTCACCAACTTTAAAGGAAGAACCACCTCCTCTGGAAGACCACTGGTTGAAGCTGTATTCCCCTGCACATAGTTGTCAAGCTTTCTACAGATGCTGATGAGCATTGCCCTGTTCTCCGCTTGAAACATCTTGACCTCTTCAAGCATTGTCAATATTTTCTTTTCTGTTGCTATGTGCATAGACCGGGAAAAGACAAATGCATAACATTAAAAAAAACAAATAAATACAAACTTAAAACAAAAACAAACTGTTAAAAAAAAAAAAAGTTCTGTTAAGAAATTATCCCTTATGTTAAGCTGAGAAGCCATGTTTATGACATGACCGGACGAGAGTAAGTAAAACATCCTTGATTACCTAGAACATACAACCCAATTGTGAATGGTCAAGCAAACTCATGCATTTTCAGCTTGAACAAATAAGGTTTTACACTGTTTAATTAAGATCTATAAGGCATCACAATAAGTTAATCACTTTATTAACCCTAATTATCTGGGGTGTGTGCAAAATTGAATCAATTTTGGAGGATTCAGGACTGTGAAGTTAATCTGAGTTGTTACTGAGATGGACATGTCCGAAAGTGTTACATGTTGGGAACAAATGAATTTCATGACACCGAAATACCACTCTCTGCCCCCCCCCCAAAAAAAAAGCAGCCCCCAAAACACCGTTTTTTCCACTTTATAGAATGATTATAAAAAAATACCTGTACAAACTGGAGCTGGCCACTGACTGATCAAGGATGAGGGTGGAGAAGGCAGTGCTCGAGGAGGCGTCTTTGGTGCAGAAGTTGCAGCTGGATGTTGTTTTTGTTGATTGCTCGCTGAATGGTGTGTGATGGGCCTGGTCTATCCTCGTCAGAAGAGGAATCGCTATCTTGGTAACGGGGGTTTGGCCTAGAAAGTTTGGTCAACAAAAAGTGAAACAGTCCATTGTGTCACATACTACCTCAATAGTGTAGCTTTACATTTACACAAGCTCAAACTCAAATTAACCGACTCCTAGAATTGTTGTTAATATTCAATCAGCTGGAAACCGAACAGCAACTTTGTGTCTGGCCAGTGATGATAGTCACAGATGTCCCAGTCCAGCACACAGGATTGTGTTTGCACTTTCCAAACCAGTGTCAGGTATACAATTTGTTGTACAAATTCATGGAATTGTATCATGAGCTATGAAACTGTTAAGGAAAAGTACGATCTGAAACTATTCATTCCCATTCTCAAGACGAAAAAAAAGCTGGAACACTTTTACTCGCACCATTGGTCATAATTTATATTCAGTGAGCTATTTGACTGAGACTACTCAAATTTTGTTTTATGAAAGTTTCATAACCTACCTAAAATTAGTTTGAATCATTACCTTGACTTCCTCTTCACAGGGATACCAGCACATTCAGCATCTGTGGCCAAATCTGAAATGTCCTCTGCCTTCCTCACTTTTGCCAAGCCTTTTTCATATGAGCCTTCAAAAATAAAACAACAAAAGAAATATAAATGCTATGCCAGCATCAATAGTTTGTCTATAAATATTTTGTAAAAGTTGCCTAGCAAAACACTTCCTGAATTATCAATTTTGGACACTAGGCTTAAGCCCCCACTACCCACAAGTGATATACCATTTTGAAACCATTTGCAATTTCATTCAAACTAACCACCTTTCTCTAGATCAAGGTATAAACATGCGTTTATGATCGATTCAGTGTGTAAATGCTCTTGAGTGATGAAACTGGGGGCTACACAACATTTGTAGAAGGATTTTAAGAGAGGAATTTGCAAACAGCTACATTTTGAATGTGGGGGCTAATTAAAACATGTGAAGCATAATGAACTGCATCTGCCCTGTTTAAAACTTACTAGTTTTGTACAAAACACGGCATGGAAACTTCTGATATCCATCTGTTGGTGGTTCACGTTTCTGCACTGCCTTGTCTACTCTCGTCTGTGACTTATAAGGCGGCCACATTACAGATGTCTCATTGTCCACCAACCAGCTCTCTGCTGCTAATGCAACCGACTGCTCTCCAACAAACTCGACCACTGCATAGATACTTGACATAATACAATCATCCTCAATTAGATTGAGGATATTTACACGTTTGCTTCTTCAGATATTTTGAACGCATCAATTTCTAAAAACCATGCTTTTCGAGATCAGATTAAAAAGTACAAATTTTAAGGAAAAGTTCATTGAAACTGTAAAAAAAGAATTTAGAAATTAACAGTGGTCAAAAAGTACTTTTGATGCATCTACTTACTGAAACTAATGTAACTTTGATGTGAAAATGTCAGTTGCAGAATTCAAAAGACCTGGTGATTTAATGCTACAACTAAGTGGGCCCTTCTGTAAGGGAATATTGCACACTTGCATCTAATATCTGCCATGGAGCATGAATGCAGTACACCATCTAGTCTTTTTACCTTGTGTATGCCAAGACAGCCCGATGGCAATGGGGTCATGAAGTAATTATCTACCACTTTGAAAAGTTCATAGATGACAGTTATCTGGCCATCCAACAAAATGTTGCGAACTATCCCAACGCCATCATCAACTTTAATGCAACTGTCCCTCCAAGTTAATGAGATGATACATGAGCTTAAGTGAAGCTCTTTGTACTGCTTAGTACTGTGGGGTTGGATAAACTGAGGTAAAGGACCCTCCGAGTGCTCTCTTTTTACACAAGGCTGCTTGTTTTTGTCACATGAATGTGCCAGTCTGTCTTCCGAAAGCCGACGCACAACCTGCACAAGAGGATATGATGGTTTCCTTACCAGTTTTTTTAGTTTCTGGAGAAAGTTTTCGAATGGAAAACTTGAAATATTGTCCAGAGTCCCAAACTGCTTAGCATCACTTGCTAAGTGAATGAGTCCATGAACGTTGTAAACAAACTGGCTCCTACCATAAATACTACCCATCTGTTCCACAAACAAGACAAGTAATTTTTGTGCATAGTCACTGTACAGCTGACAAAATCCTGGGTTCAGGAGGATATGCATTGAAACAGAAAGGAGCAGGAAGTGATAATAAACCTCCTTTGAAACCCTTCGTTTCAAAACTAGTTTCCCAGTGTACAATAGTATCTGTCGGAATTCAGTTGCTTTCCAGCAAGCGATTTCCTTCAAGGACCGTGGGCGTCTTGCAAACTCCCGTGGAACACTGTTTCTGAGATTCACTAGGTCATCAGATATCTCCTTCCTCCTTATCGCACTTAATCGGCACTGTAGGGGGCCTTTAA
Source organism: Patiria miniata (assembly GCF_015706575.1). Lineage (NCBI taxonomy): Eukaryota > Metazoa > Echinodermata > Asteroidea > Valvatida > Asterinidae > Patiria > Patiria miniata. The sequence continues at coordinate 552,927 of NW_024037065.1, read as the reverse complement.
TCAAGAGCAGTAACAATCGACGAGTGACACCCAAACACACCAGATGCATATAATCAACTGGGAATGCAGATACTAGACCTATACCTGTGTCATTTAATGGGCATGCTTCTAAGTGATGATACTCATCTGCCATTTTGAGGAATTCATCGTCAGTTCTCAAGTTTGCATCAACTTGTGGAAATAGCATTTTATTTTCCCATTCCCCTTCCACCCAACATTTATCACAACCATGATAACCACTGTGTGACTTCACTCTCTTGATGTATGCTCGGGCAGGTGTGTCACATATGACTGATGAAACATGAAGAGTGAAATGTTTTTCATCCATATCAAATCCTTCACTTTTTAGTCCGACAACTTCCTCAATAAAGTCATGCAAGTACTCTGAAACACTTTTTGGTTTGGTTTCTCCAACAAACAAAGCAATGATGAATGGCTCTTTGCAACCCATTAAACGACCTAAAACAGGCCAAAACTGTGTGTTAGAGCTTCTAAATAGAGGCAATCCATCAATGTTCACTTGCAAATATAGGGATGACTCATCGTACAACTCAACATGTGACTGAAGAATGTCCTTGATCCTATCTACGATTCCAAAATAATAATACTGGCCTCCAGCAATATCTTTTACAGCAAGAGATGTTTTTGTATTCAACAAAGTCCGTGGATCCTTGGGCATGGAAGGGAAATAAACCTTTAGTATTTCCTGTAGTGCACCAAGAGCTGACATAGGAATATTTGTTCGTATTGCCCAAATTTTGATATCAGCTATCAACTTTGCTTCCGATCTCATAGTCACACTTTCGTCTAAGTTAAACTCACTTCCAGTACTACTAGAATGCCCATGATGGTTATCATGGAATTGGTACATTTGCATATCTTCAGGAAGCAACATTAGGTGATCAAATGATTGGTTACTGTTTGTGTTGCAAGCAGGATCAAGGAAGGCATCTGTTGCACTTGCAGGCTCATCAACCATGTCAACATTGCTTAAGTTTGAGTGTTCTTCATCAGACGAACTTGCAGTAAGTGCTGTTACCGACTTATCAGGCACTAACGCCGAAAGGGATAGGCCTGGGTTGCCATTGTTTGAAAGTAGGCCTAGGCCCAAATGATCGCGACAATTGGGCCTAGGCCGCTTAGGAGTACTTTCAATTATGTCATTAATGTGTTCTGAAACTCTAGCTTTTAATTTCCTTCTCTTTGTCCAGTAAGACGATGCCCTGTACATTTTACCCCAAACAGTACTCAATAGACTACCGTTTAGTACACAGCCAAAATTATTAGCAAAGTCTAGCCACAGATCCAGCAAGCTAAACGTTATGGAAAATGCACACTGTGGGCCAGGTACCCTACGGTTGCTCGTACATGTACAATGTACTGAGCAACGTGATTGGGCTAAGAAAACAATCAGCCAAGCCTAGGTCTACATCTTCTACATATCGCATTTAAAACACGGTTTGTATGGCTTTAAGAAATTGATTGGAAAAGTTCTACACACCTCATCTCAACAAACTAGCATGCACTTTAGCAGTATCGTGGTCTTTGTTGAGCAAAGTTCGGTTGATCGGTTGCAGAGGGACTCCCTTGCTTGATTCTTGTACAGACGGCCGGGGAGAGAGCATGTGTGGGGACGTGTACTGCATACATGCACTAACAACGCGTTCACGATCACCGATGCGCGCTATATTGTATACAATACTGCGTATTTAATATGTACGAGTGTATACGAGTTATTTGGCCACTTGCCAGCTAGCTGCTGTAGACGCGCAAAATTTTCGCGGTGTTTTTAGTCCATTATTTTAAAGCACGGACAATTTATAAAATGCTTTGAATTTATGAAGTTTTCTTTATACTACATAAATGACATACAAAGGGATAATTATTTTAATACAATCCGAAGAAGCCGTTTACTGATTCAATTTCTTGATCTTTAGTAATGAGTTTGACATCCGTATACTGTATGTGCGTCATATACTTTCACATTAATGTGCGAAGCGCATTAATTGTATTGGGCCAACGGCGTGCCGATATGGAAATTGCCGTCATTTTCAGCAACATTGGGCCAACAATGGGCCAACGGTCAACTTTTTTGTTAAGTTTAAGAAAAGTTTCTGTTGTTGGGCCAACAATGGGCCAACATCACTCAGCCAACACCGATATTCAGCCAATTAATCAACCATTAACCAACGTTGGCCCAACATCGGCTTGCTATCTGGGTAGACGCCTCATGAATGCTCGCCCAGGGGACACCGCCCTTCACACAAAGTTAAGGGAGCCGACCAATGACTGAATCCCAACCAGGGTGATTTGCGCTTACTTAACACTGTATGAATTTGCGCAGATATGGCTTGTACTTTTTCCCGAGGTACCTTTACTTGCGCACGCAATGCATCTATTTCCAACCCAAAATACTTGAGGACTTGTACTGGCCCTTCTGTTTTCTCAGTTGCCAGTGGAACCCCCAATTCTTCGCAGCTTGAGGAAAAGGTAGTTAGCAAATGTGAACATGATGAGGCTGAGGGAGCCACAAACAAAAAATCATCTATGTAGTGGGCAATGAGTGGGCAACCCGTTACTTGTTTAACATGGAACTCCAAAAATGTACTAAACTTTTCAAACATTGAACATGAAATAGAACAGCCCATGGGCATACATTTGTCATAATAAAAAACACCGTTAAATGAAAAGCCCAAAAGCTCATAATCTTGTGGAGAAACAGGAAGCAAACGGAATGCAGATTTTATGTCTGCCTTAGCTAACCACGCACCTCGGCCCGCGTGAACCACGAGACCAACTGCAGCATCAAATGATGCATAATGCACCGCACATAGACTTTCATCAATAAAATCATTAATGGATTGACCCTCGGGAAAGGAAAGATGGTGTATGAGTCGAAAACTCCCCGGCTGACTTTTGGGAACCAATCCAAAAGGAGAACATTGCAAATTAGGTAGTGGGGGACTGGCAAATGGTCCCGTTATTCTGCCTAAACGAATCTCTTGATACAGCTTATCTCGCACTACATGCGGGCGTTGGGCAGCAGACGCCAAACAATCTGAATTACGGGGCATTCTTGGGCCACTATAACACAGGGAAAACCCATAAGTAAAACCATTACGTAAAATATCAGCCGCATTTGCATCTGGGTACCCGACCAACCAATTATTTAGAACTGATAGTTTAATTGGCGTGGGAATTGCGAAAAGAAGAAACCTTTCCGCCAGCGTTAAGGGTTGTTGGCGCACTGGCTACAGCACTGGCTTGCGGGCCGCCATATTGCCTGCTAGTCTGGGGACGCGGCATTGCATGTGTCTGAGTACGGTCAGGACGGGAACCAAGCCCTTTGGAAAGATTGGAATTGAACCAGCGCGTTTGTCCCCCAATTCGGCAAGCTGCGGCATTGTGGCCAGAGCGGTAGCACTTGCTGCATGTATGCGCAAATTTGCACATCATTAAACGGCAACCCTGAATGCTATTGAAGGCAAAACACACACCCACACGAGGTTTAGGCTTAGACGACTGAATGAGGCCTGCTGCCCGGGCTGCATTAGGGGATGTGACAGACACGGCAACAACTGTGAGCCACAGTTCCATATCTAGATTTCCCCATGAGCGGGAGGGGTCAGTCGCTTGCTTTAAGCGGAACTGCTCGTCATACAACTTCCAACCAAAGCCTGGGTACTGAGTGCAGGCCATGTGAACAATTTCTGTGTATTTCAGCAATTCTGCAGAGCGCCTTGGGTGTTTTGTGAGATAAATTGCCATGTATGTATGGAACGCGGACTGCCACATCTCAAAAGTATCTATTTTCTTTCGAGAACACCCTGCTTTTTTCAGCACCAATTGATCCCCGTCAACCGCGAAAGTAATATTATTGTTGTCAGACCTAGCAATATTAGCAATAGCTGCACTAGTAGGATCTGTATACAATATCGCAAGGTCAACATAAGCACTTTCCCAAATTTTTTCTTTGGTAGCCTGGGATACATGAACACCTAAGGGAATATCAATTCCAACTTGAGTAATTTGTTCTGGTATTTCACATGGCATGGTCAAACTAGTAGGCATAACATTACTACTACTACCCAAAATATCATCAACAGTGCCATACTCACCCCGACCCCCTAGAGGGGAGGGACTGGCAATGACCGGAATGGCCACAGGAGGGACTATGGACGTCACCACAGGCACAGCCACAGGGGGAGTTGGAGCTGGGTTCCCTGAGACATTGACAGGATCCCCGTTAGCTGTTGCCATCTGCACCGGTCGAGAAGCAGGCGGCTGGGAGGTCCTGGCTTTCTTGTTAGCTGGCGGTTGTGTGACAGCAGAGGCAACACCATCAGTCTGGCGGTCGATGAAACGGGCTGGCCGACCCACTGTGCGCTTGGGACGCGGCATGGCACAGTGATGGGGATGTGTTCGAAACTATCCAGTTGTCCGGGAGGCTTACCACAAAAAACAAATGTTTACTGAGTCTGCATCCGATAGTGTATCGTAGAAATTCAAGCAGAAATGGAGTCGGCCTAGGCCTATATGCTCTGTCTCCAAAACCGTCAAATAAAAAGTTGAAAACTTGTGAAAAATGTCCGACTCCTCCCACGATCGAATCACCAAGGATGAAAAGTTATGCACAGCACGAAGAAGCAAATATCTCCAAAAACAAATTGAAGTGTTGACCACACAATAGGGCTTATCCAAAAAAGAGTAGGCCTAAATCCAGAGGATATCCAAATGGAAGTGTTGACCACACAATATATATCCAAAAGTGAGTAAATCCAGAAGAAAGTATATCCAAATGGAAGTGTTGACCATACAATTTATATCCAAAAGCAGTGGAAATCCAACACACAAATTTTTATTTCCAAATCACTGTTGTAAAAACAATTTACATGTACATGTATTCAGCTCAAGAAACTGTGACAAAGTGAGGCTATACACCTTCAAACCCACAATCTTCCTAGAGTCCCCAGATACAGCCAACTCTTTCATTGGTTAAAAGTTTTGCCTACCTCTCCTGTGATTGGAGAGCACCTCCTAAAACTTTGCATCTAATTTGCATAACACTGCACTCCCTAATATGGTGTTGACCTAGATGTTCTAGAAGTGTCCAGGCTATATATTTTTAGCTATCATGTAGGCCAACTGTATAGACTTGAATTCCCTGTGTGCAGCCTCCAAAAACAGACTGGTAATCTAACAAGTACAATGCAACTGAGTATAAATAATTTTATCTTTAGTGTATGTAGCAGTTCGCGCCGTGCAACAGTTTAGGACGAGGCTATACATGTACTGTACATGTACGTGTGCATCTATCATCATGCATGCATGGTGCATCGATCTCCGTCCGCACGCGCACTGCCTGTAGCGCGATCTTCTGCATGTTCGTTGTGTCATGGAGAGGATCTAGGAAGGTGCAAAACCGTTGTGCACTCCAAAGTTCCACGCGCGCTATCGTCATACAATTGAGGAGAAACGTTCAGAAATGTTTTCAAAACGTATTTAAAATTCATTTCTATAGATTTTAATTATATTTCTTCCCTTCAAAAAAAAAAAAATATGCAGGGTCGGCCGCATTTTTAGGGTCGGTCGGGTTACGCCAACATAACACTTTTTTTTGTGAGGCCTAAGCATGTGTCACTACTCTTCGGTCATTGATTGTTCAACGCTATCCAACGCTAGAAGAGGGGTTGAACCTGCACGATTAACAATGTCTGAATGGCAGGATGGTGTATCTCAAGCATGGATAGATCCTCAGCTCATCGAGACAGTCAGCAATCCTATGGAAAAGGCTCTGCTGCAGTCATTCAAGTTGATTTACCAAAAAGGCAAAGGGAGTCGGAAGCTTGTCCCAGTCCTCTTGACACTCTGAAACCAATTCAGGTTATTGTAGAGATGAGGAAAGATGCATGGGTTTCTCCAGACAACGTATTTCTGTTCGCCTACACCCAGAAATCGACAAATCATGTCAACGGATGGTCGGCAATTAAGTATGTCACCAAGGCTATGGGAAATCAGCTATCCAATCCTTCCAAACTAACCGCTACTAAATACAGACGCAGGGCGTCAACTCTGTATGCTTTACTTGATGTAGCTGAAGGGGATAAGCATCTCTTCTACAAGCACATGTGTAGCTGTTCAAAAGAACTTTCCGTCAGGGGTTGAGGTATCTGCCTAATGTTGTGATCTCAATGACGGCAAGGGGACACTTGTATGCATAAACAGTCTGTGACGTATGACCGACGTGTTTTTGGACGTGCGTGCAGCAGCAGGGCCGAACGGTATACGTCACAGACTGTTTATGCATATTCATGATTTTGCGCGGGCGCGCCTGCTAATTGCATACATTACAGCGCGGCCGCCATTTTGAAATCGCATGGGGGATCGCATGGGGGACGATATTTGTGGAATCTGATGACTGAAATTCGTCTTGTGGCCAGATGGATGAAAATATTGAGACCAAAGAACGTTTTTTTCGAAAAGGTATGAGTTGCTCTACGACTACAAACCTTAACTTTGGAAATTTGTGTCCTGGATGAAAAGATAATCGCGATCGAAAGATGTAGCAAAATCGCTACATCGGCGGCCAACAAAATCCAGTCTCTGTGGAAGCATCGGGCGTCTGGCCGTACTACAAAGCTTGCGATAGTACTGTACGGCCAGACGCAGTCGGGCTATGTCAACACATGTCCTTTTCATCACAAACATTTTACAGGAGAGAGGGAAAACTGAATAGGATTTATAGTGGCATTTTGAGTGAAACTTGGTTCCAAGTCCTCTTTGTCTCATTGTCAAAAAAAATGAGCGTTTAGCCGTCCATGACCATTTGAATGAATAACGCATCATTGGAAAGAGGGAATCTGTGGCTTTAAGTTGCTGCTAGGTATTTGGTGTTAAATTAGCCCAGTCTCAACAAAAGTCAAAAGAAATGTTGTTGTTCTTTTATACACACTGTATATACATGTTTGCAAACCTTCACCAACTAGCCCAGCACTTACTAATAGTAAGTTCCATGGCCCAGCTGTTGAGTCATCCTTCAGCATAATGAAGGATGTCTTGAACAAGAAGAAGTCAAGCTTACAAGTCGGCAGCTTCTCCGCAATCCAGACTGTCAAGTACGAGCTTATGTCAAACGACAAGACAGCCTTGCAGTATTTTGACAGGGCAGACCCATCCTACACTCCTGTAAATACCACCTTGTGCAAAAATATGCGGACTGCATACCGCACGTATACAGATAACAAAGATAGTGCAAGGAAGAAAGAAGAAGAAAAGAAAAACAAGATGGGTTTCGAGAAACCGGTCAAGACAGTCACAGTGTCATCAAAAACCCAAACTAAACTTGAACAATTCAAAAGGGCACAAGAGGATCTTGAAGAACACCGTGTAAAAAAAACAGAAAAGGGCCTTATAAGGTAAGGAGAGTCCCTTGTGAGGTTTGCAACGGCCAGACAGCATGAAAGAGTTACATGTAGATTTAAAGGAAGTTTATTTTTTGCGAGGCGGGGCTTTGGCAGACTCGCACTCCAAACCTCAATTTCAACACAGTTTTCATATACAAGTTGGCCATTGAGGCAGTTTCATGCCAATAAATGAAAAGTTAATTTAAAACATGCATAAATTGTAAAACATTTTTGACCAATAGTTGGCCCAGGAGGCTGTAAAATGCACCACAAAGCATCTACATTTCAAAAAAATTTCGGGGCCCTTGGGCGGGCCCCGGACCCCACGCCGTAAGGGCTTCGCGCTCGCAGGTTCGGTTATTTACAGGTTCAGCTATTTCCAGCTATTTTTTTTAACTCCACTCACACCCCTGTACTATGTATGAGATCTTCTCTTTCCTCTTTGGATTCAACTTCCAGACACAATATCACCAATTAATGATTTTGAGGCAGACTTGAAGGCATGTCTTGGATTTGCCATTTTCCTTATTTCATTGTTTTTCATGCAGGCCATTGTGAATAGAAAAAAAACAGACCAGTGTGAATACATGTAGAAAAAAACCAGTAGAATCGATGCACAGGTCTCTTATGGTTTGGAATTGTCCTTTATTTAATTACTGTAGCATGACGGGTTTGTCATATGGTGCTACAACAATCTTTACCTCATGCTTGATTTACCTCTTTAAGTTTTTCTCAAAGTGGATTCTTTTTGTACATCTTCACTGATGGTATGTTTGATAAGAACCGGTTGATCTGCTTCGAATTGGGATGAAATACAAATTCAATGGACAATTTTGTTTGGGGTAGGGTTAGGGTCAGCCCTAAACCAACATCGTACCTTCAATTCTGCATCCCCGTACACAAAAGTTGCATAGAATTCTATAAGAAAGAATTCTATAGAAATTCTATTAAGCATTCTATAGAATTTTGTCTATAAAAATTTTATAGAGTTTCTTTAGAAGTCTTCTATAAGGTTTTATAGAGATTTTATAAATTCTATTGAAAAATGGGCCATAATTCTATACACCGGTTTATAGAATTCTATCGAAATTAGGCCTTTTCTATAGAGCAGTGAATAAAATTGTATAAAAATAAGGCTAGTTTTATATAGAATATTGTATAGAAATATATAGAAAATTTTGAACTTTTTCTATGAACTATTTTATAGAACTCAATCGAACTTATAGAGATTTTCTCTTATTTTTATAAAAACATTTTATATACAAAATTGATAATTTTGTTGCAATTCTTAACCCTTTGTGTTCACTGTTTGTGTTGTAAGTGATTTGGAGCCACGGTGAGGATGTTTTCCTTGACAATGCTCTAGAAACATATTCCAGTGCCATATGTTTTTCTAAATGTGCACATAAAGTACACAGAGCTGCCTTGGCACTTCCTGCAAAACCCAGCCTGCCCGTTGAAGAACTTAGCCAATCCAGTGCGGACCTCGGCCCATCCGGGGGAAGACTCCAGTTAAACCAGTGAAATTTCACAAAACTCAGTTGTTATTCTATTTTTGTGTGCGTTTTTTCGGGAGAGTTCTTCTCTTTTTTTCCAATTCAGTTCACACAGAATAACATATTTGTTCTGCACTTGAGACATTTTATAGTTCAATCCACCTCATGCAGCTTTTAGACATGCTATTTCAAGATATGGCAAATTTATGATGACGTTCATCGCGGTAATGTGACATGCATGTTAAACGGATTTCTTTTTCGTTGGATGGAGATAAGGGTTCAATAAGGAATGATGGAGTTTTGCTGCAAAATAGGGGTAGATGCAGAGTGGGTGTTGGATGAAGGAAGGGATTGGATGCAGGATTGGGTTAGCATGCAGAGTTGCATCAGGATGTTAGATTGGGATAGGATGCAGGATTGGGTTAGGATGGAGGATTAGGGAAAGGATGTTGGTTTGGGGTTGGATGCAAGATTGAGGTTGGATGCAGGATTAGGGGTAGATGTTGGTATGGGGGTACGATGTTGGTTTGGGGCTGGATGCATGATTGGGGTAGGATGCAGGATTGAGTTAGGATGCAGGTTTGGGGGTAAAGATGCAGGATTAGGGTAGGATGCAGGAATGGGGTAGGATGCAGGAATGGGGGTAGGATGCAGGATTGGGGGTAGGATGCAGGATTGGGGTAGGATGAAGGATTGCGGTAGGATGCAGGATTTGGGGTAGGATGCAGGATTGGGGAATAGGATGCAGGATTGCATGGGTGCTGGATGCAGGATTGGGGGCTGGATGCAAGATTGGGGGTAGGATGCAGGATTGGGGTAGGATGAAGGATTGCGGTAGGATGCAGGATTTGGGGTAGGATGCAGGATTGGGGAATAGGATGCTGGATTGGGATAGGATGCAGGATTGGGGTAGGATGCAGGTTTGGGGGTAGGATGCAGGATTGGGGTGGGATGCAGGATTGGGTTAGAATGATGGATGGAATGGGGGTAGGATGCAGGATTGAGGGTAGAATGCAGGATTGGGGGTAGGATGCAGGATTAGGGAATAGGATGCAGGATTGGGGGGTAGGATGCAGGATTGGGGGCTGGATGCAGGATTGGGGGTAGGATGCAGGATTGGGGTAGGATGCAGGATTGGGGGGTCGGATGCAGGATCGGGGGCTGGATGCAGGATTGGGGGTAGGATGCAGGATTGGGGTAGGATGCAGGATTTGGGGTAGGATGCAGGATTAGGGAATAGGATGCTTGTTGTTGGGGGGTAGGATGCAGGATTGGGGTTAGGATGCAGGATTGGGGTTAGGATGCAGGATTAGGGGTAGGATGCAGGATTGGGGGTAGGGTTAGGGTCAGCCCTAAACCAACATCTTACCTTCAATTCTGCATCCCCGTACACAAAAATTGTATAGAATTCTATAAGAAAGAATTCTATAGAAATTCTATAAAACATTCTATAGAATTTTGTCTATACAAATTTTATAGAGTTTCTTTAGAAGTCTTCTATAAGGTTTTATAGAGATTTTATAAATTCTATTGAAAAATGGGCCATAATTCTATACACCGGTTTATAGAATTCTATCGAAATTGGGCCCTTCTATAGAGCAGTGAATAAAATTGTATAGAAATAAGGCTAGTTTTATATAGAATATTGTATGGAAATATATAGAAAATTTTGAACTTTTTCTATGAACTATTTTATAGAACTCAATCGAACTTATAGAGATTTTCTCTTATTTTTATAAAAACATTTTATATAACTCTATAGAAAATTTGGAACTTTTTATGTGAACTATTTTATAAAACTCTATAAAATTTTATAAAGATTTTCTCGTATTTCTATAAAAACATTTTATAGAACTCTAAAGAATTTTATAAAGATTTTCTTTAATTTCTATAAAACATTTTATATAAATCTAAAGAAAATTTAGAATCTTTGCTATGAACCATTTTATAGAACTCTATAAAATTTTATAAAAGTTTGCTCAAATTTCTATAAAAACATTTTATAGAACTATGGAAATGTGTAGCTAGTTTTGCAACATTGTATAGAACTCTATAAAATTGTATAGAAATTTGAACCTTTTCTATAAGCTGCACAATAAAATTCTTTAGAAATATGATTTTCTATAGAACATTTAATACAATTTTTACAGAAATTTCGACATTTCTTTGGAGAAATGATTGAAAATTTAGTTCTGTTAACTTCAAAATGTGACATTGGTGTTACTCTTTACCAAATAAAATCACGAAAAACAAATATGACATTTATACACAACTATAGATGGACAGACGTATTTTTTTCTTTTTTTTTCTTCTGAATTTACATATTTGTGCATGCAAAGGGTGGGCAGATATCTTTCCTGGGCAGTATAACAATCAAAAGCACCAAAAATGCATACAGTCTGTACACAGTTAATGTGATGAAGAAAAAAATGGGGAGTGTATTACAATCAAAAGCACCTAAAATTTACAAAGTCTGTACACAGTTAATGTCATGAAAAAAAATATTCACTTATGAAATACACAGAGGTTCATGCTGCCTGATTATGAATAATACTAAGAGATAACTTAAATATTTACACGGATAATAACGTTCCAGTGTTAAACAATGGCAGATAAATAAACATAAGTTTTTTTAAATGTTGTACAAGTGAAAATGTTTTCAACTTGTAAATGTCTTCTAATAAAACATATATAAATTCAGGTGAAAAACCCCACAAAATTTCATCATGGGAAAGATATTGCAATTAAGAAAGAATTAGATTTGTGGTTAGAACGATCCAGGCCAAGTTTGTAAAACCGGTGACTGCTCTATGTTCCGACACCCCTATGTTCCGACAACCCAGATTGGGTTACACCCGGTTAGGGTTAGGAATAGGAATAGGAATATGTGCAGTCGGAACACAGGGGTGTCGGAACATAGAGGTGTAACCGTAAAGCCACATTATTATCTGTTGAAAGACAATGATACAATGTACGTTGTAAACAAAGACACTTACCAAAAAAATGTGAGACATCAAAAATTGGAAGGTTAGATTTCTGTAAATCTCACATCATAACACATGTAGAAGTTGACTGAAAAACAACCCCACAGTTTTATTTGAATTGTTTTCCTGAGAAGGATACTGTAAATTTGGCAAGAAAGACACATGCATGAAAGACTTGTGGTTGCTACAATCCATACCTTTATTCAGTTTGTAAAGCCATGCATACAGCTTTATTGAAAGGCAATGGTATTCAGACAGTTTGAAAACTACAATTGGAAATTTCAACAAAAGCACCAATCATAATTTCCAACAGTCATTCTATCCAGCTAGATACCCAGTACATTTCGAAACTACGTATGTTCAGGCATAAATTATATGACATCTTCACTGCATTATTTTCATGTTAAACAATATTGAAGGCAATTTTATTGGCACCAAATATGTAAGAGTCACATAATTTCACCTCGTTTTAATATTTGTAAACATTTAAAAAAACTATACCTACAAATTAAATTTCCCAAATAAATTTGGAATAAAGCTTATGTTCATGGCTATTTGGATCAAAGGCATTCATTATTATATATTTTTCTTTTTGTAAGTAGGTGCCCGCCTTTAGAAATCAACTTGAGTGATTATAACAGCATTGTCAATAGCGGCATGACTGACTTATTTTGTGCTATAAATTGTCACAAAGGAGGTCTTAATTTCATGGAATTGTATAATTTCATTTACCGTTTTCTTTTCCAAATTCATTTGGCAGCAACAATGATAAAGATACTGTGTAGAGGTACAGTTTTGGATGACAAAACTTACACACGTACACGTAGTTAACTAAATTTAAAGGAATGGGCAAATAAGTCAAATTACAGCAAAGTGAACACGGGGGCAAAACAGATGAACGTTGTTTCAGTCTTGTTTGTTCATTTCTTTTACCTTGTTTGCCAGTGACTGCCTTAAAATAGATGATCGAGGCACTTGGAAATCTCTTCACCGTAAAGTATGTTAACCCTTACTCTATGAGGGTAGTTTACTGCATGTCAGTTGGTTATGCCAATGCCCTCCAGCTGCAGTTTATTGGCAGATAGTTTTATTTAACAGTGAAGGCTCCAATTGGCAGGAGTTGGAGGCCCTGGAGGGTGCCTGATACTGACCAGCTGGGGGCACTCACTTTGTTATCAGAGTTCTCTGTGGCATGTATTGGAGTGCCTGTCCAGTTACCCTTGAAATGACATGGCAGATATTGGAGGGCCATGCAAAAAACATAGGAGATATTCTTGAGGCACATGCGTTGGAGGGTCTAGTAGGGTAAGGGTTAAAGAAACCACAAAAACAAACCTACTTATGGATTAAGTTGTAGTGATGTAAAAGGTTGTCCTTTTTTGACATGCGAGTTTTACTGTTTTATGTTTCTTGTTTCACCCACTCTTTTGGGGGCTGATTGAAACATCCCCACCATTTCTTTTTCGAGTCTTTTCATTTCATTTTCTTTTTCCTTTCTTATTCTTCGGAGATACTAGATAAGATAATAATTTTGACTGTTACTTTAACACTGGGTATTCCTATGATGCCCCACGCCAGGAATTCAAAGTGGTCTTATATGGCTACATGTACATGTTAAATTTATGTTACTATATCATTATTGTTTCAAGCGTGACTGAAAAAGAAAGGTAACAATACCTATGATTGCACCAACTCTTGCAGGATCCAGTGCCTGTGTTTCCATGGACGATGCCAAATGGGCATTTGACATTTTTGCCGGTCAGGCTACGGCTTAGGCGAGCCATCAGATAACAGACCGTTCGGGTACCGGGTCCGGTATGCTAATTTCTTTCACCCCAATCGGTACGAAGCCAGAAGCCACCCGGTCACTGAAGCGTGACGCCCCAATCGGTCCAAACTGGTGACTCGGGGTTTCACAATAGGCAACATAAATTGAAGTCTGGCCATTGTTGGAGGATTATTCGGCCCGCTCGGATTACCAGCGGCAACTTCTATGAAGTTCATCACAGCCATTGTTGCCTACTGGAGGATTAGCGCGTCGCAAATTGGTTCCTTTGTGATGAGCCAGAGCCATGGTGCAGAAGCCTGGTGGAGTTAATCCAGGCCGATCGGTTCCATGCAAGGTCCCAATCCCTTCAACATACTGGGCGGGCTCAACCCCGAACGGTCTGGGGAGGGATTCTAATTTGAGGGCTCGCCTTACAACTTCTTCTTTCTTGAATAAGGTAACAAAAAGATTCCTTGCCAACTTGGTGGCGCTGTCGCTGGCCTGGGTGATTGCCAGCAGCTTGACCTTCTCCAGTACAATTCCATTGCCGCTGTTCACCTGGATAGAGAAAACACACAAAACAGAACTCAGAACAATATTATGCTACATTATAGCAACTTTATGAGGTGAATCGTATGTAAAGTGTACGTACCTTGGCAGGGGTCTTGACCTCGGATGTGCCTAGCGCCTATACTTGAGCAGCAGGCACCTGTGCTGCAGGATTCTGAGGTGCTGCAGGATTCTGAGGTGCTGCATGATTCTGAGGTGCTGCTGGGAGGGGATCCTCTGACTGAACCGAAGGTACAGATCTTAATGCATTTGCTAGATCCTTCAGCTAAGTAAAGGTCTGCAACATAATGAAGGGGGAAAAAAATACTTGAACTTTGACCAACAAAAATATACAATGTCACTTTGTGTACGTCTTTTGCAAAAGAACATTTCATTTAATGTTGGGAAATTTGTAGCTAAACAAGAATATCCGAGGATACTATTGTAAACAAAAAAAGTAGGTATATATGGAGGGTACCAGACTTTGCCATAGGAATGGGGGGCAGGTACCAGACTTTACCCCTCCCCAACGATTCCCCGCCCCCTCCCGTCTCCGCCCCCTCCCCTCCCAATGATCCCCCTCCCAATATCTCAGTCTCAGCCCCAGGCCAAAACCGGGGCCCATTATCTCTCGTCTTGAAGATCTGTCTCTCACCAGCCGGTGAGTCTGATTGCTTATAAATCAAAAAGTCTGACCTCTTAAAAAAATTTAAAACAATTATATTGATATAATTATATAAATGATGAATATGATCAGGCCAATCGTTAAGGGATTTTCTAGAGGGAATAAAGCGACGTTGCGCGATTACGTCTAGCGATATAATATACCGTACAATCAAAATGTTGCTCTTACGCGTAAAGTCTACATCAACGGGATAAAAAACTACGAAGCTCAATTTAAAAACTTGAGGAAAAAGAAGCTACATGAGCTCAAACACATTGCAGACGATAACGATCTAGAAAATAACCCGTCGGGTTATAAAGGTCGATTTTTGAAAAAAGATTTACTCTCGGCGATTTAAAACTCTAGGCAACCCGATGATTTTCAAGAGGCTGAGTTTAGAGCGACGAGGAGATTTAGAAACAACTTTAGAAACTGGGAACTGATTCCTAGACTTTTTAACGACGATTTAGTCAAGTGTTTTGATACGCAAAAAGATCAAATTGTAAATAAAATCAAGTCAGAATTGAGAGATCTGAGAGGTTTAAAAATGGAGCTCACAATCAAAATAAAATACGAAAAAAACAAACCGGATGGTACGATCGAAACGATCGAAGCTACACATTTTACCGATCAGAGAGTTGTTTTAAATCAAAGTCAAATAAAACAGGTTTTAAAAGAAGACATCGACCAGCTATTTAAAAAGGATGAAAGGTATACGAATCAAGGATCGGGTTGGGTTTTAAAAAAGATAATGGCGTTGTATATCAACATCAACAGGTTTAACCCCGTGAGGGGTAGTTCTTATATTGACCTACCAAAATGTATCAAACCGAAAACGGCGATGATTAACATTAAAAACAAAGACGACGAGTGTTTGAGATGGTGTTTGAGAGCTGCTCTTGGGTTGTATACGGATAAAGTAATAAACATAAAAAAAAAACGATCTTAAATATAAAATTCATAAAGAAGAACCTGTTGTATGCACCAAAGATGACGGACTCAAATTTAAAGGCGTAGACTTTCCAACACCGATCGACCAGATACCAAAGATAGAAAGACAAAATGATTAAACGATAAACGTATACGGTTATGAGGGGGAAATATATCCGTTATACGTGTCTAAAAACTACAAAGCAGAGTCACGACCTATCGATCTGTTTATGTTTTCTGAGGGCGACAAGCATCACTACTGCTGGATAAATAATTTTTCGAGATTGATTTACAACGTTACAAAAGATAAAAGTAAGAAATATTTTTGTCGAAGGTGCCTGTGTCATTATAGAACGCAAGTAAAATTAGATAGACACATGACCGATTGTAATGGTATAGATACACATCCGTCAAAGATTGTATTTCCTACCTCTAAGTGAAAATTTGTAAATAACGAGTGGATGGTCGACGAAAACGATGTGCCAATATTAGAATTTAAAAACTACAGGTTTAAACAAAAAGAACCGTTTGTAGTTTACGCCGACTTTGAATCGATATTAGAAAAAAACTCGGACGATAAAAAAGGACAACACGCAAAAGACAAACATTCACAAAGCTAGCGGTTACTCGTTGGTAGTAGTTAGATGCGACGGCACCAATGCGTATCAAGAGACTTATAGAGGAAAAGATGCCGCATCAAAGTTTGTAAATAAAATGTTCAAAATACAAAGCGACATAAATTGCAAATTAAAAAAAAACCCAACCCATTAAATTTAACGAGCGAGCTAAAAAACATCATGATAAAACAAACACGTGTTGGATTTGCGAGAAACCAATTTATCCCAATTACTCGAGCAAATGCCTCGAATGCAAAAAGAAAATCAACTTATTTAGAAAGGTGAGAGATCACTGTCACGTCACGGGTAGATATAGAGGTGCCGCGCACGCCTACTGCAATCTTAAATTACAAGTTAAACCAGGGTTTAACCCCATACCGGTCATCTTTCACAATCTGCAAAATTACGACGCTCACTTGATCATGCAGAGTATTTCAGAGTAAGATGACGAAAAGGAATTACAAGTTATCGCTAGAAATTCGGAAAAGTATATTTCGTTTTCGATCGGAAATATGCGATTTATAGACTCGTTTAATTTTACGGCGTCTTCGTTGGATAGATTATCTAAAACTTGTCCAAGAGAGTCGTTTAAACTACTCAGAGAACATTTTAATTGTCAAAACATCGACTCGTTGTTACAAAAAGGAGTTTATCCATAATTTATGAATACATGGACTCGTTTGACAGATTTCAAGAGACCAGCCTACCCCCCCATCGAACAATTTTACAGCAGCCTTAAATACAAAAATATATCGCGAGAGGACTACGACAGAGCTAAACTGACGTTGAACGAGTTTAAAGTTAAAAACATGGGGGAATATCACAATTTGTACGTCACTACTGATACGTTATTACTGGCTTGCGTATTTGAAAACTTTAGGCAAACGTGTATTACAAACTACGCGTTAGATCCGGCTAATTACTACACAGCACCAGGATTGTCGTGGGATGCCTCATTAAAACACTCGGAAGTTAAACTCGAACTGTTGCAAGACGTAGACAAACATTTATTTTTTGAAAAGGCAAAAAGAGGTGGTATCTCGAGCGTGGGTGGTATGAGATACCACAAAGCCAACAACAAATACCTACCCGACCATAAACCAAACAAGCCGTCAATACCTGCCGTACAAAGACTTTAAATGGGCGTCTGCAAAAACGTTTACCGAGTCCAAGATATTATTCTTCAGGAAAACGTCAAACACCGGTTACTGCTTTGAAATAGACCTCGATTACCCGGACAATCTCCACGACCTGCACAACGATTACTCCCTAGCGCCAGAAAACATCGTCACACCAAAAGAATGGATGTCTGATTATCAAAACGAGTTATTGGAAACCTAACCTTGTAGCAAAGTGCAAAAATTAACGTGTACCCTTAATCCTAAACAAAATATGTTTTGCACTACGTCACGTTACAGATGTATCTCAAACTCGGCTTGAAACTTAAAAAGGTGCATCGAGTGTTGCAAATTAACAAGCGCCTTGGATAGCATCTTACATAGACAAAAACACGAAACTCCGAACAAAAGCGACCTCTGATTTTGAGAAAGACTTTTTTATACTGATAAATAACAGCGTGTTTGGTAAAACGATGGAAAACGTCAGAAACCGGATTGACGGTTACCTACTCAGAGACAGTAACGATGACGATCGAGATAAATACGAAAAAATTATAAAACGACGACGTCATTTTTTGAGTGCAAATTGCACACTGACGACGTATACAAATATATGCAGCAAAACGGGCAACAATACGACCTTTCAAATTATCCGACGGATCATCCTTTGTACGATCCAACCAATAAAAAAATGATCGGTAAATTTAAAGACGAATTTGGAAGTAAAATAATCAAAAAAGTCGTTTGCATAAGACCTAAAATGTATTCCATTTTAACCGCCGACATCAACCTGAAAAAAGCAAGGGAGTCACAAAATCGGTCACCTCTAAGAAATTAAAACACCGACACTATTACGACTGCATCTTAAACAAGAAATCTCATTACGAAATCATGACTCACATTAGGTCGGAAAATCACATCCTTTACACCGTATCTCAAAATAAACTATCGTTGAGTCCGTTGGACACAAAGAGGTACATTTTACCGGACGGTATAAACACGCTGGCTTTTGGTCACCACGGAGGTAAATGCGTGTCCTCGGGTACGACTTGAAGCTCTCGTCTCACAAAACTCCTTTTTGGGCCGTTTTGAAGGTAATAAAGAGTAGGAACCGTCGTGACTTTTTTTTCAGTTAATCATTTTAAATTGACTCGTTTTTTTTTCCACGTTGAAGATGTCTACGCTCCAAATGGGATCCGTGGCTCTTCTAACCATGGCGTCTTGCGGTAAATTCTGCTCTTTTGTTTTAACGGGGTTAGCCGGCGACTGCTGGACCTGTTCTAGTTTAACCGCCTCTGACGGCGCTTTAGCTATTAATCTTGTCGTTTCGTCGTTTATTGCCTTGATCACGCCGGGTAATCGCTCGATCCATTGCGTGTTTTTACTCTCGGGATTTAACATCTCTTGAGCCTACTGATGACCAAACAGTCTCTCGGCTAGCGTTCGATTAAATCTTTCTACGATACCCTACGATCGGTGGTTTCCGGGTTTGCCGACGATAATCTCGACGTTTTTTGAGGTCATCCATTTTTTAAATGCGCCTTTAACAACATAAAAGCAGCCATTATTTTAGTTTCAGTTTTAATATAAAAAGACTTTAAAATAAATGCATTTGTTTCACTTGTTTCAAAATGAGTTGGGGGGGGGGCAAAATGTCCCTGCCCATCTAAAACTGATAAATCGAGTATGTGTTGAGAAATACAAGCATTTTTTTTTGCAAAATCTTTTTTTTGCCCCCCTCTAGAAAAAAATCCTGGCGACGCCCATGACTGTGAGTTCACCTTCAAAGGCCCTCTTGCTTCTAAGAAAGAAGTAGAGAAAGTCAACTACCTGATGACATATATTGGAGACAAGGGGAGAGAGATCTATGAGACTTTCACATGGACACCTGCAGTTGGTGACAACTCAGCGGAGAATGACACTCTGCAAGGAGTGTGTGGTAAATACGAGAGCTACGTGGCACCAAAGAAAAATCAGATCAGAGCTACAGTAAATTCCCATAGCAGCATATACAACAAAACGGTGAGAAATTTGATGCATTCGTCACTGATCTGAAAATTCTGCTCAAGGACTGCGGTTACACAGATGAGGACCGCATGATCCGTGATGCCATTGTATGTCATGCATGGCATTCCAAAAATCGAGAAAAGTGTCTTGACAAAGGTGATGACCTGACTTTGGACATAGCGATAAGTATCGGGCAAAACCACGAAACGTCACAAGAAAGCCTGAAAATCATCAGCAAGGAAGATGACTCGAAAGTCCATTCCATCAAGAAACGTCACTTCTCGAAACCAGCTGAACAAACACGGAAAGGAGGAAATACAAAAAAACCTCCACCCAGACGTTCTCCAGCTGGCAAGACACCACAACAGCAGACCAAACGCTACCAAGGTGCCCAATCAAGTGACCAACTATGCCACAAGTGTGGTTACAGCTCAGCACACAGCAAGTGCCCAGCTAAAAACCAACGATGCAGCAACTGTCACAAAATGCACCACTTTGCAGCAGTGTGCCGCCAATTTTAGTTGCCAGGCGACACATCAGGTTGAAGAGAACGAGATTTACACATCAGATAACGACTGTGCATCAGACGACTACGCAAACCTGATCAGCTCAGTTGGAGATCAGAATGCTGACGAATGGTATGAGAATGTGAAAATAGCAGGCAAAACACTCCGCATGCAAATAGATACGTGTGCTGCCCAAAGCATCATGCCATGCCTTCGTCGAACTTGGCTAAAATCAGAAGTTAGAGCCAATAAAGCAGAAATTCGAGACCTACTCCAGTCACTGGAAGTAAAAGGATGTGTGACGATGCAACTCAATACAAGAACAAATCAGTCGATGTTCTGTATTACGTTGTCAGTTCCAACAAGAAACCGCCAGCAGCTACGACCCATCCAAAGAATCTTCAGCATAGACCGATATCCAGAGCTGAAAAAAAAAAAACAATTGGCACACTCCCAGAAACGTACTCACTGAAAATAGACCCGACAGTCACACCAGTAGTACACAGCCCAAGGAGACAACCACAGGCGCTGAGACAGAAGAGTATCAGCAAATTAGCAGAGATGTAGCAAGATGGCCATATCACCAAAATCACAGAGCCCACAGACTGGGTCAGCTTGATGGTGACTGTGGTCAAGAACGGCAAAGTCATAATATGCTCAGACCCAAAGGACCTGAACAAAGCCTTTCGAAGGGAGTATTACCCCATCCTGACGGTTGAAGAAATCGTCGCTTTGCTCACGAAGTAACAAAAACCTCAACATTTGACAAAAGTTCATCCTGAGATAATCGCATTTGAAAGTTATTCATTTTTTCAAAAGACATTTTCGACCACTTTGCAGTAACAGAATTCGGAATTTTTGGCATTATCCTATAGGATATGATTTGCTCTTTGTTAATTCATAGTTGTTTGTTAAAAATAGTTTGGAATTAAACAATAATTCTTAAAATTAATGTGGCCTGACGTTGCGAACTTAACAAGTTCTTCTTCAGAGGCTAAAACAGAAATGACAGAGGTACATACATTAACATGGGGGTGCACACAAACATGCAGGGCTGAAAGAAGAAACACAAAAGGAGGATTAGGTGTGAAAGGTGTGGAAAGATGCAGGGGAGGGTGGATGAGAGAACAAAGAAACAAAGGGAGATGGCAAACCACAAGGGGTCTTGTGTAAACAGGGGAGGGACCAGAAAGGGGAAGGATCAAACTCTCTTAATTCTGACGATTGAAATTTCAATCTATAAGATTGAATTCCCAATCTTTCACAGATTGCCGTGAGGGAACAATCTTTCCGGATTGACCGTCAATCTTTTTTTTAGATTGACAATTTTCAATCCACAAACGAGTGGAATTTCAAACTATTAGATTGAAATTTACAATCTATTTTCAATCGAATTTGGATTGAAATTTTTTCAATCTAGACTGATGATTGAACTATTCAATCTAAAAGATTGAAATTCACAATCGTTTAAAGATCGAAAATTCTCAATCCTAACCTAGCTGGATTGACACACTCGCGCATGCGCACTCCCGCCCAAACACACAAGTTGCACAATCCTTTTAATATAATGACATGTAGATCTTCGTGTCTTTAATTCAATACATTGCTGCTTTAATTCCAATTCATTGTAATACATAAAATTCAAGTTCATTGTAATACATTCAGTTTAAGGAACCATCAATAATAATAACTATAATAATCTTACATGGCCCCTTGTAATCAGTGAAAATAATTAAAATCCTGAAACTAAAAAAAAATGAAACTGCAAGCATAATTAAAACATTAAAAACTAAGATTAAAACAATTAAAGTGAAAGAGAATGACAAGTTTATTATTAAATTGATACAAAAACATTAAAATATATATAATTTATTGGTGTTCAAGTCTGATGGGGAAAAAAGAGGATTAACATAATATAAAACTGTTATGGTGTGATACAAAATATATATATAAACTTAAGAAAAAAATCCAAATTGAAATACACAATCAGATAAATAACAACAAAAGCAAGGAACAACTCAGAGGACCAGACCATGACAAACAGACATATAGACAAAAAGACCCTTTAACATAACAACAACTTAACAAACATCAACAAACAAACACAAAAAAGACTTATCAACAGATCGCTGACAAACAGAAAGACCCTGACGAAAAAACCACAGACGAAAAGAAAATAAAACACATATGAAAATACACGAGGGCAGCTGCTGACTATAAAGGATAATCTAAAACTTTATTTAAAAAAAAATCCAAATTGGAATACACAGACAAATAACATAAACAAGGGACAACTCAGAGGACCAGACGATGGCAAACAGACATATGGACATAATAGACAAAAAGATGGACGACCATTTAACATAAAAGACAAGTTACAAATAAACAAACATCAACAAACAAACAAATCGCACCCCCCCCCCACAAAAAAACCTATCGACTGACCGTTAACTAACAGACAGAAACACTGACTGACCAAAAGACCACAGACACAAAGAAAACAAAACACATGAAAATACAGAGGGAAGCTGCTGACTATTAGCGATAATCTAATCATTAAAAATTCACTGATGAAGGGTATGTCATGTACATGTACACATATAGTTAAAACACAAATACAGAAGTCTTCAAATGGTTCTTTGAAAGTGTTCAAAGAAGTCGCTGACTTGCCGAGCGCAAAAGTGTCATTAAATGCAAGTTCAAGGAATGCATTAAATTCAAGGAATGCATTATATTCAAGGAATACATTCAGTTTAAGAACTGCATTAGGTTCAAGGAATGCATTAAATAGACCTTTATCAGCATGATCAGGGTACGCCATCTTGAAAATCAAAGCGAGGCAAAATATGCAAGCAAGCATGACATTGCAGAGTAAATGGTGTGGTGAGCGAGTGACTCTCGCAAAGTCATACAGCAGATTGACAATCTTATAAACGACGGATAGCTCAAATCCCCCCGAAATATCGATGTGTATTCCAGGTAGGTCATGTCTCATTGCATTTTGAAGAAGGATCTTAGAATATAAAGCCTTAACCAGTGGCCGAACTGAAGTTTCTGTGCAATCCTCGCTACTTAGTTAATGCTGCAGCACAGCCAATGAACATCAGACATCAATTAATTCAGTACGAAATACTCACATCTGTGAATTGTCATTCGCACAGGACCTGTTGTTTCCCAGAAATAAGAGGATTAATTGGAGCCCGATACAAACATGAACACTTTTCTTGACATGAAGACATTTCACAACTCGTTTACATGAAAAAGATGCAAGCCTTTGAGACACCCATCTATTAGTATATATAGATCAGACGGACGTCTCGAATTCTCATATCGTTTCGCATGTAAACAAGTTAGGGTACAGTGTAAGACTGACAACTTCCCAGGCTCTAGTTCCTCTTTTTTCTGGGAAATGACAGGTCCAGTGCAAATGACAGTTCATGGATGAGTAGTACTCACCAACTAATTGCAGTTTCAGCTCAGAAAACACCTCGGATGGAAAAGTGAAAATAGAAAGAGTTGACTGTAGCGAGTAGTACTAGATGGAGACTTTATATTCAACGATCCTTCTTCAAAATGCAACGAGACATTACCGACCTAGAATACACATTGATATTGCTATCCATGCATTTATAAGGTTGTCAATCTGTTGTAACTTTGCGCCACGTTTTGATTTTCAAGATGGCGTACCCCAATAAAGGTATATTTAAGGAATGCATTAAGTTCAAAGAATGCATCTAGTTCAAGGAATACAATAAGTTCAAGGAATGCATTAAGATCAATTAATACATAAAATTCAAGGAATGCATTAAACTCAAGTAATGCATTAAATTCAAGTAATGCTTTAAGTTCAAAGAATGCATTCAGATCAATAAAACATCACATTCAAGGACTTCATTAAGTTCAAGGAATGCATTAAAGGGAAAATACAACATTTGCAAACATCAAAAAATAAAACTACCAAATCATTTTGAAATACCTTGCTGGACTGTTAGTGAATGACAGTGTAAAGCATCCTGTAAAATCATGGCACCTGCCGGTATACTGTCATTTTCAAGAAAAGTGGTATTTTTGTATCAATTTCCAACGCTGATCGGCCGATGAGCGTTGGAAAAAAACTGGCTTTTTTTCAAATACTGGCCCCAATTGACCATCGCACTTGTTTGCAATCGATTAAAAACCTATGAACAGGTACGAGCCAGCTAGACTGGTTCCCTGATCTTACAATTTCCCAATGTATGTAAACTGCTCTGTTTCTTCTTATATGGAGTCAGGGAACCAGACTATAGGAAAATGATTGTTTTTCTTGGTTTTTATAGCATTTTCGAACCAAAAAACCTCAAAAAACCTCCAACCCCCCAATTCCATCCATTTCTGAAAATTACAGCAAAAGCAAATGATGTATATTCCCTTTAAAGGGAATGTACATCATTGGCTTTTGCTTTAATTTTCAGAGATGAACTATTTGAGGGGTTAGTATAATAGATCAAAAAATGTTGCACTGACATGCTTTAAGTTTTGTGTTCCAAAATGCTGGAAAACCAGGAAAACCAGAAATGTTCAAGTAGTCTGGTTCTCTGACTCCACTGAAAATGAAATGGATCAATTTACAGATGCCGGAAAAGTGTACAGAAAGGGAACCAGTCTAGCTGGCCTGCCCCCATTCATGAACATGCAACCAATAGCAAACAAAATTTGGACTGAAAAAAAAAATGAAAAAAAAGAAAAAAGTAAAACTGCTGCAAACTGCTTACTGACTGGATGGACCTGAAATATATAAATCTAAAATTAATGTGGCCTGACGTTGCGAACTTAGCAAGTTCTTCTTCAGAGGCTAAAACAGAAATGACAGAGATACATACATTAACATGGGGGTGCACACAAACATGCAGGGCTGAAAGAAGAAACACAAAAGGAGGATTAGGAGGGAAAGGTGTGGAAAGATGCAGGGGAGGGTGGATGAGAGAACAAAGAAACAAAGGGAGATGGCAAACCACAAGGGGTCTGGTGTAAACAGGGGAGGGACCAGAAAGGGGAAGGATCAAAGGTCACAGGGAGTGGGAACGGACAAAAGAGTGTGAGAGTGAAGGGATGATGCGGGGGGGGGACAGTATTGAGGTGGAAAGGGATGAAAGATGGCGGGAGATGTGTAAACACAAACAAGGAAGACCAGATGGATTATCTGTGACAGAGGACAATGGAGGAAGAAAAGGATTAATCATTTCCAAGTTGGATGTTGAGACCATGTGGTTGAATAGTTCGAAGACGATTCATCCACACCTTCTCTCTGCTGAGGCGAACTGACTCTTTGCGATGGCCAAGAGATTCAATGCCCTGCAAAATCATATCAGAAATGGAGTGGTTAGGCAGGTTGAAGTGATGACCAACAGGGGTGTCTAGTTTCTTGGTGTTGACCGTTGACCGATGGGCATAGAAACGCTTCTTGAGCGTATTCTTAGTCTCACCTACATACTGCACTCCACAGACCCTGCAAGAAATGAGATATATGACATTAGAGGTGTTACAAGTGATGTTACCAATGGTTCTGTGGGTAGTGACAGAAGAGTGGCCAGAAAAGGAGTCAGACTCCTGGATATGAATCTGGCAGACAACACATCTGGAACTGCACTTGAAAGTACCATGCTGGGTGGGAGGGGATGCATCTAAGGATGGGACTTCAGCTCGAACAATCAAGTCCCGTAGATTTCGAGGACGCCTGTAAGCCAATGTGGGGCCGTTGGGGATGGCGCGGGCAAGGCGATCTGAAGTATGGAGGATATGATGATTGTCATTAGTGATTTTGCGGAGGGGAGGGAGATTGGGGTGAAACGTGGTAACCAAGGGAATCATGGGTTTGGCCATGGCATCAGGGGCCTTTCCCGTGAGAGCTTGATTTCTGGGGATAGATTTAGCTCTGGCAATGGCACGATGAACTTGGCGAGAGCTGTGACCCCTGGCCACCAAGTTGTTCTTCAGTATCTGTGTATGGCGGGAGAAATCGGAATCATTAGAACAAATTCTTCTGAGTCTGAGTGCCTGGCTAAACGCTATGCCAGTTTTGCAGTGCCTGGGGTGACAGCTGGAGGAGTGGAGGTACTGGTGGGTGTCTGTGGGTTTGGAATACAGGTCAGTGGTTAGTGAGTTGCCTTGCTTGCGGACGGTGACATCCAGAAAGTGGGTTTGGTGAGCCGAGAACTCCGATGTGAATTTGATGGTTCTGTGGAAGGAATTGATGTGGTTAGTGAAGGTCAAGAGACTGTCCTCATCACTGGTCCAGATGAAGAAAACATCATCAATATATCTCCACCAGATCCAAGGGCGACATGGGGCCGAGGCAAGAATGCGTTCTTCGAGGTCACCCATGAAGAGGCAAGCCATCGACGGGGCCATGCGAGTGCCCATTGCAGTGCCGTGTACCTGTAGATAGTGTTCACCAAGGAAGGAAAAATTGTTCTTCGTTAGTATAAGTCTCATGAGGGTGCCAACATCACTGATGGGAGGAGTCGTGTGTCCTGCCTTGGCCAGAGCCAAGGAGCAAGCACGAACTCCCTCCTCATGTGGGATGTTGGTGTACAGAGATGAGACGTCGAAAGTCCCAATGATGGCTGTGCTGGGAATCTGGTCCTTGATTCCTTCAAGCTTGCGTAGGAAGTCTGGGGTGTCGTGAATGTATGACGAAATCTGTGGGACAAGGGGTTTGAGAAAACTGTCAATGAACAGGGAGATGCGTTCCGTGGGTGAGCCATTACCGGAGATGATGGGTCTACCGGGGTTGCCAGCCTTGTGAATCTTGGGTAGAAGGTAAAATCTGGCAGTCCTACAATCACAGGGAGAAAGAAATTTGTGAGCTTTCTTCGACAACTGGTCACGTGATCGCATATCGTCAAGTACCTGTTGTATATCTTGACAGAAAGTGCCTGTGGGGTCAGAGTCAAGGCGGGTATAGTTACTGCGATTATCCAACTGGCGATGGGCCTCATCAATGTACTGCTGACGATCCATGATGACCACAGCTGAACCTTTATCTGCTGGCTTGATGATTTCCATGATGAGATTGAAAGGGGTTTGTCTAACCTTGACTCTGTCCTACTCAACAGGAGAAACAAGAAGATTGGTGGCTTGCTTGCCAAGCAACAGCAACGCAAACACAGACGTTTCAGACGTCCTAGGTCCCCATCTACCACGCCACCGCCAGAACCCCCTGTCAACACTGTAGTTAATCTTTCTTCCTCGTCAATATCTGACGCAGAGCACAAACTTCTCTCCAAGGGTCTCAATTTTTGTCCCGCTCCCCGTTCTGTGAACCAGGTTCAGCTCAGCCAAGATCTCACGGAATACTACCGTAGAATCCGCCTGCGTGAGTTTTTCCTGGACAGTGAACCGTGTGAGCCAGAGCCTTTTCGAGTCAAGAGTTCATGGGTACCCCCCAAGAATCGTGTGCCAGCCATAGAGACATACGTTCAGGTTATCAATTCCCAAGTCACTAACCCGGACAACTTCCCCCACAGGACTCATGATAATCTCCCCAGAGAGGAGCGCCTGGCTCTCAACTCCTTGCGCTCTCGCACCGACATCATCATCAAGCCAGCAGATAAAGGTTCAGCTGTGGTCATCATGGATCGTCAGCAGTACATTGATGAGGCCCATCGCCAGTTGGATAATCGCACTAACTATACCCGCCTTGACTCTGACCCCACAGGCACTTTCTGTCAAGATATACAACAGGTACTTGACGATATGCGATCACGTGACCAGTTGTCGAAGAAAGCTCACAAATTTCTTTCTCCCTGTGATTGTAGGACTGCCAGATTTTACCTTCTACCCAAGATTCACAAGGCTGGCAACCCCGGTAGACCCATCATCTCCGGTAATGGCTCACCCACGGAACGCATCTCCCTGTTCATTGACAGTTTTCTCAAACCCCTTGTCCCACAGATTTCGTCATACATTCACGACACCCCAGACTTCCTACGCAAGCTTGAAGGAATCAAGGACCAGATTCCCAGCACAGCCATCATTGGGACTTTCGACGTCTCATCTCTGTACACCAACATCCCACATGAGGAGGGAGTTCGTGCTTGCTCCTTGGCTCTGGCCAAGGCAGGACACACGACTCCTCCCATCAGTGATGTTGGCACCCTCATGAGACTTATACTAACGAAGAACAATTTTTCCTTCCTTGGTGAACACTATCTACAGGTACACGGCACTGCAATGGGCACTCGCATGGCCCCGTCGATGGCTTGCCTCTTCATGGGTGACCTCGAAGAACGCATTCTTGCCTCGGCCCCATGTCGCCCTTGGATCTGGTGGAGATATATTGATGATGTTTTCTTCATCTGGACCAGTGATGAGGACAGTCTCTTGACCTTCACTAACCACATCAATTCCTTCCACAGAACCATCAAATTCACATCGGAGTTCTCGGCTCACCAAACCCACTTTCTGGATGTCACCGTCCGCAAGCAAGGCAACTCACTAACCACTGACCTGTATTCCAAACCCACAGACACCCACCAGTACCTCCACTCCTCCAGCTGTCACCCCAGGCACTGCAAAACTGGCATAGCGTTTAGCCAGGCACTCAGACTCAGAAGAATTTGTTCTAATGATTCCGATTTCTCCCGCCATACACAGATACTGAAGAACAACTTGGTGGCCAGGGGTCACAGCTCTCGCCAAGTTCATCGTGCCATTGCCAGAGCTAAATCTATCCCCAGAAATCAAGCTCTCACGGGAAAGGCCCCTGATGCCATGGCCAAACCCATGATTCCCTTGGTTACCACGTTTCACCCCAATCTCCCTCCCCTCCGCAAAATCACTAATGACAATCATCATATCCTCCATACTTCAGATCGCCTTGCCCGCGCCATCCCCAACGGCCCCACATTGGCTTACAGGCGTCCTCGAAATCTACGGGACTTGATTGTTCGAGCTGAAGTCCCATCCTTAGATGCATCCCCTCCCACCCAGCATGGTACTTTCAAGTGCAGTTCCAGATGTGTTGTCTGCCAGATTCATATCCAGGAGTCTGACTCCTTTTCTGGCCACTCTTCTGTCACTACCCACAGAACCAT
Source organism: Patiria miniata (assembly GCF_015706575.1). Classification (NCBI taxonomy): domain Eukaryota; kingdom Metazoa; phylum Echinodermata; class Asteroidea; order Valvatida; family Asterinidae; genus Patiria; species Patiria miniata. The sequence continues at coordinate 523,811 of NW_024037065.1, read as the reverse complement.
TGGTAACATCACTTGTAACACCTCTAATGTCATATATCTCATTTCTTGCAGGGTCTGTGGAGTGCAGTATGTAGGTGAGACTAAGAATACGCTCAAGAAGCGTTTCTATGCCCATCGGTCAACGGTCAACACCAAGAAACTAGACACCCCTGTTGGTCATCACTTCAACCTGCCTAACCACTCCATTTCTGATATGATTTTGCAGGGCATTGAATCTCTTGGCCATCGCAAAGAGTCAGTTCGCCTCAGCAGAGAGAAGGTGTGGATGAATCGTCTTCGAACTATTCAACCACATGGTCTCAACATCCAACTTGGAAATGATTAATCCTTTTCTTCCTCCATTGTCCTCTGTCACAGATAATCCATCTGGTCTTCCTTGTTTGTGTTTACACATCTCCCGCCATCTTTCATCCCTTTCCACCTCAATACTGTCCCCCCCCCCCCGCATCATCCCTTCACTCTCACACTGTTTTGTCCGTTCCCACTCCCTGTGACCTTTGATCCTTCCCCTTTCTGGTCCCTCCCCTGTTTACACCAGACCCCTTGTGGTTTGCCATCTCCCTTTGTTTCTTTGTTCTCTCATCCACCCTCCCCTGCATCTTTCCACACCTTTCCCTCCTAATCCTCCTTTTGTGTTTCTTCTTTCAGCCCTGCATGTTTGTGTGCACCCCCATGTTAATGTATGTATCTCTGTCATTTCTGTTTTAGCCTCTGAAGAAGAACTTGCTAAGTTCGCAACGTCAGGCCACATTAATTTTAGATTTATTGAAAAAAAAAATGGTAAATTTGGAGCAGCAGTTAGGCCGACCACCATTGGAAATGTATACAAAGATACCATTTACTTGAAAATGACTTCACACCAGGTGCCATTATTTTACACAATGCTTTAGACTGTAAGGTATTTCGTTTTATTTTTCAATGCTTGCAAATGTTGTATTTTCCCTTTAAAAACTACAATGGCCAATGTGGATCACCTCAGAAATTATTTGCTGTCTATCATTGCCCTAACGGCAGAACCCAACTCCCGCACTTGGGACTTGGCTTTAGTTGGGGCCATTACCTTGTAGATCACTGAATCCACAAACTCCCAAAACTTTTGCAAGTTTGGGGAGTAGCTAATGTTAAAAACATAATGGATCTTGAACAGTCTGTCAAAGGCAGGTACAAGGTCCAATCCAGCTGGAATGACCATACGGTCAAGAACGATGAAGAACTGGGTAGGATTGATGGAGCTCTGTCCCAGCGCTAACAGAAATGGCTGTCGGTACTCCTCCTCCTTTCCCTCAACAGCACCAGCAACATCTGTTCCTAGCTGTGAAGTAAGGAGTGAAAATATTGATGCAGCATTTAAAGTATACTACATTTGTATTTATCAATGCAAAACATATTTTTAATCAATAAATAAATATATCTAGAGGGTTGACTGCATCAACAATTTTGCTCCATGCATATATTTTATTAATTCCATTTCAGTGCAAAATTTGTATTACCAAATACATACATTTTTTTATTAGTCCCACAAAAAAGATCAGTGTTTCCAATCAGCACATGCATCGCCTCAGAGAGTGCATGTCAGCAGTTTTTTAATTTTTATTTTTTTGTTTCAACAAAAATGTGTCCTGACTTAAAGATTATCTGATAAAGTGCACACATGCAGACATACTGCAAGTACTTACGGGTGCAACAGTGCAATAACATTCCCATACACAGTAGTGCTAAATGCCCATACTTCAGGATTCTTTTGAAAATACTCGGAATTCTCACAGAAAAATGATGATCAACATGTCATCTTTCATTTTCTTTTCATTTTTTGGTGGGTTGAGGAATTCTCACTCAAAGAAGATGACCTCTATTTTTCCCAAAGCGGAAAAGTAGCCATCTTGAAAAAGGATCCCGCCACAACATGGCAAAACAGTGCCACTTTTGAGCCCAAATGCATCCAAAATGCTCAGAATTGGAAGCCCCAAGTCCGGGCCAGAGGTTCATTGCCACATCTCTTCAATTCCCAAATGTTATGGCTCTCAGAACTCTCTAATATAGAATATTTTGAGGGTATAACTTTTACTCATGAGCTCGGCGGATGGGTTTAGGCTTATTTACAGGTGTGCATGTGCTTACTGGTTTATGTTGTATGAGGTGCAACAAGGCTCCTGATCTTCTGCTGCTAGTGCAAGATCCATATTTGGACTTGGTCTTGTTCACCGATCGATGAAGCATGTACACAAGGGAGCTGAGTCCACACAGGTCCTCTGATATAAATATAAGAAAAATGCTAATTACTACAATACAATAAGACATAACTTTTGAAGGTTTGCATGGTGAGTTGACAATAACATAGTCTTTGTGGTAGCACCATGTAAAATCAATCTCTTTTGTGAATGATTGTTGGTTCTGAAATGAACCGGAAACTCAACAATTAGAGAGTATACTCGGTCTGTTGTCATTCTCCTCTAGTTTGCGTCAAGGTAAATCCGTTGACTTTATGGTTTTCACTGGGCTTTTGCCCCTTAAAGCACTAATTAAAGAATTTTGGATTTTTTTAAGGGTCTGAGGTGGATTATTTAAGGGTTGGGGGAGGGGGGGGGGTGAGTTTGTTTCTGCATTCAATTAAGGGACGTTGCACAATAGAGGACAATAGGGTCCACAAAAGGTCCCCAATTTACGATCGTGTACAAATCATACGGCTGGTCCTCCTAAAAAATTAGACTACAAACAAAAGAGGGACAATAGGGGGCCCCCAATTGCAGGCAAATACACACTTGGGTGTGTGTTTTGGGGATACATTTCATTTGCCTCTGTTCTTTCTCGATCATCATAAATATCAATCATTAACACAGAATGAATGCATCAACTCAATGTGCTTGTGATTTTGAAAAATACACACATGTACCAAGGATATTAATTTACATTGTACATTTGGGATTGACAATGCACACATTTTCCTTTTTGGAATTAAGGCATATATTGTACATGTAAATGTTTGCATTCAACTTTATGGATTGGATTAGGTCATTTTGTAACTTACTGTTTCCATCCTCAAAAGAGGCGATAAGCTCACGCACTGCAAGGTACTCTTTGTTTGCGATTGCGATAATGGCATCTCGATAAGCTCTCCATTTGGTAATGAAGTTATCCTGTGCGTCCTTGTACATTATTCCAAATTCAATGTTGACCTGTTGGACAAATAAATTGTAAGGCATTTTTTTAACAAAATATTTGAATTTGAAGGATTTAGGATATTCACTATTTTCCTAGAAAATCAAACAATTAGGAAATAAATTTACACAGAAAGGCATTGCTTGGGCCATTATCGGGGACCAGGTTCCTCACCAGTCATAAACTACAAGTTATACACATGCCCCAGCACACCCATGTTTACATAACATACGTAGTGTGGCATTTCTTTGTTTTCGTGTAGTTAAGAAAAACCTGTGAAAAAATTAATATAACTCACACTGTGAAAACTCTTTCAACCCAATTTTTTTTCTAAAAAAATGTTTTGTGTTTTGCTTAATTTTGCCACAGGTAAACCTTACCCAAAATGCCTCTAAACCTATTTTCCAGAGAGGGGGAAACACTGTGTGGACGTCGCTGCTGCCTGGTTTATGTGGACTGCTTTTGTTAGGAAGTCCACACATTGAATGTAATCCCTGTACACTTTTATTCCCTGATTATTTTTCAGTTTGAAAATTATTTTCATTTAAAAGTTGAGGGAGAAAATAGAGAAGATAGGTGCTAATTATCTTACCAACTCTGGATAGTCTTGGAATCGGGGAAACATATTCAATATGTCTGTTGCTGTCCTTTGATCATGCCCTCCTTCGATGAACTGCCTACGATACTCGTGGGTTTCCTTTAAGTATTGAACGTGCTTCAATTTGTTCTCCTTATTTGGTGGGGTGTATCTCATCCAGTTAACCTGTAGAAGTATCAGACCAAACCAACACTAACAACTTTGGCTCTCTCTATGAAATAGAAGTAAAGACAAAAATACTGCATGGTTTTTAATCAAGGTTCCTCCATTCATAAAAGTAGGAAAGCCTTTGCAATGTAAAAGGTTGCAGAATTGGTGTCTGTAAAGACTGAAACCTGGGTCTATCAAATAAAAAGCCCATAATACAATAACATTGTTTGATTTTTTTCCCTAATTTTCACAAGGAAATAAGACGATTCCTGTATTGATTCTATTTCTCAACGTCTACAAAACGCGACAATCCTGAGATATTTACTTTGTGAAAAGAACAAAGTGGAGAAGTGTGCAAACTACATGTAAAGACCTACCATCTCTTCGTCTTTGGGGCTCATCAAGGCCTCTGCAGATGTAAGCTGCTCTTCACTATGATCAGCTCCTGGCTGTACTGGCTGAATGGCTGTACTTGATGAGCGGCGGCGTTTCTGCATTTCTTCTGGCTTAAGTTTCGTCCGAATGGTCTTCAACCGGTACTCTATGAATCCTGCCCCATTGTGGTAATAGTGTTCCTGTAGAAATGAAGGAAATAAGGGAGTTAGTTTTTCTATTTTGAGGGCATAGCTACGTGAATTCTGTGTACTTGTTTCCAAGAAATATAGCGACCCCATTCTATCTCAAATGAAAAACAATATGTGTAAGGAGTATAAACAGGAAATTACATTTAATCATTCTGTCACTTCCTTATTGTGTGCACTTCTGTTCTTTGTAATACAGACCCACATATGTAACATAATTTTCGGAATACAGACAGCAGCTTAAACATTGATTTTCACGCTGAAAACGTTTTTGCGTTCGCAGATCTACCAAACAAAACCCTGGTTGGTGACACATGCATGGGTGAACCAATGGAATTTCCTCTGAGAAATATGTTATAATTGCCTCTCTTCCATGAGAAATTCTGTATGTTATGCAAACAAATTGTAAACATTGTGAATTATATTGGGCGCAGCATTTATTGATTAAAATGAAAAATCACTTTACTGTCAGTTGGACATCTGGTTTGGAAGTGTTTTAAGAAAGGCTTGTGGTTATCTAAAACAGGGGAAAAAAACACAGTCTGGCTGCAACCCCACATGCCTGGCATGCAGTGTGAAGTGATATTGCGAAGGGGAATGTCCCTGTCTTATAGTCTAGGAACTGGCCCTCAAGTTTCCACATGGACTCTCAGTTCAGGGAGTGATGCGCTAGCGAATGCTCCAGAGGGCGCATGTTTATTTACCAATATTCCTTGCCAATAAAAAAGAAATTGACTACTATCAATTCATGGTAGCAGAGAGCACTATTACCCCAATGTCTCCTTGAAATATTGGTGCTTTGTCCTTTTGTAGCGACATACAGGCAGTATACAACACCTGTATGATTTCTGTGCTTCTGGTGCGGTGGTTACACCAACACGCTTGCACGGCACCGGCATGAAGTCAAACTGGATGATGATGCCTAGCGGCGATATCTAGTCAACTTTCTGAGATTCTGAGAACACTGAATACTTTGTTTAAGTTTTGGGTGCACTGTGGCATATTCCCTACACGACCTATATTCCAAAATTATTGATAAGATATATACTTACATGACCTTGTAACCCTTCCGTAGTGTCCTGTGTCGAAGGGTATGTCTTCGTGATAAGTTTGGCCATTTCAGTCTTTTGCATTGAAGTTGGCCATCTAAGACAAAAATTGGACATAACAAACATCCATAATAAGGCAAAGTTGATTTCAAAACCAAACCCATGTGTATTCTGACATTTATATGAATACAGTGAAACACCGCCACAGTAAAACAATGCTACAACGAACACTGCTGCAACAAATATTTAGCTATATAGCGAACATCCCTTTAGGCTCCCAAATACTAAATTATATTATAACGCTCAATCACAATGGGCTCTGTGCACAAGTATTCCTTCAATGACCAGAAAAGTTTGAGGAGTACTGAGGAGTTGGGGGAGACCTAGACTGGTTCCTGATTCATCTATTGCGTATTTTGAATGATACAAAGTTATTAAGGGCGGGGATAAGTCTGGGAGACCATCGCAAGTTACATTTGACTATATACAGATCATGTTCACGCAGCATGAAAGCACAGACAATGTCAAGTCATCTGTTACTATATTTAACCCCATATGGACAAAATATGCCTCTGGCCATAAATATATCTGGTATAAATATGAAAACACAATACTCACAGCCCATTGCCACCCTTCTCCACCATGGTTGCCACAGCAACTCGAACCAATAACTGCCTCTGTGAAGTTGAAGGTCTTCCACCTGCTCGCAAATGCTTCACTACATCTCTTCCATCAGAAATGGCAGAAAGTTCTTCCTCAAGGTTTATTTTCTGTGATAGTCAAAGAAACAGAGCTCTGGATGTACATGTACATGTATAATGTAGAAAGCTGCAAAGTGTGTGTGCATTTTAAGTCCCAGGACACCTTGGCTCAACATTTTTATCAAAAACATGCCCAGTTGAGAACAGTTCTGCAGTCCTTCTGATTTGAGGCGTGCGATCACACCCCACGCTATCACACGCCTAAAAGCTTCCTGAGAAGTGCGAACAATTGCACCCCTGAATTTCCCTGAGCCACAGAATCACACACCTAGAAAATCACACACCTAGAAAAACCACACGCCTAAAAAATCCAGGTGTGCCTTTTACCACACGCCTGTGATTTTCAAATCAGAAAGACTGCTACTGGTACATGTATGTATGGGCTAAAGACGAGCATGTGTGTCTGTGTGAAGCAGAGGGGGTTGTTAACGGGTTTTTTTGTAAAATAATTTTAGTAAGCACAATCTTACCTGAGTTGAGAAGGAACTCTTCACCGATGTACGCATCTTCTTGGTAGGAACTGCAGCATGGTCACCTGAAGTGTCCGATGAAGCACTTGAACGAAGAAAAATCCTGGAAAGATACAATTATAAAAATACATGATTGTATCCCACTGTCTTATCTATGTGCAATGTACCTGGAGCAGAATCTCTGCTGGTATTACTCTCACCTTCAGAAACATATGCCTAACTTGCTATTCGGAAAGAACAAAGGGTAATATAATTACATGTTAGCCAAACAGAAACAAACCATCACACTTGAAGACATACAGGAATACTATCAAATGGTACAATGTATCTTGAAACATGGTCTAAAAATACTGAAATGTAGGTCAGAATATTTGCTTGGAAAGAAGTCGGCACAAACACGCACCGGTACATGTACAGGCTCATCATCTGCATGTTTCTGTTCCACTGGCTCCGGCATGTTTAGCTTTCCTATTGCCAACTTCAACTGTCTTCGCACACCAAAACTAGTGATGCCAACTTCCCGAAGATCCTCTTCTGTCATTGTCCGGAAGACCTCCATATTGACATCATTCCCTGAGGAAATAAAAATCAACATCTATTGCATACAAGCAACAATTATAACACAATTAGGCCACCAGCCTCGGTCCAAAACTGTTAGGTTACTACGAATAAAGCTTTGTGGTTCATGCATTTGGGTCATTCTATAAATTATGGGTCCAATATGAAATAGTGGTTTTCCTTTAATTTAAGTAAACAAGAAATGGATTAAACTTAATGATTCTTTGTGTAACAAATTCCAATAAGTTGCTTTGAAAAAAAACACACAAATTTGTCATCTTGATCCCATTTAGTTCTTGTTTTGGTGAAAATAGGACGAACATTCTCATATTTTTAGCTAAAAAGTGGGACAAAAATTAGTCTCGAAATATTCATATTTTTGCCTCCTTAAAAACTGTCATTTTTTTACATGTAGATCAAAATGATGGATGCACTACCTCAGTTTCAAAATGCGATACAATTTTTAAAGAATTAAATGTGTGAAGATGTCAGTGATATGGTGCTCCCCAATATTATGGTTTCACATGTAACATTTGGTGTCCCCTTGTCACTGTCCTTGTCCTTGTCACACATTAACATGGTATTGTGTGGTGTCCCAGTTACGTGTAAAACCTAGTGTTTTTAATATTCCAGATGACATGAAGTTGTTAAGGATCTCCTATCTTGTAAAAAGGCTTTCGTACCCTTTTAATGCAATGTCCCTAACTTTAGACGCCTAATCTATAGAATAACCCATTTAACAAATGTACACTTCTGGTAATGAATTTTCCCCAATGGTAATATTGAAATACTGGACAATGTACCTGGGTAATTGCTGCAGGGCATATCGAGGACAAATGTAGACAGATGAATTTTCCTCGAAGGAACTTAGTCCACTAAGTGGTTGGAAATCTAGCAGATCTTCCAGCACAACAACAGAAAATTCTGACTCAGTCAGTTCCGACACTTTGTATGCATGGAAATGGGTGATGAAGTCAACTGTTTGGCACTTGCAGACAACAAATTTTACACTTTCCGGGGTCTTCCCAAAGACTAACACAGATGCAATTCTGCCAAACTGAGGCTCACCATCAACGGATCTCGACAGCGCCAAATACAACTTTGGCTTGTAGATAGTTCCATATAGTGTCACTTCACTTGCAAGGAATACTTCCATCTCATCATCACAATGGAGCATTTCTGCAACTGTCGCACTTCCTTCCAGATGTAACCAGGTCGGGTTGCAGTACTTACTTTTCCCCGACTGGTTCCTTACTCCAGCATTATTTCATACCAAACTTTTGTAACTTCGTGTTTGTGTAGATTTACATGTGAGCAGCCATTGCGATCATGCTTTTTGACAAGCGCCCTCTCGCGGCCAACTAAACTTTTTTTTAACAGCGCGCGCCGCCTAGAATTTTGCTTAACTATGCGATGGGCGTAGCGAGCGTGCAAGTTTTGCATTCCACCGCGCTTTGTTTAAGAGGAATAGTTGACATTCCGGGCGTTTCGGTATATTTTTCTTGTAGGGCCTGCTGCGGAATATTGTTGATTTCGATCCAACATCTTGTTGCGAGCAGACCATCTATTACGAGCGCTTACACTCTCCACTTTTATTGAAATTTTGAGAGAGGCTCCCTATACTGCAGTAGAATAGTTTCATCTATTTTTTGCTGCTTCTACTTCGATTTTCACATCGGACACGGAGTAGGCATGAACGTAGATCTTCCCAAGTGATTAATATCCTTGGAGCTACTTCATTAGCCATTCCCCTTTTGACTGTCGTTTTTATATACCCAACCAAGTTTCTAATATAATTCTTGTGTAAATATCTAATAATTTGTATATATTGTCTCTATTTGTATTATAAATAAAACCATTTCATATTTGTGAGACTACAGAAAGTTCGCTCTTCCCAAATTATTTTTTAGTGGAACCACTCGGACATAAGGAGAGTGCCCCATTTTAACAAACTAAATTCCACTCTCCCCGGTTACACTTGGCGTAGTCGGCAGGATAGCTTTGCTATCCACTTTATTTTAGATTTGGGAGCGAAATTAGATAACTTAAATCAGGGTTTAACGACAGTCAAATATATAGGGAATTCGCCTGGCACTGATGAGACCGGGAGCTCTAGCTGTGGCGTCGTTCTGCTCGTGACGATTGGGAGTCCAGGCTAAGCTCAGCATCGGCATAGTAGGCCCAGCGGAGGTTGGGTACCAGACCAGGTTGACTAAGGAGGGGTGTACCGGCCCAGGTTCCTGCCGCCGTCCTTACTTGGTGCCATCTGGAAAGACACACATTTTTCTCCAAGAGACTCTGGTGCTGCCTTTAGACACCGCTGAAGCTCTGAATCTTGTTCCGGCTGGACTGTACCTGTTGCATCTGGGCGGTTGTTCCTGAACGGGTCATTGCGGTCGTCCAATTGACTGCGTCTTCTTGGTAGTGCCCACCGCCAGAGAACCACTGACTGACCTCCAGAGTGGGCTGCAGGAGTGGTCATCTGCTGCCATTTGACGCCACTGAACTGTCGAGATCCAAGAATAGAACTCCTTCCATCTTGGTGGCCGTCCATCGAACTGACAGCGACGATTGGTCTCTGGAGCGGGCTGTAGGAGCTGCATTTTCATATTTTTGCTGGTGGTGGTAATATTTCTTGCTTGTGATTCATTGCATTGATATTGTTCTCTGAAAACCTAGAAAAAAGACAAAGAACAAAACAAAATTGTACATATTATGTGAGAAAATTTATATTGTCATTTGTATACTGCATTTGTAAAATTAGCACTTAATATAGAAGGAGCATCCAAGAATTTTGTCTCTTCTCATAACATTCTAGAGAGTTGGTGTTATAGTAACCTGCTCCTTAGCTCTAAATTCGCTCTTTTATAGCAATTTAAGGAGCATCCAAGAATTTGTCTCTCCTCATAACATTCTAAGAGTTGGTGTTCCACTGACCTTAGCTCTAGATTTGCTGTTTTATAGCATTTCAGTATCACCTTTGGAATTTTTGGAATTTTTGGAATTTCTATTTAAGTGTTTGGAATTCTTGATTATTCTTTATAGTCTCTATTTGAGCTTTGTCACAAGTCTTTTTGGTGTGAACATTTTAATGCCCCTGTGGCAGATGTCTTTTCATTTATATTTTTCTGTGCATGCAGATTTGGGACATACTACCACTTGGGTGACTACGTTCATGCCATCCATCCCTTCTTCCACCCCGTGATTCACCTGTCATCTAGCTGCACGTGATCTACCGTGCTTGGGTTCTAGACTTAGTGGACTGTGTAAGTGCACTGCTGCTAAGCGTTAAGGTTGCATATTACTAGGTTGCGCTTGCTGCGTACAGGCATTTGTAAGCAAAACCACATATTTTTGTACATATATTCACCTTTTATCCCCAATAAGCAGCAGGTTTTCCTATCATAACACTAGTCATGCCTAAGGAAATGGAGGGGGCAGAAGGAGGTCCTAGTGTGTCACATCTCATGGATGAACTTGAAGACTTGCGTTCCTTATTCCATCAAACACAGGAATTTTCCAAAGTCAAAAGTCCGACTTATCTGTTGGTTCCTAGCCAAAAGAAATTACAGTCTTTTTCTGGAAAATCTTCAGATATTAAGTTAGAGGACTGGATTTATGATGTCAGTACTGCTGTAAAGGCCCGACCCTTGTCTAAGAAGGCAGAAATAGATTTTGCCCTCCAGTATCTAACTAGTTCAGCTAGAGAGGAGGTCAAATACCACAAAGTAGGTAGTTTGGAAGCCCTATTTTCTGTCTTGCGAGACACATTTGGGGATCATGGCTCATCTGTTCGTCTGCAACGGACATTTTTTGAACGGAAGCAGACACAGGAAGAGTCCTTAACTTCTTTTTCTCACTCCCTTCTTGACCTGTTCACTAAGGCTGCCAGGAAGTGCCCTCAGCTCATGGAGAAGCGAGAGCATCTCTTAAAAGACCAGTTTGCAGAGGGGGTCCACGATGTTCTACTTCGAAAGTACTTGAAAAGTAAGCTTCGTGGTTCACCTGGCATCGACTTCTTTGCCTTGAGGACGGAAGCCATCGAGTGGGCTGAGGAGAGTGAAGGGGCTGCCTCTTCTTCCAATCCTGTGACCATCAGTAGACAATCGGCAAAAGAAGAACCGAGTGCCAGATCGTTACTTGACATCATGGTCAAACAACAAGAGCAGATCGATCATCAGCAGAAACAACTGGATGAATTGACTACCCTTGTCCAGCAATTAGCCCAAGCCAAGCCCAATAACTCCACTGGCCGACAGCAGACGAAGGTAACTTGTACATTTTGTAGCAAGGCAGGACACACAGCAGAGAGGTGCTTCAAGCGACAACTCAAAGAAGCACATGGTACGATTGAAGAGTTGAGGAAAGCAACGAAATCCCCTCCAAGTCAGGGAAACTAACTCCTCTCTCGGACCAGGGTCCCTTCGAAGAGAGGGAAACTACGGACCCTTTTTGTAGTTCTTGTTTTGCTGAGGCGCGTCCTTCCACCTCTAATGTTGTTGGTAGTTGTCCCACACTCACTCTTAGACTAGGGACTGTTGAGACAAAGTGTCTCCTTGACACAGGCTCAATGGTTTCTACTGTAACTGAAGAGTTTTTCCTGAACCATCTGAAACCAAAAGGTACCGAGTTAAGGTCTTACGGCCCCTGTTTGCGGATCACAGCTGCCAATGGCTTGGAGATACCATATGTTGGGTATTTGGAGTTAGACCTGAATTGTGATGGGATCATTTTGCCTCAGATGGGTTTTCTAGTCGTCCGCGATCCAGTTGATGTTGACATCAAGAAGGAGAAACAACTAGTTCCAGGTCTCCTTGGGATGAATGTTTTAGCTCCGTTGGTTAGCGCTTTGGGTGATGCCAGCTTAGCCACAACATCTCCTCTACACTTTTTGCAGTCTGTTCTCTGTCTTCAGATAGATGCTCAGGCCAGAGAGCAAGATGTTGTGTCTTTTGTGCGATCTTCCAATCAGTCTGTCTACATTCCTGCTAACACTTCTGTTACTGTCATGTGTTCAGCTCCTCAACATGTGTCCTTTCAAACAGCGGTTGTTGAGCCACTCCGTAACAGTGATCACTTTCCAGTTGGTATCCTTGTGGCATCTTCTCTGGTCAAGGCTGGCAGGACTGTTCCAGTCAGGATTGACAACATTTCTAGCTCAGGTTTTACCTTGCGTCGTAGAACCCGAGTAGGTGTCCTCCGAGCAGTTGATCGTGTGGTGGATGATGTATTGAAAGTTGACTTTGAAGTATCCTCTGAAGAGATTAGAGTCAATAAAGCAGAAGTCCCTGTTGCCTCTCCTTCAGTTCCAGTAGACATCTCCGGCTTTGAAGGCACCTTAGAACAACAGAACAGAATCAAAGATCTGCTAGAGAAACACAGAGATGTCTTTGCTAGTCATGACTTTGACTTGGGTGATACCGACACTGTGGAGCATCACATTGAAACCACCAATTCTCAACCAGTTTCACAAACCTACAGAAGAATACCCCCCAATCAGTACGAGGAAGTCAAGAAACATATACAGATGCTACTCACCCACAACATCATCCAGGAGAGTCACAGTCCATATGCCTCACCCATAGTTCTCGTCAGAAAGAAGGATGGTAGCCTCCGCATGTGCGTTGACTACCGGCGCCTTAATGCTGTCACCAAGAAGGATGCATTTCCTCTCCCTCGCATCGACGAACTCATCGACGCTCCTGTTGGTGCGAAATTCTTTTCGTCATTAGACTTGGCCAGCGGATACCATCAAGTGCGGGTTCGAGAGTCTGATCGGGAGAAGACAGCCTTTATCACACCTATGGGCTTGTATGAATACACCCGGATGCCTTTTGGTCTTTGTGGTGCACCTGCAACATTTCAAAGGTTGATGCAGAGATGCATGGGTGATCTCATATATCAACTCATTTTTGTTTACCTGGACGATGTGTGCATCTTCTCCAAGACCTTCGATGAGCACTTGCGATATCTTGACACTGTTTTCTGCAGGTTAAAAGAACACAACCTGAAGCTTAAACCCTCTAAGTGTCATCTTTTCTGCAAGCAGATCAACTATCTGGGTCATACTCTGTCTGAAGATGGCATTTCTACCAACTCTGACAAGACGAAGGCGATCGTAGAATGGCCTGTGCCTCGTACGACCAAGCAGCTTCGTTCCTTTTTAGGCTTTGCAAGCTATTACCGGCGCTATATCAAAGACTTTGCCCGGATAGCTAGACCGCTCCATGCTTTGGTTGGTATGACTCAACATTGTACTCCAAAGGTGTTTCGGAAACAGTGGTCAGAAGCTTGTCAGACTGCCTTTGAGGAACTAAAATCCAAGTTTGTAGAACCTCCTATCCTGACATTTGCTGATTTTGACTTGCCTTTTATACTGGATGTAGATGCGAGTCTTTCCGGCTTAGGGGCTGTCTTGTCTCAAGTTCAGGGAGGAGAGGAGAAGGTGGTTGCCTTTGCCAGTCGTTGCCTGCGAGAAAATGAGAGGAACATGGAAAATTACAGCTCTCGCAAGTTAGAATTATTAGGACTGAAGTGGGCTATCACAGAGAAGTTTAAAGATTACCTCTATGGTTCAGTTTTCACCGTCAGGACGGATAATAACCCGTTAAGCCATCTCAATACATCGAAACTTGGTGCTACGGAGCAACGGTGGGTTGCCACTCTGGCAGCTTACAATTTCAACATCATATATCGCCCTGGTCGTGTCAACTCCAATGCAGATGGCCTTTCTCGTCAACATCACATAGAGAGTGATCAAGGCAGTGTCTCTGAAGTAATAGCAGAGGAAAGCAAGTTCAATGCCTCTTCAACTTCTTTGCCTGCAACTTTGCAAGTGAAGATATTCCACACTGTTGGTGAACTTTGTCCAGCGCGAGTCCAAGCAGATGTTTGTTCCACTATAGCTTCTTTTCCATCTCTGTCTGCATCTGAATTAGCCAAATTACAGCAGGATGATCCTGACATTCACAGGTTTTTGCAGTTTCACTGTTCAGACAACTTAGATAAATCATCGAGAAAGCATGAATCGTCGGCAGTCAAGGTTTTGTTTAGCCAAGCTAAACGTCTGAAACTTGACAATGGTGTCCTCTGCAGGGAAGTTCAAGATCCTGTCCTTGGTGAGTTACACCAAGTGGTTCTTCCATCTAGCTTAAGATCTAAAATCTTGACTAGCCTGCACAACGACTTTGGTCATCAAGGTGAAGAGAGGACGATGTCTCTAGTTCGTCGACGTTGTTTTTGGCCATTCATGTATAGGGACATAAAGAAGTGGATTCGGGAGTGTGAACGTTGTTCTGTAGCTAAGTTACCCTCACCATCGGTGAGAAACCCTCTTGGTCATTTAGTTGCCTCTAGACCACTGGAGACAATAGCTATAGATTTTACTTTATTGGAGCAGGCGTCTGATAGAACTGAGAATGTCCTTGTCATCACTGATGTTTTCAGCAAATTCACTTTGGCAGTCCCTACCAAGGATCAGACAGCCAAAACTACAGCGAATGCTCTAGTAAAAGAGTGGTTTTTCAAGTATGGAGTCCCGCATCGGATTCACTCTGACCAAGGACGCCAATTTGAGGGAGAACTCATTGCAAATCTGTGCAAGCTGTACAACGTCACCAAGTCCAGAACTACTCCCTATCATCCCCAGGGCAATGCACAGTGTGAAAGATTTAACCGCACTATGCATAATCTTCTTCGCACTTTGTCTGCAAAGCAGAAACAAGCCTGGCCAAAACACCTACCAGAACTTCTCTTTGCTTATAATGCTACTGAGCATTCATCTACAGGTTTCTCCCCTTTCTATCTTATGTTTGGCCGAGAGCCTTTGCTGCCAGTAGATCTCCTACTTAACAGAGACCTACCTGAAGACATCACCAATGACTGGGTTGCTCTACATCAATCCCGGTTAAAGGAGGCATATCACCTGGCACAAAGAAGAACACAACATGAGTTAGGGAAGAGCAAGAAGCATTTTGACCGTAGAACGAATCCCAACAGGTTTAGAGTAGGCGATCTTGTCTATCTTCGTAAACACCACAAAGGTAGAAGTAAAATCCAAGATCACTACTTTCCTGACATCTACAAAGTTATCCGTCACCATTCAGAGGATTCCTTTGTGTACACCATCGAATTAGCGGATGGCTCTGGTGGGCAGAAAACTGTGAATTCTTCTGAACTTAAACTTGTTTCTACCCCTTTGGGTGAGCTAGCTACTTCTCCATCTTTTCCTAGTCCTCCTTCTCAAGAGGAAACACCTTCACATTCTAGCACTTCATCATCAGACACTGAATATGAAGTTGAAGTGT
This sequence comes from Patiria miniata, assembly GCF_015706575.1. Lineage (NCBI taxonomy): Eukaryota > Metazoa > Echinodermata > Asteroidea > Valvatida > Asterinidae > Patiria > Patiria miniata. The sequence goes on along the minus strand of NW_024037065.1, from coordinate 508,182 downwards.
TCTTACCTGAGGAAGATGAAGATACTGCTCCTCCCCAACAGCAAGATGCACAGCCTCCTCCTCCTCAACAGCCAACCATACGACGTTCCACTCGATCCACCAGAGGGAAACATAGCAACGTCCACAGGCTACCTCGTTCTGTCCTCCAACAACAACATCTGCTGCTCACTAGCGACAGACAAATAATTATGTTGCTGGTCAGTGCCATAGTCATGTTGATAGGCCTGAATATTGGACAGACATTCGGCTATTTCCATCTGCTGTGGATTGTTCCATCTGTCACCTTACTTATCGGGTGCAAACTCTATTTTCGGTGGCTGATCGAGCATATAGCTAGACTCTATGGTTGGCTGCAGACTTTTCAGAACTATACTGATGGATAGTGATGTTCTGAATAATATATGTATATAATTTGTTTAAAAAAAAAAAAAAAAGTATTTTTATGACATGATTTGATCACCACTTATCCTACTGTGATTGCCTTTCTGTATCTTTAATCTTTTCATCTGTATTTAAGAACACACTTGTGATCTTTTACTCAGTCTTGAAATCTTGTCTCATTATTTCCAATTCCCATAATTAGACACAACTAAAACAAATGTGTCATTACTGCAATCATGATTTTTCTACTCTGAAAACATCACCATTAGAAAATAATCTTACCTTTATGACCTTGCTGCCATTCTTGTTCTTTTCTTCATTCTTTCATGTCTCTTGTTGATCACTTCTATTGAATCCATACGAGGTTACTAAGACGGTCCAACGAGATAAACTCAGGCCAGGGACATCCTGGATTGGATATATACGTCTAATACGCTTCGTCATGGTATTTTCTATTCTTGGCATTTATTTGCCTATATTTTGCAAATTTTTGCAATTATTAAGGAAATAACCTTCTTGGAGAGTTCTATTTGTCTATATATGAGATAAACTCTGCCTTAGTGACAGACTAAGGATGGACTCCTGATTCTACAAGATCTAGTTTCCTTCATTTTTATTATCATCATGTGGTCGAAGAGTACATGTACATATGATTGCAGTGCACTGTGATGGTCACTCACTTTTCCTTTGCAATTCGACTTTGCCTATTTCTCTGATAACTTTGAATTTCACTTCTAAAAAATTCTTTTTTCTTTAAAATTAGGGGGTGAGTGTAACCAGGTCGGGTTGCAGTACTTACTTTTCCCCGACTGGTTCCTTACTCCAGCATTATTTCATACCAAACTTTTGTAACTTCGTGTTTGTGTAGATTTACATGTGAGCAGCCATTGCGATCATGCTTTTTGACAAGCGCCCTCTCGCGGCCAACTAAACTTTTTTTTAACAGCGCGCGCCGCCTAGAATTTTGCTTAACTATGCGATGGGCGTAGCGAGCGTGCAAGTTTTGCATTCCACCGCGCTTTGTTTAAGAGGAATAGTTGACATTCCGGGCGTTTCGGTATATTTTTCTTGTAGGGCCTGCTGCGGAATATTGTTGATTTCGATCCAACATCTTGTTGCGAGCAGACCATCTATTACGAGCGCTTACACTCTCCACTTTTATTGAAATTTTGAGAGAGGCTCCCTATACTGCAGTAGAATAGTTTCATCTATTTTTTGCTGCTTCTACTTCGATTTTCACATCGGACACGGAGTAGGCATGAACGTAGATCTTCCCAAGTGATTAATATCCTTGGAGCTACTTCATTAGCCATTCCCCTTTTGACTGTCGTTTTTATATACCCAACCAAGTTTCTAATATAATTCTTGTGTAAATATCTAATAATTTGTATATATTGTCTCTATTTGTATTATAAATAAAACCATTTCGTATTTGTGAGACTACAGAAAGTTCGCTCTTCCCAAATTATTTTTTAGTGGAACCACTCGGACATAAGGAGAGTGTCCCATTTTAACAAACTAAATTCCACTCTCCCCGGTTACACAGAGATGAAATTTGAACCACACCACCACCACGGCATTCATAGTCCATCCTTAACCCATCTTTGCCACATGACCACTGAGCACATTGCAACACTTGATGCTTGCAGGCCACAGATTTGCAGATATTTTTGAAGTTACAGTTGACAGAAGCCATTCTCTTACCGAAACCATGTTTTAGTTCATACTTTAAACACTGCATGGTTACCAAAGGCCCAGACATTCTAATGCAGGTCGGATAATGTACCATATGATGGTGCTTGTTAATCATCCTCTCATAAGGGAATGTCCGCTTGAAGTGTGAATGATGGTCATGAATCAAATGCTTCAGGTAGACAGTTTGGGATACATGAATAACAGGTGCATATATAATATCCATGCACTGAAGCAGGAGGAGTAGCACTTCATAGCAGGCATTGCCATGAGGAACACGATCACCAATGATGAGAGGAAGCATACGGATCAAACACCACATTTGTGCTGCCTTTAGCCCCAGTTTGTGATCCTCTAGATTCAGCAGACGATTACGTTGCAAGAGAGATGGCTTATTTTTCTTGTCACAGAATCCGTATTGGAAGGCCTTTAATCGCTGATTCAACTCGTTGAATGATATGATCTGATCAATGAAGATTAAATGGTTGAGTACCAATTTCACTTCATACGGGCATACTCCTTCCAACAAGTCAAGCATGACGTCCAAATTGTAGTTTGTAGTGCAGTGAAAGCATCGCAAGGTATTCAAAGGGCAGTTATTTCTTAGACCAGTCGCAGGATCTCCCTGTCGTCTTCTGGAGGCAACTTCAGCAGCAGCATCGTGATCTTCTATCATTCGTGGTTCAAACTCGTCCTCCAGGAAATTAACTTGAATATCATCACGTGTCGCTTTACATAATCTGCAAAGCATGTTTGCTGAGCTCATGAAACCCAATAACTCATGTGCTGCTAGTGAGTCTGCACTGAACGAAACCAAGGCACCATGGACATTCAATATGTTACCATTGACATGAAGCTGTACACCAGTATCGCTTTCTAACTGCTTCATTTCCTCAATGAACGGTTTCAAAAATTGGTGCGAATCCATATTTTTTCAAGTCAGCTGAGTAACATACAACCAATAGAAATATACTGTTCATTGAAGAATTGTAGTGGTGTGGGAGATTTTGAATTGAATAATAAAACAGGCCAAGTTTGTGTATTCCTGTTTTACTACCAAGGGGGTTAACGACTTCCACGTCATCGTAATACAGCTGGAATCTAAGTGCTTTTGGATGATCAATCAAAAATCCATGCTGACCAGCAGAGTACCCATCCTGATATCCGATGAAGTATCCTTGAGGGGACTTTTTTTCACTGTCAACAAGTTGCCTTACCTGTTCATTCAAGACAAGTTTTAGTACTTCCAACACAGGAATGTACTGGAATGTTTCCGTTACAAGTTTTTGTATTGTCTGACCGGTTTTTCGATCAACAGCCTGATCAATCCTAGTTCCCAAAGCTGTTTCAACTGGTGGCACTAACAATAATCTATCCAGCATATAGTTCATCTGTTGATGTGGTGTCTCTAGGCCAGAAAATGGATTTTCTAAAGAAGAAAACTTTCCAAACAACTCCTGCACATCATCAGCATTTGGATCAATCCCATGATTCTGCATTACAGACAATGTATGTTGTCTGAGTGCCTGAAGAGTATTACTAAAAATCACCTTGGTTCCATTGATAACCTTGTCTCTTGTTGAAAAAGTCACTGATGCAGAAGATCTTAGTTTCACAATCAGTAAGGCAGCAACTTGCTTTACTAAATCTTCATCAAAATTATTAAAGTATTCGATATCGGCCTGCTCTGGGTCATCTGCATCTTGATCTTCTTCTTCGGGTTCAGAGTCTGAACCTGCATTGTGTTCATCATTCTCCAGCTCATGATTTTGAATTTCCTGACCATTGGGGTTTTTAATAATAGGTGCAAACATGTGAAATAATCTAATATGCCTCAAGAAGGAATTCATTAGGGTAAAAGTCTTCATACAACCATTTTGACAACATATGAGTCTTTCCTCCGTAGAGCCCCAGATTCCATGCACCCAGCGTAAATGTACGGCCAGTTCTTTCGTGCCTTCATTCACACGGATACGTCTGTTGCACTTGAAGCATGTCAACTCCATTTTAACGTTGTTAGATTCATGGCTATCCGCTCCGTTCACAAGTACCCCTCACCGGCAAAGAGAGTACATTTGGGGGTAACCGACCGACGCCATCTGGCCTGACTGCAAAATTTGCCGCAAAGCGCGGCCACTGCATGTACATAGTACAAATCCCCTGGTGTACGTGCGTCACACACAAGGATCAGTGCGCGTCAACCAGTGAAATGTCCCGCCCATGGGACGTCGTTGCTAGGTAAAGGGGCGCCCTCTTTGTCGGTGCACGGAGCCCATAGCTTACACAGCAATGGCCAACTCCATGGTTTCAAATTTCTGAAAAAAGACAAACGCACCAATCTATGTCAAATCAACAAATTTCAGGAAAAAGTTGTAATTTTTGCATGTCCCACATTTTGCTGAAACTCTGCTGAAGCTCCCACATAATGAGATGCAGCCAAGTGCACAATTTTTTTTTCAAATGTCTTGATTTCGACAAAGCAAAAACTCTGTGACCCCCTGGCAAGAGTGTTTTTAATCACGTTTTCTAGTATGTGAGTATTTGGTAATAAAAAAGCAGAGCTACAAATTTCAATTTTTGAGAGCAACTTTAAAGACATTTTGCGAAGAAATGGAAATTGCTAACGATTTGATATTGTACACATCTACAGTGCACCAAATTCCTGCTAAACCGACACATGTACAGGTACATGTACATGTGGGTTTTTTTTTTAAAGCACCATTAAATTTGGCATGTGTTAAAGCACAACGTGCCTGGCATTAAAGAGCTTTTTTGGTAGTCATCATCACTATATCCAAAGTGCAACTTAGTCATGTTTGCTAGGGAATGAGTACATCCCTCAACATGGCGTTTTATTATCTTGTTCAACTTGATTCTTTTCTCATTTCGCATGGATCCTCTGCTACATGTATACAACCCTTGCAACGACATATTTTTTGGTGTGCGACATTTGGAAGTTCGGGGGGGGTCTGACTATTTTTTTTTTTTGGGGGGGGGTCTGACATTTTCAATGCCAGCTGCATGTCAGTGTGCGATGAAGTCTTTGTTGGACTGTGATGATGCAGGTGGACCATGTCCAGATAAGCAACTCAACAAAATCAGTTTAAAAGTCAAATTTTATATTGACAATTATGAAAAAATAGGCTTCAATAAAAAAAAAAACGTTTTGGAATGATAAAAGACTACAAGAATTTTGTGCTACAGCCGAACAGTACCAAAAATAGCCTTACTTGATGGCCTTCCGAACCGAACCCTACACGAATCGAACCCAAATGTCGGTTCGGAAGAGTTCGGCAAGTATTTGTTGATGATAGCGCTAGGAATGCTAATGCTTATGGTGTCCTAAACTTCACAATCACTTTAAAAGACTTTGTTCGCCCCAAAAATGAGGCAAACTTACTGGACTACATTGTACCTTCGTAAATAAGGGCCACACTTAGGACATTATTATAACTTTGTCAAATTCTGATTTTCATATTTAGACTTTATTTGTAGTACATGTGCATGTACAGTAGTACATTTACGCTTAAGTATTTCCTAACAAAATGGGAAATGTTTCTCAGTCCCAGATTTGCGTTTTATCATTTTTGCATTGAGATGATGTGAAGAAAAAAGTGGCGTCAGGTTGCAACATTTTTTTCTGGTCTTTTTTCGTGTCTGGATTATCACGTGCGCCTTGATTAAAGTCTTCATGACTGACAGCGGAAACGATCCAGCATTGCGCATGACCTTCTCAATGTTGGAATTTATGCAGACGTGTGCAAACGAACCTGGAAATTATATGAAAAATAGACATCTGAACAGGCAGGACTTCTTTACCATCACTTTAAATTAAAGAGGGCGAGTGAGTTTCTAAAGCGTAAATATACTACAAATAAAGTCTAAATGTGAAAATCAAAATTTGACAATCATGACAGTAATATTTTTCTACGGAGGAAGTCCAATTCTAGAACTTAGTACTATAGGACGCATAGCCAAGAATAGTTAAACCTAAAAAATGTGCCCCTCTTTCATTTCGATCAAATTAAGAGTCAAAAATGGTTTTTGTTGTTCAAAAATCACCTTTACAATCAAAAGTAAACTTTTCTCAATTCTAATGACACCCGTTTTGCAATTTTGAACAGTTTCTTGGGGTAGACATGGCAGAAATCACAATTTTCTTACGCGGTTTGTGCCTTGGCTTATTTGCGATTCAGTGCGCCATGCTTGCTCATGGTACATCGCGCAGTGATTGCCATCTTTATTTTTGGGTTGCGTGTTGTCGCCGTGCTGTCATCGTCCAAATTTCCCTCAAAAAATCAAAACCCTGCCCTCTGTCAACCTGTCAAGTATGACAGGCCTACCTGTTTATTGAGAATGTCCCCAACTAGTTTGGTCAGTCTGATAATATTTAAGTGGATTTTGTTCCCTTTCTATTAGCTTAAGTAACTCCAGCTGACATGCTCATATTCATTCACATGTAGCGCTGGAGACATAACCTATTCATGAGAGTGCGGTAGCAAGAGACCAAAAAAAAAGGGCCTCTACAAAAATGGTCCATTTTCACCTCTATAATCATGATAATCCCACCCTAGATTCCATGGACATACCTCACACCATTCAGCAGTCATTCACGAAGCTAATGATCGACTTGAAACAGAAAAAAAAAAAAGGGGGACAATTTTTGAAGATTTTGGCGGCTTGTCCATTAAAACGTCCAATTCCAACGGCTGTCAGATCTTGTTTACTTAAGTGCAAATGATGCATCATGTGATGATTATCGGGAAAAAAAATTGCGCGATGTATGTGGGTACCACACCGCTTTCAAGCGCCACTAGTGGGTTCAATTTTCGTCTGGTGCGTTGTCGTGAAAAGCAGTCGTGGAAAGCAAGACAACGCACCAGACGAAAATTGACAGTGTTCTATAGGAACCTGGCCCTACACTATACACGATTGCCAAAAAATTAATAACTATACTATTTATCAGTTTATATGACCATAATCTGACTGAGCTGCTTTTTATACGTCATTGGATTTCATTTTAACTTCAAAATTTAATTTCAAATGATGATGTCACATAAACATGATAAAGTTCGAAAAACATGAAGGAAAAACAGTTGCAACCCAACGCCACTTTTTTCTACGGCACAGGGATGAACATGCAAAAATGTCGATAGGCATGAATCTGCATCATCTTTCTGGGACTGAGAAACATTTCCAATTTTTTTGTTAGGAAAAAAGGCCTAGGCCCTATAGCGTAATTTTTATTCCTAGGAGGGTTAGGGGCAATGTCATGAATAATTCATGTTGATCCATGAGAACGGACAATGACATCAACAGCATTGTTGTTAGTTTCTCAACTAGTTACAATACATTAAAGCATTTTAAAGAACGGTTGTCGTCGAGCTACCACACAGTAGCCTAGTGGATAGCGAGATGAGCTATGGATACAAAGATCCCTGGTTCGAATCCACGTCGTCGCTGCTCATTTTCATCAGCTATTTTTCTTCTCCAAATTTATCACTGAGATAATTTTAAATTAAGGGGAAAATAGAACGAGAACCTAAGTCTTGCAATAATTCAAAGGAAAAACTGAATTATTCATGACATTGCCCCTAACCCTCCTAGGAAAAAAAATTACGCGGCCCTATAGGCTAGTAGTATATTAGTACGAAGTGGCTATCGTTACGGCAGCCGTTGTTTAGCGCCCTCTACGATACTTTTTTGATATGCACGCAGGTATGGCGAGCAGTGCGACAGCTCAGACGATAGAGGGTAGGATTTTGCACCGCGAGGTTGCGGGTTCGAATTCTCAGTTCTACACTCGAATTTTTTCCCTTTTCTAACCTGAGGCTTTGGAGGATTTTTTTTAAAAGGGAAATAAATTCCGAAATTTCATATTTTCTTCTCATGTTTTTATAAAAGTTGCAGTCTACCGTAACGATAGAAAATGGGAAATGCGTTACGGCTGCCGTAACAATAGCCACTGCGATATTTAGTAAGTCATTGTAAGTAGTAATGTATACTTAGAAAATTTTCTTGACACTCCATGGACTTTGTACACAACCGCTTAAGTGGTTAAGTGGCGTCAGGTAGTTTTCGTCATGTTTGTACTGTACTGTACTTCTCACGAAACGTTTTCAATATTCACCTCCACGAAGCCGAAGGTGCACTCGTACTCGTAGTCGTGTCGTCATGGTCGTACTCATCACAGTCACATGTCAATGTTTTGGTTGCCATCTTGAAAAGCGAGTGCGTGACACACACGCTGGTTTCCAGTCACAATTTTTTTTTTTACATTGGCCCTACAATTTTATAATCCACAAACTGGCTGGTGCCCTACTCGGCTACTTAAGTTATATCCCGACGCGCCGACATGTAGTACGCCTAGCTTACATGTAGGCCTAGGCCTATATCGACCTTGCGCACAGCTTGCATGCACGTCAGCAAGACCTTTCTTTATGTTTGTAAACATTGGCGCAATTTTATATGGGCTGCCGCACGCGCATAGCCATAGATTGAAGCCGTGGTTGGCAACATGTTTTTTTTTCCAGAAAAGTCATATCATAACGCCTTCAATACGTAGGAAAAGGGAATGCTTCGAAAATATTTTGTAGCTTTGTCGACAATGTTGTATTTTAACATTCAAACAATATTTTTTTTTAATTTTTAATAACTAGTCTGCATTTTTGCAGTGCTGGACCTTCCATAGTTTGGCAACAATAATAGTCACGACACGTGAGAGGGACTAACCAATAGCCGTGGCGCGCGCGCTTAGGCGCGGACAGGTCTTCGCCTTATAAGGGATAATTATGCAAAGTGCTAAAGTTCACCGGCATGCAAATTGCGCTGGGAAAACTTTTAACCAATCAGATTCTCTGGAGTGCGCGTCCGTCGGGACGATGGCATGCAGGGTGCGGCACGGCGCCGACTAGGCTGTACTATGCCTGCCAGCTATTATGCCGCGCCTAGTTAAGTTAGCTAAGTTTTTTGACATCTCGGTTTTGTTTGCAATGAAATCAACGTAGGGTACGATCCGAATCCGAATGCCGAGAATTAATTATGCAATTGGTTGTCAAAGCCAAGTTTGGGGCAGAAAATTTACCATTAGGCCTACATTTAAAGTTTAAACAATGTCGCGTTTTTAGGCCTAAGAGAATATTATCAACATGATCATTTCCAAAACAGGACATTTCGTGCGTAATTAGCTATACCTATACTCTATAGGCCTAGGCTAGGCCTATCATGCCTATAGTGACGCCAGTCTGACGCGTTCATGCATGGGCATAGTTATAGGCCTAGGCCTACTAAACTTTTTTGGTAGGATTCAGGTCTTGGAACATATGGAAGTTTAGCATGTTTAGGTCTTGCTGTTTAACATGTTTAGATACGATAAAACCACAATTTTCATGGAATGCAACTTTATTGCAATATGTAATAATGTAGCCTAAAGTAAAGGCCTACGACTACGTACACTTTTTGCTAGGCTTATGGACCTATAGGCCTAGTATAAACTTGGACCAAACAAACACTGATGTAGCCTACTCACTTTCCAAAACACCAATGGTGTCCTCTTCGAACTTCGAAAGTTCCAGATGCTCACGGAGCCGGAGAGCCATGGCGGCTGCAGTATATGAAGGCCTAGCCTGCTGCATGCTACGTACGTACGTCTAGGCTAGTTAGCCGGCGCAGGAAAAATGGACGCGACGCGTATAGCTAGCGCGCGCCGAACCGGGAAATCGCAGTCACGTGATAATAAGTTTGGTGTTTCATTGGTTCGACTTCTCAATCTAATTCATTAATGCCGCTTTTTGATTGGTTCAAGTTTGCAATTAACATATTAGATTGAAACAGCTTGCAATCCTTTTCACGATTGACACACAAATTCCGTGCAAGGCCGTATCCTCGATCGTTTTCAGTTTAAATTCAATCTATTAGATTGGGGAAAAAATCAATCGCTTCAAAGATTGAAATTTTCAATCGTCAGAATTAAGAGAGAAGGTCACAGGGAGTGGGAACGGACAAAAGAGTGTGAGAGTGAAGGGATGATGTGGGGGGGGGCAGTATTGAGGTGGAAAGGGATGAAAGATGGAGGAAGATGGGTAAACACAAACAAGGAAGACCAGATGGATTATCTGTAACAGAAGACAATGGAGGAAGAAAAGGATTAATCATTTCCAAGTTGGATGTTGAGACCATGTGGTTGAATAGTTCGGAGACGATTCATCCACACTTTCTCTCTGCTGAGGCGAACTGAGTCCTTGCGATGGCCAAGAGATTCAATGCCCTGCAAAATCATATCAGAAATGGAGTGGTTAGGCAGGTTGAAGTGATGACCAACAGGGGTGTCTAGTTTCTTGGTGTTGACCGTTGACCGGTGGGCATAGAAACGCTTCTTGAGCGTATTCTTAGTCTCACCTACATACTGCACGCCACAGACCCTGCAAGAAATGAGATATATGACATTAGAGGTGTTACAAGTGATGTTACCAATGGTTCTGTGGGTAGTGACAGAAGAGTGGCCAGAAAAGGAGTCAGACTCATGGATATGAATCTGGCAGACAACACATCTGGAACTGCACTTGAAAGTACCATGCTGGGTGGGAGGTGATGCATCTAAGGAAGGGACTTCAGCTCGAACAATCAAGTCCCGTAGATTTCGAGGACGCCTGTAAGCCAATGTGGGGCCGTTGGGGATGGCGCGGGCAAGGCGATCTGAAGTATGGAGGATATGGTGATTGTCATTAGTGATTTTGCGAAGGGGAGGGAGATTGGGGTGAAACGTGGTAACCAAGGGAATCATGGGTTTGGCCATGGCATCAGGGGCCTTTCCCGTGAGAGCTAGATTTCTGGGGATAGCTTTAGCTCTGGCAATGGCACGATGAACTTGGCGAGAGCTGTGACCCCTGGCCACCAAGTTGTTCCTCAGTATCTGTGTATGGCGGGAGAAATCGGAATCATTAGAACAAATTCTTCTGAGTCTGAGTGCCTGGCTAAACGCTATGCCAGTTTTGCAGTGCCTGGGGTGACAGCTGGAGGAGTGGAGGTACTGGTGGGTGTCTGTGGGTTTGGAATACAGGTCAGTGGTTAGTGAGTTGCCTTGCTTGCAAGAAGAACTTGCTAAGTTCGCAACGTCAGGCCACATTAATTTTAAGATTTATATATTTCAGGTCCATCCAGTCAGCAAGCAGTTTGCAGCAGTTTTACTTTTTTTTTTCATGTAAACAATAATTCATTAATACAACTTTTTTGCACTTCGTGAGAACATCATTTTTTTTACTCCCATATTTTAGCAATTACTTTGTACACAGTTTTTGTCACTTCGTGGGATCATGTAACTTTTTTCGACGTAACAAACTTGTTACTTTTGCGCGTCACGACAGTTGAGCGCGCGCGCGTCTGTTCTTTTTCAACATCGTTCGCGCACGCGTGTATGCTCCCATCCTGTCGCGTGTAGACCAATGTATAATTCCTCCGGCCCTGCTCACGAGGAGACTTTTTGTCACTTCGTGAGACTTTTTTACACTTCGTAAAAATGAAAATCACCGATTTCAGGCTTTTTGACAATTGTTTGTTTACAATAATTAAGAAAGTAAACAATATTTTGCCTTGAAACTTGGTCAAATTGTTTCCTTCAGACAACTATAATAAATGGCTAGTAAAACTCAAAATCGAATAATTATCGATTTTCGAGGTTTTTGTCACTTCGTGAGCAAAGCGACGAAATAGTAACGGCGGTTCCAAACACCTAAGTATTCTTCGTCATTGATGCCAAAATCAGGATTTCTTCAAATCAAACTCGACTACGAGTCCAGCCTGTTGACAGCATTTAACACGCCAGTTGGACGCTACAGATGGCTGAGACTCCCATTCGGCATCAAAGGCGCACCAGAGATGTTCCAACGCATCATGGATACTATGCTCGAAGGCATAGAAGGCGCTCGTGCAGTGATGGATGACATACTAGTTGCCGGCAGAGACGAAGCATACCATGACAAGATCATGAAGGACGTCGTCAAGCGAGCAACAGAGTGGAACCTCAAGCTTTGACAAGTGTGAAGTCGGTTACACCTCTATGTTACGACACCCCTATGTTCCGAATGCACATATTCATATTCCTAACCCTAACCTTAACCGGGAGTACACAGTCTTATGTGCGGGTTGTCGGAACATAGGGGTGTCGGAACATAGAGCAGTCACCGTCAAGTCAAACAATGGAGAGTGAAGTACGTTGGACACGTGCTAACAGAGAATGGTCTCCAGCCCGACCCTGATAAAGTGAGAGCAGTCCGAGAACTACCATTGCCTAAATCCAAAGAAGACATCCGACGGTTCCTTGGTATGGTACAGTACCTAGCTAAGTTCATCCCAAACTTTAGCGCTATCGATGCTCCACTACGAGAGGTCTCAAGCAAGGACACAGAATTCCACTGGGACAAGCCGCAACAGCAGAGTTTTAAAAAGCTCATCGAGATGTGTAGCAGCGCACCCGTACTCGCCTACTACAATGTACGCAAACGGGTCACAATTCAGTGTGATGCCAGAAGCTTTGCTCTCGGAGGCGTTCTCCTTCAAGATGGCAGACCCTTTGCGTACACTTCCAGAGCCCTGACTCAGACCGAGCAGCGGTACGCCCAGATTAAAAAGGAAATGCTAGCCATAGTACATTGCTGTAAGATATTACACCACTACATCTTTGGCAAAGCACAACGGCCCACAATACTCTTCATCTGAGTTCAGCAAGTTCTGCAAGGACTACGAGATACAACACATCACTTCCTCACCTTATCATCCACAGTCAAATGGCGAGGCAGAACGAGCCGTACAAATAGCTACGAATGGGACGCCGACCCCGTAATAAGCTACCAACATCGAAGTCACTACTGCAGCCAAAGCTATACAGCACCCCAAAAGTGAAGCAACGCTTCGACAACGACAAAACCAAACAGCAGTTCTACTACGACTAGAAAGCAGTGTTGTAGTCGAGACCGGATAGTCCGAGACCGAGACCAAGACCGAGACCTGAAGATTCGAGACCGAGACCGAGACCAGCCCCTTCAAGGCGGACCGAGACCGAGACCAATGTGGTCCGAGACCGACACCGAGGCCGCTGATAATAAATAACAATAGTCGAAATAAAAAAAAACAAGACACGTTATATGTCAACACAAATGTTGACCAGTGGCAGTGTTGACAAATTGATACATGACACCTTACTTGAGCAAAAAGTAGTTACACTTAAGAAATATGGGCTTTGACATGTTGTCTGCACCAAATCGTGACAAAAGTAAAAAGTGAAAGGTAGATGTTTCATCTGTTATAGGAACTCGGATCCTCAACTCCACAGTCACCCCTTGGTTTCAGCTATGACTTCTAACGGATATTTAAAGATGCAATTTTAATTTTACACTGCGCCTCTTTTTTCCTAAAATAAATATAGGACTTACATGTAACTTCTAACAAGACTTGTGTACTTGATTTTAAAAAATGGGAGCTAGAAAATGTTGAATTAATTTTTAAATTTCTGTCATAGAATGTGGACTTGTACATGTAGACCCACAAGTTGCGAGGTGGTAGCCAGAATGTGCCAGATATGGATTTTTATTTTTTTTTCTGAACGGGATTTTAATTTTTGAGGAATAATGGGGTACTTCAAAATGAGCGGCCAGAAAATGGGGTCTCATCATACACTCTCATGGCAACAGTGAGTGGTAACTGGTAAGAGGGTGTGAGTTCAATGCTGGAAAATCAGGTAGAAAAAATTACTTTTTCTTCAAAATACTGTCCCAAATTAAAGAGAACTTTGTGTGGGGTCGAAAATATAACTAATTTGAAGCACCTCATTTATTATTAGAATACAAAATGCAAGTGATTACGCCCACAGGGGTGGGCTAAACTACACAATCCCCGAAAATGGTTGACCCTTATTGCATAAATTGTTACAAGTTCATCATTTGCTTTATGTGTCCGACTCAACAGATGAATGCCGAACTTGCTCCAAATCGTTCAGTGACTGGTACTGCTGCAGCTTTACATGTACTTTGGGGACTTTCCAACGTGCAGTCGAGTCCGGCAAACCGACCACGATATATAACAAGCTTGATCGATCTACGGGCTAGCAAATGTTTTAACTAACAACGGTACTGAACGAAGTGAACACAAAGTAATCGATCGAGCTGTAAAAGCTACATATTGCCGGTCTCGACCCGAGACCAGCCAAAATATCGAGACCAAAGGGGACCGAGACCGAGACCAAGACCACAGCTTCCGAGACCGAGACCGAGACCAGCAAAAAGTGGTCTCGAGACCGGTCTCGAGACCGAGACCGGTCTCGAGACCCACAACACTGCTAGAAAGCTGGCCAAAACCTTCCTGCGCTCATCTCGGGAGATCCTGTCCGAATGACCCCACTTCCTGGTACAAACCGCTGGCTTCCAGCTACAGTTGTTGATCATCACTCAACACCTCGCTCTTATGTGGTCAAGCACAATGGCCGAAAATACAGGAGAAACAGACGGGATCTTCGTCTTGCCATCCATGGAGCTAACAAGCCTCTTCATCGCACTCCTGCAGATCCAGACCACGTAACCTTGTCAGTCACTAAACCAGTTGCCATCCAGCAAACACACCGGCAGCCAAACCCCCAGAAGGATGCCCCTCCCAAACTCCAAAGCTTAAACCCCCGGAGTCCACCACGGAAACCAGCATTGCAGCCCCACCGACTAATGTGACGAGAAGCGGACGCCTCAGCAAACCACCAAAACCCCAGCACGGTGTTTCATAAAGAATGTCAAACAATTAATCTTATCAATTAATCTTAAGTTCCAATCAATCTTAGACCACAATTAATTGTAGATTTCTGTTTCATAAAATCAATCTTAGCATAAGTTCGATCGACCTTAATATAAGATTGACATTAATTGTATCTTAAGACTTTAATATTATTGACAGAGGCTAAATTGCGACCTTTGACCTAGAGCAACTTTTTGGTTGCCAAAACTTTTTGCAAGTCGGCCATCTTGTTTCTCAGTGTGAGTGGTGTATGGTGCTATATCATATGGTGAGTACAAAATAGATTCAATTTTCGATATTTTTATAAAAGATTAGGAGGTTTATATGTTGTTCTAATATAAAAAAAACATATGCAGGGTTGACTAATGTGTCCTTTATGTGAAAGAATGGTTTTTGGGGGCTGATTTACACTGCTGTTATCACAGCGTAAATTGGCAAGTGACAGCGGCAGGGGCAGCAGAGCTTAACGTTAGTGCCCCATCAAAATACTCTTGCCAATACGCTGCTTGTAACATTGTTATTGTTATGTGACGGTGTAGCTGAAGTTTGAACTATCACTTTGTTTAGTTAGTTTGACTGTTTGATCAATTTCCATGCAGTTTATGTCATGTTATTTTTTTTTTTGTTACAAGAAAAGATTCAGTTTTGAGAAATCACATGATTAACGTTGTCGTTAGGGATAAGGTTACCGCAGCTAGGACATGTAGGAAGGCCTAGGTTTTTTTTTATATATTTGTATTTTGGGGGGATTTTTCTTTTTTTCCGGTTTAATTCATTGCAAGCCTATTAAATTTATTGGCTTGCCTTCTCATGCTCCTCTTGTTTATATTTTTTAAATTTTGTTTTAAGTTACAAACAACAGTGTTCTCACCCCCTTTTTTTCAAAGGCCAAATGTTAATGCAATGCATGACAATAACCACATGTTGGCCTGTTTATTACTTATCTAATGGATTTCCACTAATGCTGTTGCCATGTTAACATTGCCAATAACTAATTACTTTCACTTTTGTATTAAATTTCACTGAATATTTACTTCCAATTGCATGCAGCTGAACTCGTTAGACATACAAATTTAATTGATTTTGTTAATTTCTTAGTATTTTATATTATATTATAATAAAAAGTTAATAAGCCTTGGAATAAGCTTTTAAATTGGAAGCTACATGTACTTCTAAAATCATTTTCCAATTACTGTTGTTTCTGAGAACCTGAACCAAATCCGCAGAAGCAGCATGGAAAAAACGGTAATGTTGTCCTTCCTTAAAGCTAAACTGAGTCAAATTAATTGTCTGATTAAAATATTTAAAAAATGATGTGACTGACACATATATTTTATGTCATACTTGTACGACAAAGGCATAGTGGAAAAAGATGTACATGTATGTTCGTGTTCAGTGAGACCATTTTAAACTCATAAATTAACCATGTTGACAGGAAGTTGACCTCTGTTATAATTATGTTTACAGGCAGTTTTTGTAATAAAAACTTCAAAATTGTTAGAGCAAATCAGAGTTATTCTGACAACACAAACACATTTGAATGCTTTTGAATCTTGAGATCCTTTCAAACTTTGAATTTTAGGCATTGTTTTTTTTTTAAGGTATAATTATGAAATCTGCTGAAAAAAAACTTCAAAGTGAAAGCTTACTTCTTTAGAATAAAGTTCAAATAACATTTTAATGACTACAACGTAAATTTGATCACATTGAATAAGATGTAATTTCTTAAATTTAATTTCAGTGTTGCTGTAATTGTTTTGTTTTTAGGGTAAGGACAAAAAAGAAAAGCCAAAAAGACCTCGAAAATTTTTTTTCAGTGCCACAGAAATTTGGGGCCTCTCGGAGTTTGTGAAAGACAACAATTTCAAGCTTCATGGCAAAGCGGGACACTGTGCCCGAAAGGTAAATATAAAACATGTGGAGTTAATATGATTTACAAAATACAGTAGTTTTTCACTTTTATTTAGTTGAACGGTCTCTTTTGGCAAATACGGGAATGCATAGTCATGTATGCATCAGAAACAGCCTTTGCTGTCTGTCCCAGCTCCCTACCCACCTCCCCAGAAAAACCCTGAAAATTGGGGTCATTCGGGAGGATGTTGATTGTCAGGGGGAGTACAGTAGAACCTCGATAATAAGAGCACTATTAATACAACATTCTGCTTATTAACAAGGAAAATGTTAGGTCCCAATCCCTTGTTTTTCATTGTTTTCATTCCTGATAATACAAGGTTCCTGTTATAACAAGGTAAACTGCAAAGTCCCAACGACCTCTTATTGACGAGGTTCGACTATATATATTCCCAAGTACTGTTGCATTCATTTTCAGGGCAGTTTCTAAATATAGTTTATTTGTACTTTGATTTGAATAAAAGGTGGAGGCCCGAAAGACTTCCTGTTGGAAGAAGGCTTCTGCTGCCCTAAGGGCAGCAGGGGGTCCCCAGGTAAGGGACTGGAAGGACATCCGAAAAAAATGGAACGAGCTGAAAGTACAAGCGCACAAGTACAATGCAAAGAGGAGTGCGACAGGTAAGGCCAAAAATAAAAAATAGTTGGTCTATGGTCAGCACGCATTGATTTTGAACATGTGTGTCGACCCATATTTTTTTCAAAATTTCCTGTATTAGCTACAACAGCGCCCTCTATTGCCGCACCACCTCGTTGGCACCTCGACATCGTACCTAATGTGATAGATCCAGACGCGGTTGATGTTGGACAAAATAGTAGACCATGGTTACGAGGTTGTCAGCTGATCAATAACAATGACAGCTAGTCAACTACACAAGCAACGCGATGACATGTGGTGTGACTCGTGAGCAAATAAAATAGAACGAAAAAAAGAACGCAACAATTCCTGAACTTTGGTCTGACCAGAGACCGACTATTTTTTTTTGGGGGGGGGGGGCCTAACTCAAGGATTTTCTTTGGGATGGGGGGGGGGGGGCATGACGGGGTTTTCAACTTAAGCCTTTCATTCATGAGGTCAATCCACTCCTTGTGTGGTTTGTGCCTAAATTAAAATTGTTGACTTTCTTTCATTTAAATGCCAGTTGTTAATTCTTTTTACTTTTAAAGGAATAATAACGTTTGAATATATTATATCATGATTTCATCAGAGAAACAATACATTCGTTACGAGCTTGAGTTGCATCAAAATTGTGTAACTTCTCTTTTGTATCAATACTGATTTGCCTGCTATTTTTGTTCTATACATAATCACCTTATAAAACAGGAATATGATTTGTGTCACCAAATTTTTCCGTTATGTTTTAAACCTTCGTTTTCTCTTGCCATGGTAAATACAGAGGCAAAAGTTAACTCTTTGAATGAATGAGTGAATGATTATAAATTTGTTTCAGGAGGAGGACCAATACCGCCTACAAATGATGGCCTGGAAGGGGTCTTAGATGCTTTGTCCCCCCAGTCTAAGTTTGGGATCCTTGGGCAGGGCTCAGAAACTGATCCCTTACCAGATGAAAACATCCAGGAGGTAGGATTATGTGAAAAACTGGTAAACTCTTATTTGGAGCAGAAAAGGGGCTTATTAATTGACTTTCAGCCAATATGCCAATATTTGTCATATTTACTGAAAGATGCAACAATTCTAATGGAAAGGTAACAGTAGCGGGTTAAATATTAGCGTGTTAAATATAATTGTGAATGTGGAGTTATATATATTTTAATTTGACTGGACCACTTGCTCATTATTTTGTATGTGTATTTAACAGATATTAAGAGAAAGGTCAAATTGAAGCTCTTCCCGCTGAACTTTAAAGTTTACTTGGTCAACTTTTTGCTTTTTTCCCCCCTGTCTTTTACGTGCCATGTTCTCTTTGAGAGAATTTCAGATTCATTTACGAATGATCATTTTAAACATCTGAAGATTCGGTCTGACCTTTCGGATCATCATAGAATAAAATCATGTGTATTTCCTTATTTCGTGCAGGATTCCCAATCACAAGAGGAGGGGTCGTCGCAAGAGTCCAACAACTTCAGCATCATACAAGAGCCACAGCACTGCGACAGCGTCACTCAGAGCGACCGCATGGCCAATGATAACAACAGCAACAACATGGGCAGTAGCAGCAACAGTGCCAGAAACACCAACTTGAACCCCTGCAGCAATAACAGCAGCACCAAAAGCAGTCGCAAACAACAGCAGCAAATGGCTCCCAGGGTCGCAAGAATAAAAGGTTTTGAAGTAGAAGAGGAGCTCTTGAGAGTTGAGAGAGAAAAGGTGGACATGATGAGGCAAAATCTAGATGTTCAGAGGGCTATCTTGGTGTGTCTGCAATCCTTGTCCACATCAGCCTTAATTAATTCCATGCAGTAACATTCAAATGCTGTTTTTACTTTAACAAGCTTTTATCTGTTGTAATTACAACCAAAAAATGTGCATAAGTTTCCCCTGTTAACATGTACATGTTGGAGGTTGTGTTTACCTGTTTGCAAATGGGAAAAGTAAGCAAAACAATCATTACTCTTGCCCATTTTGAAAGTTTACACTCAGTGACTCGTTATAATTAATGATATTTTCTTCATATTAAGTGAAGATACACAATTCGATCTCCAGTCAGTTATCATGAACACATGGATTATTTTTTATTAATATTCCAAATTTTCAAGTTATCATCAAATATGATGTAGTTCCTAAAGTTTGGCGACTTTTTCTCAAGTTCACAGTTGTTGTGAGTTTTGGTGTATTTCTGTTATGATAAACTCATAAATAAAATTTGAAAAGAAATGTATTTATCGTATGTATTCATATCACATATATAGAAACTTGGACTTAAGGTGGCTTTAAATGGACCACTGGCTTGGCATGCTCAACACTCAGTCTTTATGTATGACAAAAAAAAGTTATTATATTTAATATGTCTTCAATCGCTGTCGCGATCAGCATTTAATTAATTTCATTCATCTTCAAATGCTGTTCGATTGTTTTAACTAAACAAGAATTTATCAGTTGTAAATACAAAAAAAAAATGTGCCTAGAGACAAGTATTCCTTGTTTACAAAAATCTACAATTTAAATAATTATCCATAAATACCTCCGACAGTTTAACCATTCCTATTTGAAACTTTAAAAGAAATGAACTTATTCATACACAGATGTATTCGTCTCACTTGGACTGAGTGGCTGTATGTTGGCCATTGGCTTGGCATACTCAACCCTCAGTCTTTATGGCTTAATAAATTAATTTATTGCCTGTTGGAAAACAAAATGTCTTGATTAGAAAAGCTTGTTTTCTTATCTGTGTTGGCAGGTCAGTCTAATCACAAGGATATAAACCGTTACCAAAAAAATTGGTGATTATTCTTGCCCTCGCTGCTGCACCAGTTACACCTGCAACTACCTCATCCTCGTCCACAACTTCATTGTCGTCTTCCTCATCCTCTTGGTCATTTTCAGGATCCAGATGAGGTTCCTTCAACAACTTGCTGATGTTGAAAAGCACGCAGCAGGCGATGATGATGTCACATGCCCTCTCTGGAACAATCTGCATGCCATGACCCAGCAGACATCGGAACTTATTCTTGAGCTGTCCATTAACTTGCTCAATCACGACTCTGGTGTGGGCATGAGCTCTGTATAAAATGCAAATGAAGATACAATCAAACCACGATTATTTATGACGTAATTAACCGGTAGCACACACGATTTGCGGCATGTCATGCCCCTCGAACAGGGGCGTCGCTAGACCAAATTCAATTTGGATGGGGGCATATGATATCAATTTGCCAACAGTTTTTGTGAAAAAAATGTGTACTTATTTCAGGAGACGCAGTAGTCGAAAAGTCACTCGGCAACAGATACACAAATTTGCCGACCAAAAAAGTCTGAACGTGGTGGGGGCGGGACTAGCAATGCTGCTGCCCTAGCTAGTAAATAAAGCACTGCATTGCTGGCAAGTTAAACATGAATGTGAAGTCTTATTTTGGGATTCCGCAATTGTTTATCAATTATATAAAGCTGCTGCATGTTAAATCTCTACAGCCAGTCCTAAGGCATTGGTTGTTTGATTTTTCGAATTTACCTGTTATAGGCTCTCTCTGCATGTGTGGCTGGATTGAGTAATGGTGTCATTAGCCAGGGCTGAAGCGCGTAGCCAGAATCCCCCAGCAGAATACCCTGTAGCTCTTGCCGTTGGAACAGCTGTCCAATACGGCTTGCCTGGAAGATACGGCTGCCACCTCGCCACAACATTGGTGATCTTGAAATGGGCATCACAAACAACCTGTACATTGATGGTGTGTCTGCCCTTCCTATTTACATATATGTGTTCATTGTTCCAAAGATTGCATCCATGCAGACCAATGTGAGTTCCATCAACCACACCTACAAGTTCGGGGAAGCCTGACAAGCCAAACAAATCCCTCTGCATCTCTCGCACAGCTACCGGTGTTGTCGGAAACTGAATTAGCTCATTACGAAGACGGCATAACACAGGGGTCACTCTTCTCACAACTCGCGAACAGGTAGCAATACTACAGCCATGCATCTCACCTGCACAATCATACAATGAACCTGTGGCATAAAATCGCAGGGCTATGAACACCTGAAGGCTTGCTGGTAGTGCGTGGTTTCGTTGGGTCGGATGATGCAGCTCTGCCTCAATTCTGTTGATGACGTGCAGACAGCCAAATCGAGTAAATCGATATTTCTTGTACATCTCTACATCATTATACTCATCTAGCGGGTTCTTTCTATCCCTGAACACTCGCTCTCTTCGCAAAGCGCGCCGATTCTCCATCAAAAGCAACTGGAGAGCCATGATTTGAGAGCAATGAAGTGACACAGACACAATATTCTGAACTAAGTGTTTATTTTTCCCGCCAAATAAATTGTCACATGACACTTAAGATTGATTACTTTGTTTCTACAATTGATCCAGGATCAAGTGTAAAACTAAGATTGATTCGGGATGAAATTAAGTTCGGTATTAATCTTAACTTTCTTTATGAAACGGAGAAAAGATTAATTGTAAATTTAGGCATTTAAGATTAATTGTTTCGGAGATAAGATTGATAATTTGGAGATAAGATTAATTGTAAAGCTTTATGAAACACCCTGCTGGACTTATAAATGATCTACTTCAAAAGTTCTCCTTCAGACAGATTCGCCTTCAGACAGATTCTTCTTCAGACAGATTATTCTTCAGAATACTTAATGCACAGTTCGGTTCAGTGATTAAATAAAAACATTTAGTCACATCAAAAAAAAAATTGTGTCAAAAAAAAAAGTGATAAGTTTTCGCATTTCATGTTTTTTTTTTGTTCCGCCAAAAGCGAATGGAAAAACTGAACAGATTGTTTGTTTTTTTTCCTTTATGTTTTTCACAGAAAAAGAGGAAAGTAGTTCAGTTGATTGAACTTGGAACTTACTCAAGAAACATTTCAGTTTGAAGCTGTAAGAACTATCAATGTTGAGTTCTTCATGAACAGTTGGAAATGTGTCTAATCACACTTGGACTCTAAACAATTTCCCAGACACTTTAAATAGTTGTTTTGTTTTTGTGTGACAAAAAATGAAAGAAAAGGAGATGTCACATAATAAACAACGTAATAAACGACATGTTGATTCCCGTACACTCGTCTCCGTAGTCAGTACTTAACAGTATACATTTCTAGGTCAAACGGAACACTGTGCAGTGAAATGATGTCTACTAAAACTGCAGCAAAAATTGGCCCTTCTGTTGAGGAGCCTACATATAGAACAAGAATGATTTCAGAGTGAACTAATTACACTTGACATATCTATAAATATCAACAGATTAAAGAT
Organism: Patiria miniata; assembly: GCF_015706575.1. Taxonomy (NCBI): domain Eukaryota; kingdom Metazoa; phylum Echinodermata; class Asteroidea; order Valvatida; family Asterinidae; genus Patiria; species Patiria miniata. Next base: position 485,555 of record NW_024037065.1, on the reverse strand, counting down.
AATTATTACCAACGTTCGCCTTGCTTCCACTGCTGAAGCGGGTGGTTTACTGATGTTCAAATATATACACCGAATGCATGTATTTGACCAAAATTCTGGCCTACCAAAATTAAATATAGATCTCAGTAGAAATTTTCTGTTGGTTGTAGTTCAGTCGAAGCTCCAAATTGTGCAAGGGATTGCGATCGTTATCCCACCGATTAATGACTTAATATCCACATTTGGTGGCTCGTCGACTCGGCTGTCCAATCCACCAAGTGTGCTCCCAAATGAACAATATTCTTGTGACGATCCAGCTTGACCCGCACTTCGTCCCGACAAAGATCAGTTTAATGAGGGCATTATCATAACGCTGCGACTTCCTTGACGAAACGTAAAGACAGGGAAGTATGGATCCAGTTCCAGGAAAGAGATCTCCATGCCTGCCTCCATAATGTACTCCCGGTAATCTTAGCTCTTTGAGAACTAGCTCAGGAAGTTGTCTGAACCTTCCAGTCTTGGGAATCCTGCAACAGCAAAAGACTCAAAACAGCAGGTTTTTTGTTGCGAGTTGGCCTACATATTATGTTCTTTGTTTGATTAATTTGCCTTTCAAGTGTTTGTGAGTACAGTTGAGTAGGCAAACGTAAACCAATTTAATCCCAAGCGGTGAAAGACCTTTATATTCGCAACTTTGGGAAACAGGAGGGCTTAATTATTTGGTTGATAAGATAAATTGATTGCGACTGTACTAATCTAAAATGATAAATTGCTCGCTGTTAAAACAAAACGGGAGGCTGCCACAAAATTGCGTGAATAACAGTTTACTAGGTAATTTACTTTTTATTTGTTTTTGAGCGATCGAAGCATTAAGTTATGGGAATATTGACATATGTATGCTAATTGAATTAGTAGCCTACATTTTATTGATTGATGGATTTGTTTTAATGACGTATATTACATATTTGTCAAATAACCATGATTGGTCAACCAGACACGTCCAGCAACCAACGACAAGCATACACTGGCAGCCCTGGTATCATCATGCTACAAAGTTCCGTAGCACAATACTCTTATATAGCCTACAGGAGAACACATCCTACCCGAAGGGTGGATAGAAAGGTGATAAACTAGATAACAACTTACACGTTCTTACATAATTACAAATGTTACAAGCCCCGAGAACCCAAATAAATACCACTTAATGGGAAAATTGCCCATTCAATGCAGATCGGGAAGTGCAGTAAAAACAATATATAAGAACACCTCAACATGTTCAAGGCCCTTTAATATATTATTTTATTGATCTAGGTCCTGATATTTATTCATTTGTTTGTTTATTTATTTATATTCATGCAAGTACTACCGTCAATGTGTAAATATGCTACGACCTGTTTAGCAGTTAAGCTAGTTTCTGTGTGACGCCTTTTTTTTGCATAGGCCTAGCATCTAGGCCGATATTAAGGTGGACGGTTTTATTTTATTGATTTAAGCCAATTCACTATTCAGGCTATTTGATTTATTAGCCTTTAGAAAGAATTGGTCAAAGACCGTAACACGGTGGCATAAAGCAAACTTTTCAGAAACAAAGGCAACATTGGAAACATCTTACCTTGAGTTCCGCCAGTCTGTGCCCGTGGGCGTCGGCTTTCCAAGCATGGATTATGTGTACGGGGTAGAACTGCCAAAGAATGATCCAGGAAGAAGCAGTCAGCTAGCAGCGGTGAGCGGAGCTACCCACAGCCGGGAGTCGGAAGGCCCTTGCAGATGGAATTAAAAAAAGAGAAACCGCTGGTTTGGACGGTCCGTATGGATCTCAAGATGGCTAGCATGTCGGTTGGACGATACTGAAGAGTATTGTGAAACTAGGTAGGATATACCTGGCCTTGTACTTTTTACCTCGGAAAACGCTGCAATGTCACTTTGGCCGAACTCGCTGAAAACGCCAGTGGTAGTTGGGCAGGCGAGGCAAGTACTACACACCGGGCCCATCCCGAAGAATATCGGTTCACACTAGCGCTTCGTTGACAATATCAAGCGAAGGTAACGGAAAGCCAGCGCATCATGCTGCCCACAAACGTAAACGATGGACGACGGACCTAATCCAGGCGGAGATAAATTCCAACGTTCGATCCAGGATAAAGTCTGAGTTGCAAAATACTGCATTCGCAGAATCAGCACGAATTGACCAATCCAGAAAGAAATCCAGGTGCAAGTCACAGTTCTCAGAATCAATAATTAATATCCATCAAAGAAATCCAGTAAAGAGTCGCAGTTGAGAAACATACAATCATACAAAGACGAGTAAATATTCCAGCAATAAGGACTATGATCAACAACTTTTTAATTATTGATCAGCAATAAACTCAAGCATAAATCCAAGTGAAAATTGAATGAAAATTGAAAGAACATTTTTTTTTGTCTGTACACGCTTTGGATGGCTGTGATAGAGTGGCCGTATCCTGTATGCACACATGGTGCATCCTCAACCAACACATAGTGGCTTATAATTAGTGATGCATTATTCTGTTTACAGCAGGAACTTCCCAGCTACGCCTAAACTAAAGATACAAATAGATTTTATGGTTGTTTAAAAACCACTTCTGTTGTATTTAGACAGTAGCTATTGTAAAAAATTCTATTCAATAACCTTTTAAAAGGATTTTCGAAGAAGTTGTAACACTTGTAACACCAATTCAAAACAAGTTTCTGCAAACTTCATGCATCTTGCAAAAAGCTTCCAAAAAAAGCAGTTTGTCAACTTAAAAACACATTTGTCATTACGAACCAACTTTCACCAAGTGTTCTCAGACTGTGCAGAATGAGTTAATTCTATGATTACCCGATGATCTGATTGTATCAGAAGTGTTCAAACACGTGTATTCAAGAGGAAAACACCAATCACATGCTGAAAATGCAAAAGTGTTTTTGTTTATGCAAAACTCCTTTAAACAATCAATCTAGATCAGAAAACATAAAACATTGAAGGCCGCAAACCAAGTTTTCTGCCCCATTTGAAGAGCTAATAGTTAGTAACAAGAACGGTTTAGAAATCAGTGGGCCACCCGTAAGTTATGAAAATATGTTAATTTGAAATAACTTTTATAAATTTTTACGATGCAATTTCTCTTAATTGCTACACCTTTCTAACGTTGTAGAAATCCACACACAAGTCTTGCCAACATGATTGCAATTGATATCATTCAAATTTTTCTGGCAATATCTTACCTTTGGTGCTTTATCTTAGTTACAAAATGACTATTCTCCGAATTCGAGATGAGAATACTTTGAAGCTCATCATTTCAAAGATAAGTGAATACTGTTTTAAATAAAATCCGTCTGGAAAACAAATTTCCAGAAAACAATCTATATCAATTTTAAATCTGGCTTAAAATCTCGAATTTGTTTTGGGGACCCTGGGACACCATTCAAAATATTTTTGAAGGCCTTAGATTGTTTTTAAATGTTCAGCCAAAACTTTTAAAAGAATAAAGACAAGGGGCTAATCATGTAGTTTACAGTCTTCTCATCCTGGAAATAACTAATTCAAAGATCATCATATTATACTGTAACCAAAGTAATCAAACCTGCGAATTCAACAGGAAAGGGCCAATACAGCTGAAGATATAGTACCAAAACTGTAACGAAACCCCTTTTTAAACAGCGCTATAAAATTAATGATAAACAATGGCACTTTGATATGAAAAGCTTTAATGAAGCGTTTGCCAAAAATAATTTTAAACTTTAATCTAATAATTTCCTTGATTGCATAATTAAATAAAGTTCAGAAAACTGGACAGTCAGCTTACTGGCATGACATGTTAATTTGTTACAGTTATAATTTACCATGATTTGTGACCTTTAAGACATAAATACTGTTAATTTATTTCAGTGATTTCCTTTAATATATTGTAAATAGAGGACAAACAAACATGCAAACAAGTCTCCAAATGATGATATTTTTGGTCTCCAATTTCAGTTTGAAATAATTTCTTCTCGCCCCCCCCCAAAAAACAAAAGTAGAAAAAAATACATTTTGTAAACTTCACATTTGGTCCACAAGTGGCGTGTATCTTTTTTGAAGCAGTTTCACAGTACCTCTTGATGAGAGTAGAATATGGAGAGAAAAAGAATGCTTGCTTGCTCCTGACAAACGTTATCGACATAGTTTCTGTAAAGTGCAAAATCTGTCCACAAAACTTGAATTATATTTGAGGCTTTGTAGCACCCTTCTGAATAACATTTTAAGTGATTTCAAGTATAATATATGCATTGAAAATATACTTTTTGAGAATTTCGTATTGCTTGGATCATGTTTAAGTTACTTGCAACAACTGCCTGCAAAAATAAACTCTACCAAACCCCTGTGTCTCCTGAACTGCATATACTAACACTGATTCCAACTTGTCAGGGTCCTCGATGCCCCTGGGCAGGTTTAGAACCAAGTCACACGTACTACTTGCTGGCAGCCGTCTACAACCTGCTTGCATGGAATAAAAAAATCTACCTTGAGAGTGTCCTCAAATCCTTCTGGTGGCGGACGTGCTGCACCTGTCCAAAACTCGAGGAGATGAGTCAATGTCGGCACCGACTTACCTTTGGTAACAGAAATGGCTAATCAGTTAAGTTGTACAGCCCTTAAGATTTGACGAAAGTGATTCCTCTCCCCAGCCTGTACATTCCTGGAGCTTGGAAAACGACTGGAACTTTGTTTAAACACCTTTCGAGTTGCTAGAACATGCTAGCCCTTATTAGCAGAATATTCAATATAAGTGTTGCTGTTGGGGAAAAGGTTTCAAATGTAAAAGTTTTTATGTGAAACTATTCTTGGGTTGGGTGGGTGGGTGGGAGAGGAATGTTTGTTTCAAACTTGAAGTAATCTGGTGTCGCTTACGATGTTTGTCTGATGTATACACTTTGTTTTGGTGATACGGATTGATATAGGGGAGGGAATGGGAGTTGGGACTAGGATGGGAGGTTAGGGGTTGGGATGGGAGAGGTTCGAATAGGGGGCTGGGATGGGGTGGGGGTTGGGTGGCGTGGCATTGAAGAAGTTGGTGAGAGTAGGGCTGGGGTGGGAGTGGGGTTAGAGTTGATGTTGCTCAGTTTACAAGCCAAACCTCCATTATGTATACTGCCTGCCTTAGTCGTTTGCTTAGCATGACAATTACAATGGTTTCGGCGGGTAACCTGATTTTACTAAGCAAATTTTTTGTGTGCCTTAGCAGCTCTTTGAATTTGCCCCTGGTAGTGGAGTTGAAAGCTGTCACAGATTAAACCTAGATCGGTTACCTATCTTCAAGTACAAATGCTAAGGTAGCCAACAAGTCCTATTCTCTTATGATTACAAGTCGTTTGATCATAGAAAATGATTATGCAATTTCATTTAGGTTTGTAATGTATAAACCCTATATAATTCCATGATATGAGCCTGACTAACTGGCCGTGATTCCGTGAACCCCCTAGCTGACTTTGATAAATTTAGTTAAAATGGCTGAATTTTTTTTTCATTTGTGGAATGTGTCAGAAGTAGAGATAAAGTAAATTCATACAGGGGCGTTTGATGCATCACAATGAGAATTAAAATGGACACACCACCTCAATCCCACCTTGATAGAATGCCATGAGTCTAGAATGAATGCATTAACACAACGGGTGACATATGGTACATACTAATACAATTGCAAGAAAACCTCACAGCAGTAGATGGTATCCTCCTCTTTTATTCTGTTGTTTTACCCGATGGGTGAGAAGTCTATTTGGTACAGTCCTTTAAGGCATATGGTGTGTCGTCTGGAGTTAAGAGACTCTCAAACTGCTTTGAAAAGCACTGTAATTCATGGCCAAGTGAATCCTGACCTTTCTTGAACTGCACTATGCAACTCTGAACCCTTTTTTTTTTAAACAATACACTCATACACTTTAGTAAGCTTGCTTAACCCTGCGCAGCGTTTACAAGAAATTTGTATCAGGAGTCGCCACCTGCGTACCCTTGGGCAGGTACTTCCCCCACTACGCAAGACCGCCAGGCAGTTGCCAGACAGGGCACCTCAAAGATAATTAACCAGCTGCTGTGGTTTGCGGCTATGAAGGGAGATGGCTGTGTCAAGATACAGGTCTTCGTTGATGTTTCAATGAGACTTGGCAGGAGGCCTGGTCGAAAGTTTGTTGACAAGGTTTTGGTGAAACCCTGGCTGCAAAGTTCATTGAACTAGCTGATTTGGCATGAGTTGCGATGGAAGTTGACCGTCATTGGCCATAACTTTTTTTTCTTCCAAATATTCGGTCACCTGCGTACCCACGGTACGCAGGTAACTCTGCGCAGGGTTAAGATAAAGAGTTGTTGGTCATTTACTCCGTGTGCTGGAAATGAATTATACTGTACAAAACGAACCAAACTGGATCCTCCCTAGATCTTTTTAAGAGGTTATAATTAGAGAAAAGGCTCCCAAAGGGCTGATACAAATCATGGCTTTAAAAATATTCCAAATCAGGTACGCCGTTTAAACTGACTATTATTGAGTGTGCTTTGCTATCAAACCACGGCCAAAGAGCATCATGCTGATGCCCTGACATATTGTACTTGCTGAAGTAGCTTAACAAAAGAAGCACGGAATATTGTTCGCATTTTTTTTTATAATTACCGATTGTACAGCTGATGTGTAATTACAGTAAGTCCTTCAGCAGTTGGTCCTCGTCATCATAAAGATAAAAGATAAGATAAATAAACTTTATTAAAATCCAAAACTGGAAATTACATGTTGTCGTCTCTCATTAAAAATATAAAAAATTCAACATACGCTTCAATATTCAGGAAATAAATACACAATCACATCAAAACATTACAATTGCACACAGTATTAAGCACTAAAAACTTTAGAGCGTAAAAAAGCACATGTAAAATTAATGCCAAACCCATTCCCAAAGTAGAACCAGAGTAAAGGACTTAGTATAAAAATTATGTCAAAAACTGTGAAAACCCGTTGCTTCTCAGATACCAGAATAAATTAATCCTTTGGATAAAAATCATCCTGTAAAATCATCATTATGACACTTAATGGCCCTGCCTGTGAAAAATGAATAATATCGGTTTGTGTGTGCAACCACTGGTCTCAGTCTTCCGCTGCGTGGAATGATGTTATCCTTAAATCGGTTGTGGAGCGGATGCCCAGCATCTCCCCACACCAGTTGTAGCTTGTCACGCAGCCGTTGGTTGTAGACCGTGTCCACTGATGGCAAACACTCACCGAGTATCCTACTAGCTCGTTTGATGGTATCGTCAATTAATTTGTTCACTTTCTTATCGGTATTTCCAGCCCAACATAACAAACAATAGGTCCATACACTACAAATAACCGAGTTATAGAATATTGTCTTGATTTCCTTCCTGACATCAAATGAGTTCAGTTTCCTCAAACAGTACATTCTTGAGTTCAATCTTTTACCTACATGACTCACATGGTTGCTCCAGTCTAACCTATCATCAAAAACAACTCCAAGATATTTATACTCGGCAACACGTTCTATTTCATGTCCATCAATTATAACTGGATCCGGCACCAGCTTATAAGCTTTGCGGAAGTCAACCAACATTTCTTTCGTCTTAATGAGATTCAGTGCAAGGAAGTTACGTTTACAGTATTCGACAAACCGACTAATTTGCTCTATGTAAATGGACTCTTTGTTCTTTTGAATCAGGCCAATAAGGGCAGTGTCATCTGCATATTTTACCAGTGGACAACTCACATCAGTAGAGCGGATATCGGCTGTGTACACAGTAAACAGAAACGGTGCTAAAACAGTGCCTTGCGGAGCTCCAGTACTAGAAACTATAACATCAGAATGGGTGGAATTATTAAGACGCACAAATTGTGAACGGCAAGTCAGATAATTTAAAATGAATCTCACAACAGTATGGGGCACAACTGACATGTCAAGTAGTTTCTGTGCAAGAATGTGGGGCTGCATGGTATTGAAAGCCGAAGAAAAATCGAAAAACATAATACGAGCAGAGTTTCCAAACCTAGTACGTTCTAAATGAGAATAAAGTTTATCTAAACAAAACAAAATTGAATCCTCAGTACAACGTCCCTTGGTATAAGCAAATTGCAATGGATCGACAAAATCAGCAATCAATGGTTTCAAATAATTCAAAACAAAACGCTCACATATCTTCATTGCCACGGAGGTTAACGCAATTGGTCTAAGGTCATTATTGCACGTGACCACTGACTTTTTAGGAACTGGAATAATACATGACCGTTTCCAAATGTTCGGAATTGATTGGGTGGTGAAACAAAGATTAAAAATGAAAGTAAAAATGTATGACAATTGATCAGCACACTTTTTGAGGAGGCGAGGAGAAAGTCTGTCTGGACCAGCAGACTTAGACTGTTTCAACCCTAGAAATTGCCGATGTACCTCATCCTCAGTAACAGTTAAAAACGGGTCAGAATTAGCTCCTATATTGAATGAACTCTGAAGGTCACTATGCTTACTGGTAAAATCATGACAGTCAAACCTGTTATAGAATGAGTTAAGCTCGTTAGCATAGTCAATTGTTACAGCAGGAAGCTGATGGGATTTGCTAGGCTTAGAGTAGCAACTCATCATACGCAGACCGTTCCATACTTGCTGCATGTTATTGTCCGTGAAGTGTTCTTCAACCTTTTCTTTATAAACTCTCTTTTCGTTGCGAATGGTGCGTTTTAGTTCTTTCTGTATTTCCTTCAGCTCAGCTTTATTTCCTCGTCCAAATACTCCTTTTTTCCTGTTTATCACCTCTTTAACGTATTTTGTGATCCACGGTTTGTTGTTAGGGAATATTTTCACCTTTCTAGATGGAATTAAAGTGTCCTCGCAAAACTGAACGTAGCAGCTCACCGTGTCCGTCAGTTCATGAATATCCTGTGCGGAATCAATGAAAACAGACCAATCCGTGCATGCATAACATTCTTGTAAGCAGGTTGAAGCTTCAGGGGACCACTGCTTGAATTCAACCACACGTGGTTTGTCTCGCTGCACAATAGGTCTGTACTTAGGAAGCAAAAGTACGAGGTTGTGATCTGCAGATCCAAGCTTGGGAAGAAGTGAAGCATTGTATGCATCTTTAACTGATGAATAACAAAGGTCCAGTGTAGCTTCTCCGCGAGTCGGGCAGTTCACATGTTGATAATAATGAGAGCCCGCCCTATCCAGCTTGCCGTGATTAAAATCTCCATTCACCACAATGAATGCATCCGGGTGTGAAACCTCCAGATTATGTATAGCTGCTCTCAGTTCCTCACTGCCAGCTTTAGCAACGGATTTGTCCGGAATGTAAATAGTAAAGCACAGTACATGTGAGAATTCACGCGGCAGATAATATGGACGTAGAGAGGTGACCAGAATTTCCAGGTTAGGGGTACAGGAATGATCCTTCAAGTGTACATTATTAGGATGACACCAATGATTACTAACATAAAGACACAGACCGCCCCCATTCTGTTTTTCAGTAGCATCCAAGTCCCGGTCTCCACGTATCAATTTAAATCCATCAATGTTCACGCAATCGTCGTTTTGATAATCCTTTAACCACGTTTCGGTGAAGGACATAAGGCTAATGTTCCGGAATTCGTTAAGGTATCTCACATTTGCATACAGTTCATCCATTTTATTACCTATTGATTGGACATTCCCCATAATTATGGAGGGCAAGTAGGGTCTGTTTTTACGCTGTCTGTACCTACGTTTCACTCCGCCGGCTTTTCCACGTTTCCTGCGCCTCATTTCTTTTGGTAGATCTATGTTCAATGGGCGTGACGGATCAATGGGCGATTGCGTGTTCATGGAGCGAAGCTCAGCAACTGTATAGCGAAACTGAATTCCATGGTGGCTGTTCACTGGCAAGACATCCTGATTTCCATGAATTCCCAGGCAAGATGAGACGATTAAAATACACAACAAGGTACAGCACCAATTCACTTCCATACTGATATACATTTAGACGTCCAGTTCACACCGAAAAAGGAGGAAAATCAAAGAATGCAGCGTAACATTGGAGAGGAACACATGTTAATTTGCCCACGTGCGCTTTTGGCGGAGCTTACTAGATCGGTCCATTCCTCAAGGATACTTTTTATTTTTATCTTTTTAATAAAAGCAGATAAATGAACTAGAAAATGCGACTGCTGGGGGCTTGTCTCTTTTTTTGTTTTTAAGGAATGCACACATTGTTTAAACATGAAGTATTTTTTAAATAGCTATTTCTAGTAAAACCTACATCCTTACTGAAGTGATTTCAGTACTTCGATCCCAAACTAAATCAGGTTAAGTGTGTTGGAGGCTACCCAGATGGAATTACAAAGTATCACAAGTTCAGTTCAATTACAGCGACTAAAAGATAATTTATTCAATCATCAGCAGAATTAAGTTAACCAGGCATACATCAGCAGATCAGTAAAACAATGAGTTAATCAGTTGCAGTTAATTGACAGATCCAGTATGGTAAAGATGGCTGAAAAGAAATCCTGTAAAGAAAAAGATCCCCAGGTGCAATAAATGATGAAGATCTCAGTATACCGCGCCTACATACTGCCACAGGTTTTATAGGCGCCCACATTCCTTCTCAGCACATAATTATGCTGGCAAAAAGCAAAAGAAAGGTTAAATCTCACCGAGTAATCCCCGGCTTCAAAAATAGGTGACTGCCGTTCAAAATTGGAAGACAAGCAGTGCCTGCACGATGTGGACACACCACCAAGCGCCTCTAAAATATAACTGCGCCCTCAACAAAATGATGTTAGGGATTAATTACACCCGTAAATTACATGATATGCTCAGAGGAAATTCCACGTCCACATAATTGTAATTGTTATACAATTATACTAAGAAAATGTAGCAGAAAACCTTCTAAAACTATGGACCTACTTGTCTGAAAAGCGAAGGGACATTAAGTTAACAAGTGCCACATTTGCATAGGTCACACGTAAACAACAACATATGTCAATCTAAATATAACCTTGTATCCGGGCAGCCGGTGAGTGGATTGAGGTTACGTGCCCCCACACTATGTTTATAAATTAGCTTTTCAAAGTTACCTTCAAAATGATTAGGCCATCCGACGGGGAGGATGTGCAAGGCACGTCTGGGTCATTGACCTCTACATCATTAGGCCGCCAAGGATCACAACACCACATTCTGTAGCTCATTTGCGTTTTGCCGTTTACTTTACGGAAGCAGAAGTGATGAGGCTTGCAGTGATTGCCGATTTCTTCAAGGTGTGAAGAAATCCATCTTTTGACACTAAAATTCTCTGGCCCTCGGATATGCCTTACTTCAACCCTTGGTGTGTAGGACTCTCGAATTAGGTGATGGAGATCTTTCAGCATTTACAAATTTACAAACATGATTGTGTGAGGGTGTTTACACAAAATGAAAGATTTTGAACCAAGCACTTTTCGTACTTTTCGTCAATTTGTTTGCAAATTATCACACTATATTATCGCTTGGTGAATCCATAATACTGTGAATCTTTTTCTCTTGTGTTTAAAAAAAAAAGACTAATATTTCAATACCGCTTCTTATTTTCACTATTTTGTGCAAACTGGTGAATTCCAAAGACTTTGTAGCGATCAGTAGAGTGATTGAAGACAATCCAATTATGTATTTTCTCACCATCTAAGGTGTACGCATTATCGAAACGCAACTTTTCCGCAATTCGGCTGAAAAACTGGTCAACGTCCTCGTGGGTGTTGCCGACCGGAAGAAAGTTGAAATCAACCTATAGCATTGGCGTGCAAAGAACAGAGTACCGCTAAAGTAAAAGTAATTGCTTATTTTTATAAAGTAAATTAAAGGTGGGTTTTCAAGGATGATTCTGCCGATTCAGAAAAAGAGGGGCCGAACGACATAGCATTTAACTAATTCATGTAAAACTCACCTGCTCGTACAAATCCATCTCCACCATGAGGGAACCAAGTCCCAGCAGGTAGCGGTTCTTGTTTTCTCTAAAACAGTTGTCCATCTGAAAAATACACCCTCTAGGGTTTTGTAGCTTATTTCTTAATCACAGTAAATGTAGTACTTAAATTCAACCAGGCATCATCCGTTTTTGAAGCATAAGCCAAGGAACAAGATGAAGAGTTGTAAGCAAAGCCTTCAAAAAAAAAATATGCAAAAGACGTAATTTCCCAATAAAGTGTCAGTTAAAAGTCATAGTAAAGCACAATAAAAGGTTCAATAGTGGTCTAAAAATCATGGTACAGTGTGAAAAAGGTTGTCCGCAACTAGCTTTTCAAACTACAAGGAAAAATGATGAGTTATTCTTAATATCCTTGTCCAGAATATTTATAGTTATATGACTTATTTTCGTTTTGAATACTGAAGACAAGCAGGCCTACAATCAGTAATTTCGTCACCGTTTTCACGAAGAGAGAAAAGTGTATCCAGTTAAAAAAAAACGCGTTTCGAGAATATTGCATTTGAAGTTGGTCACTTTTTGCATCGCGCATTTCCCTGTTACTCGGTACTCAGTTCACTTAACAAATGATACCACACGAAAGTTCAGACGTTGTGTTGCTTTCGGCAGAGCTCCTGTTTTTTCTGTGAGCTTGAAGTCCCATAGAAGGGCCGTCTTTTCATCGAGCCATTCTGTTGCTGGTTTCCGATGCTTTCCAGCACCGGTGTAGCTTGCTTTTTGTGGTCCGCTCCACTGACCTGTGTGCCAGTGAATTTGAATCCACTTGTCTTCGATGGAGACTATGCGACCAATCTGCGGTCTTCTTGTTATATCTTTGACGAACACGGCCACCATCATGCCCTCCTTCATGGATGAGTAGTCATCGACATGAGTAATTTGCTGTTTTTTGTGCCAACGACAAGCTAAATGTGACGAAAAGGAAACAGTAAAAAATGTGCATTTGTTTGTGAAACTCGCCTGTGGTATTACTTTAATTGAGCAAGCCGTCTGTGAATAACTTGCACACAGACCTGTAACTATTAGAGACTAATATTTGTCCACAGTAAACTAGAATAGTCCCTTGTCTGCACAAGTTATGTACATTGTTGGTTCTGATGTAGGTTCAGTCTACTCGGTAAGAAATGATTATTCTTGGTCAACAAAAAATGAAATTTGTCAAAACAAAAGTCGAAGAATAGCTTGTTGGGTAGCTCTTTTCTTGTAAAGTGGCAAAATGCATTGCTAGTTTAGAAAATGCAAGATTAAAATCCCCCAGAAAATTGTGATTTGTATTAAAGATTAGCATGGACAGCACATCATTCACGTGTTTTATTCGACGTTTAAAATTTATTATAGCACTTATTTTACTGATTACCTGTGGGCAATCTTGGGTCGAACACTCTTCCATCTGTTGAAGATGGGACATGTCCGTCGGGGTGTCTCTCCTTGGCTGAGTCTGAAGCAACTCCAGGGGCCAAGGATGGTTGTCATCCTCCACTGCCTACATATCAATATATTTATCGGCACATTACCTAAATTATGTTGGCAGTTGATTTCATAATTAAGTCGTTTTTATTTGTAGATTCAGTTCAAGGATAGCCAGAAACAAAATGTAAGCAGGGGCCGTCACGGAATGAACAGAAATTATAAAAACTGTCAACATGCATGTATGAGATGTTTATCCATACCGTCTTCAAGACAATGCAGGTTAAAAATACAAAGGTTCAGATAAAAAAAAGTCGACATTGATGAAAGAAATGGAAATGAAATAAAATAAAAATGTGCTAATACTTACCTCCGTATATTCGTGCAAGGCGTCGAGGAAATCAGTCCACCATGCCTGTGCTGTGTCTGGAAGTCTCCTTCCGAACACTGGCAGGATGCTGTCAAGGCCGGGGTCAATCTTTTCCAAGCTTGAATCAACCCTTGCAGGGACAGAACCCGCTGGTGGATTATTCTATGAAAATAAATGAAACGAACAGTGTCTTATGAGATATTATTTTATATACCACATTATGTTGAATTTCTCTCGTTTAACGAAATATTTTAATATGCTTTTGGAAAGTGAGTTGGAAATACGTTAATGAAGGAAAGTTAATGGCAAACATGGTAAATGAAATGTCCGAAATAGAAAACATTTTTGTGTTCAAAGTTACCTTCAAAATGATTAGGCCATCCGACAAGGAGGATGTGGAAGGCACGTCTGGGTCATTGACCTCTACATCATTAGGCCGCCAAGGATCACAGCACCACATTCTGTAGCTCATTTGCGTCTTGCCGTTTACTTTACGGAAGCAGAAGTGATGAGGCTTGCTGTGATTGCCAATTTCTTCAAGGTGTGGAGAAATCCATCCTTTGACATTGAAAATCTCTGGCCCTCGGATGTGCCTTACTTCAAGCCTTGGTGTGTAGGACTCTCGAATTAGGTGGTGGAGATCTTTCAGCATTTACAAATTTACAAAAAATCGTCACCGTTTTCACGAAGAGACAAAAGTCTGCCCGTTAAGTGAAAAGCATATTTTGAGAAAATCACATTTAAAGTTGGTCTCTTTTTGCATCGCACATTTCCCTATTACCCGGTACTATTTTTAATTAACCAATGTTACCAAACGAAAGACCAGATGTTAAATGACTCAAAACTATTAAATTATTTCCAAAAAGAATTAATTAACATTGCTTAATTAGCAAAGAAACACTTTTGTCTGTTCGTGAAAACGCTAAAATGCGTTTTGCCCTCCCCGCAGTCACTTTTCTCTCTTCGTGAAAACGGTAAGCGCAGTACGCGCAGTGGAGCCACGGGGTAAAATGCACTTTCGCTCTTCGTGAAAACGGTAGGAGCAGTACGCGCAGTGGCGTAGTGGGGTAAAATGCACTTTCGCTCTTCGTGAAAACGGTAAAGTCGATCTAGGGCAGTGTTTTTCCCTACATTCGCGCATTATCGTGTACACGACTATGGTAGATGATCAAACAGGCGTTGTTTTGCAACTCGGAACAACTTGAATTCCCATTATTGCGGTCTCTTTTTTTGACAAATCGTGGGTCTCATATCCGTATTCTTAGGCCTGTTTTTTTTATTATTAAATAACAGATGCCGCTCAGTCAGTAAGATGATTATGTCATTTATTGTGTGTTACTGCAGTATAGCGAAAGGGAGCGTTCAGGGTACTGTGTTGAAAATATCAGGTCACTGGGACTGATTATTGTTTAACATTTTGTACAGTTTTTCTTTTGAGTTGTTTCCACCAAATATCAAGTTACCACAAGAGGACCCTTCAGCTTACTAGTTGACTTTTCATTTTGTCCGACATCATTAACGCAATTAAATGGAAATGAAGGTTTCATGACAAAATTTTAACCGTACTTCACTGCCATTTTCGGTTTTGTTTACCTTGTGTTTTAACTTTGTTTGCGTGTGCATGAAACCTTTCTCTATGGTGAAATGAAGGAAAATATGGCTTTAACTTGAGATGGTTTTGAGGAATGAGTTGAAATAAACAACGAATTAAAATAAGTACCAGGGGAAATACAAGTTTCAAGAAATAAAATGACATAGTGAAGACGCAGGGAGTGTATGCTACCCAACTGAAAATTCACCTCCAATGTATTTCATTAACTTGCAAATACAACATGTGGAAGTGTAAAACCATAACATAAATTACTTTAAATTGCATTAAAATCTTACTGAGTTATATATACAATATTAATATAAATCTCGGTCCTGTTAAGACAGGGCAAGTGTTAAAAACATTGCAGTAAAATCTAGTCCCTTTCATTGATCTATAAATAATATTTTATATAATTAATCTCATCATGTCGCCCGCAGGCGGGATCCCCTGCGGCGTTTCCAATCCTCTCTATCCTTTATACAAGCAGCCAACTCTGTTGTGGTCTCAGTCCCGGCATCTCTCCTCAGAACCCCGACATAGCTCGTCCTCTGTCTTCCCCTCCGCTTCACCCCATGAGTCGGTTCCCACAGCACCAGACGGCTTGCTGGTAGCTCAGGGTGTCTGCAGCAGTGCCCTGCCATGCCCATCCGCCTGTATGCGATCTTCTGTGAGATCCTAGGTAGCATGCCGTAAAGGGTGTTATTAGACACGTGGTTTCTCCAGTCGATGTTGAGCACCCTCCCCAACATTCTGGTGTAACAACCGTCGAGGGACTTCTGAAGGGTCGTTGTTAAGGTCCAGCACTCACATCCATATAGCATGATGGACTCCACCGTGGCCTGGAAGAAACTGACCTTGACATCCCTTGACATGTTAGAGCTCCATATGGTTTTCAGCCCATGTAGAGCCTTCCAGGCAAGGGCTTTCCTAATGCGGATGTCGTGCTCAGAGGAGTCGACCCATGATCCTAGATACCTGAAGTCGCTGACTTCCTTGAGAGGGCGGCCCTCTAGGGTAGTAAGGGATGCATGGTCTGGGACGTTGTAAGTGACCACCTTTGTCTTTCTGGCATTGAGTGAGAGACCCACCCAGCTACATTCCATCTCCACACGTGTCAGAAGCTCCTGTGCCTGGGAAGTGGAGTGAGAGAGGAGGCTGATGTCATCCGCAAAGTCGAGGTCGGTCAGGGCGACTGCGGGATAGCGGCTCGATCTCCTTGGTATCAGTGTGAATCCAAGATCTACCTCGTGTCTGCTTATCGTCACCGACACCACGAAGTAACACTCTACCGTGTTAAAGCATATTTTTTTCGATTTTCAGTTTTTTGGATTTTTAAACATTATTCATCAAGGCCTACCATTGCACGAAGTTTCAAAGCTTCAAGAGCTTTACTTTAATAATTACGCTAAGTATCCATGGCAACTTTTGCGCAAAAGTGACAATTTTCGTTTTCACGAAGTAACACTCAAGTTCCATTTTCCATTGCAATGCATGGCGCGCACTCTGCTCATAAGTGAGCAAAAACGTTTTCACGAAGTAACACTCTTCTTGTAACAAGTTGTATGAGCGCGCGCGCGCTGACCTGAAGTTGCACTTTCCTCGTGTTAAATACATTGAAGAGTGTTACTTCGTGAAAACGAAAATTTACAGTTTCGCAGCTTTTTCGGTTTCACGAAGTAACACGCATCTTTTTTCTCTTATTTATTGTTTATTTGATACACAAACGAGTGAAAAACAGCAGATTTAATAAATTAAATTCATCAAGTGTCCACAACGAGAAACCCAACTGAAAAGCGTTCAACTTTAGTTGCCGTTTTCTCCGATTGCTAGTTTTTACTGGTATGTAGATGGGTGTTACTTCGTGGTGTCGGTGACGTTATAGCTCGTCTGAGGGCAAAGTCAAGAATAACGATGAATATGAATGGGGCGAGGGTATCGCCCTGCATGACTCCTGCCAAGATGTTGAAATCGTCTGTGTTTCCATCGGGGGTGACCACTTTGGCTCGGGAATCCTGAGTACATTGACTGGATGGCTCGAAGCAGATTCGTTGGAACTCCGTATGCCTTAAGAATTTTCACCATCTTCCCTCTGTGGATGGAATCAAACGCTTTTGTGAAGTCAATGAATGTCAGGATTGCTGTCAGGTTATTGATCTTCACCTCCTCGATTATTCGCCTCAGAGCCAGGATCTGCGCTGTTGTTGATCTCCTCTCTCTGAACCCGTTCTGGTTATCTCTCAGGTGAGGGTCGATCGCACTGCGTAGCCGATTTAGTATCATTTGGTTGAACATCTTTGCAATGATACATGTGAGGCTAATGCCACGGTAGTTGTCGGTTTTACTAGATCACCAGATTTTGGCACGGGTATGATGTTCGACAGCGACCATTGACTGGGGACTTCGTTGTTAATCAGGGCAAGGTTGCAGATTTCCAGAATGATGATGTCAATCTCACAATACTTGAAGACTTCTGGAGGTATGCCATCTGGACTCTTATATGCACTCTTCCCTTGTTGCAGTGTCGACTTGGCCTTGGCCAGTTCAGCGGCAGTGAATGGACCATCGTTGATGTCTAGGTCAGTGAGGATGTCTGGGATGTCCTCATCAGCATCTTCAATATCTGGTGCCCTACCTAGCAGGCTGCTGAAGTGGGTGAGCCACGTATCAACTCTCTTCTCTGCACTGGCACCCGCCACCTGACCTTCCTTCGCCTTCTTGCGCCCTGTCATCTCATTGATAACCTTCCAGGATTCATTGTACCTGCGCTCACCATGAGCTGTCTCAATGCGCCTGACTTTCTTTGTCAACTCCTCGCTCCTGAGCCTGTCATATGTGCTGAACAGCAGCTCCTTTGCCTTTTTCACCAGGTCACGGTTCTCCAAAGTCTGGTTTTGACTAAACTCCCGGTGGGCCGATTCCACTTTCCCTCTTGCTATCATTACGTCAGGTTGCTTCGATCGAGCACTGATCTTGACTCGCTCCATCTCTGGGTTCTCTGTTTCCTCCAGAATCTGAAAGCGGTTATGGACCTCTATGGTGTACTTCTCTTGTAGGTCTGGTCTTGCCGCGAACAACCTCCAGTCGTATCTGAGTCTGTGCTTTGGTTTTGGTACTCTCAGACTCAGTCTCACCTTCATGGAGACAACTCTGTGGTCAGAGCCCACAGAAGCGAACGTGCTGAAGGGCTCAGCGTTCAAGATGCTGTTCCTCCACTTCCTCCGCACTAGCATGTAGTCGAGTTGCCTCGTAATCCCGGCGCCACGGTCTCTGAATGTCCACCTCTTCCCGCGCTTTTTCCGGAATTGGGTGTTGGCAGCAAAGAGCTGGTGCTCACTCATAAACTCGGACATATGCATGCCGTTTCTATTGGTGCTGTCTTGATACGTGTACAATGCATCTTCAGGCCCAAGTCTAGCATTGCAATCACCCAAGATGGCCAGGAAGTTATGAGCTGGCACACCCCTGACAGCTGCTGTGAGCTGCTCGTAGAACAACTCCACGTCCTCTACTTGTGACACATTGGTTGGGGAATAAACAACGAGGACGGTTGTGACTGGACTGCTGTCGAACTCGGCAATCAGGATCCTCTCAGAATGATTGTGAACTTCCCGAAGAGCCCTTCTAGCTCGAGGACTAAGCATCAGTCCCACCCCTCCAATAGCTGCCTGTGCCGCATTCCTCCATGCCGACGACGTGACGAGGTAGCTGCCCTCCACTCTCTCAAACACAAGCTGGTCCGAGTAGACTCTCCTGTGTTCCTGCACACCCAAAATCTCCACACCACACTTCCCTGCACAATGGGCCATCTCCCTGGCCCTCGCATCCTCCCTCACAGTGTTTGCGTTGAAGGATGCCATAATGAACGGCCTCCTGCATCGCAGAATCGCGTTGGACTTTGTGCTGTTGTCAGACGACCTCCTCCCCGGGGGGTTTGGGGGGCCACCGTCATACTGCTAGGCCAAGACCTGTCCAGCGCCTCTGTCCGCAGCATCGCTCCTGTCCACTCCCGGGACTGGAAGTATAGGATTTGTAAGATTTGTATTCGTCATAGGTTTCCTTTCAAGGCTATTAAGACCTGGGAGCGCCACTCCTCTCAGGACTACCCTGGCCGTTGGAGACATAGCCCCTCATTCGCCCTTGACCGCACTAGGCTGTACGTTGGTAGACTGCCGACCAAGACTAACGAGCTCTACCTACCCGGGTTTGGAATCAGAGTGGTCCTTCTCATAGGTAGACTGCCGACCGAGGCTTACGAGTTCTATCTACCCGGGTTTAAAATCAGAGTTTTCCTTCTCCTAGACGGACTACCAACTAGGGCTAACGAGCGCCATCTACCCGGAGCACCTGGTTATAGCGCCAGGAACACGCTTTCACCCTCTGTCATTTAGTCAAAACGGGGTTGGCACGAGAAGCCAGACAGTAGGATTTGGTTAGGAGAGGCTAATGTTGAGACGCCGTGCTATCAGATGGGATATTTCAGTGGGAATAGAGCTGCTCATTTCTCCATTCTACCCCAGCACATTCTAATCCTTGAACCCCATTAATCTCATTTAAATGTAATACATGTAGTTTTATTTTGAAATGTTGCAAATTCATTTTCAAAGCATAACATAAATTGCAAATTTAAGCACAATTAAAATCTGAATGACTTGTTACTTAAAATAATAAAAAAATATTCAAAACAGTACAGAACAGGGACATTCTAAGCATCTGATTTACATTCTGATACACTATTGTTTGATTTCAGAAATGTAGTTACAATGTAGGTTTTGTTTTAATATTGCATCAAATCATACAATCCAGCAAATTCATTAATCTTATTTACATTAAATAATATGATGACTTAAAAAGAATAACAAATACATGTACATACAACGGACTTTACATTAACATACAAGGGACCTTACGTTATAACAAAACCTCATATTATAATCCAATTCAAATAGTTGATAGATAAAATGATGATTTCAACCATATTGTGTCATATACAAACATAACACTTAATCTATTAATCCATTGATCTAACTTACAAGCACGAAAATAATAAAATAAAAACCTTTATTTTCAAATATTATATAGTGACGGTGATAGTCAGAGGAGAGGGGGACCCTCATACGTAACAAAGATACAGCTACAACAACCTGGTTCAAAACGAAAAATAAGGAACAAATAAAGCAATAACACAATACAAATCAAAAGATTTTTATACAATGAACACCTCTCTTAGAGCATGGTCCTGCAAAATGGAATGTTATCATCTATCTAAGTATATATCTTCTACGAACATGCATGACTGCCTAAAGTCATGAATTCTTAAGTCAAGAAAGTAGCATGTGCGAATGATTCAGATGTACACATGCAATATCAATGGATATGTAATATCAAAGGACAGAAAATGTACCACAAAATGTCCAAAGATTATAATATCATGAGTACCTCTCATAAAGCAAGGTAATGCAAAATGGTCTAATTAACCATCCTTGAATTTTTTATCTTGCATAAACATGCACAGTCTCCTAAAGTTCAGGTCATCAATTCTAAAGACGAGGCATTTATAAACTTGTGCTAATGATTCAGATACATGTAATATCAATGCACAGAAAATGTTACCGGTACCACATAAATTCTCAAAACATAATGAGTACCTCTCATAAAGCAAGGTAATTCAAAATGGTCTAATCAACCATCCTTGAAGTGTTTATCTTGCATAAACATGCCATGATGAGTCTCCTAAAGTTGAATTCATCAATTTTAAAGACAATGCATTTTTAACTTGTGCGGATGATTCAGATACATGCAATATCAATGCACAGAAAATGTTACCACATAAAATGTCAAAAGATTGCAATATCATGAGTACCGGTACCTCTCATAAAGCAAGGTAATTCAAAATGAATTATTTATCTTGCTGAACATGCACAGTCTCCTAAAGTTCAGGTCATCAAGACGAGGCATTTATAAACTTGTGCGGATGATTCAGATACATGTAATATCAATGCACAGAAAATGTAGCCTACAACAAAAATTGTCAAAAGATAGTAACATAATGAGTACCTCTCATAAAGCAAGGTAATTCAATGGTCTAAATTAACCATCCTTGAAGTGTTTATCTTGCATAAATATGCATAGTCTCCTAAAGTTCAGGTCATCAATTCTACAGACGAGACATTTTTAACTTGTGCGGATAATTCAGATACATGTAATATCAATGCACAGAAAATGTACTACACAAAATGTCAAAAGATAGTAATATCATGAGTACCTCTCATAAAGCAAGGTAATGCTACTATGGACAAATTAACTATCCTTGAATTATTTATCTTGCATAATCATAAACATCTCCTAAAGTTCAGGTCATCAATTCTAAAGACGAGGCATTCAGGAAAGTATTTTGTGTGGATGATTCAGAAACCTATCAATGAAAACATACCACGTATATGTACAATGTCAAAGTTGTTATGAGATGTCACACACATTTAACACTTTGACCACATTGCTCAATATTGTACACTTCATGGGAGAAAAACCGGCATACATTTCCAAATGCTTTTATAACTATTCCTAGAGTGTGATTTATCAATCATGCAATCAGTCTTATACGAGCCACATCAGTAAATGCTTCTAGTGTGATGCAAGCAAGAAATAAATTCTAACATGAAATTGGTGAAGGGCAATTTGGATTTGTAGATTGAAAAGACACTCGGTCCTGATAACCCTGAAAATTTCATGTTTGAATTGTTTAGTTATTTCAAGCATCTTGTTGAAAGGAAACTAACTTAATGTCTTACCGTTCCCAAGAAAAAGACGGAAAAAACCTGGTTGTTTACATTGGACACGAGGGAGTACGAATTTGTCCTGTCATTTTCAGTCAATGTACGATATACATGTACACGTTGTCTGTGCCTATCACAACACATGTACACAGCACCCTGCTCGTGAGCAGTGGTGACCAATCAGCAATGCACAAATATGGTTTCTTACACGTCCGCAAAAGGCGAACACTTTACGGAGGAAAACACAACTAGCACCAAAACGGCTCGACTTTTTGGGGTCGCAAAAGATGACTCTGAAAGTCGTTGTCGCCCGCATAATACGGGAATACACAAAAATGCCCAATTTTTAGAGAATAGTCGCGTGGATGTTGATATCCTACTTTTAAATGTTCTTTCCAATTAACATCACTTTGTTCAAAGCGTGTTTACAGCCTGTCTAAAAAAAATGGTACAATCGAAAAACAATTTTTTTTTTTTCAATATTAAATCTCAACATAAGTAAGTCGTTTTGAGCATCACATTAAGGGAAAAAGACCAGGCTTTCCAATACTTTTTGTTTCATCTCATTTGCTTTTGTCAACCCAGAGATAACTCCAGTTTACTGCAGAACACAAAAATCGAGTTTGTGCCACAGTACTCGAAACAACTCTGCCCATGCATAAAAGTGGCACAAAATTGATTTTGGTGTATCGCACTAAATTGATTGTATCTCTGAATTGACAAAAGCAAATAAGATCAAACAAACACTATTGGAAAGCCCAGTCTTTTTTCTTTAATATTATGCCAAGTAAGAATGACTTTTTTTGAAATTTCATATTTAACCAATATTTTTTCTGATTGTACCATTTTTTTGAGACAGGCTGTACTGTAGCCCGATTGGGCTGTTCCAGGACGTAGTGTCCCTTTTACCAACTCTATATCCAGGCTAAGAACAACAATAGAAAATTCAGTTGTGGTACAAAAAGATATCTATCTATGTTTCTTATGATAAAAGGAATTTGGTGCATACAGAACTTTAATTTAATGGGGTAACTGGCGATAGAAGGACTGGTACTCAGGATGAGAAATAACTGGTGTAGATCCTGAACACAGCTTGATGAGATCTTGATATTTCCCTTCTGACAATTTGGGCTTGGTTGAAAGGTACAAACGGAGAGGCCCAGAATCTACGTCCGGGGATCTTCTTGTACGAACTGCATCGATCTTGATGACTGAAAACTTATCATCTCTGTGGGAAAACTTGAAGCCTATTTGTTCTGGTTTTTCCCTCTGTATTTGGACCTGCTTGAATTTCGTCCAGTCAACTTTCTCACCCTCTTCAGAGAAGCGGACCCGGAGGATGCCGATCTTCTGGCTATGTGTCTTCCAGTCAACAATATCAGATGATTGCACCTTCACAACATGATATGCACTTGGTGTTTTACGAGCCATTGTACATACAGACACAAGTTGAGAAGGTAAGAACAAGTCACCAGCGTGACGCATGGCTCTTTCTATGAAGCTATGCATAAAGTCACCCTCTGATTGCCCATGATTGGTCTCAAAGAAGTGAATGGTGACAGTATGGACAGACCTGGATTGACGAACAAAATCCATGACCATAGCTGGGATGATAGAATTCTCGGTCTGGCGTACGCAACCATCAGAAAACATATAGTGACATTGTACTACAATGTATATATCTACAGCTGGCAACATGTTCATGTGATTTACCTGGCAACACTTATGCACGTGATTCCCCACGAACGATTTACCATGGTACGCTTGTCTGCAAACGTTGTGCTTTTGCAGTACTGTGTCAAGACCACAGGCTACTGGTCCCGTACCAAAGGGAAGGTCGACAGCTACAGCACGAGATTCCTTAAGAGGAGAAGAAAATAGAGAGATTTTATGTTAATTTTTTTGTTTAAGTATGAGCTATGTTAGTCATCTAAGCATGCAAGCACTGCAACAGTCGTACATGTTATCAGACTCTTTACCAATTCGGTGATATCAGTGTGTAGCTGCCCAGCTTTACATATCATCTCCCTGTATTCGCCATGTATTTGTTGTGCCTGTTGTGCCTGTGGATGACTTTGCAGTTGAAAAAGGGGCAGTTCCTCTTCTAATTCTTCAAGGCTTTCTCTTTTCTGTAGAAGTTGGTGTTTTAGTTCCTGCTGCCTCCTTACTTCTGCACCTACTGCTTGGTCGAAGTTAAATTCATCATCATCATCATCTTCATCTGCTCCCTCTACTCGCAGCTTGAACAACCTGACGTCTAGGCTGTGGCAATCGGACTCCAGGAGGTCATAGATCTTCTTGAAGATGCCGAGCGAAATGTGCAGACTGGGCAGGATTACCTTCAAAACACATGGTACGAGACACGTTATGTATTGTATACGAGTCATGTACATGTACACATAAGCACATATACATGTATATGTACCACACATGCAAAAGATTACTTACGTGGTCAATTTCGATTGGCAGTTTTGGAGTGTCGACAATGCTAAAGGAAACGTCTTTGGCCTTCTTTCGTCTGCTTCCATCATCTACAAATTTGTTGTAGTGATGCTGGATTTGGTCGAGTGTTCTCTCGGTGGAAGAACCCCTCTCAGCTATAGGCACCTGCATTGTATCCTTACTGGCTAAGCAGTAAATACAGCAGTATCGTGCTAGGAAAAAAATGACAAAGCCAATCAATTATCTAATGTTGCCCCTCACCTAGATTTTTTCTGCAAACCTCATAGAGTACTGAGTACACAGTGCTTGTAACTTTGCAAAGCTATGCATAACTAGGACAACATTATTATAAACCTAACCAAAAAAAAAAGACATAAGTACCATTGGGTCCATTTGTGCCATACAACTTGGACAGGAGTTCATAATCACCGAAGCAGAGCAAGCGAATCGTTCGTCCTCTGTTCATCATGTTCAGGGAAGAAAGAAACAGCAGAGAATAAGAGTTTCACGAATAATATGCATATACAAGCTTTTGAGCAATAAACGTGGTAATTTTAATTTGTTTATGTTTAAGATTAAGTAACATATACGTTTTCCTTTTTAAATTTTTGCTCACCTCCATTGTTGTTTAGAAAGCGTGGTGATCTGGCTTATGATTTTGGGAAGTGTTCTCTTCAAATTTTGAGATGTGTCGCTCCCTTCAAAGCACGCGAATACCACCGTGTTTTGGAGGCT
Source organism: Patiria miniata (assembly GCF_015706575.1). Taxonomy (NCBI): domain Eukaryota; kingdom Metazoa; phylum Echinodermata; class Asteroidea; order Valvatida; family Asterinidae; genus Patiria; species Patiria miniata. The sequence continues at coordinate 460,302 of NW_024037065.1, read as the reverse complement.
GTTTGGATGGTTCACGTTAACTATTTGATAAGCCATCTTAAACGAAGAGCCACCTTTGTCACCTCCAATTTTGACCCAAATTTCGTTTGGTGGGATGACACCACTATGCCAGGTCAGGGAATTGCACCTATAAAAAAACATGTGTATATTTGTAAATGCCACATTTTGTCCATTTAAATTGAAATTTATAACATATGTTTTGATTTACAGGTGAAGTACTTACTCCTCAAGTCCGTCCAGATAATCCAGCACCATCATGCTGAGGTTGTTCACAGTGACATATGGCACCATTCTACCCTCAAACCCATGAGACCCATCAGACTTGGCACTTGGGAACATGAGCTCTACGAGTTCTCCCTCAAGGTAGTCTTTCAGAAGACGTTTCTGCTGTGTCCTCATTGATCGTTCTGATGCGATGGCGGGACCTACATATCTGTTTTGGTTATAAATTATCATGAACATTGAATTCATCTCATAAAATGTTTTAATCGAAAGCGTTAATGATTTTCAAAAATGTATTTAACTAAAATACCTGCGCAGTTTTCTCAATTGCTCCCATGCAAGATTGCAGTCCCGCATCATCGCCAGAGACCGGTTCACTGGTGGCACAGTTGGTTTACATGACGGGGGACTCGGTGTACTTTCAGGTTTTTTTGGTGCTGAGCATTGTTCCTTTGTACTTTGCGGGGCAGGGGATGAGACTTGATGAACATGTGCTGGCTAAAATTCAACATAGAAAATACACCATAATTGTAAAAAAAAGTACAATGAGCTATATTGATTGTATTGTATATATTGTATATACATGTATGTAAATAAGTAAATATTAAGTTAAACAAGTATCTTGGCCCAATTTCATGGCACTGCTTACTGCATGCTCATCAGCAACATTTCCTTTTTAACCCATAAAATATGCTTAAACTTGGACTTTTCTGCTGCCGTAAGCACCGATTTGTAGCCAACAGTTAACAGTGCCAAGAAATTGGGCCCATGTCACTGTAAATATTAGAGAGGGGATGTACTATGTGCGGCAAAATCAATGAACTTGTAACAATCAGATCGTTTTTTATTGTGTAGAGTTAAGGCACATGATATGTATTTTATCATTTTAATGTTACAATACAAAGGTTAAACTTGATTTGTCAGAAACAGTGCAATTTAGGTTTTAATTGTAAGATGGTCATTTAGAATAGTTTCAGTTCTAATATTATTTATTTAATGGATTGAGCTAGAGGGATATTGATACCATTATTTTTCACTTATTTATTATGATCTTACTAATCTTACCCGTCCGCCTGTGTTTAGAGTAGCTGCTCTGTTTGACTGTTGTAATTTCAACCATGTCCATCTGTCTGTCGCTCTTTCTATTTCATAAGGGATTGGCTGTCCCTTTGGGTGTTTGAGGGCCTCTTCTCGTAGGATCCTAGCAGCATTTGATATGGATGACTCTTGTTGATTTGTACTATTTTCTACAATAGGCCTATTCGTACTTGAAAAACAAGTGCCTCTTCCCTTTGTTGATGGAGTAGAACAAAGTACACAATCATGTGCTGTGAGTTGACGGAGTTTTCCTATTTTACTACACTTGGAACAAATCAAATTCAAATTGTTCAGCTGCACTGTAAGAATACGCGAGCTAAGAGATACTTCTCTGAAATTGAAACTTGCTTTACACACTGGACATGGTACCAGAGACAAGTTCTTGAACTGAAAGTACTTTGTTAAACAGCTGACACAAAAGTTATGTTCACATGGAGACTGTACACATGGTGAAGCCAATAAACAGAGACAGATTGGACAGGTAAATAAGGAGTGTTCATCCTCTCTTCCAAGTATCTCCAGGTGGGGATCTGACTCAATTGTAGTATTAACAATGTTGGTGAAAATATTGCTGGTCTCAGGGGTTATGGCAAAAGGCAAAACTTCAGAAGAAGAGGATGATTTTCCAATGACTCGTTGACACTTTTTTGGACGACCTGGCCTTGAAGACAGTAGAAATCTCTCACAAATTGTACAGTTTCCAGATCTCTGGTGCTTTATCCAGTCAATATGTTCATATGCAACACTGTCACTTTTGTAATCCTGTGTTTGTGCCTTGTAGTGCCTTATCTTTCTTGCACACTTTTCACAAAGTGCTTTAGGATGTTGATCACAGTTATCGCTCCAAGTGTTAATGTCAAATACAGCCAGTATTTCCTTACGATTGTCTGCAGACAAGGTTGGCAATCTATAGCCTTTGTTTATGTCTGTTCTTGCACCACAAACTCTACATAATTTTGTAAGTACGTTTTTGTGATAGTCAAAAGTTAAAGCTCGGAACATTGTACTGTAGCTAAGTTATATAATAAATAAAATACCTGATCAACCAAGTGCGAACTGTGCGTCGATCATCATTTTGCTTCTGTATCTTGTGTTGATAAAATATTTGGGGGTTTGGACAACTCGACCGTTTGCCAACTAGACTCGGGACAACTCGACCGTTGAGACATCATCGATGTCCGTGTGCTTTGTGCCGCGCGCGACGTCGCGCCACCGAGCCTTGCCGCGCCGTCGCGGGCAGCTCCGGCCCCACGACCCCGGCCCCACGCACGGTCATCATAAAGATGACATACCCTCAACGCAGCACACGCAAATACTACGCACTCCGATCCGTTACCCACATTCAAGTACAAGTACATGTACGTGTACAACATCTCGCATATATTCGAGTTGATTCCATGTCAAAGTCGACTTGTCTCGGCGGTCCGTTGTCTCAACGATCGAGTTCTCAACGGTCGAGTTGTCCCGAGTCGAGTTGATAAACGGTCGAGTTGTCTGACATCCTGCACGAATATACTGGCTATCTGACAACTCGTATTTCGCGGGCTTTGCGTACGCTCTCAAAAGCAGACGACCCATATTTAGTTCCCCCAAAACTCGATTATATTGGGAATTTGAGCCATTGCCCACACACAAAAGTAAGTTGAAAGTACGAAACATTTAGTTTTTCTCAAAATAATTGACTTCTTGTAGAGATAAAAATTAAAAAAAACCCAATAAACAGGAATTTTACTTCGAGATGGAAACATGACGGACATTATAGTTCCGTCATAATTTTTCATCAAAAAATTATGACACAGACCCTTATTTTATTTACATTTTTTTATTTGATAATCGCAACTTATAGAAATTGTATTTGTACATTGATGTTTGATGGAGGATATAATAGTTTAGGACACTGAGGGTTGATATCTTGTCATTATCTGATTTTATGAGCGACGGAATTCCTGGCGGCGCGCCGCCATGTTTTTCTTGACTGGCTGCGTGACGTCACGCTTCATTATTGGGGTAGCGAAACAAAAACAAACAAACAGTAGAGAGTTTATTTACGCACGGTCTATGAGGTTGAAACGGCCGTGCCCCCCACAAAAACTGCAATGAACACTTCCCCCATCCGCCGAAGTTCTCGCACTAAGCGTACACCAGCGAGATTCATAGATCTCGACTAGCCCCCTACAAGTCCGTTTTCTGTTGACCCCGCTAAGGTCAGGAATGCGGAAGTAAACAATGCAGTGACCGTCCATTCATAAATCCGGACGCAACAGCTGGTGGCCATCGCAGTGTGTGTATATAGCCCGTCACTGACATTGCCCGGCTGTCGGACCGCCAGGTACTGATAGTGCATGACAGCTGGTTATGTTCTGTCATCTGTTTTGCTGAGATACCAAGGCAACTAAACATGATCAAAACACAAACAAACACTTGTTTCTATGACAGCAAACTAATTAGGTCACGACCAATCAAAGGGCGCCACATCCTTCGGACCAGCGTCCCTCCTACCCATCACCCCCAAAAGAACTTGCTCCCCTCACAACTGTTCTCACCATCTCGTTGACAACACGTGCGTTACAGCCATGGATTGCAATTACTGTGAAAAGTCACTGCGGGATGTTTTCGCCCTCGACAGGCATTGCCAACATTCTCATTGGCCATGGTTCATGAGAAACTTTATATGTGGGTTCTGCAAAAAGGGATTTTCAACCCATTCCTGACTTGCATCACACATGCTTAGTGCTGTTCACACTCAGAAGCAGGCTGACGCAAAAGGGCTCATCTCACCACGGCAGAATGTTCCCCAGCGACGAGACGCGTGGCTTCTGCATCACCTCCAAAGCGCAGACATCACGCCCGACCAAAAGGCCCGCCTAGAGCAACATGTGTTTGTTATGGCGGAGGACCTGAGCTGCTCGCCAGTTGATACACCCCCTTCGCCCAGGCGCAGTCCAGAGACATTGCAAAGAAACTCGAAGACAGCGCCGTGCAGGTGAAACAATCTGTACTTCAACAGAGTGATGCGGTGCGGAGATACACCAAAACCGTGGCGGAGGCGCTGGCCGGATCATTCAAGTCCCTGTAAATATACATTACCTAGACAGTATAATCTTCGTTTTTTTCCTTTATTCCTATAATCGCTTAATATTTTTTTTTTAGTAGTTTTTAGTCTCTGTCGAATTTAGTTCTATTATTAGTAGTTTAGATACAAAACATCAAAAAGTGACAGTCACCACGAACTCTAGAAGAACTCTAGACTTTGCTCAACGAATTATGCTGTGCCCTGCGTAATTCGTGTTTTTTATGTTCACTATTCTACCTCGATCTGAACTCATGAACTGGAGTTTCTACGAGCCAACTTCAAATAACTGTATTGACTCTAATGTTTTCCTCTTGGTTACAACGAGGACGTTGTAAAAACTTGAGGGGGAATAGTGTTACGAACCCAGAATGCTTGATTATGGAAATCTAGCGCCCTCTGGATCACTCTGTCCATGAAGTACACAATCTTCTAGTTGTCTTTTATAGTTCCTGTATTTTACCCATTTATCGTAAATTGCCAACTTGCACTTTTATTCCCAGGGTCTCTTACCAAGCACAGCGCATGATGCAATACCACGCGCGCTACTGTATGCATTATTCATGTAGCGATGTACATGTGCGCAACTGACCACACCTCCCTTCGCCCCAGCGAGCTAAGTTCCTTTCCCCATAGCATGCGTGCTTTGGCGATCTCCGAGAGACTGCGCAGCGGCACGCAGCATTTCTCTCCCCCGTGCGTTACCCATGAACACTAACCGGAGTTCACGGTCCAGTTTTCTAGTCCCGTACTTAGCTCGAGGGAATGGGATGTTACCCTTGCGTGGTCGCGTAGCTGGGCGTGGTAAGACATCCTGCGGTGTCAATAACCTGTGACACAGTAACCTTTAAGGTGGTCACTCACTCCATCAAGGTTGCTCAAGATGTTGTGTAAACACTTTTGCACTCTGATCTAACTATTTGCACACATCTCTCTCTGTATTTGCACACTTCTCTCTCCATGTTTTCCCTTATGTAAATGCACACGTTTCTAGTCTCTTGCACTAGGCACTCTTAGTAAATCATGTGACTAGTCATGTGACCCTTAGACATGGAAGATTACTATTGGTTAATTCCTAAATCAGTGCTCATGCATTATTTAATCCCGAGACTTCTACTGCCTATAAATACCGGAGGTTTTCCTCACTTTCGGCAGTGCGGCGAACCACGAAACCAATGTAGTGCGAACGAACCCTAAACCCAAAGTTGTGCGGCGAACTTATATGTTGTGCGGTAAATCGTATGATGTGCGGCAAACCCGACTCTGACGGACCGATTGTTGTGCGACTCTTGTCACTATGAAGTATCGGCCTCCCTCGGTGGTTGAGGCGCGGTGAAGTAATAGTGCAATCACTAGTACTAGTGTTATTATGAAGCATCCTTCTCCTAGATCCCTCGAGGAGTGTGTAGAAGCTGGTGAAATAGTAATACACTAGTCCCAATGGTGCTGTGCGGTTTCGAATGGCCATTGGACTGCTAGTCTTAGCTTGAACATGTTGTGCGGTTGTCTGGTGTTCTAGCCCAGCCAGAGCTAGTTCATCCCCGTCACCACAGCGGACCGCTCCCGCTGTGGCCAGCCGGCTCCCCGTAGCCATTTCCCCCGTAGTTCAGCTATGCTAGCCCGGTCTTGTCATAGACACTATCCTTGGTGCATAGTGCCTCGATTGACCTTGGATACCCGATACGCCACATGCACACTTTGGTTCGAACTGTAGTGCGGCCTGGTACACTTGCTGGCCCCGTCCAGTTGCCGTTGCTTCCCGGTCACCGTAGCGGACCGCTCCCGCTTCGGTCTGACCGTCGATAACCCGTACCGTGCCGGTGCCCACTCAGTTCGTATTGGTTGACATGGTTTTGCCATTGTACATAGTACATGTATAGACTTTGTAGACACCAACCTGTTATCTCTATAACGCTACCAAAGATTATCAAAAGGAGAAACCTTATAGGTTGATGAAATCTAACAAAGTTATGTAAAGTGATGAGATGAATAAATCAGTGTATTGACATGTGTGACTGTCACCCCAAAGCTCTGTTTCCCTCCAACTTAATAATAAATGTTTCATGAACTGCTATTAGGGAACGCAACAATACATTTTTGCAAATTTTCAACCTGTCGCTAGAGGGCGCTCGAAGATTGCATGACGTCATTGGTAGATGATTTGAAGAATACTTTTTGCTAAGAGACTAACACCGTTAAAAGCACGTTCATATCTATTACCATTTTCAAATAATAAGCCACTTCCGGTTTTGGCCTTTTTCGACCGGAAGCAAGGGTCACGTGTTTTCACGCACACTGAATGAAATAAAGACATCAACCTACTCTACCACTTGCCGGTTACAGAATGCTGCGGACGCGTACGGTTGATTTCTTATGCATTTTTAAATATTAAAAGTGTCACAATTTAATTGCCTATAACTACACACCGGATGACGTCATCATGACGTCATCATTACACAATGTTGTTTGAGTTAGGGTCTTTGCTTGGACAAAGATTGGTGCAAATGAATTACTGGCAAAGAGTCAAACATGCCTCTTGAAAATCGACAATTTTTTTTCGATTTCTGTGTACAAAGTCTATGGGAAAAATTAAATATTCAAAATTCTATAATAAATTAGTCGATGACGTCACGATGACGTCAATGTTCGGCACACAACTTCAGATGCTGGTCTAAGTGTGTGCCAAGTATAAAGTCAATCGGATTGATTTTAGTGCCCAAAGTGCCGGTGACAAAAAAAACGTGTACAAATGCTATGGGCAAAATGACTGAAAAAGAAAAAAAAAAAAACTAGACATATGTTTGTGGACAAACATAGGGCAAACATAGGGCTGTTTCGGTAGCTTTTTGTGACATGTGACATGTGTTCCATCAACGAAGGATGTGTAGTTCTGTTTATAATAAATGGTGGCATATAAATGTAATATGTGATTCCATTCGCATAGGGCTTTGAAATATGACGTCACATGTCACGTGATGACGTCATGACGACGTCACATAAAGTTTCATCTATTACTATAATATTATGGTAAAGAACAACTTAGCCAGAGCAAACATCGTTGAAAGCAAGTTCGCGTTTTTCACCAATTTTAAATTACAAAGCACTTCCGGTTTCAACCAAAAGAAAGGGTCACGTGATTTATTTGCACATATTTAAAAAAATGAAGACCCTCGATAATTCTATCAATTCCCGCAAAAAATCATGTTCAGGTCTCGACCACCAATTTTTTTTCTACCTATAACACATCCCGGTCTAGCCACATACCAAGTTTCAACCCAATCAGATTTACAGTTCTGTAGATATAGGACTTCATAATATGCACGTAAATTTTCAAAAATCAATAAAAAAATTAGGTGATGACGTCATCATGACGTCATAGTCTTGGCATAATTTTTGTATGAGGGTCTTCCTTGGCTGTTACATTGATGACGATTCTAGATCGCCAAGTTATAGAAATGGTGGCTTGAAAACGTGTACTAAGTCAATGGGCTAACACGTGTACAAAGTTAACGGGCTAAAAACAAAATCCCACTGCAGAAAAATTGCACCTTTAAATTTGTAATTTGCCTTTGAACTGAAACATTTTTATGAATTATTACTTGATATTCTGACCCTTAGGAATATGTTCAATCGAATGACAGCGCGAAAAACATACGATTTCTCTTTCCTTCTCATAGTAATTCTCGGCTGAAGTTCAGAACTACTCAGTAAGATATCAGTGTTGTATAGGAAAAGACTTGTGGAAAATCCCACTGCAGAAAAACTGCACCTTTAAATACGTAATATAGGGCTTTTCGGCATTATGATTTTTTATTATACGTCCCTGACTATGCGCATGCACGAACATAAAATCTGTCAAAGTTAGCCGAAAATCGGCTAAAACGGTCACTGTGATATGATGTGGACAGGATTTGACCTCGCCAACACGTGCTCTGCAGGCTGACTGACATTACATGTACGATGTACATGTACAGTATGTGCGTAACGTACTGTACGTGTATGTACATATAGACGTTCTGTGCATGTTTTAGAGCAGATGTATTGTCAACCTGAAGTTTTAAGCGTGCGCAGGGCATGTCCGAGTTCGCTTATTGCCTTGAAGCTTTGAAATGTGTTAGACCTACCCTTAAATCGACAATTAAAGTAAAAACTAACATAAAAACTGCCATGGTTGATTTTTCAGGAATTTTCAAATGAAAAAGGGTCTTTTTATTATAACTTCCGGTCTGATGACGTCATTCGCCTAAAACTTTGCACACGTCTTAAGTGGGTCAAGGTCATTATATACACCAATATTTAAGTGATTCCGACAAACTTCGCCACAGACATCTATTCAAAATACATTTTTGCAAATATTCAACCTGTCGCTAGAGGGCGCTCGAAGATTGCATGACGTCATTGGTAGATGATTTTAAGAATACTTTCAGCCAAGAGACTAACACCGTTAAAAGCAAGTTCATATCTATTACCATTTTCAAATAATAAGCCACTTCCGGTTTTGGCCTTTTTCGACCGGAAGCAAGGGTCACGTGATTTCACGCCCACTGAATGAAATAAAGACCTCAACCTACTCTACCACTTGTGGGTAACAGAATGCTGCGGACGCGTACGGTTGATTTCTTTTGCATTTTTAAATATTAAAAGTGTCACAATTTAATTGCCTATAAATACACACCGGATGACGTCATCATGACGTCATCATTATTCAATGTTGTTTGAATTAAGGTCTTTGCTTTGACAAAGATTGGTGCAAATGAATTACTGGCAAAGAGTCAACAATGCCCTTTGAAAATCGACAATTTTTTTTCGATTTCTGTGTACAAAGTCTATGGGAAAAATTAAATATTCAAAATTCTATAATAAATTAGTCGATGACGTCACGATGACGTCAATGTTCGGCACACAACTTCAGATGCTGGTCTAAGTGTGTGCCAAGTATAAAGTCAATCGGATTGATTTTAGTGCCCAAAGTACCGGTGACAAAAAAACGTGTACAAATGCTATGGGCAAAATGACTGAAAAAGAAGAAAAAAAAAAAAAAAAAAAAAATCTTAACGAAAACAAAGGATGTTTCGGCAAAAGTGCCGAAACAGCCAAAAAGAAAAAAAAAAAAATCTTAACGAAAACAAAGGCTGTTTCGGCACAAAAAAAAAGGAGGCGGCCTCTAAAAAGGAAGCGGGCGGGGACGCTAAACATGTTTTTTTTTTTTAATTCGCCTAAGTTTAGTCGGGCACCATTTGCAGTCATCAGCCGACAATTGAAGCAAAAAAAAAAAAAAAAACAGTTAAAAAAAAAAATAAAGCCGCGTCGCCGCACCACTTTTGGGGCAAGCTCCATACCAGAAACCGGAGACTTTTTTTTTTGGCCTTAGCAGCATTTTTTTTGTAGAGGCTCGACCCACGCTATTTCCAATACAAGAGGAATATATATATATTTCCATAAGTGACCATAAAATAAACATTAAATTTCAAAAATTAAAGAACATATTTATTGAAACACTTTGAAATTAGATTGAGTTAGGAGTTTAATGCATGGCCTCAAAAAATCGGTAGTCGTACCACGAACCGTCGTATCTCAGACTTACCTTGATTTGAGAAAAAACGGTTTAAAGTTTGGCATGTTTTCAATGACTCATATTTCAAACAAGCAGATTTACAATTTAATCCATTTTATGCAGCCTCGCAGCAGAATAATCGTGGATTAATTAAATACTTATCGTTTGTGTCAACAATCCGGTTGTTGAATGTTATTTTGTACGGAAATCAAACGTCGTTTTGGTGAAATTATCATTTGCCTGTTTTCGCACACCGCGATTGTGACGTATAAAGTTACGACAGTTCGTGGAACGAAAATGTGGCGATTCTGTCTCAGCACGTGTGACATCCCTACTGCGCATCCGTGGTTTGATTTCATACGTGTACATGTATTGAATTCATGCACTGCGTTTACAAGGGGTGCCAGAATGGCTCAATTTCAATATTCCCTGGTTGTTTTAGAGCATATTTCCCCAATATGCACTATTCTGGAGTTGAAAGTCAAGTTATGTTCAAAGCAAGACCAATGATAACATAAAAATAACAGCTTGCCAGTTTCAATGTTTCAGGTTCTCATCAATTGTGTATTTTTATTCAATCACAAAATTGTCTGTACACACTGAAACTCTGTAGCTCAAATTCATTCATAAATTCATTCAAACATTTTTGCTACAATAATTATTCATGAATCATCAATGGCACATGTTACACTGATGCAAATTCCGATGCTTGATGAAGTGAATAACTGAAGTTAACACAATGATTTTAACCAAAGCTTGCAGATTCTGACACTGATATGGAGTGTGTGGTCTTATTGGTGCTGCAAGTGTTTGTAAAATGAAACATGATCTGCATGATAAATCAATGGCGTAGTGCCAGTGCACATCTTCATCAGATCAGCATACTTGTCTTGGGACAGCTTGGGCGGTCCCTTTGGGTATGCCTTTTTAGGACTGATTTCAAGCTGATGAACAACTTTTCTTTGCCCTGCACCGATAGCAATGGTAGAAAAGTTCGTCAGTGTGAGAAAATTTCACCTGGATCTTACTTGGGGAGTTCTTTTCTACCTTCACAGCCATAACTTTAGTCCAATCAACTGGCTCTCCTTCCACAGTTTTGCGAACTTTCAGAATATGCATGTCTCTTGAGAGTTGTTTCCAGTCATGGATGTCTGTTGTTTGAATTTCATTAACTATGTATTGAGAAGGATTTCGGCGAGCCAGTTTGATCAGGGCAGCGAGTTGTGCAGGCAGAAAGATGTCACCAAAGTTTTTCATAGCTCTCTCTACCGTACTATGCATGGCATCGCCCTCACTTTGACCGTGACTTGTTTTAAAGTATGATATTGTCACACTTTTCATCCATTGTGAGTGTTTGACAAAGTGCATGAGCATAGCTGGCAAGACTGAGTTTTTGTTTTGACCACGGCACCCATCACAGAAAAAGGCTGCTTCATTTTTCTTTTCCCTGTCTACAACTGTTAAGTAAGAGTACACGTTTGAAGCAATTTCATTCGATCCACGCTTCGCTAAGCCCTCGTGATGCAAATAGCAGTATCCAGTTTTGCTCGCAAGCTCATACACTGTGAAATTATAACAAGACAACTTTCGTTGGTAGAAAAGTTCACCTTTGTTAGACCTGGGCAGGTACAAGACTTGCTCCAAGTCAAATACTGATGCCACAAAAGTCTCAGGATTCAAGTGCGCCTTTTCCTTCATCTCTTCTTTAAGTTCTCGAACTTTGCATTTTTCTTGAATATGCTTTTCGTAATCGATACACATCCGCATTTTTTCTTCTTCATTTCCTTTTCTGTAGGCATCACACAACCCACACAAGTCCTTCTTGGGAGAATGGAACTTGAGTTTCATGCTTTTGAAGATCTTCGAGTAAAAACTCAAAGAAGCTTTTCTGCCATTTTTTTTGTGCTCTTCGAGGTACAATCTGTGCATCCTGTTTATGTTTAAGTCTGGTGACAAATACTGATAGCCATTGTTCGCTCTGCAAAATTGTGATTCCATTTTAGGAAATCTGTTGATGTGTTTGTGCACTTCATCCGCTAATTGTTGGTCTAGATCTTTTCTCACCCTACCACCTCGCTTCTCTGGTTCTATCACACCCAAAGGCCTTGTTTTTTAACCACGGTACTGACCTGTCTTTCTGACAACCCAAGCGTGTTCAGGAACATAACCTTACACACTTGTACCTTGGAGCATATTTGAAGTTCTTCATTGACTGGAAGAAAATATTTCAATTTAATTTTCTTTCTGGGGTTTTGGCTCTGATTCTGTATTTCAAGATGGCGAGAAATCCACTGGCGTTGTAAGCTTAAGTTGCCTAAATCATAAAATGCATGCTGTATTGACTTGCGGTCTGACTCCGTTAATGTCTTGCATGACAACTTTCTTACATCACAGAATGCAGATGAACACCTTTGCTTGTTTTGTTCTTTTCTTGGCAGGACATACCTATTGGTTTTCTCAGTATAATATGACTCCCCCTGGTTTCGCTTAAATGTGACATTTTTGTTCCTCGCTTTAGTGCCAGATGGCTGAACATTAGCAGAGAACCCTGTTTCAAATCTCTCTTCCCCATCTACCACATAATCTTCGGGTTGTTTTTGTTGAGATGGATGACTTACACAGTCAATGTTCATTCCCACATCAACTGTGGTCAGCACTTCATCCTGAATCAGTGTGTTATCAGTAGCACCAACCTCAACAAAACAGGGAGAGTTGTCAATTACAGAGGATGACATGTTATCTACGTATACAGAGAAATACTTATTGTGATTTGAACATGCATCACTTCTAATAAAATGTTCAAAGCACAATAAGCACTGACATTGAGCACATGCGGCAAAAATGTCCTGAAGGCAATGAAACTCTGAACACTGTTTAGATATGTTCATCATCTGGCTTTCCTGGTGTTCACCAGCCTCCTTTGTAGGTGTTGTTGCATTTGGGATGGCAGTGGCAGCCAGTTCAGTAGGTGTTGTTGTCTTGTTCGTGTTGAGGTCTTGGGCTGCATAGAAATTAAAATCACATCAAGGAATTCATTCACATTTGAATGAGATCGATGTAAAGGAAATATGTAGTGTGTGTGGCAAAAAAAAGGAAGCCAAGAATTGTTGAAAGCTGAGTTAAATGACTAGGTGATTTTGTTTTTACTATTCTTCCTACAAAAACTCAAAGCTAAAATTTTGAAATCATTTATCTTTTCTTCAAGGCACAGAAACAATCACATTAGCACCACCAAAAATGCTGTGTTATTAGTACTTTGTTTTACTACAGTTTTTATAAGATAGTGCCACAAGCTGCTTTTTTTTCAATGGTGTATTTTCATGCTTGTCTGTCTCAGGACTGTTAAAATTTCTAGAAGGATAAGAAAACAATGTTGGATGTCAATTAGCCACGATGTGAAGATAAACCAATGCGAAACAAATGAATCACTCATTCAAATAATTATTAACATATTCAGGTGAAACTTACTATTGGTACGTGCCAAGTGTGTCTGCAACTGCATCAATGGCATGTCATCCATCTCCTCTGAGTCAGTAACATTCACTTTCCCATTGCCATCAGTTTCATGGAGTGGCTCTGCAGGAAAGAAACAGAACAGGAAATCAACATAAACATAAAAAATAATAGCATTTGTCCCTACTTATGAATCATTAAGAAAAGCAACTTCAGGTGTCATTTGGTATCAAGAAGGAGAAACTACATATAGATTGTAAGGCTTGACATCTGCACTCACCAGAAGACTACTAAAAGATACGCTTAGAATCCTAATTCAGCTCAAGTTCCTTTGATGGATATTTTGGGTATAAGAAAGACGTGCTATAATGTTGAAGATGTATAGGATGCTATCTCCATGTGATACTCACTTTGAGTTGATGCCAGGTGTGTCTGCAGCTGTGTAAGTGGAATGTCATCCATCTCGTCCAAGTCACTGTCACTAAGCTCTCCGATAACCTGACTTGTCAGAGGAATCTGCAAAACAGTAAATCATCCTGTTACAACAATGTTTAATACACATCGAGTTGTCATACTTCTTTGCCATCCTTATCACTTACACACATGCAGTATAAAAATGTACGTACCTTGCTCAGATGTAACATCCACATCACGGAAGGTCTCAGACTCATCAGATGCCTCTACAATTCAAGAACAAAATGAAAACAGAAATTCACTAAGGATGTGTGTGATTATACCAACTGAGAAGGACTTCATTTGATTAATAATGGGGTACGAACATGGGCATTTCAAAGAAAACTTTATTTTGCCATGTTCGATTCCAATTTTGGCTGTACGAGTGCTTCTTTCAAATACCTTGACTTGCTGATTCATAGGCAAGCACCTTGCCCCTCCACCAAGTTCTTCCCCACCTCATCTTCACCCGCTGATGTTGATGTAATAGTCCACGAAAATGTAACTCGCTAGATTTAACTACATTCTTTGTGTGGTCACTCCACTGGACCAAGACATCTTTTGGAGAGGTGCCTGTGACTAAATGGAAAACATTGAGAAACAAAGTTATCTTTAAATTGAAGTACAAACTGCTTTATACATCTTTACCGTAAACTGGCAATGTGGTCTTACTTTGAAGAAAGGTCGTTGTTAAACAGGATGTCAATATCTGGAATTTGAAGTTGAAAATCATATTCAAAGAATGCTTTTTTGAATCCATTTTTAATGATGACTCTTAGGTAATGTAACTTTTGATAGTATATATGTTTATATTACATATTTGTCAGAGGATGTAAAATGTGTGAATAGGGTTATCATTTGGAATGTCTATTTTACAAATTTGTATGGGCTAGCCCACCCTACTTGCCCACCGATATGCCCTACTTCAACTCTCTGACCAAAACCAGGCATTGGTCTAGCCAGAGAATATTGTTGTGTTGTTTATTGTTATTAAGGCAGGACTATACTCCCAGGTGAGGTTTAGGACGGGGAACAAGAAAAACACCCCAATTATAGACAAGTAAAGGGGGCATGGATGCACGTATAAACTTGAAATTTTCCTTATTAAACTGAAACAGTGACAGTGTGCCTGTTTGGGGAGGCCTACATCATGCATGCAAGACTAAAAACATGTATTGTAAGCCAAAACTAAGTAGTACTCAAGTAGGCTACTTTAGCGATCGAGCTTGAGGGGATTATATTTTTTTATTTAAAGGGAGGCCGAGCCCTTACCAAAATAACCAATTAAATTTTCAATTGGATCCAATTGGTTTGAGTTGGATCCAATTGGGTGTCGAGTTGGATCCAATTGGTTTGAGTTGGATCCAATTGGAAGTTGAGTTGGATCCAATTGGTTGAATTGGGAGTCGAGTTGGATCCAATTGGTTGAATTGGATCCAATTGGAAGTTGAGTTGGATCCAATTGGTTGAATTGGGAGTTGAGTTGGATCCAATTGGTTGAATCGGATTCAGTTGGGAGGTGAGTTGGATCTAATTGGTTGAATTGGATCCAATTGGAAGTTGAGTTGGATCCAATTGGTTGAATTGGGAGTTGAGTTGGATCCAATTTGTTGAATTGGATTCAGTTGGGAGGTGAGTTGGATATAATTGGTTGAATTGGATCCAGTTGGGCGTTGAGTTGGATCCCATTGGTTTTATTGCATTCAAATTGGAAATTGAGTCATATCCAGTTGGTTGAATTGGATTAAGTTGGGAGTTGAGTTGGAACCAGTTGGTTTTATTAGATTCAATTTGGAGTTGAATCAGATCCAATTTGTTGAATTGGAATTAATTGGGAGTTAATTGAATTTGAAACATTTAAATGAATTTGAATTTATTTGGAATTAGGTTGGATCAAATTGGTTTTATTCGATTATATTGAGAGTTGAGTTGGATCCAATTTGTTGTTTTGAATTGGAATCAGTTGGGAGTTGAGTTAAGTCCAGTTGGTTTAAATCTGACTCTTTTGGGAGTCATTTTAGTCATAAAGTCTAATCGGATAAATCTTTACTTCCACAATATCTAAAAATCTTTAAAATTATTGCTATACTGGTATATATACATTTCAAATAAATAAGGAAATAGCTCATTTTGATGTAAAGTTCCTATGTGAAATATGTGGAAAAAAAGTGTAGAGGTTTGCACTTAAGTAAAATGAGAAAATATAAACAAAATGCAAGTTCAATACATTTCCACCAATAAATACTTATTTATTTCCACGAACTATACATTTACAGCTTTCACAAAAGTGGGTACAATTCCCAACTGTCTATATATATTACACTGTTTTAAATTTTACTTGTAAAATAAATAACAATATTAAAAACTAGAACTATGTGGTTGTGAGTGAACAACCACAGAGCTGTTCCCAACATGTTTTTCATTGTCCATTACACAGTACAAAATGATTCAATGATTTGTTCTAAACAAATTTTACTAAACAAGTTTAATCTTCCAAATGCCATTTTCATGAAGTCTAATTAGAGCAAAAGGAGTGCGTCTTCATAATTATTCTACAACGTGGCATTAAGTCTGACCCCAAAGTAGTTTCTTTTGCGTGACCTCCAATGTCAATTTTCCTATTTATATGGGCAGACGCAAACATGAAAGAATATAAGCGACACATCGGAAAAGCATCATTCCTCTTACAGTAACCATTGGTGTAGGTAAAAACGTGGCAATTCAAGTAAAAGTGGATACAGCAGGGTGTAATAAGTACACAAGAAAAAATATTGATTGACATATGTACATTTTCCATTACAAAACAGACCCACAGATTTCTACTCCAATCTCCATTATATTGCGTCTGCCAATAAACAAGGACAAACGAGGTCAGAGGTCACCTCAAAATTGTTTGTGGGATCTGAATTTATAGAATGACTGTAAATTAATAGGTGCAATACCGTTCTTTGCACTATTTGCGATTGAGTCACCAAAAAACGGGGTTTTGGTGAATAAATATGATAATACATGTAACGGCAATTAGGATAAACAAAGTTCATTGATCTCTCCAAAGGTATCTATACGTCAAATGTGATGTGCCTACATCTGAAAATTCTTTTCATGGTACCTAGAGGCAAGCTGAAGACTTGGGTCATAAAAAAGGTGGCATTTACAATGATGAAAATCTTATAAATATCCATATGTAGGCAATTGTTTTACAAAGGTCATGACCTCTCGTAAGGTGACCAGAGGTTGAATATGAAATGACCTATATATGAAAATTCTCTTTACAGCATGAAAACCTTTCATTTAGACTTGAATTGTGAAAAAAGGTGCGGTTTAAAGAATATATCTTACAAATAGCTATAAACAGGTTTAAAAAGGTAATTGACCTCTCGAAGGTCATGAGGGGTCAGATATGAATTTTCCACTTCTGATGGTTGTTTTCATTGTATGAAGACCTATGACATAGACTTGGGTCATTTGAAAGTGAACTTTTGAAGAACAAAAGTTATGAATAGTGTATGCAAAGTTCATTGACCTCTAAAGGTCACCAGAGGTAAAATATGAAATGCCTCCATATCTGAATTTTTTGTCATGGCATTAAGAACCAACATGCGAAGTTTCATGCTTTTATCACAATTTGCACAATACTTTAGCATATTGTGGCTATGCTGCACCAGTATTTGTAAGAAGCAAGGGAAGGAGGTTTTATTGGAACTGCACAATATGGATATAAACAGAGAGTGGACGCAAGTAAGTGAACACTTTGTAATGCATTTTTTTTTATGAAACAAGAATCAATCTTTAATTACGTCGTAAAGTCAACCATTTATAATTTGCAAAAAAATATTAAAATCCATTTTTTTATATCAATCTGGAGATTACGTACTTTGAGTAACTCTAGCTGACAGGGTCATTAGGAATTTACATGTAACGCTGGAGACAAAACTATGTTGTAAAATGTGAGATTGTAAGAGACCCTTTAAAAAACGGCCTCCACAAAATGGTCCATTTCCCCTCTATCCCAACCCAGATTCCATTAAACATACATTATACCATGCACTCAGTTATTCATGATGCTAATGATCGACTTGAAACAAAACAAAACTTACTAAAATATGAACAATATTGATTATTTTGGTGGCTTCTTCAGAAAACCTTGAAGTGCCACACTGTCATGGCTGTGTTGTGCTTATTACATTAAGTTTGTGCCGATCAGCCAAACACATTATTCCTCGATTATCTATGTTGAGTACGACATCCAACAGCTGTCGGGTCAGTAGTACATTCTGCATTTATATACAGTCCAGTAGATTGTAGTTGACCTGACGGCTGTTGGATGTCCTACTTAGCATAAATAATCGAGGAATAATCTGATTGGCATATCGGCACAACCACACAATAACCACAACACAGCCATGACAGTGTGGCGCTGGATGTTTTTTTTTCTGAAGGAGTCTGCGAAATAATTAATATTGTTCATATTTAAGTAACTTTTGTTCTGTTTCAAGACAATCATTAGTTTTATGAATTAATGAGTGCATGGTATGAGGTATGTTTAATGGAATCTGTGTTGGGATAGAGGGGGAAAGGACCATTTTATGGAGACCCTTTTTAGGGTGTCTTACAATGTCATATTTACAATGTACATGTAGTTTTTTTTGTCCAGCGTTACATGTGAATTGGTGACGAGTGTGTCAGCTGGATTATACTCAAGCTAGAGATTGCACAATAATTAGTTAATAATTAGTGTTATGATTAATATGATTGATGGAAGTTTTACATAGATTAAGGTTAGTAAATAAGAACTATTAAAATGTGCTGTAGATTAATAACCAACTTTAACAACTTATGTACCGTGGAATGGGTTATTTTTGGTCAGCACCTGTATTTTATAAGTGAATATAAATCTCTGAAAAACAAGATTTCTTCTGTAATTTTTACATGATTATTTTCAGAAAACGGCACTGCAAATTTAATGCACTTGTGGATTTGAAGTGGATAATTACATTAGGTCAAATTTTAAGATGTCAAAGGTCAGAGGTCAAGGAACAAGAAGGTGAAATGGCACTGAGGAGGCCCTTGAGAAAGAAAATGTTTTGTTTTTTTAGGAATCTAAAATTGTACCTACTTTTCACCTGGACTCAGGAAACAATTTTTTAAAATGACAATATTTGTCCAAAGGAATTATTATTATAATGCCCTAAAACGGAGGTTACTTTGATTACATAATTTGTGGGCCCCATCCTCTTGTTAAATACTATTTTTTGACACAAAACAACACAAAAGTGCAGAGTTAATCTAAATGTTCTAAAAAATGGGAAAATTCACCAAATTTGTTATAAAAGCAATAGTAAAAAACATGTATGTCTCAAAACATTTACCAAAGTTACCCCATTTCACTTCAAGTGATAACTTTCAAACAGCTAAGTAAGTTGAAGAAGTCATTATCTACTGAATAGGCAAAACAGGTCGGTTCCATCAAACAAGTTTGTAAGTCGACTGAAGTAACTATCTACTGAATAGGCTTAGAACCAGGTGGGTTCCATCAAACAACTTTGTAAGTCGACTGATTAGTAACTATCTACTGAATAGGCTTAGAACCAGGTGGGTTCCATCAAACAACTTTGTAATTCGACTGATTAGTAACTATCTACTGAATAGGCTTAAAACCAGGCGGGTTCCATCAAACAACTTTGTAAGTCGACTGATTAGTAACTATCTACTTAATAGGCTTAGAACCAGGTGGATTCCATCAAACAACTTTGTAAGTCGACTGAAGTAACTACATT
The DNA here is from genome assembly GCF_015706575.1 of Patiria miniata. Lineage (NCBI taxonomy): Eukaryota > Metazoa > Echinodermata > Asteroidea > Valvatida > Asterinidae > Patiria > Patiria miniata. The sequence goes on along the minus strand of NW_024037065.1, from coordinate 440,675 downwards.
GTATCTACTGAATAGGCTTAGAACCAGGTGGGTTCCATCAAACAACTTTGTAAGTTGACTGATTAGTAACTATCTACTGAATAGGCTTAGAACCAGGTGGGTTCCATCAAACAACTTTGTAAGTTGACTGATTAGTAACTATCTACTGAATAGGCTTATAACCAGGTGGGTTTCATCAAACAACTTTGTAAGTTGACTGAAGTAACTATCTACTGAATAGGCTTAGAACCAGGTGGGTTCCATCAAACAACTTTGTAAGTCGACTGAAGTAACTATCTACTGAATAGGCTTAGAACCAGGCGGGTTCCATCAAACAACTTTGTAAGTTGACTGATTAGTAACTATCTACTGAATAGGCCTAGAACTAGGTGGGTTTCATCAAACAACTTTGTAAGTTGACTGAAGTAACTATCTTCTGAATTGGCTTAGAACCAGGTGGGTTCCATCAAACAACTTTGTATGTCGACTGAAGTAACTATCTACTGAATAGGCTTAGAACCAGGTGGGTTCCATCAAACAACTTTGTAAGTCGACTGAAGTAACTATCTACTGAATAGGCTTAGAACCAGGTGGGTTTCATCAAACAACTTTGTAAGTTGACTGAAGTAACTATCTACTGAATAGGCTTAGAACCAGGTGGGTTCCATCAAACAACTTTGTAAGTCGACTGAAGTAACTATCTACTGAATAGGCTTAGAACGAGGTGGGTTTTATCAAACAACTTTGTGTGTCGACTGAAGTAACTATCTACTGAATAGGCTTAGAACCAGGTGGGTTCCATCAAACAACTTTGTAAGTCGACTGAAGTAACTATCTACCGAATAGGCTTAGAACCAGGTGGGTTCCATTAACAGTTTGTTCCTTTACTCGCTTGGGTTGTTAGGCAGTTGGGAGTCGACGTCAGAACTGTATTAGACACGAGAAAGAAAAAAAGTTCATGAATTAGATGGACTAAAAATTGGAGTTCTATTTCTAGTGAGTAGTTATAGGTTTTGCAATGGCAATGGTTTGAATTTGTTGGAAATTCACCTGTCATATGTTGCAATGGATGTTACGTTGTTTTTTCCTCGAACATTTGTGACAGTGACCTGTACATCGAGGGGCAATAGGTGGAGTGCGTCTCTGATGTCAACATAATGTGTGCATTCCGAGAAGAGCTCCACCGTTGTCTGGTATTCGGTGTTTTTCTCATCCATGAAGATGATGTTGCCACTAGAGAAAGAAGGCATATGATATACATGTAATGTGTAGTTCGGTGTTTATTGAAGGAGATGTGGGGAAAAGATTTGTAACATGAATGTTGTTATAAAAGGACAGTGAAACAAAGAAACACAAAGACAACCAGATATTCGGGACCTCAGAATTTGCTCTTTATAAGCAGAACCTCTTTATAAAAGTGCTCTTTATAATGAGAGTCGACTGTAGTAATGGTGAGAGGAGTGCCGTACAGGTTGTTAAAAAAAAAGAGGATAAACCACAATGGGATAATGTGAACAAACTATGCACTTATTAATCATTATTATGGTTTCATAATAAGCCAGGGCAGTGATTTTCAATTCATATCTTGGATGCATTTCAGGTCATGCAGCAGTGGGTCCCATTGTTTTGAAAATGACATTTCATGTACTTTACATAGATTATATATCATATCATTTGTTTTGGAGTGAACTTTTTGGTGGACTCCGGGTATATTACCTTTCTTCGGTGATTGCCACAATAGTGACTTTTGATGAGCTACATGCCATTTCAGTTTCCTATATAGAATAAGAAAGACAGAGATTAGTAAATATGTTTAAATGTAGTGTGGAAACTGAGATTGGGTAAAGATATGCATAAGTATGGAAGTACATTTGTAAATGTAATAACAAATAGGCCTCGAAAAATGATGCGGGAATGTTGGTTAGGAATTTTTTTTGACAAAGGAGTGGGAAATTGTGAAAAGACGTAAGCAGGGATGAAAAACTGCATTTGTAAGGAATTATCTCTGATTGTTTTTTAATTAATATTTGGAAACATTGTAAATAAAGGATGACAAAAACAGATAAGTTGTGGTATTGCTATGCTTTTTAATATAAGCTTTGATATTTTCTTCAAACGATATGTAGAGGTAGTTGACACAGAGAAATATCTTACTTGAATATCAGTTTCCTGTGTAGCGTTGAGTACTACCATGTCACGATAGGTAGCCGTGACGAGGTTCTGAACGGTCACCAAAGTGCCAGGCTGTGGAATGTCCTGCTTGTTGTCCTCTCCCCATAGATTGACTTGGATTTTTCTTTTGTTTGTGGCATCTTCCACATCGATGGATCTTAAGTTGTACGACGGGCCTGCTCTCACAGGGGATACCTGGTTGAGGAAGTGTGCGTGCAGAGCAGATGCAAAAGAAGAAGGTATTTAGTGCTCATATTTGCAGTTTGTAATGGGTTCCGTTTGAATAATATACAGGGTGGTGCAAAAAGAAGAAATTAACCCACTTTTGACAGCAATTTTCACGTAGGCCAAAAAAATAGTTCTGCTTCGATTACATGGCATTTAAAAATAGGGTAGGTAGGTAGGGAAATAATTTTTTTTGCCAATTTTTTTTTGTGTATGATCATATGGAGGCCTCTGCGGAAAGGCAAGGGTAAAAGATAAAAATTGATGGTTTTTGGTGTTTTTTTCTCATTTTTCCAATAAAAAAAATTAGGGATGGGGCTGTCAGAATAGGGTAGGTAGGGAAACCGGAAGCAGAACTATTTTTTTTTTGGCCCTACTTGTTGAGTGTATTCAAAAATTCAATTTAATGGTACATGTTTTGAAAATTATTTTTAATCTTGACATAATGGATGAAAATATGATTGCAAATGCATATTTTGTCTCCGATTATGGTAGTTTAAAAATTTCATGTGGCAAACCTGTTTGTCCACGGACAGTTTTATTCCATTGGTTTGACTGAGCTCATAAGGAGATTGATTTGCAGATGAAAAAAAAACACTACAGGGCAAGTAAAGAATAGGAAATCAAAATGAATTAATGAAGTTTTGCATGTAACACTTTCAAAATGAAGCCTATGAAAGCATAATTAATAAGCTTTCAACAAAAATGATTCATATGACTTATGTAGTTTTCAAGATACGGATTTTAAAAATCAAACATCATTTTGAAATTTTGTGCATAGATTCCCCCAAAAGGCACGTGTTCTTTGAGCAAAAAGTTATGGCTGAAAAAAAATGTCATTCAACAATACCATTTACTAGCAGTGGCACCAGACGTACGTAGCCGTAGGCCTATGCTCTGACCATATATCAATGAGCTGGTGAAAAAGCTCAATCACCACCACCACACTGACATGACTGACATATCCAACATTATGTATCCAGCAGAAGCAGAAGAAAGGCAGGGTCTTCCGTCGTTCTAAAGCTGTGCCTTCACAGTTTCGCCAAGCTGGCCAGGGCGGCCGGTACATACCCAGCCGGCACATCGACAGCATGCAGCGTACGCGCTTTCGCGCCTGGCTTCGTTACATCAAGAAATCTGAAGATTTGATCTGCAGACGATCGGTCGTCCACGTCATGTAACCAGACGTCATACAACAAGAGTGCGCAGTACAAAAGAAGGGAGCACGACTATTCATTGTTACAACCTCAAAGTGTTTTTTTTTTCATCCTCTGTTTATCTATTTAGTAACCGAGGGTGAAATACCATATAAATTAACTAAATATATATTTTTCCACAAATTTTTATTTGGTGAAGAATTCAGCTTTATTTTTACAGAATTTTTGCAAAAAAAAAAATTAAATTGTATTTATGGGAACGAGTTTTATTTATAACCTGGACATCGACAGCGTACGCGCTTTCGCGCCTAGCCTAGCCTAGTTACATCAAGAAATCTGAGGAATTTGGTAAGAATTATGCAGACGATCGTTCGTCCAAGTCATGTAACCAGACGTCATACAACAAGAGTGCGCAGTTCAAAAGAAGGGAGCACGTCTATTCATTGTTACAACCTCAGTGTTTTTTTTTTCATCCTCTGTTTATTTATTTAGTAACCGAGAGTAATACCATATAAATTAACTAAATATATATTTTTCCACAAATTATTTTTATTTGGTGAAGAATTCAGCTTTATTTTACAGGATTTTTGCAACAACAAAAAAAAAATTGTATTTATGGGAACGAGTATTATTTATAAATATATTGCGCAATTTTTGCACGCACACGCTCATGACGCTGGTCATTCATGCGAGCGCGAGATGTAAATTTTTGCTGATGGGGTTATGTGTACGTACATGTACGTGTTTACGTGCAATTAATTAATTCTGCTGATCGGCCGTGTCACCACAATGCCTCCCATTAAATATGCTCTTGTTTACTCTATAAAAGATTGCCTTTTTGACATTCATTTTTGAGTTCATATTTCTCATATCACCAAGTTCCATCCACACAATGAGAATGATTTTGTCAAGGATCAAGCGTACATGATCGAATGGAGTTCTGCGGACGCTAGTGACAGCAGCAGGTTGTGCAGTAAAACCAACAAATATCCTGCAGTTATCATCCTGTTGTCAGGTAGGCCTAGTTTCTCAGGCTAAGGTAAACCTAGTTCTATGACTGTTTTTTCCCAGTTGTTTCATTTTGTTTAATTTAGGCCTAAATTTGGAAAAAAAATGTTACAACCTGACGCCACTTTTTTCTTATATCATCTCATGACGATAGGCCTAAGACCTGAATCTGGGACTGAGAAACGTTTCCAATTTTGTTAGGAAATACTTAGATTAGAACATTTTCTTGACTTTCCGTAGACTTTGTACACAACCGCTGAAGTGGCGTCAGGTTGCAGCATTTTTGCCTTAAAATTAAATGTTTTTTATCATTTTGCAGAATCGGAGAAAGAACTTCAGAATGTCTTGGACAGTGCCAGTGGTAAGCGAATTAGGATTCCAAATGTCACGATCACAAACACAGAGCCTGCTGATGTACCAAGTGATGACGAGGTTGTTGAGAGGCAGAAACGCCTTTGGGCAGAAGCCAAGGTAATTTATATTTTTTACTTAGGCCTAGCTTGACTAATAAAACATGGTTTTAAATATCCACTGGGCTGCCAGGTATAGTAGAAACTTTAATTTGTGCGCAAGTGGTTGGCACATTTCATGGGCATGGGTTTGGCCTTGAAGTAGAGAATCCTCAGTAGGTCTTTCGTTACATTATTATCAACATTGATTTTTAGGTTTTCATCAAATCCCTCGCTTTTCACTCCCACCCTTATTTTTTTTATGTTTTTTTTTTCTGAAAATGTGTTTTTCCCCTCAAAAAGTGTTTTTTTTCCCTTGACAAGTTTCTCACCAAATCCACAGGCACGGTCACACTTGTGAGGTTCATTAGGCCCTACCCTTCTTAAATTCTAGACAGAAACCCTAGGTCATTAGACAGCTGAATGCATGGAGGTAGGCCTACTTAATATTAAGCAGTTTTCATGTTTTTTGTGTCTCCTTTTAACTTTATCTGACATTGCCCCCTCAATTCACTTTAATCGTGAAGAAGTTGAATTTATAAAATATAAAATATAAATTCCCCACCCGACTGATTGTTTCAATCTTGAGTGATGAAAACCTAAAAATCAGTGTTGATTGGCCTTCAGATGTTAGCGCAGAATTATTGTGCTAGCACTTTCTCAGAGGATGCATGGTAGTTGTAGGTACACAAACAAATTAATTTGTTGCAATTTTGATTGAATGAAAAGTACTTTATGTTAAATTTGTTTTAACTTTGTATGACAAATTTAGAAGAAGAAAAAGGCCAAAGCTGGGTCATGCACCAAGCGTCTACATGAAATCCTTACAACAAATGCGAACAATCCAGTCTGCACAAACGTTGAGATTGAGACCAACTTTGCAAGAAAATCTGGTTTGGTGCGTGGCTTATACATTCTGAGTTACCTAAAATAATGAAACCCAACTGAAAATACTCTGTCGTTTTGACGCAAAGTGTTGTATTAAAAGGAGTTCAACTTTAGTTGCCGTTTTCTCCGATTGCTAGTTTTTACTGGTATGTAGATGGGTGTTACTTCGTGGTGTCGGTGACGATTAGTGAATGTACATGTGCATGTATTTAGGTTTTCGACATCGTGTATCTTGCCCTTGTCTAATTCTTTCATTGTTTCCTTGTTACCCTTCAGAACGGGCTAACCACTGCCAGGGTTAATGGGCTTACGGGATTATGATGGACACTCCTCAGTGGCTACCACGGTGCCTACCAAGGCTTTTCATCTACATCACTCATGCATGTACTGTGTGTACTTTCCAAGCCAAGAACTTGATAATAAATTCACCGTTTTCTGCTACGCCCAGTCTCTCCACCGGTCATTTCCTTCCCCCTTTTGGCATTCCATAACAGACACCTTGCACAGACGTGTGTCCCACAAAAAGAAAATCCATCTTTTCACTAAATTACTCAACAACTGAATATTTTATTCCCCAAATATGTTCAGGTGGAAGATTATCTTTTCTTCTATATATGAAATTATGATGGCGGCATCATGCATGACTGATCAGAAACAATTTAAAGTTAAAAATATATTTAACATTTGGTTTTGTTCGGGATAATTCAAATATGTACACATCATGACTCAAGGAATGAGGTCTTGTTACATAACAGATTCCCTTCCATTATTACTACCAACCACGTTCTGTGCAAACATTACACTGACACTATGAACTTGGATTGCCTTTGCTCGTCAATCTTGACCATTCCATCATACTGTTGGTGTCACATGAAAGAGAATATAGAATGACATTTCTAATAAAATGTACACTTTTGAAGAAATATTTCTGATTAACAAGTAATTTCCTGATAAGATCAGTTTCCTTGTGTGTGGAACACACTGTATAATCAATGCACAATGCACAAAGCCTCCACGAAGCCCCTTCTACTTGAGAAACAGGTTTTCAGCCTTGTCTTGGTGAAAAACAAGTTTGAAGTCTTGCTAAATCTAAGATTTGAAAAAAATCTTAATTAAAAGTGTCATTTCATAACATGGCCATCTGAGGCTGCATGTAGGCTTCATATGTTTCAGTGAGGCCGAACCAAAATATAATTCTGCTTCCGATTACATGGCATTTGAAAACAGGATAAGGTAGGGAGGGAGTTTTTTTTGTTGATCATAGTAGAAGTCTGTGTGTAGTAAAGGGTAAAAGCTACAAACTGATGGTTACTGAGGGATATATTTTACTAATTTTAGTAAAAAAAAAAAAATCAGAAAAAGGCTATCAAAATAGGGTACATTTGCAGGAAGGGTAACCAGTAGGCATAGAAATTTGAAGCAGACCTATAACACTTTGGTCTGACACCGCAATTCACATCACACCCTTGTGCAAGTTCAGTAGGCCAGCATTTACAGGTCAATTTAATTATCACGGTTTTTCTATCATATATTTGTACACAATAATATTGTGCAATCATGTAATCTTTTGTAGCAGATTACGCATCCAAAATCGATCAGTCCATGCCTTTTTTAAATAAAATGTTTCCAGGACTTTATTAACCGGATGCCACACCATGACTTTGAGAATGGTGCTCCAGGTAATAATTCCCTCTCAGATTTGAAAAATATCCTCAGAAGAGAACCATGATTGAGAACCAATTTACATTTTTACCGTGAGTCGTCATTTTAATAGTTGACAACTAGGCTTTCAATTTGTAAATGGGTATGTTTGTCTCATCTGAACCTACACACAAACAAATTTCTGTGTCACTTGACTCACTTTTGGACGATTTTAGCGAGTCATAGTAAATTTGACTCGTATTTAACACCATATGCATCGCATCAGACTCACTGAAATTTACGTAGCGAGTCAAAAGGGCATTGACTCACTCAGAATGTTTATTGTTGACTCACTTGTCCCTTGAAAATGAGTCTGGTTTGGCATATGACTCAGTACCAAGCTGGCAACGAATCATCCCCGAGCCCGTGCGGGCAAACACAGGAAACCCGTTGTTTGCACCAATCCGCCATTGTTTTTGTCGCGTAGTAGTGGAGCCAGAGCTCTTTCTTTTTCTTTCTGTTTTAAGGTATTTTCATGTTCAAAACGCTGCTATCGTGTTGTTGTTACCTGAATGCAATCTACCCGATTCACGGTAGTTTTTTTAATTCCTTGTTATCAAGCACTGTTTGCCGAGTGTAGCCAAGCCTAAATTACGAAAGTGGCTTTGCCGTCGTACGCCTAGGTTTAACGTTAGTACTAGGCCTACATTGTGTTAGGCCTAGTGCTAGGCGCAGTGAGCAAAGGCATTTTGTGATCAACAAGGTTTATATGCCCTCTATGTCTTTTGTTACTAGTGTTACTGATGCTCCTGTCTTCGAATTTGATGGTTTATGCACATCGCAGTGTTTCAGCACAGGACTCAGCTAAACTAAACCATTCAAGTCACATGACTCACATTTATCCCATTCTGAGTAATTGGACTCGTTTATCACATGGCAGTGTGTCACTACACGGACAAAATGGTGACTCATTTAAATGCCACAAAATGAGACAAAAGACCCAAATATTATTCCAGCCCGAGTAACTTGACTCATTTCATGTGAGTCAAATGACTTACTTAAGTCCAAAAGTGTTTCACTACACGGACAAAATCATGACTCACCTAAATGAGTCTTGTGACTCAGCATTTATTTTCTGTGTATCAGTATTCAATAGATCATGGTAGAGGAAAAGGATATGTGATTAAGATAAGCAAACCAGTGATTTCCCAGTTGCATGCCTGTTCTTAGCCCCTTTCATGTACCAAGCTTCCAACAGGACAAGATAACAAACAAGACTGTCAATAAAAACAATGATACCACCAAAAAAAATAGTAAAAGAGCATGTAAGTTGACCCTGAGAATGTTTGGATACAAGATTTTACGAGAATTACCAAACTTCCTGGCACTTTGAATAGGAGAGCTTCAACGTGTAAAGTGAGTAATTTTCTTAAACAATTTTCGATTTATCAAAGGCCTGAGTTGAAAAAAACATGGTGTACACACAACATTGGAAAGTTTAATGCAATAAATTGCAACTGAACCCTTGCATAAGTCACTTGCTCAATATCAGTTGCATATGGCTATTTCCATAAAATAGGCACCCACTAACTGGGCATAGTGTCACCACAATTACATCAATGTTTTATTCACTAAAATGCATCTATTAAGTTTCCTGAAGAAGCCGATGTGTGCTATGTGTTTTATTTTGTGTATTCTCACAACTTTTTATGGCAGACCATTATTTTATTGGCTTGAGTAAGGAGAAAGAAGTACTGTTGTACTATTTCTTTTGTTTCAGAGTGACATTGTTCTTGTTAAATTTTAGTTCATTGTTTTTGTATTTAAAAGTCTTTAATTTTGATTATTTTTTTTTTAAGTGATGTTTAGCAACAAGGTTTGAAATTCTATATAGGTTTTCCTCAACTCCAGCGCATATTTTGTTTTCCAGAGCATTTGCACGACGTAAGCTTTGGTGTTCCTACACTTACATATGATAGGGTATTTTTTTGGTCATATAATTATATGACCAAACAATGTTTTTGGGCATTAAATATTTCATTTTTTAGCGTTAATGAACGAGTAATGTCATTTTATTCCAGTTTGTTTGTATAAAACGAGCAAAATGTTGCAAGTTTTTGCAAGTTGCGAGTTGCTTTGCAGAAGCGTTCGTTTTGTGTCCCGTTGATTTACTGACGTCGTGCATGCGTTCATCGCTATGATCGCTGGACCCACCTATTTTCTGAATGGAAAATGACAGGTCAAAAATGTCCCGGATGTGGCCCACGTGACCATGTGAAGCTTGCTGCGATCGATTCTCTTGCGCGTCAAAAAACACGATAAACTTTCAGTGTCCCGAGCACAACGTCGGCAGGCGCGGATCCAGACGGGGGCACTCCGGCCCGTGCCCCCCCCCCCCCCTTTCACAACTGTTTTTTTTTTTGTTTTTTTAGAGTCGTCTTAGGGCTGGCGAGCATTAAATACATTCCTTTGAGAACATGGCTGTCTTATTTGTTTTTGAGGAGTCATTATGGCGGGCGGACGGGCGGTTATCAAATCAATCGCTTTGAACATAACTATCATACATAATTATAAACAAAAATATACAATGTATACGTTTTGAAGATAGCCTGTCAATCATTGTCTCAAAATTTATTTCAAAGCAAGAATATATTTTTATAAGACACTTTAATTTCCCGGCTGGAATTGGGGGCACATTTAATACAGCACCTTGCATTTAATGCTCATGGTAAAATATATTCCAAAATATATTCTAGAGTATAACATGTACCGGTACACGAAATAATGTAGGCCATGTGTTTTTTTTTAGTAAATGAAGAATAAAATCGTAATCCCCTTTTTTTATTTTCCCGACCTCGGAGAGAGATTTACGTCTGGTTCTTTAAATATTTTTTTAAAAGCCAAATGATTAAAAAAAAACCTAGCCCGTTAAAGTTTGCACTCTAAGTTAATTCTTTTGTAGATTCCAGGGTAAATTTAATACGAATTATGCTCGGTTTTTCTTATTTTTAAATGAATATATCAGGATTAACAACATCCCTCAAATAATAGCGTCAAAATATATTCCAAAATATATTCTAGAGTAAAACATTTTCACAAAATAATGTAGGCCATGCGTTTAATTTTTTAAATACACGAAGAATTAATCGTCACCCCTTTTATATTGTCCCGGCCTCAGATAGAGAGAGACATCAAATAAATAGGGCTTATTTTAATACGATTTAGTATGTCTTGTTCTCTCGATTTATTTTTAAAGTAAAACGATTTCAAACACCCTAGCCCATTAAGTTCTGAACTCTCAGTTAATTCTTTTGTAGATTCTTATTTTAATTTTAATACTAATTATGCTTAGTTTTCCTAATTTTAAAAGGAATACGATAAGATCATCAACAGCCCTTTGACTTCAAACTTAATTTTGAAATGTATTCCGAAATAATTATATTCTAGAGTAACATTTACAAGAATAATGTAGGCCATGTAGTTTTATTTTTTAAATAAGCGAAGAATAAAATCGTACTACGAAAAAAAGACATCGGGAGCCCTACATTTAATGAATTATTTGGACTTGGAATATCATCCCCCAATCGTTTATTTATGTTCATGTAGGCCTACACAACACGGAGGTGAAATTTCACGTTCAATTCAGTTTTCCACATTTTTCGCATAAAGTTTTCCCCCTGTCTCTGAGAAAAAAATGCCCAAATAAAATGTCAGCTCCAAAAAGCCTTCCCAGAGAATGATTGATAGCCGCATTGTTTAAATTGATACAATGCCACTCTTGTTTGTTACATAGCATATACATTTGGGCTCAGCTGTAGGCCACTGAACTTTAAGGCCTTTGAGAACTTGCCGTCAGTAATTGGAAGATTCTTAGATGATAAACAGTGATGATAGTATCTCAGCCAATGAAATGAGCCGGTTCCAAGCAAATAAATATGCTATTGGTTGCTTTCATCACGGACCGTCACGGGAAATTTGTGCTGGCAAAGTTTTTTTATATTTTGGAAATTGGAATTTGGATGCAGTTTGCATTTCCGTTAAATAAAAGCTGGTTTTTTTTGGTTTTCTTTTTAAGAAAATCGGAGCCCCCCCAAAAAAATAATACAAATAAACGATTTTCCTCAGGCCTTGACATTTCTTGAAGTGATTCGACAACACTTGCAGAATGCAGACGATTCATTTCTTCTTAAATTATTTAGCCTGCAGACTTCAAAAGAACATGGAAATAATAAGGGAATAAATGTGTGCTCCGGAGGTTTTTATCACTCGTTTAATACCGCTTAGAGTCTGGGTGCTGATAATTACCCGAGCCGGAGGCGAGGGTAATTATCAGCACCCAGACTCTAAGCGGTATTAAACAGAGTGATAAAGACCGACCGAGAACATATTTATTCCCATTCATAAATACCTTATCCGTAAAAAAAAATATCAAATAATTCGTTCAAAAAATCCCGATTTTGTTCAACAAGTTCACTTCATGCTTTTTGAAACATCCCTCTAGCAAAACAATGGAGTGTTAAGCTGGCGAGTAAGATGTAAACAACCCTTTTATGGAGATTGACGCGCGCGTAACATGTTCTGTGCGATGTCACGCAGAACGCACCTGGGGCGTTGCGTTTTGAATTTAGAACTATAAAATTCTGACTAGCTTGTAGTGTTGCGCATGCTTACGTGAGGATTGTGAACGTTCAACCAATGAAACGGTAAGAGGCACTGGATTTTTAGGAGTCCACATTTTATTGTGACACTGGAAAAGTGTTTAAGACCAGCTAGCCATGTCTTTATCATCCGTTTAAGACCGGCCACGTGACGGGCTCTCGACCAATAGGAATAGCTAAACTGTCTGAGGTATTTATGAATGGTGGTTAAAGTGTTTGCAAGTGTATATACAAATTAAGTATAATAATAATAATAAAATTGCATTTATTATGCGCATATACCATGAAATGTTCAAATGCGCATTACAAAAATTGTGTAGCTAAGATATTAAAATTACAAATTCGAATTAAACATTAATCTTAAATGTAAAAAAACACTAGATATTTTAGAAAACACTGTCATAGCAATGAAACTTAAAATTACAAAAACAAGTCCTACATTAAAAATAGATATAGTAAAACCTTATACGAATGCCTTTGTAAAAAAAAAAAGTCTTAAGCTTAGTCTTAAAAACTATTAGAGACTGAACAGACTGAATTTCAGGCGGTAGCTGGTTCCATAAGCGGGGAGCGGCTTGTGCAAATGCACGATCCCCCATAGTCTTTTGCATTCTCCCTGGTGGATAATCTAAAAGCAAGCGCCCATAGGATCGCGGGGAATACTTGGAATGGACCTTAACTTTCAACATATCTATAATGTATCTGGGAGCAAGATCATGAAGAGCCTTGAAGGTCAACAGAAGGATTTTAAAGTGTATGCGAGATTGTATAGGCAACCAATGTAACTGATAAAGAAGAGGAGTAACATGGTTCCACGATGGTTTGCCACAAACAAGCCTTGCTGCAGCATTCTGAACCCGTTGAAGCTTAACTAATTGTGAATTTGGTAAGCCATAATATAGGCCGTTGCAATAATCAAGGCGACTGGTTATGAAAGCATGCACTGAAGTAATCAATGCATCTCTTGACAAGTATTTCTTGATTCTTCTGATATTGTGAATGTGATAAAAAGTAGTGGAGCATGTGGTAGTAATCTGCTTATGCATACTCAATTTTAAGTCGAACCAGCAACCTAAGTTACGAACTTGTAATGAAGGTGATATAGTACAGTCTCCCACATTGATACCAGATATAGTCAGTTTAGATAATTGCTGTTGACTACCAATAATGATAAATTCAGTTTTGGCATCGTTTATCATAAGTTTATCTTGTAGCATCCATAGTCGTATATCCCTTACACAGTTTTCCATGGCAGTCACCGCTTGCTCTTGGTTGTCTGAACTACAAGGTTTAAATTAAGTATAATTGGGTGTCGTCGGCATAGCAGTGAGTGTTAGGAAGATGTTGTTCTACTATGTCGAATAGTTTAGATGAATTCATACTAAAAAGGAGTGGTCCCAAACATGATCCCTGTGGGACTCCACAATTCAAGTTCAATTTATCCGACAATTGTCCGTCCAATAAAACACGTTGACTCCTACCGGTTAAATAAGAATTCAACCAGTTTAAAGCTGCACCAGATATTCCAATTTTAGACTGAAGGCGGTTGAGAAAGATTTTGTGGTCAACAGTGTCAAAAGCAGCGCTAAGATCTAAAAGTACAAGTAAAGTAACATGTTGATTATTCATCTTCATTAAAATATCATTCTTCACTTTCAGTAAGGCAGATTCGGTGCTATGATATTTCCTGTAGGCTGACTGAAGTGGTGGATACAATGAGTTAACAGTCATATGGTCATGGATTTGTTAAAACACAGCCCTTTCAGTTAACTTTGATATATACTGAAGATTACTAATAGGCCGAAAATTCTGTAAGTTTGTGGAATCTAAATTGTCTCTTTTCAATATAGGACGAACAAGGGCTTCCTTCCAATCAATTGCGAATACTCCTGTTTCTAAAGACAGATTGATGATCCTAGTAATATCAGGCACAAGAACACCCAAACAATCGACAACCAACTGAGTAGGCATAGGGTCCAAAGAACAAGACTTTTTTGAGCCTTTATCAATGAGAGCTCGCACATTGTACTCAGTAAGTGGTGAGAATTGGTCAAGTGTTACATGTGTCTGCCCAGGTGTGTAAGAATCATTGTTATCAGGCACAGAATGTAAGTTACAAGAATCAAGCTTTGCATGAATGTCAGTTATCTTCTGAATGAAGAACCGGCCCATGGCATTTGCCAAATTACAGGGATTGTTACAGTTAGATGTAACAATATTAGCTTGTGGTTTCAAAAGTTTATTTACAGCGTTAAAAAGATGTCTAGAATTACAACTGTTCTCCTCAATAAAATTAGTATAAAATTCTTGACGAGCTTTGTTCATTAGGTAAGTGGTATGGTTTCTGTGTGTCTTATAAGTCTCCAGATCAATAATGTTACCAGTATTTAACCATTTCTTCTCTGCCTTTCGACGCAACCTCTTGGCAGTTTTAATGTCGGGATTAAACCAAGGCACAAGTGGTCTAACTGTGATGTTCTTAGTTTGAAGAGGAGCGTGACAGTTAAATACATTCGAAAGAGTTTGGTTATAACAATGCACCAGTTCATTCAAGTCCCCTGTTTGGTTTGAACACACATATGTATTGGCAAGATCAGTTTTCAATGAATTCATGTTCACAAATTTAGTTTTCCTAAAAGTCACATGTCTGACTGGTAAAGCAGGTTTACCTATTTTCAAGTTATACAAAACAGAAAAATTATCGGAAAACAAATAGTCAGAGATTGGTAGACCATCTACTATATCGTCACAGCCACGTGTGATGACAAGATCCAATACGTGTCCTTTTTCATGTGTTGGTTGTTTGACATGCTGTTGTAGACCAACTGTCTCAAATAGCTCCAATAGTTGAACTGCATCAGAGTTGTTAGATACGTCCACATGTATGTTAAAATCTCCGGTGATGAGAAGTGGTTCTGAAGCCAATACAATGGATTCAAGATAGGTGCTGAATTCGGCTAAAAATAGAGCAGTACTTATCCGATGATTAGCGGAATACGGTGGTCTATAAACAATGACAAGTTTCAGGGTATGACCACCGTACTTAACGATCCATTCGGAGTGTTCAAATGACAGGAAATCCGTTTCAGTCATTTCAACGACGTGCATGTTGTCTCTAAAGAGTACCGCTGTGCCACCTCCAATCCGTCCAATGCGAGGACGGTCTTTCAGCTGGAATCCCGGTGGAGTTATTTCACGTTTGTGAGCTGTATCCGAGTTGGTAAACCAGGTTTCAGTCAGTGCAAAGATGTCAGCCCCGTTGGTTGAAGCATAATCCAGAAAATCAGCAGACTTACTCTTTACTGACCTTGTGTTCATGGTACAAAGTCTCAGGGACGATGAAGTATGTGAAGTCGTCGTTTGATGAGTTAAAAAAACGCATAAATGGAACAGGGGTTATTATGCGTTTCTTCTGAGACTGCAGACGTATACATGTATGTCTTTCTTCTAGATCCCTTTGGTGACGTGGAAATTGGTTGATAACAACAGTTATGTTCCGTCTACCAGCACGTTTTCCTCTGTATCGTAGAATACCACACATCTTAAGTAAGTGAAGGGTGTGGGAATCAATGGAGTGTCTTGTGCGTCGCATACTCAATAACTGAGTGCGTGAATATTTAACTTTCGCCAAACTATGGTTAGGTGATTCCAAGTCTCTGCTCTCGCACGGTGTGTGTTGCTCAACAGAACTTGGGCCTGGGTTTTTGGAGATGTCGTTGCATATAGTCACATCAATTTGAGGGTCATATCCAGGTATGGCTAAGCTAGTATAGCCATGCTTTCCCCAGCTAGATGAGGGAGTTCGTATTAAAGTAGACTTGGTACAATTTAACACGAGTATGCGTGCAGGAAATCGGGAATATCGCACTAAGTCATATCCAAACCATACCTCCTGTAGAATCCCACATGAATGACATTCTGGATGGTATGCTGGCATTCCAATGTCAGTACTTGTACTGTAAAAGCCAAGTGCGAGTAGTTGACTGGAGAATACCATGACTAGTATCAAACGAAGTGTCATGGCTGCCGATAATGAAATGGTGCAACCCACAAAAAATTTGAACAATCCCGGCGTATAACATCAAAAACTTCACAAAACTGCACAAAACTCACAAAGTCTTCAGCAGAGCAGTAAAAGAAAACGCTATAGTGAAGATAGAAGCTGGATGGTTAAAACACACGAAGATAACACAAGATTAAAATTAGAACAGCAACACACCTTAAAAAGCACTGGCAGCTGGTCAAACAGCGCCCTCATTATTATATGACCGCAGTTACCACACATTATACTGGGACTCAAATGTGAAGCCAATCACATCCGCGTGAGCTCGATTTACACACACACACACACACACACACACAAACGGGATGATAATGGAGAAATTACGAATTGAACTTAAGTCACTAATTACATTACATAGTAAATACCAGGAGAGGGGCAAAACAAAAAGGATATTATTAATGATGATGGAAGCAAAAAAAACCAAAAAAAAAAATTAAACGACAATAACATCAACCAAAATGGGGTGGGGTGGGGGTAGGGGCTGTTTGGGGCCAAGGGCGGATCCAGGAGGGGGGAGGCAAAGCCCCCCCCCAAAAAAAAAACGAAAGGAATTTTTTTTATATTTATGACATCGCAAAAAAGGCAGGCAATGAGTACACCACCATCTTTTCCTCAAAAAAACATTGGTTAAAATGGTCAGAAATTGCCTCAGATCGCACCACAGAGCATCTAGAATCCAAAAAAAATTCGGGGCCCTTAAGCGGGCCCCGAACCCCACGCCGTAAAATTGTGTTCTGGATCCGCCCTTGCTTGGGGCAGGCTGTCCCCTAATGAAATTCAATTTATTTTATTTTCTTTGTTTGCCAGGTAAATTTCTGGGTAGAAATGGATGTTTTAATAGTAAACATGACTATTTTTGGCCCGCTCGCTAATAATTGGCTCGCTAATTTTGGGGTTCCTTTTCAGCTAACATCAACAGTGACTTTAAATTCTATATTTGATAGGAAAAAAAAGTACTATGAAAATTACAAAATAAACATTGTGAATTTTGCTCTTAATTGCTTAAAATACTCGTGATGTAGGAAAGAACATCTAAAATCGTAGCGCTTCCAGTGCCCTCAACCCTGCCTGCAAGGGATTTCGCGCTTCAGTCTCGTTATGTGTGCAACGCGCACACAGTTTTTGTGCCCCCCCCCCTCTTTTGAAAATCCTGGATCCGCCCCTGATGGCGGGCATCAATTCCACGAGTTTCTCCCATTCGTTCACCCTCAGGTTGATGCCTCGTGGACTGCTCCAAAAGTCTCTATCTTTCTTTTGAACGAACTCCCGAATCCTAATAAAAATTTGTCCCTGGAAAGGTTCTACCACGGCGTGGTGGACTCCCGTAAGCGACGGCTCTTGTTTGGGGCAGCATTCGGGTACGGTGCACTTTCATCTTCACCACGGGTCATCATACGCTGCTCTAGTCGCTCAAGTCGTTGGGGGTCGGTACTGGCTAACCCTTTGGGCTGTGTTTGTGCGTGGGAAGGGTAATACTCGCGTACTTCGTTACGACTACCAGCAGCGTCGTACTGTAACGACGAAGATGATGATGAGGTAGGTGGAATGTAGAAATTCTTCGGTGCAGCCATCTTGTCTTTTTCTTCCAGGTTGTGTATATATTGATGTTGTCGAATGACAGCGCTCTATTTATCCCCCTCAACCTCTTTTCGTGCTGTAAGATACTCTTTCTAAGTTCCACGTGCTTTTATCCCCTTTTAGGAGAAGGTATTGTGGCGAAACCGACCCCTGACACTATTTGTGGCGGAACCGGTGATTGGCAGAACCCAGGGGGACTGGTCTTATTTATCCCAGGATTCTAGCCAACTCCTATTATCCCACAAAAATATTTATTAGCCTAACGAACGGGTGAGCGGCTACCCATACGCAAGGGGGACAATTAACGAACGGCGGACTAAGCCTAGGGGCTGTTCGTTTGGTGGAAATATACCACCGTTTTGTGATTGAGTAATCAATTGAATGTAATTAGAGCAATATACAAGTAGCGACAATAGGCCTCACAGTGATCTCAGGTAACCCTCACGGCAGACCTAGGTAACCCTCAGTTTGTTTGTTTGTTTGTTTGTTTGTTTTATTTCCATTCATACATGTACATACATAAGCAACAGTTCACATAATATAATATAAATACATGTAGTTAAATAATAAGCAGAATTAGAGTATGAATGGGGGTGCCATCCAGAGAAGGACTAGCCTTCTGTAATCTGAGCACCCAAAACTGTCGTCAACAATCATCATATTGTCACATAGCATTTCAATATACAAATAGTAATTATAGTATAGGAAAGGTGTATCAAGAGCACAATCTAAATATAAATGTCTACAAAAATTAGACTAAATACTGCCTCGCTGATTGAAGACATGAATAGCAATTGGGTTTCGTACACACAATATGCATATTTTGACAAATAAAATTCCTTGAGATGTTTGACGAAAACAATTCTAGAAGAATTAACATAATTTCTAACATCCTGAGGTAGGGAATTAACAATTTCAGGCAAACTATATCGATAATAAGCAGATACACCATCTACTCTACAGCAACCGGGTAAGTGAGTTAGGTTTTGTTGTCTTGTAGAGTACGAATGAAATTCTTCATTTAAAGGAAAGAATGCTTGACTACTTAAATTAAGTGGAAGTAAATTATGAAAATAATCAAAGTAATGAGTACCGATTTGGACATTATAAAGATCCTCAAATTTAACAACTTTAAATTTACTACAAAGGGGTACAGTGTGAGTGTTGTATTTAGCATGGCAAGCATTCCTAATACATTTATTCTGCAACGTAATGAGTCTAGTAAATAGAGAAGGATGTATCTTGATCATACCACCCCAAGCTAAAATACCATAATTTAAATAAGAATTAACCAAAGTGTTATAAAGAGCCAAGCTATCATTAGTCCTCAAAAGGTTCCTAGATCTATTAATGATGTAATTAGCTTTGGAAACTTTATTACACACTGAAGAAATTTGCTTCTTCCAAAGCATGTTTTCATCTGTTTCAAGACCCAAGAACCTAGTACAGGAAACTTTTTTGAGAATAGTATTTTCCAAATGTAAAACAACTTCAGGCAAATATGGTACCTTCTGTTTAGATGAATAACAAATATAAACAGTTTTTTTCAGAATGAACCCTTAATCTATTGGCTCTAACCAATCTTGAAGTATCAGTTAATCTCTATTTACATTATCAGCCAACTCAGTTAAATCTCTACCAGATGCAGAAAGGGTTGTATCATCAGCAAATAATACAGGTTTTAAGAATGAACAACACAAGGTTAAATCATTAACATAAATTAGGAATAACAAAGGTCCTAGAGTAGACCCCTGGGGTATTCCACAATTAATTTCATTAGTGGTTGATGCACCACCATTCACGACAACATATTGCCTACGATTGTTAAGATAACTAGTGAACCAATGAAGTGGAACACCCCGAATTCCATAGTGATGTGATTTGCTTAGAAGTAAATCAAGACTGACTGTATCAAAAGCTTTCTTTAAATCAAGAAAAATGCCTAATGAAATATCAGGGGGAGATTTATTAGTAGCATCAGTTAAGCTATTGTAAAAGTCAAGCATTGCATGCACAGTACTACTACCTGGACGAAATCCATACTGGTTCGGAGAAAGCAAATTGTTGGATTCAAAAAACAAAGAAGCTCTTTTATACATAAGTTTTTCTAAAACTTTTGAGCAAGTGTTAAGTAAAGAAATTGGTCGAAAATTGCTTGGGTCTTGTGCATCCCCCGTTTTAAAAATAGCAACAACTTTAGCTGTTTTATACATGTCGGGAAAAATTCCTTCACCAAATGAAGCATTAAAAATACTCGCCAAAGGAGAAGAAATTATTCCAACAACGTCTTTCAAAATAGAATTGCTTATTTCATCAGGACCAGAACTACTTTAACTTGTAAAATTCGAAACAATCTCAATAATTTCATGGGAGTCAGTAGGACTGACAGAAAAAGTATTAATGGGAGACTGAACAAGATTGACATAGTAATTACAGTCCTTAATTGCCCCAGGAACAGCCCGACATGTTGTTTCACCTATAGAACAAAAATGATTATTAAAAGCAGATGCTATGTCCTTAGGGTCGGTAATCAAGCTGTTATTCAAAATAATACTACTCAAATTCCCAGAAGAGTGTTTAGGACTGAGTTTAATCATGGAGTTAAGAATTCGCCAAGTTTCTCTAGCATTGCCTTTTAAATCATTAAGCTTATTTCGATAATACAAAGTTTTGGCCATACGCTTGAGTTTATTGAAAACATTATTGTATTTTTTATAAAAAGCAAGCTTGGTCGAACTCTTATTCCTATTTACATAATGCTTTTGTTTACTGTAACACGATGTCAGTAAACCCGAAGTCATCCATGGAGCTCTAAACGATATTCGTCGAGAAGGTTTTGTGTGTACAAGAGGGAATGATAAATCAAATGCTGATTGCCAAATTTCGTTAAAAGCAGATAATTTCAGGTCAGGATTTTCTAAATCATAAACTTGAGACCAGGTAGCAGGTCAGAGCATACTGACGGTCAGAGCATACTGACCGGAACGTCGAGTTTATACCTCTGGTTCTTTTCAGAACCATTCTCTTAGTTGAGAAATTATTCGCACATGGTGTTTCCGCAAACCTTTCATTATTTAGTATCTTCACCATGCAAAGCCTCAAATCTTACTTAGTAAAAATATTATCAATCAGTGATAAAGAATTTAAGTTGGGGTCAATTCGAGTAGGCCTTAAAATCATCGGAACAAAATTATCAGCAAATAGACTATCGATGGGGTTACCGACAAAATTTCAATAAAAGGATTGTTTACCATAACTAAGCAGATTTACATTTATATCACCTAGAATATAACAAGCTTTAACTTTAATCTGTTTAACCTTAAAAATTAAGTCATTTAAGAAATTACCAAAAGTTCCTAAATCACGAGGTAATACTCCTGGAGTTCTATATAGAGAACAAACCAAAAAGCTATCCCTTTGTTTGTGGATTAATTTCAGCAACAATCATTTCTATTTGGTTAGAAAAAAAAGACAAATCTTCCCGAACAACATAATTAAATGTATCATCAATATAAATAGCTACACCTCCTCCTTTCCTGTTTGTACGGTGTTTTTCAAATAAACTAAGGGGATGATAAGGCGATGCAAAATTAAATGTTTGTTTCCGGTTACCCGACCGACCCGCTCAAAACCCCGCCGACCCAAAACATTTTATCCGAAATTCAACAAAATAAAATTATTTCTTAAACGCCGACCCACTGTTTTTCAAATAGTTGACGGAAACAAGAAAATACCTCAAATATTTTGCCACAGTACATACTTTATAATACTCAAGTTCTTCTATTAAAAATGACAACAAAGTTGATATGAATATTATTTGTATCCATACTTGACGGCGACAACACAACATACATCGCTGTATGGGTGTCACGTACAATCAAACCACTTCCATAGAGCATGAGGTGCTCGCAGTGTACATGTACATATGTATATATCCATACGTACTTGGACAGTACGGTCGAGTCCCACATCATCACACACAACGCGTTGTAAAAGGGGTTCCCCATTGCCCTGCGCGCATGCGCTATTCCCATTTTAGGGGTCTCCCAATTGAGACCAATTCAACGTACCCCGCACTCTATTACACATACGGCCGGACGGACGTGTACACGTATGCAGCTGATATGCAGTGCAGCCGGGCCGGCCAGCTTAGCTTTGTACGTATAGGCTGCGCATTGTATGCACGTGGTGATCGATACATCGGAGTGACAAGAAGCTGCAGCTGGCTAGATCGCTACAAACGATTCCTTAAACCAATGAAATGCAAGCTTACACTTATAATATATTCAACACATGTATCTGTGTTTTCTATTGGTTCATTTATCGAACGTCAAAGGTAAAAAAAAATGCGCGCCCGATGTAAATGAGGCAATTACATTTACCGTGTTACCCCGTCCGTTTCAACGTGTCGTGAGCTTTCCTCGAGCAGTAGCACGTGCGATTCTGTGAGGGTGTACTGTAATGTCAACCAAAGATCCTAGAGCGCACGTAGCGCGCCCTAGGACCAGAGCGCGCTACGCGCACTCTAGGATCTTTGATGTATACTAAACAATCTGAGCCACTACGGGTTCACTCATTTTTGAAAGTCGTATAACGGGGGTTTGACGGCACATGTATGTATTATATTTTGATATTGTTTGACTTCCGCCATGTCGAAATTCCACATTTAATACAATTTTCTCGAAAAATATTCATGATGACATGCCGCATGTTTATCATAGCTCTAGTTATTCATTGAAAAAAAAACATTGTTTAAATTAAAACATGACACCCCCTTCCGAAAGTGAAAGCGTCCAATAAAAAAAAAGTTTTCAGGATATGCCACTGCGATGCTGTTCTGTTGAGAAAATGGCGTCTTCTCACCTTATTTCGTGTTCTATTGATTGCTGTTCTGTTTTATCTAATCACTTTAAGTTGTTTTCATCTGAGTCTACTTTGGAATTAATTTTTGCTGATTTACACCGTGACCAAATTAAAGGGTGAGATTATAATTTAACTACCGCTGAATCGAAGGGACCAACAATCTACAAAAATCTACTTCACACACCAATTATAAATCTTGTAAATGTGGGTCTGTCTTCGTTTCGTCTGTCATGTTCTGCGTGTGATGAAAAGCCGCCAATAGAAGAGCCAGCGGTAGCATCAAAGGATGCATTTAATGTACTAATGCAGGGCGCTGCCCGGGAAAAGAAGCGGAAATTACCGCCGACAAGAATGTAAGTTCAAATGCTGTAATACATGAAGTGATTTTGTTAGTTCAACACGTCTTGTTTTTTTTTAAATAGCATCGATACGCGATCGGCTTTGCTCACATGATCTGCGTATTTGTTTTACTATTTGCATTGATACATTCGCCGGCCTATAGGCTCATGAAGTGGATGGAGAAGCACTGTAGGGAGAGGCATTACTGTTTTCAGGTATGAATGTTGCTTTTACAGATCAAAAACAATGTGTACATTCAGATCGAATATGTGGTACCACAGCCCCCTCCAAAAAAATTATAATTGCTAAATAAAACTAAAAAGGAATTTAAAAAGAAAATTGGTAAATCCAGTGTTGACTATAAATTGAAGGTATTTTGCTTTTACATTTCTCAGGTGGCTAAGTGTGATGACGTTACCTGCTGCACAAAGCCCGCCCTGGAAAGCAACTACAGACAGTGGCTTCCAGATCCAGTCCTGGATGGCCACGGTGAGCACTACTTGCCACTGGAAACCACTCTAGGGACCAACACAACTGATGAAGATAGGCCTTCAATGAAGCCGTCTCATAAGAAATCTGGCGCCAACACCTCCATATTGGATAACTTTCTTCTTGAAGAGCAGGTATGTGCCTAAGCCATTGAAGTTCTGAAAGCACCAATTGTGTGTGTGACCAATTAACAGGAAAGGAAATTTGTACATGCTTTTTGCAATTATCATTTTTTGGGCAATCTTTTTTTTTCCTAAGGAGCAACAGAAGAAAAATACAAGCCTCTTCACGCAACAACATGCCCGTGGATTGATTGAATGTGTGGAATGTGGTAAACAACGTGTGTACTACGCTAAGACAACTATCAGCAGTCGGCAGCAGGTGGAATTAGCAATCCAGATGTCACAATATGAGTTCTCCTGTGGCTCCCCCTGATCCATCCTGAGCATCCGTTGGCACCTCAGATTCAAACCCAGCTTGCTCTGACCTGTGGAGACATCCTTGAAGTAGCTTTCTACAAACTAGGCCGAATCGACGTCTGTGCTTTATGTAGAACATCAGGTGGCGTGGTTGACCCAGAGCTAAAAACCAAATTCAAAACAGTGTTGCCACTTTGTGCCACCTGCAAGGGTAAGGGTAAGAAACCCGTCTGCTGCAGGCCATTTGGAAAGAAACCGTGAGATTAAACAGAACAGTGAGTGAATCTAGGTGCCAGTGTTTAGCTTTCTGAGTTCTTAAGGTAAAATTTCAAGGCTATAAAAGTGCCTTTTGAAAGTGTTTTATTTGGTATCTTAAGCCGGAGAAGCAGTGACGCAACAGGAAATATTCCATAGGACACCTACTGGGCTTATGCATGCCTGTTTGTTCAGTACAATGTTGTACACAAAATAAATAAAAGACAACTCACCTGATACTGTCCAATGTGTGTTTCTTGTTTTGTTTAAACAGGTTGTATTTGAGAAGTCATGACTCAGAAGGGTATTTGATAAATCGACAGAATCTTTTGATA
The DNA here is from genome assembly GCF_015706575.1 of Patiria miniata. Taxonomy (NCBI): domain Eukaryota; kingdom Metazoa; phylum Echinodermata; class Asteroidea; order Valvatida; family Asterinidae; genus Patiria; species Patiria miniata. Next base: position 416,157 of record NW_024037065.1, on the reverse strand, counting down.
GATTCCATGTCAATTACCCATCTCAGGCAACCAACTTGGATTTGGCTGAAATTCATGTAGTGTCTCATCGCTCACAAGAAACAAAACACCATCAAAATAAAGTGTTTTGTTGATTCAAATTCTCAATGGTGACCTTTCATACAGGTAAAATAGAAGATGTGTGTGAGTAAAATACTAGGTAAATTACAGCCATTCAAGGATCAATGATATTAGTGACCAGGACTACTTGAGCAATATCAAAAGTATTAAGGGATAAAAATTATCTCTAATTGTAAAGCTGTGCTTTTGGTATTTTTTAATAAAACAACTTATTTAATATTTTGGGTTTGAAAGTGACATGCAGGTTTGTTTATACACACTTGGCAGGTTTTATTTCTAACAAGCATAAACTGATATACACCGCGAGTTATTGCTCAAATAGTTTCGGACCTTTTTGATAGTGTGTTAGGGGCAGGCCCTGTGTGGTCCTTTGACATCAGACTACATACGCTGTAGTCTCATGACAAAACTCACACAAAGTTCATCAGGTGGTTGCACAAGACCTATATGCCAACACAACATCATGGCTTTATCAACATGGAATTCCAGTATGCAGAACAGTGAAGGATCCTATTGGACCAATTCAAAAGAGCAGATGAGTTATTAATGTGTTCAAAGAAAACAATGTCAATTTGAAATCTTTTGAAATGAAATGCAAATAGCATTTAAAACAATGAAAATGTTCAAATCAACAAATAAAACAACAGTAAACTTGCATCATGGATTTTTCAAAATGCAAAACAACTTGTTTCACTTCCCTGCCTACCCTTATTTTTCCAGGTGTGATTCTGGAAACAAAACTTAAGTTGAATCATGGATCAAAATTTTTTTCCAAAATATATTGTTTTCCCTACCTACCTACCCAATTTTATTTCAGAATGTAACCGGAAACAAACATTTAATTTTGCATGGCCTAACCAGGGAGACCATCAAAATCACAGCAGTTCCTATCATTTAGATAAGTTTCAGATAAAGCAATAAAATTAACCGTTTTCTTCTCACCCAAAAATTGCAAGTGCGTCTTCAAATCATCCCATTTACTGGGTAGACTAAAAATGTTCAGTTGCATACAAATAATAGGATCAATGTACTTCTCAACATTTAGATTAAAATCTTGATACGTTACATAAGGACTTGAAATTGAGGAGTAGTCTGATTTGTAAGGAGACGGTACACAAAAAGAAGTGTCCCCTTCATCCTCATTGTCATCAAAAAGCTCAGCAAAACAAATATCATATATGGTGGTTTGAACATTACACATAACAAGTCAGTAAAGAATTCAGTTGTGCTCAAAATATACCTTCTGAATGATAAAAGATTTTGGAATGATGAACTGTTGAAAATAATACTTAAAATCACATTAGAACAAGTAGTCCTAAAAAACACCACATGACCAATGAAAATTGTCAACAGCAGTATACAAAATTTAGTATGATATGCGGCAAGTCCAAACATGTGTGTGGCCGCATGGGGGCTCCATCAGCCAAGGCACAAGTTGACATAAGTCATGATGGACCCAGGGTGCCAGAAAACGAGGGTACCAGAAAAACTATCGTTCGGCCGGTTGATTATTGTCCGGAAGGGACCAAGCTTCGACGACTTTTTCAGCCTTACCAGCGATGATCAGGCTTACAGAGCTTTTGCGAAAATCGATCTTTACCTGAGGGTTCTTGCCCAGTTGTTTAGCTGACTTGAACGATGTACTTGCCTTGAGTTGACCGTGTGCAGCTTTAATCTTCTGGGGCCATTGGGACACCACTTTCATGTCTTTCATCTCATCGGGTTTAGAACGAGCAGACCTTAGCACATACTCTTTGACGTCCCAGACGAGAAAAGCGACCGGGAAATTTGGGTTTGTGGACTGGGTGGAGCCAGGTTTACGGCGTTTCGGAAGAGGGTGAGATCTTCGGAGAACCATCGAATTAGCTTTGTCGGCTGTAATACCACAAAGCTGCATAAGACGCTTGGCCTTTACATCATTGTCCATCTCTGAGCTGAAGCTTGGAGGATTGAGAAAGACCAAGTTATATTGCATGCTGCGGGCTTCCATGAGTAGAATTTGCTGTTAGTAGTTGTTCTCTACTGACTTTATTTTGGTCTCAACTGCTGGAATGGCCTTCTCCAGATTGCTTATTTTTTCAAAGGCGAAATCAAGTGAGGCTTGAAGGCTAGTAACTTTTTCAGAATTTCCCTTGGTGATGGATAGAACTTCAGCTAAAGCAACTCGGTTTTCTTCGAGGGCTTGACGTATCTCAGCTGCGTCCTTTTTGGAGGTCATTGCTGCAGCAAATGTTGATGAGAAATAATAATATATAAGTCAAATATATTTAGTCCGAAGAGAAAGGAGTTGGAATTCTAAGGAGACGAACTGTAATACCCCAGGAAGACCGTATCTTAGACGTGACAATGGAGAAGCATACTGATGAACAATAGGACAACTCGACCTACAGACGGACTGACTCACGTGCGTGACGATCCATACGACGACTAACGTGAAGAGCTAATGCTATCCTCGTGGGTGTATAATGATCGGCAAAACACTTCCGTTTCCACGAAAATTAAAGTCGTCAAATTATTACTCAGAATGACCCATGGTGTATCGTTCAACTCACTTTATTGTCGAAGTAAGCAGAAGAGTGGGTTTAGACTGGTAAAGCGGTAAAAATGGGCCTTTACTAACGGAGCCCCATGCAAGCATGTCCTCACACGCTGACCGCCATCCTAACTTAATGAACATGGTAACCCTCACAAGAGACAAGTGATTCCAAAGACGATTATCGATAGGATTTATTCAAGAATCTCAATCATCAATAGATTTGGTCAATAATAACAGCTTAACAATAATCTGCAATAATGCACAATTAACAGCAATTAACGAGGCGATGAATTATGGACATATATCTCACATATAGACAATAACCCTCACTGGCTATAACAAGGGTCAACTGCACCCTTTGTAGTAAACTTAGCCTTAAAAGTAACCCTCACGTGGTCAACTGCACCACATGATGATTGTTCTGGCCTCGGGGAGTGTGGGACGCCCCCTATCCAGTAAGATAACCAGGCACAAGGAGTAGGTTGAACTTCAAATTTATTCCTTGACATACACATGGTAAAAGAGCTGTTGTGTCTCCAAATACACACTGTACTGCCAACTTTTCAGAGGACAAGTCGCATATAGTGAATAACAACCTAGGGAGAATAAGCAACAAGCTACTTTAACAATCAAATCAACTGACCTACAATGCACAAGGACTCACAAAATCACTTCCCAAAAAATAGGCACATGTCACTTCATGTCAGAAATCCAAGCCAATTACATGAAAATGTATACAAAGGGGAATATGGCAAAGAGCTACTGCTTATAAACAACATACGAGAACTTGATCTTACACGACACTATGGATTCAAGAAATTTCAAAATCGAACAATGAGAATTAATGCCTTCGCTACAAGAGAGAATGGAATGAAAACAAACATGGCTGCCCCCAACAGAAATGAGAATTTCACAAAAATCAAAGATAAGTGACAATTGGAAAATCATAAGTTACATAAAGGATCAAGCAAATGCAAACAAGCTTACTGGGAATTATAATTAGAGCAGTTAACATATTAATTACCTTGCAAAAGTAAAAAACAGGAGGGAAACTTGTACAAAAAATACAGACGCGTTCGGTCGGCTCGCGGCTGGCGCCCAGAACGCCCGAAACCTCAAGAGGGCGCTGTTGCTACCTAACGGTCACTCAGTTAACCAAACTGCAAACAGCACAATGATGAACTTATACAATCCTTATTCCTGTGTCACAGTTCCAATAACCCTCCGCGCACAGATTGAATTGTCCCAATAACCCAGCGGTGTGAAGTTGGTTACTTATTCCTCGTTCCTTGTTCGACATTCGCACGCTAAACACTATATGTACAAATCATGCATAGAGTGTATCCAAAGCTGCATATACACATTCGCAAACGGCTCATAGACTGGTTTCCTATCCCGCTAGGCCCAGGAACACTTTGTTTTACCACACATTTTCGTACAACAGAGACCTCTTTTAAAGCATGAAGAACACTTTGGACCGGGAAAGGCTGGATGTAAGGGGATGCATGAGGACCTGGGGAACTGGAAAATAGTGGGTCTGACCTGGTCCAAGGGGTTAAAATATTTTTTCCATATTTTTGAAAAAGACTTAAATCTACGGCGATTTTACTGCACGTTTTTCCATATGTTTGTGTACATAATCGGTGCTCCCAAAGAAATACCCCTTTAAGCATGGGGAACGCCTTGGACCGGGCAAGGCTGGATGTAGGAGGATGCAGGAGGACCTGGGGAACTTGAAAATTATAAGTCTGACCTGGTCCAAGGGGTTTCAGTATTTTTTTCATATTTTTGAAAAAGACAAATCTACGGCGATTTTACTGCACATTTTTCCATATGTTTGTGTACAAAATCGGCGCTCTCAAAGAAATTCCTTTTAATCATGAAGAACGTGGCTTGGACCGGGCAAGGCTGGGTGTAGGAGGATGCAAGAGGACCTCAGGACCTAGAAAAAAATAAGTCTGACCTGGTCCAAGAGGTTTCAGTATTTTTTTTAAATATCTCTGAAAAAGACTTAAATCTACGGCGATTATAATGCACGTTTTCCCATATGTTTGTGTACATAATCGGCGCTCCTAAAGAAATTTCCCTTTAAGCATGAAGAACGTCTTGGACCGGGCAAGGCTGGATGAAGGAGGATGCAAGAGGACCTCAGGAACTAGAAAAAAATAAGTCCGACCTGGTCCAAGGGGTTTCAGTATTTTTAAATATCTTTGAAAAAGACTTAAATCTACGGCGATTATAATGCACGTTTTCCCATATGTTTGTGTACATAATCGGCGCTCCTAAAGAAATTTCCCTTTAGGCATGAAGAACGTCTTGGACCGGGCAAGGCTGGATGTAGGAGGATGCAGGAGGACCGTAGGAACTTGAAAATAGTGAGTCTAACCTGGTCCAAGAGGTTAAAATATTTGTTTCATATTTTTGAAAATGACTTTAAATCTACGGCGATTTTAATGCACGTTTTTCCATATGTTTGTGTACATAATCGGCGCTCCCAAAGAAATGCCCCTTTAAGCCTGAAGAACGCCTTGGACCGGGCAATGCTGGATGTAGAAAGATGCAGGAGGACCTGGGAAACTTGAAAATAATAAGTCTGACCTGGTCCAAGGGGTTGGAATATTTTTTCCATATTTTTGAAAAAGATTGAAATCTACGGCGATTTTAATGCACGTTTTTCCCTATGTTTGTGTACATAATCGGTGCTCTAAAAGAAATATCCCTTTAAGCAAGAAGAACGTCTTGGACCGGGCAAGGCTGGATGTAGGAGGATGCAGGAGGACCTGAAGAACTGGAAAATAGTGAGTCTGACCTGGTCCAAGGGGTTAAAATATTTTTTCCATATTTTTGAAAAAGACTTAAATCTACGTTGATTTTAATGCACGTTTTTTCATATGTTTGTGTACATAATCGGAGCTCCCAAAGAAATGCCCCTTTAAGCATGAAGAACGCCTTGGACCGGGCAAGGCTGGATGTAGGAAGATGCAGGAGGACCTGGGGTACCTGAATATAATAAGTATGACCTGGTCCAAGGAGTTGGAATATTTTTTCCATATTTTTGAAAAAGATTGAAATCTACGGCGATTTTAATGCACGTTTTTCCCTATGTTTGTGTACATAATCGGTGCTCTAAAAGAAATATCCGTTTAAGCAAGAAGAACGTCGTGGACCGGGCAAGGCTGGATGTAGGAGGATGCAGGAGGACCTGAGGAACTGGAAAATAGTGGGTCTGACCTGGTCCAAGGGGTTAAAATATTTTTTCCATATTTTTGAAAAAGACTTAAATCTACAGCGATTTTAATGCACGTTTTTCCATATGTTTGTGTCCATAATCGGTGCTCTCAAAGAAATATCCCTTTAAGCATGAAGAACGCCTTGGACCGGGCAAGGCTGGATGTAGGAGGATGCAGGAGGACCTGAGGAACTGGAAAATAGTAAGTCTGACCTGGTCCAAGGGGTTTCAGTATTTTTTTCATATTTTCGAAAAAGATTGAAATCTACGGCGATTTTAATGCACGTTTTTCCATATGTTTGTGTACATAATCGGCGCTCCCAAAGAAATGCCCTTTAAGGATAAAGCACGCCTTTGACCGGGCAAGGCTGGATGTAAGAGGATGCAGGAGGACCTGAGAAACTGGAAAATAGTAGATCTGACCTGGTCCAAGGGGTTAACATATTTTTTCCATATTTTTGAAAAAGACATAAATCTACGGCGATTTTAATGCACGTTTTTCCATATGTTTGTGTACATAATCGGCGCTCCCAAAGAAATATCCCTTTAAGCATGAAGAACGCCTTGGACCGGGCAAAGCTGGATGTAGGAGGATGCATGAGGACCTGAGAAACTTGAAAATAAAAAGTTTGACCTGGTCCAAGGGGTTGGAATATTTTTCCATATTTTTGAAATAGATTGAAATCTACGGCGATTTTAATGCACGTTTTTCCCTATGTTTGTGTACATAATCGGAGCTCTCAAAGAAATGTTCCTTTAAGGATGAAGCACGCCTTGGACCGGGCAAGGCTGGATGTAGGAGGATGCAGGAGGACCTGGGGAACTTGAACATAATAAGTCTGACCTGGTCCAAGGGGTTGCAGTATTTTTTTCATATTTTTGAAAAAGATTGAAATCTACGGCGATTTTAATGCACGTTTTTGATCATGTTTGTGTACATAATCGGCGCTCCCAAAGAAATGTCCCTTTAAGCATGAAGAACGCCTTTGACCGGGCAAGGCTGGATGTAGGAGGATGCAGTAGGACCTGGGAAACTTGAAAAAAATAAGTCTGACTTAGTCCAAGGGGTTGGAATATTTTTTCCATATTTTTGAAAAAGATTGAAATCTACGGCGATTTTAATGCACGTTTTTCCATATGTTTGTGTACATAATCGGCGCTCCTAAAGAAATATCCCTTTAAGCATGAATCACGTATTGGACCGGGCACGGCTGGATGCAGGAGGATGTAGGAGGACCTGAGGAACTGGAAAATAATAAGCCTAACCTTGTCCAAGGGGTTGGAATATTTTTTCCATATTTTTGAAAAAGATTGAAATCTACGGCGATTTTAATGCACGTTTTCCCCTATGTTTGTGTACATAATCGGTGCTCTAAAAGAAATGTCCCTTTAAGCAAGAAGAACGTCTTGGACCGGGCAAGGCTGGGTGTAGGAGGATGCAGGAAGACATAGGAAGTTGGAAAATAGTAGGTCTGACCTGATCCAAGGGGTTTCAGTATTTGTTCCATATTTTTGAAAAAGACTTAAATCTACGGCGATTTTAATGCATAATCGGCGCTCTCAAAGAAATCTCCCTTTAAGCACGAAGAACGTCTTGGACCGGGCAAGGCTGGGTGTAGGAGGATGCAGGAAGACATAGGAAGCTGGAAAATAGTAGGTCTGACCTGATCCAAGGGGTTTCAGTATTTGTTCCATATTTTTGAAAAAGACTTAAATCTACGGCGATTTTAATGCATAATCGGCGCTCTCAAAGAAATCTCCCTTTAAGCACGAAGAACGTCTTGGACCGGGCAAGGCTGGGTGTAGGAGGATGCAGGAAGACATAGGAAGCTGGAAAATAGTAGGTCTGACCTGATCCAAGGGATTTCAGTAATTGTTTCATATTTTTGAAACAGACTTAAATCTACGGCGATTTTAATGCACGTTTTTCCATATGTTTGTGTACATAATCGGCGCTCCCAAAGAAATGCCCTTTAAGGATAAAGCACGACTTTGACCGGGCAAGGCTGGATGTAAGAGGATGCAGGAGGACCTGAGAAACTGGAAAATAGTAGATCTGACCTGGTCCAAGGGGTTAGCATATTTTTTCCATATTTTTGAAAAAGACATAAATCTACGGCGATTTTAATGCACGTTTTTCCATATGTTTGTGTACATAATCGGCGCTCCCAAAGAAATATCCCTTTAAGCATGAAGAACGCCTTGGACCGGGCAAAGCTGGATGTAGGAGGATGCATGAGGACCTGAGAAACTTGAAAATAAAAAGTTTGACCTGGTCCAAGGGGTTGGAATATTTTTCCATATTTTTGAAATAGATTGAAATCTACGGCGATTTTAATGCACGTTTTTCCCTATGTTTGTGTACATAATCGGAGCTCTCAAAGAAATGTTCCTTTTAATGCACGTTTTTGATCATGTTTGTGTACATAATCGGCGCTCCCAAAGAAATGTCCCTTTAAGCATGAAGAACGCCTTGGACCGGGCAAGGCTGGATGTAGGAGGATGCAGTAGGACCTGGGAAACTTGAAAAAAATAAGTCTGACTTGGTCCAAGGGGTTGGAATATTTTTTCCATATTTTTGAAAAAGATTGAAATCTACGGCGATTTTAATGCACGTTTTTCCATATGTTTGTGTACATAATCGGCGCTCCTAAAGAAATATCCCTTTAAGCATGAATCACGTATTGGACCGGGCACGGCTGGATGCAGGAGGATGTAGGAGGACCTGAGGAACTGGAAAATAATAAGCCTAACCTTGTCCAAGGGGTTGGAATATTTTTTCCATATTTTTGAAAAAGATTGAAATCTACGGCGATTTTAATGCACGTTTTCCCCTATGTTTGTGTACATAATCGGTGCTCTAAAAGAAATGTCCCTTTAAGCAAGAAGAACGTCTTGGACCGGGCAAGGCTGGGTGTAGGAGGATGCAGGAAGACATAGGAAGTTGGAAAATAGTAGGTCTGACCTGATCCAAGGGGTTTCAGTATTTGTTCCATATTTTTGAAAAAGACTTAAATCTACGGCGATTTTAATGCATAATCGGCGCTCTCAAAGAAATGTCCCTTTAAGCACGAAGAACGTCTTGGACCGGGCAAGGCTGGGTGTAGGAGGATGCAGGAAGACATAGGAAGCTGGAAAATAGTAGGTCTGACCTGATCCAAGGGGTTTCAGTATTTGTTCCATATTTTTGAAAAAGACTTAAATCTACGGCGATTTTAATGCATAATCGGCGCTCTCAAAGAAATCTCCCTTTAAGCACGAAGAACGTCTTGGACCGGGCAAGGCTGGGTGTAGGAGGATGCAGGAAGACATAGGAAGCTGGAAAATAGTAGGTCTGACCTGATCCAAGGGATTTCAGTAATTGTTTCATATTTTTGAAACAGACTTAAATCTACGTCGATTTTAATGCACGTTTTTCCCTATGTTTGGATACAAAATCGGCGCTCTCAAAGATATTCCTTTTAAGCATGAAGAACGCGGCTTGGACCGGGCAAGGCTGGATGTAGGAGGATGCAAGAGGACCTCGGGAAATAGAAAAAAAATGAGTCAGACCTGGTCCAAGGGGTTAAAATATTTTCCCCATATTTTTGATAAAGATTGAAATCTACGACGATTTTAATGCACGGTTTTCCATATGTTTGTGTACATAATCGGTGCTCTCTAAGAAATGTCCCTTTAAGCACGAAGAACGTCTTCGACCGGACAAGGCTGGATGTAGGAGGATGCAGGAAGACATGGAAAGCTGGAAAATAGTGGATCTGACCTGGTCCAAGGGGTTTCATTATTTTTTTCATATTTTTGAAAAAGACTTAAATCTACGGCGATTTTAATGCACGTTTTTCCATACGTTTGTGTACATAATCGGCGCTCCCAAAGAAATATCCCTTTAAGCATGAAGAACGCCTTGGACCGGGTAAGGCTGGATGTAGGAGGATGCAGGAGGACCTTGAAAACTTGAAAATAATAAGTCTGACCTGGTCCAAGGGGTTGGAATATTTTTTCCATATTTTTGAAAAAGATTGAAATCTACGGCGATTTTAATGCACGTTTTTCCATATGTTTGTGTACATAAATCGCCGCTCCCAAAGAAATGCCAGTTTTAAGTATGAAGGACGTCTTGGACCAGGCAAGGCTGGATGAAGTGGGATGCAGGAGGACCTAAGGAACTGGGACAAAAATGAGTCTGACCTGGTCCAAGGGGTTCCAGTATTTTAAAAATGTTTTTGAAAAAGACTTGAATCTACGGTGATTTTAATGCACGTTTTTCCGCATGTTTGTGTACATAATCATTACTGCTTCCGAAGAGGCTCCTTAAAGCATGAAGGACGCCTTGGGCAGGGCAAGGCTAGATAATAAAATATGCGTTTAATCAAACATCGATCTTACTACAGCCATATTATGTTGGTACACATAGAAGTCTCAGCCTCCAAAACAGTATGTTTATTCACAGATTTGTAAATGGCATCCTCAAAATAAGCGCCCCTTGGACCTGGCAAGGCTACTAGATATAAATGAATTGAATTTTTGTTTAATCAAATATTGATCTTATACACATGCCACTATTATTGTACACGCATGCGCATACATCTCAGCCTCCAAGTATTTTACATAGTTGTTTTTACACATATATCCTATCGCCAAAATAAGCGCCCAAATTAAACATGCAGTGAAAATTCAGCTTGTTTTCATGCACAATGTGTTGCAATACATACAAGATCTTGACACTTATTTTCATTGAAAGTGAGAATAAAGTGGTTATTTTTAAGTTGTTAGCAAATCTGTTCCTGAATACAATATAAGAGGGCGTTATTTTGCTTTTGACGCACAAGGTATCTCTTGTTAAAAGTGCGTATGAATATTACAATAATTAGGGACTAAGTCCTTCAAAATTACCCATAAAAACAATTCGAAGAAATTTTGGCCACTACTATTGTCCAAACAAGCTGTTCAACATGATAAACTAGTAAAAAGTTACTCTAAGAAAAGTGTAATATTTGTCCTCAAAGCTATAGCGACACTACTGTTCTACCTAAATGACATGACGCTTTGGCTCATGAATATGGACATTTTCATGAGCATAACTTAAATGTTGAAATTTTGCCCTGTTACTGCTACAAAGGAGGTGGAAAGTCATAGTAACATGGCAAGAAAAGTCTTAAATGTCCCATTGAACGTTTCCTTTTAAGTATGAAAGACCACTTGGATAGGACAAGGCCAGATGTAGAACGGAGTGTTAGAGGACCCAAAGAGCAACAAATTAATTAATGGGTCTAACCTTGGTCCAAGGTGTTATATTAATTTGTATCCCAGAAATAACAGTGATCATAAAACTGCCATATTATATTTGTACACATTTCATCCTCCAAGTGTGTAACATAGTTTACTGATAAATCCCGCCCCAAACTAAGCACCACTTTAAAATAAAACCTTCGACCGGGCAAGGCTGGAGGTAGTACAGGAACAACAGAATAATGGGCCTGACCTGGTCCAAGGCGTTTTGTATAAGCACAATTGATTATCACTGAGCAGCGACGTTGTTAAATGCAAATTTGGTCATATGTTTGTGCGCGTAATCGCCGCTCCCAAAGAAGCCCCGTTTCAGTATGAAGGATTTGGAGGGATGAAGGAGGACCTGAGGAACCAAAAACCAATGGGCCTGATCCGGTCCAAGGGGTAATTTTTGAAAATGTTGTTATCTGCAACGATATTAATGCAATCTTGTTTTTCTAACAGGTAATCGCCGCGCCCTAAGAAGCCCACTTTAAGCATAACGGACGCCTTGGATCGGGCAACTGGTAAAATATCAGATGGATGCATGAGGACCTTAGGAACAAGAAAAAATGGGTCTGACCTGATCTAAGTAGTTTTTAGTATTTGTTTGAAGGAAAAAGATATCTCCATTTTTACTACAGTATCGTTAACAAATATCATCTCCCCAAAATAACCGCCCCTTGTAACGGGGAAGGATGCATATATAGGCCTAGTTATTTATACCAAATTAGAAGGACAGAAATCTCTGTTAACTGCTTTTTTGTTTTTTCATTTTTCATTTTTTTTTAATCTTTGGTGCAATCTCAACCCACTCCGCGGTACTTCTTATATATCAGTCTTAAACAACACTTTAAAAAGTAACATGAAACAAAAGTGGTATTGTTGCCTCAATCCTCATGCAGTCTTGAAGTACTGTCCACATTCATACTACATTGTACTTCATACAATAGTTACATGTTTCCATTGTTAATATCTACCTATAAGTATGCTATTCTTTCTATAAAGAATGATAAACGGCGGTACATAGTGTGCAGTGAAGGCTAGGAAGTTTCATTTTCAACGGAATATATCCGATCGTTTTGATCAAGTGGTATATCGATAGGGCAATGTGTTGAAAGGTTAAACAAAAAATACTAAACCTTTGGCAAATCACGACGAGATCTGATATAAAATGCATCAGTTGCTGTAGGCCTACTACTACCCGCATTATCATTCCAATTAGCCAATGAATGCAATGGTGGACTGACGTTGACTACATGACGGTATAGCTATCTCTATAAGCCCTACTCACGGAACAGCTATAGCTGCGTGACGTTAATGAGAGTGACATGGCTAGTCGCAGAATTAGCACTGTTTCCAGACTTCACACTGTAAGACATTCCCGGATGTAAATCAGATACCCGATGGACTGGCCTCGTCGGATAGTTGGCGACTGATGACGGTCGAACAGGACACCCTTCAACCCATCAAAACAAACCCAAGAATCCACGCCGTCTCTGAAGCAACAGTGGAAGTGATCTTCAGTATGGATCGTCATGCCATAAAGCGTATATCTGCAATGAAAAGATTATGAGTGATAACGTGGCTTGAGGCCGGAGTGTGACTTTTCTGTCTGAATTTGACTCGGACTTGAAATTCGAGTGTAGGCCTGTTGGACTATCACTGTATCAGCGTAAAATGAAACGTGTAAATATGGATCGTAACACTTTAACGATAGATTTCACCTATCCGTTGCGTATAAAAGTATTAACGTTTTGTACCTTCAATTTCAACCGTACGCTTCTAAAATGTACACTTCATATATAGTGCGTGTAAGGCTAGTGGTCCATTTTCATGTCCGTAAAACTCCAATTTTGGGCACAATTATTTTTGGTTGTGCTTAATGGTGTAATTGTCATTTAATTTTAATGGGTGTTATCCAATTTCACTGCAATTATGGTGAAGCAATTATGTCCATATTAAAAGTTAGTAAAGACAATATTATGTAAACGTTACAATGAAATGTAATTATGGTGCGATACAAAAATTCGCCAAGACTTTACGTTTGCCCTTGATTGATCTATGCAATGTTTACCTCTCTTTATATATCAAGACTGTATGCTGGTACATCAAAGTCACATCCCCACGATATTGGAGCGAAAAGATAGACGGACTGATGAACAGCAGTGGTGGTTTACCATCGAAGTTTTGGAAAGTACGAGGACTCCACCTTTTCCTTCCTGAGCAGGTGCTATAAATAGACAGAAAGAAAGGACGCGTTGCATGCTTAATTGAAAATGATAACAAACCCCCATCTTACTGCAGCCATATGTTTGTACACATAGAAATCTCAGCAAGACAGTTAGCCTATGTTTAGAAATATTATTACTTTTTAATTGAGTTTTGTTTGCAAGTGCACTTCCCGCGTCACGAGTGGACGGCAGGCGTCGCGTGTCACATGAAAGACGTCGGCATTTAAACGAAGTTCAAAATGTTTCAATGGGGTAAGTAATCGTTGCGTGATATTGGCTATATTTGGAATGTAAAGTGACTTTTTTGCATTAAATTCTTGGATTTTGACCATTTAATTTTTCCACTGCCATTGAGCTGTTGTTTTGGACTTTGTTTAGATGTACATGTACTTTGGAAAAAAAATGTTTGACTTTTTGCTGACTGGCACATTTCATTTTTGCCAAACTATGGAAGGCCGACCACTGCAAAATTGAATAAGATTTTAATTGATTAGAAGTATATAATTCAGTTACACAATGTATTGAACAAACGCCACAAAATACTTTCAGAACATTATTTTCTCCCCTTTTAAATATCGAATGTTTTTGTAGAAATTATTTTGCCAACCACGACTTAAAGTTTTGCGCTTGTGCTGCCCATGAAAATGTTGCCAATGTTTACAAACAATAAAAAGATCTATTATTAGCATTAAGGCCAAGTGGTCAGTCCATAAATTAGTCCACTTTTTCATGTCCGTGAAGATTTTTATTTCAGGACCCTTTTTTCAATGCCGTCCGATCCATCTCAAGTAATGATTACGGAAATCAAAGTACGGACAAAACAATTAAAAAGTATGAAGTCAATTACAATGATATTTGCGAGAGAAAAGTTATTAGGTGGAACAGGGACACCAAAAAATCCCAATGTTGTACCCTTCATTTATCGGCTGTCCCAATGTTCACTAGTCTGACCATGGTTCGTAAATGTATTATATTTGCATACCTTTCGGCTTCATCAGTAGGTTATCCACATCGAGGATTAATATAGGGGGCTAGCCAAAACTGGAGAGCATCTTGGAGGGTACCAATATTAACCAGTGGTGGAGCACTGCCAATTAGGAAAGTAAAAAAAAACAGATTCATAAACAATAGTTAGAAAATACATATCTCTCTTAAAATGTGTTTGAGCCCTGTTGAAAGGGCTCCGTCTGAAAACGGCAGTTTATTAGATATTGGACTCATTTTCAACGCCGAATCAGGTAGAGAAGTAGGTGTTGGCATTGTGATAATGAACCAAATCTCTGTAGTGATTATGTACCACTTTAGGCACCATTAGTATCTCCAACATGTCACTTTTTAAACAAATGCCCACAGCGACTGCATTTTCCCGGCAGCGTATTACTCATCGCTTATTCAGCTATTACTTGACAAAAGAGCTTTTGACCCATGTATTGAAGGGAGCTGGTTCATCTACGCCTGGACAGATTCAAATAAGATAAATGCAGGGGCCTGCCAAGAAAAAACTAATGGACTACCATTTCATATGGAGCAGTTTGAACAGTGCTGAAATTAATATTGACCCATTACAGATGGATGAAATGTTTTCATACAAACAGTGTTTTATCGACACATTGTATAACATTGTAAGCCTACCTTAGGTGGATGTCTGCATTGACTGTTGTCTTCTGCCGCACGCACTTTGGGTTAGAACACGTCACCGTTCGCTGGTTGCTGTGGAACACTGCCATAAACTTAACAAACATGTCAAATTCAGACCCGTATATACGTGTTCCAAGATTGGTGCATGTGATTTTGTATCTCCATGTTGCAAATCTTGTGGAGCCACACAATCTTTGCATAGTCCCACTGACCAAGGGAACAGTAGTTGCAAATCGCAAGTATCTGCCTGCAGAAGTCATGATTGCTCTGATTAAGAACCCTCCTCAACTTTGGAAAGTCATCTATCATGCGTGATAGCATGAGTAACAAGTTGTCAATGGTGCAGGTGATGTGCAGGTAAATTAGTTTTCCCATGTACTTGGCTTTACCTCCCCATAGTGGGAAGGGAGTAATTCTGCCTGATTTAGTTGATCTTGATGATGCAGGAGACTTTTGGTGTGATGACGTTGCTCTTTGCGACGTTGTTGCTTCCGCTTCTCGTTTCTCTGGTGATTCTTGTTTGGACGCCGCATTAGACATTGGAGATTCTTGCCTTGTTTGGCTTCTACGATGTTTTTGATGACACGAGTCAGACTCCTCGGCTTGTGCTGTTTTTGGCTGTCTGCACCCATGTGTCACTTTCGTTTTTCCAGTTTTCGATGTTGATGGTGTTTTTGACTGCTCTTTAGGTTTCTTTGGTGTTGGCATCTTGATAGGGCTTGTGAAGTATTTTGATTTTGATCTTTTCTTTTGTGGTCTCTTCCATACTTCCTCCGGGTTGTCAGTATCTTTTCGTTTCCGTTTTCGACTTTCCGTTTTGTGGTCTCTTCCATACCGTCACCGACACCACGAACTGACACCCTCTGCATCACATGTGTACAAAAAAAAATTAAAATTAAAATTTTCTTTTTTTGCACATATTAGCAGTTTGTATCATGAAGTTTAACATGACGAGGTTAAAATTGCTGAAATCATCTAAAATAAGCGAATTTTACTAATGAATTTTCAAGAAATTTGTCAATTCTGGTATTTTTGGTCACCACGAAGTGACACTGCACAGGGTGTCAGTTCGTGAAAACCAAAATGTACGTGTTTCCGGAGAGTGCGCGCATGCAATAGCGTTAGTGAGTGTCAGTTCGTGAAAACCAAAATTGACGCGTTCTGGGAGAGTGCGCGCACGTATGCGCAGTGTGTGCGCGCACTCTCCCAAAATTGGTCAATTTTGGGTTTCACGAACTGACACTCACTAACGCTATTGCATACGCGCACTCTCCGAAAACACGTAAATTTTGGTTTTCACGAACTGACACCCATCTTAATCTTTTAATTGCTAATGAACTAAGCAGATCTTTACAATATAACGTTTATAAGTGAGTAGTGAAAGCATTTTTACGTTGAGTGATACTAAAACCTCTAAGATAGATGGAATATTTTACTGAGTAAATTCGTGTCAAACCTTTAAAAGCGTTTTTCTCCGATTTCTATTTCTGCAACGCTGACCACCGGGTGTCAGTTCGTGGTGTCGGTGACGATACTTCCTCCGGGTTGTCAGTATCTTTTCGTTTCCGTTTTCGACAGGGTCGCATTTCAGTTTCACCTAGTCGTCCACTTACATTCGTGAAGGATTTGCGTATGAAGTGACCAGCCGTGAGACGAACACGACGCCCAGGACAGAAATCTTTTTTTCACAATTCCGAACCAGTTTTCAACGATGCTATTCGTTGCTCTGTTGATGCTTGGTGGTTCAATACCGACTGTTTCAGGGCAGTACCGACGGAGATCTCCAAAAAGTAGAGCACCCCAGAGAGGATATACATGTAGAAACCCGTCTGTGATGCGTTTGATGGCGCCGGGTGTGAAATACGTATTTGGTGAAGCCGTATCTCCAGTGAAATCATCGTCACCTTCTTCATCAACACCTTCTTCCTCAGAACCACCTATTAACTCATTTACTGCAGTCGCAATACCTTCAAACTCCTTGTGCCAGGGAGAGCTGTCTCTGATGGTAGAGGAGCGCGAGAAAAAACCTTCCTCCTGATCAATTGTGCTTTTTTGATTGTCACTGTCTTCAACGCCCAACTCTTCAAGAACAGTACCTGCGCTATTTCTAGATATCAGGTCTTGTAGTGCTTGTAGAGACGAATTCACGCTTGTGCTTGTAAGCCGTGAGTTCAACAAAATGCACATGTGTCTGAAGGTTTCCTTGGCCCGAAGGAAACTTCATTCGATTTGCAGCAAGGCAAAGCAGTAGAGGATAAATTGTCTCTTGCCTTTGTCTGTGGACAATTCCTTCAGCCTCTGGGAAACATCCTTCAAGATATGGGCTGCACAGATGTGTGGGTATGTGTATCCTTTCACATCTGTTGCAGCACATTTGCCGTGGACCAGATTAAACGTCCTCCTCAGATACGACTTGCAGTCCTCCGCATTAAATGCACCAAGCACAGATTGAATCAGTGCCCATGAGAAGTCCACCTCAACTCTTCTGGGGATGACTGCTGGAAGAGACCTTGTCTTCGTTATGGCATTTTTGAACCTGCCAATGAAATGCTGGATTTCAGACGCATGTTGATCAGTTGACAGCATTTCAGCAACGGGAATCGCCGCTCTCCCAACTAATGGGTTTTGGGCAACAAGAGCGTAATAACAAATCCTCTTGTCTTGACCTGGAATTTTCTTCACCACTGAACTGGTAGCATCAAAGTACAAGACCATGGGTCCTTTCTTCAGTTCGTCAAGGTAAAACTCTATTTGTTCATCTAAGAGTAAATGTACCTTGAACGGCCTGGCAGAGAAGTACTGGATGAAACCACCATCAGTGAAATGGCAAGCAGGATGTACTTCTCGGTAGATCTCTTGCAGTAGCATTATCTCCTGAAGTGCGTTAACATGGAGGTTTGAAAAACCTTTCTTTTCAGAGATGACCTTTCGTAACACATCTAAAGATGAGCACGCTGTCAGGTTGCCTGCTTTTTTCTCTTCACTTGTCATGTTAGAGATTGTCCTGTAGAACCAATTTGTCACACCTTCTGTTTCCAGTTCTTGTCCAACGACTCTCCTCCGTTCACCTTTCACGTGTCGTTTTTTCCCCATGCTGTTTTTGTGATTAATGTCACCCTTACGCAGAACATTCACTTTGATGCGTTGTTGTCTTTTGGTAGGTTTGTTCCTTATTGTGAAAACATACTTGCAGCAACTGGTAAACTTGCACACTCCAACAAATTTCACATAAGGACCCCGTCGTTTCCTGCTGTCTGGTCGTTTGCAACGGTTATATTTGAATGCAAGGACGCAACTCTTATTCCAGACTTTGAATTTGTCCGCCATTAATTCAGTCCAGTTGTTCATGAGGCGAAGCATTTTCCGAGTAGGTTTAATTGCTGACCATTCCTCCTTAGTAATGGAAAAGGAACATTTCTTTGGCTTGTTTTGCTGCGGAATCTCTGTTTGAGAGCTATTCAGGTCCGCTTCCTCTGACAACTCACTGGTGTTCATGTTCCTTAAGTTGTTTGTTTTCTGATCAGTGCGTGCAGGGCCTGAATTCATCTCGCAGGTCATCGTCATCATTAAATCCAGCCTCATCATGAGACAGTGTTTCACCTTGTTTGTTGTGGCATACAGGACAGTAATATGGCAGGTCTTCATTGCTACCATCATTGATGAAGTTAACACACTCGAAATGATACCATTTCATGCAATTATTGCACTGAACATACGGTCTGCCATCATTGGGTTGTCTGCAAATGCAATGCAAACTGGGCATATCTTCATTCTCATCGGCGTCAGGTACATGCTGTTTGGTTGGAGGAGAAGGGTCAACTTGACCTTCTGCATCACTATCGTCACAGTCAGTTTCATAGATACATGTATTGGCTGGTTGAGACAGGTCAACTTGATCTTCTTCTCTCCCGGCAACTTGATCTCCCTCACTCCCGTCAGAGTCAGAAACATATTGTTTGGCTTGTGAAGACGGCTCAACTTGATCTTCTTCACTCCCGTCAACTTGATCTCCCTCACTCCCGTCAGAGTCAGAAACATATTGTTTGGCTTGTGAAGACGGCTCACTGTGATCTTCTTCACTCCCGTCAACTTGATCTCCTTCACTCCCATCAGAGTCAGAAACATATTGTTTGCCCTGTGAAGACGGCTCAACTTGATCTTCTTCACTCCCGTCAACTTGATCTCCCTCACTCCCGTCAGAGTCAGAAACATATTGTTTGCCCTGTGAAGACGGCTCAACTTGATCACATTCACTCCCGTCAACTTGATCTCCCTCACTCCCGTCAGAGTCAGAAACATATTGTTTGCCCTGTGGAGACGGCTCAACTTGATCTTCTTCACTCCCATCAGAGTCAGAAACATATTGTTTGCCCTGTGGAGACGGCTCAACTTGATCTCCCTCACTCCCGTCAGAGTCAGAAACATATTGTTTGGCTTGTGAAGACGGCTCACTGTGATCTTCTTCACTCCCGTCAACTTGATCTCCCTCACTCCCGTCAGAGTCAGAAACATATTGTTTGGCTTGTGAAGACGGCTCACTGTGATCTTCTTCACTCCCGTCAACTTGATCTCCTTCACTCCCATCAGAGTCAGAAACATATTGTTTGCCCTGTGAAGACGGCTCAACTTGATCTTCTTCACTCCCGTCAGAGTCGGAAACATAGTTTTTTGCTTGTGAATAAGGGTCAACTTGATCTCCTTCACTCTCGTCAGTATCAGAAATATAGTATTTTGTTTGCAAAGACGAGCCAGCTTGACCTTCACCCCTGTCAGAGTCAGAAACATATTGTTTTGCTGTTGAAGACGGTTCCAATTTATCTCCTTTACTCCCATCAGAGGCCGAAACATAGTGTTTTGTTTGTGCAGACAGGTCAACTTGATCTTCGTCACTCCCGTCAACTATATCTCCTTCACTCCCATCAGAGTCAGAAACATAGTGTTTTATTTGTGGAGGCGTGTCAACTTGATCTTCTTCACTCCTGTCAGAGTCAGATACATAGTGCTTGGTATTCTTGTCTGCTGCATCACTTGAGTGAGACGCATAGTGTTTGGTTTCTGGAGAAGGGGCATCTTTGTCTGCTTCGTCACTTGAGTGAGAGGGAGACGCATAGTGTTTGGTTTCAGGAGAAGGGGTATCTTTGTCTGCTTCGTCACTTGAGTGAGAGGGAGACGCATAGTGTTTGGTTTCAGGAGAAGGGGAATCTTTGTCTGTTTCGTCACTTGAGTGAGAGGGAGACGCATAGTGTTTGGTTTCAGGAGAAGGGGCATCTTTGTCTGCTTCGTCACTTGAGTGAGAGGGAGACGCATAGTGTTTGGTTTCTGGAGAAGGGGCATCTTTGTCTGTTTCGTCACTTGAGTGAGAGGGAGACGCATAGTGTTTGGTTTCAGGAGAAGGGGCATCTTTGTCTGCTTCGTCACTTGAGTGAGAGGTAGACGCATAGTGTTTGGTTTCAGGAGAAGGGGCATCTTTGTCTGCTTCGTCACTTGAGTGAGAGGGAGACGCATTATGTTTGGTTTCAGGAGAAGGGGCATCTTTGTCTGCTTCGTCACTTGAGTGAGAGGAAGACACATAGTGTTTGGTTTCAGGAGAAGGGGCATCTTTGTCTGCTTCGTCACTTGAGTGAGAGGGAGACGCATTATGTTTGGTTTCAGGAGAAGGGGCATCTTTGTCTGCTTCGTCACTTGAGTGAGAGGAAGACACATAGTGTTTGGTTTCAGGAGAAGGGGCATCTTTGTCTGCTTCGTCACTTGAGTGAGAGGGAGACGCATAATGAAAAGGAATATCTTCGTCGCCCGCATTTTCATTTTTTCCTCTTCTGGCACAGTTTTCCTTTCTTTGTATAACTCTATCTCTCAATCCATGTCTGTTTCTATGCCATTGGTTATACAACCACTTCCTGTTCTTGATATTGTTTTTCAGTTTCATTGAACGTGCAACATCACCCAATACACACGTTGTTCCTCTGTAGCCAGCAAGATCAATTTTTTTAAATCGGGGAACTTTTGTAAACATCCAAAGAGTGTGTCTACGCTACGTAATTTCGCCATTTTCCTTCGAATAACGCTTGTTTTCTGAGCAGTGAAGAAACCTGAACATAAAAAAACAAGAACGATAAGAAAAGTAAATTATTAATACAAACAGAAAAGCATTGTAGACTCCAGCTTATCAAGTCTAATAATTTTTGAGCTAACTACCTCCCGTTCAGACTGACGTTCAAGATTCTCGCCATGGTGTTTTTGAAACATTTGAAATTAATACACCGCGCAATTTCCGACCCAGGCAGGAAGGTCAACAGACGAATCTTCATCATAAATTTTGCAGAAAAAAAGGAAAGGACCGTTGCGAGACGGAAAGTAATGAAGCTCTGCTTTTTTGGCCTTTCTGAGGCTGTTCTGGATGACTAAAAAGCAATCAAACTTTCACCCCGTTAATCATGTCTCATAAATCAGACTTTAAATGAGGTCCAAAGTAAAATTTTAGGTTTGTACTAAATGCGCATTTCCATTTCCATGAGCAAATACAGAAACTCAAATGTAGATACTGTAGGTTGACAGAGTTGTTGCCCTTGTTCTGTCGGGACACGGCAGTCAGTCACGAACAAAGTGGTTTTACCTTTTTTTGTTTTACAATTCAGCAAGTAAACTTTTGGTTCAAAACTTTAACACGGAAAAACCAAAAACTGAACAGTACTTTCCTGAAATTACATCACAGTGCCGGCGCACTCAGTGTTCCCAAAAAGCATGATGTTCATATTTCTATGCGATTAATCAAAATTAATGCGAAATTCGTTTAAGAAAGACAGGTGCACAAAACGTTTCCCAAGAGAGACACATCTTGTGCACAACTCATTATTTTTTTGTTAAACAATAACGAAAGATGTCCGGTGGACCCATTAAACCAAAAGTAAACCAATAACGGTAACAGACAACGCATCAAAATGCAAAATTTGATCCTCTTTTTTTAATTTAACTCTGATATTACAAAAGCCTCGTTATTCCGGTGGTTGAATGGTCGGTTAAGACAAAGCCGAACAAGGCAACTAATATTGCACCTACATGAATTCCAAAAGGAAGACGGATTAGCTTTAAAGTTGTAACACTATACCTTTACATAAAAAGCCTGCTTAGGCCTATGTTGAAATACAAAACGGTCATTAGTTTGTGGGTTTAGGGACGAAGCATATGGATATTTTAAAACCCACAAAAGGTATGATAAACATCGTTATTTTAATGTTTCAATAATTATTTTGACATCTTGCACAATTTGGGGTGAAAATTAAGTAACATTGTACTCCAGGACTGAAATACGGCTGTAAATTTCCCTCAGATTTTCAATTGATAAATGCAATGGGTTTTTTTTTGGGGGGGGGGGGTGCAAGTTTATATGCACTTTTTATAATGTTTAGCTCAGTGACCACTTTCAATTCTTTAAGACACATGGAGGTGATATAGTTATTACTACACCCTATAAACAATTTATAATTTACAATGATTTGAATTTACTCTTAGTTCCTTTTTGAATGAAGTGTTTTCAGTGAGATAAGCTAAGCTTGTGCAGTTTATTTTTTAATTTTTTTTTGGCAATCAATTTGCCCAGCCATTGGACGTTGTACACCTGGTCAATATCTTGGGGAAATATAGTCCTACACGGCTTTGGCATGGTTTCAAAATCCGACTAATAGACGGACGGCCGGTTCCGAGCATTCCGAGCTGTCTTGGGCGCGGTGAGTAGGGCGCCCTCAACAGTTTATTACTTTCCTTGTTGCGTTGTGACCTGCAGGGTCAGGGCCTCCTGACTGACGGTGGACTTCTGTGTGATTTTGTACCTTTGCCGTGATTACTACGAGTTATGATATCTCCAACGTATTCGTTATCATTCATGGTATGACTGTTATGGTGATTTAATGCCAGATTGGCCCCCAAATGGTTAGTTTGTTGCTACAAAACGTAACTGTTTGCACGTTGCAGTGACCATGACATTGTGTGCAGTGGTACATAAACAACAACAAGCGTGTGGAGCTACGTCCATGGTGTAAGCCACCGAGTCCACCATTTTGTTTGGTACTGAGTTGAATGTGCAGTCCATTATTTTTATACTCCTGTTTCATTATTTCAAACTTTTCGTCACGTTTTTCAAGTTCAACCATTTCCCTGATTTTTGTTCCAGAGGGTACAAACAATGTCTTAAAATTGAGTATTAAGATACTATGTTGAGACTTTGTACTTCGATTCAGATGCTGCTGGACCCCCCCCCTTTCCCCACCCATGCCACTCCGTTTCAGATATGCAGCTATAATTATCTCCACTAATGTTAGTGCGCTAGTGCACTGTGACCCCTAATAATTATAAACTGTATCTGAAGTTACTGACGCCCACAAATAGTGCCTGTTAAAAATCTTCCATATTAACATCTCCATTCATAACACTTTTGGAAGTGAACCAAACATTTCCTTATACTTCATAGTTCTCATCTAGATTGTCTTTGAAAATTATTTGAAACAGATTTGTGGAGTCCTGAAAACATAAGACTTTTCAAACAGACAACATTTACAATTATTTATTGATTGTAAACAAGGGTTTCGCCATTACTCTGTAGATACATTTGAGGGTACATAAATTGACTAAAAATTGCTTAATTGTCCAAGAGGATTAAGTTTATTCAAAGCCATGATAATTGAAATGTATAGAGGCCTAGGTTGCAAAACCTTGTATAAATTGAATCATGTAATACAAATATATAGTAAGCACTGTTTTTATTTCAAATTTACAGGTTGTGTGTTTAATTTATAAATACATGTAAGTGAAAAATGGTAGAAAATAATATTACATATAATTAAATCTAAATATAGTATTTACTAGGCCATGTCTTTTTAGTTGCAGGGATGTACATTTCTAAGATGTCATTATCAATCGGGTAATTTAGCCTACAAATTTTCATTGACCCATCATCTAAATGTGAAAATGAAGATTATGATAGCGAAGAAATAGAGAGGTGAAAGCATATATCCTTAACCTTAAGAGAAGAAGATAGTGACAGGAAAGGGGGCTATCTGTACCTAATCACCCTCATGTCAGTTAGGCTGGTGCCCGCATGATGTCCTGACAGTGTTGGGCATGTAAGAATGATCTCTGATCCTCGGGACGCCGTATCCAAGTTATTATTGAACAATTCGGCGGATCAGTTATGGTGGCGTTGAGAAATACACCTTTCATATTACCATGTGCTGTTGTCTCTGTACGGCTGGATGTTGCAACAAGGTGGCCATCATGGACAGACTGACGAACTTATGATGGACGACCCCCTTATATGAGAGAGTTGTAGGCATCCAGATCGGTGACAGTACCCATAAGAACAGGGCATTAACCAATCACATCACAAACAAACGTTCTAGCGTCCCCACATGACTTTTATCCAATCAGAAAGCCCCTTTCCTTTCTTCCCAAAAGAGTTCATCTATAGACATTCTGCAGACTTGGTGGTTAAAAAATAAAAAATTGCGAGCGTCCCCACGTGATCAGATACCATTTTGGTTGACATCTACCAGTAAACATGTGCATGGGTAACCACGTGTTGCTTATTTTTCAACATTTTGTTGGTTCATGTGATCATGCAGTAGGCAATCAGGAAAACTAATTATTCCTACAATAACAATATATATATTTATTATAATATTTCGACCTTAATCTGTCAATTATTCTTATAATTTGTGAAAGCAATTGTTAGGAGGTAGTAGACCCTGCCCCTTTTATTTCTGATATAAAAGTTAATTTAAAATGTGTTATCATCAGTTTCTACATTATTTTACTGCTTAATTGTACAGCTATTTACTGTTGGTTCTGTTGTAGATTTTTTTTATAGCTAATCTTTGATGATTTCATCATAACCTTTGGATATCCCAACAGTGTGCAAATCAACTTGATTCCATTTTTTGGTGGTAAAGGGCGGGACAAGGAGATTAACAAGTAAGGGGAGGCAAAGCGCGCCAAAAAATGTTTTTGTTTCAATAACGTCCAGTGCTACTTAATCCGAAGCGCCATTTCTCATTGCCCTGACATCACAAATGTACGTACGCTCTCGCTTGTGAAAGAACAATGTTACAAGTAATATATAATTATTGTTTTCCCCTCCAATATAGATTACGTAATGTTTGGAAGGGTAGAACATCACAAGTTCTTCTTCCTCTTTATGGGCGATTCACAAACCCATTTCATTAAGGAGCACACGTTCTCTGCAAACACAAATCGCAATCTCGCTACAGGCAAACTTCTGTTTTCTTTCCTTCAAACTTTAAATGTCTCTGTGTTTTTCCTCTGGACGAGGTCTTGTTAAGATCGAAATATGAAAGGCCCTGTTAATTTGTTTGATTCCCAAAAGTGCATTAGTACTCATATGAAGATTATGCTCCTTCGTCATCTGTGTAGAACTGCGTTGTCACAAGTCAAAGGGGAAAAAATAAAATTACCTAAACTTAGCCAAGGCTTTGTCATTTTGGTTTTGAATCGTTGAGAGGAAGGTTGTGCTTCAATGCTGTTGCAGTGTACTCCTGAAGTGTAATTGTCTGTTGACACCTTTTTAACAGGTTCAATTTACTGGATTGATGTTAATGTCCATCCCCTTGAAATATTTCTTTCGCCAACAATCCTGAATCCTCGAATTTTAATACGATTTTGCACACCCCATAGGGAATAAGGGTTAAAGAATCCTGAATACAAAATAATAACCAAAACAATGGGTCTGGCCCCACTTGAACCCGGATTCCGGGACAAATTTTAGCCGGTAGGAAGATCGCTAAAATTGGTTCAAATTGTGATACCCATTATTACACTACACAAATTTTAATTGAAATTCTGTTTGAAATATGAAAACGACAAGAAACGATGTTGGTTGTAGTCAAATTTTTTTCCCCCTCAATTTGAAAAATGTGAGTATTTTGCGATAAACTGTATTATAGGTTAATCCCCCAGAAATTAACAAAAACAATTAGTTACAGTACAAAATTTGCGAAAAGAAGTGAGCGCCGTCCCGTAACCCAAGGAACAGTTTCCATATCCTCATTGTGGTTGAGTTGTTACAATAAATAATAATTGTTACAATAAGGGGTGTCTTGTGGCTTTCATTGTCCAAGTTGCCCACAATGAGCACTCCAGGAAGGAGGGTACGCGTTCTCTGTAACCAAAGTCACCACTTCTGTAACATCTTTAGTTATGAATAGATCGTGAAAATTAAAATGGTGTCGAAGATCCGTATACTTGTAGTTCTTTATCTAGGTTAAGAAACTAGCGTCCCCAGCGTCTGCAGGTGGCTAGGAAAAAACGCAGTGTGTGAACGACCATGAAACAGGACGAAAGCGTCACTACGTGATTACTGAAAGCGTCCTTTTACTTCCGAATTACTTCCGAATCGTCCCAGGTCAGTCCCGCTCTAGCTTTTCTGCCCGGTCGAATTGGGTTCTTCATGCTTAAAGGGGCGCTTCATTGGGAGTTTCGATTACACATACAAACATAATGCTACAATGTGCGTTAAAGTCATGTTCCATAGATCCTCCTGCAGTCCTCTACCTCCAGCCTTGCCAGGTACAAGGCACCCTTCATTCATGCTTAAACTTAAGGAGAACTATGGGAGGTGCAATTAGGTATGAGATCCGGAATGGGACCGTTCGAGTACCGGGCGAGCTCGGCCCGCCCAGTAAGCTGCCGCCCGCTTCGAACACTGTACCCGCCCGGTTACTCAAGCGTGACGCTCGGTTGCCTGCTGGAGTGGCCCTCTGGGTCACAACAATAGCTGTAATCAACGGATTAGTGGTTATTGTTCGAGGATTACAGCGCCCAACTCAGGTTGGGTTGGTGTGGAATTTTATTCTTTTCTATCTTCATAGAATGCAAGTATTTTATGTTTGCATGAAATCATTTGACAAATAAACTTGATAAAACTGCGTGGTTTGCAAAGTTCTATATATGAACAATGGTTAAAAACTAGATGATCAAGGTGTGATTTTTTTTCTTTGAACTTTTCGAAATACGATGTTCGATATCTATATTCTCGGAATTGATCAAATGTACGAAATACCTCATTCTGTATTAATTGAAATAAAGTATTCCCCATATGACGAACATGAATTGTTTTGCGTGTGGTAATGATGTGATGTTGTTGAATTTTAGACTACGACACCGCACTTGCCCCTTATTCACGTTAATTCATACGCATTTTAAACAGAAAAGTCCGATACCCGTTTGAGAATAGAAGCGGGCGGGCTTGACCCCCGATCGGTATGAAGTGGCCCACTCGGTAGCCCCGATCGGTATGCATACTGGGCACTTTTTTATTCAAGCGCGACGCTCGAGAAGCGGGTGGGAATAACCCACTCTGTAGCTCCCGATCGGTATGAACGCTCGGTTATTCAAGCGTGAGCTTGGTTGACTGGAGTGGCTCTCTTGGTCGCTATCAACGGATTAGTGGTTATTGTTCGAGGATTACAGCGCCTGGCCAACTATGGTTTGCCCTGGCTATGATTATCTGCAGCATTTTCTTTGCTATAGGGTATAGAATGGCAGTATTTTCTTTGCATGAACACGTGTAAATGTAGGCCTATATGGGTTTTACTGATTGCTTGACGTACAACGTATTATTTTCCCCCTTTGTTTTAAGGTTTAAGTTTTTCTGTTGACGCAAAAACTTCACTCACTTTAAATCCTGAAACCAGATTTTTATGTGTACATTTTTTGTTCACCCTGAGACTCATTTCAATTAATAGTTGGAATATTTTTTTCTAGCTATTCTAATTTCTATCTAGAAAATATGCAAGATAAGACATTGCAAAATTGTACGTGAACACGCACATTCTTTAATCAAACCACTGAGCTGTGAAAGCAACTTGTGAATGACTACTACATGGACCACGTTCCCGCCCGTCGTCCGTGTACGGGACCCGGTGTCATACGAAAATCGGACTCGTATGAAAATCGGACTCTTTTCCCCTTTTATTGGTTAAACCCTCTCACGTGACCGGTCCATCTCCTAATTGTCTATGCAAGGGCATGCGCAATACCCCCAATGAGTCCGTACTTCATACAACCTAAATTCATGCTGCGCTGGCGTCAAGTGAGCGCAGAGCAAACCTTCTTTGTCATTCATTGAACGGTCTCCCTCATGTCTTAATATCGAATACATACAGCGCAGCGGGGGATATGTAACCGAAGGAACAGCCCATGACGTATACTGCTTTGTTGCAACGCGGGATTGGGTGTCAGACAGAAAGTGTGATACACGCTGTAAACATAATAGTCTGATACCCTTTCACTATACTTTGTGATAAACAAAACTCTAATGTCGCAGCGAGCGCATTAACTTCAGCGTTCTGACAACAGTCATCGTGATTGCAAACACGCAGAAAACCTGTGACTTCAGAGTATAAAAGATACAAAGAAGACATTTAATCTGTTCACATTGTGCCCCCAACCCTGGAAGCGAACTGATCAGTTGTTGTTTGAATTGCGCATTTAAATAACGTCTATATATATGTATTTGGATATTGGGCTAACCGGAAAGCTTTTATTAATGTTCAGTCTTCGTCTACTCAAATCAATAGTGTGCTTTAATCACTAGATTACGGATACAGTTGTTTATTTTTTTATGCTTTTTTTACAAAAAGTTTTCTGTGTAATTAATGATCTTCGGTGGCTTTTATCATCATCACGAAGAAATGTTCACACCACCATCAGAATAGATCAAGGGAAAATAATAAAGGTAATGGTAATAACAACAATAAAACGAAAAGACGAAAAGAAAATCAAAGGTTGAAAGCTCTCCGTCTATATTATTGTTCATCATCGGTATACCTCTTTCCCTTTCCTGCCTTTGGACTATCTGTTGAACGAAAAAAATTAATTAATGCACGTAAATAGAACAAACTGGGGAATTCTGATCTTAATACTGAACAAAATACCAAACCCGTTTGCTTTAAAAGTCAGATTCAGGGATTCATCGGTGCAAGTCCATATACATTTGTATACATTTAAGGGGAGAAAAACGTACCACGTAACTAATTGAAACCCATGTTCACTGATCACTCAAGCTTTTCAATAGGCCTGCGAGGACAATGGGTCACCAACAATAGCAGTCCACGGGAGGGATTACCGGCGGCGCGCCCTTTGATTTGCCGGGTCTTTGTTACCCAGCAGTGAGGATTATCGCCTTGCAAATTGCTTCTTTTGTTAGGTTCAGGAGAGGGCCCACCAGTCAGACTTGTACTTCGTTCTCTTAATCCGAGCTCGCCCACTTTGGAGAGGAGTCCCAATCCCTTTCTCGGAGTGGGCGAGGCTTAGCCCAGACCGTCTGGGAACCGGGCGGTAAGGGATCTCATACCTTACTCATAAGGGAACATGTGCATTAAAGTCATCCGGATCTGTGCATTTTAAAACCATTCTTACAAAATTTTTAAACCTGTTGGACCAGGTTAGACACCTTACTTTCCAGTTCATTTGGTCTTCCTGGATACCCTTTCATCCAGCCATGCCCGGTCCAAGGCGTTCATCAATCCTGAGGGTCATTTTAGGGAGCGGCGAAAATAGCACCTAACGTGCAGTAAAATCGCTGTTGATTTCAGTGCATTTGAAAAATATTTATCAAATACTGGATCCCCTTGGACCAGGTCAGACACCTTACTTTCCATGTCCTTTGGCCCTCCTGCATTCTCTTATAATCAGCCTTGCCCGGTAAAAGACGTCCATCATGCTTAAAGGGGTCCTTCTTTTAGCGACGATTATTGTACCTAATGGAAAGACGTGCATTAAACTCACTGTAGATTTAATAAAATTTCAAAAATGTTTTTAAAATACTGAAACCCCTTGGACCATATGAGTCCCATTATATTCCAGTTTCTTAAATCCTCTTGCATCCTCCGACATCCAGCCTTGCCCGGTCCAAGACGTCCGTCATATTAAAAGGGGCATTACTTTGGGAGCGCCGATTACGTACACAAATTGAAAAACGTGCATTAAAATCGACGTAGATTTAAGTTTTTTTCAAAAATATTTTTAAAATACTTCAACTCCTTGGACCAGGTCAGACTCATTATTTTCAAATTCCTTAGGTCTTCCTGCATCCCCCTACATCCAGCCTTGCCCGGTCCAAGGCGTACGTCATGCTTAAAGGGGTATTTCTTTGGGAGCGCCGATTATGTACACTAACATATTGGGAAACGTGCATTGAAATCGCCGTAGATTTTTTTTTTTTTCACAAATATTTTTAAAATACCGGAACCCCCTTGGACCGGGTGAAATTCATTATTTTCATGTTTCTCAGGTTCTCCTGCATCCTCGTACATCAAGCTTTGCCCGCTCCAAGGCATACTTCATGCTAAAAGGGGCATTTCTTTGGGAGCGCCGATTATGCACATATATTGGAAAACATGCAATAAAATCGACGTAGATTTCAGTCTTTTCAATTTTTTTTTTAAATACTGCAACCCCTTGGACCGGGTGAAATTCATTACTTTCATGTTCTTCAGGTCCTCCTGCATCCTCCTACATCCAGCCTAGCCCGGTCCAAGGCGTACTTCATGCTTAAAGGGGCATTTCTTTTGGAGCGCCGATTATGCTAACATATTGGAAAAAGTGCATTAAAATCGACGTAGATTAAAATATTTTTTTCAATTTTTTAAAAAAATACTGCAACCCCTTGGACCAGGTAAGACGTGTTATTTTCCAGTTCTTCGGGTCCTCCTGCATCCTCCTACATCCAGCCTTGCCCGGTCCAAGGCGTACTTCATACTTAAAGGGGTACTTCGTTTGGAGCGCCTTTTAAGCACACATATTGGAAAACGTGCATTAAATTCGACGTAGATTCAAGTCTTTTTCAAAAATATTTTTAAAATACTGCAACCCCTTGGACCAGATCAGACCCATTTTTTTTCCAGTTCCTCCGGTCCTCCTGCATCCTCCTACAACAAGTCTTGCCCGGTCCAAGGCGTATTTCATGCTTAAAGGGGCATTTCTTTTGGAGCGCCAATTGTGTAAACTAACATATTGGAAAACGTGTTGTATAGCGGCTTCGAAAAGCTAAGCCGAAGTGAGCTTTCTGGGCCTAATTAATGAACTTGACTTAATACACTGTATCAATTGTTTTATTAACTCCGTTTAGCGCGCAATCCATATCATTTTAGCGATATGAACAATTTCTCTGACCTCAAAATGTCACGTCCGCAAATATCTGGGGCGGCCAGGTGTTCCCGGCTGCGCCCACCGAGTAGCCTACTGTTTACAGCGCGCACAAACCCCATGGCAACAACCAGCAAATTGAAGAAAATTACGTGACTAATCAACAGTGTGTGTCTGTGCCGAATAATGCATTTTATCTTGTAGTGATCAAATAAATTAAAATCACAGTTGATTCAAGTCTTTTTCAAGAAATATTCATAAAATACTGCAACCCCTTGGACCGGGTCAGACACATTAGTTTCCAGTTCCTCGGATCCTCCTGCGTACTCCATGCTTAAAGGGGCATTTCTTTGGGAGCGCCGTTTATGTACACTAACATTTAGGAAAACAAGCAATAAAATCGACATAGATTTCCGTCTTTTTAAATTTTTTTTTTTAAATACTGCCACCCCTTGAACCAGGTCAGACGTGTAATTTTCCAGTTCTTCGGGTCCTCTTGCTTCCTCCTACATCCAGCCTTGCCCGGTCCAAGGCGTACTTCATGCTTAAAGGGGCATTTCTTTAGGAGCGCCGATTATGCACACATAATGTGCATTAAAACCGACGTAGATTTTTTTTTTTTCCAAAAATTATTTTTAAATACTGCCACCCCTTGGACCAGGTCAGACGTGTTATTTTCCAGTTCTTCGTGTCCTCCTGCATCCTCCTACATCCAGCCTTGCCCGGTCCAAGGCGTACTTCATGCTTAAAGGGGCATTTCTTTAGGAGCGCCGATTATGTACACTAACATATAGGAAAAAGTGCATTAAAAAATGCCTTAGATTCAAGTCTTTTTCAAAAACTATTTTTAAATACTGCCACCCCTCGACCAGGTCAGACGTGTTATTTTCCAGTTCTTTGGGTCCTCTTGTATCCTCCTCCATCCAGCCTTGCCCGGTCCAAGGCGTACTTCATGCTTAAAGGGGTATTTCTTTAGGAGCGCCGATTATGCACAATAACATATATGAAAACATGCAATAAAATCGACCTAAATTTACGTCTTTTCTCATTTTTTTTTAAAAATACTGCCACCCCTTGGACCAGGTCAGACGTGTTATTTTCCAGTTCTTCGGGTCCTCTTGCTTCCTCCTACATCCAGCCTTGCCCGGTCGAAGGCGTACTTCATGCTTAAAGAAGTACCCCTTTTAGCATGAAGTACGCCTTGGACCGGGCAAGGCTTGCTGTAGGAGGATGCAAGAGAACACGAAAACTGGAAAATAACACGTCTGACCTGGTCCTCGTCTGACCTGTATCCTCCTACATCCAGCCTTGCCCGGTCCAAGGCGTACTTCATGCTTAAAGGGGCATTTCTTTAGGAGCGCCGATTACGTACACTAACATATAGGAAAACATGCAATAAAATCGACCTAGATTTACGTCTTTTTTCAATTTTTTTTTTTTTAAATACTGACACCCCTTGGACCAGGTCAGACGTGTTATTTTCCAGTTCTTCGTGTTCTCTTGCATCCTCCTACATCCAGCCTTGCCCGGTCCAAGGCGTACTTCATGCTTAAAGAGGCATTTCTTTTGGAGCGCCGATTATGCACACAAAACGTGTATTTAATTGGACGTAGATTCAAGTCTTTTTCAAAAACTATTTTTAAATACTGCCAGCCCTTGGACCAGGTCAGACGTGTTATTTTCCAGTTCTTTGGGTCCTCTTGTATCCTCCTCCATCCAGCCTTGCCCGGTCCAAGGCGTACGTCATGTTTAAAGGGGCATTTCTTTTGTAGCGCCGATTATGCACACTAACATATAGGAAAACATGCAATAAAATCGACATAGATTTACGTCTTTTCTCATTTTTTTTTTAAATACTGCCACCCCTTGGACCAGGTCAGACGTGTAATTTTCCAGTTCTTCGGGTCCTCTTGTTTCCTCCTACATCCAGCCTTGCCCGGTCCAAGGCGTACTTCATGCTTAAAGGGGCATTTCTTTTGGAGCGCCGATTATGTACACAAAACGTGCATTTAATTTGACGTAGATTCCAGTCTTTTTCAAAAACTATTTTTAAATACTGCCACCCCTTGGACCAGGTCAGACGTGTTATTTTCCAGTTTTTCGTGTTCTCTTGCATCCTCCTACAGCAAGCCTTGCCCGGTCCAAGGCGTACTTCATACTAAAAGGGGTACTTCTTTAGGAGCGCCGATTATGCACACTAACATATAGGAAAACATGCAATAAAATCGACGTAGATTCAAGTCTTATTTTCATTTTTTTTTTAAAATACTGCCACCCCTTGGACCAGGCCAGACGTGTTATTTTCCAGTTCTTCGTGTTCTCTTGTATCCTCCTACATCCAGCCTTGCCCGGTCCAAGGCGCACTTCATGCTTAAAGGGGCATTTCTTTGGGAGCGCCGATTATGCATATATATTGGAAAATGTGCATTAAAATCGACGTATATTCAAGTTTTTTGTTTCAAAAATATTGTAAAATACTGAAACCCCTTGGACCAGGTCAGACGTGTTATTTTACAGATTTTCATGTCCTCCTGCATCCTCCTACATCCAGCCTTGCCCGGTCCAAGGCGTACTTCATGCTTAAAGGGGCATTTCTTTTGGAGCGCCGATTATGCACACAAAACGTGCGTTTAATTGGACGTAGATTCAAGTCTTTTTCAAAAATATTTTTTAAATACTGAAACCTCTTGGACCAGGTCAGACGTGTTATTTTCCAGATTTTCATGTCCTCTTGCATCCTCCTACAGCAAGCCTTGCCCGGTCCAAGGCGTACTTCATGCTTAAAGGGGCATTTCTTTAGGAGCGCCGATTATGCACACTAACATATAGGAAAACATGCAATAAAATCGACGTAGATTTACGTCTTTTTTCATTTTTTTTTTTTAATTCTGCAACACCTTGGACCAGAGCAGAACCATTATTTTCCAGTTCTTTGGATTCTCTCGCTTCCTCCTACATCCAGCCTTGCCCGGTCCAAGGCGTACGTCATGCTTAAAGGGGCATTTCTTTTGGAGCGCCGATTATGCACACAAAACGTGCATTTAATTGGACGTAGATTTAAGTCTTTTTCAAAAAGATTTTTTAAATACTGACACCCCTTGGATCAGGTCAGACGTGTGATTTTCCAGTTCTTCGTGTTCTCTTGCATCCTCCTACAGCAAGCCTTGCCCGGTCCAAGGCGTACTTCATGCTTAAAGGGGTATTTCTTTAGGAGCGCCGATTATGCACACTAACATATAGGAAAACATGCAATAAAATCGACGTAGATTTACGTCTTTTTTCATTTTTTTTTTTTAAATACTGCAACACCTTGGACCAGAGCAGACCCATTATTTTCCAGTTCTTCGGGTTCTCTTGCTTCCTCCTACATCCAGCCTTGCCCGGTCCAAGGCGTACGTCATGCTTAAAGGGGCATTTCTTTTGGAGCGCCGATTATGCACACTAACATATAGGAAAACATGCAATAAAATCGACGTAGATTTACGTCTTTTTTCATTTTGTTTTTTTTAAATACTGACACCCCTTGGACCAGGTCAGACGTGTTATTTTCCAGTTCTTCGTGTTCTCTTGCATCCTCCTACATCCAGCCTTGCCCGGTCCAAGGCGTACTTCATGCTTAAAGGGGCATTTCTTTGGGAGCGCCGATTATGTACACTAAGATATAGGAAAAGGTGCATTAAAAAACGCCGTAGACTCAAGTCTTTTTCAAAAATATTTTTTAAATACTGCCACCCCTTGGACCAGGTCAGACGTGTTATTTTCCAGTTCTTCGTGTTCTCTTGCATCCTCCTACATCCTGTCTTGCCCGGTCCAAGGCGTACCTCATGCTTAAAGGGGCATTTCTTTTGGAGCGCCGATTATGTACACAAAACGTGCATTTAATTTGACGTAGATTCCAGTCTTTTTCAAAAACTATTTTTAAATACTGCCACCCCTTGGACCAGGTCAGACGTGTTATTTTCCAGTTCTTCGGGTTCTCTTGCTTCCTCCTACATCCAGCCTTGCCCGGTCCAAGGCGTACGTCATGCTTAACGGGGCATTTCTTTTGGAGCGCCGATTATGCACACTAACATATAGGAAAAGGTGCATTAAAAAACGCCGTAGATTCAAGTCTTTTTCAAAAATATTTTTAAAATACTGCAACCCCTTGGACAAGGTCAATCTTATCTTTTTTCAAGTTCTTTGGGTCCTCCTGCATCCTCCTACATCCAGCCTTGCCCGGTCCAAGACGTACGTCGTGCTTAAAGGGGCATTTCTTTGCGGGCGCGCCGATTATGAACACTAACATATAGAAAATCGTGTATAAAATCAACATAAATTTTAAGTCTTTTTCACAAACACTTTTAAATTACTGCAACCCCTTGAACCAGGTCAGACCCATTATTTTCGACTTCCTTAGATTTGTTGGCATCCCTCCTACGATCCAGCCGTGTGCCCTCTCTATGCTTAAAAAGGGGTCTTTTTGGTGAGCAGCTATTATTGTACAAAAATATGTGGCAAAACGCACGTTAAAAACATAGTTCACGTAGGCCTAGCGGGATAGGAAACCAGTCTATGAGCCGTTTGCGAATGTGTATATGCAGCTTTGGATACACTCTATGCATGATTTGTACATGTAGTGTTTAGCGTGCGAATATCGAACAAGGAACGAGGAATAAGTAACTAACTTCACACCGCTCAATAACCCTCACAGAGGAAAGGTAACCCCTCAACCCAATTCAGCGTCAAAGCAGGTTGTACTGTGTAATCCGAATAACCCTCACATGAACTGAGCGGTCACAATAACCCTCACGGGAAACCAATTACCCTCAGAGTGAGTTATACAATATAAACCTTACGTGCAATAACCCTCACACAAAACAGGTAACCCTCACAAGTGCTCAGAACACGGCAAAGAGTAAACTCGTCAGGCCAGCTAGTTCACTGATTACGGCAATGATCGCCTCAGTTGTAAAACCCCACCGAATGGTGTCCAACCCACGACAAGCAATCTACCACCGAATCAGAGTCTCACCAGCCTCTCAAACCAAGTTCTATAACTCCTAGCCCTTTTGTTCTAGCACTAATAAAGACGCAATAATCAGCCTTAATTTCACGACTAGTATTCCATCTAAATCTTTGTCCCCAATTATCTTAGATAATCGACACTGAATAACAGACCTTGAGCTAAAACTTCACTCAATATAAACTAGACAACACTTAGCTTACTGCTAGCTAAACCCAGAGCATCAACTCCCGAACCCAGCCGCACCAGAGCGTCCACCGTCAGAGATGAGCTCCTAACTCCCGACCGGGGAGTACGCAACAGCAACGAAGACCCCAGCAACGGCACCGCGACTTGACTCGTCCCTGAACCCCGAAGCTTGGCTTCTTACAACTTGGCAACAGCACCAGAACGCATTCCTACTGCATTGACGCCATCTTGCGAACTAACGAGATGATCTCAGGACCCCACGCTACTACATGCTAATTCGCGCACAGCCTGCATAATACGCGGTGCTGATTGGTCACTGTACACCTTGAATTATTAATGTCCTGATCACGCAGCACAATTTATTGCTGATTGGTCCACGCGCCTTTCGGCATTATAAGCACGCACCGGATGTCCTAGATCACGTGCATAAATAATTTCTATGACATAGACTCCTATACAAGTCTGCATATACCTGTACCCCTGTTTCGCAACAGTATTGTGCAATCTTGTGAAACGCCGAGGTTAAAACATAATTAGTGATAATATCCCTAGTTCTTTGGGTCCTCCTGCATCCTCCTACATCCAGCCTTGCCCGGTCCAAGACGTACGTCGTGCTTAAAGGGGCATTTCTTTGCGGGCGCGCCGATTATGAACACTAACATATAGAAAATCGTGTATAAAATCAACATAAATTTTAAGTCTTTTTCACAAACACTTTTAAATTACTGCAACCCCTTGAACCAGGTCAGACCCATTATTTTCGACTTCCTTAGATTTGTTGGCATCCCTCCTACGATCCAGCCGTGCCCTCTCTATGCTTAAAAGGGGTCTTTTTGGTGAGCAGCTATTATTGTACAAAAATATGTGGCAAAACGCACGTTAAAAACATAGTTCACGTAGGCCTAGCGGGATAGGAAACCAGTCTATGAGCCGTTTGCGAATGTGTATATGCAGCTTTGGATACACTCTATGCATGATTTGTACATGTAGTGTTTAGCGTGCGAATATCGAACAAGGAACGAGGAATAAGTAACTAACTTCACACCGCTCAATAACCCTCACAGAGGAAAGGTAACCCCTCAACCCAATTCAGCGTCAAAGCAGGTTGTACTGTGTAATCCGAATAACCCTCACATGAACTGAGCGGTCACAATAACCCTCACGGGAAACCAATTACCCTCAGAGTGAGTTATACAATATAAACCTTACGTGCAATAACCCTCACACAAAACAGGTAACCCTCACAAGTGCTCAGAACACGGCAAAGAGTAAACTCGTCAGGCCAGCTAGTTCACTGATTACGGCAATGATCGCCTCAGTTGTAAAACCCCACCGAATGGTGTCCAACCCACGACAAGCAATCTACCACCGAATCAGAGTCTCACCAGCCTCTCAAACCAAGTTCTATAACTCCTAGCCCTTTTGTTCTAGCACTAATAAAGACGCAATAATCAGCCTTAATTTCACGACTAGTATTCCATCTAAATCTTTGTCCCCAATTATCTTAGATAATCGACACTGAATAACAGACCTTGAGCTAAAACTTCACTCAATATAAACTAGACAACACTTAGCTTACTGCTAGCTAAACCCAGAGCATCAACTCCCGAACCCAGCCGCACCAGAGCGTCCACCGTCAGAGATGAGCTCCTAACTCCCGACCGGGGAGTACGCAACAGCAACGAAGACCCCAGCAACGGCACCGCGACTTGACTCGTCCCTGAACCCCGAAGCTTGGCTTCTTACAACTTGGCAACAGCACCAGAACGCATTCCTACTGCATTGACGCCATCTTGCGAACTAACGAGATGATCTCAGGACCCCACGCTACTACATGCTAATTCGCGCACAGCCTGCATAATACGCGGTGCTGATTGGTCACTGTACA
Source organism: Patiria miniata (assembly GCF_015706575.1). NCBI lineage: Eukaryota > Metazoa > Echinodermata > Asteroidea > Valvatida > Asterinidae > Patiria > Patiria miniata. Next base: position 377,916 of record NW_024037065.1, on the reverse strand, counting down.
CCTTGAATTATTAATGTCCTGATCACGCAGCACAATTTATTGCTGATTGGTCCACGCGCCTTTCGGCATTATAAGCACGCACCGGATGTCCTAGATCACGTGCATAAATAATTTCTATGACATAGACTCCTATACAAGTCTGCATATACCTGTACCCCTGTTTCGCAACAGTATTGTGCAATCTTGTGAAACGCCGAGGTTAAAACATAATTAGTGATAATATCCCTAAATGTAACTCGTAACACCATCTCTAAACTATGCCTCACATCACGGGCGCCACTGTATGCCCTTTCAACAAAATATCGTAACGGTTCCGGCTAAACCCTTGGACTGGTCAATAAGTAATTTCGGCCCTCCTGTGTCAACAGTCCCATTGTCCGGTATTGATCCCCACATAACGTGCCGACAGCTCACTAGGCTCGTGCGCAATCGATCGGATTAACCACCAATCCATAGTCCACTGACCACATGGACAGTAATACGACAACGGTTCCCGTCTGTTGTCAAGAGACAACACAGCTGTTTGTTCACAGGGACTAACATATGAAACTCATATTCGGGCTAAGATCCAGATGTACCATAACAATATATATTTTTTCTATACCTTATGCAATATTTCCCATAGAATAGGTCAAACTGTACCCGGTCCCTTACCCACACCTATTCCCTATTCATCTCATTCATTCATTAGGTCAAACTGTGCCAGAATGTCATAACCCCATTCATTAAATATTTAAATCTACATATTTACATATTTATGTGACCTTTACATATTTCTATGCCCAAGGTCAAAGTGTGCTCAACAGTCTACCTCCACTACTAACGTAAACTGCATGTCAAACACCTCATGATTACATTATTGATTTCAAACAATTCACACACACACAAAACCACACACTTTGTTTAGGTGTAAATCGAGGATTTTCTATTGTTCCTCACAGCTTTTTGGGCAAAAGCTCCCATTTGTTTTGTACACGTTTTCCAATCGAGGTCGTCCTCGATTTGACTCCTGTCCTCAATTATCCGACGATATTTCACGGGTGTGTCCTCGAATTACACCATAAACATGCACACGAATGCACACACTTTTCCGTGCTATTAAGGAAAAATTTTACCTGGTCTAAACCCACAAGGATGGGCTAATTTTTTTGTCCGGAAGCCCCTCCCTTCACGCATCAGTTGTAGTAGCTTTGGTGTGTGCTGGTCCACGCTTGAAAAGAAAGTCGGCATCAACTGAATGGTGGTGATGCGTCTGAACTCAGCACAGATCTAATGAGAAGATTAAATAATTGAAACAACCACAGTTAGAATTTTCTAATTTTAATACTTGTTTAATGCTGGATCATTGTAAGGCAGCACCAGGAGTCCATGACATCATATACTTGCCTTTGCAACATAATGTGTTTGGTTTGTAGTCATCAATTGTCCTGCACATGCATGAATGCTGCGCAGTATTTTGTAAGCTACGTTTGTACATGTACAAAAAAACTTGTATTTGAATAGGAAATTCCTTGGAGACATACATGTGTATGTCTCCATGGAATTTCCAATTCCAATGCAAGTTTTTTTTTATTGATACATTTCAGTCCCATTTATATTCTGCATACATTAGTACAAGTTTAACAACAAACCTGTGTGACTGTAAATAGTGCAGGCCATCTATCTTTGAAGTCTTTCATCATTGGGTTCTGAAGAACAACTTCTTACCGTCTGATGGGGAATGTGTTGGCCATTTTTTCATTTAGTTCCGTGTTGTGTGCTTTTTTTCACGTCTTCAAGGAGCGAAAGCCTATCGTTTTCCAGGGACTCTTGTGTTTCCTCAGAAGGAGGGTCAGGCAGGTAGTTAACCTCGGCTTTCCGGTTTTTTCGCTGGTGCCGCCTTATCATTTAGATTTCTTTTCAGGGAGTTGACGGTCAGCTCTTTGCATCCGGCGTTCCTTAATTTTGTTCGGTAGTTTCAGGCTTATTTCAGGCTTATTTTCCAGCCATACCAGCCACTTACCGAACCCTGCACCCATTTTAGACATGGGTGCTTGGCAATCAAGGCCCTTGCCACAGCACCAAACTCCAAGTCACTTGGGTATGCCTTGAAGGTGAAAATTGTCTTAGCAATTTTTTCTAGCACGTTTGATTTTATCCATGCAGGGTTCATCAGGGTTCTGTCCTTCTCATAGTCTGCTGGTCTTTTTGCAAGCTTCAGTTCTGTTTCGTAGGAGAACCTTGGAATTGGGAATTTTTTTGACCATGCTCGTCTTCCTTGTACATGTATGCTGTCAGACCCAGAAGACGACAGGATTGATGTGTCTGAATGAGCTGACAAACCAGATTCCTCCGATGTGATTGATAAAGTTGAAGCGCTTGGTGTTGACTGATTTGACTGAAGGAGTTCCTGATAAAGACTTTCCGTTAATTCATCAGAATCACAAACCGAATCGGGCACAGATGTATAGACGACTCTTAATGTGCATTTGTCTACCACTTCTGACATTTCCAACAAATTGCAGAATTCATGAAAATCATCATGAAGGTACTGAATCTTAAAATCCCTATCTACCGGTAGTCCAAATTTAGTTTTCAGGTTTTCGGAGAGTTCTTCGATACTTTGTGGTTGTGATTGGAGGATGAGCTTTCTTATGTCATTTTTTTTCAAGTATTATCCTCAGCTTCAAAGGAGGCTCCAACTCAAAGTTTGCTGCCATCATGACATTTGTCTGAAACAAAAGAAGCACAAACAGTACCAGAAAAATTAATATTATAATGAAAGTTCTTTTCAAAACTTGCACAAAATGTGGTGCAGCCATGAGTTACAGTGTAATGTGTGCTCTTTTTGTATGGCTTTACTATTGAGGACAGGCACACAAACATGACAAAGGGAGAACAAAAGATCCCTTCAGTCCTCAAATGAAGGTTTTTCTGTTGAAAGTTGTCTTCGAAGGAGTGCAGTTTGTGTGGTTAGATATGAAATAGTGTTTGGGTACATGTACAAGGACAAAGGAAAACACAAAGCTTTGTCCCTGTTGGTCTAGTAAAACACGACTGTGAGTGTGTGTATCTTTTTTAATGGGGTATGGTAGGACACACCTTGATGGTTTATTAGGGAAAATGGGTACAGGAGGTCAATTGAGGATGTCCTTCGTTATAAATTGTGTACAAAACAAAAGGGATCTGTTGCCAAGTTTAATTATGAACAAAGGATCAATGGTCAGGTACCTGGGTGTGTGTGAGTTTGTTTCTTCATTCAATAGGGGATGTTGTACACTATAGGACAATAGGGTCCACAATTCCCGAATATCCCCAATTGACAATCATGTACAAAACATATAGGAAGTCTTCCAAAAAAGAATTAAAAATAGAGGAACAATAGAGAGGCAACATACTGTACATGTATGTAAGTGTCCAGGTTGGGTGAGGTCAATGATTGAGGAATTGTAACAGGGGCTCTATAAAATTAGTATAAACAATAGGAGGACAATAGTCCTAGGTCTAAGATTGCTAATACGGTATTTACACAGATGTGAGGAAGGGCTGCTGTGCAAAATATTCGAATATTCAATCAATTATCAAATATTGGAATATTGATTTTCGAAATCAAATATTCTGCCTACCGGTATAACTGAATATTTGGAGATTTGATCGAATGGAGATTTCGAATATTTGAATATTTAATTATTCGATTTTTGACTCGGCCCTAGTGTGTGTTGCAAGGGGGGTGTCACAAGCACTTTTTAGGTGTGCATCATCAAGGCAGGGACCCCAACAAAGGTGAGGGTTGGTGGACCCTTTTTTGGGTGTGAGAGGGTGTTTTTTTTTCTTATCAATTTTAGATTTCATAAATCCATAGGCTAAACGGATTTGGCAATAAGAAAAAAAAAGTCATATGTAGAAATTCATTTGCTGGTTAACTGAAACAAATTCTGTACATTTACCTATGCCTAGGTATTGCATGTTGAGATGAATCTTTTCAAAAGAACCATGCATTTTTCTCCAACCAGGTATGCTGCCAAAGGGTAATAGTCGGTCAGTTCCTCAGTGTCCACAATGACTAGCTGCTTGACAGATGACACTAGCTGAAACGATCTCAGGTGTTCTGTGTACCATGCACTTAGCTTTTTTACAATAAAGCTTAATTTGTCTCGCACTATAACCAGATGTACAATTTCAACGAAGTCTGGGAGCCCTCCACTTGAGCCTACTGTGAGAATCATTCCAACCATGTAGTTGGTTCCATGGTAGAAAACCCTCTTGGTCAACTGTACAATTTTTAGGTGTGGATATTATTGCTTTACAACCTGTTTAACATCATCCCTTACTACATCTAGAGGAACATTTGAGACACTGGTGACTTCTAGAGCCGTCTTGATGGACTTTGAGGAATGGTACTCATAAGAAATCATCAACTGATGCTTCATCGCAAGTGTGAACAATAATATGTTTTTGAAGCAATTTGTATATTGTGCAACTTGCTTGAAAAAGCTATGTTTTGCTTCAAATCGCATTGTCCAAAGAGCTACCACAGGACCAAAGGAGCGGATCAACTGGGGATAATGTTCAATGAAGTGATCTCAGGGAAAAACTCTTGAAATTTCTGGCGATGCTCAGAGATTTTGCAATCAAGAAACGCAATAGTTTCTTCAGTATGAACAGGTGCCACGACAAGTTCCAGTATGTCCTCCAGGTCCATTAAAATCTCCCATGCTGGCTCGCCAGAAGGTATGATTGATCCTACAATAAATGGGAGCAACCTCAACAAAGTCCAATTTTCAGCAGCATTGCCGCCAATAGTGGATGCGAACTTCTTTGGAATAGGTTGTGGGCAATTCTTCCTATCAGCCCACTTGTAAGCAAAAGACTTGATTAGTTCATTCAGTCTATCAAGTGTGAAGTACTTCTTGGAAATGAGTTTGTGGAAGCAACGTGCAAGTTCTACAGGGATGATCCATTCAACTAAGTCGTGTAATACATCCGAAGGATAGCCTGTCAGTACATGAAAGTGGCTGAGTGTTTCAGTCACAGCACAGTTTGTCTTTACACAGCAGCAATTATTCAGAGCTCTATCTTCCTAAACAGTCCTAACATGCTCCAAATGATTTTCTTTAGTCCTCAATTGAAATGCACCTGATCTAACTTCCTTTGATTGAAAATCAGCATGCTTTCCTGTGCAAAATCTACAGATATAATGCCCAGTGAAATTTTCAACAAAGCCCCCAACACCATGGGCACCAAGATTGTCTGCGACTACGCACTGAACAGAGCCTTTTACCCTTTTTCCCAATTTGGAAATAAAAATACCCTCCTCTTCAAGGGTTATGAGATCTTTCAACAGTGGCTCAAAAATTTGGCTGTATCCATATTTCTTCACATGGATGTTTTTACACAGAATGGCTACATTAATGGATGCCAATGAAGACCGGGATATGGTTGGCAAATCTGACAAGACAGCACAAACTTTGTGTTTCTTTTTAGATGTGCCAAGTGGGTTACACACTTCGAAATCATCCACATATAGTCCAACTGCAATTCGACACTCCTCTCCAGAAAAAAAGTATTCTCTTTGAAGAAGACCCCATCACGAAATGTTTTGTACTTCAAAATATGTGTTTCATCAGCTGCTTCATTTTGTGGTGCTGCGCAATTTTGCAATACTTTATCAAGGACTTCATCTACACCAAGTACCTGCTGCAAGGATTGTAGAATTGGTACATACTGATAGGTGAGTTTTTCCTTTGCATCAAGTATTATATTCAACAGGTTGGACAACATTGAAGGTGTTTTTTTTGTGTTTGTAGGCTGTTACAAGAGGACCATCCTTTCCAATTGCTGAGATGATGGGATTATTTGAATTCACAGCATTCGCTAATTCTCTAATTATGTCTTGGTCAACATTACAGTTGTGTTTTTGACAAAATAACTTCTAGAAACAGAAACAATGAATTCCAGCTCCTTGACCAACTCATCAATTGCTGTGCCTGATACATGCAATAGATTTTCCAATTTGAGCAAAAGACTTGCAATGTTATGTTCAATGGTTTGTGGATAACCCTCTAAATCTTCAGAAGTGTCAGCAGCAAGATAATCTTCGTCTCCCTCAACAACATTTTCTACTTGTGAATCAAAATCTTCTTGTGAATCTGTAGCAGCTACATGTAGACGTCTCGATCTGTCTACAATCCCACTTTTGAAATCTTGAAGAGTATGAGTCGTGTGTTTTCTGCTGTTGTGAGATCTAAATGTCCCATGCACATTTTTTTGTGAAAGAACAACCTTCAAACATGCACGCAACAGTTTCATGTTTTTTTAAGTGTTTGCCAATATGTTCAAAATAAGATGCCTTTGTAGTTAGGCCCCCCAAAAAAGTATCCGGTTTCTGGTATGGAGCTTGCCCCAAAAGTGGTGCGGCGAAGCGGCTTTTTTTTTTTTTACCTGGTTTTTTTCTTTTGGCTTCAAATGTCGGCTGATGACTGCAAATGGTGCCCGACTAAACTTAGTGCAAATATATGGGAGTCCAAAGAGGCCACATATAGTTAATTCTCGTTCATAACCCCATCTAAAAACACGTTAAAATTGTGCAGCAGCAGGATTCAAGTCAAACCAGTGAGTTTGGCGGTTTTGAGACATCATCTTGTATTGATGATGATGGCTACGGCGACGCGCGCGCATACCAGAAACCGGAGACTTTTTTTGTTGGCCTTATAGTCAGGGGTCTTAGGGATATTTTGGTTCAGTTTTTTTTCCAAAAGCACCAAATTCGGCCGAGATGTCGTTCATACCATCCTATTTCGATTTTTGACGGGCGCCAAGACGGGCGCCCCACGGGGCGGCCATATTGGAACAATCCAATATGGCCGCCAATAAGGTCAGAGGTCAATTGCAGTTTAAACATTTAAAGGTCTACAATCATAAATGATACCAGTTTTATGGGGTTTTCCGGGTCGGGGAATCAGATTCTGATGTTATTTCAATGATTTGAGGTCAAGTTTTTCCCTAAAAGTCCCAAAAAGGTCATTTGGGGTAAAATCTAGTGTTTCTGGTGCATCATACAAGAACCCCCCCCCCCATTTTTTTTTCCTTATTATATGCTGTACATGTATATTTACCCCCTCCTGGTCACCACACAAATCAATTATAAAAACTTTCATTAAAATACTTCGGACATGATATCTGCAATGACCAAATGATATGCCGCCGTGTGCTTTAACGATAAAAAAACCAATACAAGCATACTGTTAAGCAACAACATACCAATGTCACTAATACCTATACTACCAACATATTCTTGTTTGCGCTCTTTGATGCCAGCAATAATTTCTACTGGGTATCACCTCCGTTAAGGCACCCGCCTTCGCATTTGCAGAGAACCGTGCATCGGACACCAGCGCGGTTAAATTTACACCTTCCCATGCATGCCTTGAGGCAGCCGCAGTGCAAGAGAATGGCACATGCCACTGAAGCGTCGCAAAGAGTGGTCCATAGTGGTTGCCATGTACCGGTGCCATCTTTCTGCCAACCCCAGTCACTGAAGTGAGGAATCTTCTGCTGGACCAAGTTGGCCTGACTCCAGTAGAAACTCGCCTGTAGTAGTGCTCGCTTAACGTGCTGGAACAGTGCTGCTTGGGTAGGCGGGATGTTTTTCAGTGATCTGCTTCCAGTGGTGAAGAGGCGATGCCTGGCCGCGTTTATACCAGCTGCACCACATCCCTTACTATACATAAGTATGACAAAGCGTTCGATGCGCTGCATATGCACAGACTCGAAAGTGAAGAGGTCAGGGTCATGCGTGAGAGCAATTAGTGTGTTGGTGAGGTACGCTTGTCCAGGCTGCCCAGGCTGTCTTCTTGCCACTTCCAAGAAACTGTGAAGTTGTGTTGCACCCTGTTAGACTGTGGAAGAGGGTCAGAGCCAAGGACTTCGACCGACCGAGTTCAGAGTAGATAGTATTGACTGGTATGTCACGATACTTCTTACCACTACCAAAGCCCACCCAGAGCTCCGACAGGCCGAGGATCTCAAAAAAACGGATTGACAAGACAACGACATCGCTATCCACCGTGCAAATGTGGGCTTTTGTGTGACCCTGCGCTGCCGCATGTGCCAAATGCAGGATGATCCTGGTGTCCGCCTCAGATTGGTTGCACGGCTGGAGTGTTGTAAGGTCACAATCCCTGTTGGAGAGCACAGTATGAAAGCAGGTACTCAGAAGGAGCTTTCCTCCCATGTCAGACTTGGAGATCTGTGTGCTGATGAATGAGAAGAGCTCCTTTTTGTTCTCTTCGTTTTCTAGGAAGCCGCTGTTCAATTCATGCTTCGGGATGGGTGTGCTCCCATCCCCGACTCTTGTCACACAACGTCAATGCGTTGGGTGCTATCCGTCATTTGTGCCTCCAAAAACGGTACAATGTTGAGCCAGACATACTCGCAAAATGTCTTTGCTGTTGTTGGGCGCACCATATGGATAACTGCTGCCATATCCAACACTACGACCGTGGCTTGTTTGGCAGAAGCTGCACGGTCAGTCGGTGCATTGAGGCATTGAAGAATGTCAGACTTCGTCCCACATCGCAGTGACCCTCGATCTGCCAGGCTCGGTGGCTCTCTCTGATTTTCAAAGCGAAAGAAGTGTGTCATGTCGGCATCGGGACGCGACTGGAGTGAGAGGAAAAGTTGCGTTATTAAAATCATATTCTGCTTCTGTACGCCACAGTCCTTAGTACCTTTCTTCTTTGGACCATGTCGGTTGGCGAAAGTTAGCATGTTGTTCCGCTTGATGGTATCAAATACTGGAACGGACGCCTTTTCCAATCTTTCTTTGACGTATGCTTCATGAAGGGCTTGGCCAGCTTCCCGGATTTGAGACAGAGACGTAGCAACTGCCTCTTCCATGAAATTCCGTGTATCCAGTACTACAAGCTCCTGACTGGAAGAAAGGAAAGGGTTGCCCAGCTGCTGTACCACCTCGATAAACGACAGTACAACCTTCCGAAACTTTACTTGAAAGTTGTGTCCTTCCTCATGATGAGCTAAGGATGACGTTGGTGAGTCATTGATGGCTTCGAACTCTTCAACTATCTGCATGCAGTCAGGCCCAGCCAGCATAAACAGTGTAAGGGCTTCGGGATTCTCATAGAGTCCAACCGCTCCGCCATGCGCCTGGAGGCTTTTGTTGGACTGTTCATGGGCTTGGTCCTTGGCCATGAGGCTGAACTTTTTAGCTGATTTCTGCACAACAAAATTGCCCTTTATGAATTCAGCATGTACCTCAGGGTGCCTCTCAGCTATCTCGACCATGTCCCGCACATGAACCGGCAGCCAACGTGCGTAGTTTGTGTGGTCCAGGGCATGAAACCAGCCGCAGAGTTCATCACATGCTTGCACATATAGTGGGAAGTCCCCCTCACGCAGTGACCGCACAAAGCGAGCCATCAGCAGCTCCAGCTCGATTATGGTTGACCAGAACTTGAACTGGGGTAAAGTTTGGGAACGTTGATCCCACATATCGAATGACTCAGGAGGGCCCATCATATCCTCACAATACTTCGTGTAGGCGGTTTGCTTGAGTAGGTAAAGTGACATGAGGTTGACTTGATGGGCATACCTCGTGCGCTTGATGTGATGCTCATTTAGTGCAGATTGTGCACGACCGGATGTCAGGACCTCAGCTTTCGAAAGGACGGTGGCCCACCCAGAGTCGAGTAGCAGCTTCCCAATCATAAGGTGCATCTTGTCTTCGATGTGCAGTGCACCCATCATTGCAACCAGCTTGTCTTCTCCCAGAGTGTTAGGGTATTGCCATTGGAGTGTTTTGTTACGTCCGTGTCCATGTAGCTTAAGGCCATGATACAGGGGGAAGGGGGTTTCTCGCTCCTTGTTGTGGCGTACTGCAGCCGTCTTGACAGCATGGTGCGTACCCTTACTTGTATTGTAGATAAGCAGTTGTGAGATGCTGCATGCGATCTTCTCCCTGGCATCCAGTTTGCCGTCTTCACCGATCTTCTCACGTCCATGAAGGGCTGATGGACCCCGGAGAACTACATTGAAAAAACTCCTCATCTCCTCATTTACTGGAGATGTGAGGCAGTCGGCGGGGGAAGGAGCCATCGAGAGGTTCTTGACTCTGTAGACAAAACTTGTGCATCATCACAGCAGCCCGCATGAAAATTAGTGCATCCTCTTGACCAATTTGTGATTTATGAGTTTTTGCCAGCTCATCGGCCACTTTCAGTTTGTGAGATATGTGAATATCCTTCCTGCCTTTATTCCCCTTGGAAAACTCAGCCCATTCAGGTAGGAAGTTGAGAAGGTGTTCCTTTGAAGCGAGTTGAGTGTGGCTGTTTTTAATCTTGGCATGGATGACCTTGATCACTCATAAGCTGTTGATACATCTTGCGTAGCTCGGAGAGTTTGAATGTAGTGGTATCCGAATGTTCGATCAGGGCTATGATTTGAGCGCAGATGATGGTATCAAAAGGCGGAGGTGAGGGACCCACCAGATCGCTTCGCTCGGCAGCGGCAGCGGAGTCTCGCAAACGCACATAACACTGATGGTGATAATAGGCATCAGCTGCATGTGCATCAGATGCTTTGGCAACCAATCTACCAAGTAAATGAAAGTTTTTGTTGGACTTCGCCAAACTCTTTAGGTTAGCATCTACGACTTTGGTTAGTACCTTGTGGAGGTTAGCCTGTTCCAAGCCCTCACATATTATACAACACTTGGCATTGCCCAGATGCTGTAAATCGTCAGATGACCTGAGTTTCTTGGGACTACTGTAAGGGACAGCTTCTTTGTTTAGCTTCTCTCTCGCCCGTTGAACACGAGAACTACTACAATAACTCCTGCAAATTTTGTGATATGTAGCCTTATGAGATTTAAGAGTTGCTGCAATACCTGAGCCATCGTTCAACTGACTAATCGTGACATTGATACCACGAGGAAGATCATTCGCATTGAGAACATTGAAGTCTATGAGATCTTTCTCAAGTGATACAACCCTCTTCTTTAGGAGTTTGCAAGGCTTCTTCAGGTTTGTCCGTTTGACAAAGACAACAGAGGTCCCAGTTCATTATTTTGGTAGAAGAAGACATGCTTGACTCTTGACAATCATGTACGTACTACTAGTCCATAATGCAGGCTTGTCGTCGCACACGTCTCCTACTAGGGTGACAGGATGGCAGGCTGTGTCGCGGGTTCCAGATCAGCTCTAAAGCACGCAAGAAGGCCATCTACTGAAAAGAAGGAAGTGGACAACTGGTTAACATTTAAACTTGATCACTTAGGAAAATTTGAATACGACAATGTAATATTGATACAGCTGTTGCATTATGGAAATCGAGATGTCAAACTCGTGCTATGTATACATGTACAGCTTAATTGTAATGGAAAATCGTTTTCGGGGATGGATCTCGTATGACGCACCAGATACCGGATTTAACTCAAAATGACCTTTAGGCTGACTTCGAGGGGTAAACTCGACTTCATACATGACAAAGAAGGACATCATCTGAAAGAGGAAAGTGGAAACTGGTTAAACTTTAGGATTTAACAATTTGAACTTTTTTTACACGCCGATTTAAGATTGTTTCTGTTGTATTATGGAAAGATATCAAACTCTGAGGTTTTTTGGAGGGGGGGGTGTCTGGAATTACGCACAACAAACACGAGATTTAACCCCCAAAAGACCGTTTAAGTGTCTTTTAGGGGTAAACTTGACCTCAAATCTTTGAAATAACATCGGAATCAGATTCTCCGACCCTGAAAACCCCTAAAAAGTTGTATTACCTATTGTTTTAGCTCTTTTAGGTTTTTAACTCCGATTGACCTCTGACCGGGTTAGCGGCCATATTGATTTTGCCAATATGGCGGCCCCGTGGGGCGCCTGTCTTGGCGCCCGTCAAAAATCGAAATAGTATGGTACGGACGACATCTGTGCCAAATTTGGTGCTTTTGGAAGAATCTGAACCCCTATAGTGCCCTAACATCCCTGACTATTATAGGGTCGATTTGTTCACAGACATGGCATTTGAAGGAAACTGCTCTTGACGCATTCAATTGACCTGCATGTGGACTTTTTGTAGAGTGATACCGAGACAAATGAGTTCGCAGAGCACTACTTGTTTTAACCCTCCGACGCAGAAAGCCCATTTACTAACACGCTTACAGTAAGGGGTCCCTCCGGGGACCCAGACATTTAGCGCCTTGGTTTGAGGCTACACAACGCTGTATCTATATGTATACAATCTCAACATGTCTGTAGACTATAAATAAGGAGGTCATTGACAGGAAACAGATGTTGTATACATAGTCTGTGGTCAAGTCGTGCACTTGGCTACCCGCAAGTGACTTTGTTTTGTGCACGTGTATATGGGCAGCCCAGGTTGTCAGGCTCAGATATGCCTGACCCGGGGTCACATACTAAAGGTGACTGCATATATCCGTAGTGGGTGCCTCTGGCTAGGATTAGATGGAAGATCACCAGAATTGGTTTAAATTTTTTTTTTTATTAAGGTAATTAACCAAATTGGGTCCCCAAAAGGGCTAGTTTCTGCGTCGGAGGGTTAAATCAACAGGGGCAATCATAGTACAAACATGGTTGAGGATTATTGGAACCGTAATGCCCATGCTGAAGCTTGTAGTGTTTATGTAATTTTTGACCATAAGGCTGTGGTAAAACTACAATATTTACACCGCCACATAACCCGGCCCTGCAGAGGAAGAACAGAGAGAACAGACAGCCCTTTACAAGCTCTTCAGCCAGACGGTAATCAAAGAAATAAAATTCACTTTATGTACAGTTCATACAACGTTAACATACCGGTAGTCCAGCGGATATTATATAAAACAAATGTGTACGTTTTTACACAAGTGTGAAACTTTGTACAGACCTTTAGATATAATACAAAATCGTTTAAGAGGTAAAGCCATACAACTCTCAATTTAAGGGGAAAAGCAGCCATTTTTTTTTCAATGGGGAGGGGGAGACATACAATGTATGCTCATTGTGCCAACAGTTGTGATTTTCAGATATTGTAGACAGTTTCTTACAATGTTGGTTGGCTGGTAACGATCCTATTAACTTGTATTGCAAGTTTGGTTTCCAATTATGGACTTAGAAAAAGAATAAAAAAATCAAACTGAAGTGGAACGGGTGAATGTAGAATCTGTGTCAGTAAAACCATCAAACACCAAACACTTGACACAGCAGGGAATTCAGTTGGATGGAGTAGTCAACTTGTGTGCCAACAACTATCAATGACAGTTTGTCATCACACGTATTTCATTTCTTGGTAAAAAAAAGTTTAAAGTGCATACTCTTTACAAATGGTCACTGCTCTAGAGCTTTCTGACAAGTTAGTGGTGTCAACAAACTTTTTTAGGCTGAAAACGAAATAAATTAGCGGCTTGAAAAAACTATGCTGAAAAGTCAACCTTCTGATTCAAGGTGTGCTTTATTTGTTTGAAAATAATTCCGTTTACCCAGGCTTCTTTATTTATCCCTAGCCCTAGTACGCTTAGCCTCCAAGCTATCTATTTATAATTGTATTGATCTTGCGCACAGCAGATTGTTGTCAAAAAGCGCGTATATATCTAGGTCACCGAACTTTAGCCGTATCTTGTGTGTGTGCGCGCGCAGGGTATAAAACTCGTCTGGTCTTTGCCTTATAAGGGATAATTATGCAAAGTGCGAAAGGTCATGGGCATGCAAATTGCGCTGCGAGAACTTTTTACCAATAAGATTCCTTCCCTAGGGGTACGCGTCGGGTCGTTGGGTACGGTGTACGTGTACGTCATACGTACGTGTACGTACGTGTGCGGCCGATGGTAATTTTACGGCCACCCGGAACCATACACGGCCCTAGGCCCTGCGCTGCAGTCACAGCCATTCATTTGTGCACACTTTTGTCGTACTCCACCCTTACAACAAAAACATAATTTTTCCAAAAATGTAATTTTCAAATGTAGTGCTCGCCAGTGTCATGAGGCCATATTTTGTGTGTTTTCCTACAGGAATGCGTACCATATTTCGTAAATTACTTCCGTTTGGTTTGTCTGTCTGGCAATTTCTGTGGATGCAGACAGCCAGGAACCCCGCTCAAAATTTGGGGACATTTACCGTTACTATACCGTTAATTACTTCATTTAGTTGGCTTGTGCAGTATTACCTACATGTACATGTACATGTGTAGATGTACATAACGATATAGCTTAAATGAATCTTTTATATGGGCCGGTTAGAGGGAACTTCAAAGTTGGAAAATAGAGGGGATAAAACATGTGTGAACTAGACCCCCCTCCCCCTCCCCCGATTAAAATGCCCTAGCGACCGACCCTATAGCCAAAAGTGCAGACTACGATTGTATATTCCTTTATTGCATGGGTGAATAATGCTAAACAGAGGCGGATCCAGCAGCGGTTCCGGGGGACAGTCTGGACCGTAGAATTAAAAAAATACAAAAAACCGACGGCAGTCATGGAATAAATTCCAGAAAAAAAGGTAGGGGAGCTATTTTTGGTGTTTGCTTAATCACAAGACCCCTGAAAAGTGAACCCCCCTTTGGAAAAAATCCTTGATCCGCCCCTGCTTAACATACTGGAATTAGGTCATCTTTCAATCATTATGAAGTGTTCTATGTATAATATGCAGCACCAAATCTCAAACAGTTGATCACTGTTCGACGTCAAAATAAAATAAGATTGTGGATTAATAAAAATTAATTCTTACCAGCCAGGACGGTGAAACCTAAGATATAGTTCTTCTTGAGTTCTTTTAAGTTGGAACATCCCCCGCCTAGCCGTTGATGACCATTGACCTCGGCGCTCTATTGTGCAGCTAGCTAGCTGCTAGCGCCCCGTCACGTTGCCAAAAAGAGGGGCGCGCGGCGCGTGTGTACGTTGAGTGATGACAGTGCGCGCGCAGTTTATGTGCATATATTATTTTATTGTGGTAACTGAAAAAACTTAAGTTTACTCTAAATCTTAAAAACAAGTGAATAAATACTGCATAAATAATGAATGTGTGAAAGTAACAATTACTCAGACTCGCTATTTTGTTATTACGCATCATCTTCAAGTCACCTACACTTATCAAAAGGAAGTTAAATCAAAGCATTTTTACACACGAGTGAATAATTATGTGATTATACTCAGACTCAATGACAAAAACACAGGGATTACTCACAGGTGTGAATTTATGCCACAGTCATGTGAAACTTTTTAATTCATTTCATTTCCAATTCTTCCATATTCAAAACTGAGCCGGATACCGATGATTGGGCAAACCGGTCACACATGGGGCGTACACACTCCCATGATTTTGAACACTACTGAGTGAACAAAATACAACCACTGGCACCACAGAGTGCACAGACCCAAGAGTTAGCTGGGTACAGAGCCAAAGCTACAAAATACAACCACTGGCACCACAGAGTGCACAGACCCAAGACTTAGCTGGGTACAGAGCCGAAGCTACAAGGTAAATTTACATGCATGCGAGCGCTATTGCAACTGTACAATATTTAGAACATCAACAAGGATTATAAGTGATCAAATGTCTCTTAACAATGAGAAAGGGGAAATGGCTGCCTAAACCCGTCAAAAACTGACCAAACGCGAACAGAACTGAGCGCGCCCACAGGGAAAGGGCAGCCATCCCCAAGATGATTATAATGCAAAACAAAAGATAGAAACACTTACAAATTCAGTAGTGATTAAATACCCTGTCGCAGATTGGCCGCAAAAACATCATTCCCATAGGGAGACAGGTGTACCCCATCGTAGTTAAACAGGGAGGTCTCTGACCACACAAACTAGGGGTGGTGCAGGCAATAGGCATGAACTGCAGCACATTGCGCTTTAGCCCACCGGTTGACCGTGCGCCGCTTCCACTCAATTGCGGATTGGAATCGCGCGCCAATATAAAAAACGCGCGGCAAAATGTCAGACCACACTAGCAGAGCTTGGGGTTAAGCTTGCGCGCAATCGCGCAAAAGAACACTAATACGCTGCCGAAGCGCATTCTCATCTGTGTTTACAAGGTCATTTGTTCCAATGTGTATGACCGGCAATCACGGGGGAGATCGAGCCCGAGACGACAAACCAGATAGCAGGTTAGCTACCACACCTACGCCTGCAGCCCCTAGCCCTTCCAAACTACCCTCACTGGCAAACTCAGTGGTCGCTCAGCTCGTCGAATGATCGAATCACCCACAATCCCACACAATCTAAATTTAAGGAAGAATGTACAAAGAAATGGCATCTCAAGCATTGCCCACATAAAGGATAAAGCAGAAATTACAAAATTAGATTCTCCAAAACCAACTATTGTATCTTAATGAACACCTGACAATCTATGCATTGAGTGACAAGTGCTTCGAGTAGAAGATATCGTTACAATAAAATGTGATTAGAGTTACACATTACACACGAGGATAATTACATGTAAACATGCCCTCCAATAATGCACCTGACATTACTGTTATACTGTTACACTGTTATACTGTTAGACTAGGAAAATTTTTCCCAAAATATCACATTTATCTCTCTATTTACTATTGAAATTACAACTTGGCACAGGGCGAATGTATGACAAAAAAACAAGCTGACCGCCAGCGACCCATACTGCGAATGTCGTCATATGGCACGCCTAGTTCTGCCGCTGCAGATGCCGCACCTATTCTAAAAGAATGCCCCCGAATATGCAGGTGTGACAGACCTGCAAAATCACCTGCCTTCCGTAAACCTGTATTCAATTGATATGGTGTGAGTGGCTGACCATCAAAGTGACAGAAAAATGGGCCCATTGAAGGTGGCCGGACTCCTACATAAACAAGCAACGCTGAGACTGGGCAAAGGCTTTTTTACGAGATTGCACCATGCGAATAGTTTGTGGGGGCCATGCTGATTGTTTTTTGCGTGCCTAAAAACAATGAGAACAGACACATTCGGCGTGTTGCTATCACAAATCTGAATATCCGATACTGACAATACCCCATTCAGTATGTGGTGTTTGGAAGAAACTGTGAATTCTCCAACTCCAAATAAATCCAAAAAAGGCAGTTAAAAACACTGCCCGAAACATAACTGACTCATATCGTGTGGAACACACCGTGGTAATCTGTTCAAGTATGTTCAAAGTGATTGGTACTCTACAATCTACTGTTGGCTGTAAGCGCCGTGCACCCTCCATTAGCTTAGCTACAAGAAAATCATTCGTGGGGTCACACTGGCCACTTAATTTAAAATAATAACTAACCCCTGATACATATGTGGTAATGGTGACTGGGGACAGACCGCGCAAGGACAGCCATGCTATGAAACGACGAATCTCATTACAAGATTCGCATACGAGTTCGTGCGCTAGAAATCCAACATAAGCTTTTGCCGACGATTGAACCAAGGCTCGAGATCGTCCTCAACTGATTTGCATATAAAAATAGTGGCCGCGTGAGGTCGCTGCTCGCGCTGTAATTTTACATGCATGTGCATAGCGCGTGAGGATATATGCCGGCGATTGATCGCGTACGGGACGAATAACGACGAGAGCATTGACCAAGGCTATCCAACCCGCTGCATAGGTCTTGTGCGTAGTCTGTGCAAGGGCTGCGCCTAGTAATCGATCCTCCTCGCCATCCACCAAAATTGAGGCAGCTGAGGAAGGGGGGTCATGTCCGCATCCGCTAAAGGGGCGGCTGGCCGGAAACGGGACATCTGAAAACGGGATAAAGCATCTGCTATCTCATTACATTGACCTGGTACATGAACTGCTCTGAATGAAACATTAAAATGTAAACATTGCAACACAAACCAACGGACAAGCTGCATAATCCGTTCACAAGAAGATGATTTTTTGTTGACGATGGTCACAACAGCAGTGTTGTCTGTATGGAATAAGACCTTCCGGCCAGCAAGAAGTGGAGCCCAGCATTTCAGCGCAATAAGCAGCGGGTACAGCTCGAAGAGGGCAATTGAAGGAGGATTGTGCAATAAACTATCATGCCATCGACCTTGGAACCATTTGCCTTGAAAATATGCCCCATATCCTATGCTAGCAGCAGCATCAGTGAAAAGGTCAAGCGCTTCATTGGACTGCCACTCAAGGTTAGCAAATACTGAAGTCCCATTGTAGTGTGTAATGAAATCGAGCCATGCCAGTAAATCTAATCTTGCACCTTTGGAAATACGAACCCTATGATAAGGCTGTGTAAGCCCCTTTGTAAGGGAAAGTAAGCGCCGCAAATAGGCTCGTTTCAAGGAGGAATCGCCCTGCACAAGAAATTAAGTGAACCAACAATGGACTGTATTTCGACCAATGACATCTTCCGTTTGCCAAGTGCCTTGTGGATCAGTTGAGTAATTGCTCTGACCTTAACCTGGGGAACCCGAATTTTTCCAGCCACTGCATCGATCTCCAATCCTAAATATGTGATAGTCTGTACTGGCCTTACAGTTTTCTCCTCTGCCAAAGGGACCCCAAGTTCCGCACATTATTGCCTGTGAACGTGGTAAGCAACTCTGCACAATTTGCAAATGACGCTCCCACGAACAAAAAATCATCAAGGTTGGGAGTCAACGACATTGATCGAGAAATAAACTTTACACGAAATTCCAAAAACGTACTAAATTTCTCAAACAGTAAACAGGAAATACTACAACCCATCGGTAAACACTTATCATAGTAGTACATTCCACCAAATTTAAACTCAAGCAGCTCATAATCAGCAGGAGATACCGGTAATAACCGCAGATTTAATATCCGCTTTGGCCATCCATGCCCCTTCCCAACTTGTACAGCCAACTGCACCGCTTTATCAAAGTAAGCATAGTGAACTACAAAGAGATCTTTGTCATTAAAATCATTTACCGACTGTCCAGCTGGGAAGGACAGATGTTGAATTAATCGGAATTTATTTGGTTCATGTTTGGGTACCAAACCAATGGGAGAACACTGCAAATTTGGAAAAGGGGGATCAGTAAATGGCCCTGCAATCCTGCCCAATTCAATTTTTGTTGTGAGTTTTTTTCTGTTGCACTATATGGGGGTTACTGGCTGCTGAGGACAAACAATCTGATTCACGAGCTACTCTAGGACCTTTATAACACAAACTAAACCCTGAAGTAAAACCAGAGCGCAATACATTAACATCATCTGGCACAAAGTATTCAACCAACCATAATTTTGTGTAAAACCGATGTATTAATTGGTGTTGGAAGGACGAAAAGAACTCATAGTGGTTCCCCCCAAAGCTGACGAGGTCTGTTTGGAAGTAGACCGATTGGCTGCAGTGTCAGCCCTATGTGTTGCAGGTGGAACACGCGCTTTGCAGGGAGAGCTCGTTGCTGCCTGGCATGCATTGGTGTGTTTGCATTAGATGCATTGACCCATCGTGTTGGCCCTCCCACTCTACAGCGATAAGCCCCATGACCACTGCGCTGACATTTACTACAATTATGAGCATAGCGGCAGTCATGACAGTGACAACCATTTTGACCATTGAAGGCATAACATTGGCCTGTCCGGCTGCCAGCTGCTCTAGCACGAGGTGGAGCAAATGTGCCTCGCTGCTGTGTGTGTGTATGCCCCGTAACACTGGCTGCTGCAACAGTAAGCCACAACTCATAATCAAGGTCTCCCCAACACCGCGCAGGATCAATTTCTTGTTTCAATCAAAATTGCTCATCATATGTCCGCCATGCGAACCCAGGGAACTGAACTGAGGCAAGCCGAATTATTTCAGCATATTTCAGCAACTCAGAGCAACGGGACGAATGTTTGCTCAAGCAAATTGACATAAACGTGTGAAACGCAGACTGCAACATATCCAGTGAATCAATTTTGCGCCGGGTTGGCCCTGGCTTGCGCTCTACCAACTTTTCACCCTCCAAACTTAGAGTCAGGTTTGAGGAGACCACATCGGCTCTTGCAAGAACTGCTGAGGCCGAATCATGATACAACAAAGAAAAATCAACAAACACATCCTGCCAAATTTTCTCTTTAATTGCCTGAGGAACATGTAAACCCAATGGGGTGCCCACATTAACACGAACAATGGGTTGTGGAAGACACTCCTCTCTTTGCACGAACATATACTCACCACCGGATCCGACTTGAGCTACACCAGAAATTCCTGGTGCTGATGAAGCCACCGGGGCAGATTGGCCAACTGTCAAGTTCAAGTCCGTCGACTGTCTTGGAGTTGCTGAAGCAAGTCCCTGCTGTGCCACTGGGGCAGTCGACGTGGTCGGACCTGTCAATGTGGCTGGGGCCGTCATTGTGGCAGGGGCTGACATGTGATGGGGAACCTGTGTGGTGGTGATCATCGTTGCATTCACAAGAAAAACTGTCTGGGGGACAGCATTCATCATGGGAACCGTGTGGGGGGGGGGGGGGGGGCAGCATTCACCAGTGGAACCATGCGGGGGGAGCATTCACCAGTGGAACCGGCTGATGGGCAGCATTCACCAGTGGAACCGTGTGGGGGAAGCATTCACCAGTGGAACCGGCTGATGGGCAGCATTCACCAGTGGAACCTGTGATATGATATGATAGAATAATGACAAGACTAACGATGTATTAAGTGAAGTTCTGTAGCTCATGTTCCACGCTCCATGTACAGTAATCAAGTAACCCTGGGAGATATAGATCAAAGGTTATATGAATATGCATGGTCCCATTACATCCCCCCTTTTGAGAACAAAATCTATGAATGAAAGTGAGGGTTAAATGAACTAGATTTTGTAGCAAAATTGGAAATACATATACAATGAATTGTCCTGTGTGTCTAAGGATTGTCCTGTGTGTCTAAGGAATGAACTAATCGCCAAATTGTCATCTAATTTGCTGAACCAAGTAGGAAACTTTTCTACTGTCTTGCTTATTATCAACAATATATTTTAGGAACTCTTTTTTTTGGAAATCTATTTTCGGAACACTTTTAAGTAACTTTGATGTTGTAACACATCCTTTTCGCACACTTTTCTCTTATTTTCTAAATGACAAAAACAAAACTTAAAATTTGTCTGCATAAAAAAATATTGTTTCTTTGTTGAACAAAGTGAACTAAAATTGTCTTTACTTAGTTACTTTTTTCTTTTACGCTGGTACTTCTTTCTGTGCCTTGTAACGACAAAAAAAATACATTAAAAGAATAAAACTTAAAAAAAAATGAATTTGTTGTCTCTAAGCGTTACTTGAAACAGGCTTATGTTTCAATCAGTCTTTGTGGTTTCTTCACTACGCGGCCACTGCGTGTACGGTATGGTTCAGTAGCCACAGCAGGTAAGTTAGTGATAGAGTTGTTGTTGTCACTGTGTTGTTTCTGATCAGTAGACTTGCTCCCAGTCTTCCTCAGTATAGACTTGGGGGCATGTGGGTTGAGTGACGGGGTATGTACGCTAGCAACTGGTGGGTCTGCAAAGCGGAGTGTCTTTCTCATTGGTTCAGTATTGCGAATGTGCACTCTGTTACGGCGTAAGCTTTGTCCAGTTGGTGTCTGAACAATGAATGATCTGGGTTCTGGACAAGCATCTTTGACAACTGCGGGTGTCCATTTCCCAGTGTGATGATCTTGAACCGTCACGTGTTGTCCCGGTACCAGTGATGATAGTTTGCGCATACCATCACGGTCATGGCACTCCTTCTGTTTGTCTTGGCGCTGGGCCAACCTGGCATACACGTCATCTTTGTCGTGCCGGTTGTGTCGAATCTTCGACGGAAGATTGTCCTTGAGTTTGCGACCATTGAGTAGCTCTGCAGGTGAGGGAAGAGCACTGTCTATCGGAGTTGTGCGGAGGCATAGGAGTGCAAGGTAGGGGTCCATGTTGGACTGCTTTGCCTTTGTCAAGGTCAATTTCACAGTCTGTATCATCCGCTCGATGAAACCGTTACTCCTTGGATACCTTGGGCTTGATGTTACGTGATCAAATTCCCAGTCTTGGGAGAATTTGTGGTACTCACGGCTGTCGTACTGCGGCCCATTGTCACTTATGACTTTGGTGGGGATACCTTGCTCACTGAAGATTTGTTTTGTGAGAGTTATTACCGCTGCACTCGAACACTGACCACTCACGCGACGTACAAATGTAGCTTTGGAATAATAGTCCGCGATGATGAGGTAGTCAGCATTGTCAAAATGGAATAGATCCGTTCCGACGGTCTGCCAAGGCCGCTGGGGTATCTCATGAGGTAGTAGAGGCTCATGAGACTGCTTGCGCTGATGTGTTTGGCACACAACACATTTCCCAACCAACTGTTCAATGTCCTTGTTGATACCTGGCCAATACACGCACACTTTGGCTCGCAGTTGGCATTTGTTGACACCTTGGTGTCCGGCGTGTATTTTTGCGAGTGTCTCTTGTTGCATGGATTCGGGAATGATGATTCTGTCTCCCTTGACGACTAGGCCGTTGTCGACCGACAGTTCGTCTCTACATGACCAGTAGTGACGTATGCATTTAGGCAGATCCTTGGGATCCTCCGGCCAGCCAGTCATGATTGTCTCAGACAATGGTCGTAGAGTAGAATCACTAGCTGTCTCTTGCTTGAGCTGAGTGAGTCTAGCTTGAGAGAACTGTATGGCGTAGATTGTCGTATCGAAGTTGATCTGAGGGCCATACGCGGGATTGAGTCGCGAAAGAGCGTCTGCGAGTAATAGTTCGCGTCCCGGCTTGTATACGATCGTGAAATCATAGGGCTGCAAACGCAACATCATACGCTGGAGTCTTGGGGGTGTGTTAGCGAGGCTTTTGTGTTGGATGTTCTCCAAGGGCTTGTGGTCAGACTCCACAACGAACTTTGACCCGTAAAGGTAAGTGTGGAATCGTGTACAACCAAACACCACTGCAAGCAACTCGCGTTCGATGTTTGCGTATCGTTTCTCAGTTTCTGTCAGTGCTTTGCTCGCGAATGCCACAGGTTTGTTGTTTTGCAGGAGTGCCGCTCCGAGTCCTTTCAGAGACGCGTCGACCTGTAGCACTGTGGGTTGTCGAGGGTCGAAGTGGGTGAGCGTACATTCAGTACCGATTAGCGACTTGACATTTTCGAATGCTTTCTGGTGCGATTCCGTCCACTGCCACTCGCTTTCTTTGCGTAGCAGTGCGCGGAGTGTGTCCGTATGATCAGCGAGTCTGGGGAGAAACGGCGCGAGGTACTGCACCATGCCCAGAAACTGCTGAAGTTCGTTGACATTCTGCGGTGCAGGAAGCGCATGTATGTCTTGCACCTTCTCCGGGTCGGGGTGCACACCAGAGGCATCGTACAGGCATCCGAAGAACTTAATGCAAGGGGTTCTCACCTCGCACTTGCTGAGATTGAAGATCAGGCCGTGTTTGCGAGCGACTTGCATGAGGTTGTGTAAGTGTTTGTCATGTTCTTCGACTGTAGAACCGAAGACTGCGATATCATCTGCAATCCCCAAAGTGCCAGGGCATTGCTCCAGGATCATGTCCATTTTCTCCTGGAAGATATCCTGGGAGACTTTCAGCCCGAAGGGTAGGCGACGGAAACGATACCGTCCAAATGGCGAATTGAAGGTTGTCAAGATACTGGACTCCTCATCCAGCACGATGCTCCAGTACCCATGTCGTGCATCCAGCTTGCTGAACACTTTAGCGCCACTGAACTGATGTGTGATTTCTTCCAGTGTTGGCGTTTTGTGATATGTCCGCTTGGAGGCTTTGTTCAGTGCTTGCGGGTCTAGGCACACGCGAAGACTGCCGTTGGGCTTTCTGCTGAATGCCAGTGACGAAACCCAGTCTGTGGGCTCCGTGACCTTGGTAATGACATTCATGCTTTCCATTCTGTCCAGTTCAGTCTTAAGCTCCTCCTTGATCTGGATTGGGTACTTTCGTGGAGGATGTACGACCGGACATGCATCCTCTCGTAGCGTGATATGGTATTCACCGGGGAATTTACCAATCCCAGTGAAGCGATCAGGATACATGCTCTGGAGGTCATCTTTCGTTGGTATTGGCTGGATGGGCTCGCGTTGTGTCTGCGATGTGCGATGAACACCCACGGAACTGTCACTGCGTCGTGGTGTTTTGCGTATCGCACAGTTGAGCGTGATGAGGTGGAGAGCTCGTGAGGTCGGAAGTCCAAGGATTGCCGGACCTGTAGTATCGGCGACGAAGAAATCTGCGTCAAGCCAGTCTGTCTCACCGTAGCTGCATGGAATTTTGACGCATCCGTATTGTTGAATTCGGGTTCCATTGTAGGCTGTGAGAAGCGTACTTTGCGGTGTAGTGGAGCCCGGCTGAGGATACCCATCTGCGTCCAGTGATCGCGGAAACATGCGTCGAAATGTGCGAAGGGGGAGTATGTTCCCTTGTGCACCTGTGTCGACCTTGACTTTAAGCGTGTGTGATCCAGGACGATGTTTCAGTTTGATGCGAAGTATTGCGAAAAGTTCATCGCGAGTGTCAGTAGAACGCTCAACGTCATCGTGATTGTGCTGGGCTGTGATGGTGTCGAAAGCGATGTTCTCAAACTGGTCCTGCATATCAGTCACTTCATATTCAACCGCGTTTACCTCGTTGGATTTACGAGGTTTGGAGCGCGATGAAGACCGACGACCGCGTTTAGGTGAGTATGATCCTCTGGTACGCGTGCGTGATTTGCGTGTGGTACGTGGTTTAGTCTTAGTGCCTGCTGTACTGAGGCACATGTGTTGCCAGTGTCCATCTTTGCCGCAGCCATTGCATGTTGTGCCGTATGCGGGACACTTATCGCGAGGTCGATATGGGTGTCGTCCACCACAGTTTTTGCATTGTCCTCGCGTCCTGACGACGTCCACCTGGGCCTTGCCAATATGGCTCAGTTGTGCCATATGCATGACACTGCCTTCGTGTGCTCGGCAAATGTCCAAGGCGTCTTTGAGTTGCAGTTTGTCGTCCTTTCGGAGCAGTTTCTTTTGCACCTCAGAGTATTTTACCCCTGAGATGAGAACCTCGATAATTCTCTCATTGAGGGCTGTTTCACTGGCGAATTGGCATTTCATGGCTTTAGCTTTGCATCGTGTGTAGAAGTCATCAATGCTCTCGGTTTCCATCTGGACAAACCGTTGAAATTCCAACCGATGTATGCGGAAATTGTCCTGGGGTTCAATCTGGCTGGAGAATTTGTCCCAGATGTTTTGAGGATTTTTGAGGTCTTCGTCAGTCAGACCCCATGTGTTGAACATACGGAGACCCTCTTTCCCAGACCACAAAATGATATAATTGTGCTGGTCTTTATCCTCAATGTTTTTGACAGCGAACCACATGGAAGCAGTTTGTTTAAAGTCCTTATATGCTTGGGGCCTGTCATTGGTTTCCCAGTCCATCTTTGGTTGAGGTAGGCCTATTGAATCGGCCATGGCGACTCAATTGTCCGTGCGAAAACGTAGTCAAAATGCAGTCGAGCCGAAGCAGGATACTGCGAACCGCGATGTACGAAGCAGAGGTCAAAGGTCACCGCCCGACACAATGAAATTGGCTTCGCGCACTGTACGTTGTTCGTGTGTGTAAAACTATTGCACAGTACTGTATGTGTGTACACGTACCGTATACTGTTGTTGCGTGCACGGGACTTGTTGCAGCGAAACGTGGAACTTTTCACAGCGTTGATCTCGCCCAGAAATGTTCGATCGAGGGTATATTTCGATGTCTATTAGGGTAGACCACTTATACCGCTGCCACCATGTGATATGATATGATAGAATAATGACAAGACTAACGATGTATTAAGTGAAGTTCTGTAGCTCATGTTCCACGCTCCATGTACAGTAATCAAGTAACCCTGGGAGATATAGATCAAAGGTTATATGAATATGCATGGTCCCATTACAGAACCGTCTGGGGGCAGCATTCATCAGTGGAACCGTCTGGGGGGCAGCAACCGTGTGGGGGACAGCATTCACCAGTGGAACCGTCTGGGGGGGGGCAGCAACCGTGTGTGTGGGGGGGGGGGCAGCATTCACCCAATGGAACCGTCTGATGGGCAGCATTCATTAAGGGAACCGTGTGGGGAGCAGCATTCATCAGTGGACAAAATGATGTAACCGTCTGAGGGGCAGGATTTAAATCCATGCTAGGTGAAGAGCCCACGCTGGCCGTGGAGACCGCAGGAGATCGTGAGGCTGATGAAGATTTGCGCCTTCTATTTGGGCCAGTGTGGGCCGGCAAGTCAGCCTGAAAACGCAATGGTGGCCGCGTGTTGCGAGGCCTCGGCATACTTGGAATGATGGTGCAACAAAAACAACACAAGCTGACTTCTGACAACAAATTAAAGCACTGTTCTATCCAAAATAATCCAGAGTTGGTAGCATAGAATATATTCCAATGTCAAGAACTGAATCTTATCCCTTGACAAGTAATTCCACAGAAGAAACTGGATACAACAAAATATAAATCCAAGGTAAATATCCAAGGTATTGAAAAGAATATATTCCAACAAAAGGTGAAAACTGAATATGCACAAAATAAAATGTGCTCCTGCTGTCTCAGTGACTGTGACAGAAGTGAGCACACCCCAACTCACAGCCCAACTTGGGCCACCACTTCACCAAGCAACATAAGACAAAACAAACTTTTCATTGGTACAAAGTTGGTCTTTACATTTAGTGAAATATGGTAATGAAGTGCAGCTGTGCAAGGCTGGAGAACTGAGTGGGGTGATCCAGCTAATTAGGTCAAAGACTTGGCAGCATACCAGATTGCTGGCTTGTATTCTAGTATGTATATAATGAAACTAAAGCTAAGTGCAAATAAATTCATACACATACAAATATGAACTCGCTATGTATAAAGCATTTTATCATACACTGTTGGTAAAATGAAATATACTGTTTGTATTTACGCAAAAGCCATAATAAATTCTACCCAATTCACTTTTGTTCAGGCTATCATGCACACAATAATTCTTAAATGCAACGTAATTTAATGGAATATTCAGTCGCAAATCTGGATAAGTAAAGGTTACATCAAGTAAAGTAAAGGTTACAAAATTAAGCGTTTGCACACGTGCCATTAATATTAATTCAGTTATGTCCACGTCAAGGTTTTATTTGTAACTTGTGCTTGTGGCAATATTCCTTCATTAGAGCCTTTTGTGTAATGAATGTTTAGTATTTTTGTTTTAATGGCTGGACCATAACTTATTTTGGGTTATTTAAATTCCAATTGCATGCATTCTAAGTGTTTGTAATGTTGTAACATTCTTTTAGTTTGACCTGTGGGCCACGATGAGAACGAAATAAAAAGGTATCAATCAATAAATAAAAAGTAAGATGACTATAAAATCGATTAAGTTACATTTCCATGTATGATATAGTAAGTAACCGGCAACTAAACATGCGAAGGCAAACACAGCTACGGTTACTGCAAACAACATTTTGATTCCCTGCTTGTTTTTGTATACTTGTCCAGCTATGTCTGCCTTCCAAACGGCCGATCTTGCCAATTCAATCACAGGTTGTCGTTCTGGCCTGTTGGCCATGTCGGGTAACAGCCTTACTTCATCAACACGCATTTCAACCAAAGTTGACATTTCTATCGAAGAAGCCATGTTGTGCATTTGCCTGATACAATAACAACTGCCAGCTGAATGGAATGGAACACGGTATTCCAGGGCATATAATGCAATATACAAGGAATACTATATGCAAGGAATATGTAACCACTAATTTATGATTAACCCACATTTTCGTGTTGCAATGACATGTTATCTATTTTATTTGTTAATATTTACGAGGTTTACAATTCCATATTCCAAATATCCTCGGAACTGGTAAAAAAAAGAAAATATTTAGCGTATAACCAATATCCCATAAGAAAACTCACCTCAATTTGCTGGCTGTTTGGATGGATCACCGTAACAGCGGCGAGTATTATTAAGGCAGGCTGAGCATTTCATTACCTATTAATTAAGCCAATTAAAACTTAACAAATTAAGTTCAATTCAATTTTGAACATGTCGCATTGTTTTAACTTAGGTACGTAGACGCAACTAAAGGATATTTTAGTATTATTAAATCACTCATTTGCCTTAATAGTTACTTAAATAAGGAAAATCATTTTAGGAATACCAACTTAATTAGGAAATTTAATTGATATTGGTTTTACTTATTTTTGTCGTATTTTAGGACTCAAATTATTAATGCTAATCTGCCAGTTTATGGATTTTAGTATTTTTTACTTGATTTAGTTTAGTGCGAACAACAAATCCTTATTTGAGTTTGTAGTAACCATTATTTTTTATTTATTATTTACTCATTTTTAAATGCGGTTGCTTTTACTTCTTTATCTTGTGAATGAAACTAAACAATTTAAGTTCAACTAAATTTAAAGGATTTTATGTCTTTCAAACTTAAGTTTCAACGTAAAATCAACGTAAAATCAACGGAAACGAGGTTTTATTTTTATTTAATCATTATTTTGGCTGAATATAACTTGAGTCAGAATAAAAATTTGAGCCATGCTAACTAAATAATGGCAATTTGTTGATATCGGTCTTACTTACTTTTTGGCGTTTTTTAGGACTCAAATTCTTCATGTTAACCTAAAAGTTTATGGATTTAAGTAATTTGTGCTTATTTTGTTTAAGTGCGAAAACCTAAGCTATATGTGAGTAGGTATTAACCAAATAGTTTTTTTAATAGTAGGTATTAACCAAACTCAATTTTTAATGTCGTTGGTTTTACTGATCTTTCGTGTTGATTAAACTTAACATATCAAGTACCATACACTTTTTCAAATATTTTTTTTTTTTTAAATTAACTTTCAATTCAAAAGCAACAGAAAATAGATTTTACTATTATTTAATCATTAATTATGTTTAATATTTACTTATGCCATGATTCATTTTTTTGAGTGTAGTGGGAGTTCCTGACATAAAATCATTGTTTTAAATGTATTTAACTAAACCAACGGGTATCTCGTGATATTTGCTCTCACATACCAGTGTACAGTCACAATGATTGTACATGAAAGAACAAACCATTTGACTCTTCAATTGTTCAAACTCCTGCTATTTGACCATTTGACGGCAAATGGGACTAACTCATAAAAAAGAACATTTTGTTTCTGAGGTCTTAGCTAAAAGGTGGATGTGAACGTTGGTGATATCCCATTAAAAGGGGCATTTTTTTCAGGATTGAGAGAAGACTTACCTTTTGTTCCCAGGTTTAGGAAATATTATAAGTATGTGAACTTCTGTAGCTTGAACCACCCCCCCCCCAAAAAAAAAAAGAAAAAGAAAATATATATATATAAATGCCCCCAGATATTTTATACATAGATTCGCAAAATTCTACAAATTTCTACAATGAATTTGTTAAAATTCCATATAAACCATTTCTTTAGGTGGAACATCAAGTACTTAACGTCATTAAAGGTTCTTATTGAAAGATATGTAGTTTACACTTAATTGAGACACGAGGGATTATATGACAGAAAAAACGTACAATTCATGAACAGAACAAAGACTCATCTTTACTGTGATGCGATAGCAACACTACACACACAACGTAATAATTTACATGTTTTCCTCCGATTCAAATGACCTTCGTTTCTGCAATCATATGCAAGATAAAAGGTTTCACACACTAAACAAATTTTATGGTACATTGCAAAAAAAAATACTGACTGTGAAGCCACGTTTCTGGACCAAGGTTGATATCTGCCAAGGAGTCAGATGAGTCGCTATCCCTAGTGGGGTTCCAAAAATCAGTGGGAAGCCTCTATACTGTGGCAAGCTCATCTTTCATCATGCTCCAATGCAAAGGACTGAGTAGTGAAAGCTGCCAGCTACATGTTAAGTAAATAAATGGGGCTGTTTGAAAACGTCCAAATACATTTTTAACTAATTTCGCATTCGAATTGAAGTAAATCTGAATAGTTTTGAGATTAAATTCATCATATCACTTAAAATCACGAATCTGTGGGAAACGAATATTGACTTCTTTGCATCTTGGTGTTGTAAACCAAGCATCCCTCAGTGCATGGAGTATTCTACAGGGTGTATAATAAAAATGAAACCTACATATTATTGCTAATTTGAACAGAAGTAGGGCACATGTGAATCAAAGAAAGATATCCTCTGCTAGGGTTGATACTCCTCTTTAAAACGAAACACTGATCATGTAATCACATGCATGGTTGACTGAGCAGTGACCAATTTTACACAGCCGTTTTATTTCCATTGACGCAACGTTATAAACTTTGTGGCATTCGTTACCGCGTGTTTTGTTTACTCCAGTGCGTCCTCTGTTGTAACGTCACTCCCTAGGCAAAATCCAAAATGGCGTCATCCCTGGAGCGAACAAATAACCGTTAAAGACCCTCAAATATTGGACTTTATTAAAGAGAGGCTTTACAAAAAATTGAATCAAGGTCTTTCGAAGGCAGATGCCGATCCTTCTGATGATCTTAAACCGTCGTCTCCTGCGAGGCAGTTGTAGTGGGGCTGTTGAGGTCAAATAATTATTTGATACAATTGTGCACTTTTTGACTAAAGCATGAAATTTCGCTTGTTGGTTCTTCATGTCATGAAGAAAATTTTCAGATGTAGATACATTTCATATTTGACCTCTGGTGCCCTTTGGGAGGTCAATGAACTTTACACACATTATTTATATTAACTGTCTTTGAAAACACCACTTTCCTTTGTCCACAGTCTATGTCATATGTCTTCAGGCAATGTAAATAATGATCGGATGTGGAAGAAAAACAATCATCTTGACCTCCGCTGACCTTTCAGAGTGTCAATGACCTTTATATACACACAGTATTTATAGTAATTTATAATATTAAAGCCTTAAACCCCAACTTGTTCAAGACCCAATTCTTAAAATTAGGAGTTCATCCTATGAAAAGCATTTTCATATGAAGGGCATTTCATATCTGACCTCTGGTGACCTTTAAAAGGTCAATGAACCTTATATGCCCTATTTTAAGATATTTATAAGATTTACAATTTAAACCCCCACTTTTTATGACCCAAGTCTAAAAGTTGGCTGTTCGTGACATGTACAGAAATTTCAGATGTGTGAACATTCGTATTCGACCCCTGGTGACCTTTGTGAGGTCGATAAGCTTTGCGTACCTAGTTGCCGCTTTTTATCATATGTAATATTCGAAATGCCACCTTTTCATGACTTAAGTCTAAATAGTTTAATACAAGTGTATTTTAAGTATTATTCTACAGTATGTCATAAATATTCACACCCCAATGATAATTTTGTTATGACCTCTGATCTCTATTTCCCTTTTTTGAAGTGTAGACACTAACAGAAAACAAAAGGTAAGAAGAATCACACTCTTACAGTGACCAATGGGCTTGGTAAAAAGGTTGAACATGTGGAGACCCAAATCCATCTGGATACCACAGAGTGTAATAAGTACAGAAAAAAGACTATTTGTACATATTACATTGTAAAGAAAGTCCAACAGTCTTCTATCCCAGTCGCAACATGTTGCGTCTGCCAATTAAAAAAGGGAAATGGAGGTCAGATGTCACCCCAATTTTTTTGTGGGATTTGAATTCATTACATGACTGTATAATAATAGGTGCAATACCTTTCTTTTGCAATATGGAGGCTTGGGTCACAAAAAGGGCGTTTTGAAAAACAAATTAAAAAATAGCGAAAAATAAGGTATAGAGTTCATTGACCTATTAAAGGGTACCAAAGGTCAGATTATGATGTCCCCTTATCAGAAAATGCTTTTCATGTCACAAAGAGCCAACTTTTAGACTTGGGTCCTCAAAAAAATGGGTTTTATATAATACATCTTATAAATTTCTATCGCTCACCAGCCCCACTATTGACGTTCTTGATACGTAAGGAAATGGGCTCCCTAAGGGAGGGGATTTATTTAAGGGAAGAGTCTTCCATAAGTAAAAGGCAGTTCCTTAAGGGAAGGGATTAACTTTGAAGGTGTTTCTGTAAGAGAAAAGTGAGTTTCCTAGGGGTAAATGGTTTCCTTAAGGAAGGGGTTTCCTGAAGGGAAAGATATTTTCTTATTGATAATTCAACAA
Organism: Patiria miniata; assembly: GCF_015706575.1. Lineage (NCBI taxonomy): Eukaryota > Metazoa > Echinodermata > Asteroidea > Valvatida > Asterinidae > Patiria > Patiria miniata. The sequence continues at coordinate 345,916 of NW_024037065.1, read as the reverse complement.
TAAAAGTGCTTCACTAGCAAGATCTTTCAAGAATTTCTAAAATAGTAAATGGGGAATTCTTACTCAGAGGGGACAATAATTTACCCAAATATATTGTCTTCAATCATACGAGTGTTTAACTTTACAACCAAGTAAACTCAAAGATCAACTCCACATTTGCACCACTCATTAAGTAAAGAGCTGCTCAACACTCACGGTACGCTACGCGGTCTCTCCAAGTCTCGGCCTGGCCCGTCACCAAGGCGGGCCTGGTGGGGCCGGGCCCCAGCGCTGTCTCAACGAAGTTCTTTTAGTCTGGAACTCAACGGCGCGCCAAAACAGTCTGACGCAACCTCGTTCCTACGATGTCGAACAGTACGCCCCCATCACCATATCTAGTTTTCGGTGTGAAAAATAACCGTTGCCGATTGCTGATATTGAAAACAAAGGTAAAAAGAGGTGAATCTATATTTATATTGACATCATGCGAACAGAAAATTAACCAGACATCATAACTTTAGTAGTGCACCTTACATCTTCTCTTGTTTTCTTATTTATTACGTGGTGCTGGACACTCCATACATACGCGTATGAGTGTAACTCAGACAATGTCAGATTATCATGACGTCGACAAGTTTCAATCAGGTTGCTAAAATTATTTAGATTGTGCATTTTGGGGCTACTGCTACTAAACTACTGTACAAGTAAAATCTCCATCTCATGGCTCTTTCTCCGATCAGCATGGAGTTACCGGCATTGGCAATGTCATCCTGTCAAATGATTAGCTTTTGGCCCTCAGTGAAATACGCAGTAAATGAGTTAAAACTCGGAGCTGATCTCCAACCTGCACAGTGTCGGGCATTATGGGCACTGTTCAAAGGACATGATATCTTGTCACTCTTCCCACAGGCTATGGAAAAAGCCGTATTTATCAGCTAGCTGTTTATATGTTTGGACACAAACTAAATATTAAAACCCCCAAAACTTCTGGTAGTCACTCCTCTCAATGCAACAGTTCAAGATCAGGCCTCAAAACTTTTTAGCATTGGGTCCAAATTGCTATACTTCGCGACCATATCAGAGGGTCTTGTCCTGATCATCAAGTGATGAAGAAACAGAGACAAACCGTATTTCATCTACAGATGTTTTGTTATCGGGAGCACCGAGGAGCAACTACGCAAGGCAAATATTGTGTATGTCCACAAGCCCATTTCGCCCCTTTTTACTGTCTGTTGCATAGTAGAATTGAGTCTGGATTTTAGACAGGACTTTGCAAAGTTAGCAATATTAGCTAACCTATTTCCACACACTCCAACAGCTTCAATGATGCAACCGCTTCCTAAGATTACAGGAGGCCATAATTAAATTGCTTTGCTTAAAGAAGTCTGTAATGATTAGCAGCAATCCTGACAGCATGCATGCCGTAAAGAGTCAATTGCCCTCTACCCATGGTGTTCAAACACGGCTGTTTCATCTGCATGTCGTGTACATAATAAAGTTAAACACACGCACGCTCGTGATTTCGTTACTCCAGTGTTGAACGATGACGTTATGTAAACATGGCGCTCCCCAGGGCTGTCAAAAAGTCACGAAATTATCACGGATTTCCCCATCATAACCAGCTTATTTTCATTCAATATTATTTAATAAAACATTATGTATTCGTTAAATTGAATTCTCTCTCAGCTTCTTGCTCTTTTAAGTCAAAATAAAGGAAAAAAAACAAAAAATCGTACTTTTGTCCGCTGGCACTGTGCGAGTTTGATTTTTGCTACGACGATGTTTTTACCTTCATAAAAAAATTCATCATCGAGTCTCAGGAGTTTATATACAAAGTTCTTACAATCCAGGCAGTAGAAAATACAATTACATACATTTTCATGAACTTTCCGTTTCTGGGCCAAGTCAAAGTACATTGAACGAAGACTTTTTAATCATGGATCGAAACAGACTAAAGTGGATTGAAGTGGGATTGTCTGCGTACAACCCTATGGGAAATGTGCGCGCGCGCGAAACGTAAACAATACATGTGAATACATGATAAGCTCAGCGATGTACATTATGTACGTATAGCATGTATTGTCGCCATCCGACAGCACTAGTGATGTCAGTCGAGTGAATCATGGCGAAGCAAGACAGTGAATTGGATTTGAAAGTGAATTTGTTTGCCAGAAAATGACAAATTCGATCGCTTGTTCCCTTCCTTCTCTCAATGTAAAATGAGCTTTGATTTTCATGCTGCAGCAATTTCCAAATTGTGTCGAGTATGTGGCAACATATTGAGTAAATCATCACTAGGCCTAAATGAACAACGGACACTACTTCAATGCTGTGAGTACAGGAAGCAGATATACTCAGTATTCGGCATAAGTACATGGGAGGATAGCTCTGGTGAGCATCCTACAAGGCTTTGTAGCAAATGTGCGAGGAAAATTAGACATGAACAAGGTGGCACGAGAACTTACAGCCAAACCACCAGTAGATCTGTAACTCTTCCAAAATGGACAAAACATACAAGAGTTTGATGCAATATTTGTGCAGATTTTTATAAACAGTCTAAAGGGGCCGCCCCTCAAAACTCAAACGCAACTGGAGGCAAGTTGAGGATCGGGAACAACCAGGCCTGCCATTCCACTTACCTGAGGTATATTTTCTCTTCAGTCACAACAGAAAATAAACTGAGAGAAATTTCCCCAAAACTTGACATTTTTGGCAAAGAGGGTGAAGACTTTCTTTTCACATGTGTCATATGTCAGTGCATCACTTCTCCTACCTCTGTGCAAACCCCATGCCAGCATTATTTCTGTGCGAGATGCTTGGCGGATTATTTCAAGTACATGAAAAGTGCAACCGTAGATTGCCCAATTTGTAAAGGAACAGTAAATTTCCGGGAGATTGCTGATATCCCAAGAATTCTTAGGGTGCAACTCAAAAGTTTAACTGTGGTGTGTGTCCAATGCACTAAACTTGGGAAGTTGGAAACCCTTTCTGATCATTCTTGCGCAGCCCCACAAGTAAAGAGGAAAGACGCATCTGTGACAATTGTCGAAACAGTCCTCCCCCCTAAAAAAGACCAAGCGATCATACAAGCTGCCAACCTTCTGAGAAACGAGGCCCTTAAACATACAAAAGGACAGCCAATTCCATATGCGATAGAACAGGCAACTGATCGTTGGACTTGGATAAAACTGCAACACCGTGGAAAAGTTGCGACACTTAAAACTGGAGGCAAGGTAATGCAAATATAGGCCTTTCAAAACTGATAAATAAAAAAGTAACAAAGTCAATCAGTAGGGAGATGAATTGCTAGCTGTACCTGTACGAGCAGTCAGCAATCTTCATTTAGCCCATAATGTTACTTGCTGTTAACGCTTAGATGCATTGTGTGTAAAAAAAAAAAAATCAAATTTTTAATTAATGTGTATGTATAACTTTTTACAACAATAATTCTTTTTGGTCTAAATTTTTATTTTTAATAGTTACAGAAAAATATGTTTTTAATTTTGTTTAAAAGCCTGCACTCATCAAACAAGTACCAAACAGAGCAGTGTCATCCGATGAACCTGAACTGAAGGGAAATTCAACCAAACAGGTCAGCGATGAACATCAAGCCTCTTCCCCCGGCCCAATGTCCGTCAACAAATCCCTAGCACTTATGCGTGATAGCCATTTGAGTTGGGACCAGCTACGGAAAGTTCGCAGGTACTTTACATGTTACAAATTACATACATTTCATATCGGTTTTTGCAGTGAACATATGAACTAAAGAAATAAAAAGTAATACTCCATAATTTCAGTCCCTTTTCAGATATATACATTATATTTCACATATGGCAGGTATGTTGGTCCTTCAACCATTGCTTCCGAGCAAACAATGCGTGTGCAACAAAAGGGCCTACTTAAGGACTACATTGTTGGTGAAAAAGTCCCGCTGCAGTTTTCAAGTGATAAAGCTACTGCTGTCGATGGCTATGAGATTCGTAATGCTCCATTTGTGATGGTCAAAAACCTGCCAGCGATGATACTGGACTACTTAGACAGGCTTGACAGGTAAAGCATAAAATCTAAAATTAGTGTCATGCACACATATTCAGGTAGATGACAACAGCCAAACTAGAATGACATCATTAATTTTTTCTGTAGGTTGGGAGGGGGGCGTGGCGTGGATTGAGGGGCTTTAAACAAGATGTAAATGCACTACTTGCAAACGTTTGAGCAATAATGTAAAAAATGTAGGCACATTCAATTTGAAAACTTGTATATTTGAAACAGATGTGGATCCTTAACATGGCACAATGGGGTCATTCCTTCCAAAGAAATTTGGATCAAGTTAGGTGGAGATAAGGGCGGAACAACCTTCAAGATGGCATTTCAAATCACAGATGTTCAACGACCCAACAGCCTGAAAACACAGTCACGTTTGCCTGCTTTGAAGCCGATGACTCCTACACAAATCTTTAGAGAACACTTCCCCAAATAAGTGAGCAAGTATCGCATCTATCCAAGCAGAGTTGGAGGTAAGATTTAAAATGGATCGAAAATATTAGTTATTTTTTGTTTTTATTATGCAATGTATTTGTGACATTGTAGGTGCAATGCAACAAACATGGAATCTTATTTTTGTTTCAGAGGACACACATTTCGCCTTTTCTGCTTTGGGGATTATGCACTCCTGACCAAGCTCTATGGAATCTGTTCTTCGAATGGTAATCATTTCATCATTCCATAATTATTCCAGATTAATATCCTCCCCGATTGATATCAGCGGTTACACGTTAAAAACATTGGTAAGCTTAACACTTTCATTTTAAGTGCATGTGTACCTACACGTACATGTAGTATGTACATGTACCACGTATGTTTCAGCCGCTCATTTAGTTTGCGCACATGCGCACTCAAAATATGAAATACTGATAATCAGCAAACATGGATGCCTGCGGTCGCAGTTTGACCCACTGAAGGATCGGTCAACATCACGCTTGAAGAACTTTGATAAATTTTTCTTTCCACGTGGACAGGAATTTAAGGCAATCAAAGTCACTTTTGCAAACCTTAGCGCAAAAAAAACAGAGAGTGTTTGATGCATTTTTTTTTGTTTTTCCGTGTCGTGTAGTACGAAAATATTGGGTCACAAATTCAAAACAGGCGAAAGTTTAGGGGATAATTTTTCAGTTTTGCCGAGTAATTGTAAACTTGTCTTCACTGAAAAATGGTAAAAGATGCCATGGAAAGTGCGATGTTTAAATATCATTTAAGTCGGACACCGTTTCAATGAGAAAAGTAAGGTCTCACGTTATACGTTTTTTTCGTTGAATGTAACGTTAGTGTGCACGTACCTGTACACAGACCCTGCGGGAATCTGGCCCGTAAACATGGCTAGCCTCGCGCCGCGCGCGGCGCTCCGTTTGTAATCTTTCGACGCGTTGGCAAATAAATGTATACATTTAACTGAAACGATTTACAACTGACTGGTTCCCGCCCCTGAAATGCAAGTACGATCACAGAGGGCACTGGGACCAGTGTATTTGTGCACGAAGCTGAAAATGGTTTACTCGAAAAATGACGATTTTTATAAGCTACAGGTTTCCGTCTTACATCAAATCACCTGTAAAATGATAATAATCTATCATCGTTTCCTATGGTACTACGGCTGATCTAAGGTAAACCCGGAAAATTGTCAAAATGTGTAAACCAAAGTCAAAAGCGAAACATTTTTTTCCTTTTCATTTTGTACGTTTTTTGTCCATAATTATTGGTTTTTTTTATATTTTAAAAGGTTTTTTTAGCGCCGTTACCACACTGTAGAGACAATTTATATCTTTGTTCACTTGGTCTACTGATAATTTTTGGTTTGAATCATCTTTTAAGTACGTTTGAGAAGGATACATTTTAAGACATGAAAACCAGACAATCGGTCAGTGCGTCGTCTGCTACCGCTCTTTGCAAGCCGACGACGCGGAGGAAACCATTGCGCATGTGTGAGAAGACGAACTAAATGCACGCACGGTCTATGGGGCTGAAACATACGTGGTACATGTACATACTGTACATGTACATGTACCATGTTGTGTTGGGTAAATGTACAGTACATGTACATTTGTACTCTTCAGCTGCAAGCACATGCACATGTACATGTACATGTACATGTTCATGTGTACCGACTACAGATGTACATGCACTGCACCAAATATACAACATAGTAATATAAATAAACTTTTATTGTTCATCTTATCATTTCTGCACAAATTATCTTTAGCCCGGTTCTGTTGCATCTACTGCTGCGCCAGTAAAAATGAAATGCAACAGCCCCTCTGTCAGCGAGGACCATCCCAAGACCGGACACTGGAGACAATCAACGAGCAATACAACAACTTTGTCAGTGATGGACAACGGAGAAATAGGGCTAAGGACGTCTCATTGAGCGTGGTTAATAGACCAATGCTTCCAATTGAGGTTGACCATGTGAGTACTTTTTCCTATTTTTCCCTCTGAATAGTGAATAGCTAGTATAAGAAAACAAACTTATTTATAGTTTTGTACTTTTTAACAGGTCATCATTCCAACCCTTCACATATCTCTAGGGGTTTTCAAAAAACTCTGTGACATGTTCGAAGAACAGTGTCATAACCTAGATATTGATATAGTGAAGGAACGGATTGGGGCGCAGGAGGCAGATTCCACCAAGACAAATTTTGACTGCCAACTGGCATCGGAGGCACAGCAGATGTTTGAGCTTGAAATCCACCTCCAGGAGAAACGCCTCGAGTTGGAATCACTGGAGGAAGAAATACCCCTCAATCACTTACAAGACCCAGGGTCTCAAGCAGGAAAGCCAGTGCAACAACTGAGAAATGATATTACTGAACTGGTAAGCAATCAATATTTAATTCCAAAGTAAGCCAAAGAATTATGCATACATCATTAAATGTATAAGTATGTACATGTTGCAGGGCCAAGTTTACCTTGTAGATTTTCATGTTTAAGATGCCACTGTCACAGGAGGACTTGTGGTCTTTTTTCCATGGGAACTACTCCTGTAAAATACACTAAAAAAAGAACATTAAGAAGATAAACTTGGCCGTGCCACACTTATCATACCCTTATACTCAGACTCACAAGGAAACACAACCTGACACCAGATATTATGTGAATGTTGGCCACAGCCAAAGAACGTTTTTATTCATTTTTGCCGGATACCGAATTGTTTTCTTGGCATACCGGTCTCACATTGTCATAAAAATTAAGTGGGCGCACCTGGCCCCAAACATGTATACAAAATGGGCGCACCTGGCCCAATATACCAAATGGGCGCACCTGGCCCCATATACCAAATGGGCGCACCTGGCCCAATATACAAAATGGGCGCACCTGGCCCAATATACAAAATGGGCGCACCTGGCCAGAAACAAAGTGGGCGCACCTGCCCCCCTACAATAATACGAAATCATTAACATCATTATGTTAATTTTACAAGTAATTTCTGAGTGCAGAAGTGGTCCCACCGATGTTGTACATTCAGTCAGGAGCAGCATAGTCTTTTGAAACGTTCTAGCACTATGTCCTCTGCACTTAACATTTATGATCATTATTCAGAACAAATACCAATTTGTGTCTAGCTCCATGTCAGTTATTTTATTTTGAATTTTTAAAATGGGGGTTACTGGCTGTCTGCACCTCAAGAAAAATGCCTCCAAATATAGTAAATACCTGAACTTGACAAAACTTTATAATCACACCATTTGAAAAAGGTGGAGTAAAAGGGGGTGGCGGTGGGCGAAATTGTTGTGTTTAATCTCACAACAAAATGCACCCTCCGCCTCCTTTGGATGGCTGTGACAGAATGACAGCTACATGTACGTGAATTGTGTTTCCCGCTCGAGATAGCGTCATGACGCGTATTCATGATCTTTGATTGGTTTTAACTTTGTTCCATCCTGCATTTGCATACGCGCCACCCTAATTTGCATATCGATCCTGTCCACTATGACCTTGGTCATAAGTCACAGGTCACGAGTCACCTTCTCGCGTACATGCAATTGTTTACAATGTGTTCTGATCGGCTACTAGCGAAATGCTCTGCAATAAACAGGGTGCTTACGGTAGGTGTTCACTGAGTATAAGGCCTTTTATCGTTTATGCGATAAAAGGGGGTTATACTCAGACTCACAAGGAAACACAACCTGACACCAGATATTATGTGAATGTTGGCCACAGCCAAAGAACGTTTTTATTCATTTTTGCCGGATACCGAATTGTTTTCTTGGCATACCGGTCTCACATTGTCATAAAAATTAAGTGGGCGCACCTGGCCCCAAACATGTATACAAAATGGGCGCACCTGGCCCAATATACCAAATGGGCGCACCTGGCCCCATATACCAAATGGGCGCACCTGGCCCAATACACAAAATGGGCGCACCTGGCCCAATATACAAAATGGGCGCACCTGGCCAGAAACAAAGTGGGCGCACCTGCCCCCCTACAATAATACGAAATCATTAACATCATTATGTTAATTTTACAAGTAATTTCTGAGTGCAGAAGTGGTCCCACTGATGTTGTACATTCAGTCAGGAGCAGCATAGTCTTTTGAAACGTTCTAGCACTATGTCCTCTGCACTTAACATTTATGATCATTATTCAGAACAAATACCAATTTGTGTCTAGCTCCATGTCAGTTATTTTATTTTGAATTTTTAAAATGGGGGTTACTGGCTGTCTGCACCTCAAGAAAAATGCCTTACGCGCACAGCAGCGCGCGCCCACCAAGGAAAGGCAGACAGTAAGCCCTATGACCACACAAATAACACGTCAACACTAGAAATCAAAGTACTGTGCTGTCATAACACCAAATTAAAAAGTGGGAGACCTATAAAGGTTCCTACATATGTGCCAAAATGCAATGGTGGAGATTGGAGCTAAAAAATTGCGACCCAATAGACGACAAATGCACTCCATCATAGCGAAAGAAAGACAGCTCTGACCACACTATCTGAGGGTGATGCAAGCAATATGCGCGTGACAGGGAAGCACATTGAGATTTAGCCCAGCGATTAACAGTGCGGCGTTTTCTCTCAACTGCCGACTGAGAACGAGCACCAAAATAAAACACCCGAGGAAGGATGTCGGACCAGACAATGGACGTATCCGGAAACATGGCTCTACAATCACGCAGCAACACAGCAATTTTCTGCCTAAGACCATATTCGTCAATTGCCACCAGATCATTTGTGCCCAAGTGATTTATCAACATAGACGGTGGTGGCTGTTTGGCACATAAGCCCGCCAGCAGTGAACGCAGCTCGCCCACTCCTGCGCCCCCTCTGCCTGTCCACGTAACCGTAACGGGGAGGTGGAGCGAACGCTCTGCTCGGCGGACGATAGAGTCACCAACTATCCACACATGATCTGCAAAACAAACACGAAGGCAAGAAAATTGTCTGTTTTTTGTTTTGGAAAGAAACAACCGCAGTTGCTGCAAAATTGGGACGGATGACTTCATTAATTTGGCAGTGCCAAACGGCAAATGGGTGTTGGGCGGATGTACGAAAGGAAAGCATTGGACCGCCATCGACCCATGTCAGAAATGTCTGCATACGAAATTCCTAATTCAGCCGCGGATGACGCAGCCCCAATTCTGAAAGAAAGCGCTCGAATACCAAGATCAGCAAGCCCAGCAACATTGACTGCTTTGCGCAAGACTGTATTAAATTGATACTGCGTGAGAGGGGAACCATTGAAATGACAGAAAAATGGGCCATCGCCAACAGGGCGAATTGCTGCAAAATCCAACAGCGCACGAACCGGGCAAATGGATTGATCAGGACAGGAAACCAACCGGACAGCTTGGGGACGGCCACACTGATTATTTTTGGAATGCCGAAATACTATGACAACAGAAGGGGAATTTGTGTCGGAAGTGCACAATTGAATGTCACTCCCCAACAGAACAGACTTCTGAATATGGCACTGTGAGTAAACTGCGAATTCACCAACCCGCATAAAGGCAAAAAAGGCACTCAAGAAAACTGCCCTGAACATCACAGACTCGAATTGGGACGCGCATACTGCCGACAACACCCCAGTTAGCTTCCCTAAGAGTGGCAGAGAAATGGGGAGCCGACCATCCACTGTGGGATGCTCTCGGCAAGCTCCCTCAACGAGGTTCGAAACTACAAAATGCTTAGTTGGATCATTATACCCCTTAAGTTTATGAAAATAACTAACACCCGCAATATAGGTGGCAATTGTAGTTGCGGCCAATTGACGCAAGGACAACCAAGCTATAAAACTGCACACCTCGCCCACAGTTGCAGGCGACCCTCCTGACACCGGCTGTTGCCGAAACTGACAAAATGCTCGCCAACCAGCAGCATAAGTCTTGTGAGAATTTGGCGCAATAGATGTTGTCAAGAGGCGATCCATCTCTACTACTATGATACGTGAGGAAGAGCAGGCAGCGGGGTCATAACCGCGTCGGCAAAGGGATCCGCCCTGTAAAAACGATCCATCTGAAACCGGGACAATGCATCAGCAATCTCATTATACTGGCCTGGGACATGGACGGCCTTAATCAAAGTATTGGAACGCAGGCACTGCAAGACAAAAGGACGCACCAACTGCATGATTCGCGGACAAGGCGAGCTCAATTTATTAATGATGTGTACTACTGCAGGATTGTCAGTGTGAAAACAAACCTTGCGGCCAGCTAGTCGAGGAGCCCATGTCAACAAGGCAACTAGAATTGGGAAAAACTCCAGAAAAGCAATGGAGGGAGGATCGTGAGCAAACTCCTTCGGCCAATAACCCTGTACCCACTTTCCTTGAAAATATGCCCCAAAACCCACACTAGCGGCGGCATCGGTGTATAAATCAAGAGTCTCGTTAGATTGCCATGCACAGTCTGCCAACATTGAGATGCCATTGAAATGTGTCAGAAATTCTAACCACATAAGCATGTCAAGCCGAGCCCCTTTGGAAATGCGCACCTTGTGGTGTGGACGATGAAGCCCAGAAGTCAATGCAATAAGGCGACGCAAGAACGCTCTGCCTGATGGAATGGCTCTGCATAAAAAATTAAATGAGCCAACTAAGGACTGGATCTCGACAAGAGAAATCTTACGCTTGCCCAGCACAGCTCGAATCTGCTCTGAAATTGCCTGAGTTTTTTGAAGGGGGATTCGCACCTCTGCTGCTACTGTGTCAATTTCTAAACCCAAATATGTGATAACCTGAGCAGGCCCGAAAGTTTTTTCAACCGACAGGGGAACACCTAATCGCTCACAAACTGCTTGAAACGTGCGCAGGAGACGTGCGCAGTTATCGGCACTCGTACCCACAAAAAGGAAATCATCGAGATAATGGGTGACCCCTTCTGTCTGACCAAAACACCTAACTTTAAATTCCAAAAATGTACTAAACTGTTCAAAAAGAGCACAGGAAACACTACAACCCATTGGCAAGCATCGATCATAATAAAACATGCCTTCAAATGAAAAACCCAGTAGTTCGTAATCTACCGGGGAAATGGGAAGCAAACGAAAAGCAGATTTAATGTCCGACTTTGCAAGCCACGCCCCATGCAGTGGCCAGTTCTACAGCCTTGTCAAATGATGCATAGTGAACAGAGCATTTATCACTATCAATGAAATCATTCACTGACTGACTGGCTGGAAAGGAGAGGTGAGGAATTAAACGAAATGTGCCTGGCTCACGTTTTGGAACTAGACCAATTGGGGAGCACTGTAAATTAGGAAACGGGCGTTCAGAAAATGGCCCGGCAATCCTCCCCAAATTAATTTCATTGGCTAGCTTTTGGCGAACCACCTGGGGACGTTCGGCCGCAGAAGCGAGACACTGTGAATCGCGTGCTTCCCTAGGACCATTATAGTTAAGTGAGAAACCCTCAGTGAAACCACTTCGTAAAACCTGACTAACACTTGAAAGCGGATAATCACCTAACCAATTTATCAACACAGGCACATTAATGGGGGTTGGGGGCACGAAAATTGGCTGATTTTGCACCCTGATGCAGTACAGGAGCTCTTACTGACGCTGCAGCAGCACTTGGCTTGGCAGGTAGCGGGGATCGAGGCTCATGCCGAACCGATGCGCCAAAACCACTGGATGCAGTGGCCCCTCGCGCTTGCCCCCAAGCTCGACAACGCGTGGCGCCATGACCAGTGCGCGAGCATTTACTGCAAGCGTGTGCGTATTTGCATCCCTGAAAATAGCAACCTTGGGCTGAATTAAAAGCAAAACAATTCCCGAGCTTAAAAGAATTCCCTGTGCGGGGGGTCTGCGCTGCCGGCAGCCCACCACGTGAGTAAGAGGGGGAGTTCAGCCCGACCGCTGCAACGGTCAGCCACAGCTCGGAATCAATTTGACCCCAGGAACGAGCAGGGTCGGCTTCCTGTTTCAGCCTGAACTGCTCGTCGTACACCTTCCAGCCCTGGCCTGGAAATTGAATGTGTGCGGTACGAATAATTTCCGCGTAGCGCAGCAGCTCAGCAAACCTGTTTGTATGCTTTACAAGGTAAATGGCCATGAAAGTGTGAAATGCTGATTGCCACGCATCTAAACTCTCAATCTTCTTGCGAGTGGCCCCCGGTTTTCTCAGGACAAGAGAGCCCCCCTCCAACGCAAAAGTGAGATCTGTACCCTGGGTATCAGTGCGTGCCAAAACAGCACTTGCGGTGTCATTCCTTAACAAAGCCAAGTCAATAAAGGAACCCTGCCAATTTTTTTCCTTTAGTGCCTGCGAAACATGAAAACCCAATGGGGTATGTACACTGGCCTGGGCCATAGATAATGGGCGATGCATATTCAATATATCGAAATTAGGCCCGTTACAAGTAGGTTGCTGAGACCCATACTCACCCCCCGGTGACACCAATGGGACACTGCCCAAAGCTGGCCCCATGCTGGTCGTCGTACATGGCGAATCAGTAGCCGGAGCCATGGGAGCCGCAGGAGCGGCGGATGGGGCACCGTTGAATGCTGCCGAACTCCCCGGCGATGATACCAAGCCCGAATTGGCATGAGGCAACAGGCCTCCGGGAATGTCTGTCCCAGATCCAGCCAAGGAAGACATCGCCCCGCAACTGGCGGGCAAAACGGATGGGGACATCGCTCCGACATGTCCGAAGGACGGTACGGCTGCGTGAACGGGCTGGTATGCGGCGAGACATGCTGCCGGCGGTTGGAATGTCCGCGAAACCCTGGATGTCATGGAAGCCCCGGATGTGACTGGTGTGAACTCCGGCTGCGATAACCCTGTTTGGAATGTCAGCGAAGCCCCGGATGTCATTGAAGCCCCGGATGTCATTGAAGCCCCGGATGTCATTGAAGCCCCGGATGTGACTGGCGTGAACTCCGGCTGCCCGGCAATCGGTGCAGAAATCACCGGCGAAAAACTTGGAGCAGCACCGGATGTTGAGAGCCCGACTGATGTGATCAGCGGGTGTGCTGGCGCCGATTGCCCCGTGGTGGTGGACCCAAACCCCGGCTGGCATAGCGGAGCTGTGGCGATCGGGACCGCCCCGGGCACGGCAAAGGAGGCGGAGGGGGCAGTGCGAGCTGGAGCCCTCCGTGATCTTGACTTCTTCACGGGCGCAGATTTCTTTTTCTTCTTGGCACTGGCGGCTGGCTCAGGCACAGGCTCCACCAGAAACCGCGCAGGGCGGCGACGTTGGCGAGAAATATTCGCACGATACATCGCGAAACGACGAAATTGTTGTGTTTAATCTCACAACAAAATGCACCCTCCGCCTCCTTTGGATGGCTGTGACAGAATGACAGCTACATGTACGTGAATTGTGTTTCCCGCTCGAGATAGCGTCATGACGCGTATTCATGATCTTTGATTGGTTTTAACTTTGTTCCATCCTGCATTTGCATACGCGCCACCCTAATTTGCATATCGATCCTGTCCACTATGACCTTGGTCATAAGTCACAGGTCACGAGTCACCTTCTCGCGTACATGCAATTGTTTACAATGTGTTCTGATCGGCTACTAGCGAAATGCTCTGCAATAAACAGGGTGCTTACGGTAGGTGTTCACTGAGTATAAGGCCTTTTATCGTTTATGCGATAACAGGGGGTTAATACGTGGACACACTTTTACCATACATTCTGTACATGTTTACAATTAACAAGAAACTTTAGTTCAGTATTTTTTTGAACAAAAACAGGAGCAACAAGCTGCTAGGACTGAACTTACCTTTGGCAGTGGACCCATTGCAAGCAGCCTGGACAGTGTGCTTAAATCCCATAATGTCCACCGCAAGCTTACCATGGGAAGTCATTTGTTGGCAATCATGTCCACAAATGCTGCCAGGTAAACATTACAATTTGTTTTTTAATTTCATTCAAAACAAATCACTGCTCTAAGACTAAATGCATTCACCTCATAATCATAGACAAAAATCTAATCATCGTGGTGGATGAGGTATTGATATGATATCTCCTATTCCTTGCAGCTAAAGGTCATTGATGATCTCACTGCAAAACCTCGGTGTGTAATTGAGGAAACGTTAGATGACTTGCCGATTGCAGAACATGCACGTCTTCAACGAAGAGCAGCAGAGATCGGTGAATTGTTCAAAACCATCTTCCTGCAATTTGCCGATGTGCACCACGCGATCAATCATACAAATCAACTGGACCAAGTTGACATTCAGCGCACAGGTACATGTTAACATGTAACAGCTTTATGTAATTCACACAAAATGTAATTTTGCACAGTCGTATGCGCCGACTCTTGCGTCTTATTCCTCTCACAATTGATATTCTTTTTTCTCTTTTCAGATGTATGCATCAAGCAATTTCTGCATTCATACCGGGATTCATTTCCTTCTGCAAGCATCACCCCCAAGCTCCATCTCTTGGAAAACCATGCCATTCAGCAGTTGTCAAGATTCCGAGTAGGGCTAGGGCTCCTCAATGAGCAAGGAGGGGAGCTCCTGCATACAGACTTCAATCGGGCTGGTAGAGTTGTACATGGCATGAAAGATAACCTCGCCAGATTGATGACTGTGATGCGACGTCACCTGACGAGTACGTTCCCCGAGGTCCACTCAGAAATGTTGACCCATCAGACCCTCGGCAAGAATGAGGCATGAAAATAAAGAAGTATCATGTAAATACAAAGTATCATGTAAATACATACGTATATGTGACACCAACAAGTTTTTCACAAGAGGTGATTTGGAGTCCCCTAGAGATAGAGCCTACTTGTAGGGCTGTTTCAAATATTCGATCAAATGCAGTTTTGAATATTGAATACTAACTTATTCGCAAATGAACATCCCTACCCATATTTGCAGCATTGTCATTTTGTCTCTTGCCAATTCTTCTCATGCCAAAGAAATGTTGGAAAATAGAGTGTTGCTTTTTTTCCTTGAGCAAAGTGTTAAAAGGCTAACTTACACTGTATGCACTTGGCACTATGTATGCATTCGGCACTAGCATCCGTAGTCACAAGAAGAATACTTCTGCTGTAATGTTTTTGTTCAGAAATAAAAAATACATGTATATAAGGAATTCTAATGTGACACTGTGACACAAATAGTATTAAACCCAAACATGCCAGTTTAATAATAATGGCAATTTGAATGAAACAATGTCATACATGTGTTTTCAGTATTTAATGGTCCAAGCTGTATTTTTCTAAGCGCTGTTATGTATTTAAAGGTTTGCAAAATTACTGTTGGGAATCCTAGCCTTTGTAATTTTTGGCACTTTTTAGGAAAATATAATAATTACTTTAAATTGTTTATTCTGCTAATGCGAGTAGTGATTGAACACAACAAACAACTGGTCCGCCACTTCCTCCCATCACCCACTCATGCCATGCTAAGAAAATACCGTCTTTTTATCAATATATTCCATTTCTCATAACCCATATTAAAAATATAGCGAAACAAAGCAAACATGATTTTCCCAATCATTGCCAATATCTTTTTTTTTTCTGAGAAAAATGTTGCAACCTGACGCCACTTTTTATTCAAAATTCTTATCCATAGCTAGGTCAATGCTTAAATTTGAGAAGACATTTAATCTGGAGTTGGCGTCTGGATACTAAATTCTTTTCTTTTTGATATCAGGAGTAGTAATATAAATCATAAATGAGGATTGAGGAACATCAACTTAATATTAGCGATAACTAAAGCGTGCAGATCGCCCTAATTCCCAGTCCCCACCCACCTGTCTGTCCACGGTGACCATCCCACATGTACTGTAAATGATGTGTGCTCGATCACGTATACACGCTTTTGTATACGAGTCAACCGCGTACAGCGCACTGAAATGGGATTGTGCGTGTTGGGGCCTACATAATGCACGTGGGTATCGGTTAAAAATCGTATGGCCCAGACTTACCTGTTGGACTAAAATGAAGCCAAAGGTCTTCTCTTGTCTTCTAGATGCTAACTTTCCCCGTGAAAACTCCGACAACGAGAACACGAAGCACTGAAAATTGACATTTTTGAACTTGGCAGGGAAAGTACGGCCGTTACATCGAACATTGAGTGACTTTTTCAACGCTTATTTCGCAAGAAAACCGTGGCTGACTCGCCGGGAAACGGCGCTTACCTTCTGAATTGTAATATTCATGAGCTTACAAGAAAGGTCACATTTCCTCCAATGAAAATTATGATCAAACGGTACCATACCAACCCCTGGCCTCGAAAATGACCCGTACGCGATACGGACGAAGTAATTTGCATATCAAATCAGCTAACTAATATCGAACAACTGAGGGCGCACTTCCTTGCGCTCGAAACAGCCGTGTAAAGTCACCACGACATACTTTATCCAATAGCCATCAAGTTGCTTGAGAACGCATCTGTTATCCATCCACTATCGTTAACATAAAACTAAAGTACTGCGGCTACTAGGCTATTTGAAAATGTTCTTGGAGTTCATCAGTACTGTGGCGGGGATCTCCCCGGGCCAAACCAAAGTTCGTTGGGACCAAGTCTGACACCTATTAAAGTGAAGCTGATCTTCCCGAACCCGAGCTTTCCCAAGACGAGAGACCACTCAGAGCGACCACAAGGCTTAGGGAGCAGGTCCGTTTTGGAGGAAATATACCGCCGATTATGATGATTGTGATTACTTTCTGTTAATTGCACAATAAACCAACAACAAAAACGCCTGTACAACAGGAATGTCGGCACCACAAATATGATTGTAATTTATTAAACAATAATCAAGAAATGTGAAGTAGTGATTGAGTCTTAATGAGTTGTTAATTATCAGGGTCACTTAAATATACTTGCGAGTCAGCTAACAGCTCACCTAATCAGCAATTACCGCGCACAGCTTGAGCAATGCGCCCAATGTAAACAATGTAAACAATGCACGGCTAAGTCAACAACGTACACTAAGTAAACAATGTACACTACGTAAACAACGTACACTAAGTCAACAATGTACACTAAGTCAACAAAGTACACCTATGTAAACAGTGCACACTAAGTCAGCAACGGACACTAATGTAAGCAATGTACACTCATGTAAATATCACACACCAATGTAAGTAGTGTACGCCAATGTAAATAACACACGCCAATGTAAGTAATGCACGCCAATGTAAGTAATACACGCTGTCAGCCTTAACGTGATTTACGCTTTACCCATGCAAGCTAGCGTCAGCATCGTACAGTACATTCACCAGTACGGCTGCGCGTCAGCATCACACAGCGCAACTTCAGCAGTCAGGGCCAGCGCAATTTACACAGTGCACGTCAGCATTACCCAATGCACAGAGCGCGAGCAATAAACGACCTTACCGTCCGCTGTCCACGGCACAACTCCTCCGCGCGATCACGCGAATAGCCCTCACGTGAACATGCATACGCCGCACCAACACATATGCATGTACTAAACCTATTGATCTTAGGAAACCAATAGCGTACGTGCATTCAGCCAATGTGCTCTTACGCTCCGCCCAGTCACCAACACACACTGAATTAACGTTAGTGCAATAGGAATGACGTAGTAAATAAACTGACTATACGTCCCTACATTTTCCGCTACAAAGGGCCGAGCATGGTGGTGTATGGCCTTATACTCCATAACCATATTAAAAATAATTAATTTTGTCTATATAAAGAAATCATAAGGGGCAACTTTTTTCCGTATAATTCAATAGAAAACAGGGGGAGGGGGCTGATTTCAAAGCTCATTAAGTATTCACAAGAATTTGTACACAGTGTAAGATGTACAAGAACACCAAGATTTACCTCATTAAATATTCACAAATTTCACAGGGTATGATTATACAGAATATGAATCAAATGTTGCTTATTAAATATGCACAGGTATTTAACAGAAAATTTACTCTACATTTTACACAAAGTCATCGGCAGACATTTTAAGATAAACTTTAGACAAATTTTTGAGGCGGATTTTAACTAAATGTATATGTACATGCCTATACTTGCTGGAAAAGGGACCCTTTTAAAAAAAACACTTAGATCCCGGAAAATGGACAGACTTTTCTTTTTAAGAAGTCAGCACTTGGAATTTAAGGTTAATTTGAAAACTTATTTACACTGATTTACACTTATTTTTAACTGTCCAATTTACATTAATTTTTAAATGTCCAATTTACACTTATATCGTCATCGTTTTCACGAAGAGCCACACATGTCCAAAATTACAATTTTTTTGATTTTGATTTTTTTCAATATTTCGCATTAAAACAATGTACTTAACCATTTTGACATGTTTCTGTAAGCAAAACATCATTAATTTCTAAGTTACATTAATGTTGCTAGGGGCAGAAATATTGATAAATGCATTTTGCGTTTTCACGAACAGCCACATACATTTTAGCCCCTTGAACGCGTACAAAACCCATTGCACAGAAATACGTAAAAGTAGGTCAAATGAGATTTGCGTTTTCACGAAGAGCCACATATCTTTGTTACATTTCAGCTGCGCGCGCGTACTCACGCGCGCCTATGGAAATACACGATGAACAGAAAGGGCCAATATGTCGGAAACGTGAATTTGCGTTTTCACAAAGAGCAACATATCTTTACTAATTAATTTTCACTAATTAACTGCTGTATTAAGTCTTATTACCGGGTTTATGTAAAACTTCAGCTCACGTAGAATCGTGTGATGGTTTCCTTGCTGCACAAAATTGTTGCAAAGTAGGATTTCTTGCAGTTTTAAAATATGAGAAACTTCTTTTGCGATTATCTCGAAAACACTTTTCTTCAAAATCAACATAATATATATAGTATGTGGCTGTTCGTGAAAACGGTGACGATATTATACATGTATATTACAAAAGTTCACTTCACACTAATTACACGTTTACAAGAGTTTTACAGATTAGAAAATGGAATGATTTCAGTAAGTAATTTTACACTGAATAAAAAGAAATTAAGCCTATATATTTACTAGATTATTTACACTTTCGAAGTTTCCACAAATTTAAATATTTACCCAATTGTCAATTTCTATGAAGAATTAACTCGTGCATCAATTAAGTGTCTTTTTGCTTAACATTTGTTTTTTACATGATTTTAAATCTGATGTCCGACAAAAACTTTAAATAAAACATTTAACTCGTGAAAATGTTAGACTTGTGAACATGTTTAACTTTGATACTAAACTTTAAAATCTTTGAACGTAAGAACTATGTAAAAAAAATCCGGTGGGTCGGTTCTGCTCGTCCACCTCGATGGCCTTGACGTAGGATGTCCGATGATCATCCTTCTTGATCAACGCTCCGTCCAAGAACACCTCAACTCGGGTGAACTCCTTGTGGGCGAGGCGGTAGACCTGAATGTCTCCATGGACATCTCACTGCCTAAATTCTGGCCTTCCAAAGAGGGCATGGATGATGCTGGGCTATGGGGTGGGGACGCCTCCACCGTCTTCATCAGCTGGAACATAGCTCGGGGTTTACCTCGCTGTCCATAGGGGGGGGGGGGGGGAATTGGCAGGCCATGGAGACCGGACTTGACCCAGCAGGGGTGACAGGGGGTGGGCGAGAGGGACAAAACAGCCGTGTCTTGGGCCGTCTCATCAACTGATGGGGCAGTTGCAGGGGTCTCTGGTGGGGGGTTTGCTAGACTTACCTGTGTGTCTTTTGCTTTTGCTGTTTGAAATGATGCCGCGATTTGTGATGACTTCGTAAACGCCACTAATTATCAAGAACATGAAGCTTTAACACCAAGTTACAATTTAATCATAATTAATCGTCATCACTTGTCATGTTGGTAACACATTGTGTATCATCAAATCAAAACTTATGTTGTGTTGTGCTTGGAGGCTAAGTAACGACATATAAATGCACATATAAGCATGCAAACAAGTCCGACGCCTCATAAGTCCGACGCCTCATAAGTCCGACGCCTCATAAGTCCGACGCCTCATAAGTCCGACGCCTCATAAGTCCGACGCCTCATAAGTCCGACGCCTCATAAGTCCGACGCCTCATAAGTCCGACGCCTCATAAGTCCGACGCCTCATAAGTCCGACGCCTCATAAGTCCGACGCCTCATAAGTCCGACGCCTCATAAGTCCGACGCCTCATAAGTCCGACGCCTCATAAGTCCGACGCCTCATAAGTCCGACGCCTCATAAGTCCGACGCCTCATAAGTCCGACGCCTCATAAGTCCGACGCCTCATAAGTCCGACGCCTCATAAGTCCGACGCCTCATAAGTCCGACGCCTCATAAGTCCGACGCCTCATAAGTCCGACGCCTCATAAGTCCGACGCCTCATAAGTCCGACGCCTCATAAGTCCGACGCCTCATAAGTCCGACGCCTCATAAGTCCGACGCCTCATAAGTCCGACGCCTCATAAGTCCGACGCCTCATAAGTCCGACGCCTCATAAGTCCGACGCCTCATAAGTCCGACGCCTCATAAGTCCGACGCCTCATAAGTCCGACGCCTCATAAGTCCGACGCCTCATAAGTCCGACGCCTCATAAGTCCGACGCCTCATAAGTCCGACGCCTCATAAGTCCGACGCCTCATAAGTCCGACGCCTCATAAGTCCGACGCCTCATAAGTCCGACGCCTCATAAGTCCGACGCCTCATAAGTCCGACGCCTCATAAGTCCGACGCCTCATAAGTCCGACGCCTCATAAGTCCGACGCCTCATAAGTCCGACGCCTCATAAGTCCGACGCCTCATAAGTCCGACGCCTCATAAGTCCGACGCCTCATAAGTCCGACGCCTCATAAGTCCGACGCCTCATAAGTCCGACGCCTCATAAGTCCGACGCCTCATAAGTCCGACGCCTCATAAGTCCGACGCCTCATAAGTCCGACGCCTCATAAGTCCGACGCCTCATAAGTCCGACGCCTCATAAGTCCGACGCCTCATAAGTCCGACGCCTCAAAAACGAGGCGTTTAATTTTTCGGACGTACGAGGCGTCGGAGCTATGAGGCGTCGGAGCTATGAGGCGTCGGACTTATGAGGCGTCGGACCTATGAGGCTTCGGTTTTATGGGCCCTAATGTGCTTAGGGGATGCGATTTTGTCGGACGTATGAGGCGTCGGACCTATGAGGCGTCGGACTTATGAGCGGACCCTAAACAAGTGAATTCTGTGACCATAGGACGTATCAAAACGTAAATTAGTTTGTTGTAACCGTCTTTTTTCTTATTAGCAGCTGTGTCCATAGATTTTAAACCGAAACAATTTTAATGTGGGAGGAAAAAAGGCACAGACTGTCAAGGATTTTCAGTGCTTTGAGGCAATATTTGTGTGCAAAATCATATCAAAATTGGAGGATTCAGGATTGTTAGGGTTTGTAATGATCACTGTTTTGTTCTATACACTGGGATATTCCTCGTGAACCACTCTCATCGAGACACGAGGGGTTTAACGTATGTACATGTACATGTATGTAAAACACTTTTTTTTTTCTTGTCAGATGACAGAACAGTTTTAAATCAACACGAAAGAGACTTCGGAAGAAAGATGGGCGGGGCTTCAAAGGGAAAGTAAACTAAGTAAAAGAAAAGGGTAGAAAAACGCAAGAAAAAAAAAGGTACTTGTTACAGGAATGGAGGTTTTACAGTGTGATTTTCCCATTGTTTTCCGGAAGTTTTAATTGGGACCTAAAAAAAAGTCCTAAATTCTGTATGACCGTTTTTCCTTATCCTTGTATAACCAAGGCTCCGTATCTTCGTGTATGTTCTGACAGAAATGTGCTTTCATTGACTTTGATGAAACTTGGACCGGTCACCCTTGGGTCAGTGCAATTTCAAAACACAATTCTTCATTGGATTGCTGAGGAGTGATCCTTGGATGGGGGCCGTTCATCACAACTCTTCCGAAATTGTAGGTCAAGAGACATTTAGGGGTCATTTGAGGTGATGGTTTACAAATGCATAAAAAAATATTGACAAAATATATAACGTACACATGCTTTTATGGATTTAATGAAACTTGGTTGCAGTGACCCTTGGATGGGAAAACACAATTCTTCGCTACATACCTAAGGTCATAGGTCACGTAGGGGTCATAAGAGGTCATTGTTGAAATGTGCTTTAAATGATTCTTCTTTTTCTTTAAATGTCAATTGGATGGAGTAGTCCGTGGGTGGTGTTTCATCACAACCTTTCCGGAATTTGACGTCAAAGGTCATGTAGGGGTTAATTGAGGTCGTTTCAAATTGGAAAAGTAATCACTTTTTAAAAGCACAAAACAATACTACGCAGGGATCGACCTTGAAAAAAGGCGACACGTGGTCTGCAGATCACTTGTTTTCACAACCGTTATATGTGTCAACAAAAAGTTAGCTTTGGTAGAGAAACATTCTTCTTTATAGTACAAAGAGGATATCCCTCAATCCACCACTCACTCTTAAGTGAGAAGCTTAATACAAAAAACATTAAGATCATGATGCGTCGGTTTATTTCAGCTCGAATATACTGTTGTAGAAAGATCTGCATCTGGGACAGGCCTGGCAGAAGGTGAGAACAACAATGAAGACGAGAGCAACAAGGACAACGGGGATGAGGACAACAATGAAGACGAGTGTAGAGAGAACAGCGGCTGTGAGAACAACAATGAAGATAAAAGCAACAAGACCAACGGGGCTGAGAACAAGGAAAATAAGTGTAATGGAAGGGACGATGGAGTGTACATCTTTAGGGATGGTAATAGGGAAAAAAGGTGATGATGACGGGGGGAACGACGATGGGGGCAACTGTAGTAGAGATGACAGTGCTGACGACAGTGACGACTGTGCAGATGACATTGTACCAGACAGTGACGATGACAGCACTGCAGATAGTACAAATGATGATGTGGAAGACAACGCGGCGGACAGCTCAGACAATGAGAATGAAAATAATGACAATGTGGAAGACAGCCCGGCGGACAGCTCAGACAATGAGAATGAAAATAATGACAATATGGAAGACAGCGCGGCGGACAGCTCAGACAATGAGAATGAAAATAATGACAACGTGGAAGACAGCGCGGCGGACAGCTCCGACAATGAAAATGAAAATAATGACAATATGGAAGACAGTGCGGCGGACAGCTCAGACAATGAGAATGAAAATAACAATGAACGCCAAGATGATGGCATGGGATTGGCGGAAGACCCTGTTGTCGTTCCATTCTGGAGGAACAGCGAGCTTTCCGCAATGACTTTATCAATCGAGCAAACATCCTTGAGGGAATGGTTCAGCAACTTCAACCAGGTAACAATTTCAATTGAGTTCCAGCTGTACTTGGCAACGACGGTGATGCAGTGAGAAACTACGGTGATCGTTTTGAGGGTGCATTTCCACTAGCTGAACTTGTAAGGCTCCGGCAGCGTAGCTCATCTTTGGTCAATGTTGCTGTGCTTATTGCACATACACTGTTAAAAATATCCGTATTTTTACGGACAAAACAATACGGAATTCGTACGTAACATCCATTTAACGGGAAAAGTCAGTATTTGCACGGCTTTTACGGGAAAAGTCCGTATTTGCACGGCTTTCATGGGAAAAGTCCGTAGTTGTACGGGTTTGACGGGAAAAGACCGTATCTGTACGGGTTCTGACAGAGAGAGTCCGTATTTTTACGGGTTTACAGGGCAAGTCCGTAATTGTACGGATTTTTCAGGTAAAGTTCGTGTTTTTACGGGTTTTAGGGGAAAAGTCCGTACTTGTACTTCACTTCAAACAAATCCGTATCTTTATGGAGAAAATAATACGGAAGTCTCCCGTAAAAATACAAATTTACGGCAGCAGTCAAAACTCAATCACAATTTCCGTTTTAGTGCTGTTATTTCTGAAGTGCAATTTTTATAACTTTTTTATAACAATTTTTATAAATTTCCAACCTCTATGATCCCCCTCCCCGCCCCCTCCTCTGCCCCCTCCCCTCCCCTCCACTTAGCCCCGCCCCCTCCCAATGATCCCCCTTCCCCAAATATATCTCCCCCTCTAGCTCCCCAAATATATCTCTTCTCTCTCCGAGGTGTTATATTATACGTGGGAGGTATGGCGACAAACCCCATATCTCCCTCTGTCTAGGCACCAGACCAGGCTCTTACTATCTCTTTATTAAAGGGATAGAGAGGTTTTTATGATTAAAAACTTTATTTAAAAAAATAAATCATTTGTAATAAATGAACCTCGAGCTATGTGATAAAACAGATCAATGCGATCACCATATTATCATCGAGAATGTTTTTTTTTAAATTTTGAAACTTGCAGTGAAATAGTTTCACGTTACTTTGATTTTTCGACAGAAAATGCGCAAGAGGATCGTATCAATTGGTCAATTTTAAAAAGAAATAAAAGAAAAACTGTGGAGAAACTTATTTTTTGTGTGTGTCCAGAGCAAGACTCAGAAGATGTCCAAGAAACAATCAATAAATATAACGAGCTCGTTAATTACAAAACATTGAGGGGAAATGGATTTGTTAAACGGTCGTTAATAGCATCGTGTTTTTATAATGTAGTTGGATTAGACAAAGAACGAGTTAGAGATTTATTTAAAGTGACTCGCAATCAATTTAATAAAGCACTAAAAAGATACGATGACCACTACAATAAAGGCGGGGCCGAGGGTGACGCCCTAAGAGGCGAATAGAGGTATAACTCGGTGGATCACTTTCATAATGTTTATTTACCGAGAATTTGAACTTGTAAGTTTTTCGATAAGAGATTGTTTTTCTTTTGCCAGCTGTTCGTCTACCTGTTTTTTAACTTCTTTTTCAAAGTCTGTATCGTTTTAATTTTTTGAAGCTTTGTGCTGCTCTTTGTTCTAATTTTCTGCTTAAGCTCGTTAAATTTTGCGTGCTCTCTCGTAATCAATAAGAACTCTTCGTGCGATATATCTCCGTCGTTGATAGCTTGAGACACGTAATCTTCAATCGTGTTAAGTTTGGAGTCCGCTAATATATTTTTTTTCAGCTTGGCGGATAATCGCTTAGATGTGATACTAAGCAGAATATCTACACCAAAAGCGCCTATAAACGTTCCTTCTAGCACCAATCCAGCGGGGGCTGATATAACACCCAAGAGAGCGGGAATACTGACAGCCCCCGCTGTAGCCCCCAACCCTTCTTATCCTAGCTCTACGTAATTAATACTATCGATCATTCTCTTAATTTTTTTATAAGTGCGCTCTCGGTGGTCTCTCTCTTTCAAGAATAAAGATCGAATCGCTGCAATCTTTTTAAGTCTGTATACTTTTGTTTCTTCGTTACTATTTAATCGGAGTACATCTCCAGAAATATCGGGGTATAACGCCTTACCATCTACACTCATGTTTTTAATATAAAAAGATTTTAAAATTAAAAGATCTCCAACTCGATAATGATACCCTCACCCTTATTGTTGAATACCTGTCCTTTTTCACCGCTGATAGAAAATGTCAGTTTGTCGATTATACCGTTTTTAAGATTTGTGAATCCCTCGGCTCTATCAATGTCGGGTTCGCACATAGCCACGGGTACGATTTTTAAGATGTCAGAAGGACGACCATTAAAAAGTTTTCACTCGTACTTAATTGCGGGCAGCGAATAAACAAAAATGTAAACGGATTAACGTCGTAAGACCACTTTGGGTACCAGTCTTCCTTTGGGTAAATTGAGTAATCGAGATACTTCTTTGTTCAAGCGCAATTTGAGATTTACGTCGGTTATCACCAACGTCACCTTTTTAGATTCTCTCAATATTCGAAAACTTACCCCGGGTATAGAATTTAAAATGAAATCGAATCAATCGACGTCGTACCACCCCGGTGGTATGATGACCGAACCGATACTTCCGAGTGGTAAAGGCTCTAAATAACTCGGAGGAATAAAATCTAAACCATCACCCGTCACGATAAGACTTTCTCTTATAATCACCCCTGCATCTATACTATCTCTCAACTCGCTCAATTCGCTCGCACCTATTTCTCCTTCAATAAACTTTAAAGTCAATTCCTCACCTTCAAAGATTTTTTCTTTCTCTAACAAAGAATATTCTTACTAAAGATTGAAGCGTATTAAATTCTAATTTAGTTTTTGGTATTTCTGAAGACATGGCGGCTAAAATCAACCCTCGCCGTTCAGGTATAATAGCTCTTTTTCTTTTGTTTGATTCTAAAACGGATTCTAGTCTATTGTCTTCGTACGCTTTTATAAGATCGTTTATATTTTTTTGTAAAACATTTTCATCGTTAAATAAAAAGTGGTATGGTTTATCGGGTAACAATCGCTCTATAAAATCTCTATCCGGCGTTCTTATGTGTACATCTGAAAGAAACTCTGCGGGTATGAGGGGAGGTTTATCTGTGGTAAACGCAGGTCTCCCATCTATTTGCGTAAACCAGTCAATCTCCGTGGCGCTGGAAATATTAAAATATCCGGCGTTAAAATCACCCTTTTTACGCGTACAGATTTTTGACGGTTTAAATTATCTACGACGTCTTCTAATTTTAACGTCTGCTCATTATGAAACAAGTGAAACGAATGCATTTAATTTATAGTCTTTTTATATTAAAACTGAAACTAAAATAATGAGTGATTTTAAGTCGTTTAAAAAGCAGATACAATCGATAGCTGATCAGGTAACGAGACAAGTAAATCAAAATGTAGCTAAAGGCATGCTACCACCTCGGTGCATGTACTAGACAGTCCGTATCTCACTGGCAAACTCGAGATTACGGTCAACGCGTCTAAAACGTTTTTAACCCCGTTCCCCGACTTAATCTCAGACTATAAAATATCTCGCCTCAATACCAACGATGCTTTACTTCGTTGGAAAATAGACCCAATGTCTTTTTATCAAAATCAGTTAAACTTTGCAATCTATTGCGCTACAACGGACTGTGGTGTTGGAATCGATATTTTAAACGCGAACAACCGTTACGTTGAAGCCTTATTTAATTTTCATCTATACTTTACGGTTAGAAGGATATTAAACGACATGGCCATAGCAATACCGGGAGAAAACTCGTTTGACGCTCTCAGCAACACCTATGATCGTGAAACATTTACCAACATCTGTCGGACGTTGGCCATCGATCAAAATAAGTCTTTTAAACAGACGAGAGATCAAAAGACTTATGGCTTAGGTCGACTTTTTCTTTGGAACGAAAATACCAAAATCGTTTGTACTCTTCCCGTTTGACTATGATAAAAACACGACCTCAATCCCACGGGTGATAAAAATTGGGGTTTAGACGATCCAAAAAAACACGATGCTTTTTTTAAGCATTGGAAGGGCTATCTCGAACAAGACGACATCGTCAAAATGGCTTGGTTTGATTTAATACCCGCCAAAACGTCGTTTACCTCCGTGGGAATCATAAAGATCAACGAATCAATCAGATAGTACGTGTACGCTTAACTCGATGCGCAGGCTCAAACAAAAACGAGCGTATTATCGCTCAGAGACAATTTAACGTCATCGTTGAAGATATCATCAATGCAGTAGACGACATGGAAACGAGTATCGATCAATTTCAAGACTCTTTGCAGTATGCCAGAACACCTTTAAATTTTGTCGTGAAACCGGGGTTAATTCCATCGGATATGAACTTAAGGGTTGGAACGCACGACGGCTATAACAACAATCTTCAAATCGCTACCCAAAGTATGAAAACAGGTTTGGTGTTAGATTTAAACTCACAACCTCAACCAGACGACTCTTTTGATGACACCGATGACGTCGCGCCACCAACACCCCCACACTGCAAAAACTGCGGTGTTAAATTTGCAACACCAAAATTATTTAAATCTGTCAGTGGTGAAATTGGTGTTGAAATAACACCAACAGACTAAGTTTCAAGTGAGACGCGGTAATTGAATCCGAAAGGGTGTTAGATGTTGAACAACTGCGCATGTCTGAGCCCTCGACGCTCAGGGAAGCGCGCTTATTGGTTAGGCCAAGGTGAGACGCTATAATTATGGGATGCCACAATCTTTAGGCGCGAAAATTATGGGATACCACACATTCTTTTTGTGAGCGGCGGATGGGTCGCTCGCCTTTTTGTTTTTTTGTGTTAGGATTTTTGGCCTGAATAATGCCGATTGCCCGAGTGTGTGGGGTGGTCAGCCAAAAAGATTGTCCCATATACAGCAGGCGAGTCGGCTAATTTACTGACAATTGGTAAGTTTATTTTTAGTATTAAATGACACATTCGTGCCTGCACTTTGCGTGCAGTTTAGGTCTAACGTTACATCGTGTACATGTCATGCGCTTAGTGCAGGATAGGCTAGCCTAGGCTAGGCCAGGCATGACCCTAAGTTGGACGTCTTCATTGCATTAGGCCCTACGAATAAAACTTCTTGGCAGAAAAATAATTCTATAAGTTTGAAATAGTCTTGAAATGATTAGGCCTAGGCTACATGTACTTTTACAAACACATTTCCCCGTGCACGTTGACCGACATGACCTACCAGTCATGCCAGTGCCTGGCAATGATGAACCCGCTGCTTGCACTCGACTCACGGGGCCCGGCCCAGCAGCAGCAGGCCTAATCTATTAGATTAGGGGCCTCAATAGCCTGAATAGACCCTCACCATGATCGCCAGGAACAGCAAAATCTTAGACTTCGAGTGGAGTAGGGGAGTTGGAGAGCGCTAAGATTCAAGAAAAGGGGAAGGGGCCAATCCATTTGTCATGTTTGTAATATTATCACAAGGCTAGTCCCACTATCGTAACTGGGGCGCTAGAACTTAGGCCTAGCCCTAGGCCTATATAGGCCTATTCTCAATATTTCCATTTCCAAAGTTCACCCCAAAAGTTGCCAAAAATCACGCAAAATACTTGACAAATATACCTTTGAAAGCACCTAGGCCCTACTGGCTTCTCCATAATTGTCAAAGATGAAGTAGGCCTAGGCCTAATGGAGCTTTCGTGAAACGGTTATTTTTTGGGTTGCAAATCCAACCACTTAAATTCAACCACTATAGCACAGACATCATACAGCCATCATTCAATAACGTTTATGCCTGGCTAGGATTTGAAACGCGTTGTCTGTGGACATATAGACCTACATACAAACACGTACGACCATGATCTACGTCGGAAAAAAAACTCCGCGTGTAGATATAGATCAGGGATCCAATGCACCAATGTCAATGACTGTTTCATGACAAGGCGCAGTACAAGAGTATGCCTGCAAAAATGCAAAGCGTTAGTCCAGTGAATGCATGCTTTGTCATGAAACAGTCATTGGTGATCCTCGATCTACATGCTGAGTTTGTTTATCAATGCAGGTCACGGTCGTGTCCCCTGCTTCACGTACGTGTTTGTATGTACGTCCATAGACAATACGTTAGATCACAGCCATTGAACGATCGCTGTATGAACTATGATGTCTTTGCTATAGTGGTTGAATTTCATGGATTTGCAACCCAAAAAATAATCTTGAGTATCATTGATGCCCCATGACTTCGTCTTTGACATGTGGAAATGCCAGTAGGTGCTTTCAAAGGTATTGTTGTCAAGTATTTTAAACGATTTTTGGAGACTTTTGTGGTGAATTTGAAAATTGAAACAATATGAGAATACTTCTTTAGTGGGACGCTAGTACCGGTATGACAGACAAACATCCCAAATGTCGAGTTCTAGCGCCCCAGTTAGTGGGACTATAGGCCAAGGCCTATTAAATAGTTTTTCAATTGTGGCTCTCTGCTATGCATATTTTTTCGTTGGACTCTATAGTGGACTCTATAGCTACCTCCCTATACGTAGACCCTACTCGCAATGCAATGAAGACAATAAGGTGTTTCACGGTAATATGAGCCATCTTGTGCACGGGGCAAAAAGAACACACGTTGCATAGACACAAGCGCATTTTGGACTGACCGCATGCATGATGACTTGGAAGTGCCAAAGTTTTCCATTGACGATGTGTACACAGCAACGCAAAATTGCACCGCGGGCAAGATGGCACATATTACCGTAAAACGTATCGTCCAACCTGCATGAACTAAGACTGAGCAGCTCTTCTTACTTTGGGCCTTGGTGTGAATCCCGATGTGGGGACTGTGCCAAGTATCATAGTAGAAAAGAAGTAGAACTAGAAGGCCTACCATGCCTACCAATGCCTTTTATGTTGCACTCGAAACATGAAAATCTGATTTGGGCCTTAAGTGATTACATGACCCCATTTGCGATCTCAGATGGCTGTATATCCACCATCTTGACGTTACGTGAGCTTATACGCATGTAGGCCTAGATGCAAACATAAGCATGATATTGATAAGATCAAGAACGAAAATCAAAATTAGTAAATTGGGACTAGGCATGCAAGGGGGTTCCTTACGTTAATCATGCTAATCTAGGCCTAGGACTGGTTTGACGACGGCTTCATTGCAATTGCAGTGTCCATTCAGCATCCCTTTTAAAAAGAACTGTTCCCGTGTACGCCTTAATTGCCCTAGCCTTGTTTTAATGAAACGGCTTTTGTTTGCTCTGTCCTATATTTTTGTTGGCACGTGCATTGGCTGGACATGATTTGTGCCGGAAGTATGTGCATTGTGTGGGCTGTTAGGTACATATAGAACAATTCATCAGTGCCAACATGTGGATTAGAGGGTATGTTTATTTGTCACATTTATCATGAAACATTGCACTGAAGATGATCTAAAATAACTAAATTAGGTGACTAAATAAATGGTATTATTTTTACAGTGAAGAAGAAATTTGACATTGACAATGATGAAGAGATCCGTTTTGTCGATGTGAGGGATGGAGCGTCCATTGACAACGATGTCCTCGCCGATGTTTTAGAAGCGGATGGTGCCATTCAGTTAATGGTGTTGAAAGAGGGAGAGGAGTGGGGTGAGTTTAATCTTCTATTCAAAATTCTGCGTATTGTTTTATCATCGTTCTCATACTGAAAGGATGAAGGAGACCCTGTAAGTTGTATTTGAATCTGCCCTATTGTTTTTATTTTTCTAATGAATTATGTGTATGGCATTGAAATGTCCGGAAAGTGACTGTACACATCCCATCTCTGTACAAGGATCTGGTATTAAAGGTGGGCTTCGTGAGCCTGTCTGTGGTGCGAAATCTCAGCTCTAAGCTGATTTCCGCTTTTAGTGTTTTGGATTTCAGCTTAATTTTTTCCCTCTGTTGCTGTGTACAAACGAATAGATTTCCAAAGTTCATGTGTTTTTTACCCCCTTTTTCAGGTGTTTTCAGCTCTTTTTATCAGTGGTCACGCACACTCCTGTAACATCCTAATTAATTGAGGATGAGGAAAATGTGATCAACCCGCATACACAATCATCAGTGACTGCTTTGCCAGTCAGTTTTGTGCCTATATAATATCTTGAGAATCTTGAGAATCAACAGTCCCATATTAAATAAACATTCTTTATAGATCCTGGTCTTGGCCAAGCAGGTCGTCAGCCCGATCTATTCAGCAATTCATCTGAAAGCAGTCCCTCCTCTTCTGCAAAGAAGCAACGTCTTGATAAAGAAACAGATGCTAAGCAGGTATACAGCTGAATTTGAGTTGGTCACTTAGTCATACTAAGCGGTGATCATTAAGCTCACGCCCCACATGCCAAATCATCACCCCCTTACCAGTCCAGCCCCCCCCCCCCCCTCCGGTCCCCCACCCAGTCAACCCCCAACGGGAAATTGGACAATCGGAGAAAAGCGCGAGTGGGTTAAAAAAAAAAGGAGGGTTTAATGACGATTTGTGGCCAAATCGTGATTATTTTCTTTTTATTCGAACGTCCCAACCGCGTTTTGCACGCAAAACCTATTAATTTTCTGGCGCTAGTGACTATTCGATTTAGAGCAGATCAAGCCCCCCATTCAAAGATGGTGTACAGCCCTCCCCCCCCCCAATCAAAGGTGGTGTACAGCCCCCCCCCCCCTCCACCCCTCCTGGTTGATTTTACAGAGGCTGTTGTCATGTTCGGTGACTGGAAACGGTCTACCTTTCCTGCACGATCTGGAATTGGGTGCCCCTCTGCTGTAACATCTATGCAGCCACCACCCCTCTCAGGCTTAATTCCCTACTCGCCACCCTGGGATATACCACTGCTGGCAGCATATGTCTTAAATCCATACGCACACATATTTGGTTCTGGCAAAGACCTTTCAGACCGGTCAAAAGTTACTAAAACAAAATTTCTGCGAGTGTATTAATTCAAATTTAAATATGCTACGGCAGAAATATAGAGCTAACCTAAATGTATCATACAATTTCACGCATATTTCTATCGTCTGTTATCAGCTCATACTGGAAGTTCTGCAGTCAAAGCCAGGAGGGAAAGAAATACTTATGGAGTATGAGCGCCATAACTGCCTTCAAGATAAAACGCGGAGATTGTTGGTGAACATTGTGGTGGGCCACATGATGGACGTGCATGGGTAATTATTACTAGTTTCCAGTTGTGTTCCTTTTATAATTGACCATTCATGACTACAAATTTAAGTAGTGATTCGAGATTCTTACAAATAAGGTCTGCATGGTGTAAACACATTCAAATCAAATGATTCAGTGTAATGTGTTCTGAAGAAAAGAAGGCACTACATAATTGATGCTTGTTCCCATGTCTCCTGGCATTATTCTGTAGAATAAACTGTACTTGTATTCCTGATTGCTTTTCAACAGAAGACTACCGAAGGCACATGTCAAGAACAAGTATGCTGTTGGAATTGTAAACATGTTCCCAGCTCTGAGGGATCCCCATACTCCTGCGGGAAATGTAAGTATTGTAGAAGTAGAATCATTGGATTTTTTTCAGGTGCCTCTATGATTTTGCCATTTGGTGTCATATTGGCTGAAAAAAAAAACATTGATTGATTGTTGACCAATTTGATTTCATGAGCAGGCCTTTGTGCGTATTGTAAATCAATCCCTACACCTACAAACTTTTCTTATTTACAAAGCAAACTTAAAAAGTTCTTAAAATGCAATCAACATTTGAATTCATCACAAGCAATACACTATATATGCTGTGTGAGCACAGCATATTTTTTATAACTACATTGTCATGTATGATAGTTTTCTGAATGTAGATTCAAAAATAGATCTATTCTTGCCGGAAAAAACAAACAAATAAAATGACTCAGTTAAATCCACCTGTGAGACACTAAATATTAGAATTGCAGCCGGCTCATATATATTGTTCAAAATAAATATATCTGAATTTAAACAGTATGGTCGACTTTCGAACCATAAATTGTAGTGTATGAAAAAAAAATTGATTGTGTTTTCAATGCTAGTTTGCACAGGATGAACAATATACAAACGATTCCCTATGCAAGTTTCGTTGTCTACCATAAACTTGAAAATGGACTTTCCATGGTAACCTTTTGGAGGTGCAGGAATTGCCCGTATTGAACAGAAACTTTAAAACTTATTGTGTACTTGTTACTCAGTTTATTTAATTCATGATGTTTTATAATTTTAGGAAGCCTTCTATGAAGAAAGGAGCAACACTGGGTTTCTTGCTGCACGAATAAAGAATGTTAACAGGGCTGAACCAGTTCCTAAGGGGAAAGATCTACCACCTGAAAAGAAATCAACCAAGAGAGATGGAGGGCCGAAGCATCCAAGAGAGGATCATGGTGAACGCCGCCCAGAAAATGATCTTGAAGCAGAAGTCAACTGGCTGAAGCACGTTCCACGTGTAAATCAGAGTCGGGAGGACACCATGGAAAAGATGGCAGCAACATACCCTCTGAGACGTACCATGGTTCAAAAGGGTTTGTCAGCTACTGCGATCATCAAGGAATTTCCATGTTTCCAGAACACACCAGGCCTGGTGAGTTAGTTTGCTAGCATAGAAGTGATGTTTTCCGTAACTATAGTGGCAAACTATCAGTCAGTCTTCTAAGTGGTGGCTTCACTTCAAGCAGTTTCAAATTTACTAACTAAATAGTTTAACATAATTGCCATGGATATTTGAACCCTTTGCAGATTGATCAAGACTTCCATCTAATGTTTCCGGACAAGAACACAAAGTTCATCGAAACGTGGACAGAGGCACTTAAAAGCAAAGTCGTCAACCTTGCAAGGTCCATTCATGGTAACATTACTGCCAATCAGCTTATATCTACAGTTGAGCAAGGGCCAAGCACAGAATCAGAAATGCGAGGTAGGTGTTTTTCAAAATTTAATAAAATGAGGCTTTGCTTCGCCCACTATTTGCAGGGGAGGAGGCGTTGTCGCCCGTCGGTTGCCCCCATTTTGCGAGCGAGGGATGGCTTCGTGGTGCTTGTCGACAGATTTGCTGCCAATGTGCACCCGGCACTTTGTGGTCAAGCAACTCATGAACACACACATACTTATTCCTTTACTGGGGGACTACACAAGAGTTGTTCCATTATACTATGGGGACCGAAGACGCTGTGGGGATAGCAGAAATGTCCCCACAACTATAAAAAAAACTTCTCCATAACACATACATGTACAGTGTTGGCCAGCCCACACAGGTTTGTTTATGATGTACATTGAGGATTTCTATTGTTTCTCATCATTTATCTTTTGTCTATACTCTCAACAATTTCGCAACAGCTCCCATTGGTTTTCCTACACTTTTTTAATTGAGGTCATCCGTGATTTGACTCCTATCCTCAATTATTTGGTGATGCTTAATATCCTTGCACACCCACTCACATAAATTCTTCTTTATAGTATAGTGGTTCAAGTTAATACAATTTCTATTTGAGTGTCTGTACATAATTTGTTTCATTTCATTTGTTGTTATTTTTTTTTTGGGGGGGGGGGGGGCGGGGATCAGACTTTTAAAACACATTCAAAGAGGAATGGCCCGTCAAACGCAATGTCATTTAGTTTTTGAGATTCCCATTGTACGCAAACTTGATGTGGAAATTTCAATACCTCTCCTATGTCCAATTTAGCATGCATACAGACTCTATCAACTTAAAGCCTATTTTCAAAAAGGGCTCTCTCCACCGGTGAACCATTAATCATATTTTATCTTCATTTAAAAGGGTTCAAACTCGTAAAATTATTTGACAGCTTAGTTCATTTTTTTTTTAACTTGAGTGTGATTGTGTTTAAATGAATGATTCCTTTGTGGCACTAGCATTCGATCAAAACCTTTCAAAATTACACAGGCAGAAATCATAACCCAAACGTGCTCAATGCCGCATTTAAACAAGTCACCATCTGTAGCCATTGCTGCTTTGGGTATCATGCATAATTAACCATTTGCTATATATGTTAATTCGGTTATTCAGGTTGGTGTTCTGACACAGCAGCTATCCTGTTGCTGCGGTGCCTCCTGCCTCCAGTTAACCAGGGAAGGTCTGGGGCTCCAAAAATATCGCTGATCTCAGCAATGGACCACCTCATACAATTTGAGAAGGTAACTTGTCGATTTTAAACTTTGTTTGAAAAGTTGAGCAATTTAGAAATTAACTACAGCAGGATTTGAACCTGCAACCCCTCCAGAATGCCGCGGAACAATCTGGCAATGTTGTTCAACGTTTCAAAATTGATCACGTGACATAGTTTCCCTTTGTAGTCCAGTTGCCTCTTGTCTTAATTTGTTTATGTTCACACCAGGGCAGTGCGGGATGACCTGTGGTATAACATCAGGGGCGCATATATGTCAGCCACGTACACTACGCCTGTGCTTGGAAAGGTCCCGTTGCTAAAGAGCAGAAAATCAATTCAGATCGAAACTGTGTCCACTAGCTTCTAAAAGAAATTGAATTCTGTACTTTCAGAGGTCCGGGTATCCGGTAATATCAGCCACAATTCCGATGGTTTTCAGGAACAATCAAACAGCATGGCGTCAACATGAAAATGCATGAGAAATAATCCGCCTGCGATGAAAGGTCATGAGAATTGCGCCCTCCATTGAGCGTGTGTCAACTTTGGCAAATTGAGCGCACTGGCGGTTGTTGTGTGCCATGCAATTTCAGTAATCTGTTTGGAGCTCCCTGAGATTGCGCGGTAGCAAGTGAAGAGCGAGCACTTGCAAACATACCTCAAAAAGATTCCCAAGCAATTAAACCACCAGTGCATGCACTTGGCCAAAGTTGAAGCACACTCAATGGAGCGTGCGATATTCCATGACCTTTCACCTAAAGCAGAATATATTTCTTGTGCATTTTTATGTTGACGCCATGCTGTTTGATTGTTCAAGAAACCATTCCTGAATTCATATGTTCTGCAATATTACTACAATGTCTTTAATTGTGGCTTATTCATCTTATAAAGCTGGTTATTGTTGTGATATAACGCATGACTGGTACAAGTCTATTCATGTCTATCCTTGGTTACGTACGCAACGTACACAATTGTACTCGTGTGTTATGTGTGCAACCTCCCTGTAAAGCAA
Source organism: Patiria miniata (assembly GCF_015706575.1). NCBI lineage: Eukaryota > Metazoa > Echinodermata > Asteroidea > Valvatida > Asterinidae > Patiria > Patiria miniata. The sequence continues at coordinate 309,163 of NW_024037065.1, read as the reverse complement.
TCAGACGATTGTCAATAAATCACTCCGTGTTTGAAGCCGATATATAATCTCTCCAGCCTTGTCAGTAATACCACATGGTGTCAGAAGTATTAAAGGACCCTTGGGACTTACCTGAACAGGTATTTCAGTAGATACAGTGACTACAAAACCAGCGAAAATAGGTGCAAAGTGGCTGACTATCTGTCGCTTATTCTGGAAAATTACACGCGTACATTCAGCGTGTGTATTACGTACTGTACAATACCGCATGCTACAGTGTAGGCCCTGTCGTACAAACATTACACTGTGTGTGAACTTGCTTTCTGCTACTGTGTGCACAAAATAGATAAACTATTCTTGCAGTGATGGATGTACTGCCGCCACCAAGCGCACTTGAACTTACCGGTAATGTGGCGGAAAACTGGAAAAGGTTCAAACAACGTTTTCAGTTATACATTGATGCAATTGGGGCATCGAAGAAGGACGACAGACAACAAACGTCGATCCTGCTACATGTTATCGGTGAGCAAGCCCTTGACGTTTACAATACATTCAAATGGGATGAAGAGGGCGACCAGGAAGGGGATAACATGCGCCTGGCAAAAGTAATGGCCAAACTAGAGAAATACTGCACCCCCAAGACCAACTTGACACTGGAGAGATTTCACTTCAATAACTGTTGCCAGCAACCTGGTGAAGGCATTGACGCGTACCTCACTAGACTAAAAAAGCACAGCAAAAAGTGTGAATTTGGCACACTACAGGATTCGCTGGTCAAAGATAGACTGGTATGTGGCATCGTCGCTAATGTAACCAGAGAACGCCTGCTTCGAGAGGAAGACTTAACTCTTGAAAAAGCAGTCAAAATCTGCAAGGCTGCTGAACTTGTGAAAGAGCGTTCAAAGGAGCTACAATCAACAACTCCAACAGTCCATGCCGTGCAGAAAAATCCATCTGCAAAACCAAAACCGCAGGGAGCTAATAGAAAACCTCAGGCAACAGCTAAGCCACAGAATGCACCTAAAGGACAGCCCAGTCGCTGGAAGCCCAGAAATGATCAACAGCAACAAACTAGTGACAAACATCACTGTAGACGCTGCGACAACTGGCATGTCTCGGGAAAATGCTCAGCGCACGGTGAAACATGTGCATACTGTAGAGGCAAAAATCATTTTGCTAAGTGTTGCTTCAAGAAACGCGCACAGGGCCAAGTGCACACAGTAGACAATGACGAGTCCACTGACTTTTTTCTTGACACCATTACAGTAGATTCAGTCAAGACACAAGCAAATGACTGGATATTTCCCCTCGCTATGAATGGTACAATCATACCTGTCAAATTGGATACAGGGGCACAGGTGAACATTTTGACAGAGACAGACTTCAGTCGGCTGAAAAATAAGCCACAACTACACCCAGCCACAGAGACACTGAAAGCCTACAACCACAGCCAGATAATCGTCAAAGGCAAGTGTGTAGTGACTGTGGACCATGCAGCACGAAAACACAAAATGCTGTTCTTCGTCGTCCCAGGTGATAAACAAGCACTGTTGGGCAGACAAGCTTGCGAACAGTTAGGGCTTGTCAAAGTAGCCTGTGCTGTCACGAATCAGGAGCAACCCAAAGACCCCAACGACAACTACGCGAACCTGCTACACGAATACGGTGACATATTCGAAGGACTGGGTTGTTTGCCAGGGATGCACACAATCATCATTGATGAGACAGCACAGCCAGTTGTACATGCCTGCCGCAAAGTACCATTCGCACTCCATAATGGTCTAAAGAGAGAACTTGAACGTATGGAGAGTCTTGGCGTCATCACCAGAGTGGATGAGCCTACCGACTGGGTAAATTCCCTAGTCGTTGTCAAGAAAAAGAATGGAGACATTCGTGTGTGCATGGATCCGAGAGATCTCAATCGTGCCATTAAAAGAGAGCACTACAAAATGCCCACACGAGAAGAAGTCATGTCACAGTTCGCTGGTGCATCATACTACTCCAAACTCGATGCATCACAAGGATTTTGGCAGCTTCAACTAGACGACAAAAGCAGTCGCTTGTGTACATTCAACACGCCGTTCGGTAGGTTCAGATATACGAGACTACCGTTCGGCATATCATCAGCACCAGAGGTCTACCATAAAACTGTTCACCAAATCTTCGAGTCAATCGATGGTGTCAGTACCTTCGCTGACGACATCATCATCTATGGAGCAACCAAAGAGGCCCATGATCGCAGCCTACGACTGACACTTGAAACAGCACGTCAAGTGAACCTGAAGCTGAACAGAAGCAAATGTGAAATTGGCGTCACACAGCTCACATTCATTGGTGATCTGGTAACGACAGATGGTGTCAAACCAGACCCCAATAAGGTCGCGGCGATCAACAACATGCCCAAACCAGAAAACAAGCAAGAGCTTCAGCGCTTCTTGGGCATGGTAACATATTTGGCCAAGTGGATCGCGGGACTCTCGCAAAAATCAGCGCCGCTTCGAGCACTGCTGAAAGATGACAATGAATGGCAGTGGGGTCCAGAACAGGAGAGGGCATGGAGCGACCTGAAGGCTACAGTATCTACGGACCCAGTTCTTCAGTACTATGACTCAAATTGCCCAATACGCCTGTCATCCGATGCAAGTAAGGACGGTCTGGGAGCAGTGATCCTGCAACTTCATGACGACAAGTGGTCACCCGTGGCCTATGCATCGAGAGCCATGACAAGCGCAGAGACTCGCTATGCGCAGATAGAGAAGGAGCTTCTTGGGATAGTCTTCGCATGCGAGCGCTTTCATCAGTTTATCTACGGAGCTACGGTCGAGGCCGAAACGGACCATAAGCCTCTCATCAGTCTGTTTAAGAAGCCACTGAACGCTTGCCCACTCAGAGTGCAACGGTTGCTGCTCAGGGTACAGAGGTATGACTTGCACGTAGTCTACACCCCTGGGAAGCAACTGGTGGTCGCAGACGCCCTATCGCGCGCACCAGACCGAAATGCTGATCAAGGGGAAGCAGCACAAGTCCAAAGCCTTGATGATGTCGTCGAGGCATTTGTAGACATGATCATCGAGACAATGCCTGTATCTGACAACAGAATAAAGCAGATACGTGAAGCTACTCAAGCTGACGACCAGCTGACCAACCTGCAGCAGGTAATATTACAGGGTTGGCCAGAGGCGAGCCAACAATGTCCAAGTGACATTCGCCCCTTCTGGAATACTCGAGCTGAACTGACAGTGGCCGAGGATGTCATATTCAAGGGTACGAGAATCGTTATCCCTCGAGTCTTGCGCAAAGATGTATTGCTCAAGGTTCACGAGGGGCATATGGGAATAGAGAAATGCCGCCGTCGTGCCCGTGATGTTGTTTACTGGCCAGGCATGAACGCCGAAATCAGCGAGATGGTAAGCCAATGCGATGCTTGCCAGAAACATCAACCCAGTCAAACCGTGGAACCACTAAATCCACATGAGATACCAGTTCGAGCATGGCAACGAGTTGGCGCAGACATTGGTACCGTCAAAGGAAAGGAGTACTTAATTGTCTGTGACTACTACTCGGGATATCCAGAGGTGGTAACCCTAACCACCACTACAAGCAAAGCTGTAATCAATGCCATGAAATCAATGTTTGCTCGACATGGCGTGCCAGATGTGGTTATTTCAGACAACGGACCACAGTTTGGCAGCCGAGAATTCGCAGACTTCACTAAAGACTGGGGATTTGAACATCATACTTCAAGCCCACACTACCCAAGATCCAACGGCTTGGCAGAGAGTGCTGTCAAAACTGTAAAACAGATGATCAAGAAGTGCCAGGAAACAAAACAGGACTTTCACAAAGCTCTGTTAGCCTATCGCTCTACGCCACTCCAAAATGGGCTGTCCCCGAGTCAGATGCTAATGAACAGGCGTGTTAAGACAACCCTACCTGTTCATCCACAACGCTTGGAGCCAGAGGTGCAACAAGGTGTGGTCTCCGACAAGATCCTGAGACGAAACCAACAAAAACAGGTGCATGATAGAAATGCACATCCGCTGAAACCACTTCACGCACAGGACAGAGTGAGGGTGCAGGACCATCGCACAGGACTATGGACAGTGAGAGCAACTGTTCTCCGCAAACTGGCACCCCGATCCTACGAAATCAAGACTGACGTTGGCTGGATCTTACGTCGCAACAGAGGAGCCATACGAAATGACACAGTACCGGACCAGACATCGATTGATCCTGAACTGCTGGAGGAGGAACTGGCTCTACAACTAGCCACTGAACATCCGGTTGGGACTGAGGCACAAGAGCCAGCTAAACAGAATCATGCCACACTTGTTCGATCACCTCGGGAACAAACTTTGAGAAGATCCACCCGCACCATCAGGCGCCCAGAACGTCTGATAGAAACACTATAACTCTTTGAACATGAGCATTATCGTGCTAAACACTTTAGCTTTGATTCACATAACATACCTCAACCAGATCAGTTAAATTTTGGGTTTAAATCAACACTATAAGTTTAGTTTAAGGTTTAAGTCAACCTTGTAAGTTTAGTTTTCGAGAAAAAAGAAAAAGAAAAAAAACAAAAAAAAAAAATATGTTTAGATCAGCTGCATTAGTCGTCCTAAATTTCAGTCAGAAAAAAGTGCATGATCAGTCGGCCCTTCCCGGAAAAACAAGGAGGATAAAGGCATTAAGACAGTTGATATGTTTTATTTTTATTAAAGAATCAAAAGTTGTTGGAATGATTCAAGTTTAAGGCTTAAGAAAAAAAAAGTTTTAAGAAAAATACTTTCTTTAGGGGGAAGGTGTTGTGATATAACGCATGACTGGTACAAGTCTATTCATGTCTATCCTTGGTTACGTACGCAACGTACACAATTGTACTCGTGTGTTATGTGTGCAACCTCCCTGTAAAGCAATCAGACGATTGTCAATAAATCACTCCGTGTTTGAAGCCGATATATAATCTCTCCAGCCTTGTCAGTAATACCACAGTTATAATTACTATGCTTTTACATACAGATTGTATCGAGTATCGACGATATTTTGGAAAGAGCAAAGGACAAGCAGACGCAGCCGTACCTACTGGCCATGGGCTTATCGAGAAGTCAGGTAACAAGGTACTTTGTCATCATAGACCACCTAGCGCTGCCAAGTGGAGCCCATGAGCCTGTTGGCGCATTAGATGCGCTGTTTAAAGCACACTACGTGTTCGGATTGGAGTACAGCTCATATCTTCGCAACTTCTGGACCTTCATCCAGACGACCGTATATGGTATCGATGTTCATATTACTCATGAAGCACCTCGCGTCCGAGAAATAAGGTCCAAACTGATGCATTGAAAAGCATGATATGCTTCAAGTGTCAAGGTCACTTCTGTGACAGCTCTAGTTTATGCAAACATTTGCGACTTGGTCATGGACTATATGATGGCAACAAACTTGAACTGAAATGTGGACAGGATGATTGTCCCCGAACTTTCAATTCCTTTAGTGGATTCAAACGACATGTGTATAAACAACATGCTGCTTGTGTAGGTCGCCATGTAGACCAAGGTGACATTATTGGACTTCAGAACAACGGAATTGAGGATGACAGTGATACTTCATCTACTGCAGACGAGAACATTGAGGCTGCAGAAAATCCATACTTGTTAACCCCAGATGATCTTCAGAAACATGCAGCAGCATTTATTTGCAATGTTTCTGCCAGCTCTACCGTTACTCAGTGTTGTGTTAATAATGTTGTAAATGCTGCTAATGTCTTCGTAGGTGACATTATAAACAGTGCATCGGCTTCTGTTTCCACTGTATTAAGGGAGCATGGCATAGGAATGGACGTGTGTAATGAAATTCAGTCACATTTGGCAATCCTTGAGAAACCGTTCGATTCTTCGAATTCAGAATTTAAAGAATGCGGTACTTTAAAAGCCAAGGCATGGTAGAACCATGTGAAATCAAATTAGGCACTCGTTTTGATAGTCGCCTTAAAAAGTTACAAGGCAGTATGAGCAGGTTCAAGTGGATGATACATTCATCTATGTTCCTATACTTGAGACACTCAAACTAATCAGTAGGCATTCTGATGTTTGTCATTACATCACCCACGATCATATTAGTGTTGATGGAGTTATAAGAGATTTTTGTGATGCCAAACAGTTCCAAAATAGTCCATTGTTCCAACAGGATTGTAATGCACTACAGCTGCATTTCTTCTATGATGACTTTGAAACTGTAAACCCCTTAGGGTCTAAGACTAAAATCCATAAGCTTGGAGGCTTTTACTTTGTTGTGAAAAATTTACCCCCGAAGTTTAATTCCTGCCTGCACAATATCCATCTTGCTGCACTCTGCCATACAGAAGATATTAAAAAGTATGGTTATGATGAAATATTGAAGCACATAGTGGATGACATAAACTTGCTTTCATTGCATGGCATGGAGCTAGCAGATGGACTTTTGAAAAAAGGAACCATCACCCAGTTTAGTGCAGATAACCTTGGGGCCCACTCAATGTTTGGATTTGTAGAAAGTTTCATGACCAGCCATTATTGTCGTTTATGTCTTCTTAGTAATGAAGAAACTCAAAACTGTTTCAGGGAAAGTGAAGTCCAGATGCGGACCTTGGATTCATACAATGAGCACATTGAAGAGAATGCTCATAATCGTGCAGTAGCACATGTGTTTGGACTGAAGAGAAACTCTGTCCTGAATGACTGTATGCACTTCCATGTGTTGTCCAATTTTTCTATGGACATCATGCACGATCTGCTGGAAGGTGTGGTCCAGTATGAAATGAAATTGGTTCTGAAATACTTGATTGAGGAACGAACCCCATCATCGATGTCTTTGGATAGTTTGAATAAAAAAGTGGCGAGTTACAACTATGGGTTCGTTGACAGTAAAAACAAGCCATCAGAAATCAAATTGAACGCTGGCACAAACACTATAGGACAAAAAGCGATGCAGTCATGGTGTGCAATAAGATATCTTTCTTTTATCATTGGTTATTTGGAAGATGAAAATGACCGAGCTTATTTCCAGCTTCTGTTGAAGCTTTTGGATTGCATGGACATCATTTTTTCCCCTCAGATAACCCCAGGTCTGATATCATAACTGCGTGTTCTTATAGAGGATCATCATAATCACTTTGTTCAGTGTTTCCAAATCGGAGGTTGATTCCAAAACACCATTTTATGGTGCATTACCCAACATGTTTAGAACAGGTCGGGCCACTTATACATGTTTGGTGTATGCGTTATGAAGCTAAACATGATTATTTCTGCAAGGTTGCTGATACTGTGCGCAACTTTAAGAACATCTGTAAGACTGTAGCAAAAAGGCACCAAATCACTCAGATGTATCACATGAATACTGAAAAGCCACTCGAGGTATTTGAAGTTGGACCTGGGTCCTCAACTCGAGTTGCAAATTTAGTAATTGGTTGTGTTCAGCAGGTAACTGAAAGACTGCCTAATGCAGATCTCATGACAGAGGTGCATGATGTTAAATGGGTGAACATCTGTGGAAGTGTGTATCACCCCACCCAACTGGTGTGCTATGATATGGATGAGATGCCAATCTTTGGGCAAATTGATCACCTTTTGGCTTTTGAAGGCAAAGTTTATTTCGTGTTGAAAGTGTTTCAAACTTTGTACTTGAGTAATTTCTATCATGCTTATGCAGTTAAACAACGAAACCCTTGTCAATTTGTGATCACAACGCAGAGTGAGCTTGTTGACTTTCAACCAGTTGATTTACATTCAAGTGTTATGGTTAACGATAATGCACAATACGTTTCTCCAAGGCATGTGCTTTTCAAGTAACAAGTTAACAGGATTGCACGTAATTTCAGAGTGATTTGGGAACTATGTGTGTATAGTATTTCAATTAAAGTACAGAATTTGTCACTGCAACCGAGTTTACTTGTACTTACGCTCATGTAGAGCAATAAGCTACTTGACTCAGGATCTATGGTTGTAATATGTCATATGTTCAAAGTTACTCATTCAATGAATTTGAAAATTTCATGTTATAATGACTGAATGTTTACAGTATTACTGATTGTTGGATGTTATATGAAGCCAATGTCAGTGTTTGTGGAATTGATGATTTCACACAAGTGCATGAATGACAATTTCAATAACAACTAGAGCTGTATGTCTGTTTGCAAACAGAACACAGGGCTTTTTCGCATTTTACAAATATTTGTTTCGTTTGTCCTTTTGCAGTCACTTTTCAGAGTACTTCATGCAGTGAAAGGTTGTTCAAAACGCTTAGAATAATTCCTAAAGTATAATTTTATCAAATGATGTCACTTGCCCTGCAATGACGTCATCCTTAAGACCCTTCTCAATGCACATTTTGTCATTGTGATTTTGGTTTGAATCAAGTTTAATGTCAATCCGATGAAAGAAAGTGCAATTTGTGGAAGTAGAATAAAATTATAAATATCTAAAAATTATAAAAACCAAACGATGACGTCATCGTGACGTCACTTTAAACTTTGTATACTAGTACCATTATTTACCTACCCACTAAGTTTCATGACAGCCAGACCTTTCCTTATATGTATTTTGAAAAATCGCATTTTTATGACGTCATAATGATGTCAGATATTGTTTTCAAAATTTTGTGCAAATACCTTTTACCAAATACTTTTTTTTTTTACCTATAACACATCCCGGTCTAGCCACATACCAAGTTTCAACCCAATCAGACTTACAGTTCTGTAGATATAGGACTTCATAATATGCACGTAAATTTTCAAAAATCAATTAAAAAAAATAAGGTGATGACGTCATCATGACGTCATAGTCTAGGCATAATTTTTGTATGAGGGTCTTCCTTGGCTGTAACATTGATGACGATTCCAGAAGCAAGTTAAAGAAATGGTGGCTTGAAAACGTGTACAAAGTCAATGGGCTAACACGTGTACAACGTTAACGGGCTAAAAAAAATCCCATGCAGAGAAATTGCACCTTTAAATTTGTAATTTGCCTTTGAACTGAAACATTTTTATGAAATATTACTTGATATTCTGACCCTTAGGAATATGTTCAATTGAATGACAGCCCGAAAAAAAAACACGATTTCCCTTTCCTTCTCATAGTAATTCTCGGCTGAAGTTCAGAACTACTCAGTAAGATATCAGTGTTGTATAGGAAAAGACTTGTGGAAAATCCCACTGCAGAAAAACTGCACCTTTAAATACGTAACGTAGGGCTTTTCGGCATGATGATTTTTTATTATACGTCCCTGACTATGCGCATGCATGAACATAAAATCTGTCAAAGTTAGCTGAAAATCGGCTAAAACGGTCACTGTGATGTCGACAGGATTTGACCTCGGCAACACGTGCTCTGCAGGCTGACTGACATACGATGTACATGTATGTGCGTAACGTACGTGTATGTACATATAGGCGTTCTGTGCATGTTTTAGAGCAGAGGTATTGTCAACCTGATCAAAGTTTTAAGCGTGCGCAGGGCATGTTCGAGTTCGCTTATTGCCTCGAAGCCTTGAAATGTTTTAGACCTACCCTTAAATCGACAATTAAAGTAAAAACTAACATAAAAACTGCCATGGTTGATTTTTCAGGAATTTTCAAGTGAAAAAGGGTCTTTTTATTATAACTTCCGGTCTGATGACGTCATTCGCCTAAAACTTCGCACACACCTTTAGTGGGTCAAGGCCATCATATACACTAATATTTAGGCGATTCCAACAAACTTCGCCACAGACATCTATTCAAAATACATTTTTGCTAATTTTCAACCTGTCGCCAGAGGGCACTCGAACTCACACCGTTAAAAGCAAGTTCATATCTATTACCATTTTTAAATAAAAGGCCACTTCCGGTTTTGGCCTTTTTCGACCGGAAGCAAGGGTCACGTGATTTCACGCACACTGAATGAAATAAAGACCTTAACCTACTCTAACACTTGCCGGTAACAGAATGCTGCGGACGCGTACGGTTGATTTCTTATGCATTTTTAAATATTAAAAGTGTCACAATTTAATTGCCTATAAATAGACACCGGATGACGTAATCATGACGTCATCATTACACAATATTGTTTGAATTAGGGTCTTTGCTTGGACAAAGATTGGTGCAAATGAATTACTGGCAAAGAGTCAAAAATGCCCTTTGAAAATCGACAATTTTTTCTAAATTTCTGTGTACAAAGTCTATGGGAGAAATTAAATATTCAAAAATCTATAATAAATTAGTCGATGACGTCACCATGACGTCAATCTTCGGGACACATCTTTGCTATTGTGACTATGCTTATGCAAACTTAGAATGATGTATGACAAAGATTAATGCCAAAAGTGGAGGCCAGAAAAAACGTACACAAAGTCTATGGGGTTTAGGCGACAAAAAGAAGAAAGAAGACTAGAGATCTATGTCTGTTTGCAACAGAACATAGGGCTTTTCCGCATTATGTTTTTTTTAATTAAATTCAGGTCATATTTTTCTGTTTTGTGCAAAACTGTGTACATTTACGTTTTGTCTAACAAACCTCATTCAAATGAAAATTTGATTTTGGCATATTGCATTTGTCATATATAAAATATATATAATCACAAGATGACGTCATTATGACGTCAGCTCAATATTTATTTGTAACACATCCCGGCCTGCCCCCATACCAAGTTTCAACCCAATCTAAATTACTGTTGATGAGATATAGGGGCTTAAAATATACAAACGATGACGTCACATGTCTAATGATGACGTCATTGTAACAATACTCGGCAGTGCTCATTATTTTATTGCGGTTTTAGACTGTACCAAGTTTGAAAACAATCGGATTAATGAAAGTGTTAAATTTTGTAAGCAGAATAAAATTGGCAATATTAAAAAAAATCGTAAAAAAATCTACTGATGACGTCATCGTGACGTCATTTAAGATGTTGTGTACTAGTGTTATTATCTACCCACCCACCAAGTTTCATGACAATCGGACATTATCTTATATGTGTTTCAAAAAAGCGCATGTTTGATGACGTCATCATGACGTCACACATTTTTCAAAATTTTGCACATATACCTATTGCCTAACAAACCTAATACAAAAAGAATTTTAAATGTAACATATTGGGTTCGTGATATATGGCTTAAAGGTTCAAAACTTCAGAAATCTATATAAAATCACACGATGACGTCATGATGACGTCACCTCAATATTTATTTGTAACACATCCCGGCCTACCCCCATACCAAGTTTCAACCCAATCGAATGTACTGTTCATGAGATATAGGGGCTTAAAATATACAAGTTAACAATGACGTCACGTGTCTAATGATGACGTCATCGTAACAATACTTGGCAGTGCTCATTATTTTATTGTGGTTTTAGTCTGTACCAAGTTTGGAAAAAATCGGATTAATAAAAGTGTTGAATTTTGTAAGCAGAATAAAATTGGCAATATTAAAAAAATCTTTAAAAATCGACCGATGACGTCATCGTGACGTCATTCAAGATTTTGTGTACTAGTGTTATTATCTACCCACCCACCAAGTTTCAAGACGATCGGACATTCCCTTATATGTTTTTCGAAAAATCGCATTTTTGCTGACGTCATTATGACGTCACACATTTTTCCAAATTTTGTGCATTTATCTAATGCCCAGCGAACCTAATACAAAGAGAATTTTGAATTTATCATATTGCGTTAGTGAGATATGGCTTAAAGGTCCAAAACTTCAAAAATCTATATAAAATCACACGATGACGTCATGATGACGTCACCTCAATTTTCGTCTATAACACATCCCGATCCACCTACATACCAAGTTTCAACTCAATCGGACTGACAGTTCTGTAGATATAGGACTTTGTAATATGCATATTAATGATGACGTCACGTGACCCATGATGACGTCATGATGACGTCGCTCGTCCGCACACATCTATGCTGTATGGACTATGTCTATGCAAACTTTGAACGATATGCAACAAAGTTTAAGGGCAAAAGTGGCGTGTAGAATAAACGTGTACAAAGTCTATGGGGTTTTGGGAAAAAAAGAAGAAGAAGAAGAAGAAGAAAGAAAAACTAGAGGTCTATGTCTGTTTGCAACAGAACATAGGGCTTTTCCGCATTACGATTTTTTTTAATCAATAATATGCCCTGAATATTCATGAACATAAAATCTGTCAAAAGAATTTTGCATTTTGCATGTTGCGTTCGGGAGATATGGCTAAAAGGTCCAAACAAATAAATATTCATATAAAATCTCAGGATGACGTTATCATGACGTCACCTCAGTTTTAATCTATAACACATCCTGGTATAGCCACATACCAAGTTTCAACCCAATTGGACTTACATTTCTGTAGATATAAGACTTCACAATATGTACGTAAATTTTCAAAAATCAATAAAAAAATTAGGTGATGACGTCATCGTGACGTCATAGTCTAGGCAGAATTTTTGTATGAGGGTCTTCCTTGGCTGTAACTTTGATGACGATTCCAGATCGCCAAGTTATAAAAATGGTGGCTTGAAAACGTGTACAAATAAAAGTCAATGGGTTAAAAATCCAACAGCAGAAAAACTGCACCTTTAAATACGTGATTTGCCTTTAAACTGAAACATTTTTATCAAATATTACTTGATATTCTGACTCTTGGGAATATTTTCAATCAAATGACAGGCGTAAAAAAATACGATTTCTTTTTCCTTCTCGTAGTAATTCTCAGCCGAAGTTCAGAACTACTCAGTGAGATATATCAGTGTTGTATAGGAAAAGACTTGTGGAGAAAGCTGTGTACAAAGTCTATGAGAAAAATTAATTATTCATGAATCCATAATAAATCATTTGATGATGACGTCATCATGATGTCATAGTCTTGGTATAATTTTTGTATGAGGGTCTTTCTTGACTGTAACTTTGATGACGATTCCAGATCGCCAAGTTATGAAAATGGTGGCTTGAAAACGTGTACAAAGTCAATAGGTTTAAAATCCCACAGCAGAAAAACTGCACCTTTAAATTAGTGATTTTCCTTTAAGCTGAAACATTTTTATAAAATATTACTTGCTATTCTAACTCTTGGGAATATTTTCAATCAAATGACAGGCGTAAAAAAATACGATTTCTTTTTCCTTCTCATAGTAATTCTCAGCCGAAGTTCAGAACTACTCAGTAAGATATATCAGTGTTGTATAGGGAAAGACTTGTGGAGAAAGCTGGGTACAAAGTCTATGAGAAAAATTAATTATTCATAAATCCATAATAAATCACTTGATGACGTCATCATGACGTCACTCTTCGGGACACATCTTGGCTATAGGGACTATGCTTATGCCAACTTTCAATGATGTCTGACAAAGATTAATGCCAAAAGTGATATAATACGTCCCTGTCTATGCGCATGCATGAACATAAAATCTGTCAAAGTTAGCCGAAAATCGGCTAAAACGGTCACTGTGGACAGGATTTGACCTCAGCAACACGTGCGCTGCAGGCTGACTGACATACGATGTATGTGCCTATGTACAACGTACGTGCATGTACATGTACATGTACATTGTGGACGTCCTGTCCTGTGCATGTTTTGAAGCAGAGGTATTGTCAACGTGAAGTTTTAAGCGTGCGCAGGGTATGTTCGAGTTCGCTTATCGCCTCGAAACTTTGAAATGTTTTAGACCTACCCTTCAATCGACAATTAAAGTAAAAACTAATATAAAAACTGCCATGGTTGATTTTTCAGGAATTTTCAAATGAAAAAGGGTCTTTTTATTATAACTTCCGGTCTGATGACGTCATTTGCCTAAAACATCGCACACGTCTTAAGTGGGTCAAGGTCATTATATACACCAATATTTAGGCGATTCCGACAAACTTCGCCACAGACATCTATTCAAAATACATTTTTGTTAATTTTCAACCTGTCGCTAGAGGGCGCTCGAAGATTGCATGACGTCATCGGTAGATGATTTGAAGAATTCTATCGGCCAAGAGACTAACACTGTTAAAAGCAAGTTCATTTCTATTACCATTTTCAAATAATAAGCCACTTCCGGTTTGGGCCTTTTTCGACCGGAAGCAAGGGTCACGTGATTGCACGCACACTGAATGAAATGAAGACCTTAACCTGCTCTACCACTTGCCGGCAACAGAATGCTGCGGACGAGTACAGTTGATTTCTTATGCATTTTTTAATATTAAAAGTGTCACAATTTAATTGCCTATAAATAAACACAGGATGACGTCATCATGACGTCATCATTCCACAATGTTGTTTAAATTAGGGTCTTTGCTTGGACAAAGATTGGTGTAAATGAATTACTGGCAAAGAGTCAAAAATGCCCTTTGAAAATCGACAATTATTTTTTAATTTCTGTGTACAAAGTCTATGGGAAAAATTAAATATTCAAAAATCTATAATAAATTAGTCGATGACGTCACCATGACGTCAATCTTCGGGACACATCTTTGCTATAGGGGCTATGCTTATGCTAACTTTGAATGATGTATGACAAAGATTAATGCCAAAAGTGGCGTGTAGAATAAACGTGTACAAAGTCTATGGGGTTTTGGGGAAAAAAGAAGAAGAGGAAGAAGAAGAAGAAGAAGAAGAAGAAGAAGAAGAAGAAGAAGAAAGAAAAAAAATCAGAACAAAAAGAAAGACTTTTCCGCAACAATGCGGAAAAGCCAAAAATCAGGACAAAAAGAAAGGCTTTTCCGCATTTTTGCGGAAAAGCCAATGATGAAAAAAAAAAAAAAAAAAATGAGAACAAAAAGAAAGGCTTTTTCGCAAATTTTGCGAAAAAGCCAATTATTCGGTTTAGAAAATACTTTGTTTGCATTGTAATTGTTTTTTTTTTATTTCGAAGTACGTGTACAGCTGGACCCATTTTCAAAGCATGACAAATGATGGCGTTGAAACATCGGCCATGCCCGGGGGGGGGGGGGGGGGTGGGGGGGGGAGAACATGAATACCGAATTTACACCAACATTTGGTGTTAGTGGTGGGTATAACACCATGGGAGAATCAATTGACACCAACATTTGGTGTAGCTTTTAACACCTTATGTGGTGTTAGTGGTGGGTATCACACCGTGCAATAATTAATTGACACCGACATCAAGTGTTAACTTTTAACACCTTTTGTGGTGTTAGTAGTGGGTATAACACCATGGGAGAATCAATTGACACCAACATTTGGTGTTAGCTTTTAACACCTTATGTGGTGTTAGTGGTGGGTGATTCTAAAGTTGGTGTTGGTTAACACCGAAATCCTTGCCCAAAATAAACACCGAAGAAGTATTAAATTTTACACCCATGGTGTAAATTTTAACACCACAGTTTTTGCAGTGCAGAGCCTATGATGAACGATATTGTATCACCAACACCAACACCAATACCAACACCTACACCAACACAACTGTTTTAACCCAAGAGCCTACGAAACTACAGACTCACCAAGACGAAAAATTATCGTTGACGGTAGGAATATTAGCTATCGTTGGTATGGGTATTTTGGCTTACGAGGCAACGCGATAAGTCACACTCTTATCCCCCCCCCCCCCATCCCAGGTCGGTTGTGTACACTTCCGGTTGTGTACACTTGTGTGGGTCTTCCTTGACGGCAAATTTCGTTGAAGTGACACGTCTTAAACATGCGGGAAGGAAAATTTAGATTTCTAGGTGACTACTTAACATATATAAAATTATGGGGGATCGATTTCGCCAGGTTCAAAATGACACAACAGCGTTGCGTGTTTACAACGCCACGTTCCCGGTTCAAATTTTTATCCGAAGGAGGAAGCTGAAATTTCGCTTAAATATTTATTGTGTCCAGAATTGTACCTGCGCTTGATTTAGGAACCGCAAAATCGCGGGCAGCGTGTTTGCCGAAAGTATACCGCAATTCCCCAGCAAATGGCACGCGCGTGGACGTCTTCACACGAAGAGTTCGTACTGAAAATGTGTTCAACAAAAGCGTAGAACTTGCGGTTTGTTTTACGTTAACACGCCGCCCATGGACATATTTAATTGCCTCTTCTAAACCCAGCACAGGCACAATTCTAAACATAAGGAATATGTAAACTCCATCATTGTCCATCAGGTAAATATATGAGAAAAACAATGGTTTCGAATTTTTTTTCGCTATGGAAGCAGACGTTCATATCCTGGACTCTGTTGCGTGCACAACGGAGTCCACCCAACCTGGGAGACTAGGATAGGGAAAGAATTCGTCCAGATAAACAAAACCAGCACTGCCTAGTCATGCTAGTGTAACAGTGAGATCTTAACTGTTCGGCCTAAGTAGCCTACATGTATATAACATAACCGTGTACTTACATTGTACTTCGTTTGCAGCATATATTCAACCCGAGTCCAGTCCTTCTGATTTGAAAATCACAGGCGTGTAAAAAAAGGCACACCTGGATTTGTCTAGGTGAGTGCTTTTTTTTCTTTGTGTTCGGTTTTCTAGGTGTGTGATCTGTGGTCCAGGGAAATTCAGGCGTGCAATTATTTACACTTCTCATGAAGCTTTTAGGTGTACGATGGTGTGGGGGCCTGGCCTAGTAGTACAATGCCTATTACAGTCGTTTTCTTAGTTCCATATTATTCTTAGTTCCGGATCGCTTAAAGTAAAAACCTAGGCCTACAGGTACCTCCAATAATTTTGTTTCTGACGCAGTGCATTTTGAAAAGGAACATATTGTAAGCTTGTTGATACGCAAAGATCTTTTTAACATAATTATAGAAGAGAATTTTTGGACAGATTTCTGACTCGCACTTTGACATGTTTTGCCGTTTTGTAGAAATTCGTGGGAGCTGCGAATCAACAATACATTTTCTCCATAGTTGGCCTACATGTACATCACTCGTACTGTGTGTTTTCAGAACTTTTGCTCATACATCACAGTCATATAAACTCTTCTATCGAACGTTCCTTGAATCAAAATAAATTTTAGAGTTGCTAATATTTGAAAATTCGTCAAAGAATGACCGTATGTTTTTGCCTAGTTGCGGATCGCGCATGCACTTTTTACCAAACTACACGCGCAATTTTGTGTGAGGTATTTTGTGCTGGGCCAAGGATTTTCGGTCCAGACGTGAGTTCGTGCCGTTGGCGCTAGCGCTGCAGACAAAAGTTTCAAAATCAGTTACTTTTTTTTTCTCTTTTTAAAATTATAAGATTTGAGGCTTTGCATGGTGGGGTGTCGGTATCGTTTCGGTTTGCGGTAACACCATGTGGTAATAACTACTGCTTAGAAGATATTAGTTCTGAGAAGAACCTGTCCTGCTTATTATCAACTTTGCTAAGTAGTTTTTTGTTCTGTTTAGAACAGTCCTGCTGTAAGTTCTAAAAGAACTTGTCTTTGGACTGTTCTAAACAGAACAAAAAACTACTTAGCAAAGTTGATAATAAGCAGGACAAGTTCTTCTCAGAACTTATATCTTCTAAGCAGTAGTTATTACCACATGGTGTTACCGCAAACCGAAACGATATCTTTTTAAAATTTCTGGAATTCTGGTGAATGAACTATTTTTGGAAAATTAATTAATACTTTCTAAGAAAATGTGCTTGATTTGAGGTGGTTCTGGCTGAAAATGGCAAGTGAAAATCACAAGTGGTCAAATATGTCCAAAACAAAGCTCAGTTTTGTGTCCAAGTTGTTGCGGGTGGTATTAATAATACAGTACATGTAACAATTAGCTCTTCGCACGCTTCCACCTTAAGCATGCAAGGCTTCGATCGGGCAGCTTTACACAATAAATATAGCCTGTTCAGAAATGTCCGTGTCAGGGTTCAGTGATTCCCGTGTATACATGGAATTCATTAACCAGGCCATTTTTCTTGTCTAAAGTTGCCTGATCGAGGCTTTGCATGCTTATGGTGGAGCGTGCAAAGAACGAATGAAGGCGTGGAAACTAACAAAAGTAAAAAATGCTCTGTTGTCATCCAATCCTTATTTTCGTAAATGTTAAATGTCGTGGTTTTATTTCACTTTCAGAGTATCAGACCTGTCAGCGGTAAGGTAAGCTCCTCATATAATTATTTTCCTTTTTCCGTTTTCAAATCACTGGGTTTGAACAAACCAAGCTACATTATGTACTTTAAAGGTTTATTTTTGGTGAACAGACAAATTTTAAATTTAAGCGGCATCCGACTAGCTGTTTTTTTGCTACAGCTTGTTTTTTCCCCTACTATTTTGCCCAAAATGATTGTGGGCACCAATATTCAAAGGACCCTGCCTGAGTGTTGGCCAAATGTACTGATTTTGTTTTTAAAAAAATATAAATATAAATAATTATGGTAATATTTGTACAATATGTCTGAGCAATCTGACTGATATTGACCTTTTAACCTTTACTTTAAACTGGAATTTGACCTTGTGATTCGTGTAACGTTGACTTGGTCCTGGGCAAAATTCATACCCAAACATGTTTTTAAACAATATGTGACCAACTCTGGCAAAAAAGTAGGCAAGAAAGTGGAAGGAAAGTATTGTCAGGGAAGAAGTATTGTATGCTTTGCCATGGTCCTACATGTATGTCTAAATAATGCGTAAACTAACATTTCTGTCTGTCTGAAAGAATATGTCAGGCACTATCGTTTTCAAGCGCATGTTGGCAATGTGACATTTCCATGTGGGGTAGCAAAGTGTACCCGCACATTCCAAACCTACAATGCATTCAGTATTCATGTGACTAGGGAACATAGAAAACAACGTTTGGATGCACGAAAAGCACGCTTGAAAACAGGGGCCTGTTCATGTAATTCTGGTCCTTGTAAACTAAATTTAAGTTGTCAGCTTCAGTCTTGCCTCCAAACATTCCTAGACCAAGCATCACTTTTGCTTCATCTGTCCTCTGTGGCAAAACATACAATGTTAAATCATCATTCACTTCTCATCTATCAAGATGCCACCAATCATGCATATGTTACTTTGCTGGTATTGCAAATACTGGAACATCTGATCTGGAACATTCAAAAATTGTACAGGCTAAACCTCTCCTGAGAGTTACGATGGGGAGGAGATAATACATACTGGTACATGTACTGGAGATGAATTTGACGCCCCTGATAATGATGATGATGCAGGAGAGGAGGATAACATTGAACAGCTTTATCTGCACAATTTTGCATTATTGTATTTGCGCCTTCAAACAAAATACCATGTCCCCGCTTCTACTATGCAAATTGTAATTGATGAACTCAATAGCATAAACAACATTCAAGGTCTTCATCGTAGACAGTTCCTGAAAAGCAAGTAAGCCAGTGTAGGCTTAGACAGTGACCTAATTTCACAGATACTGTCAGATGTAGAAAGCCAGGACTTATTTTCAGTCGCACACCAAAAGACAACAGGTCCTCTTCGTTCTGATTTTTCACGTAGGAATTCTACAAAAGCAACATGTCATTCATAGAGCCAGTACGGCTTGGTATTGATGAAAACAGTAAGGGACCGTGACCATGAAGGGCCACCTGGTAAGTTCGTCCCCTCCCAAGAAGTCATTTCGCGCCGTCCTAGCTACCGGCCCAGGACCGATCCGGTTGCTAATCAGGAACTACTCTACACTCGGGTCTATAGTTTGCAAGTATTGACTCATGTAATATATCCCAGAAGAAACCCGCTTGTGGTTTTCATCTCTCAGTGCGAAACAATAGAACACTTTAGTCGCCACAGATCAAAAAGGCTCGGTCCGGGAAATCCAACTGACCAAGTTTGGCTTGCATCGGAAAAAGACTGCGAGAGAAGAAGAATTTTCTAAAGTATTTTGTCAAGTATTTTGTAAAACTATTCAATAAAGTGTCCGCTAAATGACCTTTTACCCCGGTTCAAGTGCGCCACAAATCAAGATTGGGTCAGTTGTGCAAATGGCCAAGTATGGTGGCAATCGGCAGAAGCGGTTGGCAGTAGCAATTATTTTTTATAGTCGATGGTGAAAGAGAAGAAGGTACAGCAGGACAACATAAAGAGGTTAGAGGGGTACGGGTCCAAAATGGTCCCAGTCAGGCTCTATACGTACTCTTTTTTGTCCTCATCACTTTTCAATAGGAATGTAACAAAAGATTTGAAAAGGATAGATTTTATTTGGCATGTACGATCAAGTGTATTCACTATACCTTCGCTTCGCAGCCCAATTTTCTTTATATTTCGCACACTAGCACTGTTAATGTATTCACAAGTTTGCATTTGTGTATAGCGCCCTCTCTCAGATGACTTTGGAGAACACAACTGAGCCACGAACAAACACACGTTAGCACATGTAAAATCCCTTCATGTCAGACATCTTTGGACGATATTTTCTGAGAATCGCTTGAGGTTTTGTCTCTTTTGAGACCCAACAAACTCAAATAAGAGGGAAAGGATGCAAGGAGGTAATTTAGAGACTTGTAATTCTTGAGAAAGAAGTGTAAACCATATATTTGATTCATTTTATAGATAATTCTGCGATCAGTTTTGACATTCTGTAGCTCAAAATTGAGTGTGATTTTCGTATATGTTTAACCATTGAATTTAGGAATTTGGATTAAGTGATGATTTATGTACGATGCTTTTATAATTCATGTAATACTCTGTGAACTTAAGGACATTTACTTTGTTTATATATTCACAGTTTTCACGAAGCCACTGCGGATTATTTCACAAGCCACTGCGAACCATTTCATGGAAGACTTGCGAGTTGCGAATCATTTTCATGGAATAAATGCGAGATGTTATAATCAACGGCTTCTGTAGAGACCCTTGTTTACTCCTTAGTTACCGACCTGTGACCTAGATGTGACCTGTGACCTAGATGTGACCTGTGACCCCCTGCGAAACCCCTAGTAGTAGCACTACGAACACCTAAAAGACTGCACCTCGAAATTGATTTAGTGCTGCCGCTACAGTGAAAACTCCTGCGTAACTTAAGCAGTCTTTGCTACAAGAACCTCCCCCTGCGTGATCAGTGATTGTGCGACACATCCTCACATCTGGAGACGAGGCTGTACCTGCGTTGAGTACTGATGAGATGGCTTCACAGTTGTAGCTGCGACACGAGTGCCCGTTCCGGTACCATCAACCATTGACCCTGCGACCCTGCGACCTGTCGTCCGTTGCGACCGTGACAGTTCTTCGGACATCATGGACTTCAGGAACTTGGGATCCAGCTGTTCTACCGGACATCATGGACATGGGATTTCTTGATCATCAAGACTTCATCGTGGATCTTTGAACTGGACAGTAAAACTGAGTTTACGCCTATTTGTGCATTTTGATTTGCATAATTGTAATTTGCATTTGTGATTTGATGCAAATTGTCATTCAACGAAATTGTCATTTGATTTGAGCCTTGTTGATAATAATTCAGAATTTGTTCCAGAATATAAATATACTGTATGCGATACATGTACACTGAATTATAGTGGTATTGAGATCAATCACATTGTTTGCCATTTTCCGTTCACGTGCGAAGTGTATTTTACTACATGTATTACATGTACATGTGTAGTGCTAGTTACATGTACATGTACATGTAGGTGTGTACCATTGACCATACATGGTGTATATGCAATTGTTTTACATGTAAGTTGGATTTGGTGATACAAGTAGATTGCACAAATTTATTTGTGTTTATAATTGTACCTTTTGTTGATTTTACACACGTTGAATTTGAGCAAAGAGTTACATACTAGATAGTATTAACTATTTGATGATTAAGTTTTGAAACTTGATATACATGTAAGTCTACATCAGTACATGTGTTCTGTACGCCATGGCTGACTCAACAGAAGAACGAAAGCAGTCTTCGCCTACACCCTTCCTCGTTCCTACACCAGAAATTCCGGAAACCCCAGATGCGCAACCCCCCTCTAGTGAACTGACATCAATACTCTGCAACCCACAGCTTCTTCAGCAAATTAGAGATCATATCTTGAGCAAAGAAGAACGCCTCAGCGGACGTTCAAGAGCCACCAGATCTTCAAGGCAATCTTCAAGATTTTCAGGAGTTTCGGTCAAGGCAACGCTTGCTGCCGAGGCAGCTGCCTTGAAAGCGAGGCTTGAGTTTGCAGATGTTGAAGGAAAACAGAGAGCAGAGGTCGAACGGCAACAAGCTGAACTCAAGAAAATCCAAACTTTGACAGACCTGCATGAAACCGAAGCAAGGTTAAAGGCCATCGAGCAAGCAGAACGAGAAGAATATGCTGAAATTGTGACTGATGCCGTGAAGGAAACAGACAGCAAAACTTCACTAGTAGAAGAATACATCAAATCCCTGCCTACCCCGAATGCTACTCATGGAGCGGATGAGTCTGCAGTAAAGTCAGTCTCACCAGTAGGAACACCGGAAATTCCACAGCCAAACCAAGACTCTAGTACATCACAGCAGCAGATCAAGAGCGAGTTGACAACGCCCAGTCCACAGACTACGCTGCAAGATCTCACAAAGACGTTTGCAGAGCAGATAAACCTGAGTCGTCTACCGACGCCAGAGCCTGGTGTATTTACTGGCGACCCCCTTAAGTATCCGAGATGGAAGCGTGCCTTCGAAATACTCATAGAACAGAGGGGTATCCCACGCTCAGAGAGACTCCACTACCTACAAAAGTACCTGGGTGGAACTGTGAAGGAGTCCATAGAGGGCTACTTCTTCCTCTCAACTGACGACGCATTTGACAAGGCAAAGGAGCTTCTTGAGAAGAGATTTGGTGATCCCTTTGTTGTCGCCAACGCTTTCCGCAACAAGCTGGAATCATGGCCCAAGATCTCTCCTCGTGATGGAACTGGGATGCGAAATCTTGCTGACTTCCTCGGTCAGTGCCAGGTGGCTATGGAGACAATTGGTAGCCTCCAGGTACTCGATGACGAAAGAGAGAACAGAAAAGTACTTGTCAAGCTCCCTGACTGGTTGATCAACAAATGGGCTAGAAAGGCTGTGGAGTTCAAAGAAAAACAGAAGAAGTATCCTCCATTCAGCGACTTTGTAAAGTTCATGCAACTGGAGGCCAAGATTGCATGCGACCCTGTGACTTCGATACAAGGACTCAGGGGACAAGACAGACAAAACGACAAAGGTGAAAGGAAAAGAACCCCAGGAGGGAGTTCCTTCTCAACCAGTGCGAATGAGGCAACAAAGAACAGCAACACAGGAAGGGGGATCCAGAATCCAAGGTCCTGCCTTCTCTGTAGCAAGAATCACAACTTGGGCGATTGTTGGGAATTTCTGAAACAGCCATTGGAAGAGCGCAAGACTTTTGCGATGAAAAAGGGGCTTTGTTTCGGATGTCTTAGCCAAGGGCATATGTCAAAGCACTGCAAACGGAGAGCCACGTGCAAAACCTGTGCAAAGTCTCATCCGACAGCTCTTCATGGAGACATCAGAAAGACAGAGAAACCCACAGAAGGTGGAAAACATCCTCAGCAGAATTCTGAGAAGCAGCAAACATCTGTCAGCTCCCACACAGGTGTTAGTCATCTTAGTGGAACGAGCAACTGCTGTAAAAGTTCGATGATCGTCCCAGTATGGGTCTCACATCGTGATAAACCGGAGAAAGAGAGGCTGGTCTATGCGCTCTTGGACACTCAGTCAGATACGACATTCATTTTGGACAGCACTTGCGAGGCATTGGATCTACAGGGTACCAAGGTCAATTTACTGCTGTCCACCATGTTTGCGGAGGATCAGAAGGTAGCAAGCAGAAAGATAGATGGGCTGATAGTGCGTGGGCTCGACAGCCATCTAAAGATTTCGCTACCAGCTGCATACTCAAGGGAAATAATGCCAGCCAACCGTTCTCATATCCCGACCTCAGAGATGGCCAGGAAGTGGCCACACTTGGAGAAGCTTGCTGATTTGTTGATGCCTTCGACTGACTGCGAAGTAGGCATTCTCATCGGCTATAATTGTCCGCGTGCCTTGGCACCTCGTGATGTCGTTCCTCCTGTCAACAATGGACCATACGGTCAAAGGACCGTCCTTGGCTGGGGCATCGTCGGTATTGTAGACCCAAACCAGTGCGAAGTCGACGACTGTGATCCCATCGGTGTGAGTCACAGAATTCTGATCCATGAAGTGCCATCGTTTTTGACAGTTGGTGAAAGCCCGAAAGGATGTACAGAAGAGAATGTTGACAACATTCAATTCTCCTTCAGAAGTCGTGTAAAGGAGATGGTCAGTCCCTACGAAGTTGCACAAATGATGGAACTAGACTTCTCCGAGCGAAAGTCAGACGAGATTGCACTGTCTCAAGACGACCGTAAGTTCTTGTCCAAGATGGAGGAGGGTATTCATCAAAGATGCGACAGTCACTTTGTCATGCCGTTACCCTTCAAGGAAGCAGAACCTAAACTTCCAAACAACAAGATTCAAGCTCTTCAGCGTCTCAAGCAGCTAAAGGGCCGGTTCAAGAAGAACCCACAGTATCACAGCGAGTACAATGCCTTCATGAATAACATCATCAAGAGTGGCTATGCTCAGAAGGTTCCTGATTCCGAGCTTGATGTCTCTGATGACTGTGTATGGTACATACCCCATCATGGTGTCTACCATCCGAAAAAACCTGAGAAAATCAGAGTGGTCTTTGACTGCAGTGCCAAGTTTGAAGGAAAGTCTTTGAATGACTATCTCCTACAGGGTCCTGACCTGACCAACACACTTGTGGGTGTCCTATGTAGATTTCGACAACAACCGATCGCCTTTATGTGCGACATAGAGCAGATGTTTTACCAGTTCTATGTGATTCCAGACCACCGGAAGTTCCTTCGATTCTTGTGGTGGGAAAAGGGAGACCCTGAAGCTGAACCAAAGGAGTTCCAGATGAATGTCCATCTGTTTGGTGCGGCATCATCCCCTGGGTGTGCGAACTTTGGTCTCAAACAAATTGCGAACAGCTATGAAGAAGAATGTGGTTCTGCAGCTGCAAACTTTGTGCGAAATGACTTCTATGTGGACGACGGTCTGAGATCTGTTTCCACCAGCGAAGAAGCCATTGAGTTGATAACGAAGACCAAGGATCTCTGTGGCAGAGGTGGTTTGCGATTGCATAAGTTTGTCTCCAATTCACGAGAAGTGATGGAAGCAGTTTCGCCACAGGATCGTGCCAAAGGAATCAAGGATCTTGACTTGCGTCACGACTCTCTCCCCATCGAGCGAGCACTTGGCGTCCATTGGTGTATCGAGTCGGACACATTCCAGTTTCGAATCATTCTGAAGGACCAACCACTCACAAGACGAGGAATCCTTTCCACGATCAGTTCGGTATATGATCCTCTTGGATTTGTGAGTCCTGTTCTGTTGGTTGGTAAGCAGATATTACAGGAGCTGTGCAGAGATCAGGCAGAGTGGGATGATCAACTTCCTGAATCCTTACGGCCAGCTTGGGAACGGTGGAGGAGCGATTTGGCTCTTTTAGAGAACTTCAAGATGCGACGATGCTTTCTTCCGGAGAATTTTGGTCGTGTTGAATCAGTAGAGATTCATCATTTCTCTGATGCAAGTACCACTGGCTATGCCCAATGTTCATACCTGAGACTCACCGATGACCAGCGAAGAGTGCACTGCAGCCTCATCATGGGGAAATGCAGAGTCTGTCCTCTGAAGCCTGTTTCTGTGCCACGCCTTGAGCTAACAGCTGCGGTGGTGTCAGTCCGTGTCAGTGCTCTGTTACAGAAGGAGCTCGAGTATGAGAATGTCTATGAGGTCTTCTGGACCGACAGTAGGGTAGTGTTGGGCTACATTGCCAATGATGCACGGAGATTCCATGTTTTTGTTGCGAATCGGGTGCAGCGTATCAGAGACCACACCAAGCCTTCCCAGTGGCGACATGTTGCTACAGATGTTAATCCGGCAGATGACGGATCAAGGGGTCTTGGAGTTGAGGAATTGATGAACAAATCAAGGTGGCTTGTTGGACCTAACTTTCTATGGGAAGAGCAGGTTCCTATCACAATCGAAGCCAGCAGTCCAACCATTTCTCCAGAGGATCCGGAGGTGAAGAAGGTCAAGAGCCTTGCTACACAGACTGCGAAGCAGACATTCGAGCTTGAACGTCTTGAGCGCTTCTCTGAATGGCATCAAGCCAAGAGAGCTATAGCGACTTGTCTGAAGTTCAAGTCTCTCCTGATGAAGCGTTCCATAAAGAAACCACAGCCAAATTCGATCCAGGCTCTACGAAAAGATGCGATTCCTCTCTACAAACCTGTGATGGTAGAGGACATGTGCCAAGCTGAACTAGAAATCCTGAGACTGGTGCAGAAAGAAGCCTTTGCAGAGGAAATCAAAATCCTGGAATCTCTCAAGGTCAACAGCGACAACCCTAGCAGATCCAAGGTTCGAGAGCGTAACAAAGTCATGAAGACTAAGAGTTGTCTCTACAAATTGGACCCATTTCTGGATGCTGACAACATTCTGCGAGTTGGAGGCCGCATTAGAAGGGCTGGGTTTCCTTCTAACTTCAAACACCCAGCTGTCTTGCCCAGAAAGCACCACATCACCGAATTGATCATTCGACATTGCCATCAGCAAACCCAACATCAGGGTCGGGGCATGACCGTGAATCAAATCCGAATGAATGGCTTTTGGATTATTGGCTGTAGCTCGGCTGTTTCCTACTACATATCCAAATGCGTACGATGCAGGAAGCTCTTCGGCCAAGTTCAAGAGCAGAAGATGGCGGACTTGCCGGAGGACCGTCTCGAACCGGCACCACCATTTACCAACTGTGGCGTGGACTTCTTTGGTCCTTGGTACATCAAAGAAGGAAGAAAGGAATTAAAGAGATACGGAGTTCTCTTCACGTGCATGGCAACACGTGCCATTCACATCGAAACAGCTGCAAGTCTCAGCTCAGACTCCTTCATCAACGCTGTACGGAGATTCATTTCCATTCGTGGGCCCATACGACAGCTGAGATCTGATAGAGGCACGAACTTCATTGGGGCAGAGTCCGAGCTCAAAGAAGCTGTCGCTGAAATGGACCATAGCTCTGTGAGGCAGTTTCTCCTGAAGGAGGGATGCGATTACAGCCACTATGAAGTCAAGATGAATGCTCCATCAGCCAGCCATACAGGAGGAGCATGGGAACGACAAATACGTTCGGTGCGTAGAGTTCTGGGGCCACTGATGCATCAGGCAGGCTCTCAGCTTGATGACGAGTCTTTGAGAACACTGATGTGTGAAGCAGCTGCAATTGTTAACAGTAGACCTCTTACAGTGGACAACTTGAATGACCCAACTTCACTTGCGCCACTTACCCCAAATCACCTGTTGACGATGAAATCCACTATCATTTTGCCACCGCCTGGAAGGTTCCAGCGTACTGACATATACTCCCGCAAACGATGGCGTCGAGTTCAATACTTAACGAATGAGTTTTGGTCACGATGGAGGAAGGAGTTTATTCAAAACCTCCAACTGCGTCAAAAGTGGATACGACCACAGGATGACCTTCACATTGGGGACATTGTCATCATCAAAGACGAGAATCTTCCTCGCAATCAATGGTTGCTTGCTCGGATTGCTCAGGTGTTCCCAGGCGAGGACAATCATGTAAGGAGGGTCAAACTCGCTATTGGTGACCCCCACTTGGACGACAAGGGAAAGCGAGTCCATTCTGAGAAGTTCCTGGAGCGTCCCATTCAGAAGCTAGTCTTACTTGTGGAGGACTTGGAGACCAGGAGAATCCCCGACGAGGAGCCCTGAGAAGCTTCAACATACATGTTGTGTTTAGTAGTTGTATGCTTAGATAACCTGTTAGTTTATTGTTGTTTAAAGTACTTGAGTTTAGAAATTTGATAGTTTATCTTGTTCAAAGGTAAATGATTACCAGTGAGATGCTTCAAAGATGATTTATTGTATGTTTGTACAATGTACTCAGACAACTTAAAGGAGCAGTTACCATGTAATTTTTGCATTTTAGTCTAATCAGTGCATGTTCACAATGTTGATCAAGACGAGTCTAGATTACTATAACTTCTGATTGTAAATTAGTTACACTAATTTGGGGAGCCATGTTAATGTATTCACAAGTTTGCATTTGTGTATAGCGCCCTCTCTCAGATGACTTTGGAGAACACAACTGAGCCACGAACAAACACACGTTAGCACATGTAAAATCCCTTCATGTCAGACATCTTTGGACGATATTTTCTGAGAATCGCTTGAGGTTTTGTCTCTTTTGAGACCCAACAAACTCAAATAAGAGGGAAAGGATGCAAGGAGGTAATTTAGAGACTTGTAATTCTTGAGAAAGAAGTGTAAACCATATATTTGATTCATTTTATAGATAATTCTGCGATCAGTTTTGACATTCTGTAGCTCAAAATTGAGTGTGATTTTCGTATATGTTTAACCATTGAATTTAGGAATTTGGATTAAGTGATGATTTATGTACGATGCTTTTATAATTCATGTAATACTCTGTGAACTTAAGGACATTTACTTTGTTTATATATTCACAGTTTTCACGAAGCCACTGCGGATTATTTCACAAGCCACTGCGAACCATTTCATGGAAGACTTGCGAGTTGCGAATCATTTTCATGGAATAAATGCGAGATGTTATAATCAACGGCTTCTGTAGAGACCCTTGTTTACTCCTTAGTTACCGACCTGTGACCTAGATGTGACCTGTGACCTAGATGTGACCTGTGACCCCCTGCGAAACCCCTAGTAGTAGCACTACGAACACCTAAAAGACTGCACCTCGAAATTGATTTAGTGCTGCCGCTACAAGCACTTTTCCAAACCAAACCACAAAATGAACATAACAGAGGGGGAACACTTGAGCAAGAATTTGTTCATTATGTGGTTACGTTGTTTTTAAAACCCTTCTGATCAATTCGTTGATCCAAAAATCTAAAAGGGAGCAGGGAACATCCCATTCCTCCTCATTCCCCATCCAAAAATTCGTGTTTTCAACGATTACTGTTTTTAAGCAGCCTCCAAAAAGCCAACCCTAGCCCTATAGTACCCTACATGGCCTTTCACTCAGTGAGTGTTCCTTTTTTTTTGAAGTCAATACCCGACTCAATGAAAATGTTTAATTTTTATTATTTGAATGAATTTCTCTTTTAATTTTGGCTTAAAAGTTGTAAAAATACTTACTGTATCTAAATGTACACACATTTTAAAGATTTATATGAGTTATTTAAGAAAAATATTGTTTTTCTATGATGCATTTGTACAACTAACTTTGATAAAAAATGATGGTTATTATGTGGTTTCCCAAAATGAAATTGATTCTAAAATCTTTATTGTAGGTTCTTTTTATTGGTTATTGTAGGAACTATTACAAATTGACATTTTTTATAATTTCCTGAAAACTGGTGGCTGACAGCGTTTTCCTTATTTTTTTAGGAACTTAATTATTTCTAAAACGGCTCATTATGTGGTTGAGCATGATTGTTTTTGTTACACCAGCAGGGTGTTTCATAAAGCTTTACAATTAATCTTATCTCCAAATTATCAATCTTATCTCCGAAACAATTAATCTTAAATGCCTAAATTTACAATTAATCTTTTCTCCGTTTCATAAAGAAAGTTAAGATTAATACCGAACTTAATTTCATCCCGGATCAATCTTAGTTTTACACTTGATCCTGGATCAATTGTAGAAACAAAGTAATCAATCTTAAGTGTCATGTGACAATTTATTTGGCGGGAAAAATAAACACTTAGTTCAGAATATTGTGTCTGTGTCACTTCATTGCTCTCAAATCATGGCTCTCCAGTTGCTTTTGATGGAGAATCGGCGCGCTTTGCGAAGAGAGCGAGTGTTCAGGGATAGAAAGAACCCGCTAGATGAGTATAATGATGTAGAGATGTACAAGAAATATCGATTTACTCGATTTGGCTGTCTGCACGTCATCAACAGAATTGAGGCAGAGCTGCATCATCCGACCCAACGAAACCACGCACTACCAGCAAGCCTTCAGGTGTTCATAGCCCTGCGATTTTATGCCACAGGTTCATTGTATGATTATGCAGGTGAGATGCAAGGCTGTAGTATTGCTACCTGTTCGCGAGTTGTGAGAAGAGTGACCCCTGTGTTATGCCGTCTTCGTAATGAGCTAATTCAGTTTCCGACAACACCGGTAGCTGTGCGAGAGATGCAGAGGGATTTGTTTGGCTTGTCAGGCTTCCCCGAACTTGTAGGTGTGGTTGATGGAACTCACATTGGTCTGCATGGATGCAATCTTGGGAACAATGAACACATATATGTAAATAGGAAGGGCAGACACACCATCAATGTACAGGTTGTTTGTGATGCCCATTTCAAGATCACCAATGTTGTGGCGAGGTGGCCTGGCAGTACCCACGACAGCCGTATCTTCCAGGCAAGCCGTATTGGACAGCTGTTCCAACGGCAAGAGCTACAGGGTATTCTGCTGGGGGATTCTGGCTACGCGCTTCAGCCCTGGCTAATGACACCATTACTCAATCCAGCCACAGATGCAGAGAGAGCCTATTACAGGTAAATTCGAAAAATCAAACAACCAATGCCTTAGGACTGGCTGTAGAGATTTAACATGCAGCAGCTTTATATAATTGATAAACAATTGCGGAATCCCAAAATAAGACTTCACATTCATGTTTAACTTGCCAGCAATGCAGTGCTTTATTTACTAGCTAGGGCAGCAGCATTGCTAGTCCCGCCCCCACCACGTTCAGACTTTTTTGGTCGGCAAATTTGTGTATCTGTTGCCGAGTGACTTTTCGACTACTGCGTCTCCTGAAATAAATACACATTTTTTTCACAAAAACTGTTGGCAAATTGATATCATATGCCCTCATCCAAATTGAATTTGGTCTAGCGACGCCCCTGTTCGAGGGGCATGACATGCCGCAAATCTTGTGTGCTACCGGTTAATTACGTCATAAATAATCGTGGTTTGATTGTATCTTCATTTGCATTTTATACAGAGCTCATGCCCACACCAGAGTCGTGATTGAGCAAGTTAATGGACAGCTCAAGAATAAGTTCCGATGTCTGCTGGGTCATGGCATGCAGATTGTTCCAGAGAGGGCATGTGACATCATCATCGCCTGCTGCGTGCTTTTCAACATCAGCAAGTTGTTGAAGGAACCTCATCTGGATCCTGAAAACGACCAAGAGGACGAGGAAGACGACAATGAAGATGTGGAAGAGGATGAGGTAGTTGCAGGTGTAACTGGGGCATCAGTGAGGGCAAGAATAATCACCAATTGTTTTGGTTAACGGTTTATATACTTGTGATTAGACTGACCTGCCAACACAGATAAGAAAACAAGCTTTTCTAATCAAGACATTTTGTTTTCCAACAGGCAATAAATTAATTTATTAAGCCATAAAGACTGAGGGTTGAGTATGCCAAGCCAATGGCCAACATACAGCCACTCAGTCCAAGTGAGACGAATACATCTGTGTATGAATAAGTTCATTTCTTTTAAAGTTTTAAATAGGAATGGTTAAACTGTCGGAGGTATTTATGAATAATTATTTAAATTGTAGATTTTTGTAAACAAGGAATACTTGTCTCTAGGCACATTTTTTTTTTTTGTATTTACAACTGATAAATTCTTGTTTAGTTAAAACAATCGAACAGCATTTGAAGTTGAATGAAATTAATTAAATGCTGATCGCGACAGCGATTGAAGACATATTAAATATAATAACTTTTTTTTGTCGTACATAAAGACTGAGTGTTGAGCATGCCAAGCCAGTGGTCCATTCAAAGCCACCTAAGTCCAAGTTTCTATATATGTGATATGAATACATACGATAAATACATTTCTTTTCAAATTTTATTTATGAGTTTATCATAACAGAAATACACCAAAACTAACAACAACTGTGAACTTGAGAAAAAGTCGCCGAACTTTAGGAACTACATCATATTTGATGATAACTTGAAAATTTGGAATATTAATACAAAATAAGCCATGTGTTCATGATAACTGACTGGAGATCGAAGTGTGTATCTTCACTTAATATGAAGAAAATATCATTAATTATAACGAGTCACTGAGTGTAAACTTTCAAAATGGGCAAGAGTAATGATTGTTTTGCTAACTTTTCCCATTTGCAAACAGGTAAACACAACCTCCAACATGTACATGTTAACAGGGGAAACTTATGCACATTTTTTGGTTGTAATTACAACAGATAAGAGCTTGTTAAAGTAAAAACAGCATTTGAATGTTACTGCATGGAATTAAATAAGGCTGATGTGGACAAGGATTGCAGACACACCAAGATAGCCCTCTGAACATCTAGATTTTGCCTCATCATGTCCACCTTTTCTCTCTCAACTCTCAAGAGCTCCTCTTCTACTTCAAAACCTTTTATTCTTGCGACCCTGGGAGCCATTTGCTGCTGTTGTTTGCGACTGCATTTGGTGCTGCTGTTATTGCTGCAGGGGTTCAAGTTGGTGTTTCTGGCACTGTTGCTGCTACTGCCAATGTTGTTGCTGTTGTTATCATTGGCCATGCGGTCGCTTTGAGTGACGCTGTCGCAGTGCTGTGGCTCTTGTATGATGCTGAAGTTGTTGGACTCTTGCGACGACCCCTCCTCTTGTGATTGGGAATCCTGCACAAAATAAGGAAATACACATGATTTTATTCTATGATGATCCGAAAGGTCAGACCGAATCTTCAGATGTTTAAAATGATCATTAATAAATGAATCTGAAATTCTCTCAAAGAGAACATGGCACGTAAAAGACAGGGGGGAAAAAGCAAAAAGTTGACCAAGTAAACTTTAAAGTTCAGCGGGAAGAGCTTCAATTTGACCTTTCTCTTAATATCTGTTAAGTACACATACAAAATAATGAGCAAGTGGTCCAGTCAAATTAAAATATATATAACTCCACATTCACAATTATATTTAACACGCTAATATTTAACCCGCTACTGTTACCTTTCCATTAGAATTGTTGCATTTTTCAGTAAATATGACAAATATTGGCATATTGGCTGAAAGTCAATTAATAAGCCCCTTTTCTGATCCAAATAAGAGTTTACCAGTTTTTCACATAATCCTACCTCCTGGATGTTTTCATCTGGTAAGGGATCAGTTTCTGAGCCCTGCCCAATGATCCCAAACTTAGACTGGGGGGACAAAGCATCTAAGACCCCTTCAAGGCCATCATTTGTAGGCGGTATTGGTCCTCCTCCTGAAACAAATTTATAATCAATCACTCATTCATTCAAAGAGTTAACTTTTGCCTCTGTATTTACCATGGCAAGAGAAAACGAAGGTTTAAAACATAACGGAAAAATTTGGTGACACAAATCATATTCCTGTTTTATAAGGTGATTATGTATAGAACAAAAATATCAGGCAAATCAGTATTGATACAAAAGAGAAGTTACACAATTTTGATGCAACTCAAGCTCGTAACGAATGTATTGTTTCTCTGATGAAATCATGATATAATATATTCAAACGTTATTATTCCTTTAAAAGTAAAAAGAATTAACAACTGGCATTCAAATGAAAGAAAGTCAACAATTTTAATTTAGGCACAAACCACACAAGGAGTGGATTGACCTCATGAATGAAAGGCTTAAGTTGAAAACCCCGTCATGCCCCCCCCCCCATCCCAAAGAAAATCCTTGAGTTAGGCCCCCCCCCCCCAAAAAAAAAAATAGTCGGTCTCTGGTCAGACCAAAGTTCAGGAATTGTTGCGTTCTTTTTTTCGTTCTATTTTGTTTGCTCACGAGTCACACCACATGTCATCGCGTTGCTTGTGTAGTTGACTAGCTGTCATTGTAATTGATCAGCTGACAACCTCGTAACCATGGTCTACTATTTTGTCCAACATCAACTGCGTCTGGATCTATCACATTAGGTACGATGTCGAGGTGCCAACGAGGTGGTGCGGCAATAGAGGGCGCTGTTGTAGCTAATACAGGACATTTTGAAAAAAATATGGGTCGACACACATGTTCAAAATCAATGCGTGCTGACCATAGACCGACTTTTTTTTTATTTTTGGCCTTACCTGTCGCACTCCTCTTTGCATTGTACTTGTGCGCTTGTACTTTCAGCTCGTTCCATTTTTTTCGGATGTCCTTCTAGTCCCTTACCTGGGGACCCCCTGCTGCCCTTAGGGCAGCAGAAGCCTTCTTCCAACAGGAAGTCTTTCGGGCCTCCACCTTTTATTCAAATCAAAGTACAAATAACTATATTTAGAAACTGCCCTGAAAATGAATGCAACAGTATTTGGGAATATATACAGTCGAACCTCGTCAATAAGAGGTCGTTGGGACTTTGCAGTTTACCTTGTTATAACAGGAACCTTGTATTATCAGGAATGAAAACAATGAAAAACAAGGGATTGGGACCTAACATTTTCCTTGTTAATAAGCAGAATGTTGTATTAACAGTGCTCTTATTATCGAGGTTCTACTGTACTCCCCCTGACAATCAACATCCTCCCGAATGACCCCAATTTTCAGGGTTTTTCTGGGGAGGTGGGTAGGGAGCTGGGACAGACAGCAAAGGTTGTTTCTGATGCATACATGTACTACGCATTCCCGTATTTAGTGGAGCTGCTAAGCGAAAAATCGTGCACTTTGTGGTAAAAGCATGAAATTTGGCATGTGGGGTCAAAATGGGCTGGGAATCATTTTAAGATCGGGAGCCATCCTGGATCTTGCCCATTTTGGGGGCAGGGCTTGTTTTTTTGAAAAAGGGGGTGCAAAAAATTAAAACTCACACAAAGTGTATTTAACATCCATTTCCCTTGTTTTTCTATGGTTTGACATAAGCTTAAACATAAAATAAGACATTCTAGCATTTTAACACCTGTTATTTTAGCACCCATTTTGTGGGCGTGGCCTACATTTTAAAAGAGGTGGTATATATTAGCAATTTGGTTTCAATATGAGAAATACCATTCAGTTTGGTGGTAAAATCTTGAAAATTGGCATGTCTAGTGGAAATGGGCTGAAAAAAAATTTTAAGAGGTGGACCCATTTTGGATTTTGCCCATTTTGGGGGCGGAGCTTGATTTTTTTAAAAGGGGAGTGCAAATAACGAAAATCACGAAAACTGTATTTAATGTCAATTTCCCTTTGTTCTTTATGCTTTGAAATATACTTAGACATGAGAACAAACATTCCAACATTAAAACACTTTTTATTTTCATCCTTTTTGTGGGCGTGGCCTATATATGTAAAGGAGTCTTATATTTGCCAAAGAAGGGTATAAAATTGGGACTTTCTGATTCATTTGAGGCATGCGCAAAATTTGCATTTTTGTGATACAAACACAAAACTGCAACATAAATTGTAAACGCAATTGTAAAAAGAGCGACCTACCCTTACAGGTGGAGCTAAGTGGGGTTGAATATTTGTACATGTTCTTTACTGAATGTAGCTAAAATCTAGAGTCCTCAAAAATGTTTCATACCTAGGGCTACCGGTATGTGTACAAATAAAGGTATTACATCTCTGTGAGAGACGTGGTTTATTTTTAAATGTTATAGGCTAAGGTTCAGCCTACGTTTGGTGAGTATCATTTGAAGAAAATGATTTAAGTAATGTCACAGAGACAAGGTACCCACCCCCCCCCCTGAATTTTGTTTATTTTTACTACTCCTCACAAGCCCCCTGAGCAGGCACTCAACTTTTGCTGCGTATAATTTGAAGAAAAGGATTTCAGTAATATCACAGAGACAAGTTACCTCACCCAGCATTTTGCCTATTCTTCCTTCTCCTGATGACAGTCCCCCGAGCAGGCACACAACAAAGTACACCTCAGTCCGGCTTTCCCACACTTGCAGCGTCCTCTACATGGCTTCTTGCAGCTGCAGTGCAATAGTTCAGAGCAGATCTTTGATGCTTCTGGCAGAGTGGTCCAGAATGGTTGCCACATTCCAGACACTTCAGTCCATCCCCAGTCAGAAGGACTCGGCAGCTGTGGGTTGGGATGCAGGCACAAATTCCAACAGTTACTTTGGAGACAGGTGCGTTTTATGTGCTGCTCAAGTGAAGCAAATGTCGGTGGGATGTTCTCTAGTGATCGAGACTTTTTGGCAAATAGATGTTTTCTGCAAGCATTGACATCATCCTCTTCACTCGTTTTACAATACAGGAGTACCACAAAGCGTTGCACCAACCTAAGTGATTTGTGGCTTAGGGTATCAGGCATGCCTAACATCTCCTCAAATGCCTCTGTGACCTCTGGGTAGACATTCCAAATATCCCATGCTGTCTTCTTCCCTATTCCTGTAAATGAAGAGACATTATCGCAGCCGGTAAAGGCATGGAATACTGGGAGTACAGCTGATTTTCTTGGACCAATTGATGCTGCAATGCTGTGAACCGGCACAAATCGGAAGTTGTTTCCTGCACCAAATGCCACCCAGAACTCGTCAGGTTTTATCTTATCCATTACTGCTATTGCCAGCACAACCACATCTGTGTCAACTGTACGAATCTGCTTGCATGGTACGCTGCCAATGATAGCCATGGTGTATCACCATCAACACCTTTCGTCAAGGCTCTTTGTACCGTTTCCATCCACTGTTTTTCGTCTGAAGTTGCCTTATTCACTGCCTGAAGGTGATCGGACCGTACATACTCGTACCCAGCAACTTCTGGTGCAATGAATTCCTTTGTCTTCAAAGCAGCTGGTGGTACAGACGAGTAGAAGGTTGGTAGGGAGACAACTGCTTTGGTAGTGCTTGTGGTTTCTTTGCTGATCAGAAGAAGACTACGGTCAACGCCAGTATAGGCATGTGATGGATGCTGCATGAGAGAAATGCCTGTGCCGTGGAACGAATCTTGAGCTGTCATGGAGCTAGGATTATGGTCAATATTATCAACTGCTGCTGTGGTGAAAAGTCCATGACGCATTTTGGGTGGGCACACAACGTTATCGGCTTCAAATTGCTTGCAAACTCCATTTGCCAAGTCTGATGAAAGCTGCAGAAGCCTGTCATAGGAAACACACATTCCCAAACTGTAGAATGTGTCCACTAGGTTTCTTTTTCTTGTTTCACCATGCAACTTTAATGCGATGTACAATGTCAAGGGTGTTTCCCTCTCCCGTCTATGGCGCAAGTTGACGTCTGTTTTCTCTTGAGGTTTTGGTGCTCTTCTGACACTGTTAAACATCAAAAGTTGGGATATTGATAAGGCAGACGGTGTTCTTGAGGAGTTACCAGATGCCAGTTTTGACTGTTGCTCAATATTGGGCCCTTCCTGTATCATTCTCACCAAAGCCAATAAAGAGGGAGGAACAGAATTTTGCTGACTTCCTCTTTGAAATGATCCAGTGAACGATAGTTGATTCGTGAACATTTCACGACGTACAACTGATGCGGCTTTGGCCAAGTACATGGCATCATTGTCACAGTCACATGCCTTCTTCAAAGCAGCACCAAGAAAATGGTCACTTGTCAAGAGAACATCACGACCCTCCGTGTGAGCTGTGAGATGAGGAATGACTGCCAGTAGGCGATTTTTCAGCCTGCTACTGTGGACTTTTGTGCCACTTGATGCACCCAACTGTTCAAGTCGCTCTTGGTACAAGGCAACAAGATGCGATAATTTGAAGACAGGAGATGCATCTGCTTCCTTGAGGAAATCTTCAATGTAAGCAACAAGTTCTGCCAATGCAATACCATGGAGATGAGCATCAGGTTCCTCAGTTTGCTCACACTTATTTACTCTGGATACCTTGTTGTACAAGCTTACCAAACACTTGGCATGATATCTTGCTCCAATAGCTATCATATCTCCAGTAGCCAACTTGTGAAGAAGCCTGGTATCTTGTAGTTCAAGGGCACATTTTCGAACCCTTGAATCCAAATCGAACGTGGAAGCTTGATGGAGATTTATTTTT
This sequence comes from Patiria miniata, assembly GCF_015706575.1. NCBI lineage: Eukaryota > Metazoa > Echinodermata > Asteroidea > Valvatida > Asterinidae > Patiria > Patiria miniata. The sequence continues at coordinate 271,388 of NW_024037065.1, read as the reverse complement.
CCAGCTGGTTCTTCGCAGAAAAAACACACTGACTCGTACTCCAATTGCCTCCCACCACTTGCCCGCCGGGTTGTTGGCCGAGGATCAGATACATTTTCTTCTGAGGATCTCGTTTTGAAGGCTCGCTCCAACTTTATTTTACCAAATTTCAGCAAACAACTTTTGTGCCATACTGCAGAATTCATTGAGAGAGTTGCCTCTATGCCTGGGCCTTCGTCAAGCCTTCCGGTATCTATGTCCATAGGCATACAGTTTAACTCCTGGAATGTTGAAAGGCTGTGGGTGAAAGATGTGTATCCGAGGCCCTCGGTTTCTTTCTTAGTAGATTTTGCCGGACACTGCAATGTTTCCTCACTGTCACGTTGACATAAAGCACAAAGTTCCCAGTTTGTTAAAGCTTTTTGCAATTTAGATGTGCTGGGTTGATTTTCATCAACCAGTACAAGACGTTTGGGCATGGTTATTGGTTATAGACCACTACCGGCCATGCACTCTAGTATCAGATATACGCTTTCAAGTATACATGTAGTGGTTCCCCAAAGTAATCAATGTTTCTATCACCACCATCAGCTAGGCAATTGGGATGCATAGGCTAGGCCTCCAAGAATAACATTGTTATCCCTGTGACTATGCTAGGCTGGGATTACTGTAGTACTGGATGCACATTGTGAATGGGCGGTCTGAAATGTAATAAGAATAAAGAAGACCATAGATTAAAAAAAATGGTTTTTACCTTGGGGGGGGGGGGGCTAAAACTTTCCAGGGCATTTCTAATCTACATTAGACTTCAAACTAATTTTAATGGACAAATCAAACAAAAAAGATCATGGGCAATTCCAGCATTTTTTTCAAGACAATGAAATGTGACATGTCTGGCAGATCGATCCAGCAACTATTATATCTATTTAACAATTCAGAAAAATGATCCAAAACTCCTAGTCTGTAATATCCTTAACCACTACTGGATGGTGGATGTATAAGATATAATAATTACATTTTCAGGTTAATTCACTGAGTTCTGAACAGCTCAGTCACAGATATTATATTATGCTGAAAATGATCCCCTACACTCATGAGACAAATGTACAAGAATACAACAATGGAGGCTGCCATCTTGAATATTTTATCCCCTCAAAAAGGAAAAATACCCAAACTGGATGTTACTTACATCTATAAGAGCGGTAGATATTATCACTACCACCTACAGCTATTCCTCCAGCTAGGTGCATAGGCTAGTCTTCAATGAATACAATCTGATTCTGTGACTATTTTTTGATAGGCCTACCATGTGGTACTGGATACACGTGAATTGTAGTCTGGAAAACGAAACAAAAAATGATACAGAAAACTTAAAAATCAAAAGTGGTTTCTTCATTCAATAGTTGCGCAACTAGCAGGAATTTTCTAGGACACACATGTACAAATAGTACAATCACTGTACAGTCATTCTCAATCATTATTATTTATTAAAAAATAAAACTCAATTTTTCATTTAAGCTATGACTGTGAGAATGGATGCTATCATTTAGAATTTAAAGAAATGGAAACCGCCCTTACATTTATAACATTAATTTTAATAGAGAGAGTACTCACGTCGTGGTGAGAGCTGTTATTATTATCACAAGAACCAGGGCTCCAGGCTGTATAGGCTAGGCTTCCAAGGAAAAATTATGACCCCCTTTCAACCTTTCTATATAATTAGGCCTGCTGCAGTATGGATGGCTCTGTATTTAGAATAAGAGAACAATAATCTCCTTTATCGTACTCACCAAACTAGTTAGCAAAATCTAAACCAAAAGGAGAGCTGTCGATAGAGCGTAGAGTTTTTATTTTTGAGGATAATTTTTAAGTAAAACGACAAGAAAGACAGCAACATGTAATATAAAAGTAAAGATGACGATCATCGCGACAAACCGTTAAAGAGCAAAACGGTGTTAATTCGCATAGCATCAACTGTAAGAATGTCACATTTGTAGATTCTGTTCAACATTAGATTCTGTTAAACATTAAGAAGAAAGGTGTCTTTCAAATCCAGAGAAGTCTGTTGTTGGGTGCAGAAATCATTTTGGAATGGCATGCCGATGAAAACACTCTTGACTTAAACTTGACCAAAACGAAAGAGGGGCCCGTGACTACGCAATCGTCATTACAAAAGAATTAGCCCTAGGCTAGGCCCTAGGCTAGGCCTAACTGTTAAAGTTAAATCTGCATTCCACTTTTTTACTGAACCATTCCTAAACCTTTCTAGATCCACAACAAATCTATAGTCGTTTACACTCATTCTGATAAAAGAAAAATGAACTCAAACTATAATTTAAAGCAAACAAATTCATAAACTTACCTGAAAACAACACAGCAGAAAACACTCAAGGAGGCTGCCATGTTGGATTGTAAAACAGAAAAGCGCCCTCAAGAGTTGGCTGCTACTAACATCATTACTATGATAATCATATCTTATCATAATTATATCATTGTTGGAGCATGAATACACTGAGATGAAGATTAGAAAACATCCATATTTGTCATATTTCTATACAGGATATGAACTCGATCTTAAATTCCAGCATTTCCTTTTTCCAAAATGTAATCTTTGCCAGTCCTTCCCCGCCTTTTTACAAATGTAGGCCACGCCCACAAAATGGGTGGAAAATAACAGGTGTTAAAATGCTAGAATGTCTTATTTTATGTTTAAGCTTATGTCAAACCATAGAAAAACAAGGGAAATGGATGTTAAATACACTTTGTGTGAGTTTTAATTTTTTGCACCCCCTTTTTAAAAAAATCAAGCCCCACCCCCAAAATGGGCAAGATCCAGGATGGCTCCCGATCTTAAAATGATTCCCAGCCCATTTTGACCCCACATGCCAAATTTCATGCTTTTACCACAAAGTGCACGATTTTGGCCAAAAATGGACCTAAGCAGCTCCACTATAAATAAAAGTGAAAAACTACTGAATTTTGTAAATCATATTAACTCCACATGTTTTATATTTACCTTTCGGGCACAGTGTCCCGCTTTGCCATGAAGCTTGAAATTGTTGTCTTTCACAAACTCCGAGAGGACCCGAATTTCTGTGGCACTGAAATTTTTTTTCGAGGTCTCTTTGGCTTTTCTTTTTTGTCCTTACCCTAAAAACAAAGCAATTACAGCAACACTGAAATTAAATTTAAGAAATTACATCTTATTCAATGTGATCAAATTTACGTTGTAGTCATTAAAATGTTATTTGAACTTTATTCTAAAGAAGTAAGCTTTCACTTTGAAGGTTTTTTTTTCAGCAGATTTCATAATTTAAACCTTAAAAAAAAAAACAATGCCTAAAATTCAAAGTTTGAAAGGATCTCAAGATTCAAAAGCATTCAAATGTGTTTGTGTTGTCAGAATAACTCTGATTTGCTCTAACAAGTTTGAAGTTTTTATTACAAAAACTGCCTGTAAACATAATTATAACAGAGGTCAACTTCCTGTCAACATGGTTAATTTATGAGTTTCAAATGGTCTCACTGAACACGAACATACATGTACATCTTTTTCCACTATGCCTTTGTCGTACAAGTATGACATAAAATATATGTGTCAGTCACATTATTTGTTAAATATTTTAATCAGACAATTAATTTGACTCAGTTTAGCTTTAAGGAAGGACAACATTACCGTTTTTTCCATGCTGCTTCTGCGGATTTGGTTCAGGTTCTGAAAAACAACAGTAATTGGAAAATGATTTTAGAAGTACATGTAGCTTCCAATTTAAAAGCTTATTCCAAGGCTTATTAACTTTTAATTATAATATAATATAAAATACTAAGAAATTAACAAAATCAATTAAATTTGTATGTCTAACGAGTTCAGCTGCATGCAATTGGAAGTAAATATTCAGTGAAATTTAATACAAAAGTGAAAGTAATTAGTTATTGGCAATGTTAACATGGCAACAGCATTAGTGGAAATCCATTAGATAAGTAATAAACAGGCCAACATGTGGTTATTGTCATGCATTGCATTAACATTTGGCCTTTGTAAAAAGGGGGTGAGAACACTGTTGTTTGTAACTTAAAACAAAATTTAAAAAATATAAACAAGAGGAGCATGAGAAGGCAAGCCAATAAATTTAATAGGCTTGCAATGAATTAAACCGGAAAAAAAGGAAAAATCCCCCCAAAATACAAATATATAAAAAAAACCTAGGCCTTCCTAGCTGCGGTAACCTTATCCCTAACGACAACGTTAATCGTGTGATTTCTCAAAACTGAATCTTTTCTTGTAACAAAAAAAAAAATAACATAACATAAACTGCATGGAAATTGATCAAACAGTCAAACTAACTAAACAAAGTGATAGTTCAAACTTCAGCTACACCGTCACATAACAATAACAATGTTACAAGCAGCGTATTGGCAAGAGTATTTTGATGGGGCACTAACGTTAAGCTCTGCTGCCCTTGCCGCTGTCACTTGCCAATTTACGCTGTGATAACAGCAGTGTAAATCAGCCCCCAAAAACCATTCTTTCACATAAAGGACACATTAGTCAACCCTGCATATTTTTTTTTTATATTAGAACAACATATAAACCTCCTAATCTTTTATAAAAATATCGAAAATTGAATCTATTTTGTACTCACCATATGATATAGCACATACACCACTCACACTGAGAAACAAAATGGCCGACTTGAAAAAAGTTTTGGCAACCAAAAAGTTGCTCTAGGTCAAAGGTCGCAATTTAGCCTCTGTCAATAATATTTAAGTCTTAAGATACAATTAATGTCAATCTTATATTAAGGTCGATCGAACTTATGCTAAGATTGATTTTATGTAACAGAAATCTACAATTAATTGTGGTCTAAGATTGATTGGAACTTAAGGTTAATTGATAAGATTAATTGTTTGACATTCTTTATGAAACACCCACCAGAACATTTATATACTCATGATCACCTACACTCCAGTATTTTTCGTGGACTTTGTATTAAAAGAGAGTTTTTACCACAGTTTTGTGGTGGTCTTTGCAGAGCATTTTTCTCACATTTGGAAGAGTGACACTAGACTGCCTCTAACCAGTATTTGATAGGAGTTTTAGTCTGGTGCCTCCATCCTGCTTGTCCCCCTGGAAAAACTATTGGTCTTTGGACAAAGTTAAATTGGAAGTTTAGTATTCTTCAGCCATTTATTTATTGGAGTCATCATCATATGCCTGGAGTTCATCAGGTGCTGGACTGTTTTGAAGACGCCGCCACCCAGAGACATGCCTACAATTAACAGATATACGTACTTCAAAAGCTTTCTTAGGAGCTTGAACAGTAACAACTGCTTGTTCCAACCAGACTCCCATCTACAAAGTACACTCATTGATTTAACGGCGTTAAATTTAACCATTTTGGCACAGCGCTATACTTCGTATGCGGATGCAATGCAGCTCTGTGGGCTTGAGTCTCTTGCTTATAGGAGGGAGAATCATTGTCTCAGGTTTGCCGAAGGACTTGCCAATTCAGAACGTACAAATGATCTTCTCCCTCCTACTAGACGGGAGTCTCACGACCGCAACCTGCGTAATGCACATCATTTTTCCCACTTACGCACCAGGACATCACAATTCAAAAACAGCCCAATACCCTATTTCATCAGCTTGCTGAACAAGTAGAATCTTTTGCTCTGTGAACAGCTTTTTAATAATCCTTTTATAATTGGAGCCACCACAAATCTGTGCAAGATTATTACTCGCATTTTGATTAATAACAAAACAGCCCGTGTTAACTTTTACCAGATATCTAAATAAGTATTCTTTGTGAGCAGCTTTTTAAATTATTTCAAAGATTTGAGGCAGACAAATCTACAGGTATGTGCAATGTACTAATTTTATTTATTTTTAGATTATCAACCAACCTGTATGGGTTTTTCTTAATTTGTTTAATTCATGTTTACTGTGATTTTGATGTTTTTAATATTGTAAATTATCATGCAATTTGACCTTCGGATTACAATGTGATAATGTGAATAAAATATACCATATACCATATACCATGAATAGAATTCATCTTTTTGTCATTATTCGAACTATTATTATATATAAGACTTATCCTGCCCTTAAAACCCCACATTTTTTATTTTATAAAAGAAATAAAGATTTTCAATATTTTCACAAGTTCCTGCTCAAATCTGCTTCGTACCAAGAAAGAGAGGGCGCTCATTTTAGTCATTATGAGGTTTGGGAAGAAATGCCAGTGCTATCCTCTTTCAAAAAAATTATGTTCAAAACTTGGGGTCATTGAAATGCGTAATTTAAGCAATCCTGGTTGAATCAAATTAATTCTTTTAAAATCAGTAATATGAATCCACATTTTAGCACGCTTCCAACATGCATACAATTCGCGTTTAAGCCCAATTTGAAAAAAAAAATGCTGGCAATCTCCGTGCCGGTTTTCTTACGCGCGGAGATATTCTAAAGCCGTCGCATCCTGGACGCAGACATTTTAAATTTAGTATGTGCGTAGTTGCACAAGTATAAGTTCTTGTGATAAGGTGTTTCCTAAACATCTTTTTTATGAATTTTCATAAATCAAAACGGATCACAGTCGCCAAAGGAAAAGAGACGAGTTAGTCAGAAAACGGTGTATTGGGGGGGGGGGGGGGAATCAAAAATATTAACCTGAGCGTGTTCCAATGTGTTAATATCTCAACTCAGGGCAGGAATTATTTCAATGGTAGAACATAAACCATGATCGTAAATTTACTTATATTTCCGTTTATAAATTATAATCCTCCTCTTTCATATTCACTGATACCACATCATAAAGACAATTGTATACAATGTAATGTACTTCATAATCCCGTTTATCATAGAGCTTATCAAAGTTAATTTTATAAAATACTACTAAATGCATCGTAATTTTGAACAAATTATTCCCAAGCTTGGTAATGAATTCATATACGACGTTCGATTTTGGGTGAATTTATGAACAATACTGAACAGAAATTATTCCGCTATAGCTACATCAATAATGCTAGATCAATAAGACCACAAAATATTGATGCTGCCTCTAACGTGGCGCACTTTAATTTCCCCTCAAGCGTCTTGCTTGAATGATAGTTTTACCCTAAAATTCACAGAGAGTGAAATTTGAGTGAGTTCAATAATCTCATTGAAATTTGAGTGAGTAAATAATCTGAGTAAAATACAATGTAGTACATTTTCTGACACGTTTTTTTAAGTTATGAGCCTGTGGAACATTTTGACACGATTTCCCCGTTTTATTTTGAGGTGCACGATGGACCACTTTAAGCTGTGCCAAAAAAATATTGAAATAATGGTTTTGACAAACACGATGCTGGGTATGTGGATGAAAAATAAAATATAATTAATTATATTTTATCCATTTCACAAATTGGTATAGGTTAAACTGTGGGATTATTTACATTTTTTCAAGTGCGTCATGGTAGGAATCCGTCCCCCCCCCCCCGATTTTCGTCCAGTTTTCGGAAATCAGATTTCGGAATTTCGTCATAGGTTTTTCGGTAACGACATTTTTACACAAAATTTTCAAAGCACGTTTTAGTGAGGTGAAAGTACTTATATTTAACTGAATGGGTTTGAAGCTCATCAACAAAGAAGTTTTGCAACACTGCTTGAGGTAATTTTGGGCAAAGTCTACATGCCACGTTAGGCCATAGGGTACCATCACATTCAATACGCTCAAAATGCTATCCGGGTTTTGACCTTAGCCTTGGGCTTATCCTTATTTCTACAAAGTTTGACTATATTAGAGTTGTATATAATATCAATGCACTGTTTTTATCCCACAAACTTGCCCCCGCGCGTCAGTCAAGCAGCAGCTAGGCTAGGCCAGGACCGAGCTGCTCATTATGCACAGCAGCTCAAAAACAATACAGTTTTGTAAATATTATGACATTTGATAAACAGCCGGTGACCTTCAATTTGACCCGGTCTATAAAGCTAGCTGACTAGCGCTTGCGGTACGCGCTACGTACGTGTGCGCGGCAAAGAACACACGTGACATTTAAAATGACAGCGCGAATGCGCTAGACGTAGACGTACTTCGACTACATACTTGACCTTGAAGGCTTGACGGTACATTTTTTATAACTTTCATAGTTTCACGCCCAGCAGTCAGATTGGGTTGATAATTATATCGAGGTGAGCATAATTGTGTTTATGTTATGCACTGGGTGATATACATGTACGTTCTTGTGCTCTTTCGTTTTCGTGTTTTGAAAATGTGTCAGGCCTAACTTAACTTTAGGCCCTATAGCCTGTAGCCCAGGTTGGACGACCAGTCTTCTTTGCACTAGGCCTACGACTTTGTTTGTCGCAATTTAATGAAGACTTTGTCCACTGGGCTAGGTTAGGCCATGGTTCGGCCCAATATTTTACTTTTTCGGAAAAGGCCCATGCATGCCTAAAACATATCTTGCTTGAATTATACTTGTAACCCAAGCTGCACGGTTAGCCAAATTGTTACTATAATGTTATTTAATAGTTTATAATAGGAGTAGGCCCTAGTTTATATGATCGAGTTCAAAATTGTGTTGACGCCATTTTCGTTATTTTCCGATTTTAAGTGTGCAAACAGCGACATCAGTTCCACATATTCAACGTTATTTTATTGCTAAACAAATTTAACAGTGATAACTTTTCTAAAAACTACAATCCTTTTTAATATTAAACATCAACTCTTCTGTGAATATGTAATGAGGTCATGTAAAAATTTTAGTGATAATTTTTATAAATGCTTTTTATTAAACATCAATGTTCTTGTGCATATGTAATGAGGTCATTTAACAATCAACTTGAATGCTTATCCAAAAACAATCCACTCTCCAGTGAATATCTTTGTTGTCATGTCACAAGTACATACCTAAGTACAGCAATATTACTCCGGCAGCACATTTAAATCCATCACAGTCTCACCCTCCATACGGAGTGACGCTGTCATTTGCGTGCAATTCAAACATAATTTGCATGCAAATGGCTAATTAAAGCATAATTAAGGCCATTGATTAGGTTCAGGGAACTGGTAAATGTAAAACCATTGGAAATTTTGTTCAATATGTATAATACTCATCATTTCTTATTCAAAATCAAAGGAATTCAGACAGTTCCTTTAAACAGTTTTTTTTTAAATGTTATATTCCATTAAAACAAGTTATGAATGTTATTAGGGCGCCCCTTTTTAATTCTTTTTAATTGTATGTTTCTCATTTCTAACCGACCACTTTTTTATGCTGTTGATCCTGTCTAGAATCTCTAATCAAGAAAAACGAATTAATTTTTAAAAAATTTTCCTTGATTTCAAGGGACAAAGCAATATTTTTTAATTTTCCTGGATTTCAAGGGACAAAGCAATATTTTTTTCCAGGTTTTTTTTCCTCCCGACCCTCCCACAAGGTAAAACAAAAATTAGGAACCATATTATTAAAAAGGGACGCCCTTATCATCAAACATATAATTGCAGGTTCCAAACACGTTAAGTGTAAACAAAAACAACATTTTAAATGTTTCCAGGATTAACAATTTGTTTTTAATTATGTTTGCTCTTAGTATAGTGCTCATCTCTAATAAAACATGGGTATTTCACACCCATTTAAAAAAATAGTTATTTCTTCATCTGAAGTTTGATCAACTAATCATGTGTAATATATCTGATAACCACCCCATCTCAACAACTAGTTAATGCAAGTTCTCAAGTTTTTCACCCCTGTTAAAATTATGTTAAAATACTGTCTGTAAATGATTGTCTTGATGCCAATGACCAATTAAAACATGGCTTTCATATGACGGTGAGAGAAAAAAAAACAAAGATAGGAGCCGTGTTGTAATTGGTCAAGGTGCCTCACAGCTGATAATGATGACTTCATACTGCTGTCGTACATTGTTGTAGTTCGTTCGTACGTACGCTTCGCTTTGTTTGTACTGAGCATGGAGGGATGGTACTTCCCTTTGGTAGCCATGATGAACATCCACCCATGAACTGAGTGAGTGTTGCTTGGTCTTGATCTTGATCTTGATGGAATAATTGATCAGCTCCTTTTGTAGGAACAACTGTGGAGGACGAAAATTGGCCATCTGCTTTTATGTACTGTAGTGCTATCATTATCAGAATAGCAGAAAAGCAGATACACTACAGCCACTGACACTGACAGCAGATTTAACGTTTTTGTTAAATGAATTTTTCTCGTCCAAAAGAAAGTGGACAGGAAGATCAGTAGTTCAAGTACCTTTGACCCATTTTTCAGGTCAACTCGGTCCGTGACCAACTCGGTCCGTGACCAACTCGGTCCGTAATCAACTTGGTCCCTATGGGAAATTGTACACAAAAAGATTGTGGATTTTTACTAGCTTCTTTTACTGTCCTATTACAATATTCAGTCTTGAAACAGAAATTTAACCAAATACAGCAATTCCACCATCCATCTTAGACTAATGTCACATCAACTCCCCCCCCCCAAAAAAAAATTTGAGACGAAGAAGAGAATGATAGGCCCGATGATAATTTAAGTTCAATGTTGTTTAAATTAAATTAAAGCTAAATTAAATAGGCCTGATGATAAGCACATGAATGATAAGAGAGTTGATATCGATAAAATATGTTGTAAAAAAGGTTGCATCTCGATCTTTAAAAAGCCACGTTCAAATTTGTCTGAAATGCATATGATTTTCCTTAGCCTTTGTGCATATCCAAAGAATAGACAGTTTTCTTCATTATATTAATCCCCAAACTCGGTCACGGACCGAGTTGGTGACGGACCGAGTCGGTCACGGACCGAGTTGGCTCGGACCAAGTTGGTCACGGACCGAGTTGACCGGCACCTCTACAAATCACCATATTTAACGTTTGGACAGGTTTGGCGATTAGTAGGGTCAAAGGCCATCCAGATATTTCAAACTTCTACTATCAAACGTCCCAACGAAACCATCATTTTCAGCCCCAAAATTGCTATAAAACGACCAGTTATGCAGCAATGGTTGACTTACCATCTGGATGGAAAGTGGAAGTTTCAGCATTATTCTTAGGAGTTCTTTTGGAGGTTCAGTAATCCAAGAACCAAGATCTGCGTACGAGTCGTCCTGCGTACGAGTTGGTTCGCGTACAAGTTGACCTGTTTCCTTTTCCCGAGTGTCAATAAAGGACGTATGAAATCTTGGGATGTCATGGATGTAAACATTCCTTACAGCAGAGTAAGGTCTCACAATCGAAATAGCTGAAACTTGGCAAATGGTGCATTGCACATGGCTATCTCTGTAAGGTTTTGAAAGTACCAAAACATTTTTTGTTGGTGAAGTCCCTGCACATTGTGCTCCTGGAGAAGTGTCTACTCTTATTACAAGATCTGTACCAAGTCCTATAAGCTACGAACTGATCTGGAGAGGTCAGCTGATAAAGCAGTGAAAATAGGAAGAGTGTTCTTCAGGACCACTACAACACCACAAGAGGAAAATGACTAGTTTCATATATATGATCATTAATGAATTGAACAAAGAAAATTGACATGAACGGAGTTCGCAGGTTCAAATCCGGTTCCTGTCAATTTTTCTTTGTTCAATTAAGAATTAACTTCCTCTTTTAATAGACGCACGCAGATCGTGACATGCAGGTATTGGGAATTGAAGCATACAATTGAAAGACAATGGCATTTTTTTGCAGGCTATTTGGTATTTGAGCCAAATGCTACAAGGACTGCACAGTGATGATGAAAGCATAGAGGGTACAGACAGAGGTGAAGATGATGATGGAGTCGAAGACAGAGGTGAAGACGGAGTTGAAGATGGAGGAGAAGATGTAGATGAGGACAGAGACGAAGATGTAGATCGCGACATGGATGGAGTTGATGGTGGAGATGAAGATGTGGGTGAAGACGATGATGAATATGGAGACACAGACGAATACGGAGACGATGATAAAGATGATGATGTTAGCTGTGTTCAATTGGAAAGTAGTACTGTAAGTGAGCAGTAAAGCTTGGGTAAAATTATTATTTATTGTGAATATTGACTTCAATATGAGCAACTTAGGTGAAGTTTGGAACTTAAACAGTCATGAAATTGGTTGTGAATTTTACCGATGCTACCTACTGTACGTGACATTCCCCAACTATGTAGTTTTAAAAATGACGAACAAGGAATAAATAAAATAATGTCATCAACCGTGACTAGCAGTATTTCTTAACTTAGCAGCTGAAAATAATGAGAACACCCAAAAAAATTGAAAGAAATTAGGGCTTCTGCAACGTGGTAAAAATAGGGAACGGATAATTTTAATTTGGTGTCATCACTTGTTATGCAGTGAAGGTGACGTCCAACCTGGTCTACCTTTTATAATGATTTCCCAATCAGCTGTGTTCAGAATGGTCTATCCACTCCATGCATGACAGGCAGGATTTCTTCTAAGAGTACAGTGCGTCCGACATGCAGCCATATCTTGCAAACAAGTTCTGAGATATCGGACGTACTCTGTCCCTTTTGAAATGATGAGTCCATAGACTAATCTGGTGACCACAATTAGAAGCTAATACTGAAATGGTGCTATACTTTCTAATTGTACGTGTGCGCTCCATGCTCCTTAGACCAATAGGGAGTTTACAATTTGCTTAAAAAAGCGCATACACATGTTGCCGTCTAACATATAGATACACGGAACTAAAAGAACACAATTACAAAAACAATATTTTATAGGTTGGAGGTGGAGACAGAAGTAGAGTTGGCAACAAGGACAAAGATGGAAAAGATGCAAATGAAGAAGAGGATAGAGATAAAGATCAAGACGTTGAAGATGTTGGTGAAGACGAAGATAGAGATGGAGAAAGATACCTTTTGGTGGCGAGGATGAAGATGATGTTAGCTGGGTTCCATCAGAGAGTAGTACTGTAAGTGAGCCGTATAACCCTGTGTAAAATCAAGGATTGACATATTGATCCTAATATTGATTGACATCACCCTGACGCAAATTCATCTTATGAATACTTGTTTAAAATAATTACTTCCGTGAACCACATTATGATTGTACATATTTCACAGAAAGAGTTCAGGCACAAAACGCAACATGCCACTTTCCCCTGAAAAAGACCAGCATCATTAGCTTATTATCCTAGTACCGTTTTAAACCTCACCCCCTTCAGCTTCGTTCATATGGTCATGCCAATCCAATAGCAAATTATGTTGCATTCTGCAGTGTACCAGCTTCACACAACTACAGGTATACTGCTGCATCCATAAGGATTCAACTGGTATTTTTTGGCCTTGTGGAAAAGGCTTTTTGGGGGGCAGACACTGTTTATTCAAGTTGTATGCCCAAAACTAAAAACTTTGTACCCTGTACATAGATTTTGTACATAGATTTTAACGCTGGCACTTTGGACCTTGGCTTTTACCATGGCTTTGTTAACTATCAAGGGTAAAGAAGAGAGCACGAGGATATGGAGAACGAAGAAATAGACGGAGGTGGAGACAGAGCTAGTGACGGAGGTGGAAACCGAGTTGGAAATGGACGCAAACGAAACAGTCATATTACAAAGTAGTATAAACCTGTACGAAAGAGTTTTTAATTTCAAAACAATTTTTCAGTTGTTTATCACTTAACACAAACCGGCAACAAAATGAAATGTCATTACTGGAGTGTAACACTACATTGTGAGGCAAGTGCATAGCATACGTTGTTAAAATCGAAGGAGCTACTCCTTCGCAAATGTTAGCTCTGCAGCATTAGAGTGAATGAAAGCTAATTTTGGTCACCGGAATTAGTCTATATCTCTATAGCTTAGGGACAGGGAACACTGCAAGACACGTCACACAACCTCATTGAGGTTGTTAAAAAAAATAGTGCAAGAGTTTGATGGATTCATTACTGCAAAGCCAACCATAGTTTCATGTAGCATAGGGCAGATGCATGCCCATCTTTTTAAAATCCAAAATGGTTGGGCGATGAGTTAAGAATGTTTAAGAATTTAAAAGGTTCTTAGCAAGAAACCTTTAGGGATTAAAGACAACATTTACGAAAGATCTTACAATTTTTTGCATGTAATAACAATTAACAAACATAATAGTAATGCTCACTAGCTCTTTTACACAATAAGCTAATCCACCTTGGAACTTTTTAATATATTTTTCTATATACTTGTATGCTATGCTAAAGGTAGAGGTTTCCAGTTTTTAACTTTAAAAATGTGTATTAATAACTATTTTCTGTGATTTGAATTGTTTAACATTATAACAGGGAAAAAGAACTCCACAAACATGCAGCTTGTGCCACAGGGCTGTGGTGTATTTGGCGCAGTATCTTCAAAGGCAACTCAAAATAAAAAACAAAGACGCAGGGAAGAAGGAGTTGTTCAAAGCAAGAGAATGGTGAAACAAAAAGTAAAATTAAAATAACAGTTTTGGAATGACATGGACCTTGCGTACAAATTTGGGTTGCATGTTCATGTAATAATAATTATAATTTAGTTAACTAATGAGCTCTCTCCAGGACCAGCCTGTTCGAGAGCGCTTTACATATTAAAAATCCTATAAAAAATATACATGTACATGAAAAATTGATCAAAAATACAAAAAGCCATCAAAACTACATGTAATTAACATCAGAATTCCAAAAGGAACATACTATATACATGAACTAGTATGCTTAAAATGTAATGACAGTTGTACTGTCCTCCTTAAGGTGTATCTAACCAAAATTAGACAGCCAGCCAAACTCCTATCAAGAACAACGAGGGAGTCAGGAAGTAGCGTCCAAGCTCCAAGTTTAATCGTCCGTGAAAAAGGAGTGAAACTGTGTAACAAGAAGTAGAAAAAATGCACTAAGTAAAGTGGCTCATGGGCTTTGAAGGCTTAACAGTTTAAAGTTGACTAAACACCACTAATCTTAAATCTCAAAACATGCAATAATTAAGAAAAAGAGTGGTAACAAATGTCAATGAGTGTATCTATCCTTTAAATAAAAGATAATACCCATAAATAACAGCAAGCAAAAAGCGCGAAATAAACCTAAGCGGATTTTCTATAAAACAGAAAGGTACATGTAAAACACGCTATGTTATTAACCAGTTACGATATGGCCGAGCGACATAGACGAGATTGTTTACCTAAAATCCGAGTCCGAAAACAGCCCTAAATACCTCTAATTATAGCTACAAAATGCAAGAGGAAATGGCATAAACTTACAGACAATGCTTTCACAGGTGACTACAGGGATGGCAGTTGATCAGGTGTCAAAAACGAGTTGCAAAAATGTGGGAACTTGCATAAAATTGTCAAAAACGTTTTCATGAACATATGTGAAAAAACTGGCAAAACGAAAAACTCAATAGAGGGCGCTGCTTAAGAAAACTGGACAAACGGTCCAGAACACTCCCCGCTTGATGTCTTTAAGATGTCACTACTACAGGAACATATTTACAAAGTTCAGTCCTCTTTGGGTAGCAGCAGTACGACTTCTGCGATAGGTCTCACGAACTTCTTGGTGGTGCCTTGCGCGGTGACCTTCACTTCCAAGGTGCGGACCTTCCCATCGTCTCCTACGAAGGTGGAAGTAACTAGCGCCAGGGGCCACTCGTTGCGGGCAACTTGCTTGTCTTTCAAGAGTACCAGGTCTCCCTCTTGAAGGTTGCGACGAGTTTCCGTCCACTTTCGCCGACTCTGTAAGGTGGGGAGGTACTCGTGGCTCCAGCGGGACCAGAACTTGCTTGCGAGACTCTGCACTAGTCTCCACTGGCTCTTGAACAGGTCCTTGTCAGTGAAGTCTCCAGGAGGAGGAGGTGCACCAACCTTCTGGGTAAGTAGCATGGCAGGTGTCAGGATGAACGGTGGGCCGGGATCGGTAGAGACTGGAACCAGCGGTCTTGCATTGATGATGGCTGTAACTTCGGCTAAGAAGGTGCACAGGACTTCATGGGACAGGCCAGATTTGTTTTGTAGCATCATGGAGTCGAGGATTCTACGTGCTACTCCAATCATCCGCTCCCAGGCACCTCCCATGTGTGATGAGTGGGGTGGGTTGAATTCCCAAGTGCAGCCATGTTCGCTGAGGTAGTGTTGAACATCATTCCCCTGCTGCTGCTCCTTTCCAAGCTGTAACTCGTTGCAGGCTCCGATGAAATTCGTTCCGCAATCCGATCTCAGCTGTTTTGCTGGTCCACGGATGGCGAAGAACCTCCGGAGTGCATTGATGCAACTTGAAGTGTCCATGGCCTCTATGACTTCTATGTGGATTGCTCTCGTGCTCATGCAAGTGAACAACACCGCCCAGCGTTTGCTTTGAGCTTGATCTCCTCTGGTGCGGCGGGCGACGACTGTCCACGGGCCGAAGACATCTAAGCCCACAAAGGTGAATGGTGGTGATGTGCCGAGTCTCTCTGGGGGTAAGTCAGCCATCTTCTGCTCTTCCATTCTCCCACGAAGTTTCTTGCATGTCACACACTTATGTAGGACAGAGTTGATGAGCCTCTTACCGCCGACAATCCACAAGCCTGATGCTCGGATGGCTCCTTCAGTGAAGTGGCGACCTTGATGCTTCACTTGCTCATGGTAGTGTCGTACCAGCAGTGTAGAAACATGGTTGCGTCCTGGTAGGAGAATGGGATTTTTCTCGCTGTTGTCCAGCTGTGCATGCTTCAGACGGCCTCCTACTTTGATGAATCCGTCTTCTAGTGTGGGATTCAGCTTCGAGAGTGAACTTGAAGTAGAAACATCGCTCTTCTGTTCAAGAGACGCAAACTCGTCGGAGTAGACATCTCCCTGAACTGACTTGATGATGACACTCTTGGCTTGAGCCAACTCATCTGGAGTGCGTGGTTTGTTGCACTGATGCCAACCTCTGCATTCCGCTGACTGGTCTGCCAGGTCCTTCTTGAAGGAGTGAGTGACATGAATGAGGAACGCAACACCTCTCAGGAGTGATTTCCAAGTTGAGAAGTGCTCAAAGCGCTTTGGTGTGAGCTGTCTCTCTTCGGTCTTGGTGATGAAACTTCTCACCTCGGGCCGAATTTCTGCATCTGAGTCCGGGGCAACCAGCTCCAAGGAATCTTGGTTCTCCGCGTCAGCTTTGCCTGGTTTGTGTAGGAAAGCTGGTCCTGTGAACTATGATGTAGTGGTGAGTTGGGATGCCGGAACTGCTCTGGAAGCGTGGTCAGCTGGGTTGTGCTTTGTTGGTACGTAGTGCCACTGGTCTGGCTGTGTTGTCTGTCGGATGCGCTGGACTCGGTTGTGTACATACACGTAGAAACGCTTGGTTTCATTGTATATATACCCGAGCACGACTTTACTGTCACAGTAGAAGTTCACGGCATCTGGCTTGATGTCAATTTCGTCTAGGATGAGTTCTGCTACCTCTACTGCCAGGACTGCAGCGCACAGCTCTAGACGGGGTATGGTTGGTTGTGACTGAGGAGTCAACTTAGCTTTCCCCAGAACGAAGCCCACGTCAACTTGTCCAGTTTCGTCAACAGTTCTGAGATAGGCAACTGCAGCGACGGCTTTGATGGATGCGTCTGAAAACATGCACAACTCGGTGTGCTGTGCCTTGGAAAGGGACTTCGAAGAATAGGTGCGTGGGATGTGAAGATTCTTCAACTCCTGAAGTGAATCTCTCCATGCTTCCCATTCTTTCAGCTTTCCTTCAGGGAGGGGTGCATCCCAACTGCAAGTGTCAGTGGTGAGTTCACGCAGTATGGTTCTGCCTTGTATGGTGACTGGAGCTACAAGGCCAAGTGGATCGAAGAGACTGTTGACTGTCGACAGGACTCCACGGCGTGTGAATGGTTTGTCGCCACTCGATACCTTGAAGGTGAAGGTGTCTGTCGTGGTTTCCCAGGAAAGTCCTAGACTGCGTTGGACAGGTCCAGTCTCATCTCCTGTGCCGAAATCTTTCATGCCCTTGGCATGATCATCGGCGGGGAAGGCCTGCATCACAGTGGTGCTGTTTGAAGCAATTTTGTGCAGTCGTAGGTTGGATTCAGCGAGCGATGCTCGGGTTCTCTGCAGCAAGTCGATGGCCTCTTCCTCTGTCGGCAGAGATTTGAGTCCATCATCAACGTAGAAATGTCTTTCGACGAACTCTCGAGTGTCTGCGCCATGGACTTGTTCACCTGCTTGCGCGGCTCGTCTCAGACCGTACATGGCGACCGCAGGGGATGGACTGTTTCCGAAGACGTGCACTTTCATGCGGTAGTCGATGACATCCTTTGTGGTGTCGTTGTCTCTGTACCACAGGAATCGGAGGTAATTGCGGTGGTCTTCTCTCACAACGAAGCAGTAGAACATCTGCTGGATGTCGGCTATGATGGCCACAGGTTCTTTCCTGAACCGTATTAGAACTCCCAGCAGGCTGTTGTTTAGGTCTGGGCCGGTGAGTAGAACATCATTGAGGGAGAATCCATGATGTTGAGCACTCGAGTCGAAGACTACTCGTATTTTCTCCGGTTTTTGTGGATGGTATACGCCAAAGGTTGGTAGGTACCAACACTCCTCTCCGGTTCTCAAAGGAGGTGCTTTCTCTGCGTGGTCGTTTTCGAATAACTTCTGTATGAAGTCGATAAATTGCTTCTTCATCTCCGGCTTCCTATCTAAGCTGCGTCGTAGAGATAAAAGACGGGTGACAGCATGCTCCCGGTTGTTTGGAAGATGAGGTCTGGGTGTTCTGAACGGCAATGGAGCTACCCAGCTGTTGGTGTCATCTTTCTTGAATTCTCCATCCATCATCTGTAGAAAGATTGTGTCTTCGATGGAGAGAGCTGGCTTGTTGTCTTCAGGGGTTGTTCTGAATACTTCTCTTCCGAGTTTGTCATCAGCTGGTCTTCTGACTGGGTTACTGATGAGCGTC
The DNA here is from genome assembly GCF_015706575.1 of Patiria miniata. NCBI lineage: Eukaryota > Metazoa > Echinodermata > Asteroidea > Valvatida > Asterinidae > Patiria > Patiria miniata. The sequence goes on along the minus strand of NW_024037065.1, from coordinate 252,561 downwards.
CGTGATGAAGCATCCTGCTGCTCCCCGCTGTGAGTTGCCTTCTCTCTCAGGCAGATGTGATTCTTGCATGGAGCCAGAAAAGAGGGGCGTCCGCTCTCCAGAACATGGGTTTTGAAGCTGTTTACAGTTGGCACATATGCATCTCCCAGACAGACTTCACCGATGAGGACCCAGCCAATGTCAAGTCGCTGAGCAAAAGGGGCGTTGTGTGGGCCGTTTATCTGCTCTCTCACCTTGTGTACCCTGAGGATGTCTCTCCCTAGCAGCAAAAGGATTTCAGCATTCGGATCCAACTTGGGGATGTATGGTGCTACAGACTTCAGGTGGGCGTGGTGAAGAGCTACGTCAGGCGTTGGTATCTCTGCCCTGTTGTTTAGGATCTCGTTGCACTCGATGAGAGGAGGGAGAGGCAGGCTTACTCCTCCATTCACAGCTTCAATCTGGAAACCATCAGCTTTCCTCCCTGTCATTTCTGTAACTCCTGCACAGGTTCTAAGGGAATAGGGTGATGGGCTGCTTCGGATGTCAAACTGATCAAAGAAGTCAGATTTCGCCAGTGACCGGTTACTCTGGTCGTCTATTACTGCGTACATCTCGACAGCACTCTCAGGTTGGTCCTGTGGGTAAACTTTCACCAGGCATATTTTGGCACATGACTTTGCCGATAGGCCCTCACCGCATACCTCTGTGCATTGTGAGTTGACAACAGGTGGGCTGGATTGGGCAACTTCCTCCTCCCCGCCATGCTGTGGTGTGGGGGTAAAGGCCTTCAGAGTCCAGGGGGCAGGACCAGGATGCATGGCTGTGCTGTGATGATTACTGTTGCATTCGGTGCATTTCAGTGGAATCACACATTCCTTCGCAAGATGAGAGATTGATGCGCAGCACTTGAAGCAAATTCCATTTTCTCTGAGGAAGGCCCTTCGCTCGTCTATGGTCTTTGCTCTGAAAGCCCTGCATTTCTTCAGGGGATGTGGTTTTTGATGGAGGGGGCAGCTTTTACCGGGATCGCTCTTCTTTGCGTCAGAGTCTGCACTCGATTCAGCCACTATGGAGACATCTGTCTTATGTACGGATATCGGTGCTCTCATACTAGTGTTTCTAGTGGTGGGTTTGTCTGCTCTCATGGGGCCACTGTTGTTGCTGGAGATGGTGAAACTCGGGTCATTTCTGGTTTTGGCTTCTGAGCAGATGAATTCAGCAAAGAAGGAGAATGGGGGAAAGCAGGCATTGTGTTGTTTTTTGTACCTTGATCCCTTGGTGATCCATCTCTCCTGCAGGCCATGTGGTAATTTCTCAACTATGGGATTGACACCACGTGCCGTGTCCAAGTAGCTGAGACCAGGTAAGTATCCGTCTTCCTTCGCGCATTGGACTTCCATGAGCAGATCACCAAGCTGTCTCAACTTGAGCGGATCTCTGCTGTTGATGCGTGGAAAACCGTCCAGTCTGCGAAAGAGGGCGCTTTCGATGACCTCTGGTGCTGCGTATTGCTCTTTCAGCCGTTCCCATGACTTCTTCAGAGCTGTGGTCGGGTCCTTTATGTGCACAGCACAGATTCTTTTGACGTGGTCTGATGATTCTTTCCCCAGCCACTTCACTAGCAGGTCAAGCTCTTCGCTTGGTGTTATACCCAGGTCCTTTGTTGCATTGTGAAATGATGATCGCCAAGCTCTGTAGTTTTCGGGTCGATCATCAAAATGTGTGAGTCCTGTGTTGACTAACTCACGGCGTGCAAGATACTTGGCAAAGTCATTACCTTGATCTCCTGCAGGGGTCTTCTGGGGGGAATGGGGGCGTGTCTGGTTTCCCACTGACGTCGGACTGCATTGCAGGGGACAAGATGTGACTTCAGCATTGGCAGGATTCAGTGGTGAGGGGGGTCTCATGTTGTAAGCAGGTTCGAGGCTTGGCATTGATGAAAAACCAGTTTGAAATTCAGCTTGTTGCTGAACGTAGTCTTTCGTGCGCTGAGTGATGTCTGCTGGAGGAAGTGGTGTGCTTATTTTGTTGACTGACAATCCAGTTTCCATCTCCATGGCTGCTTCCAATGCCTCGGCTTGAGCCAAAGTTGCTGCTGCCTCTCTTTGGTGGCCCAGCAATCCCAAATCTGCATCTAGTTTGGCCCTCTGCAATTTCATTTTTGCCTCGTCTTCAGCAAAAGATGCACGGACTCTCGCCGCCTCCGCTTTGGCACGGGCTCTGGCTACTTCACTCAATGATGAAGATGAGCGTGTGACCCTTGAACTTGCCCGAGAGGCTCGATCATCGCATTTGTCTTCAATGATGAAGATGAGTCGCCTTGATCGACTGCCGCAGTTATAACACCAGCTGGTTACTGTCTTTTCACTGTACTGTCCTCCTTAAGGTGTATCTAACCAAAATTAGACAGCCAGCCAAACTCCTATCAAGAACAACGAGGGAGTCAGGAAGTAGCGTCCAAGCTCCAAGTTTAATCGTCCGTGAAAAAGGAGTGAAACTGTGTAACAAGAAGTAGAAAAAATGCACTAAGTAAAGTGGCTCATGGGCTTTGAAGGCTTAAATACACAGTTTAAAGTTGACTAAACACCACTAATCTTAAATCTCAAAACATGCAATAATTAAGAAAAAGAGTGGTAACAAATGTCAATGAGTGTATCTATCCTTTAAATAAAAGATAATACCCATAAATAACAGCAAGCGAAAAGCGCGAAATAAACCTAAGCGGATTTTCTATAAAACAGAAAGGTACATGTAAAACACGCTATGTTATTAACCAGTTACGATATGGCCGAGCGACATAGACGAGATTGTTTACCTAAAATCCGAGTCCGAAAACAGCCCTTAATACCTCTAATTATAGCTACAAAATGCAAGAGGAAATGGCATAAACTTACAGACAATGCTTTCACAGGTGACTACAGGGATGGCAGTTGATCAGGTGTCAAAAACGAGTTGCAAAAATGTGGGAACTTGCATAAAATTGTCAAAAACGTTTTCATGAACATATGTGAAAAAACTGGCAAAACGAAAAACTCAATAGAGGGCGCTGCTTAAGAAAACTGGACAAACGGTCCAGAACAACAGTCACAAAAAAATACATCTGGATTCAAAATAAAAATAACAAGATAACATTAAGATGTTTCTGTGCAAAACTTAGAGATTGGGATTTTCAGAAAATCTAAAAATCCTATGGTAAAATGTACAATTGTACATGAACATGTGATCCCTTGGGAAAATGTATACATGTACAAGTAGGTATTTGGATTTCTTTCAACTCTTTGACAGACTACACTGCACTTCACTGACAATTTTCTTTGTTGCAATCCTCGATTTCTCTTCATAGAACCAACCAAGTACAGCCGCATAATCGCCAAAAAAAGGAGGCCGAAGAAATGCCCCTACAGGGGCTGCACTGCCGGGGAGCCAAATAGGTTGGATGTACATCACCAGAAACAGCACAATGTGAACAAAATGTCACCTAACCTAAAATATAAGAGGGACGTTGCAAGAGCTATTTTTTCATTCCTTGAACAATCTTGTACAATTTAAATTAATAGGACAAGTAGGAACTGTCCACATTTTCATCCATACATTGTCCATTTTCAACATTTTCTTGCAACCTTTTCGCAGCCCACCCCCAATCTCTAGGCTTTGTTGTTTTGGATGTCGGCTTTTCTCTTGTACATTTGAAGTGTTGCTTCTTGGCCTCCTTCTCGACTTGTTGGTATGCCTGTCTCTGATCCTGTCATCCTGGTTTTCAGGAGTAGGGTTTTGGCTCCAGATATGATTTCCTAACCTCTTTGTCGGCCATGCGACAAGCTTCCATAGACCATGATATATCGGTAGGGCATATGGTAGCGTGGCGGTATGGTATAAACATCTCCGTAGCTCTAGAGATGATGTTCTCTACATTCAAACTAGCTTGCTCTGGGTCGTCTGTTTTGAGAGTTCTATCCAACGCTGCATCCTTAAGATGTTGCTTAAAAGATGACCAATTGGCTTTTCTGTAGTCCCATAGTCTATAGTGGCATGGATTGTCAAGAAGGAGGGGATTCCTGAAGAAAACCATGTTAGTGTTGTGATCTGAGGAGCCAAGTGCAGCTCTAACAGTGGTGGAAAAGCGTGATGGAGTGTCAAGTATCACCAGGTCAAGTGCATTTTCACCCTGAGTGGGTTTGTCAACCAGCTGTTCGAAGTCATGGCAAGCAACACCAGCTTGGTCTGTTGGGGACTTGCTGCCCGGCCATTCTCTGTGGTGAACATTAAAATCACCAAGGGTGTTCTGTATTAAAATAGAAGCAGTGGATGCACCTGTTTCCTTGTTGCTACCTCGGTCAACCTCCGAACTGGGGTGTATTGTCCTTGCCATTGTTCTATTATAGAATCTTCCTTCGGTTTGCTTGCTTTGGGAAATACTCTCAGTGTTTATGATACATGCTGTGAACTTTTCAGTCTTAAACATAATTGTTTGTTTGAATCATTACATTTTTAAATGACTGTTGGTTGTTAACTTAAAATGGCTAGTTAATCTGGCAAACATTTCGTCAGTCGTACCACGAACCGTCGTATCCTGGTATTTTGGGCAAAGTGACATTTTTGATTTAACTGAATTATTATGTTAAACTGAATTATTCTACGGTGATTTTAGACCAAATTGAGCTGTAATTTTGAAATATAGGTAATCAGAAAAAAATATTAATCTGCAAATATAAATGTAACTGTTTTCACGACCCGACGTATACATTTACGCCGCTTTGTCAGTCCATAGAAATTACAAAAAAAAATCTTTTTACGACACTATGTGGAAACGTAGTGTGTCATTTTTATTATGCGCCCTCTGTCGGTTACGTCAATTAGCTTTTTCGTACCCAGGACTCTTGAACTTGCGTGCTTGTTTTTTAAACGAAGGCAGACTCTGCTGGGAACGAGGAAAAGCATTGCTTCGCACACGTACACGTTGTACGTACGTACATGTACATAGCATACGTACGTACGCACGGCTGTGCAGCTTGCAGTTTGCTGGGGCTGACTCAGTAGGCAACTTCAGGCCATTAAAATGGCTGAAAATGGCACCTTGCCCTCCACGGATACCATGACAAATAAAGGAAGTGAGTATTTTTCTTTTATAGATCTCTATGTAGCAAATACATGTAAAACACTCCCAAAAACATGATGTAAGCTTGAGCTAGCAACGTCAGGGCCTAGGCCCTAGCTAAAGATTGGAATGGTTTAGGCAAGTCATTGATTCGACGTTTCATATGTAGGCCTACTTGGCTTTGTGTAAAGGTCTACATAATAGTGCAATTTCGCTCAATCCTTTTAGAACTCTTGGACTCCCTTACCAAAATGTCCAATTCAATTTTCCAATTGGAACCAATTGGATTTTATCTCCAATTGGCAATTGGCACAAACCAATTGGATCCAATTGGGCCCAATTGGATCCAATTGGGCCCAATTGGATCCAATTGGGCCCAATTGGATAAGTGGCACCGATTGGAATGAATTGGAATAAATGGCACCAATTTGAACCAATTGGAACCAATTGGAAAAATGAAATAATTTTCCAATGAACTGGAAATAATCCAATTGGAACCAATTGGGAAAATGGAATAATTTTCCAATGAATTGAAAATAATCCCAATTGGACCAATTTGAGGGGGGGGGGGGGGTTGCTATCGGGGATAATTACACAAAATGCTTGCTAACAGTGTAAACATTGCAAAGACAAAGCTTTATTTCAATTTGTTTGCAACATGAGAATGCACAATTTATTTACAATCTATATTTAAACCATAATATGATGCAACTTTAAAAAGTGCATGGTTGTTTCGTCTACACCATTCTGCTTGTCTGGGCGATATATATATATTTTTAAAAGGGCTCATTTAGGGCAAGAAGACCAACCATTGCAATGGTGTCAGTTTACATTTCTTTTTGAATTGTAATACACGGAATTCAGAAAGGGGGAGAGCAAACATATACATGTAATAGATTGTTGTAATGAGAATACTGCAACCTGTAAATTAAGGTACCGGATACACTACAGTTTGACAAAAGTTCGGGTAGTTTAGAGTCTGCCTTATTAACAAATATGCCCACAAGTGAAAAGGATATTGGAAAATTAAATATATCAAAAGTTAAACAGATTCTCGTTTAAATAAAACATGAATATACAACACAAACTTTCATGTAAAATGTACAATGACATTATCTATAAAAGATAAAAACAATCTATGTTTAGGGTGTTATAATCTTCCCCAAAAATTTATTAAAAAAAATTAAAACAATTTGAAATTTAACTCTAATTTATTGCCCCTCCCAAGAGAATTTACTAATCCTTTCCTGCATCTGCTCTAATACTCTTAAAGAAACAGTAGGCCTAATAAGTTAGTCATACCCCTTACATCTCCAATCATATTGAGACCTCCTACATCTCCGATCATATTGAGACCTCCTACATCTCCAATCATATTGGGACCTTCTACTTTTCCGATCATATTGAGACCTCATCTCCAATTACATTGAGAACTCCTACATCTCCAATTATATTGAGACCTCCTACATCTCCAATCATACTGAGACCTCCTACATCTCCAATCATATTGGGACTTCCGACATCTCCAATCATATTGGGACCTCCTACTTTTCCGATCATATTGAGACCTCATCTCCAATTATATTGAGACCTCCTACATCTCCAATTATATTGAGACCTCCTACATCTCCAATCATATTGGGACCTCCTACTTTTCCGATCATATTGAGACCTCATCTCCAATTATATTGAGACCTCCTACATCTCCAATTATATTGAGACCTCCTACATCTCCAATCATACTGAGACCTCCTACATCTCCAATCATATTGGGACTTCCGACATCTCCAATCATATCAAGACCGCCTACATCTCCAATCATATTGGGACCGCCTACATCTCCAATCATACTGAGACCTCCTACATCTCCAATCATATTGGGACCTCCTACTTTTCCGATCATATTGAGACCTCATCTCCAATTATATTGAGACCTCCTACATCTACAATTATATTGAGACCTCCTACATCTCCAATTATATTGAGACCTCCTACATCTCCAATCATACTGAGACCTCCTACATCTCCAATCATACTGGGACTTCCTACATCTCCAATCATATTGGGACCGCCTACATCTCCAATCATATTGGGACCTCCTACATCTCCAATCATATTGAGACCGCCTACATCTCCAATCATATTGGGACCTCCGACATCTCCAATCATATTGAGATCTCCTACATCTCCAATCATATTGGGACCGCCTACATCTCTAATCATATTGGGACCTCCGACATCTCCAATCATACTGAGACCTCCTACATCTCCAATCATACTGGGACATCCTACATCTCCAATCATATTGGGACCGCCTACATCTCCAATCATATTGGGACCTCCTACATCTCCAATCATATTGAGACCGCCTACATCTCCAATCATATTGGGACCTCCGACATCTCCAATCATATTGAGATCTCCTACATCTCCAATCATATTGGGACCGCCTACATCTCTAATCATATTGGGACCTCCGACATCTCCAATCATATTGAGATCTTCTACATCTCCAATCATATTGATATGAGACCGCCTACATCTCCAATCATATTGGGACCGCCTACATCTCCAATCATATTGGGACCTCCGACATCTCCAATCATATTGGGACCGCCTACATCTCCAATCATATTGGGACCGCCTACATCTCCAATCATATTGAGACCGCCTACATCTCCAATCATATTGGGACCTTCGACATCTCCAATCATATTGAGATCTGCTACATCTCCAATCATATTGATATGAGACCTCCTACATCTCCAATCATACTGGGACTTCCTACATCTCCAATCATATTGGGACCGCCTACATCTCCAATCATATTGGGACCTCCTACATCTCCAATCATATTGAGACCGCCTACATCTCCAATCATATTGGGACCTCCGACATCTCCAATCATATTGAGATCTCCTACATCTCCAATCATATTGGGACCGCCTACATCTCTAATCATATTGGGACCTCCGACATCTCCAATCATATTGAGATCTCCTACATCTCCAATCATATTGATATGAGACCGCCTACATCTCCAATCATATTGGGACCGCCTACATCTCCAATCATATTGGGACCTCCGACATCTCCAATCATATTGGGACCGCCTACATCTCCAATCATATTGGGACCGCCTACATCTCCAATCATATTGAGACCGCCTACATCTCCAATCATATTGGGACCTTCGACATCTCCAATCATATTGAGATCTGCTACATCTCCAATCATATTGATATGAGACCGCCTACATCTCCAATCATATTGGGACCTCTGACATTTCCAATCATATTCAATCATATTGAGACCTCCTACATTTCCAATCATATTGAGACCATGTCTTACATCTCCAATCATATTGGGACCTCCTACATCTCCAATCATATTGAGAGCTCTGTCATCTCCGATCATATTGGGACCTCCTACATCTCTGATCATACTAAGAACCAATTTTTAACAGCTGTCCATGGAATGCCATTTGAAGCTTTCGGACTCAGTGAAAATTAAAGATGATTCAAATTATAAATGAGATTTGAATAGTTGAACTCAAGACTGAAAGCTCACTTCGTTTAACAAGTACAAATCAGGCGCGGTTCTACGGGGGGGGGGGGGGGGGCTGTAGCCCCCCAAACATTTTGTCTAGCCCCCCAAAATAAATTCCGTAAAAAATTATTTGCATTAGCAAAAAAGGATTGTGATGTACATGCGAACGGTCTCCCCCTAAAGAAGAAATAGCCCTGACAAGGGTGCATTAGTTAATATAGTGTGAATGATTTTAGGATTTTATTGGCGCTCCCCATTGAAAATATGGCATGAGCCCTCGATTCTGATTGGTCAATCCATGGCAACAACAGTGTGATGTTAGATTGTATCGTATGGTCCATATCGCACCCTGCATAATGTGCTATTCCACGATGCTAGCGACATTTCAACTGCATGCGCTAAACCACTGTGCGTCAAGTTTGCTTTAAGATAAATTCATTATAGTATTCACTATAATTCACTTAAATGTAGTGTGTCTGTGTCGGCCTCGTGGCATGTGGGACACAGACGCACTACATTATTCCGTGTTCCACTTGCACTTAGGAGATAACCAATATTATGCTTTTGCGGCCATCTTGATTTTTTCCCATTAAAATCAATATAACCAAAGCGGGGCTTGAAGGAAAAAAGTCTAGTTTCTTTCTTCACAAAAAAACAACATTATCATTCAGCACTGTATTGGATACAGGGAATATGACTAAAATGGTGGCAGCACGATAAAGGTCTACATCTCAGATCATAATGTTGAACACCCCTACACTTGTATCTCAGATCATGTTGAAAACTCCTATGTCTCCTTCAATTGCCCTGTTGGTTTCAACTTACGCAGGTCAGCTATTTTTTCTATTATGTACCGGTTGACTTTCACTCTCTCTGCCTCACCATATCGCTGGCATACCATACCTGTGAAAATGATTGTTTTGGTAAAGTAAACTAAAACAAAATAATATATTTTACTTATATCTATAACCTCAAGAAGTTACTGTACCACAGATTTAATTAACTCAATGTTTGTATAAAAAAATGTTCAAAACTGGAAAATGCATTTTTACGAAGTATTCTATACCATTCTTTTACGTGCAAACATTTCAAGCAAACCATGCATCAAAAACGGGCTTTGAGGCTTCACAAAAGTAACACGATGTCACGTGATATACACAACCCACTTTTGGTGTTTTTTCGAAGTAACGCAAAGTACATATTATTAAAAACAAAAAGCGTTACTTCATGAAAACTCGAACAGTGTCTAATTGTTTAGTTTTCACAACGTGTAGTTATGATGAATTAGTTTGTTAACTTGTTAATACATGTAGTCATTTTGCTCAACTAAAATCATACATTAATATGCCATTCAAGACCCCGGCTTTCATCACCATTTCAAAACATCGTGAACTTAAATCACTTTTATCTCGAAACACACATTTTCCACAACATGGAGGTTAAGGTCACTTTGTGGTGATAGTGATGATGTGAAATATCCTTCGTAAGATATACAACAGTCAAAAACATGAAGTGCTGTTGAATGTGCATGTATAGCTCTTGCTTTCCAAACTCAAGATTATTTGATGTGACAAATAACTAACCTTTAAAAAAGACTTACCCTTAATTGAATCCACAATATTTTGATCAAGGGCATCTCTGGGAGTGTGACCACCCCTGCTGGGAATACGGCCATCCAGGGACGAGTTCCTCAGTTGCTCTGTTTCAAAGAGGCGCACACACAAATTGTTGTGAACAGGGATGGTTTTCTCTTTCTATCAAGGACTTTCAATTCATCAGGGTCCAACGACTGAGAATTAAATAGAAATATAAATACATGTAATTATTTTGTTGCTGTATGTCAATGGTTCTTAAAAAATTGCCTGTGAAGGGCCACACCTGGTTTTAATTTCCATCTTAAATTCATTAAAAGCCTTCCGAAATAAGAATATTGATTTGCCCTCCAGCCCCTCTTCCAATAAAAACATATCACAACTTGATGGGTAAGCAATGATTAGTTGCAGTTTAAGTTTGTTGGCATTATATGCATTTGTACATGTTTTGAAACCTTTTTCACTAAACCTCACTTTTTACCCAAATGAAAACAGCCTCCCACATAAATTTGCATCTCTGGGTCAAAAGCTCTGTAAAAAGAAACACATACGCGTGTGTTGTCACTGGCATTCTTGTCCTCCGCTGGTGAACTTTGCAACAATACTGGCGCATTGCTGTAGTCTTTCGTGATTGTCCTCTTTTCCTGCATGGTGCACGTGCCTTGGACACCTGTTCAAACAATTTGCAGGCATAGTTCATGTTCCATTACACAACTTTCATTAAGTTGGCAAAATTGGGTAAATCCAACCCCTCAATTTAATGTTGTCTGGCGACACCCGTGCAGTCATTCATTATCAAATGTTGGAACATTGGGTACCTCTATCCCACTAAAGACAATCATACTTGAAAAGCAATATTTTTTGGCATCAAAATGTATTTTGGACTTACGCCAACCCCAATTTAACAGGTTCATTTTAAATTGTCAAATTTCATTTTTGCTTATTTTTAAAAATTGAAGCTAACTAATTGCGGTTTCAACAAAAAATACGTTGCAAAATTGGAATAATAAGCTGTAAAATGTCATTTCCATGAACGCCTCCAAATTATTGCAAACTCGAGCCATCTTTTCATCGTTTCAAATATTTTTTATTGATGCTCCATTTCTCAAAATCGTACAATTGTATATACATTTTCAAACTTTAATGCATAATATGCATATAAATGATCCCATGGATAAATCAACAAATACAACAGTACAAACGGACGCTTCCAATTACAATAGCCTGCCTGGTGGTGTGTTTTTCGGGCGACTTTAAGCAACTTTTTTTAGCTTTCTTAAAGAAATGACTATATCCATTCTATTAAGTCATTTCGTTGCTACAAACTTCAACATCTGAGGCTAAATAGTCATATTTTAAAAGAAAGAGCATCTCTGATAAGATTTAGGTTGCGTTCCGTGCAAAAATCCTTTAACAACGCATAACATTATTACCTTCAATGAATTTTCTATAGTTGGTGCTTACTATGGACGTTTTGCTGCTTTCAGTTCCCATTGTCGAATTTCGGAGCACAGATTATAACATTTGCGACGATTTGTTCATATTCCACCATTATTTATTTTTTTATCCCTATACATCAAACCACCAAACGTCAAGGGATAGATTTATTTACCCCCTTACATCAAACCGCCAAACGTCAAGGGATACATTATTTTACCCCCTCACATCAAACCGCCATACGTCAAGGGATAGATTTTTGTACCCCCTCACATCAAACCGCCAAACGTCAAGGGATAGATTATTTTACCCCCTCACATCAAACCGCCATACGTCAAGGGATAGATTTTTGTACCCCCTCACATCAAACCGCCAAACGTCAAGGGATAGATTTTTGTACCCCCTCACATCAAACCGCCATACGTCAAGGGATAGATTTTTGTACCCCCTCACATCAAACCGCCATACGTCAAGGGATAGATTTTTGTATCCCTTCATATCAAACCACCAAACGTCAAGGGATAGATTATTTTACCCCTTCACATCAAACCGCCAAACGTCAAGGGATAGATTTGTGTATCCCTTCGCGTGATCTTGTTTGTGGACACTGCCCTCTCTTGGTCATAGCTTACAACCGTAAAGACCGTTTTAGCCAATTTTTCGGCTAACTTTGACAGATTTTTGTCAAAAAACTGTGTTTGACATAAATTTTGACAGAATGAATTTTTGGGGGCAGCTTTCTGGCAGAATATTCCGCATAGATGTGGTTATTTGAAAGAAAAACATAGCAGATTTGAAGAAAAAAATAACTTACATCTGTTCATGTCTTCAGTCTTTTCAAACAAACCCTTTCAAAATTGGACAAATTGCTATGCCTGGTCTACTGCTGAGCTGAGGTTAATTCACATCATAGGGAAATGGACGTCGTGATGCAGCTGCGTTTTGCCTGAAATTAACTTAAGGCAATGTTACATTTGCATGTGATTTTAAGTGTTTATAGTGCATTTCGAGTAATTCTGGGTCATTTGGCAGATTTTTGATAAATCTGACCATGGAGGATTACTATTCATCCATGATCTGACAGATTTTTGAAGTGCATTTGGCAGAATTTGGCCATGACCTTACGGTCACCCTGCTTATAACGCGCCGGACGCGCCAGGCGAGCGCGCACACCTGCGCCCCTTCCGCCTTCCACCATGTCCACTGGCCCGAGGAAGGACAAGTGTCCGAAGATTTGGCAAAGAATTACCGGTGAGCACTGCACTATAATGATCTTTCTTTAACTACTTCATTGGTGCTACGCAACACCCCACTTTGTTATTGATTCCCCCGTTCAATATCCATGGTTTTGTGAAGCTGTATGGACAGTGCTGAGTGATGTGAGGACAGCCCTTCGCGATTTTAGGATTTGTTCTATCTGCTTTGATCAGCCGCTGGCGCGCATGACGTACGTGATTAATTTCATCTGATGTCCGGGCCGACTGAAATTAATTGTTACCGCGACACTTACTTGTCTTTGGGCACATGATTCATGTCCATGGGTTAATCCAGTATCAAACATGTCAAACGGGTGAAGAACAACTCAACAAGGTAATTAAGTATTGCATAAGTTAAATTTTAAAAGCATGTCATTGTCAAGGGAGACCCTAGCCCCATAAATGTGGCTTATTTACTGGACTGCCTCCGTAAGCAGTACATTAAATAGGCCACATTTATGGGGCTAGGGAGACCCATATACTAGGCCTACATCATACATGATATAATGATAATATGCATGATCTGCAGCTCTGACTGGTGTACAATGTACTTCATTTGTTGTTCTTGTGTGCACAGTACGTGCCATGGCAGGCGGTAGACATGGTCAACATGCGGCTATTTATAATAGAAATATGTATCATTACATGTTTTGGAAAAAATGTCGCAACCTGACGGCACTTTTTTTCTCACATCATCTAAATGAAGGTCTGCAGTCATTGCAAAAATTATGATAAGACGTAAATCTGGGACTGACAAATATTTCCAATTTTGTTCGGAAAATTTTCTTGACTCATCTCCATAGACTTTTGTACACAATCGCGGAAGTGGCGTCAGGTTGCAACATTTTTTCCCATGTACATGTATGTGTATGTAGTATGCTGCTACAGACTTCAACTTGAAAATTATATAAGACTGGCCCATAACTACATGGATATGTCAGCGCTATAATTACATACATGTACGTGGATAGGCAATGCATGACACATACAATACATGCATACATAAATACACACACCCAGACACATAGGCCTATGCACATAAATATACATGTGTGCTATTAATACAAGTTCAAATTTGATTCTTCTTACATTTATAAGTTTTAAGGAATTACACAGCCTGCATATAGAGCACACTTCCATGGCACTAGTGTTTATTCAGATTCTGATTGTGAGTTGAAATTCAACATGTTCAAGAATCAAGTGGCTGCATGTCGATGCCCAATTTATGTTACTGTAACCATTAGAGGAACTGAACCAAACAAGTAGCTTGAGTAACTCCAGCTCTAACATGTCTAATGCTCATCTTGATCTCAGTTGAACAATTGGAACTACAAACTGTGAATTAGAATGGGTCAAGGTTAAACTCCATGGGTACTACTGATCGGATGTTTCTACATGCCTCATTGAAATGCTAGTGACATCAGTGAACTCAGCAGATTGTTGAAAAAACTAACTAAAAACGGGCTTTCAGACAAGCATATCATCCTCGCCGGAGATTTCAATTGCCCGAACATTGATTGGGACAATTGCACTGTTGACCTAAGAAGCAGGGACACGCACAAAACTGTGCTGTATAACATCGTCCAAGCACTGTCCGCATCTACATGATCTACCAGAAATCACTTGACTCTGGCGACCTACCTACAGACTGGCTGAATGCCGACATATCATGTGTGTTAAAAAAAGGGGATAAACACCTCGCTGAAAACTATCGGCCTATCTCCCTAACGTCTGTGATATGCAAACAGCTTGAGCACATCATCTACAGGCAAATCATGGCACACCTGACCATGGTCCGCAGTAGCTACTCATACAAAACCAAGCTCATTGTTACAGTTGATGATCTACTCAAATCGTTGGACACAAAAAAGCAAGTCGACATAGCCGTACTGGATTTTTCAAAAGCATTCGACACCGTACCTCACAGAAACAAACTATACCAAATACCATACAAAGTTCCATCGCCATAAACTCCAAGTGCTTCAAAGTATTCTGGTGCAACACAGATCAACTTAAAAACTCATTCTGTAACACATCAAATATAGACAGGAACCATCTTGAGGAAAACTTTGTTCAAGCTGACTCGGTCAAGAGGTTTAAAACCTTCCTCGGCCACGGACCTCACTCAATGTAACATCCCAGCGTACACCCTCTCTCTCCGTTGCGTTAATGCAGACAGACAGACAGATGTCCTATTTTGCTAGAAAAAAAACTCAAGTCTCCATAGACATGATAGATTTTGTATACAACCAAAGAATTGTCAGGATATTATTTTCAGTCTGCTGTGAATGATGCCTTGCAATAGTTGTTAGATTCAGTGTGAAAGCATAAAATGGATTCAGATACATTTACACAATTTACATGTAGTTAAACAAAAAAAAGGCACAATCAATAAGCCATTGGCGAGTTAAATTTGAATAAACTCTGGATCGCTTTCTTAATCCGCTGCTGTGCTCAAGTTAATTTTGCATTCACGCGACCAAAGAGACTGTTTACTATATCGCAGGATTCAGGCAGTAGACCATAATCAAGAAATAATGGAGGAATATGCAGGATTGAGGTTATATGCTTTTTTCCATGAGGCCAATACGGGCGATTCACAATAGTGCACCTCCAAGAGTTTGCAACGCGTTGGCCAATCACAATGCGCGAAATCAATCGACCTTTTCCAAACGCGCATTGGGTCGACAGATTTTGCACAGTGTGATTGGCCAACGCGTTGCAAACTCTTGGAGGCGCACTATTGTGACTCGCCCGTATTGGAGGATCTTACAGGAATGAGGCTACATCCTAGCAAAAAGGCCTAGGGAGTTAGGGTTAATGACTGGTTAAAATCTTTTATAAATTATTAAAGCTTTATGGAACTGCAAAAAGCAAACTTTCTTTATGGTAAACATTTTGGTGTTTTTTTTTTATTCTTTAGGAAACACGAGTGATGTCAGACGCCTTGTCACATGTGCTGCCTGACTCTCTTCCAGCTCAACTGCAACACAGTTGCGACCTCCCAGCAGACACGCTACAATCCCTGTTCCTAAGGATGGAAAAGTGAAGAAATATGACTTATGTAAGAGTATTTTCATTGACTGACTACTTAATAAACTTTGTATAAGGACACAATATTGGTATTAAAAATCAACGTGAACGCTGCATGAGGTTAATTTTCTGTTAAATTCCCTTTCTGTGGAAAACAACACTTGAAAACAACACATATATTCACTGCAAAGCAGATCTTTCTAATGGTATTTTTGGATAGTTAACGCAAGTTATATGGTGTCCATTTTGCACTTGTGCATTCTTCTGCAAGTATAAAACAAGGCAATTATGAGCTGCTTGTAGTCTGTCAATGTATCCATTTGTTATTAACATTAAGTTGAGAAAAATGTTTGAAGGGAGAAATAGGTTTGTCACTTATAAAGTGGACACTAGCCCTTCAATTAAATTTTCTACAAAACTGCAGGCAGCTTCATAATATCAATAACATTACTTGAGACACTTGAGATGTTTCTATTAATGAATACTTTTGCTACTCTTTTAAACATCATGGCATACCAGTTTTAGTTGCTGACTAGAAGTTCAATATTAAATTACATTTTCTGCACATCATTTACCTGTTCCACTACAGGCATCAAGGACCCAGCCTTGTTTGGGTGACATGGCGTCCAAAATGTCTTGAAGCAGCTGGAGGGGCTTCTGATGTACATTCACTGGAGACCCGTTGTCTGTCTTGGCCAAAGTCCATGGCTCTTTGATATCAAAGAAGTTGGACCGTGGCCTTGTCAGCTGGTCATCAGTTGACACCCGGCCACTTGCTGACCAGAAACCGCAAACTAGTGCTCCAACATCTTGTTGCAGGACGGACCGAGGAGCATTGTCCTCTTGCACAATTCCTGCATAGAGAGAGGTGAGAAAAAATGTGTTTTTTTTGTGTCCAATTTCACTCTCTGTCCCTCTCCCTCCCTTCTTGATTGCCATATATGTCTATATTATTATGTCTTGGCAAACTTGTACCCTGGATACCAACAACAGTGTGATATACTGTCTCACACAGTACATATTGCACCCTGCGTATTGCACTATTCCATTTCCAAGATGTGTGTGACATTCCAGCTGCATGTGCTAAACCACTAAAAGGATTGTAAAGCAAGCTAGTTCCAACTTTACTGCTCGTCAAGTTGCTTGAAGATAAATGGTTATCACGCTCGTGCTTGTGGTATGTGGCACAAAAAAACACTACTTTATTCCATGTTCGACTCGCAGGATAACCAATAATATAGACACATAATATTACAACCACATGATGATTAAAACCACAAGTATACATGTAACCTTTGGAAGACTCTTTAACGTCATGAGTTATACCTTTGGCCAAAAATACAATAGTTCTTTTTCCGATTACATGGCATTCGAAAATAGGGTTGGTAGGTAGGGAAATTTTTTTTCTTCCAATTTTTGTTGTGTACTATCATATGGAGGCATGTGCGTGTAGTCAAGGGTAAAAGGTAGAAATTGATGGTTTTTTTTTTTTTTTTTTTTAATTTTCTTCAAATAGGGTAGGGGCTGTTAGAATAGGGTAGGTAGGGAAAACAAGCAGAACTATATATGTTTTGGCCTTAGGGAGACATGTGGTATTAGGGAGATATTTCAATGTTTACCCAATGCCTCAGTTCCTATTGAGAGGCAAAATTGTATGGGCTAGAAGGATTGCTCATGGTCCAATTAGTAAAAAGACCAAAAATTGTGAGGTAGAATGAGGTCAAATCATTAGGGACACAAAATTATTTTTATTATTTGTGCTCAAGTCTATGGGTATGTCTCCCTAATTCACAATTATCAGTAATTGTTATTGTGAATATTCAAGTGTCATGCATGTGTGATATATGTCCTTGCGAAGCAGTAATGGAGGACAATTAGAAACATGCATGCGGCTGTAACATTTATTGAAAACAATTTTCATGTAAATGTAATGTACCTTTTCGGTAAAATGCATGTTCCACCTTGCAGAACGTCTCAGAACTAAGCACACGATGTACTTCTGCTTGCTGGCTCAAAGAGCACAGACAAACGATGTTATAGTGGGTGAGGGTGGACAGCTGTACATTTATGTAGCGCAGCATTATGCAGAACCTCTGAAGGTCAGTCACTGTCCAAGTCTGTAAGAAAAAAGTACTAATCATCACAGTTTGACAAATATTATGGCTTGAGGGTATCACCCATTCAATTAAGCCACATTTAGAGATCTATTTTGTGCATGCAAATTATTTCCTTGTTGATGAAAAGACTTGTTGACTAAAAATTTTCCTTATTCCTGGGGCAGATTAGAGAAGTCCTCTAAATTTCTAATGACTGCTTTGTGGGGTCTATTGTCCCTATTTCTGCACACGAGAAACCATGTAAGCAGAAACAAATTCTGCCCCATAAGGAAAAGCTGTGTATTTCAGAATTTAATACAGAACCACATGTATGCTGTGTACATGCTACATACATTTATGGGCTTATTGAACACAGCCCGGATACATGCGATACAATGTACAATGCATACATACATGTCCAGATTTTTGAGTCGGTCGGGTGTAGGCAACACAACAATATTTTGTTTTGGAACATGTACATGTATGAAATAACCTTTACTGATTGTGGACAGGAGTCCATATGAGGAGTCCATGTTTGAAAAATGTGTACAAAACAGATGGGAGCCCTAGCAGAAAAGTGAAGTATGAACTAATAAAAGAGGAACAGTAGGAAATTCTTGGTTAACACCGTATAAAACATTGGATGTATGTGTGCATTTTAAGGAATTGGGGAGTTACATTTCTTTACCTCTGGAAAATCAAGAATAGCCAAATGAAAGCCAGAGAAGTTCTGTGTTCTTTGCTGCATGATGTTATCATCTAACTTGAGGACGTCCATATTCCATATGTATCCTTTGCAGTTTCCGTCAGGGCCTATGAAGGCATCTGCAACTTGGCTTTCATGGACAGCAGCAGTAGTAGACTCTCGTGCAGCTTTAGCATAAGCAACAAGGGCAGCAGGCCTGTTACCATATTGGTAGTTGTACTTCAGAAAAGCAGACAGCCGCTCCCTCGAAGTGTGGTTTGGATACTTCCGCTGAGCCTCATCCCATGACTTCAGGTTCACCTCACGGAGGAATGCTTCCTGAACGAGCTGCAGAATGGACATTTGGGTGAGATCATAAATGTATTATTGGTAATAATCATGTTTTGGTGATGTTGATATATTTCAAGTAATTTACTTCAGTTAAGAAAAGCACGAGTGTACAAAACCATCAGACATTGTTCTTCTGAACTAAATGTCCCCAAGTTACATTTTCCACAGCAGTTAAACTGTCCACATGCACTCTGTGTAGTACGCCATTCTAAGATGTGTGCGCCATTTTGTACAACACGGAATTGTAATAGGATAACCATCTACGGTACAGCGTGCCTGTTCCATCTTTACTGCATGTCAAGTTTGCTTGAAGATAAACTTGTCCCACTTGTGCTTATGGAATGCGGAAAATGTAGTGCGTCTGTCTCCCACATACCACTTGGCCTTCGGCCTTGTGGCATGTGGGACATGAACAGGCGTGTTTCATTATTCCGTGTTCCACTCGCACGAATAACTAATAGGCCTATTTGACTGTTTTTATCATTGGTGTTGTTAATTTTGTGCTTTGTTGTTTATGTTCATGAGGAAGGAGAAATGTGTTAAAAAAAATTCATACCTTCAACTTATGCAAAACTTTCGTTTCACATTTGAAGGACGCAACATCCATCTTTCCTTTGTTGAGCTGTTCCAGAATGGGCAGTTGAGTGGACTTCTCCAACAACAGGAAATTCCTGAACACGTTTGGCTTGATGTCTGCTCTTCCTGTGTGGCGTTGACTTGGATCAAGCCTCTGACCTTTCAACTCCCCATTTTCAGCCAGTTTCAGCACTTCATCCATGAGTTTTGCCACTTCAGTATCCAGAGACGAAAGTTGCTGCAATATTGAGACATCCATCTTGGCCTAATAGGAGGAGGTAAGTGCATAGTTAAATAAAGAAGTTTCTCAATGCATTCTCCTGAATACTGATTGTGCAAACAATGATTTTCGTTGATGGCAAACAAAAAGAAAGAGCCTACAGATCAACGTTTCCCTTTCACATTCTTATTTCCAACATCCAGTTTCTATCACATTCCAAAGTCATTTTTTTGGGGGGAGGGCCATGTTGGGGGAAGGGGGGGGGGACATGACTGTATGCGCTAAAGGAAGCTCCATATACCAGCCTCCACTAAATTGGTTTACATAAAAATTGCATGACTCTTAATTGTAATAATAATAAATCAAAGATGTAATAGCATCCGGTTTATTTATTTGTTATTGTAAGAAGAGACATTTTATTTCAGTTATTTAAATTGTAATGTGAGGCTTGGCACACACTCTGATCATAGAATAATTCAACACCTAACAAAACATATTCAGGGAGCAGGATGAAAAAAATTGCTTAGTAGACCATAGCATTAAGAATAAGGTCTAATAATACGTACCTTTTCCTTGAGGATCATGTTGCACATTTTCTTTCGCTCTTCTTTTTAAAATTCTTGCAGAATGCAACCTTTTTAAATATAAATTTGGAAAGTGTGTGATTAGGCATTTTCAGCAACCAAGGAAAAAGGGGCAGGTAGATGCTGGAGAGGCTGCTGCGCTGGCAACCAATCGGCTAAAAACTCATGAACTTTTGGGTGTGGTATGTTTCCCAGCAGCTAGTGTGCCCCCTCTGTGTTGGGGCCATAAAGCTTTATTAAATAACTAGAGCACTAACTCATGTGCAAAGTGATGCCTGCTGGGCGCATCCATGTTTGTACACGAACCTATGGAGAACTAGAAATTTTGTACGTATTTTGTACGTCTATCTGCGTTTGTATTCCATACCGGTGCGTCATCGAAGCTGATAGGCCCAAAACGCACGATCATTAAATGAGCGTGTCATTTTGCTCTATGCAAACAGAGCAACATGCAGATGCAGATACTTTTTGCCGTGACGTATTTTGACCCTTCATGGCGCATTTAAGTTGTTTGCGTATGTTCTATTTGTGCGTTGCATTTAGAGTACACTTTTAAAATTAAATCCATCTATTTTGATTGTGTTCTACAAACACGCACATAAATTCAAAATGTCTGCGCCCAGAGCGGCTTCAAAGCGTCTCTGTGCGCAAGAATGAGGAGTTAGCGCTCTAGTTATTTGATATAGCTCTATGGTTGGGGCCGATTCAAGGTGCACTAATGAATAATTGTCAGTGAAAAGCAATCTCATAATTGCTTTGTTTTCATTTTGTTTAAAGCAGTGAAGACAATTTCCTGGAACATAATGAGCTTTATAGGCCTACCTTGTCTTTCAGGGTCATCGACTTGTGGAATGCATTGGTCTCGTTGTGTCGGTGGGACAGCCACATTGAGAGATCATGTGTCAGGTCTGCGTAGACTACGCACCAACGGGTCTCAAGAGTTGGATCCTGGCCTCTCATCTGTCTACTGGCTGTTACTAGATGCTGTCCTCCCAAAACCTGGTACTCATAGTCATCCACCTTAGGTACATAATAATAACACAGAATTAACAAGGTTCACTTTCGCATTGTGCTCTGCGTTTACTGAAATTTGCAGTCTGCCCCAATGTTAAACTGTAAGAAAATGCTCATTCTGGAATAACTCTCAGTGCATGGATTTGTTTAAAAAAAGTTTGATCAATCTGCTCCAGAGAAAGCCATGGAAAGTTGGGACTTAAATGTTTTTTTAATCCAAGTGTCATCTTTATGGTCTTCAACTTTTACACGGGATAATTGATAAATTGAATATTCTCAGAATTGGATTATTGAAAGTTCTGATATCGATGGTGCTTATATATGTATATGAAGCACTTTGCTAGCTTTATTCTATTTCGTACCCTCTTTGCATTGAAGTCTCCCTTTGTAATATTCTGAAGAGCAACACAGACTGGCTGGTAAGCCTCATCAGTGAATTCTTGCATCTCTTTTTTCAGTGCCATGACATAGTCTTCATCAATGGACCTTACTTGAACACCAATCTTCAGCCGATCTATCTTTATCTGGAAGTGGCCTGTAAAAAATAAAGGTTAGTGATTAAATGTTAATTCTTGATCAAACATGCAGTTGAAATGTTACAGATGTTTTATGTTGTAGCGGCAAATAGCTGACAGTTCATTTTTTTGTAGGGAGTACTTTCCAAATATATGCTAACTTTTTAAGCTGTTGACCATGACAGCTTGCCAAACATCAACTAGCCTAATTGACAGGTAATTGAATAAATAGAAACAAACAATTTTTGATCGTAAAAAATTACATTTATTTACCTAAATAGTGCTGCTTGATTTCCTTCTCGAAGTCTGTTGCTTCAGCTGTTTTCATTTTCTTCCTGGGCTGTCCAGAGCTGTTATTGGGTTGCTCCTGTGAACTGAATATAACAGTTTTGTTAAAAGGCTATTCCTTAGATCTAATGATCTGAAGAGTTGTCTCAACTGTGTTTAAGGAATGGTGTGTTCGTGTCCGAATTTCTGTAACATGCACACATTTTCAAAAGTTGGACATCATAGTGTCTAAATAATGCTCAAATTGTCTCCAAATCAAACTGAAAAACATTAGCTATTGCTAGAACACCAGAGAGATCTCTGTGTTCTTGTAGTTAAAATAAGGGATTAAATGTGTGCTTGGCTAGTTTTAAACAAGCCCTTTTTAGACCATACTGGTTGGGGAATGAACACTGATAACAGCCTGAGCCGAAAGCAAGAGATATTATTAGCAGACACAAGGCCCCCGGCTGGTTTAAATGGACTTGTTTTATACCTGCCAAGCACACATTTATTCCGATTCATAAATACATTTTCGGTTGAAGAGTCAAACAAGTCAAAAACAAATCAACCTCAAAAAATGTGTGACGGTATGTGTCTCTTGCGAGTAGTAATAACCAGATTTTGAAATGAGTCAAAGTTTTGTGTGACACTGAAAAAGTGTTTACCACCAGCCAGGTATTCTTTTATCATAGGAATAGGTAAACTGCCTCATGTATTTATGAATCAGTGGTAAGTGTCAATATGTGTGTCCATGTTTTCATATTTTCATAAAATCTTTGTTACCTTTCTTGGGTAGATGACCTGGAGGAAGCCTCTGGAGATGCTACCAGCTCTTCAGTTACATCCATGTCCTGATCGCTGTCAGAACTCTCATCTGGAAACATTATCTCCTTGAACTTTCCGACAAAGCCAATTGCAGTGGTCTGTGCTTTAAAGGTTCTACTGAACTGTGTTTTACTCCATTCAAAACTACTCCTTGATAGTACTTGGGACTTATCTTCTTTCCCACTGAATTTGATCTGAAATTATTACGAAAAAGAAAACGAAAAATCAAAAAAGAAGTTACTTTCTGTTCTGCATCCGGTTACCCTACCTAGGTAGGTTACAGGTAGGGTACCTACCCTATTCTGACATCCCCTACCCTTATTTTTTGTACGGAAAAAAAATGAGGGGGAAAAAAGGACCCAAACCATTAATTTATACCGTTTACCCTTGACTACACGCAGAATGCCATGTAATCGGAAGCAGAACTCTTTTTTTTTTTGGCCTGAGTTTTGTGTAAAATAACACCTCAGGGCTACAGCCCCCCCCCCCCCCCAAATGATTCCCATTGTAAAGGATTGCAGTATTACGAAAAGAAGGAATGCCCCCACCTCAGGAGCGATATTGATATCAGAGAAAATTATGTAGCTTGTCAGTTTATAAAGAAATTTTTAGAGAACTTTGAATTTAGTTAGTGATTTTCATAGGATGGTCAATGCAAGGGTTTTTTGCACTGTATAATCAAACAAATGATGAATTGGCTATGAATGCTAGATTTATTGCAATGTTGGAATGCAAGTTGGATTACTTAACTCATGTAGATAGGGTGGTACTGTAGGACTTAATTACATGTGTATTGGTTGATTGCCTCTTCAATCTTATTTTTGCCCCTGATGTTTCCCAAATTTAATTAAAGCACACATGAATTAGAATGAAAACATGTAAATATTACAAAAGCCTACATGTTAATATTACACAACACTGAAAATACACAACACCACACACTTGTTATGTCCTGTGCAGTATGAGTTGTAAAGTATTTATGTGTGGTATTATTTTTAAAAAAAAGAAGATGTGTTGGTCATTATTAGTTTTTTGTGTGATATTGGCATGCTTCTGTAATAGCTCAGATGTGTTGTTATTGAAGGTGAATAACCATATATGTTTTTTACACTGGATGTTTTAGTACAGTAGTATTTGGAATGTTCAAATTGATGTTATTTAATTTGAGCTTTTCTTAACCTATGAAATGCATAGGACATGATTTGTGGGAGGGGTGCATGCACTTCATGCTCAAGGGTGCATACACTACATGCTCAGTGGTGTGATACGCGGTGGGGGGGGGGTGTCATGGCCCCCTTCCCTCTCTCCCCCCCCCCCCCCCCCACTTTTGCCCTTGGGTGCTTTTACTAGCCCCAACCTAATTATGCCACAAAATTAAAATAGTAGTTTTGCTTCCGGTTACCCTACCCTATTTTGAACCCCCCCCCCCTCTATTTTTTTTGGGGGGGGGCAACCCTTGACACACACAAATGTCTCCATTATTATGATCCACACAAAGAACCCCTCCTCCCAAAATCCTACCCTTTTCAAATACCACGTACCTAATCGGAAGCAGAAACAATTTGTTTTAACTGTAGGCCTATCTCATACAAAAAACTTGATGAGATGAACCTATAGCCAGTGAAAACTAACATGACTAGGAGTCTAGGTCTCAGCGTATGCATGATATGTGAATTTTCTTAAACATAACAATATGTAAATTAAAATGTAGGCTGGTATTAACACAGGCATGAACGTGACGAATAATAAAATCGCTCTTAATGAGAATGTGTGTAAACCTAGCGCTAAATGTCTTCATTTCATCTTAAATAAATAAATAAGTAGCCTAGGCCTACTTCCCCATTCATGGGCGTCGCCAGGATTTTTTCTAGAGGGGGGCAAAACATATTTTTCCAAAGAAATTCTTGTATTTCTCAACATATTCTAGATTTATCAGTTTTAGAGCGGGGGGGGGGGACATTTCCCCCCCCCCCCCCCCCCACCCCATTGAATTTACACCATTATGACTTCGCGCCTCTTTTTCATTTTTCTCTTTTTTTTCTTCCTTTCCCCCCCCCCCCCACCCCATTGAATTTACACCATTATGACTTCGCGCCTCTTTTTCATTTTTCTCTTTTTTTTCTTCCTTTTTTTTTTTGCTTTTCCGGGGGGGGGGGGGGGGGCCCCCCTCTTCGTGACGCCCATGTCCCCATTTATAGAACCTAGAACTCATCTACTCACCATGATAGACTCCGACTCTCCTGAAGGCATTGCTTTCAATGACATGATGTGGCCCACTTCATGCCACTGGGAGCCAAACTTGGTCTTCCTATTGTCGAAGTCGATTTCCATGACTATCCCCCTTTCTAGGATCATTTACATGAATAAATACTTTCTCCTCTTCCTTCACCATCCACCATAGCCTACCTGGAGGCATGTTGCTCTTAAATTGCGATCTGATTATTAGGCCTAAATATAATTTCTGACTCTAGTTGTAGGACCTCAAGAAACAAGCTAGCAGTGCGAGCGTACTAGCGCATGCACATACATGCACAATAATTAATGTACTGCTGTTAATTATCATGCGTACTGCGCGTGATGCAATTTGCCAGAATATTGTTGTTTTATTTATAGTACACCGGCTCAGCAAAAATTGACCAATTTCAATTTCCCGCCTTTTCTTAATTGGGTTGCATCATTATAAAAAGAGGGGTACCACTACCTGCCGTTATCAATGCAAACGTCTTCGGTGTCTTTGAGATTGCGATTTTTTTAAGTAACCCGAAGTTTTCTCAGCTATCAGTTTTGTTTTGTTTCTTTGAACTTTCTTTCGTAATCATGGTCGGTCATGTAAGAAAGTGAACGGCCTTCTATGTCTACAAAAACATCACTCCAGATACAATGGTCTTTTCCAGAATCGGAACATTTCATTGGTCAGGCAAGCGCCTCTCATCTAAATAATATTTGCATTTTGCCATTCTGAAAAAAGGGACAATTTGCATATAGGGCGGTGTCTACCGCCTAAATAATGAATATGCAGCTCAGCAAAAAGTTTCGTCCAATCACAGTGACCGCTTGAAAAGAAAAAAATGGGTAGAGTAGGCGTGTCTTAGCGCAAAGCAAAAAAGAAAAAAAGAGAGTAATTTTTTTTCAGTACGACGGACATTTCAGATCGTTGGTCATGTACGACCGATACTTCAGTGGAAATTGAAACGCTGAAGGGGCTTGAATTCGGTAAGTTTTTGGCATATATAGCCTAGACAATTTCTACTACATGTATAATATTGTATTTGGGGTCGTTGAATATTTCTTTTTGTCGGAGTAGGCCTAAATTACGATAGATTTTTTTTTGTTCATTGCAGTTTTCAAGCTGGCATTGGCATCATCATGTACACACTAGCCAGCACTAGCAGTAGGCCTACCTCATCAACTCAAAGCGTTATCATCGGTTTGCAATCTAGCCCGGGCCCCTCGTCATTTTTCAGTGACATTTCCTCGGAAGAAATTTGCCAGGCCACACCGCGAGGGAGATCAAGAATTTTAGGCTGCCCCCTAAAACATTTCACAGCTTGGTTGGTTTGAGCCTAGAAGTGTACAATACCCTAGAAGCATGTTGCAGCAACAATTGTCTCCTTGAATTCAACCCAAATGAGATCTGGTCACTCCACAGTTCTTTTCTCAATCAAAGTGAAGTCAAACAAAGGCAGTACTTGTTGTCATGTTTCAATGATCAGGCTACCAAAAAAAGACTTCATCCGGATTCCTCAGAAGTCAGAACAAATTTTGTTCTAAAGGGGAAAACGGCCTGCCCCATTGCTTTCTGCCAGCTGCAGGGAGTGTCCAAACATAAATATGAGTCTGCACAGGAAGCATTCATAGAAGGGCACACTTATACCCTCCACGGAAACCAAGGAAAGTTCTGCATGAGGCAAGTGTACAAAACTCAAATTTCTGTTATTGCTAATGTTTTGTCACAAGACACTTTTTGAGAAATTTCATCGCAACTAGCCTAACTAGATTGCAGTAAATACAAAAATCGTACCATAGAATAACTCTAATTTTTCATCTTAATCTGTGAGGCCCAAAGATTTACAAAACAGTTTCTTTAGGGAACAACTCAGAACATTATGATGCAATTTTGGTGTTTTCTGCTAAATTGTTGGCCACAGTAAATTGATCATTCCTGTCAATATCATATCTATGTTTTAGGAATAAAACAACAGAGGCACTAGCATGGATGAAGTTCTTTCTGGAGAGAGTGGGGGACTTTATGCCTCACAACAACAAAATCTATGTGCCTCCAGCATACAACTACACCATTCTATATGAACGAATGAAGAATGACTTCTCTACTAGAGGAATCACAGATGTGATTACATATGGCCACTTCACAAAGATTCTTCACACGCAACTCCCAGATTTTTTTTTTCTTGGAAAGGTGAACATGTACTGTAGGCCCTACATTTTCTTTAATATTTTATATTAAAAAATCATAGATCAATAAATCAATACATGTACTGTTTTCAGACTAAAGATATACAAACAGAATTGTGAAAATTCAGCATTTTATCTGAACGAATTAAGCATATATTTCATTTAGGGACACTTTTCCTTCCATATTCCGCATGATCATAAGATTAATTGTTAATGTTATGCTTCATTTACTAATCAGGTAAGCACTTTTACAAAGTGCACCATATGCACAAAGCTCAAGGAGGAGCGGCAGAGAGCATCAAGTAACGAGGAAAGGGAGTCTATCAAAAGAATTCATGACATCCACATCAAGCATGTTGAGTATGTATACTATTTATATAACTTACATATTGACACTAATACATTTGGCATCCATCTTGTATTTCCTTTTAAACATCTTGCAGCTTCATCATTGCCTATCATTTATGTATCAACTGATCGAGCAAGTTTTAGTTTTACCGAGTTTCTCACAGTTGGCCAGCTGTCGATCATGTCGACGTTAAATCGCAAGACCCGACCCGTAGTGGCATACTCATTGCTCACCATCGGATGCTAGTGGTATCGGTAAGGGTAAGATACACTGAACATGTGGAAGTCTGGACGGATGTAGCCTCTCCATAAAATTCAGTGAAGGATGTTCTTAAGATGAATTGATTGAACTTTGAAGGACACTGGTAAACACCCCATGGCAACGTCGATTCTGTTCGGCATTTGTCATTTTTCATGGCGAGTTAGGACCTACAGATGGTGGGTGAATCGTCCAGTTGTTCAGTTGTTGTTGATGATGATGATGATGATGATGATGATGATGATAATGACATGGATGGGGATGATTAGGGGCGGATGATGATGATGGGAATCAACCGGCCAGGCGGGGGATGAGGAGTCATGGGTAGGCCTAGGCCTTTTTGTAGCGAACTGGTTCACTTCACTGGTCGGTGCAATAATTGTGACCCCACAATGTTGTTCAGGCGCAGATTTTTTGCGGTTGTCCGGTGAAACTCCGTTATAGTTCAAGAGGCATAAAAAGGAAGTTTTGTGTGCACTGTTCGGTTAACACTTAGATCGAGATGGGATGATGACAGTCAGCAGAATCAGAAGCCATGCTCATCGCTAGTGCTCCCGGTATCCCACCTTCGCCGCGTACATGTACATATGTACATGTATACATCGGACTGCTGCTCAGATCACCAGCCAGCTCGGTGGTAGAAGAATTGTAGAAATCCTCTGGCAAAATCGGCCAATATCATCAACATCCAGTTATCAGATACCGCAATCATGGGCGTAATCTAAGAATCAGATCTTAGTTGAACTCTTGTTGGTAACATAATGATATCCACTGACCCAAAGGAGGACCAAAAAAGAATGATTTTCAGAGATGACAAACATCGACAACGCGTGACGTGAGCTGAGAACATACATACGCGTAATTTTATAAATTGAAACTAAACAACATGCAGTACAGGGAGCTAATGAATAAAAAATTAGCATAATATTGAATGCGCGTAGGAAGCCTTTAGAGTACCCCCACCCCCCCCCCCCCATTTCATTCCCTTTTAAAGCTCAGCTATTGTTAATCTATGTTGTTTCTGTCATAAAATATTGGATGTTTTATATAATGAATATTTCGTTAACTAAACCCAACTTTTATATAAAAAAAAGAAAGATATCCCAACGTTAATGAAAATGGAGTAGATAAAAGTCTAAAGTAATGTTTATATTCTTTAACCCCAGACTGTCTAGAAAACACTATCATCAGTGCAGGGAGAGAGCTAGGGATGATCTCTCAACAGAAAATACCATCATCATTGATGGTATGGATCAGTCGAAGACCAATCTCCCTAGTCTGTTGATAGAGGACAAGTCTACCAAGTCTGTACCGCGACTGAGGACACATATAACTGGTAAGATTATTGTGCATATTGAAAAAGTAAGGTACATTTTTAAAACTGTTTCAAGTTATTTCTCTTTTGTTCTTTTCCGATTTTGACTTTTACCGCAATTGCACCACGTTCATTTGTGTAATTTAAATTTATATGCGTGCACAAATCCTGAAGGAATCTCAACTTAAACATAATGTAACCTTTTCATGTATACGTATACATTTCCCTTCAGGCGTACTATTCCATACAAATGTAGCGGGCGGCATCAAATCGTATGCCTTCACTGACATCCTCACGATCCCGCACGACAGTAACCTCACCATGCATATCATTCTGCAAGTGCTTGTAGACAATCTTCCCAAGAAAGGGAAGAAGCTCAATGTGCAGGTAATTCTTAGACAAATTACTGAATGTAGGCCTGCTTGTCTTCAGTATTCAAAACGAAAATAAGTCATATAATTATATAAATATTCTGGACAAGGATATTAAGAATAATTCTTATCACTTTTCCTTGATGTTTGAAAAGCTAGTTGCGGACAACCTTTTTCACACTGTACCGTGATTTTTAAACCACTATTGAACACTTGGTTGTGCTTTACTATGACTTTTAACTGACACTTTATTGGGAAATTGTGTCTTTTGCATATTTTTTTAAGGCTTTGCTTACACCTCTTCATCTTGTTCCTTGGCTTATGCTTGAAAAACGGATGATGCCTGGTTAAATTTAAGTACTATATTTACTGTGATTAAGAAATAAGCTACAAAAACCTATCGGGTGTATTTTTCAGATGGACAACTGTTTTAGAGAAAACAAGAACCGCTACCTGCTGGGACTTGGTTTCCTCACGGTGGAGATGGATTTGTACGAGCAGGTGAGTTTCACATGAATTAGTTAATTGCTGTGTCGTCCAGCCACTTCTTTTTCTGATTCGGCAGAATCATCCTTGAAAACCCACCTTTCATTTTCTTTATAAAATTAAGCAATTACTTTTACTTTTGCGGTACTCTGTTCTTTGCACGCCAATGTTATAGGTTGATTTCAACTTTCTTCCGGTCGGCCACACCCACGAGGACGTGGACCAGTTCTTCAGCCGAATTGCGGAAAAGTTGCGGTTCCATAATGCGTACACCTTAGATGGTAAGAAAATATATAATTGGTTTGTCTTCATTCACTCTTCTGATTGCAAATAAGTCGTTGGAACTCACCAGTTTGCACAAAATAGTGAAAATAAGAAGCGGTATTGAAATATTAGTCCTTTTTTAACACAAGAGAAAAAGATTCACAGTATTATGGATTCACCAAGCGATAATATAGTGTGATAATTTGCAAACAAATTGACAAGTACGAAAAGTGCTTGGTTCAAAATCTTTCATTTTGTGTAAACATCCTCACACATTTTTGTAAATTTGTAAATGCTGACAGATCTCCACCACCTAATTCGAGAGTCCTACACACCAAGGGTTGACGTAAGGCACATCCGAGGGCCAGAGATTTTCAATGTCAAAGGATGGATTTCTCCACACCTTGAAGAAATTGGCAATCACAGCAAGCCTCATCACTTCTGCTTCCGTAAAGTAAACGGCAAGACGCAAATGAGCTACAGAATGTGGTGCTGTGATCCCTGGCGGCCTAATGATGTAGAGGTCAATGACCCAGACGTGCCTTCCACATCCTCCCCGTCGGATGGCCTAATCATTTTGAAGGTAACTTTGAACACAAAAATGTTTTCTATTTCGGACATTTCATTGACCATGTCTGCCATTAACTTTCCTTCATTAACGTATTTCCAACTCACTTTCCAAAAGCATATTAAAATAGTTCGTTAAACTAGAGAAATTCAACATAATGTGGTATATAAAATAATATCTCATAAGACACTGTTCGTTTCATTTATTTTCATAGAATAATCCACCAGCGGGTTCTGTCCCTGCAAGGGTTGATTCAAGCTTGGAAAAGATTGACCCCGGCCTTGACAGCATCCTGCCAGTGTTCGGAAGGAGACTTCCAGACACAGCACAGGCATGGTGGACTGATTTCCTCGAAGACTTGCACGAATATACGGAGGTAAGTATTAGCACATTTTTATTTTATTTCATTTCCATTTCTTTCATCAATGTCGACTTTTTTTTTATCTGAACCTTTGTATTTTTAACCTTCATTGTCTTGAAGACGGTATAGATAAACATCTGATACATGCATGTTGACAGTTTTTATAATTTCTGTTCATTCCGTGACGGCCCCTGCTTACATTTTGTTTCTGGCTATCCTTGAACTGAATCTACAAATAAAAACGACTTAATTATGAAATCAACTGCCAACATAATTTAGGTAATGTGTCGATAAATATATTGATATGTAGGCAGTGGAGGATGACAACCATCCTTGGCCCCTGGAGTTGCTGCAGACTCAGCCAAGGAGAGACACCCCGACGGTCATGTCCCATCTTCAACAGATGGAAGAGTGTTTGACCCAAGATTGCCCACAGGTAATCAGTAAAATAAGTGCTATAATAAATTTTAAACGTCGAATAAAAAACGTGAATGATGTGCTGTCCATGCTAATCTTTAATACAAATCACAATTTTCTGGGGGATTTTAATCTTGCATTTTCTAAACTAGCAATGCATTTTGCCACTTTACGAGAAAAGAGCTACCCAACAAGCTATTCTTCGACTTTTGTTTTGACAAATTTCATTTTTTTGTTGACCAAGAATAATCATTTCTTATTGAGTAGACTGAACCTACATCAGAACCAACAATGTACATAGCTTGTGCAGACAAGGGACTATTCTAGTTTACTGTGGACAAATATTAGTCTCTAATAATTACAGGTCTGTGTGCAAGTTATTCACAGACGGCTTGCTCAAATAAAGTAATACCACAGGCGAGTTTCACAAACAAATGCACATTTTTTACTGTTTCCTTTTCGTCACATTTAGCTTGTGGTTGGCACAAAAAAACAGCAAATCACTCATGTCGATGACTACTCATCCATGAAGGAGGGCATGATGGTGGCCGTGTTCGTCAAAGAGATAACAAGAAGACCGCAGATTGGTCGCATAGTCTCCATCGAAGACAAGTGGATGCAAATTCACTGGCACACAGGTCAGTGGAGCGGGCCACAAAAAGCGAGCTACACCGGTGCTGGAAAGCATCGGAAACCAGCAACAGAATGGCTCGGTGATAAGACGGCCCTTCTATGGGACTTCAAGCTCACAGAAAAAACAGGAGCTCTGCCGAAAGCAACACAACAAAGCATCAAAGGGAGGTACGAAGAGATCGACTCGCTCTTGGCGCAAGAAGCATGACTCTCTTCCATGAAATGTCCAGTATCTCACCTCTTGTATTACTTACATGATCCTTGACTCCAACTTTATTGTAAATAGCCCTAATGGCGGATGGTGGTGGCAGTGTAATATATTTCCGTGATTTCAACTTTATTGTAAATAGCCCTCATGGCGGATGGTGGTGGCAGTGTAATATATTTCCGTGATTTCAACTTTATTGTAAATAGCCCTAATGGCGGATGGTGGTGGCAGTGTAATATATTTCCGTGATTTCAACTTTATTGTAAATAGCCCTAATGGCGGATGGTGGTGGCAGTGTAATATATTTCAGTGATCCCAACTTTATTGTGAATAGCCCTAATGGCGGATGGTGGTGGCAGTGTAATATATTTCCGTGATTTCAACTTTATTGTAAATAGCCCTCATGGAGGATGGTGGTGGCAGTGTAATATATTTCAGTGATTTCAACTTTATTGTAAATAGCCCTAATGGCCAATGGTGGTGGCAGTGTAATATATTTCCGTGATTTCAACTTTATTGTAAATAGCCCTCATGGCGGATGGTGGTGGCAGTGTAATATATTCCGTGATTTCAACTTTATTGTAAATAGCCCTAATGGCGGATGGTGGTGGCAGTGTAATATATTTCCGTGATTTCAACTTTATTGTAAATAGCCCTAATGGCGGATGGTGGTGGCAGTGTAATATATTTCCGTGATTCCAACTTTATTGTAAATAGCCCTAATGGTGGTGGCAGTGTAATATATTTCCGTGATTTCAACTTCATTGTAAATAGCCCTCATGGTGGATGGTGGTGGCAGTGTAATATATTTCCGTGATTTCAACTTTATTGTAAATAGCCCTCATGGCGGATGGTGGTGGCAGTGTAACATATTTCCGTGATTTCAACTTTATTGTAAATAGTCCTAATGGCGGATGGTGGTAGCAGTGTAATATATTTCTGTGATTCCAACTTTATTGTAAATAGCCCTCATGGCGGATGGTGGTGGCAGTGTAATATATTTCAGTGATCCCAACTTTATTGTGAATAGCCCTCATGGCGGATGGTGGTGGCAGTGTAACATATTTCCGTGATACCAACTTTATTGTGAATAGCCCTCATGGCGGATGGTGGTGGCAGTGTAACATATTTCCGTGATAACAACTTTATTGTAAATAGCCCTCATGGCGGATGGTGGTGGCAGTGTAATATATTTCCGTGATTTCAACTTTACTGTGAATAGCCCTCATGGCGGATGGTGGTGGCAGTGTAACATATTTCCGTGATAACAACTTTATTGTAAATAGCCCTCATGGCGGATGGTGGTGGCAGTGTAATATATTTCAGTGATCCCAACTTTATTGTAAATAGCCCTAATGGCGGATGGTGGTGGCAGTGTAACATATTTCCGTGATTTCAACTTTATTGTAAATAGCCCTAATGGCGGATGGTGGTGGCAGTGTAATATATTTCCGTGATTTCAACTTTATTGTGAATAGCCCTCATGGCGGATGGTGGTGGCAGTGTAATATATTTCCGTGATTTCAACTTTATTGTGAATAGCCCTAATGGTGGATGGTCGTGGCAGTGTAATATATATTCTGTGATTTCAACTTTATTGTAAATAGCCCTAATGGCGGATGGTGGTGGCAGTTTAACATAATTTCTGTGATGGTGGTGGCAGTGTATTATGTAATATATATATATCAGTATAGCAAGGTTTCTATCCCTCATCAATACGGTTGTTGAGAAAGTTGAGGGTTACATTTTCTATCTCTCAGTTGTTGAGAAATTTGAGGGATAAAATGTTCTATACCTCAGTAATTGCCGAGAAAGTTGAGGGATAAAATTTTCTATCCCTCGGTAATGCAGTTGTCGAGAAGTTGAGGGATAAAATTTTCTATCCCTTAGTTATACAGTTGTCGAGAAAGTTGAGGGTAACATTTTCTATCCCTCAGTAATACGGTTGTCGAGAAAGTTGAGGGATGAAATTTTCTATCCCTCGGTAATACAGTTGTCGAGAAAGTTGGGGGATAAAATTTTCTATCCCTCAGTAATACACGGTTGTCGAGAAAGTTGAGGGATAAGATTTGTTTCCCTCAGTAATACGGTTGTTGAGAAAATTGAGGGATAAAATTTTCTATCCCTTAGTAATACAGTTGTCGAGAAAATTGAGGGATACAATTTTTATCCCTCAGTAATGCGGATGTCGAGAAAGTTGAGGATAACATTTTCTATCCCTTAATAAAAAGACTCTGATGTGAGAAATCTACATTTACTTTTTTTATGCAAATACTTGTGTAATCATGTAGTACAGATTGTGAGTATTGTAGTTTCGGCTTGAATGAAATAAAGCACAGTTTCCTTGCAAATTGACAACGTTTTTATACACTTTTGATTGGTGTTCTGTGTAATCGAATTTAATATTCTAAATTTATGCAACCGTTACAAGGAAATTATTTTTTGTCAAAACTTTTCCGAATTGTATGCTTCATTTTGAATAAAAAACCCAACACTGAAGAATCAACAGTCTCTAATCCACGACATTATGCATCTTTTTGTATTTTCTGGTTGCAAGGACTCGAAATTGCATTTCGATGCAACAAATTCATTGTTTTTCTTCAAGCTTGAGGTGACTTTATCAGATAACTGCAAAAACATGCTATAATTTACAACAATAATCGACATCTTTCAAAGAGATGCTTTAATATTTTATTTTTTCAATGAATATTAATTTTTTTAGAAAGTATAGCTTAAAAAAATAAAAGTTCGTCAAAATGACAAATATGAGCATAATTTTCCACTTTGAGGTGATTTATGAAAAATGACAGTTAAAAATGAACCTGTTATTTACAAATGTTTCAGAAAGCCTTTTTTAATTATGTACATTTGGTTTTAAGGCTGTGTGTTTTGTTCTTATAAACGCGCTCAAACATAGCTTTAGAGGGGTGTTTAAATATCACTGGGGACAAAACATTTGTCGTTACCTTCCAATTTTGCCAGGAGATTCTTTTGAAGCTTGATGTTCAGTTCTCGCAGCTGCTGGTTTTCTTTTTTGATCTGCTTCATTTCTGTAGAGAGCCTTCTGCACTGTGTGCATTCTTCTTCAGATGTGTCGGACACATACATCTTCTTTCGTTTCTAATATTCCAAAGTGCTAACAATAATGCTAACAAAAGTTAGAACAAACAATAAAAGTTAAACTTAATTGAAGTGGGAAGGAAGGTAAGTTTTCTGTGATACTAATAACAAATTTCTTGTTCAAGGTGGGATGGTCATAAAATGAAAAAAAAATGGCAATGCAAAAGTTATCTCAAAGAAAATTAATTTTGCAACATTTTCTGAAAAATTCCATAAACTCCAGTTCAATTCAATTCAATTCAATTTCGGTTTTATTCAAAATACCAAATAAAAAGTCCGAAGACTAAAAATATTCAGTTTACAAGACGAAATATCCAAAATTAAGTAATACAAATTAAAAAAAGACAACTGGAAATTACAATTAAAAATTACAATCAGTAGAGGCTGAAAAATGTACTATGTTCTTCATTTATGCCAGGTCATTGTCAATTATTAACCCTGGCAGTGGTTAGCCCGTTCTGAAGGGTAACAAGGAAACAATGAAAGAATTAAACAAGGGCAAGAAACACGATGTCGAAAACCTAAATACATGCACATGTACATTCACTAATCGTCACCGACACCACGAAGTAACACCCATCTACATACCAGTAAAAACTAGCAATCGGAGAAAACGGCAACTAAAGTTGAACTCCTTCTAATACAACACTTTGCGTCAAAACGACAGAGTATTTTCAGTTGGGTTTCTCGTTGTGGACACTTGATGAATTGAATTTATTAAATCTGCTGTTTTCACTCGTTTGTGTATTAAATAAACAAGAAATAAGAGAAAAAAGATGAGTGTTAGTTCGTGAAACCGAAAAAGCTGCGAACCTGTAAATTTTCGTTTTCACGAAGTAACACTCTTCAATGTATTTAACACGAGGAAAGTGCAACTTCAGTGTATTTAACACGAGGAAAGTGCAACTTCAGGTCAGCGCGCGCGCGCTCATACAACTTGTTACAAGAAGAGTGTTACTTCGTGAAAACGTTTTTGCTCAATTATGAGCAGAGTGCGCGCCATGCACTTTAACACGGTGGAGTGTTACTTCGTGGTGTCGGTGACGTAATATCTACGTAACGGTGGATCAATGTTCGTTACATGCGTGTATTTCCGAAACTGTGTGATTGAAGAATTTGAACCCGAATTAAAGGGAATATACATCATTTGCTTTAACTGTAATTTTCAAAAAAATGATGGAATTGGG
This sequence comes from Patiria miniata, assembly GCF_015706575.1. Taxonomy (NCBI): domain Eukaryota; kingdom Metazoa; phylum Echinodermata; class Asteroidea; order Valvatida; family Asterinidae; genus Patiria; species Patiria miniata. The sequence goes on along the minus strand of NW_024037065.1, from coordinate 215,531 downwards.
GGGTTGGAAATATATAGCAAATATAGTTACACTGACTTTTTGAGGTTTTGGGTTCGAAAATGCTATAAAAACCAAGAAAAACAATCATTTTCCTGTAGTCTGGTTCCCTGACTCCATAAGAAGAAACAGAGCAGTTTACATACATTTGGGAATTGTAAGGTCAAAGAACCAGTCTAGCTGGCTCGTACCCGTTCATAGGTTGGTAATTGATTGCAAACAAGTGCGATGGTCAATTGGGGCCAGTATTTGAAAAATTTGGTCAATTGGGGCCAGTATTTTTCCAACGCTGATCGGGCGATCAGCGTTGGAAATTGATACAAAAATACCACTTTTCTTGAAAATGACAGGATACCAGGTGCCATGATTTTACAGGATGCTTTACACTGTCATTCACTAACAGTCCAGCAAGGTATTTAAAAATGATTTGGTAGTTTTATTTTTTGATGTTTGCATTAACAACTGAATAATCTCTCATTATAAGAATCGATCATCAAATTATTGGAATTATACTATAAACAATCATAAACAGTTATTATAAGGGAAAAAGATGCCCTAACTATCCCTATCCGGCCATGGTTTTTCCCCCAAATTCGGCTTGCCGACGCTTGACCGTTTACACGCGTTTGGATCGCGCTACAAGATGGCGCCCTCTTAAATTAGCGGTGGCACTTTTCTCAACACAGCCGCCCCTAAACTGCGAGTAGCAGTTTACAAAAACATCACAAAAGGTTTAACAACAGGTAAACAACAACTACCAAAGGTGCCAAAGATATGGCAAGGGGTAAAATGCAAAAAGGTTAAAGGCAACTGGTTTAAAGACAAACAGGTAGAATTGAGGTTAGGCATAGACTTGATAGATATCAAGTTTTAAGTTGGTAAGGCCTCCTGAGGCTCGGGCCTGAACCGTCAGGTGGGTTGACATCTGGCTCGGCTGGCAGACGGATGAGGCGGCCAACAGGGCGGACGTATTCTCGACAATCAGCCTGCAGTTTGACGGCGCGTACTCGACCATCAACCCCGGGTAGCGCCTCGACTACCTTTGCTAACGGCCATGAGGCACGCGCTTGCTGAGGATCAACCATGAGGACTACGTCGCCGGCTTTCAGGTTCTCTGCTGCACCTCTTTATTTCTGACGGGCCTGCATGGCAGGTGAGTAGGACTGAATAAATTCTTTCCAGAACCTTTGCATCAAAACCTGGCACTGCCTCCAGCGGCGGCGACTAAGTACGTCCCTGTCGGGATACACCAACTGAGGAGGCGCATGATCAAGCCGCCCCATGAGCAACATAAAGGGCGTTATAGGGTCTGGATCAGCGACATAGGATGAGATGTAACTCAGCGGTTTCGAGTTGATCAAAGCCTCAACCTCTGTAAGACTCGTGTACAAGATTGTTGGGGAAACAGTCTGGTTGCCAAGAATCGCATAGTGGGCTGACTTCACAGACCGTATTTCCCTTTCCCAGGTTCCACCAAAATGAGGCGCAGAAGGGGGATTGAACTCGAAGCGTACCTGATGCTTGGCAAGCTTCTCATTGAGACTGGGAGTCTTGGCTTCATAAGCGCTTTTTCATTTCGGTTTGGCCTCCCTTGAAGTTGGTCCCATTATCACATAGAATTTCATGAGGAGTTCCACGCCTAGATCTGAAACGATTGAAGGCAAGCAGAAAAGCAATAGAGTCAGTCAAAAGACTCTAACAAGTCAAGGTAAACAGCCCAGGTCGTCATGCATTTCCAGATGATTCCCCAGCGTTGTTCACTGCGTCCTCCGATGGAGACATGAAAGGGTCCGAAACAGTCCAAACCGATGGAATAGAATGGGGGTTCACTGATCCTGAAACGAGCAAGCGAAAGATCTGCCATCCTTGGTACTGATGGTCTTCCTCGTCTCTTCAGACAGCCAGAGCAACGGCTCTGTAAGCCACGGATAGCTTGGCGTCCTCGTAACACCCAAAATCTGCGGCGCAGATCAGCCAGAACTGTTCCAGTTCCACAGTGTCCCAAACGGGTCAAGCACAACTGGGTGCTTCACTGTCTCATTCAGTGATTGCGCCCGACGAAGCCTTCCTCCAACTCGGATGAGATTACACTCGGATTGAGCTCGGGGGAAAGGCTGGAAAGACGGCTCTTCGGGGACACGTTTTTGTCGGCCTGAAGAGCAGCAACTTCTTCGGGAAAGCAGTCAGTTTGTACTCGTTGGTACAGTAGACCCTCAGTTTTCAAACGCTGATCCGCTGTCAGAAAGTCAGGCTTCAGCTCTCCCTTGAACTCACAAACAGCAGCACAATAACCCTCAACTAAGTCGTCCCAGGAGGCATATTGGGTGAGGTCGACGGCTGGACCAGGCTTGGCTGAGGCGACGGTTTGTGCAGTGAATCCCTTGTGTTTGAGTTCAGCATCGGCTTCCTCATCTTTAACATGTGTCGGAAGCACTGGCCACTGCTCCTTTGGGAGGAGCAAGAATGGCGGAGAATGCCAACGACTGCTTTCACCCAACTGACTCAGCTTCAACCCTATGGTGAGGTCGTCAGCTGAATTGTTTGCTGAATCTACGTACCGCCACACTGTGTGGTCAGTAAGTCTCTGAATTTCAGCAATTCGTGCTCCAATGTATAGGTTGTAACGGCAGGACTCTGACTTGATCCACGACAACACTGTTGTACTATCACTCCAACAAGTGATTGGCATCTTCATCTTTATTTCGTCTTCCAGCAGCTCCACCAACTCGGCTCCACAAACAGCTGCTAGGAGTTCCAGGCGAGGTATGGTCTGGACACGCTTTGGAGCAAGACGTGAGCGGGACAGCACAAACCTCACACTGACATCGGACGACGGAACTGTAGCTCTTAAATAAGCCACCGCACCATATGCCTTTTCAGAGGCATCGGTGAAAACGTGTAGTTCATATTTGACATGGTCTGGCTCAAAGCATATGGAGCTGATTGTCTCATTTAGGGCGCCGCCAAGGATGGAACAGAGATAGGCGTGTAAAATTCGGTGCCGAAAAGGATTTGTCATTTTTAAATCACTGTATGGTGCTCATTTTAAGTAATCTGCACAATTTGTTCACTCGGTATCTGAAACTACAGTTATTCAAGATCATTTCGTGAGAAAAGTGTAAGAAACTGTGACATTTTTGTGTTAGTACATGTATGCTTGAAGTTCGACTTGCTTGTTTTAACCAAAACACGCGTAATGTTTATGGGTCTTTCTTCAAGCAAATCACAACACTATCTTCCGCGCCGTGTCGTGACCCATCGAACCTCATTATACAATTTGTTCACGCGGCATATGAAAGAATGGCTCATGAATATTCGATTAATATTGGAATAAAAGGTCAATATGCAAATGTTATGTAGGTATATTTTCCTTTCAAAAGAGGTTCACCGTACCGTGTCATTGATCGCGTTTCGGGGACATCCATTACCATATTTGGTCATATGGACTGTTTCATTTCTTTGAAGGATTTATTTTGAGAAACTAAACAGCCAACTCATTTTAACATGAGGTTTCATTGAAATTATCCTGCATACTTCACAATGTGAAAGCTTCGACAAGTTTTGCATTGTCCTAGGGCCGGTTTAGGCTAGGCCTAAGTATGCGTGCAGGAGCAGAGCTAATGCTATTCACCCGAGAGTAGAATGGAAGTGACCATCTGACGACATACGCACAGCGGATGCATGGAGTAACGTCGCTGAAACTAATAAAAGGTCGGGAAACACTCACATTTATCAGAAATTGATGCACTTGCCTCGATGTAAATTAGCTCGCCGGCTTTCCAAGAAGGCTGTGTGGGTCTTATTTTACAAGTAAATTGTCTTGGAATATATGGATGTCTCAAATTTGTGTAAAAAATGGGTGGTTTTGACACACATTTCCGTCTGTTTACATGCCAAATCCATCGACACGTTCTTACATTGCCATGAACGCGCGCGCGATGCGCGCACTGACTGTCGCTCCTGATTGGGTAAAAGTACGTATCCAGGGTGAGCGCTGTACAAATAAATAGCCCCCTCTATCGGCTATCCCAAAGAAGGAATGAGACAATCGGTTCCATATGTGAGCTGGGATGTAGCACCTAGGGAGGTGAATACTGGATAAATCCACTACACAATAACTACATAGCTCCTGCAGCAACATCTTGCCTCTGACTACATAGGGCATAAGGTATCCAAGTGGGTCTTTGCCAGCACAATGCATGACATTACTAAGTACAGTTCGTCTGGTCGGAGTTGGCCAGTCGTTTAGAGAGAGCTGGTACGTCAAAGCATCATCCCTAAAGTTCCACCTCGGCCCCAGGGCTGCTTCTTCTGGGGAATTGCCACTCAGGTTGATCCAGCACTCTGCATTGTTGAAGCGAGCTTCTAGAGGGAGATCACTCACTACAGAGGGGACATTGCTGGCCCACTTGACAATAGGGAACCCGCCCAAGCCTAATGATGGGACCAACTTCTCCACCAACTCCTTCGCTTCTCCGGCAGTTGGTTTGCCATCCAAGCAGTTATCAACGTAAAATGCTTCCAGCACACTTCTGGTTACGTCTGGCTCCTGGATCATATCTCTCACATGTTTCTGGAGAGCATAGGTGTCGCAACAAGTGCTGCAAGTTGTCCCAAAGGGTAAGACATTCCACTCCACTTCATCTGGGTCAGCAGTGGATCCAAGTTCCCTCTAGAGAAAGCGAAGCGCTGATCGGTCTTCTTCAAGGGTGAGGACACAGTGAAACATGTCCATAATGTCTCCTGAGATGGCTACAAGGTGTCGACGGAACCTCAACAAGACTCCAACCAGAGTGGAACCAAGTGTGGGGCCCGGGAGGAGATGATCATTGAGAGACTCGCCCAGATATTGAAAGGTGCAGTTAAACACCAGTCTGTGTTTACCATTCTGCTTGACAACGTGGTATGGAATATACCACTGGCGCTGGGTGAATTTCTCTCTACCCTCGGTTGTCAGGGTGCGAACAAGTCGTGCCTCTTTTAGCTCTTCAATCTTCTTGCGGTGGACATCAGCAAGATCAGGGTCCCTTTGAAGGCGTTGTTCATTTCTTCTAAGAGCTGGCAAAACTGAGGATGCTGGACTGGAGAATGTGTCTTCATCACGTCTCCACAGGAGTGGTGTTGCTACCCGCTGGACACCATCCAACTCGACAAAGGTAGAGGTTGGATTCCAGGATATCTACGGCTCTTTGATCCTGCTTGGAGCGGGTCACCTGCTTTCGTTCATTGTACATTTGTACATCATTTTGCCACATCCTGCAGACATTCTAATGCAGGACCTCATCGGCTTCACGCCTGGTAGGTCCTTGCAGGTGATTCACCTCACCTACACGTCTCTAAGTGAGCGTGGGACCTTTGCACTGCCCAACCTAATTTGGTTCGGACAGCTACTGGTGCCCCCTCTGGGCCAAAATGGCTCTCGACTGGGACTATCAGGTCAGGTCTGTCACTGCCAAGGAGCATCAGAGGACGGACATTCCTACAGTCATGAAGAGGAAGGTCCTTTAGGTGAGCCCATTTTTTCTGCAGATCCCTAGCTGGGACTGAATGCTCGGACAGCCGCAGCATTGGGGATGAGAAGACTTGGGACAACAGAGTCTTGTTGTCAGGGTCATCTTCGGGAGCGATCTGGAGCTTCAGCAGGGTTCCTTGACAGGGGGTACACTCCTCTCGAGCAGTGGCTATAGGCATCTCTGTGCCTTTGCCTTTAAGACGGAGAGCTCTGACTGCCTCTGGTAACATCATGGTAAAGTTGGCAGCATCATCTAGAAGAGAGTGAGTCTTCAGCTGGGTCTCGTCACCGTTAAGGATAAAAGGAACGATTTTCATGCTCACATCTCTGGGTCGCCACGGATTACCATTACTGTAAAAGGCGGAAAAAATGGGATTGAAGTTGCAGTAGTAGACTCCGTAGCCTGGTTGAGCGACAAGATTGTGAAGGAAGGTGAGATGGAGTTGATCACACTCCCGGCAGTATTTCTTCAAGTCGCAGCTCTGACCTTCTTTGTGCAGGCGTGCACACTGCCAACAGCGACGACCATCTTTGATCCACTTCAATCGCTCTGCTACTGTGAGCTTGCCAATCTCGTTGCATCGGGATAACCAGTGGTCATTTTTGCAGTGAGGACACAACTTCCTGAATGGCTGCTTTCCACTGCCTGGTGACTGGTTGGCAGATGTGTTTCGATTGCTGCTACTTTTTCCAGCCGACTGGCTTTGGCTCTTGTTTCCACTCTCGGTATGGTAGGTGGACACGCCTCGTCGACGATAGTCATGGTTACTTTTGGAGCCGACTCGTAGGCTGTCTTCAAATGGCACCTTTTTCCGTGCAACGGATGCAGTTTCCTTTAACCAACGGTTTAGGTCGATCAAGGAAAAGATATGTATGCGCTTAGCTTCCATTTGCTTCAAGAAAGCTGTTTGGTGCTGGTTTGACAGTCGACCATACAGAACGCAGGCGGTGGAGTTAGCTCGAAGCTCCGCCTGTCCCTCGGGAGCGGTTTCAAGTTGGGTGATGAGGGTGGAGACTGCTGAGGCAAATTCTACTTTTCCATTTGAGTCATTTGCTGCTACTCTCGGCCACGCGGTGAGACGCTCAATTTTGGCGCGAATGAGTACACCTATGTCACCATAGAGTCGCTTTAGTGTTAACATGGCCTTGGTGAAGGGGATTTAGTCATTTTCCAGTCCAAAAAATATCTTTTTGGGGGGCTGGCCACGCTGTACGCTGCAGCTTTCGCGTAAAGCATTGCTTATATTTGCAGACTAAGGTTTGCCGCTAAGGAATTTTGTAGCCTATATTTGGCCCTTCGGATGGTGAGAGATTCGGTTCCCCCAAATTGTCTTTGGAAACAAGTTCTGAGTCAACTTTTGCATGTGCAAGATAGATCTCGGCGTTCCGCAGTTGCAGTTCGAGTTCCATCTGCCTGGAAAGGTTCTCCTTTCTCTTGAGAAGATGTTGTTCCTCATTCAGCGATGATACACTGTAAAAAATTGCGTTATTATAACAGTTGTTTTTCTGTTGAAACTTCTGTAAATTTACAGTAGATGTTACTGTTTTCGGATTTTTCTGTAAATCTACCAATGTGTTACTGCCTACGTACAGTTTTCTCCATTTCTCCGTTTGGTTACGGTATATTCGCTGTTAAACTAAAATTCTGTGGACGCACAAGGAACATCATGTTTTGAACAAGCCCCCGTTCTGACTCTGTTAGAACACAGTCACATCGCTGTCGGTCAACCGAGAATCATCTTTTTTATACAGGGTTCGGCCGTATCGCGTGATTTTTCCCTGGTAGGCGGTAGTAGTGCAACGTTACTGTGGCATAAACGCTTAAGGGTACCAGTATGTTGTCAAGGAAGGCGCGCGCGGGAGTCGGACTATACAGTGCCATACAACTTCCCGTGGGTCCATGCGTATGCGTACGGTAGCATCTTGGAGCAAAGTTACTTATCCGTTTCTGCTTACATGTTTGTATTTTGTATTGTAAATGACTATTACTCTCAAGGAAAAGCGCTATATAGAAGCGGTTTCAGTTTGTAAGCCTGATTGTCAACAACACATTTGAAAGTTGCCTGGTTGTCATTGCAGCATGACTCGCCGTAAGCCAACGTGCAAGTATCTACATTCGAACCTTCATGGGTTTTATCGATAGCACCGCCATTACATGACGTGTTACAAGTATCTGCATGTGAAGTACGTTCATTATACGAGAATATCTGTGTACTGAGGCTCACAGAGGACCTGTCATTCGCAATCCTCGATACAAACATGAACACTTTGTCGTTCATCGGCCCCCATCAAATAATCACCAAGTTTAAACAAAAACAACCTGTTGTTCAGCAACAGAGAGTTGTTTAGGAACAAAAAAAACAGCGAATATGCTGTTAGGTTACAAAACGACAACACTTAATCATCTGTTGCAAAACAGTAGAATCCCCTGTAATTGAACAATATCAAATAAAGTAGAATCTGCTGTTAATGTACAGAGAAAAAAGAAACAGTAGAATATACTGTGCAAAAACAGTAACTCCTGTAATGCCAATTGACAATAGAATCAACTGTTAATGAACAGACATTTTTTTAACAGTGTAGGCGTTCGTCGATCGCGTTTTGCTCTGCTTTTGATTTCATCTCGATCTCCAGGCGGAGCTGGGCCAGCGCAAATTCTTGCTGTCGCAGGTGAACATTCTTCTGTGACCGCTGCGACGAAGACGCATGGCTGCTGCTTCCACTCTTGGACGATCCTTGGACACTGCGTTGCTTAATAAGCAGTGGTATGGAAACATCCGGTTGGATTTCTACAGGTGGTTCTGCAGCATGGGATCGCAGAACTCGGCGTTTGATATTTGGGTCAGTTTCCATGTTAATCGCCAAATAACTGTCAAGCTGTTGATTGTGAAGCTAGGTGTATGCGCGAAAAATCACGTCTGGGTCACCAAAATGTTATGGAATGGCAAAGAGAGAAAGGAAATGACCGTTGGAGAGACTGGGCGTAGCAGAAAACTTTGAATTTATTATCAAGTTCTTGGCTTGGAAAGTACACACAGTATATGCATGAGTGATGTAGATGAAAAGCCTTGGTAGGCACGGTGGTAGCCCTTGTTAAACACTGAGGAGTGCCCATCATAAGCCCGTAAGCCCATTTACACTGGCAGTGGTTAGCCCGTTCTGAAGGGAAACAATGAAATAATTAAACAAGGGCAAGAAACACGATGTCGAAAACCTAAATACATGCACATGTACATTCACTAATATATACGTAACGGTGGATCGATGGAATTATTGGAATTATACTATAAACAATCAGAGACAGTTATTATAAGGGAAAAAGTTGCCCTCACCATCCTTATCCGGCCATGGTTTTCCCCCCGATTCGGCTTGCCGACGCCTGACCGTTTACACGCGTTTGGATTGCGCCGCAAGGTGGCGCCCATTTAAATTAGCGGTGGCACTTTTCTCAACAGTGTCCAAAAAGAGTTATGCAAGCAAATATTCTTAATTATAATTAAAGGCTTCCAGTGGTTAAAATAAATCAGTGTATTGAATGCTTTCTTTAAAAAATCCTAGATGACTACAATATTGCGTAAGTAAAGAACCCGGATGCGGAAAATATTACTTTTGATATTGTCCTCATCCGGGCATTTTCGGTGGTACCTGCATGATCTAGAGCGTAGAAAGTACTGTTGTCAGCCAGTCAACAGATCAAAGCGCTCGTTACACGATACAGTCATTGTTGCGCCTGCACCTCACCGCCGTTTCCCAGCTGACAAATAGTTTTGCGCACGCACGGCTTTTGCACGCATGCAGTGCGCCCTCTGTTGACGAAATTCGTGTGATGAATATTCATGAGCGATTCGGCGATGTAAACAAACACAAAACAAACTCCTCCTATGGCAATATAAATGAATATTCAGGATATTTTGTGTCGATGACGACATGCCAGGGTCATGTGATTCTAGCTGACCTCATTTTATGCACGTTCGGTCGATCAAGCGACGTGAAATCATTCGCAAAACAAGCACCTGTCAACGGCATCTTACCGTGAGTTTTTGATGTATTCGTGATTGTTTAGTAACTTTACTCTTCATTTACTACATTAAATGAATTTTCCTATAGAAAAATTGACTGCACCAGATATATTTAACCTCTTTTCAATGATTGAATCGCAAAATTGGACGAGCAAACCCTCCACAAGGGCGGATCCAGAGGGGGGGGCCAAAGGGGGCCATGCCCCCCCCCCCCCCATCACCACCATCTTTTCCTCAAAAAAAATATTGGTTATAGTGGTCAGAAATTGCCTCAGATCGCACCACAGAGCATCTAGAATCCAAAAAAAATTTGGGGCCCTTAAGTGGGCCCCGAACCCCACGCCGTAATTTTTTTTGACCCACTTTTTGGGAGGAACCAAATTTTGTTTTGGGCCCCCCAAAAAAATTGTGTTCTGGATCCGCCCTTGACACGCCACATATTGCAGCATACCCATTTACAATGTGCTCGTTATACTTATAGGCCTATGTGCATTTTTTATGGACTCGCCGAAAGTTAGTCAGGCTTAGTATTTTTTAGACATGAATGACATTTTATTTCCGAGTTAAGCCCTGCTATGATGTATTACTTTTATTTCTTTCACTACACTAGTATTATGAGGCACTTTATTGTAATATTCGCTCATTTTATTTTAGGCATGTTGAAGGCTCACGATGACTATACCAGGATGACTTCAGTTGGTTGGACGAAGATTTCAGATGGAGGGATTGACCATGAGAAGATGTTCCCTCATCACACATCCCAGCTTGTAGAGGTGTAGATCACTCTTCCGTGTGTTGCGTGTGCCGGCGAATCTTCTGTGGAGTGTGTTGAAGATCCCATGCATGGATTCACCCCCTTGTTCCCCTAACAGTCCCGGCCCGTGTTGTGTGCGACGAATGAATGGAATCATGTGGTCTTCCATCGTGCATTTTTGGAGGAATGGTTTTTGTTGGGAAGTCGCAGCAAAAGAATTTCAGAAATGTACTGATGTCATGCTCTGCAGGAAGACAGAAAAAAAGCACAAGGTAGTCTGTAGCACATCATTATTGCGCATTGACACGTGAACTAAATTTGTTAAGCAATCGTTTATTTATTAAATACAAGTGTGTATATTTTCATTTTTAATGCTGCTGTATGTTATTCTGATATTGACTTATCCATTCTACTTCTCCATGTTATGCTCACTTACTAAGCTGTGTTATTTCTGTCAAATCCAGGTGTCTACTTGCATCGTAAACATTGTGGCATTCGGAGAACAGTGTGAACAATGTTGAAAACTTCTCTGCGATGCATTCTGCCTCCTTGTGCTTAGCTGGACAGAGATGAGACGTTTCATCAACGATTGAAGATGTTAGCTTTTGTATGTTCACCTCCTGTAGTAAAAAGAATTCAAATTTGATTAACATTTACAACAAATTTTGTGAAGAATAAATGAAAAGTTCCATTGTATTTCCGTCGCATGTACCATACCCTCAGGTATTTATGAACATTATTGCCGATGAATGTGTTGGAGTAGGAAGCTTGGCGTCTGACTTTGCATTCTTGGAGTGTCTCTTCAAGTTTTATGGGAAGTGGGTTGTTTCTTGAAGGTTACGGTTGAATAGCGACTGAAGCTATTAATTCCTGTAAAAATAGATTTTAAAAAACATTTAGCAAATAAAGCTTGACTGCCAGACAAACACATTAAGCCATGGAATTAAAAATGCATACTGATCTGTGGGCAAGCGAAATACCTGTCTGGCTAATTCTTCATTTAGTTTCTTGATCTCTTCTCCAGTTTCCACAGTGACATCCTGCACGTCCACCGTGTCATTGATCAGCGCAACAACTGCTAGCTGTTCCTTGAGGTCATCAATCTGACCGCGAATCTCCTCAGCCCTGTCCCTGGCAGCAAAAACATCTGAGAGTTTCGCCACGTGCAATGGTAGCGGGCCATTAGGTAAGGAGTGCACCTTGTCTGGGGCTCGTGCCAGTGTTTCGGCTATACCTTCAAACAGTTTACAGCATTACTCCTCCAAGGATGAACAGCTTGAACCATACACCAAGGCTTAGTGTAGGGATGGGGAACAAACCTTCAAAACATAAATGAGGAAGCTGAAAATTGACATTGATTCAATATTTGTTTTGTTTGAAGTTAACATATTTTCATTTCAGATCACCTCTCACTTACCAAATTGATAGGAACATCAAAGAAGCTATTGTCGATTACATTGTTAAACTTTTTGGCATTCTTGATAAAACTTCCAGCTTCAATGAAATTGGTGTGATCCTGGGCTAGTGCCTGGAGATTTCTTGGGGTGCAAGGGGGCCGATCATCTTTCTTCATTGCCATAGCTTTACTCGTTATTGTACACCGCAAGCATGGGTGACGATCTGAACAAATAAGATAGGACACTGCAATATTTATGATGACATTTTTTCATGCAGAGAACATGTAGTTTTTTGATAGGCATTTACAAGCTTAGTTTTGGATGATGCTGTACTTACCACTTGGACCGGACAAGCCGTACATCCTACATAGGAATCCGTAATCCCCGAAGAGATAAATTACAAGTCTCTTTCATCTGAGAATGAAGGACAAAATACGAGGTTAGTGGTTAGTGCAAAGATTGTGATTAACAAACAAACAATTTTGCAAGCAAACACAATAATCACTTTTGTACCGCCATTTTGTGTTAGTGATGGACTCAACTTGCTCCTTGTACCTGTCCAGTGCCATGTGCAAATTTGAAGCACTGTCTGAAGCTTCAAAAGCACAGACTGTTGGGTCAGAATGTTTCGTTTGTGTAATATGCTAATTAGGTTAACTTTTTGTGTATCTGTATTCTTCGTCAAGAGAGGGCGCTATTGCACACCACCGTAAAACAAGTCAGTTGGGTTAAAAACGTTTAGATAACGTCAAACTTTTCATGTCAACGTCACTTTTCGTCAGGCAATTTGTTGTTTTGGACAGCCCAAAGTCGTAAGTTTAATAATTTTTAAATCCTTTTATATGATTGTTAGACATATATAGAACATGGCCATCTAGATATTTGTGGGATAAAAGTAATATTTCTGGGTTAATTTATTGGGGAAACTTTGTGTAAAAGTGTCATGTAAAATGTGTGCATATAGACTTTAACATACAACATTACATGGGATTCGCACATGTGCTACAGCTAATTTACCCCTAACTGGACATCTGTAATATTGTTTTTGTGTATCAATCCTGATTTGTATTTGTTATTCTTTGTTTTGTTTATGTAGATTAAACCGTGTTACGTGTTAGGTGCTTCATGCTTCATGTTTCGTGTCTACGTGATTAAAGCTGCGAGTTACTGTTGCTGATACATGATTGCGTAGTCATTCGTCATTACACAGTCAAGTTCACTGGAACTTTTAAGTGCCATCCTTTACACTGACAACACTAGTGTTCTGATGTGAATTGGTACTGGCGATGTTAGCTACTTCAAGCATTAGATTGAAACTTCCGCCCCCTTTATCACCGCCCAATTGATTTCATCTGTGGGCATTCCTTTCAGTCCAGCGCAACTTGCCACATTTGTTAACAAAAGGTGCATTGATCCATATAATATAAACTGACTAACAAGTAGTGTATTGTAATGAATGTTATGTGTTTACATGTGTATAATATAATCAGGTGGGGATCCGGCGGGCAAAATCAGGCGGGAACCCCCCCCCCCCCCCAGCTGTGTCAAAAACAAATTGTGTTCATAGAAATTCCTAAAAGATATAGCCCCCCCCCCCCGCTCCGACCCCCTAAAAAATATACAGGCAGCTTTGCAAAAAATACGTACAGAGCCAGCTTGGTTAAGGGGTATTTGTACACTATTCTGTAATATAGTGTTACCAATCGTCTGATTTGAACAGCGTCCCCATTGAAAGTACGGTACGAGTGGCCACCCCCACCCCCCTATTGATTTGGGGACCAAATTCCGCCCCCCCCCCCACCCCTGATAATTCATGACATATTTATCTGAATATTCAAAGTATACCTGTCATATTCATCCAACAGGCCAAAAGTGTATGTCTTCAAGTCGGTGATGGAGATGCAGGGAGCTGGTTTACTCATCAAACCACCGCTGCCATCCTGTGCAATGAAGGGCATCCTCTCTGCTTCCAAGATGTCCTGCCCAACAGAGGCTTTTCCAAGACTGCGGCTGGCTTGTCCATTGGCCATTACAACATTGTACTGTCGTAACCACCTCATTAAAGCAAAAGTATTGATTTCTGATAGTTTACATAGTAGTTAATAAAGTACAGTGGAACGCTGCTATAACGAACATTGCGAGATCCACATAAATTGATCGTAATAGCAATCATGATGTTCGGTATAGCCGATTGTTCGGTATAACGACGTTCCACTGTACTTATCATGGAATGCATTCGGTCAGAAGATAGAGAATAATTGACAAATCACGATTTAATAACCAGTTGGAAAGCATGTTGGTCAGTAGCAGGTAATAACAGCTCATGAGGGAATACATAGTTGTTTTTTTATTCCTCATAAAATACTGATTTATAAATCTGAGTCATGGGCTATGAAGGTGGAGTCTTGAGTCTGAAGAAGTCATAAAGGTCAGGGGTCAAAGATAAGGTTACTTTAAGGTCAAGTGTGATGCCAGGTCCTTTTTTTTTTTCTAAAGAGAGGTCAATTTATTTTTTATTGTTCATTTGTTTTAAAAGGGAGCAATATAATGTGTACAATTTTAGCTCTCGCAGTGCAGACCAAGACAGACCTAAATCGTATTTGATGGGTAGCTCTTCCAGCGGGGGTGATGAATGTTTGAAGCTTTATTTTTTGCAAGAGGTTTTGCAGGTCGTTTCTGGTAGCTGTACCAAGAAGGTGCTGCAGCTGATGTGTTGACTGTCCACTTATTTCTCTCAGTTGGTCTTATTGTTTTGGTTCGGCGGAAGAGTGTTCTCGGTGAGACCTCGGTGCTTTGCTTGTCAGGGTGTGGGACTCTTTGAATGTACATTGCCTAGGGCAGTACCAAATGAATTAATAATGAACTGATAAGGAAAAAAAATGATTTTTTTTTTAAATTAAATAAGTGAGAGCAGTGTACAGTCAAGGAATTAACGTGAGAGAGGTTTTACCACACAATAAATTAACACATTAACTTGCCTTTCCACCAGTAGAAAGCCGAGCAACAGGTCCCTTGTTAGATTCTAGGTGTTTCTTCAACAGTGTTGATGTATTAAACCTTTTCACCTGATTTGCCAAGTGCAGATATATTCCTGTTAATTATATCCTGGAATGTGTGCTCATCAACTTGTTGCGAAGTCAGTGGGTCAAAGCAGTTGTGTTCTGGTGTATTTTTCAACCAACTACCCCTTCTGCATGTTCTACAAGTAACTTTAGCATTTTCCATGGTGTGGATGACATAATTGCGGACAGGTTTGGTCTCCTTCAAAATTATGTTTTGTTTACAACTTGGACAAAGCACTGTTGAGGATGAGCCCCCAATGACTACTATGCAAGCATTCTAAACAAAAAAATGTGCTGACATTGGGTTTCAACCGGTCTGTGAAGAATTTGCTACATATCTGACAGCGTACATATGGTAGACTCATCAGTAGTGAAATTGTCCCTGTAAAATGTTGTTGTTGTCATGGCCAAGTTGTTCAGATGTTCAACAACAGCATCTTGTGCTGCTTGCTCATGTCCATCCAGTTTCTCCAGTCTGGCATATTTAGCTGCTGGCCGACCTGTCTTGTCACCATTCACTTTAGCACAAATGGCACATGTTCCTCTTTCTGGATGGGGAGGCCATTCGTTAGGAGGTTGATGTTTTTTTGGGAGGTACAGATTGGAATAGCAGAGATGGCAAATCTGTGTAAGATGACGATGTAGCTCGTCTGCAGATACATCTATGAGATATTTGGGTTTCATTTTGTCATAATTACTAAATCTCTTCAGGGTTTTCATTTTATTTTTTCCATTTTGGTACAATGCCGCAACACACCCTGAACAATTTTTCAAGGTTGTTGATGTGCTGATCTTGATTTGGGGCCGTATTATAAGTCTGACGCCTCATAGGTCCGACGCCTCATAAGTCCGAAATTTCGGACTTATGAGGCGTCGGACTTATGAGGCATAACATTTATTTATTCCGCTTCATAGGTCCGACGCCCTATTAGTCCGACGCCTCATAAGTCCGACAAATTAAACGGCTCGTTTTCCGTTGTCGGACTTATGAGGCGTCGGACTTATGAGGCGTCGGACCTATGAGGCGTCAGACTTATGAGGCGTCGGACCTTTGAGGCGTCGGACTTATGGGCCTTTATTTGGTCAGGGGATGCCATTTTGTCGGACTTATGAGGCGTCGGACCTATGAGGCGTCGGACTTATGAGCGAACCCCCTTGATTTGATCTAGAGTAAAAAAAAAAAATGAACTTCAACAATGTTACTTCACTTGTACTGATGTTTTATGGTGTAAATTATTTTTAAGTCAAGCAAAATAAAATTAGGTGAGACGTTTTTGTCAGGGCTGTGGAGACCAACATGACATCGCGTTTATGGTTTAGATTAGAAAACCTGTGATTTCAGAGTAAAAATTGTACTGTACATTGCAATGAAATTGTGTAGATTTTTTGGAGTCGCTTTTATTTTAATTTAGACGATTTGGGAGAAAATAAAGTAAGATTCTAAGAGCAATTGGCTGGTGTTGATACTCATTGTCTTGAAAAGTTATAAAACAATGTGAAATTCTTATAATGAAATATGAATTAAAATTGTAATTTTTTTCCAAGTTTTAACCCTGATTTATACGACAGAATAAATTTGTAGGAAGACCTGGAGTGATGTTCAATAATTAAATAAAAAGAGAGGACGAAAATCTGATTGGTTTACTTTTGATCTTTATTACATTTGTCTATCTTTGTTGCTATCATTTTATCCCAATTTCATAAAGGAAATTGCGTGTGAAGCGATCACAAAGCAGATGTATATTGTACATGAACTATGTACACGCATGCGGCCGGCCGGCCGTACATATTTGTATACAATGTACATGTATTTTTACGCCCGTATTTGCACTCGTGTGAAAAAAAAGCCCTTGGGATCCCCCATGTTATGGCAAATGTAGAGGGTTTGCTCCCGCATAAAGCTGTCAACATACAAATCCATGTTCTTTTAATATTACAGTGGCCCTTCCCTGCTTAATAAAATTCACCTTTGTTTAAAAAGAGACCCGAAAACGTACACAAAATGACTTAACCGACGAGCGCAAAGAGAATGGCGGTGCGGAGATTTACACCGAATTTCCCGCGGAAAGGAGCTGTTTACAACATCTTTTGTGTCGTATTCTAATAATATAAGTATTTAGGAACTGTTATTGGTTGAATGTTTCCGGGATACGTTGAATATTCAGTATTATTTACTTCTTTTTATTATTCATGTCGCGCCAAAACTTGTGAACGGGTCACGGCTTCATGGCATGCGCACAACTTAGTGGTCTCAATAGTGCGCTCGTAAACAGCGGTGACCTTCACGCGCCCACGGCCGCAGTATGCAGCACGGCAGCTGAAATTTGAGCGACGCGAAATTTGCTTCAGTAAGCAAAGAATATTCCAGTAAATTTGAGAAAAAAAGACTGTTGTGCGCTGGCATTACTCTGTCGTGGTACATACCATGACCTTACAAATCACCTACTGAACCACAACTTGTATCTTTCAATCATATTTCATGTGTCTTCAAGTCTTGTGACATATTTAATTTGCAAGATCAGATGGTATTTAAGTTGACCTTACAGCCGTTTTGCAGACTTTGCACTTTGCTGTTCTAGATCAATGAAATGACAATATAACAAGAAACGTTATAAAGTTTGTGGGGCATTGTAATTGTTAAAATTGCAGGGATGTACCACATAAATGGAGTTACACAAAGAAGTGTTGTTGAATTGATTTTTTTCCTGTATAGATCAGAAAAAACCCTAGCATTTTTGCTACTTCCATTTGTGCTCCGTGGAAGGGGGACGTGGAAAGACTGGAAGGCGGTGTCCTCTTTTTGACAGTCTCAAGGTATTTGTCGACATGCGGCCGGTATGAATTGATGTTCACTCTTTTAAACATGCCTTTCAGTGTTTATATTGAAATTTCCCTTTTTTTCATTCTATGAACAAGAAGCAGATGAATTTATAGGCCACTCATACTGATAAACTGAAAAGAATGCCGTGAGCTCTCTGGAGAGTCACGGTTGATGTAGTGCTATGCTCTCCAATTTTAACCAGAGGTTTGAATCCCACCTCTGATCAACATTTGAATTGGGTTTTCAATTCCTTCCTGGTTTCAAGGGTTTGCCCAGAATGTCATTCTACACTGGGTCTTACTTTACTATCTCCTTCCCTTCAGTTTGAACAGACTTCCGAGCAACACTTGTATATAGACTGGAAATAAATCTGTTGTTCCCTTGTTATATACACAATGAAAATAAATAAAGTAAAATGGTTGGCATGGTTAATTTTTTATTTCGGCAACTTAGTCCTTTTTACTAGAAATGACTTGTGAGCTACTTTGTATATACATGTATAGTCCTCATTGCCCCCTCCCCTCCCACAAATAGCTTGTCTAGTCTCTTCTCATTTTTGACTTTTAGTTATTAAAGGTTTTGATTACACTGTCACAGTTGTTCATTCTGTTATTTGTTTTGACAGAGTGAGTCAAAAAAATGTCTTCAAAATGTCATGATAGGAAATATACATGAGCAATTTGAATGCTTCTTCCTCTACAATAAGCTTATTAATCGGGCTTTCATTTTCTAGAAAGCGCTACATGTATAACTTATTTAAACAAGAGAAACAGGGGGCAACATTTAGGTTTCCTTTTATTTTTGGACTCCCCCTGTACAATGTATGTTCAAATTTCTTTGTGGAAGGTGGTATACGTACCAAACCACCTTTACCCTTCCCCCTTGGCAGATTTGTCCGATAGACCAAACCAATAATAACATTATCTTCGATTTCAAACCAGATGGCTCTATATGGTACAATGTACCTGCTTTTAATAATGGTTTCAATCAAATCACAGAACAGAGTGCTCATTGTTAAACAAGTAATAACACACTGCAATTTGTTCCACAGATTCCAAACTCAATTATCACTACACATGTACATGTTTTGTTATTTTTGATGAACCTTTTCTTTATTTCTCATTTTTTTCAAGGCAATAATCAGTGTTGAGCACTACCTGAAGGAGATAAGAGCTAAGGATCGGCCACAACCCTTCATATTGTCACTCTACACCTTAAACCGGCTTCAGCCTACGCAAGTGTTTGCCATTGTAGAGCGGAGTGCTACTCTGCATCCTTCCATATGAAAGGCTATCGATCATGCATTCAAGGCGCACTATGTCTTGAACCTCGGCTATCAGCAACAGGTTAAGCTAGTGTGGGAACTCGTTCAAGTTGTTGTGTATGACCTCCCAGGGAATGTGAGACCAGTCATTCGGGACATCAGGGCATTTATGAACTTCTCCGAGACAGAAAAGAAGTGAAGTACTCTTTTCTCCAGTTGCAAGTGTCCCCATCATATTAAACAAGAAATCACTACATTTGAAAATTGCAATAGACCCCTGCACTGATGACATCACGCATTATTTGCATATGCACTTTCTTATGGTGGGAAACTGAGAGACGACGAGTTTAAATCTCCATAGAAAAGAAAACATGTAAACAAAGCGTCTCGTCATCAGCACGGGCCTATTGTACGCCACACATTTAACACTTTTTTGGGAAAGGTGTGCTCAGCAAAAGAAGCTACGGACCAAACATCATGTGATCAATGACATACAATGTATCCAGGATTAGAATCAAAGGGACAAAATCACAAACATTTCTAAATGGGTTATTCCAAATTGTTTGAGGCTTTGTTAGTACTGGTTGTGAAGTGATGGCACTTTCAATTTATGAATAAAGGGGAAAACTACAGTTGGACTGATTTTTGTCCAGCATGTAAATATGTTTCAACTCATTAGCTCCATGAACCCCAGGATTAACAGACTCTGTGTTTAAAGGCAAAATGTTCTGTCACATTTCTTTCCTTTTTTAAGAAATCACAGAGTGAAGAACTTCTTTTTTTTTTTTTTTTCAAGTCTAAGGTTCGCAGATATTAAAATTAACAAATAATGATTTTTTGAAATAATAATGAATAATTATTTAAGTAATGGAAATGTAGGATGGGAAATACCCTCTTTGTCCGCTACACACACACGCAAGTTTGTACTCAATTTTTAAGCGACACCTCTCATTGGTTTTGTACACGAATCTCAATGGTGGACCTATTTTTCATGGCTGAAATCCTTTGTCAACTGTCCACTATTGCCGGTATGAATACACGCACACAAATTGAGTGAGTCCATGTAGCCAAATTCCAAGTCTTACAATCAAGTCCATATTTGTGCTGAAATCTGTAGCATGAGGGACTTGATATATAAAAAGTTTGTAAAATGTCTTCAAATTTAAAGTAAAAAATGTAATTTGTCACTTTTCAAATTGTGCAACATCACTTTATTTTTTTATTAGAAAGTGTTTAAGAAATAAAGGCCAAGAGCAAGCATTTTTGTTGTGTCTAAAGGCAAAATGTTATGTCACATTTCTGGTAATCATAGAGTGAGAAATTTGCTTTGCTTTTTTGAAGGTTCACAGATATTAAATTCAAATGAATAAGGATTTGGCATTCTCTTTCATTAAAGCACAAATATGTTAATCTTGGCAGGGTATAACTTAAACGGCCCTCCCGTCGTAATGGGTCTCATATACAATATAAATATACACTTCTTTCTAAAATCGTAACTGAACTTTCATAGCAATACTCAAACTTTGAGTTAGGACATACACATCGTCACTCCTAGCAACGTCAAACAAGTTACTATAATCCAGAATCCTGAATTCAAAAAACTTGATCAACTGTCCGAGTGTTCTCTCATAGTCAGCCATGCCTGCAAGGTTCAGATGCACACCATCCAGGATGTACTTGGGGTTCTTTAAGGCCCGGTGTTTCCACACCCACCATCTATCTTCTACAAATGTGGAACTCTCCAACAACCTGTTAAATGCTTCAACCCTTGCATTAAATTCATCAAGTGAGACTTACGAGCTTCGCATGGCCCCAGTGCAAAAATACAATAGCATCAGGCTTGATATTCCACCTAGGTAATTTGTTGATAAAATTGCATAAGGAGGCATGCACCATCTCAGGTTGATTTTCTCTTGCACAGAGATCATTAGTTCCCAAGTCGAGGACCAGCACATTTGGTGATAGCATACTAAGTGGCCTCAAATATCGTCGAGGGTTTTTCTCTATTCGGTCTATAGTGAGACCCCCTTCCCCCTGACACTTAATCTCGTACGATCCACCTGACAAAGCTACATAAACAGATCCTCTCCTTTTATTAAGGCGTTTGACAAAACTATGCCCAAAACTCATAGTAAATACAACATGAATAAAAAAGGAGAGCTAACCTGGGCCCTTACATATAGGAAATATACCAGTTAACTAACTCAACTCTGTCATCTGACATTGTGAAAATATAGCTGCGACGACATCGTACGAATGAGCAGCGCTGGATCTGGTCGGTCTTATAAGAACCGGATACCCCAGACTTCTCCCAAAAAGTTCCAGACCCCCAGCGACACCCATCCACCAACTGATGTCGTCCCATCACGGTAAACACACGATAAACACACGATTCTATCAAATACAAAGAAATGCTGACCGGGGAAGTCCGTATGGGTTTCGGTGTACCCCCCTTGTCACCTTTTCGGATCTTCTCAGTGGAACAAAAGAGCTTGAGCCAGTGACTTGAGCTGGCTCCCCTACTTTTCCACTTCCTACTTCCCTAGAGCCATTATAGCTGGAGGCTGGCCTGGCAAGCAACCTGTGTCAGTCAGACACGACAACATCACATAATGAATCCTCCTCAGACTCTACCCCACTGTCAGACTCCGGTTCTGCTAAAGGGTCTAGTAGTAAATATTTCCTATTTACTGTCTAATGTTCGCCTCCCTCAGCCGGTCGAATGGAATACACATCCCCTTGATGATTTAACCATACCACGATATACGGATCGCTCGCGTATTTATTTTGAATTTTGTGACGGCCCCCAAATGCACACCTGCGCATGAGTACCTGCGAGCCTGGTACAACTGGTTTCACTGCTGTGCGCCCCCTAGCATCGTATGCTGCCTTGTGTTGACTTGCCCTCTTACCAACTTTATCCCTCACAATTTCCGAGGCACGGTTCAACATCTGAGATTGCTCCCTAACGGATTCTTGTCCCCAATCTGAGTCAGTTCTCCCCGACATTTGATCCAGAGGGATCAGTGGTTCTCTTCCGAACATCAGGGTATACGGTTCAATGCCAGTTGCTGTATGGGGGGTAGCATTATTTACAAAAACTAAATGGGAAACAAGGTCAGGCCATTTGTGCCTGTCTTGCTCATCGAGGGATTTAATCAATCCAAACAGTGTACGATAAAACACTCTGCTTGCGCGTTTTCCTCCGGATGATAGGGTGTGGTACGGGATTTTTTAATCCCGTACATTGAACATAATCCCTCACGATTTCTCCCTCAAAATTGCGTCCCTGATCGCTGTGAAGTCTTCTGGGTATCCCAAATTTGGTGAACCAATGGTCCCTAAGGACTTTCGCTACAGTAACAGCCAACTGGTCCCTACAGGGTGCAGCCTGTGAAAACTTGGTATAAATGTAGGGAGTCGGGTTGTACGACACACACACACACACACACACACACACACACCCACACTGGTATTTACCTGCAAACGTGGACCCCTTAGTTTTACTATACAAATGAGGACCTAATTATTTCCACTGATTTTAATGAATATTCAATTTTCCCTTCAATGGAAGAAATTAAATAGCTTAACGTTTGAAATGACATCAACATTTAAAAAAAAACACATTCTTTTAAATCCAGATTTTTTTACTTAACAATAGTGGACCTCATCAGTACACAGCAACTAAAGACTAACCAATAGTGGACGTCATATACACAGCAAATGAGGAATTGGCAGTCAGTATGAAGACTAGCCAATAGTGGACATCAAACATACACAGCAAATGAGGACTTGGCAGTCGGTATGAAGACTAACCAATAGTGGACGTCATATACACAGCAAATGAGGACTTGCCAGTCGGTATGAAGACTAGCCAATAGTGGACGTCATAAACATAGCAAATGAGGACTTGGCAGTCGGTATGAAGACTAAACAATAGTGGACGTCATATACACAGCAAATGAGGACTTGCCAGTCGGTATGAAGACTAGCCAATAGTGGACGTCGTAAACACAGCAAATGAGGACTTGGCAGTCGGTATACTAGCCAATAGTGGACGTCATATACACATCAAATGAGGACTTGGCAGTTGGTATTAAGACTAAACAATAGTGGACATCATATAAACAGCAAATGAGGACTTGGCAGTCAGTATGAAGACTATAGTAAAGAGCAAGTAGTAGTATTTGATCTCATCGCAGTGGCAACAACAGACATCATTATCTGCATCATAAAGTTTACAATTGCTTTGCCTTAGGGCCAGTCATGGAAAACAAAATAGATTCCTAACACTGATGGAACACACCTATGTAATGTCACGGATCTTTGCAAAAACATGTATATCATATTTTCCACAATGCCTGCATGTAAGTTACCTGGATTTGCGTTCGCTATTTTTTTCTCAGTTTGATTTCCAGATACAGCGTGGTAAAAAACCGCAGCCCCAAAACTTACACCTTTTATGCTTATTTCTTCAGATCTGTTGATATATAAAGTGCAAGCACTTATCATATATGTGAATAGGAAAAGTTGTCGGAGGAAAATGTTACCAAGAAATATCAATTCGGACCAGTAGTTTGGATCCCAGCACCAATTTTGTTAATCAAAGTGGGGTGGGGGTGGTCTTAAGATTACCGCACACAGTCCAAGACCAAATTATCCCGACTCTGGTTCACAAAAATGGTGCTACTATCAAAACTACTTAACCGAATCAGGATGGTTGGTACTATTTTCCTTCGAACAACATTTCCTATCCAAAAAAATGTAGTTCCTAAACACTGAAAGTATGTTACTTTTTAAAGAGGGGGGGGGTGCGGGGTTGCCAGTAATTTAGATTCAATTAAAAGTTAAAACCAAACATTAAAAAAAAAAATTTATCTACAAAAAAAATGCCTTCGCGATGACAATAAGCTCAACTATATGCATTATAACACTTGATAGTGTAAATTAAAAGTGAATACAACACTGCAAACAAGAATCACTTGTGGACAATAATATAGCCAGTTTCATGGATGTGATTGCATTTTTGTTTATTCTGCAGCAAAAGAAAAATGTCAATTCCATGCCTCTTCTTGCAGGCAGGGCAACACTTATGTTATTCAGTTCAATGCGCAAAGAACATTTCAAGTAAATGTGTTATTAAAGGGTGAAACAGGCTCATTTTCTGTCTTAAAAAGTGTTAATACAATGTACCGGTAATTGAAATTATCCCAGTTCAAGTTTAAAATGGGCAAATTTTAAATGAATTGTCAAGTATTAATCAGTCTAGCTGAAAATGCAAATATCTACAGTGGCAAGGTTAACAGCGCAAATAGTTATTTAATTGAAAAAATATTACAAAGCAATTGGAAAAACATATATTGCAATTGTTTTATACAGTAAATGTGTTGGCAAAAATGTCACCAGCTCTATGAAAAAGGGTATTAGTCGCGCTGTGCATTTTTGTGTAATGACCCGCACAAACTTGAGAGGGTGAAAATTTCATCAAAATGTGATTTTCATTTTTTTGTCATGAATGACATCTTTATAGTACATAATGTCAGGGCTCATTCACAGAACTATTGATTTTGATAACTGACAATTTTGAGTGCATTGTGCACACATCTACCACAGAGCTAGGTATTTCAAAGCTTGTTTTCTCAGTTGTGTTAATAATCCCAGTTCAAATTTAAAATGGGCAAATTTTAAATGAATTGTCAAGTATTAATCAGTCTAGCTGAAAATGTAAATATATACAGTGGCAAGGTTAACAGCGCAAATATTCATTTAATTGAAAAATATTAAAAAGTAATTGGAAAAACATACATTGCAATTGTTATATACTGTAAATGTGTTGGCAAATATGTGACCAGCTCTTTGAAAAACGGTACTAAGTTGAGCTGTGCATTTTTGTGTAATGACCCGCACAAACTTGAGAGGGTGAAAATTTCATCAAAATGTGATTTTCATTTTTTGTCATGAATGACATCTTTATAGTACATAATGTCAGGGCTCATTCACAGAACTATTGATTTTGATAATGGACAATTTTGAGTGCATTGTGCACACATCTACCACAGAGCTAGGTATTTCAAAGCCTGTTTTCTCAGTTGTGTAAATAATCCCAGTTCAAATTTAAAATGGGCACATTTTTAAATGAATTGTCAAAATCAGTCTAGATTAAGAAGCAAGGTAAACAGCGCAATAGTTATTTAATTGAAAAATATTACAAAGTAATTGGAAAAACATACATTGCAATTGTTTTATACAGTTAATGTGTTGGCAAAAATGTCACCAGCTCTAGGAAAAACGGTATTAAGTCGCGCTGTGCGGTTTTGTGTAATGACCCGCACAAACTTGAGAGGGTGAAAATTTCATCAAAATGTGATTTTCATTTTTTGTCATGAATGGCATCTTTATAGTACATAATGTCAGGGCTCATTCACAGAACTATTGATTTTGATAATGGACAATTTTGAGTGCATTGTGCACACATCTACCAAAGAGCTAGGTATTTCAAAGCCTGTTTTCTCAGTTGTGTAACTTGAACTCCAAGGAAGAAGTTAATATGGAAATGCATTATATCTCAAGAGCAGGAGGGGCCATGTAGTTCTAATATACACCAAATGAAGGCTTAATGTACATTGTGGGCTCTCCATCCATGTACATAACTCAATTTCACAGTTTTGCATAATAATACCTATTTTTTGTAGAGCCAGTCACAAATGTACTACATGTACATCTGGCAATCAACAACATAAGCTAGCTTCCGTAGAAGCAAAACACCAAAGGACATTCTCAAGACAGCCAACCGAGTGTGAACATTTCCAGCTTTTTTTTGCAGGTAGGAAGTAAAGAACAATGTAAATTATAGTTATATTCTTTGAAAGATGAAGCTGCCTCAACTGTTTTAAACTACTGTTTTAAACTGACCACATTTAAGACTACCACAAACTGAGTATTGAATTAACATTTGTGTATCTCATATAACCACACAATCACATCATCCTCTAGTAACGTATATTATCATCTAAACAAATCTGCTTCTTTTTGCAGGTAGGAATGAAAGAACAATTTAAATTACAGTTATTTTCTTTGAAATTTAAAGCTGCCTTAATTGTTTCAAACTATGACGTGTTGTAAAAACATCATTGTGCAACACATTTTGTAAGCCTACCACAGACTGAATAATGCATTCATAACATTTGTGTATATCATATAACAACACGATGAAATCATCCTCATATCGAGCACATTCTCATCAAATACAAAAAAAATAACCAAAAAGTTGTATTGATAAACATCTAACAACCTAATAACCAATTCAATCCGTAATTGGTCATCACTTCTTCATAAAATAAAGAATGGAAATTTAAAGCTTTTATTTTCAGGCAGGAAGTAAAAAATTGTAAGGAATATTTTCTTAAAAAGTTAGGACAAGAATTAGGGCCACCAACTATGTATGATTGCTGTGGCTCATCAAGAGAGATATTGGAAGGCGTATGGTCAGCTGACTGGACATCTTACTCAAGACAATGAGGACCAGCACTAGTACTATGTATGATTGCTGTGGCTCAGCAAGAGAGGAATTGGAAGGGGTATGGTCAGCTGACTGGACATCTTACTCAAGACAATGAGGACCAGCACTAGTACTATGTATGATTGCTGTGGCTCATCAAGAGAGGAATTGGAAGGCGTATGGTCAGCTGACTGGACATCTTACTCAAGACAATGAGGACCAGCACTAGTACTATGTATGATTGCTGTGGCTCATCAAGAGAGGAATTGGAAAGCGTTTGGTCTGCTGACTGGACATCTTTCTCAAGACATAGAGGGTCACCAACTATGTGTGATTGCTGTGGCTCACCAAGAGAGGAATTGGAAGGCATTTGGTCTGCTGATGACTTGAAACATTTCTCAAGACATTGAGGGCCACCAACGTTAACTATGTGTGATTGCTGTGGCTCATCAAGAGAGGAATTGGAAAGCGTTTGGTCTGCTGACTGGACATCTTTCTCAAGACATAGAGGGTCACCAACTATGTGTGATTGCTGTGGCTCACCAAGAGAGGAATTGGAAGGCATTTGGTCTGCTGATGACTTGAAACATTTCTCAAGACATTGAGGGCCACCAACGTTAACTATGTGTGATTGCTGTGGCTCATCAAGAGAGGAATTGGAAAGCATTTGGTCTGCTGATGTCTTGAAACCTTTCTCAAGACATTGAGGGCCACCCATGTTAACTATGTGTGATTGCTGTGGCTCATCAAGAGAGGAATTGGAAAGCATTTGGTCTGCTGATGTCTTGAAACCTTTCTCAAGACATTGAGGGCCACCAACGTTAACTATGTGTGATTGCTGTGGCTCATCAAGAGAGGAATTGGAAAGCATTTGGTCTGCTGACTGGACATCTCTCTCAAGACGATGACGACCCCCGACTATGTGTGATTTCTGTTGCTCATCAAGACAGGACTTCAACGGCGTTTGGTCTGCTGACTGGACACCTTGCTCAAGACAATGAGGACCAACAACTATGGGTGATTGCTGTGGCTCACCAACAGAGGAATTGGAAAGCATTTGGTCTGCTGACTGGACATCTATCTCAAGACAATGACAACCCCTAACTGTGTGTAATTTCTGTGGCTCATCAAGAGAGGACTTCAAAGGAGTTTGGTCTGCTGACAGGACATCTTACTCAAGACAATGAGGAACAGCAACTATGTGTGATTGTTGTGGCTGACCAAGCGAGAAAAGGAAGGCATATGGTCTGTAGACTGGACATCATTCTCAAGACAATGAGGACCAGCAACCATGTGTGATTGCTGTAGCTGACCAAGACAGGAATTGAGCCTCACCAAAAACTGAAGCTTGAAATTACATGTATGTATCTAATACAACCACATCATCCTCATGTCACGTATATTCTCATCTAAAACCAAAAAAACAAAAAGAGTTGTTTTTATAAACATTGAAACATCTAAAATAACCCATTCAATCAATGTTTCGTCATCACATCTTCAGAAAATGAGGAATGGACAATTCAAACCTCTATTTCCAGGTAGGAATTAAAAAATATAGTACATGTATAATGGAATTTTTTTGTTAAAAAATAAAGCTCTCTCCACTATGATGTTGTGAAAACGTGATTAAGCCAACCACAAACTAAAAGATTGGATTGACATTCGTGTATCTCATATAAGAACACAATGACATAATCCAGATGTAACATATATTATCGTCTAAAAGAGGTGTTTCAATCAATGTCGAAACAAAAATCATTCAATCTGATATTCCTCATCAATTCCTCAAATAATACAGAACTGAAATTTTCTGCTTCTTTTTGCAGGTAGGAATGAAAGAACAGTTTAAATTACAGTTATTTTCTTTGAAATTTAAAGCTGCCTTAATTGTTTCAAACTATGACGTGTTGTAAAAACATCATTGTGCAACACATTTTGTAAGCCTACCACAGACTGAATAATGCATTCATAACATTTGTGTATATCATATAACACCTAGATGAAATCATCCTCATGTCGAGCACATTCTCATCAAATACAAAAAAAATAACCAAAAAGTTGTATTGATAAGCATCTAACAACCTAATAACCAATTCAATCCGTAATTGGTCATCACTTCTTCAGAAAATAAAGAATGGAAATTTAAAGCTTTTATTTTCAGGCAGGAAGTAAAAAATTGTAAGGAATATTTTCTTAAAAAGTTAGGACAAGAATTAGGGCCACCAACTATGTATGATTGCTGTGGCTCATCAAGAGAGATATTGGAAGGCGTATGGTCAGCTGACTGGACATCTTACTCAAGACAATGAGGACCATCACTAGTACTATGTATGATTGCTGTGGCTCAGCAAGAGAGGAATTGGAAGGCGTATGGTCAGCTGACTGGACATCTTACTCAAGACAATGAGGACCAGCACTAGTACTATGTATGATTGCTGTGGCTCAGCAAGAGAGGAATTGGAAGGCGTATGGTCAGCTGACTGGACATCTTACTCAAGACAATGAGGACCATCACTAGTACTATGTATGATTGCTGTGGCTCAGCAAGAGAGGAATTGGAAGGCGTATGGTCAGCTGACTGGACATCTTACTCAAGACAATGAGGACCAGCACTAGTACTATGTATGATTGCTGTGGCTCAGCAAGAGAGGAATTGGAAGGCGTATGGTCATCTGACTGGACATCTTAGTCAAGACAATGAGGACCAGCACTAGTACTATGTATGATTGCTGTGGCTCAGCAAGAGAGGAATTGGAAGGCGTATGGTCAGCTGACTGGACATCTTACTCAAGACAATGAGGACCACCACTAGTACTATGTATGATTGCTGTGGCTCAGCAAGAGAGGAATTGGAAGGCGTATGGTCAGCTGACTGGACATCTAACTCAAGACAATGAGGACCAGCACTAGTACTATGTATGATTGCTGTGGCTCAGCAAGAGAGGAATTGGAAGGCGTATGGTCAGCTGACTGGACATCTTACTCAAGACAATGAGGACCAGCACTAGTACTATGTATGATTGCTGTGGCTCAGCAAGAGAGGAATTGGAAGGCGTATGGTCTGCTGACTGGACATCTTTCTCAAGACATAGAGGGTCACCAACTATGTGTGATTGCTGTGGCTCACCAAGAGAGGAATTGGAAGGCATTTGGTCTGATGATGACTTGAAACCTTTCTCAAGACATTGAGGGCCACCAACGTTAACTATGTGTGATTGCTGTGGCTCATCAAGAGAGGAATTGGAAAGCATTTGGTCTGCTGATGTCTTGAAACCTTTCTCAAGACATTGAGGGCCACCCATGTTAACTATGTGTGATTGCTGTGGCTCATCAAGAGAGGAATTGGAAAGCATTTGGTCTGCTGATGTCTTGAAACCTTTCTCAAGACATTGAGGGCCACCAACGTTAACTATGTGTGATTGCTGTGGCTCATCAAGAGAGGAATTGGAAGGCATTTTGTCTGCTGATGTCTTGAAACCTTTCTCAAGACATTGAGGGCCACTCATGTTTATGTGTGATTGCTGTGGCTCATCAAGAGAGGAATTGGAAAGCATTTGGTCTGCTGACTGGACATCTCTCTCAAGACGATGACAACCCCCGACTATGTGTGATTTCTGTTGCTCATCAAGACAGGACTTCCACGGCGTTTGGTCTGCTGACAGGACACCTTGCTCAAGACAATGAGGGTCACCAACTATGTGTGATTGCTGTGGCTCACCAAGAGAGGAATTGGAAGGCATTTGGTCTGATGATGACTTGAAACCTTTCTCAAGACATTGAGGGCCACCAACGTTAACTATGTGTGATTGCTGTGGCTCATCAAGAGAGGAATTGGAAAGCATTTGGTCTGCTGATGTCTTGAAACCTTTCTCAAGACGTTGAGGGCCACCAATGTTAACTATGTGTGATTGCTGTGGCTCATCAAGAGAGGAATTGGAAAGCATTTGGTCTGCTGATGTCTTGAAACCTTTCTCAAGACATTGAGGGCCACCAACGTTAACTATGTGTGATTGCTGTGGCTCATCTAGAGAGGAATTGGAAGGCATTTTGTCTGCTGATGTCTTGAAACCTTTCTCAAGACATTGAGGGCCACTCATGTTTATGTGTGATTGCTGTGGCTCATCAAGAGAGGAATTGGAAAGCATTTGGTCTGCTGACTGGACATCTCTCTCAAGACGATGACGACCCCCGACTATGTGTGATTTCTGTTGCTCATCAAGACAGGACTTCAACGGCGTTTGGTCTGCTGACTGGACACCTTGCTCAAGACAATGAGGACCAACAACTATGGGTGATTGCTGTGGCTCACCAACAGAGGAATTGGAAAGCATTTGGTCTGCTGACTGGACATCTATCTCAAGACAATGACGACCCCTAACTGTGTGTAATTTCTGTGGCTCATCAAGAGAGGACTTCAAAGGAGTTTGGTCTGCTGACAGGACATCTTACTCAAGACAATGAGGAACAGCAACTATGTGTGATTGTTGTGGCTGACCAAGCGAGAAAAAGGAAGGCATATGGTCTGTAGACTGGACATCATTCTCAAGACAATGAGGACCAGCAACCATGTGTGATTGCTGTAGCTGACCAAGACAGGAATTGAGCCTCACCAAAAACTGAAGCTTGAAATTACATGTATGTATCTAATACAACCACATCATCCTCATGTCACGTATATTCTCATCTAAAACCAAAAAAAAAAGAGTTGTTTTTATAAACATTGAAACATCTAAAATAACCCATTCAATCAATGTTTCGTCATCACATCTTCAGAAAATGAGGAATGGACAATTCAAACCTCTATTTCCAGGTAGGAATTAAAAAATATAGTACATGTATAATGGAATTTTTTTGTTAAAAGTTAAAGCTCTCTCCACTATGATGTTGTGAAAACGTGATTAAGCCAACCACAAACTAAAAGATTGGATTGACATTCGTGTATCTCATATAAGAACACAATGACATAATCCAGATGTAACATATATTATCGTCTAAAAGAGGTGTTTCAATCAATGTCGAAACAAAAATCATTCAATCTGATATTCCTCATCAATTCCTCAAATAATACAGAACTGAAATTTTCTGCTTCTTTTTGCAGGTAGGAATGAAAGAACAGTTTAAATTACAGTTATTTTCTTTGAAATTTAAAGCTGCCTTAATTGTTTCAAACTATGACGTGTTGTAAAAACATCATTGTGCAACACATTTTGTAAGCCTACCACAAACTGAATAATGCATTCATAACATTTGTGCATATAATATAACAACACGATATGACATCATCCTCATGTCGAGCACAATCTCATCAAATACAAAAAAAATAACCAAAAAGTTGTATTGATAAACATCTAACAACCTAATAACCAATTCAATCCGTAATTGGTCATCATTTCTTCAGAAAATAAAGAATGGAAATTTAAAGCCTTTATTTTCAGGCAGGAAGTAAAAAATTGTAAGGAATATTTTCTTAAAAGTTAAGACAAGAATAAGGGCCACCAACTATGTATGATTGCTGTGGCTCATCAAGAGAGATATTGGAAGGCGTATGGTCAGCTGACTGGACATCTTACTCAAGACAATGAGGACCATCACTAGTACTATGTATGATTGCTGTGGCTCAGCAAGAGAGGAATTGGAAAGCGTATGGTCAGCTGACTGGACATCTTACTCAAGACAATGAGGACCAGCACTCCTACTGCTGAAGACAAAATGGGCAGTACTGTGGTTTGTCCCAGTGGCTCTTCCCTTCAGAGTTTGAAGTTGTCATGACTTCAATTTCACTTGTGCTGGAGACAGTCTCATCAGAAGAACCTGGATGATTGGAAGACTCCCTTGATGGAATCGGTATTACCGGGCTTGGTGACCTCAAAGATATTTCATCTGATGATTCTGGAACAATGTCTTCATCTGACGAATTTGAATCTGGAATGAAATCTGGGTCGTTTTCATCTGAGGAATATTCATCAGGTGAGTCAAGATTATCCTCTACAGGATATGATGGAGCATGCTTTCGAACAATTATGTGTGATTTCTGTGACTCATCAAGAGAGGGCTTCAAAGGTGTTTGGTCTGCTGACTGGACATCTTTCTCAAGACTTTGAGGGCCATTAACTATGTGTAATTGCTGTGGCTCACCAAGAGAGGAATTGGAAGACATTTGGTCTGCTGCCTAGACATCTTTCTCGAGACAATGAGGGCCATGAACTATGTGTGATTGCTGTGGCTCACCAACAGAGGAATTGGAATGCATTTGGTCTGCTGACTGGACATCTTTCTCAAGACATAGAGGGTCACCAACTATGTGTGATTGCTGTGGCTCACCAAGAGAGGAATTGGAAGGCATTTGGTCTGCTGATGACTTGAAACCTTTCTCAAGACATTGAGGGCCACCAACGTTAACTATGTGTGATTGCTGTGGCTCATCAAGAGAGGAATTGGAAAGCATTTGGTGTGCTGACTGGACATATCTCTCAAGACGATGACGACCCCCGACTATGTGTGATTTCTGTTGCTTATCAAGACAGGACTTCAACGGCGTTTGGTCTGCTGACTGGACATCTTGCTCAAGACAATGAGGACCAACAACTATGTGTGATTGCTGTAGCTCACCAAGAGAGGAATTGGAAGGCATTTGGTCTGCTGACTGGACATCTTTTTCAAGAAATTGAGGGTCATTGACTATGTGTGATTGCTGCGGCTCATCAAGAGAGGAATTGGAAGACATTTGGTCTGCTGCCTGGACATCTTTCTCGAGACAATGAGGGCCATGAACTATGTGTGATTGCTGTGGCTCACCAACAGAGGAATTGGAATGCATTTGGTCTGCTGACTGGACATCTTTCTCAAGACATAGAGGGTCACCAACTATGTGTGATTGCTGTGGCTCACCAAGAGAGGAATTGGAAGGCATTTGGTCTGCTGATGACTTGAGACCTTTCTGAAGACATTGAGGGCCACCAACGTTAACTATGTGTGATTGCTGTGGCTCATCAAGAGAGGAATTGGAAAGCATTTGGTCTGCTGACTGGACATCTCTCTCAAGACGATGACGACCCCCGACTATGTGTGATTTCTATTGCTCATCAAGACAGGACTTCAACGGCCATTGGTCTGCTGACTGGACATCTTTCTCAAGACATTGAGGGCCAACAACTATGTGTGATTGCTGTAGCTCACCAAGAGAGGAATTGGAAGGCATTTGGTCTGCTGACTGGACATCTTTCTCAAGACATAGAGGGTCACCAACTATGTGTGATTGCTGTGGCTAACCAAGAGAGGAATTGGAAAGCGTTTGGTCTGCTGATGACTTGAAACCTTTCTTTAGACATTGAGGGTCACTGACTATGTGTGATTGCTGTGGCTAACCAAGAGAGGAATTGGAAAGCGTTTGGTCTGCTGATGACTTGAAACCTTTCTTTAGACATTGAGGGTCACTGACTATGTGTGATTGCTGTGGCTCATCAAGAGAGGAATTGGAAAGCACTTGGTCTGCTGACTGGATATCTATCTCAAGACAATGACGACCCCGAACTGTGTGTAATTTCTGTTGCTCATCAAGAGAGGACTTCAAAGGAGTTTGGTCTGCTGACGGGACATCTTACTCAAGACAATGAGGAACAGCAACTATGTGTGATTGTTGTGGCTGACCAAGAAAGGAATTGGAAGGCATATGGTCTGTAGACTGGACATCATTCTCAAGACAATGAGGACCAGCAACCATGTGTGATTGCTTTAGCTGACCAAGACAGGAATAGAGCCTCACCAAAAACAGAAAGCTTGAAATTACATGTGTGTATCTAATACAACCACATCATCCTCATGTCACGTATATTCTCATCTAAAACCAAAAAAAAAAAAAGTGTTGTTTTTATAAACATTGAAACATCTAACTAAAATAACCCATTCAATCCATGTTTCGTCATCACATCTTCAGAAAATAAAGAATGGACAGTTCAAACCTCTATTTCCAGGCAGGAATTTAAAAATATAGTACTATAGAAAATTTTCGTTATCTCATAAAACAACACAATGACATCATACAGATGTCACATATATTATCGTCTAAAAGAGGTGTTTCGATCGATGTCGAAACAAAAATCATTCAATCTGTTAACCTTCATCACTTCCTCAAATAATACAGAATGGAATTTTTCTGCTTCTTTTTGCAGGTAGGAATGAAAGAACAATTTAAATAAGAGTAACTTTCTTTGAAATTTAAAGCTGCTTTAATTGTTTCAAACTATGACGTTGTGAAAACGTCATTGTGCAACACATTTTGTAAGACTACCACAAACTGAATAATGTATTCATAACATTTGTGTATATCATATAACACGATGACATCATCCTCATGTCGAGCACATTCTCATCAAATACAAAAAAAATAACCAAAAAGTTGTATTGATAAACATCTAACAACCTAATAACCAATTCAATCCGTAATTGGTCATCATTTCTTCAGAAAATAAAGAATGGAAATTTAAAGCCTTTATTTTCAGGCAGGAAGTAAAAAATTGTAAGGAATATTTTCTTGCATTTTTTTTGCAAAAAAAACCTAAAAAGTTGTTTTGATAAACATCTTACTAAAAAAAACACATTCAATCGTTGTTTGTTATCACTTCTTTAGAAAATATAAATTTCAAGCCTCTATTTCCAGGCAGAAGTAAAGAATAGTCTTGAAAATGTCACTGCGACGTGAAAATGTCATTGTGCAATGTGTTTCGTGCATTTCTATGACCAAATATATCCTACTGGAATTAACATTTGTTGTGTATCTCATATAACCACATAGTGACATCATCTTGATGTCACAAATGTTCTCATCTACATGTAAACAAAGTTTTATCACAAAAGAGGTGTTTTGACAATTGCCGAAACATGAAATATAGCGATTCAGTCAGCTTCAATTAGTCTGGGTAATTCAATGTCAAATCAACACACCTTCCAGGATCGATAATCTTTCAGATATCTTTAGAGATGTTAGAAAACTGGACATCCTAAATATGAATGATTTTTGTCGAGCTGTTAATTGGAAGTTAAATCTGTTGAATCTATGTTCTTTCTGAAACAGAATAATGAATATAATATAGGTTTTCCCGGTTATTTTAACACTTGTATCACACAAATTCCTTATATTGAAACTTCAATTTCTTCCCTAACATCGCCAATCTCACTATTTAATTTGAATTTCAAAAAGCCACCACTAGATTTTATTTAACGTCCAGTACAATTTTCAGCATACCGATTTGTCCAAAATCCTTGAAATTCGTCTCGTTTGGAAATGCCGTTGAATTGACAAAGCAAATTTGTTTTTTTGTCATTCGTTTTAATGTTGCTGTCATTACATTTCGTTTCTATTGACTTAAACGTTACGATTAGAAAATGTGTCCTTTGTGCGCAGTACTACAATTGACCTATCGCGGTAGAATCACGTCAATGCAGTTTGTAAAATATACAAATGGACGTGGAACGCGCAAATTAAGAAGTGAGATTGGCGATGTTCGGGGACGAAATTAAAGTAAAGATATAGGGAATTTGTGTGATACAAGTGTTAAAATAACCCGGAAAAACCTATATATTTGTATCTCATAAAATCACACAGTAACGTCACAGTGACATTACTTTTTTTTCGTGTTCGGCAGAGTATGTTCCTAAGAAAAAAAAAAAACCTGCCTATAGGGCGTCCCTTTTTATTCATGCGGTTCTCATTTCCGACCTACTGGCTTCCAACTCAAGAAAAAAATTATTATTTCCACCCATTAAGCCTATGCGCAACCCCGTTCAAAAAAGGGGGAAAGAATAGTAAATACAGAGAATGGCTCCTGTGATCATTTGAAGGCTGTTAAAAAAGATTAGTTGATACACCAAATACGGCATACAACAACCTGTGGAATCCCAAAGGATGAGCAGATGCATTATGTTGACTCTCATCACATAATATGTCTAATCAGGTTAAACTGCATTTTTCTTTCCTTTTTAAAAAGGGACACCCTTTTCAGAATGGCGATAATTCATTGTCAAATCAACACACCTACTGTCAATCTCACATTCTTCTTCCTGAAAACATACGTTCATTTTTTATGGAGAAAACTGCACATTATAAACATATATGCTTCTGCTTAACTGTTTAGTTTTGCATCTTTGGTTAGGAATGTTAGGCAAACAAAAACATCTTAAGTGAAACTGAATTAACACTCAAGTAGATTTTCAGCATGTACAGGGCAAAAGGGTCCCACTGTTATTTGAATGGAATCATTATTACACAGACATTATTTTCTGTTTTTTTATTTGAAAATCACGGGGTATGTGGACGTGAAAAAGTAGAGCTATTTTGGGGAAAAAAAGGGGCATTAGAATCATTGGTTAGAAAAGTTTGACAAAAAGCGACCACTATTTTAAATATTTTTTTTGGGGGGGGGGGGGCGGTGGGGGTGGGGGAGGGGAATTGTGAGATTTATCCCCAAAGGTGTATTGATTTGATGGTTGCTACAGCTCTGGACTGATTTAGGTACCAAGAAAGGACATTGGGTCCTGCTTTCTTGTTTGGTTTCTGACAAAGTCCTTCACATTCTTCCATGACCTGTGTGAGAATGTGCCAGTCTCAGCTTGGAACAGTTTGATGATAGCAGCTTTGCCGGGAACTGTACGGCCACGGAGGTATCCACCTAGATGCCTTGCAACAGCTTTCTTTTCTTTACTACTCCAAGCTCTCTTAATTGTAGGTTGTTTGCCTGCACGATAAACCAAAAGACATACACCTATGTAGTTTTTTGTGGGGTGGTGGATGGGAGAGGGAAAACGCTAGCCAGTCATCCGAATCACTGCAATATCTTTCAACCAGTTCGCAACATGTTTTAATTAATTTACCGAACACAGGTGCAATATTATTTTCCACTAACATCGACCCAGTGGCTCCAACCCCAGCCAAATGTGGACATCACGCACAAATGCCAGCTGCGAGCTGGTCGCTGACAGATTATTCTGGTCTTGCTCAGAGTTGTCTGTTGTGTGTTTATAATCAGTCATCGGTTTTGAATTTTGGAGAGAAAAAACTTGCGTGTACCATATCATAACCCCTTACCCCCCCCCCCCCAAACCAAATATCAAAACAAAACATACAATGAACTTCCTCCAGTAAAGGTTCATGTACCGTAAACAATTGCGACACCAACTTGTATTTTCAGTCCTTTATGAGCCACATGTGGTCTTTGTTAAAACTGCAGCACAGATTAACAAGTGGATTAGCGTTTAGAGGGTATTAAATATTGATTCAGTTCTTCTAGATTTGGCAAGATTCCCAATTAAAAACGTGATTTCAAAAATTACTTGGTTTGTAATAAAAACTTAAAAAATAATTCTTTTTCACTCGACCGTACTACCCACAAATGTGTGAGCCGTTTTCACAGTATAGGTTCCAACACATCTTGCAAATCTGTCCCATTGAAATGTACACCTTTTTGATTGTATTGACAAAATATACTTGTGATAACTGCATATTGGCCGTGTCTGATAGCACTGATGCGTACCTTTCCCGTGTCTGTCCCCATGAGCTGGTGGTTTGACCTGATTGACCTCTGCCTCGGCATCAGACTCAGCATCAGACCCAGACTCAGCATCAGACCCAGACTCAGCATCAGACTCAGCATCTGTATTGTAGTCTGAGAGAATGATATAAAACACGTCTCTTTTATTTCACTTGATATTGTCAACGTGATGAGGTTAAAAAAAAAAAAAATTGAAAATGTTTTTGTAAATCACACTTCCCAAAAATGGGCATTGATACATGGATATTATTTTGAATGTTGACAATAGCAATTTTCTTTGTGTACCTTCATTTGGATTGAGCTCAACCTCTTGTAGAGTTTTTCCGGCGAGACCCCTGATGTCCCCTTTCTCCATTTTCAGAAGAACCTTGGATACTTTTGCAACTTGAATGGTAGATTGAGGGAGACGATAGTACTGT
Organism: Patiria miniata; assembly: GCF_015706575.1. Taxonomy (NCBI): domain Eukaryota; kingdom Metazoa; phylum Echinodermata; class Asteroidea; order Valvatida; family Asterinidae; genus Patiria; species Patiria miniata. The sequence goes on along the minus strand of NW_024037065.1, from coordinate 177,245 downwards.
CGGTGAGTCCTGATATCGTGTCCAAGAAAATTAGCCAGGACATCCAGTTCGTTTTCTTTCAAGTTCATGATCTGCGAGACTGTTGCGATATGTTTCCTTAACCTGGTCGCTCGTAGATTTGCAGGTTGTTTGGCTCCGCACTTATTGGCATGCTCACGAACAGTATCTGTCCCTCTAATGTGGCCTTCTCCATATCTAGCTGAGAAGAGATAGTCGTTGCCATCATTAATTGCAGCTGCAGCTCTCTTACTTAGGAGAAGATCCAAGGCATGCTTCATGTCAGAGGTGAGAAGTACAACGACAGTCCTGGACCGCTTTCCTATCAACTCTACCCTCCAAAGCACTCTGCACAGGGCTTTCTCCCAGGCTGTCAGGGCACCTTCAATGATTGTGTCTTCTCCATTCATGCACTTACTGTAGTCTTGAATTGTCATTCTTGAGACTTCCCCGGGTCTCTTTCGGTTGAAGAGAATGATTTGGGAGAGAAGAATTTCTGCCAGCCTTGACCATGCTGTTTGGACTTCTCTTGAGCCATCTGCACTTTGCAACACCTGTTCCCTGACTCTAACCTCATCCTTCAGATATTGCGATAGCTTCACCACATCTTCAGTCAACGGTAACAGCTTTGGATTGTTTCGCTGCGCCTCATTCAAACTACGTAATGCATGATGGCTGACTTTTTCTTCCCATTGTGTGGAGTAAAGTGATAGGAATCCTTTACAACGCTTCTCAGTCGACTCATCCCCAGACATAAGAGCCTCACCACGCAGAATTTCTGCACAAGTCTTCATGCTGTGTCCAATCTTCAGTGCAAGACTGGGTGTGCAGTACAGATGAGTTTCGTCATTGAAGCCAGCTGCAACTCGTGTTGCACGAGTCACTGCAACAAATTTTGTAGGACATATCAGTGTAGACAATCCAACATTTGTTTGGCCCGTCAAGAATCGAAATTCCAACACCATTCGTGCAATCTCCCTTAATCTTTGCCTGATGTATCCAGCCTGGTCTTTGCTGTGGCCATGCTTCATTACCAACTTGTCAGCAAACCTTTTGATAAGCTCATCAGACTTGACCAAGCGGGAAATGTTGTCGGCATTCATACTTGACAAGATTTCATTAGTCCTAGTACTAACCCCGGGTGTTGATGGCAAAAGCATTCTCCCTGGCTTGCAGAACATAGTTCTTCTCTTTTTTACACAAGGCTCACCAGAGCAATCAACATCAGGTTTTTGGCTGCATCTGTGCTTCCATAAATCTGACTTGGCATAGTAGCCGTAACAGTCCTGACAAGGAAGATAATCATTATGGTCCGTGTCATATCCAGGACGATACACAACAATAAGAGTGCCTTTCCCCTTTTTCAAAACAGTTGAGTTATGAAGAAAATTGCCGTAGTTTCTCATCAGTGTGAGTTGTTTCTTCTTTTCCTTCACATCTGTTGTGGCCAGCCAAGTTTTAACTTGGGTTTCATCTTTATGCATCGGTGTAGTCAAATGGCGTGGTAGTTTCTTCTGTTGCTGAAGACAAAATGGGCAGTACTGTGGTTTGTCCCAGTGGCGCTTCCCTTCAGAGTTTGAAGTTGTCATGACTTCAATTTCACTTGTGCTGGAGACAGTCTCATCAGAAGAAACTGGATGATTGGAAGACTCCCTTGATGGAATCGGTATTACCGGGCTTGGTGACCTCAAAGATATTTCATCTGATGATTCTGGAACAATGTCTTCATCTGACGAATTTGAATCTGGAATGAAATCTGGGTCGTTTTCATCTGAGGAATATTCATCAGGTGAGTCAAGATTATCCTCTACAGGATATGATGGAGCATGCCTCTGAACAATTATGTGTGATTTCTGTGACTCATCAAGAGAGGACTTCAAAGGTGTTTGGTCTGCCGACTGGACATCTTTCTCAAGACTTTGAGGGCCATCAACTATGTGTAATTGCTGTGGCTCACCAAGAGAGGAATTGGAATGCATTTGGTCTGCTGACTGGACATCTTTCTCAAGACATAGAGGGTCACCAACTATGTGTGATTGCTGTGGCTCATCAAGAGAGGAATTGGAAAGCATTTGGTCTGCTGATGTCTTGAAACCTTTCTCAAGACATTGAGGGCCACCCATGTTAACTATGTGTGATTGCTGTGGCTCATCAAGAGAGGAATTGGAAAGCATTTGGTCTGCTGACTGGGCATCTCTCTCAAGACGATGACGACCCCCGACTATGTGTGATTTCTGTTGCTCATCAAGACAGGACTTCAACGGCGTTTGGTCTGCTGACTGGACACCTTGCTCAAGACAATGAGGACCAACAACTATGGGTGATTGCTGTGGCTCACCAACAGAGGAATTGGAAAGCATTTGGTCTGCTGACTGGACATCTTTCTCAAGACATAGAGGGTCACCAACTATGTGTGATTGCTGTGGCTCATCAAGAGAGGAATTGGAAAGCATTTGGTCTGCTGATGACTTGAAACCTTTCTCAAGACATTGAGGGCCACCCATGTTAACTATGTGTGATTGCTGTGGCTCATCAAAAGAGGAATTGGAAAGCATTTGGTCTGCTGACTGGACATCTCTCTCAAGACGATGACGACCCCCGACTATGTGTGATTTCTGTTGCTCATCAAGACAGGACTTCAACGGCGTTTGGTCTGCTGACTGGACATCTTTCTCAAGACATTGAGGGCCAACAACTATGTGTGATTGCTGTAGCTCACCAAGGGAGGAATTGGAAGGCATTTGGTCTGCTGACTGGACATCTTGCTCAAGACAATGAGGACCAACAACTATGTGTGATTGCTGTGGCTCACCAACAGAGGAATTGGAATGTATTTGGTCTGCTGACTGGACATCTTTCTCAAGATATAGAGGGTCACTGACTATGTGTGATTGCTGTGGCTCACCAAGAGAGGAATTGGAAGGCATTTGGTCTGCTGATGACTTGAAACCTTTCTCCAGACATTGAGGGCCACCAACGTTAACTATGTGTGATTGCTGTGGCTCATCAAGAGAGGAATTGGAAAGCATTTGGTCTGCTGACTGGCCATCTCTCTCAAGACGATGACGACCCCCGACTATGTGTGATTTCTGTTGCTCATCAAGACAGGACTTCAACGGCGTTTGGTCTGCTGACTGGACATCTTTCTCAAGACATTGAGGGCCAACAACTAGGTGTGATTGCTGTAGCTCACCAAGAGAGGAATTGGAAGGAATTTGGTCTGTTGACTGGACATCTTGCTCAAGACAATGAGGACCAACAACTATGTGTGATTGCTGTGGCTCACCAACAGAGGAATTGGAAGGCATTTGGTCTGCTGACTGGACATCTTGCTCAAGACAATGAGGACCAACAACTATGTGTGATTGCTGTAGCTCACCAAGGGAGGAATTGGAATGCATTTGGTCTGCTGACTGGACATCTTTCTCAAGACATTGAGGGTCACTGACTATCTGTGATTGCTGTGGCTCATCAAGAGAGGAATTGGAAAGCATTTGGTCTGCTGACTGGATATCTATCTCAAGACGATGACGACCCCTAACTGTGTGTGATTTCTGTGGCTCATCAAGAGAGGACTTCAAAGGAGTTTGGTCTGCTAACTGGACATCTTTCTCAAGATATTGAGGGCCACCAACTATGTGTGTTTGCTGTGGCTCACCAAGAGAGGAATTGGAAGGCATATGGTCTGCTGACTGGACATCTTGCTCAAGAGAATGAGGGCCACCAACTATGTGTGATTGCTGTGGCTGACCTAGAGAGGAATTGGAAGGCATATTGTCTGCTGACTGGACATCTTGCTCAAGACAATGAGGACCAACAACTATGTGTGATTGCTGTGGCTCATCAAGAGACTTGGAAGGCATTTGGTCTGCTGCCTGGACATCTTTCTTAAGACAATGTGGACCACCACAAACTATGTGTGATTGGTGTGGCTCAGCTATAGACAACTTGGAAGGCATTTGTGCTGCATGACCAGCACTGATGCGTGATTGCTGTGGCTCATCATGAAACGATGGTGAATACAACTGGCATGGACAGTCATTGTCGCTGTGATCTTGCTTCCATTTGGTCTAAAATTAGATACAAAGAACAAGTTATTATTAACGCCCCTACCCTCAAAAAAGTAAATCAGTAAATAAGCAAATAGAGCAAACGAGCAAACAGACGATGGAAGTGTTATAAGCATTTTTGACATAAATTTAAGTATTTTTAAATTGACCGAAAAGACATTGACTTTCTCAATTGTTTTGTTTGCTTTCAGTCCAACATGATTTTTGTTTCAACCACTAACTTGCCACTAGTGATTACAATCTTTTGAATTTTGTTACACAATATACATGCAGCAATTTCAGCTGATTTTATATATAAATTAATGTTTTATTTCTTTTTTTCCCATTTACTTTCATTATTGAAAAGACATTTTTTACCAACTCTACTAATGGCCAATTTGTTGCAGTCACAGTTGGGTTATTGGAAACTCAAGATTAGTTTTTGTCCAATACAATTTTCAAGAACATTTTGCAAGGTATGAAATAAAGCCATATGAGGACCATACAATTTTGAAATGAAAAAAAAATCCATGTCATTCTCAAGATTTTTCCAGGCCACAGGGGCCCTGGGTATACATGGTTGCTTTATATACATGTATAGCTCTTTTTCTTACCTGTCGCCAGGGTAGATTGTCTATGCCATAATTGTATCGCAGCTCTGAGCCAACTTCCAAATCGAACAAGGCAAACAGACACAGGTGTGGTTCATCACAGCTTTTGAAAACTAGTTTCTTCATCACACAGTTGGGTGTGTCTTTCGCATCGTTGATCCACCGTGCCATACATGAAGTGGGACTCATTGCATCAATGCTGTAAAAAACAGTAGTGCAAATCATGATGTTCATAACAGTGTTTTAGCCAGGATTTGAGAAAGTGGGAGTGTAAAATTTAAAAGTGGGAGTGCAACGTTGGAGTCCAGATTTTTTGTGCACAACACGAAGTCTCACTGCCGCGATCCAGGGCCGCATAAAAAGCCTTAAAGAACATGGATACTATCATGGCTAATTAATTTGCTTTCTAATGGTAGCTGATGCATTCCCAATACCCGTTTTCCAAGTACATGTAGAAGTCAGCTTAGTAGTTTTGATTTTTTTTCTCTTTTTTTTAAACAGAAAATAAAACGTTTGACCAAAAATACAGGATGTGCAGTTGTCCGTTATTTAAGTGATTGCCAATAGTGATTACACATGTACCGGTAGCTGTAACAAATACGGTGATCTTTACAAGTAACTGGATTTTTCCTTAAAATTCAAATGATATTGATTATTTTTGAACTGGAAAAGTATGGACTAAAACTAAGTTTCAAATTAAGAAGCAAGGCCAAGGGAAATTTGCTTCCTTTTACATGCCTTTTTAAAAATAGGGTCAGTACATCTAAAAAAAAATTTATCGTCATTTTGTGTGATGATTGTATGGTGGAACAGGAGCAAAGAATCATACATGTATGTGTTTTACTTTGGGTCTGGGTTAGTTCCATTAGCACCAGAAAGTTTTTCGAGAATGAACATCAAAAGAGCTTAAAATATAATTGCTCAATGTAAAATATATAAGGTAAAAGTTTTTGTTTTAATTATTAATGGAGCATTCAAGTCATCCGCACCATAGTCAATGTACATTAAATACGCAAATAAAACCACTGGAACATAACACATTCTAACATAATAGGATATGTGAAATGTTTGAATATGTATTAGCGGTACACGTACACGAACTGTGAAATAGAGGACTTGTACAGCAGGCATACAGTATTTAAAATGCTAGAATGTGTCTTGTACATGCAATGCAATAGAGGACAAGTACAGCAGGCCCAATTATTAACAATTTTAGTATTTAAAATGTTTTGGAATGTGTCTTGTACATGGACTATGCAATAGAGGACATGTACAGCAGGCCCCATTTATTAACAATTTTAGTATTTAAAATGTTTTGGAATGTGTCTTGTACATGGACTATGCAATAGAGGACATGTACAGCAGGCCCCATTTATTAACAATTTTAGTATTTAAAATGTTTTGGAATGTGTCTTGTACATGGACTATGCAATAGAGGACATGTACAGCAGGCCCCATTTATTAACAATTTTAGTATTTAAAATGTTTTGGAATGTGTCTTGTACATGGACTATGCAATAGAGGACATGTACAGCAGGCCCCATTTATTAACAATTTTAGTATTTAAAATGTTTTGGAATGTGTCTTGTACATGGACTATGCAATAGAGGACATGTACAGCAGGCCCCATTTATTAACAATTTTAGTATTTAAAATGTTTTGGAATGTGTCTTGTACATGGACTATGCAATAGAGGACATGTACAGCAGGCCCCATTTATTAACAATTTTAGTATTTAAAATGTTTTGGAATGTGTCTTGTACATGGACTATGCAATAGAGGACATGTACAGCAGGCCCCATTTATTAACAATTTTAGAATTTAAAATGTTTTGGATCTATGTTTTGCATTGCATCTATTGCGTAAAAATAAGCTCAGCTAGAGTAATTCAGACCGGATTACTGAAAATAAACAGCAAGAGAATTTTGTGTGCAAGCGTATATTTCATACTTCTTTAAAAGACAACTCCACAAAGAATATATTCATACATCGCTCTGACATTTTGTCCGAGTACATCTGCATTTGGTCGGACAAACCAAGAAAGTGGTCGGAAATGTCCGATGGTAATTTCACGCACTGAATGTGCATTGTACATGGACTATGCAATAGAGGACATGTACAGCAGGCCCCATCAATTAACAATTTCAGTATTTAAAATGTTTTGGAATCAGTCCTTCATTTAAAGGAAATCCATTAGAGCTACATGTATAAATTGCTCCCCTCAAATCTTTGAGGAGAGCAAATCGCTCTCCTTAAAATTCACGGATAAACAGCGGTGAAACGACGGGTCAACATTGTTTTTAATATTTTGAATATCAGGATTTCTTCAAGGGGCTGCATTATAGTTTTTGCATAATAACATGCTCAGGTGGCGTTACTTCTTTGGTTTTTGTAACTGTAAGAATTTATTTTTAAAAACTAACTAGGCCTAAATGGAGATTAATAAAAGGTTTTACTGCTTATGTTTTCATTTTTTTAATACAGTTGTCAGTTGGTTCATCACTTAATTATACTTGGAAAATGGAGTTAATAAACGGCACATAAAGCAACTGAATATTTGCTTTCAGATTTGTTAAAATTATATGAAAATTTTCAGCCTAAACTATTTCCATTGCACTACGAAAGCTATACAAAAAAGGGCCTCAAAATGACAAAAACTTGCCTTAAGTATTATCGAAAATAATTGTGCCGTTGATAATCTCAAAAATAATGGAAAATGCAGGTCAAGTATGCCATATGCACAATGTTATAGTCACGACGAGAATCCAGCAAACAACGTCTAAACTTCGCACTACGAGCTTTTGTGATGCACTGTGGTGGGCCGGCAATGAGCCTTGTTTTACGGTATAGGATTTTAGTAAAACACGCTGCATCGTTTCACTTTATACATGTATGTATACCTGTAGTACTTCCTCGAAATAAATTCATGAACACGGGAAATAAGAGAGATCAAGTTCTGTGAATAAACTTGCAAAGATCGTCTTTCTAAATCGATGTTTTCTTGGCATTTTTACGATGTCTATTCCGTCCGGCTGGCCTGCATGCAAAACACTGATACTGCAAAAAGTACATACAGCAGTGCGCATTGCACCGTGCGCGATTATTGCATTGACTGATTACCACATTTCCATTACGCCTTCTTTGGGCCTTAGTGTGCGGCGCAGCGGGAACTCTCGTATGTACGGGTCCACGTGTTTTCATGCAGCTCTATGCGATATGCAGATTGTGTACGTACAGTATACAGCTGCTGTACACGCACGATCTTTCTGGTACGTACGAGCTCGGTGTTCGTTCATTTTTAGCAAAATCCGGCGGAATAACGTGAGTTTGGGTATTATACCAATGAATAATACGTGTAGCTTCAGACTTAAAATAAAAAATTTCAATGAAAACATTCTGAAATTTTTAGGGTCAAAATATTAGTTAAACACCTCTAAATTTTTCAAATCTATCAAAATGTTTAACATCATAAGAATCCTTATAAAATAAACAATATTTTAAATTTTGAATCAGCTTATTATCACTTGTTACAAAAAAGTTATAATTGTTCCCTCGTAACACTAACACCGCGCCGCACGATTGTCCGACATGTCTGACTCTGGGTTCACACCGCAATGCGACCACACAGCCCGCCATAACACATGGGTAAAAAATACAGTTCCATTCACGGTACACACAACGCAGCAACACGAAACATGCACGTGTACGCGTAATCGCCGTTGCGACATGCGGATAAAATCGGCTGCCGGAACGGGCCGGCATTATTTTTGACAAAAAATCAACTTTCGTGTTCTCCTAAAAGTCCAAGCTTCCGAATAAACTCCATTTCATAGACTTTCTACGCATGTATTTTGAGGATTTTTGATTGGAAAACCGTTACATGGTACCGTTTTGTAGCCTTCGGAAAACAAAAAAATTGCATTCACCGATTGCTCGGCAGGCTGAGGAGGGTACCAGGTCATACATAATGTACGCACGCGTGCTGTGCAACCAAGATTGTCGCACCACGTGCCCAATTGCACATGAGGAACTTACTGCGAATCAGCCGGAACGCGCCCAGCATTCTGGGACTATCTGCCTTGTTAAGCATGGAGGATCTGCGCATTAGGATTGTGCAATGTATCCATAAATGGGATTATTTTCACTTCGTCACTCAGTCGAAAATCTTGAGTCGACATGCACCCAGACTCGACTAGTTATATACACACGGACGTTGAAAAGGCTCCATACTAGCTCGAGAATTGGACGTGTATCGTCTTCGTTCACGGTACAAATGACGATCTCAAAGAACACTAACAATTAGTCCGGAGAATACGAAGGTGAAATACCAAGACACACACATAAAGTGCACAGATTTGCCTATAAATTTTTTTTTTATTCCTTTTTCGTACCCGTCAGGCGGCGATATTGGCCAAAAAAACCCGAGGCGGCCTCAAAAAGTCGTGAGGCAGGCCGCCTCGTGACGATTGAATGGGCAGGGGAAACGCTGGATCAGCGTAAGAAATATTTGGATTGGCTGATTTGTATGACGTACATGTCTTGTATAAGGCTTTAGACCAATAAGTGTACTTCATACTCGACTGCAGTACGTGCGACGCCCAGACTGTCTGTGCAGATTCTGTCGCCCTCTGGCACGTGGCTCCGCCACTCGCATAGTCGCACCACAGGTGTTTTTTGTTTTTCTCGTAAGCAACCAGGTTGCGTCACGCGTCGGGTAGCCACGCGCGCTATTACGTGAAACTCCCATTTGCCAAAACCCCTGAACTACCTACCGATTTCACTGTGACTCTTATCAGCTGTTATCAGTAAAGTAATTATAAGATAAACACTTACCCTGGCACCCACTTCCCCAGGGCCAGTGACCATGAGCTGGTGGTGTCAAATAACGGAAACCTTGAAGAGCATGGCTGAAGTCGCGGACTGTTTCTTATTTGATATCTCGAGATATATTTGATCGATTTTTATGATTCAAAGTTGCTCACATAATAACTTTTCACACTTTTCCAAATACTTTACATTATAAACAAGAACCTAGTAGACTTTGGTAGATATTTTTTGTCAGTAAGCTCACAGGCAGAGGCACCATACACCACCTGTTCACGGCTCGTTAACTCTTGATCAGATAAGAGAGATCGCGTTGAAAGCTGCTGATTCTGAAATCGGTAGGTACGACCCGAGTTTGTCATAGGCAAACTCGGGTCTAGCTCAAATGGGAGATTCACGTAATGCGCCTTGACTAAAGGCTAACCGTGCACAGGCAGAGATTGAAAGAAAAGACGTGAAACAGGGAAACGAAAAAGTAAGGAGAAGCACAATTTATTACGAAGCAAAAATAACTTAAGTCAGAAATATCAGATGTTGGAAAACAAACGTGAGTTCGTGAGATTTAGAATTCGTTTTTATTCTTCAAAATCGCAAAAGTCAGACGTCGGAAGAATGTCATCCCTTTGTTTTCTTTATAAGTTTTGGAACCGGTTCCGACTCGGGATCGAGTCTTTTCATGGAACCAGACTCGCCGGTTCCAAAAATGTGGAACCGCCCAACACTATACAGCAGGCACCATTTATTAACAATTTTAGTCTATAAAATGTTTTGGACAGTGTCTTGTACATGGACTATGCAATAGAGGACATGTACAGCAGGCCCCATTAATTAACTGTTTTAGTATTTAAAATGTTTTGGACTGCCAGTACATGTCCTCTATTGCATAGTCCATGTACAAGACACATTCCAAAAAATTTAAATACTAAAATTGTTAATAATTGGGGCCTGCTGTACATGTCCTCTATTGCATAGTCCAATGCACTAGAGGACAAGGCCCATTTATTAACAATTTTAGTATTTAAAATGCTTTGGAAAGTGTCTTGTACATGGACTATGCAATAGAGGACATGTACAGCAGGCCGCATTTATTAACAATGTTAGTATTAAAATGCTTTGGAATGTGTCTTGTACATGGACTATGCAATAGAGGACATGTACAGCAGGCCCCATTTATTAACAATTTTAGTATTGAAATGTTTTGGAATGTGTCTTGTACATGGACTATGCAATAGAGGACATATACAGCAGGCCTCATTTATTAACAATTTTAGTATTTAAATGTTTTGGAATGTGTCCTGTACATGGACTATGCAATAGAGGACATGTACAGCAGGCCCCATTAATTAACAATTTTAGTATTTAAAATGTTTTGGAATGTGTCTTGTACATGGACTATGCAATAGAGGACATGTACAGCAGGCCCCATTAATTAACAATTTTAGTATTTGGGCAATTCCATGCCACAGTTGACATGACCCTCAACATTTTAAATGGAACTTATTCGAATTGTTTCACTTTTGCAGGTGAGGGGGATACCTAAACCTTATGAATATGCACTAATATTGCCTGGATTTGTTGGTTTTCATTTTTTTTTCAACGTTTGAATATGTATCCATGGTAACTTGTTAAATTTTCCAAATTTTTTTTAAAAATTTTAACATTTAATAGCTTACCAAAGATGAAAACATCTTTGGAATTTATTATATAAGGGAACCTTCTCCAAAACATTAGGACAAAAATCTGATTTGTATTTGCATTAGTACACTATGAATAATCATATTTAAGGTTTTATTTCCGCGGCAACGTGTAACGTCCGTAACGTTTTGAGCATATTTTACCTCTACAGTCATATCTAATGAAGTGATTTTTCCAAACCACAAATTTAAAGCTTAGTTTCTGAAGGGTTACCTTGTGCAGTGTGAAACTTGAAATTCCAATAATTAGATCTAGGCTAAGGCCGAAAAAAAAATAGTTCTGCTTCCGATTACATACATGTACATTTCAAAAATAGGGTCGGTTGGTCGGGTTTTTTTTTTTGGGGGGGGGGGCCAATTTTTTTTATGCAGATTGAATTGGGTATTCAATTATATATGCGAAGCCTTACATTACTGGACCAAACCCAGTCTAATGTGGCTTTCTTAGATGTAGGTAGCTTTCCAGCACTTAACTGGCTCGTCACTCGTCACTCAATTCTGATGGGAGGCAGGCTGGCTCTAGACAACAGATGCACATACACTGGGGATAGCCTGACTGTTTATCAAGGACAAAACACTGCACTCCCACCTGTTTTATTAGTATGTGCGAACATATTTATGGTCGTCAACTGATTAAGTAGTCATTATCTTAGTAGGGGGCTCATGAATACGAACCCGGGAATCCCGGGTTCGTGAAAGCCACATTGGACTGGGCTTGGTCCAGTAATGACTATTTCCATTGCACTACGAAAGCTATACACAAAAAGTGGCCACAAAAAGTGAATAAAACCTACCTTAATTATTGTCAATATATTTACTCTGATAATTCTTAAAAATAATGGAAAATTCAGGACATTCGCATCATATGCAGAACGCTAGTCAAGACGGGAAGCTGCCAAAACTCCGAAGTGTGTGATGCACTGTGCATTTGTGGCCCGCGGCCGACAGACCTCGTTTTAGGGTCGAAAATTTCGGGAAACACGCTGCATGTATCACTCCAATACGAGTAACGAGTGCGATCTCAAAATGAACTCTTGAACACGGAAAATACATATACAGACAAGATAGATCAATTCTGTGAATTAACCTGCAAAAATGTTGAACTTTCTCCATCGGTGTTTTCTTGGCATTTTTACGATCGAATCCGACCAGTTCCAAATCCGACGAATCCCATAGCCATGACAGACTGGTTACCGCACTTTCATCATGTCTTCTAAATTGGCCCCTGTACGGCGCGGCGGGAACCAGTCGCATAGCTGCCAACATTTCAAAATCCCAATTACATGTAGTAATCAACCTGCGCGGTCATTTTCAACTTCTCGTTTTATCGAAGGCTTTACCAACATCGAGAACAGGACATGTACACATACATGTGCTAGCTTACCCTTCTTGTTGTGAATAATAATGTACTGTAGGCCGAAAGATAATTTAAAAAAAAAAATTAATTTTGTTTTTATTGTCTGTATTTGTTTGTTGAAGTCAAATAAATAATAACATCAATAACATGTGCGCATATTTTTTTGGAGATGCATGCTTTCGATGTTGAGTCTCGAGTTCGTATATGTTTTTACACACAATGATCTATGGCCACCGTATGCAATAGAAATATCCCGCCAACATACCTTGTAAACGCATGCTGATTTATCTTTTCTGTCCGTTGTGACAAACTCAAATTCTATTACCAATTATTCCAACCATACTCATTAAAATCTCGCACTGATGGGTCTCATCCCGGCAATAAGCGAATAAATATGCTCACGATCGTCACTGAAAAGTACTCACACGTATACAGTACACTCAACCACACATCCACCATGTCCACGAGATGCACACAGATGACACACCATTGAAAAATATTTTTAGTCTGGTCCTCAAGTACTCCACTGCGCACACTGTATTGATGTCTATCAGGTGCTTGACTGCATTCTTATTAGACTTGTCACCAGTCCATCCATAATCGTGACATTTCGCCAGAAGTTTTCGGTCAAAAACGATACTTTACATTTTTTTTTTTCGAAAATGGGAAATTCGTAATGTTTTAGTGGCAAATCGTATTTTCGTAATTTAACAAACAATTCGTAATATAATTACGAAAAAATCGTACTAGTTGGCAGCTATGCAGTCGTCACTGCATTGATCAAGGTTTACGCACGTGATAATAGTCACCGTGACATCGAATTGCGAGGTATGACAGATCGCAAAGCGAATTTGGTTCTTTTGAAAAAAAATAGAGAATGTAAGTAAGAAAACAAATAAATACAGGCATTTTTTGAAGCAAATGGGTTGTTGAGAGGTATTTTGTGAAGACAGAAAAGCTAGGCAACAAGCTTTTATTTTTATTTATTCAATCATTATTATTTTTTATTTTTTTTGAATTGCCAATAAAAATTTTAGGGTCGCAGCCTAAAAATAGGGTCGGTCGGGTAACCGGAAGCAGAAGTATTATTTTTTTTGGCCTAACGAGCGTTACCGATGTTACAAAATTTTGTTACGGATGTTACGTTACGGACGTTACACATTAAATACTGCATACAAATGAACCTTTCAAGCACCCTCTATTATGCACCTTATTCACACCCCTCTTTTAAAATATGAAATGACCCTATATGTGCAAGTAATCTAGGTCATTTGTAACAATGTTCTGCCTCCTGGCTTGAATGTTATAATTACATGTACATGTATAAGAGCCATATCTCAGGCATGCCACTTACATGTACATGTACATGTACATATATGTACAGCTGAAGTTTGAAACTGACAAGCACACATGCAAAGTAAGTGAATTTTGATTAATAGTTTTTTCAGAAGTTTTTATCTGAACTAAAGTGTCAATAGCTTTGTTTCGCCATTTCACTAAATTTTATAACATGATACAAACAACAGTTACCGTATTTCTCAGCTTATAAAAACCCAAGTAACTCATAATTCTCAGATAAAAATTGCTTTTAAATCAGGAGTGATGCTATACAACCGCTTGGCTTTTCGACTCCTTCGTCAAGTACTCTTGGACATTCCTGTAATTGATGGTGTGCATACAGGGCTCACTGGGTCATTCCGTGCCAATTCAACGGGCCATGGCACCATATGTCACAGATTTTGTTCAAACTTGGTGGTAAGGTTCTGTTAGCTGTTCCATACATGATAATCGAAAGCAAAAATTCAAATTGCTTTCTGTTGTGGTGTTACGGTAGCACAAAGTTCAATGAACTTTGCAACAACAAAAAGGGGAAACTGACTGGCCCATAGAATAAATCACTGACTTTAAGGACCCATATCTTGAGATTGAAATTGATTTGGAAGCTGAATTTGAATACATGGGTACAACTACTGTAGTAGAGCATGAATATAGGAAAATAATGCCCATCATGCCTCACTCCTTAATTTTAGGGGGGGGGGGTTGTCAAAAATGATCCGTCATGATGCGTCACATGTATTTTTTCAAATTTAAAGGCCCCTAATCTTGGACCTTTGCATTAACTGTTTTTTATTTCAATTTTAGTGTAATCTCTGACTACTAATATTGACATTTATGTGAAAGACAGAACAATTGTAGATGTTTTCCCTGATTTGGGTAAACCCCAAAATGGCCCCAGCCAGAAATCCGCCTTAAAATTGGCCCAAAACACGGCGGGGGGGGGGGGGGGGGGGGGGGGGGGGGGGGGGGGGGGGGGGGGGATATAATTTTCTAGGTATTTTTAGGAAAGAGAAAATTTGGAAGATTTTCACAATGTTTCTAAATGTGTTTGTTCACAATTCTTACAGGCTGTTATAATGGAAGCATAATTTGGCTGAACCTCCAGAGTGCAGTATGCACATGCAAATACGCCATACTTGTACTTTTTAAATGAGGGAGCTCTAATTGAAGAAAGGGGGGGGGGGAAGGGTCACATACATTAGCAACTGATCTTTTATTGAAATACATTCAAACATTTCTCCCGCAAATTGTAAAATGCAAATTGTAAAATGTATTGAAATGTTTTCAAATTGGCACATGAATTGATTTAATGTACATGTACATGTACCGGTAGGTATACCCTAAAAGTGAAATGACGGTGACCTGAATTGTTTCAGATTGAGGACACTCTTATTGCTGCATTGCAAATACTACAGGATACATGGTCAATGTTAATTTGAAATGTGCTACTCTCTGAAGAAAGATTATCATTAAGTAAGCAATCACTGACATTTTCTTACAAGAATTGGTTTCCATGTGGTGATGGTGGTACACCATAAAAAGGATGAAAAAGATATTTACAGCTAAAAAAAACATGACTGGTAATCTTGCGGAGCATCTCGTTTTCACATGCATAACGTCCGTTTCTCCAACATCACAGTGGATTTTTCTAAGTGGTCATCCATGTTTGTAAAGAGTGAAGTTACAACTGCTAGTGCATAGTTATTTCAAAGGGCTTTGGCAAGAAACTTCACAGAGTTTCACCAATACATTCCAAATTTGAAAAGCCATGTCCGAAAACGTAACGTCCGTAACACTCATAGCAACGATTATGTCTAATTAATTAATCAGGTTACCTCTTAGTTCACCATACCATGTTGTACATTTGGGCCTAAGTCTGAAATGTGCTGAGTGAATAAAATTTGCTTTGACCCCAAATATGTTATTTTGGTTTGTCAAAGTTTCTAGTCGCCTCTGAATGTAACGTCCGTAACGGTGGAATTGCCCATTTGCAGCAGACCTCATTTATTACATGTATAAACAAAAACAGGAGCTTCCTCATCAACCCAAATTTTATCAACTTTCGAGGATCTAATTCTACTATGAAACCTAGAAGTTGATCAGGTAGATTGGTTTGCAGAAAAAATAAGCAAATTAAGAAGCTGAACTATTTATTTTTTGGCCTTATTAATAAGTTTAGTATTTAAAATGTTTTGGAAGGTTTCTTGTACATGGACTATGCAATAGAGGACATGTACAGCAAGCCCCAATTAAAAACAATTTTAGTATTTAAAATGTTTTGAAAAGTGTATTGAACATGGACTATGCAATAGAGGACATGTACAGCAGGCCTCATTTATTAACAATTTTCAATGTTTTGTAATGTGTCTTGTACATGGACTATGCAATAGAGGACATGTATAGCAGGCCCCATTTATTAACAATTTTAAATGTTTTGGAATGTGTCTTGTACATGGACTAAGCAATAGAGGACATGTACAGCAGGCCTCATTTATTAACAATTTAAATGTTTTGTAATGTGTCTTGTACATGGACTATGCAATAGAGGACATGTACAGCAGGCCCCATGTATTAACAATTTAAATGCTTTGGAATGTGTCTTGTACATAGACTATGCAATAGAGGACATGTACAGCAGGCCCCATTTATTAACAATTTTCAATGTTTTGTAATGTGTCTTGTACATGGACTATGCAATAGAGGACATGTATAGCAGGCCCCATTTATTAACAATTTTAAATGCTTTGGAATGTGTCTTGTACATAGACTATGCAATAGAGGACATGTACAGCAGGCCTCATTTATTAACAATTTTAAATGTTTTGTAATGTGTCTTGTACATGGACTATGCAATAGAGGACATGTACAGCAGGCCCCATGTATTAACAATTTTAAATGTTTTGCAATGTGTCTTGTACATGGACTATGCAATAGAGGACATGTACAGCAGGCCCCATGTATTAACAATTTTAAATGCTTTGGAATGTGTCTTGTACATAGACGATGCAATAGAGGACATGTACAGCAGGCCTCATTTATTAACAATTTTCAATGTTTTGTAATGTGTCTTGTACATGGACTATGCAATAGAGGACATGTATAGCAGGCCCCATTATTAACAATTTTAAATGTTTTGGAATGTGTCTTGTACATGGACTAAGCAATAGAGGACATGTACAGCAGGCCTCATTTATTAACAATTTTAAATGTTTTGTAATGTGTCTTGTACATGGACTATGCAATAGAGGACATGTACAGCAGGCCCAATGTATTAACAATTTTAAATGCTTTGGAATGTGTCTTGTACATAGACTATGCAATAGAGGACATGTACAGCAGGCCCCATTTATTAACAATTTTAAATGTTTTGGAATGTGTCTTGGATGGACTATGCAATAGAGGACATGTACAGCAGGCCCCATTTATTAATAATTTTAGTATTTAAAATGTTTTGGAATGTGTCTTGTACATGTACATGATGGACTATGCAATAGAGGACATGTACAGCAGGCCCCATTTATTAACAATTTTAGTATTTAAAATGTTTTGGAATGTGTCTTGTACATGTACATGTATGGACTATGCAATAGAGGTCATGTACAGCAGGCCCCATTTATTAACAATTTTAGTATTTAAAATGCTTTGGAAAGTGTCTTGTACATGGACTATGCAATAGAGGACATGTACAGCAGGCCCCATTTATTAACAATTTTAGTATTTAAAATGCTTTGGACAGTGTCTTGTACATGGACTATGCAATAGAGGACATGTACAGCAGGCCCCATTTATTAACAATTTTAGTATTTAAAATGTTTTGGAATGTGTCTTGTACATGGACTATGCAATAGAGGACATGTACAGCAGGCCTCATTTATTAACAATTTTAGTATTTAAAATGTTTTGGAATGTGTCTTGTACATGGACTATGCAATAGAGGACATGTACAGCAGGCCTCATTTATTAACAATTTTAGTATTTAAAATGTTTTGGAATGTGTCTTGTACATGGACTATGCAATAGAGGACATGTACAGCAGGCCCCATTTATTAACAATTTTAGTATTTAAAATGTTTTGGAATGTGTCTTGTACATGGACTATGCAATAGAGGACATGTACAGCAGGCCCAATTTATTAACAATTTTAGTATTTAAAATGTTTTGGAATGTGTCTTGTACATGGACTATGCAATAGAGGACATGTACAGCAGGCCCCATTAATTAACAATTTTATTATTTAGTTGCAGCAGGCCCCATTTATTACATGTATTAACAAAAACAGGAGTTTCCTCATAAACCCAAAATTTATCATCTTTCGAGGAGCTAATGTTACTATGAAACCTAGAATTTGATCAGGTAGATTGGTTGCGTTAGAAAATTCAACTGATCAGCTCAACTTTCTTTTTGGCGGAATAATGTCCTTAGATAAGATTACTGTTATGAGTGATGCGACGGACCGGCTATTTTATGCAAAGAACTTGAATAATATACTAGCACTTTCTGGCACGTTTGGGACGGTGAGTAAAAAGAAGTAAATGAAGCCGTCTTTATATTAGCAGTAGCAGAGAAAGCCACATGAACAAAAAAAATTATAATAAAAACTCGTAAAGAAAAAAACAACAAGTGTATCGGTACATTATTAAAGTCATGTACCCTCCCAGAGACTAATTAATCAGGACATTGACACACTGTGGCACCAAATGCACATACTTCTTTCTATTGAAACTCTAATCTTTTCATCACAACCTCTTTGTCTGGTTTGGCCAGCCAGCGAATTTCTATTGTCGGCGCTAATAGTGGCAATTAGTGGCATTCGGACCCTTGTGCTTATAGCCTGCATAATTGGCACGCAATTGCCTGCACCGACATGCAAAGGAATGCAAGGACCAGGCCAGGCGCCTGGCGTGCCGGTCTTGTGACAGGTCTTGACTACAACACTCTTGCCTTCTTTTGTCTTTGTATAAGTTCCTTGCTACATGTAGGAGCATTATCATTTATTTTAAGTAAAATTTGGCAATTCTGGAATGTAAATAAAAAAAAATATAACTAACCTGTACTCAACACCCTGGTGGTTGAAAAAGAAAGTGTAATCGTTATCGTTGTTGCAATTTCCCTTGCCCAATTTCCCTCTATACTCCAGCAGGAAGTCCCCCTTGCTGAAATGCTTAGTGGTGAAAAGACCATAACCTGTATACCAACAAGAAATAAAGGTCAAACACCACAATTGGTCACTCATAAAAAGTATACACACATGTGCGAGTTGATAAGAATTGGACCCACATTTTTTTTCCCTCTTTGTTTTGCCAAGTTGATTGCCAAGAGACTTCATTCAATTTTGAGTATAGCTCAGTCGGTAAAGCGTCTGTACAGTATTCCGGAGGTCACAGGTTCGAATCCTGCCCCTGCCAGTCTTTCTTTGTTAATTCTTTGAAATGTATGCAAGATGATTACCTAGTCAGTTCTCTTGTGTTTTTCTTTGTGTTAAGTATAAAACTTATAGTTATACATTTTTAAAAGAATCCCTGTTATCTTATGACAATTTATTTTTAAATGCAGATGATTTTGGCATGGAATTAATGACCAAAACAACACAGTACCTACAATACACGTTTGTTGGCCTACATGGACTATAGTATGTTACAAGAGGACCCCTGTGTGGACCCTTCAAACTCAAATGGATTTAGGAATTAGGCTTTATTACACAAAGGTTATTTGCCTTTTGCTTGCCAAAATCCTTAAAAAATGCCTGGTTAATTTTGCTAGATCAGTAAATTTCAGGACCCCTGATAAACTTCATTTGAGAAATCAAAGGTGCATCCCACGGTCATGATGGAATCCCGATGTTGTTACAACTTTAAATTTAGTAACCAACTGTCACACAAATTGACTGATACATACATTGTATTACTAACCAGAATGCGTAAATATGTATAACACTATCGTTTAGTAATACAGTATCGGTCAATTTTACTACGTACATTATATCAGTCATATCAGTACATTATATCAGTCAAACGTGAGTGAGTATAGCCATTTATTGGTTTTTATAACTGTCTTCAATCACATGTTCTACTTACCAACACAGTCATTGATGTACCTCCTCTCGAAGCCTACTTGATCACTGCCATTATTGCACCATTTCTCAGCATGTTGTTGAGGCGATATTCTCCTTGTTTTTCTGCAATTCATTTTCTCTGACAAAGCAAAGAAGTACTACATTAAAGAAAATACCAAAAGATTACACAAACAAACATGCTCCATGTTTTATTTTTGCTTGCAATATGCACAACATGTCATTTGGCAATAAAAAAATCATTGATGTTCAAATTCATCAGAAATGAGCGTTGTTCTGCAAATTTTGAGAGTGAAGCAACGGCAAAACACATATCATCAGCAGACTCAGAGGAAATAAAATGATGATGATGTGCAGTACTACAAACTCTGGTCACAACGAACAAGTAACAATAAACTAGTTTGTCACAAATTTGTCAATAGGGTTTCATGTACAAAGTTCTTCATACGAAAGTACAGTATGAAATGCATTCACAGTGATCGAGATGGGTGTGCATGGAGTTAGCCTACATTTTGCACAACACATATAAAATAACCAACAGGAGAAGATCAACGGAAATTTTGCTGCTTATAAATAATTTGATCTTTTAGTGATAAAATTGAATATATGCACATAAATAGGCAGTACTGAAGCGAAATCGGCCAATTGATCCAAACGTCAAACAAATTTTGCAGTTTTCTTTCAATTTGTCCTACATGTATAATTTGTCTTCTGAAAAGTCTCTGAAATTATCATTAACGTATTACTTTCTGGTCCAAGTCATTATTTTGAGTAAAAAATTATAAAAAAAACATTGCAAAAAAAATAGTCCCCTGCGCACGAGGTCCAGAACAGCATGACAGGACAGGAGCCATATCTGCGGCAAATGGGCATGTCAATTTTACATATACCTGGCTACCCCGACCGTCACATTATAATCGACATGAATCGCTAAGTAGGTCTTAGCTTGGGCCTAGGCCTAGCTTATGTTGATGACATTTACAATGCAGCATGGCAGCACACACAACCAAAGATCCTACACAGCCATATCAAGCGACGTTGACGTGTACAATAGACGTCATTTTTTAGTTATGTTTTTTTAAAGCTCCGCGCACGAGCTCAGCTGGCAAAAAACGTTAACACAAAAAAAATTTGAGCGTTTGCTAAACTTACTTTATGTACATAAATGTTCATTTTGAATGTATTCGTCAATCTAGTGGAAAAAAAAAAAAACTTTATAGTAGGGAAAGTTTTTAAAAATATCTCGAAAAATGTGCGATTCATCGCAACGGGAATCGCGGCTGCCGTGGCAGATTTTCGATCTAATCGCACAGGTCCCTGGCACCGTACCCCAAGCACCGGTACGCGCAAAATGATAGGAGCCCGCCGAGTACCCATTAGTGCCGAGTCTGGGTACTCAACGGGCTCCAATCATTTTGCATGTACGAGGTGTGGAGTACCAGAGACCTGTGCGATGAGATCGAAAATCTACCGTGGCAGCTGCAATTCATTATTTTTAAAGTTTATATCCAATACAGTGGCGGATCCAGAGAGGTTATTTGCCGGGGGCTGAGGTTGTTTGCGGGGGGGGGGCGCAACAGCTCATTCGAATGAAAAATGACCAAAATGACCTTATTTTACAAAATTTCGTTCACTGCCGGGGGGGGGGGGGGGGGGGGTGCGCACGCCCCCCTAGCACCCCCGGGATCCGCCAATGCAATAGATCAATGAAGACATTCAATATGAACATGTACATAAAAGTAACACTCCATTTTTTTCACGTTGCATTTTTTTGCCGGCTGAACTTGTGGAGCTCATTCACGGAGCTATAAAAAAAACATAACTAAAAAATGATGTATTGCACACGTAAGTTCAGCAAAGTGAAAAAAAAACATGTTTCACATCCCCGCCTGCTTCCTTTTTGGAGGCCGCCTGGATTTAAAAAAAAAAAATTTGAAAACGCAGTAAAAAGACACCGAAAAAGTCCAGAAATTCATCGGAAAATAAATACTTGCGAAATATGTGAGTCGAAGTTTCAGTGACAGTATACTCTAAATGACACTAATATGTTCAGTTTTCTTGTCCAACTTGTCCTTCATTTTAAAAGTGTCTTTGAACAGTTGAAACACCAACGGTTGCAGGAAATTTTAAAATGGCTGCCATCTTGAAAAAAAAAAAAAGGCCCCTCTCCTCCTTTTTATCAAAAAAACCGGACGAGAGAAACATTTATTTTTATTCGGCCTTGCGCCATCGTCGCTTGATTAAGGCCAAAAAAATAATACTTCTGCTTCCAGTTACCCGACTGACCCTATTTTAAGGCTGCGACCCTAAAAATGTTATCTGCAATTCCAGAAAAAAAATTATAATAATGATTGAATAAATGTCTTTTTTTGTCTTCATAAAATACCTCTCAACAACCCTTTTTTAGTCAACAAAGCTTGTATTTATTTGTTTTCTTACTTACATTCGCTATTTTTTCAAAAGAAACCTTCGTTATTTTTACAAATTCGCTTCGCGATATAATTTTAAACTTCACAATTCGATGTCACGGTCTAATCACGTGCGTAAACCCAGTGCAATGCGGCGATGACTGGTTCCCGCCGCGCCAATTTAGAAGATATGATGAAATTGCGGTAACTAGTCTGTGCACGGCTATGTGATCGATAGCATGGCTACAAACACGTGCACTGTCAACTGGTCGGATTCGACATCGTAAAAATGCCAAGAAAGCACCGATGGAGAAAGAACGTTTTTGCAAATTAATTCACAGAAATGATCTAGCTTGTCTGTGTATGTATTTTCTGGGTTCAAGAGTTCATTATGAGATTGCACTACTCGTATTTGGAGTGATACATGCCGCGTGTTTCCCAAATTTTTGCCCGTGAAAACAGGTCTGTCGGCCCATGGCGGGCCGCTCGCCACACATGCTCGCATCACCCACCTCGGGGTTTTGGCTAGCTCCCCGCGTCTTGACTAGCGTGTTTCCCGACATTTTCGACCGTGAAAACAGGTCTGTCGGCCCATGGCGGGCCGCTCGCCCCACATGCTCGCATCACACACCTCGGAGTTTTGGCCAGCTCCCCGCGTCTTGACTAGCGTTGTGCATATGGTGCGAACGACCTGAATTTTCCATTATTGTTTTAAATTATCGAACGTAAATATATTGACAATAATTATAGGTAGGTTTTATTCACTTTTTGTTGCCATTTCGTGTATAGCTTTCGTAGTGCAACGGAAATAGTTCAGGCTAAAACTTCGCATATAATTGGATACCCCATTCAATCTGCATAAAAAAAAAATGGCAAAAAAAAAAAATTCCGACCGACCGACCCTATTTTTGAAAGGCATGTAATTGGAAGCAGAAGCATTTTTTTTTTTGGCCTAAGCGATGTATGCACAGTTAAGCGACATCGCTAGATCTAGTTTTGGAACCCGACCGGAGTAGGCCTAGTCCTACCTGAATTTGTGTCCGTAACTTGCTCACCTTTCCAAATTAACCGAGTAGGCCGCCTAGGGCTAGGCTACAATGCAGCTAGGCCGCATGCAGGGCAGGCTATACTTTAACGCACAAAAGCAATCGAAATACTGAACACTATGATCAAAACAAAAACCAAAACATACAAGCAAAATACTGCCAAAATCAAATTTCTAACATAAATTTGGACAACGTCCAATCGCTCATTGTTAGGACAATATTCACGCCAAGCCATGTTTGTTCGACTAGTCTAATTAAACGTTAGGCAGTGCAGTATTGGCTTCAGTACTTGTTAGGCCTACGTACGTGCGGGTGATGTAGTGACTGTACTGATAGTGACGGGACCGCGCCGCGTGATCAGGTCAAGTAGGCCTATACTGAGCGTCGAAATATTAACGTGATGTGATAAAAAGAAAACCATGAGTAAACTAGGCCTAAAAAATGTTTTTGCATAGAAAATACAATGTTTTTTTTACAAACCTGATGTGCCTTCTATCTGCCTATAATCGTTAAATCATCGCAGGCGTCCAGCGATCTGAACAATCGAATCGTGGACGTGTTTCATCCTGCAAGCGCGGGAAATGGCATGGCACGGTGCCAACTTGCGCGCTCGGCGCGCTCGAGCTCGCAGCGGCCCGGATCGGTACAGCGCGCGCGCCACGCACGTACCGCTTGAGGGCGTCCTACAGTTAGGGACGAGTACGTTCCATTTTTTTGTCACACGAGCTGAATGTAGTTCATACTTTCACGCACCGACTCCTGATCTTCACCGCCAAAACGTGGACTATCGTTAAAACTGTTGGGGAATGATAGAGCGCCCTCTTCTAGCCAAAGATATTCCAAAAATACAGCAAAAGTAACCGTGGACGTCCACGGTCCCAGTGCGTCCACAATTTGAAGGTGTGTATCCTAGTGAAAGTCCACGATTGCCGGTATTTACACACGCACCCACACACCCACCCACACACCCACCCACACACGCACCCACACACCCACCCACACACCCACCCACGGAAGGACAAGGCGGAAACAGTATGCCCCTTCGGCTTCGCCGCGGGGCATAAAAAGCAATGTATCATAAAATAACATGCAGTTTGTGTTAAAGGGCATCGGAATTATACAATCATAGATGTCAGATGTAACAGGGACGGGAAAAAAAGTGGACCCCAAATTTATAGAATGGCCATATACAACATTTGCAAACATTGAAAAATAAAACTACCAAGTTTTTACGAAATACCTTACTAGGATGTTGGTAAATGACAGTCTAAAGCATCCTGTAAAATTATGGCACCTGGTGTGAAGTCATTTTCAAGAAGATGGTATTTTTGTATACATTTCCAGCGGTGGTCGGCCGACCACCGTTGGAAAAACCTAACTATTTTGCAACTACTGCTCCAAATTTACCATTTTTTATTCAGTTCAAATTTTGTTTGCTATTGGTTACATATTCATGAACGGGTGTAGGCCAGCTAGACTTGTTCCCTTACCTTACAATTTTCCGGCATCTGGAAATTGATCCATTTTATCTTTGGTGGAGTCAGGGAACCAGACTACTTGAACATTTTGGGGGTTTTTTTGGTTTTTCAAGCATTTTCGAACAAAAAAATTCAAACATGTCAGTGTAACAAAATTTGATCTTTTATACTAACCCCCTAAATAGTTCATTTCTGAAAATTACAGCAAAAACCAATGGTGTACATTCCCTTTAAACGAGGTTTGCCTTTCATGCAACAACAGAAGAAACTACATAGTAAAATCTGGAAAAAAATAACCAAAAAAAACAAAAAGCAAGGAAAAAGAGAACTAAAACCACCAGGTTTTTGTACCTTTCTTGGGAGGCTGTGACTTAGAAGTCCAAGTGCTGCTACTGTTTTTCTTAATCTTGTGGTGGTGGCTTGGCATCAGCGTTGCGGCAGTATCTTTGGATGCACCGGTCCCCATGGTGTGGCTTCCCCGCTGCTCATACGCGTGTGATCCTGGGAGTTGCTGCACCTGGATGCAGGCTGTCAGCGGCCCGAGTCATTCCACTGGAGGTCATCCTGATTATTCAGTTGCTCGGTTACCAGTACGTGTGGATAGTTTCTCTGTGATGACGAAAATAAGAGGGAAAAAAGCAAATTGGAAAGTGTACAGGTACAAATGCACTTCAACGGTAATGTTTACGTTTACAATGTATGCAACTGCAAAGTCTGTATCTTACATGTCCTACGGCATCCCCAAGAAAATACAAAGTATCATGCAATCCCTCCCCCCCCCCCCCCAAAAAAAAAAATTTTTTAAAAGCAAATTTATGTCCTCAAGCATGTCAAGTACAGAAATATCCATTTTAGAAAGAAATTAAATACAAGTTTGTAGACCAGTTGACTGGTTACAATGCACTTGTGGCTGTTATTAAAATACATACCGGTAGGCCTACACTTCTGATCCAGTGGAAACTAGATCAATCCCATGCACCAGAAACTACAAAACCTGTAAATTTTTTTTTTTTTCAAATTACTTGAGTGCAGGAACATCAACCGTTGGCAAAACACTCATTTTTAATTAGACACCCATTGCCCATAGCAACACGGGGATTATATTGACTGTACACAAATTTTGCCTAGCAACCACACGTCACATGAGAAACCCATCATTATATGATAGCAGAGTTGCAACTTGGCTGCCATTCCTATGCCACCATGCATCGCATGCATGCATATAAGGCTATACTGACCCTGTTAGTACAGTATGATGGTATACAAATAATGAATGTTTGTGAGTGCAATGGTAAGAATAATTTCATGAGGTGACAGATGAAATGTTCCATTCCACGAGGCGAAGCCGAGTGGAATGGAACATTTCATCTGTCACCGAATGAAATTATTATTTCCATTGCACGAAAGTGAAACATTCATTATTTGTTTTATATAACACCTGAATAAATCCTTGTCATCTGATTGGTTGACTTTTAATAGCCAATTTATTCAGGTTAAAAACTGTTTAAAAGTTCGACACGTTCATCATATTTATATTAATGCAAACTGTTCAACAGGTTGAGAACAATTATATTCAATTTATCTCGATTTAAAACAGAACTAATAGAACTTCCATTGCACTGTGCGCTGCGCGCCACGCGCGCGCCGTGCGAATAATTCAATGACATGTGATCAACGATCCACCAATCAGATGACGGGGATTTATTCAGGTGTTGTATAATTAATTATATGGTCAGTCTAGGTATTATCTAAAGACTTGTTCATCAGCTACATGTACATGTACCGGGTATTTAGGCCTATATGCAGCACTTGACTGTACATTTTTAAGTCCTCTTCACAAGATGTCAAAAAAAAAACATCAAAGTTATTATTATTATTATATATTCGGCATTAAAAACCACTACCGGTACCAACAACAAACATTAACAAAATTTTTTTTTTTTTTTAAACAAGAAAACAAACACGAAAGCCAGAGGCATATGCCCGGAATTCAAAAAATGAACCTTAAACATTGTAAAAAGCGCGGCCCAAAGGCCTTCAATTCCAATACCTCTGGCTACACAAACAAATATCTTAATCTACCGGTATAAATATCTACAAAAAATGTATTTAACAATAAACACGTATGTTAAAAATGGCAGAGGTACATGTACATGTATAACTGCTAAAAAAAATAATGTCCCCGTTAAAGAAAAAAAAGAGTTAGGATTATCCCCACAATTAACATCAAAGTACCACGATGATATAAAACAAGATGAAAATAACCCAAAAAATTGTCCAGCAAAAGAAAGGAAAAATTCCCCCCCCCCCCCAATAAAAAAAAAAAATTCAAAGACCGAATTATTGTGGATGTCCGGTAGTACACTGTAGCTACCAACTCAATACTACATACAGTATGGTCATACAGTACTAGCACGTTTGTTTATGGTGTACTGTAGTAAAACTAGCCTCCCAAGGTGATCCACGAAGCATTCTATTTTTGCCGAGGCGAAGCCAAGGGAAAATAAAATGCTCCATGGATCACCGAGGGAGGCTACTTTTACTACACCACGAGATAAAACATTCAATATTTGTAATTTGTTTTACAACACCTCTCCCCTAGATTCTGCTTGTTTTTAAGCAATAGGTGATTAATTTATTCTGAACACTATTAAAATTTACTTCGATTTGAATACAAAATTAGCTGAAAATTAACTTGCACTTTTCTAAACTACCCCTTCACGAAATGTTTGAACCTAGCTCTGTAGCGCTAGCGCTTGGGAACAATACGCGCAATGCGCAACGCACAATGCGTATAGTACACATTGCGTATAGTACTTTGGTTGCTATGGATACTTTGGTTGCTACGGGTATAGTAAGTTTGGCAGTGCACAGCAAGATAGGTTAAGGAGAATACACGAGAAAGTGTGGATTCGTAATTTCAGAATTCATGAGGCCCGAAGCGCCGAGTGAATTCGTAAATTAAGAATCCACACTTGCGAGTGTATTCTTCGACTTAAACCATTGCTTCAACAGAAGTAATGGAAAGAATGTTGCAACCTGACGCCACTTTTTTCTTAAATATATCATCTCAATGAAGGTCATTCGTTGCAAAAATGATGATAAGACATGAATCTGGGACTGAGAAATGTTTCCAATTTTGTTAGGAAATACTTGAAATGACTCTCCATAGACTTTGTGTACACAAGCGCAGAAGTGGCGTCAGGTTGCAACATTTTTTTCCTGGCGTGTTTAGCATGTGTATCGCCACACCCGTACAACCAAGCCATTTTGTGTGTATAGGCTCCTTGCGTCAACATGGATAGTTCAGACGACAATTTCTTTCTGACTAAAAGTAGATTTTGCAGTAACGGTGGAGAATCTGACAGTGAAGATGCATTGGTAATTTTCGGAAAGCAAATTTTCACGCAGACGGTCCTACATTATTTTCATGCTCATAATGGAGAACAAATTGTTCGACGTGTTCAAAGAGTGACTGCTCTATGTTCCGACACCCCTATGTTCCGACAATCCGCAAGACTGTGTTAGGGTTAGGGTTAGGAATAGGAATATGTGCAGTCGGAACATAGGGGTGTCGGAACATAGAGGTGTAACCGTTCAAAGTGTGGATTCGTAGTTCCGAATCCACACTTTGTGAGCAGTGTAAGAGATTCGCAGATCCGAATCCACACTTTTAACAACAGTGTGACGTCATAGCAATGGTTTAACACTAGTGAATGCCATGTGACTCGCTCTCGGCCAATCAAGATACAGAATCTTTTTGTGACACCCGTAGTAGCGTTCTCCGACTGTTAATGCAGCTATAGCTCATTCTAATACACCTGTGATACCTGTGATACATCAATTCTTTCTTTAATTAAATAATGAAAGGTTTGCGGAAACACCATGTGCGAATAATTTCTCAACTAAGAGAATGGTTCTGAAAAGAACCAGAGGTATAAACTCGACGTTCCGGTCTGTATGCTCTGACCGTCTTCAGGAGAGTGCCTAAACTCTAAGAAAGTGAAAACTTAAGTAGCAAAAGGCGAAGTCATTTCAGAACCATTCTCTTAGTTGAGAAATTATTCGCACATGGTGTTTCCGCAAACCTTTCATTATTTAGTATCTCCAACATGCAAAGCCTCAAATCTTACTTTCTTTAATTACAAAGGTCTACACGCGACCACGCAGCGTGGCCGTTTGCGACGCATCGCATGACCCCACTGCATCGCATGACCAACATTGCATATTGATTTTACCAATGGAAAAAATATACAAATGAAGGCATAATGCCTGTTGCATGGTTTTGGATACGGTTTTGTGCTATTCCTACAGAAATAAAGTCTAAAGCATATTTATTCCAATTTATTCGGCAAAAAGGATTGTAAAATAATTAAATCATTATAATGCACATATGCTCCGTTAAATGTTCTGGTTGATACGCCTACATGTGTATGCCCTCTGTATAGTTTAGTTAAAGTCAATCGAAATTCTCAATTACATTTCAGAGCTGGACAGCAACAATGAATGATCTTGAACTCCTCATAAGTGATTGTTAATTTGTTTTCCAGGCCACTCAATCAAGGCAGTGGGTATTTGGCAGGCGCCAGCTTTCTTTAAGTTAACGATATTAACCACTTTGCGCCAGCCTTTTTTCCCCCGAAAATTTCGAAATTTTCAAAGGCAAATTTTCCAGCCTAATTTTCCAGCACATTCTTATGAATCTTTGAAGAAAAAAAATCTTCCAGATTGAGCGCACATTCTTAAAGGGAATGTACAACATTTGCTTTTGCTGCAATTTTCAGAAATAATTGGATTTGGAGGATTAGCATGTTATAGCAAAAATTGTTAAACTGACTTGTTTCACGTTTTGGGCATGTAGATGCTGGAAAAACCAAGAAAACCAATCATGTTCTTGTAGTCTGGTTCCCTGACCCCACTTAATATTAAACGGAGCAATTTATAGACTGGGGGAATTGTAAGGTCAGAGAATCAGTCTAGCAGGCTTGTACCATTTCGCAGGTGTGTAAACAATTGCAAAGTAAATGCGGAATAACTAAATATGAAAAACTAGGAGCAGTTTTTGAAAAAAAGCCAGTTTTCTCCAACGCTGGTCGGCCGACCAGCGTTGGAAAAATACAAGTTTTCTTGAAAATGTCAGCTCACCAGGAGCCACGATTTTAATGGATGCTTCAGACTGTCATTCCCTAACAATATAGTGAGATATTTCGTGATAAGTTGATCATTTCGTTTTTTGATGTTTGCAAATGTTGTATTTTCCCTTTAAGAATGTGCGACAAGACAATGGTCTTGTCGATGCCGAGCACCAGCTGCGCTTGGCAAGTCTAGCTGCATCCTCGTTCACTGATTCTTAATAATTATACTATTGTAATGCAAGGTCACTTACATATGTACCTAGGAAAAGATTTAACGATGAAAATGTTATGAAAGTATACACGTATTCGGGGGACCGGGGAAAAAATGAGACTAGTGGAAAGAATTCTGATATTGGGGATAACAAAAGCACCAGGGGGGGGGGGGAACGTAAAAGAATGAAGAATGTGAAGAATGAGAATGAATACTGTGACATCCCATAGCGCTTTATTTATTTATTTATTTATTGTAATCTAATGCTATTTGCCACTTAAATTGCCACCAATGAATTGTTCCCTACCCCTCCATTACGCCGCAGAGCTGGATTCTATCTAGTCAAAAGAGCAATTTTGGCAGCTTCTGGACATGTACAATGTATAATGTATACGTGTTCCTCATGTGTTCTCTCAGCATGCATATGATACATACACTGATAGTGATACAGGGACTTGTAACTTGTAAGCCTTAACAAAGCACTTCCCAGACCATGCAGACTAGTTCCCAGTCCTCTGTTATTACGGGTCGCACTAAACAGCGTCAACACAGCGTCAACACAGCGTCAACACATGACAGAAGCGTCAACACACCGTCAACACATCCAAAACACATTCTGAATTGACAAAAAGGGCATATAATTGTGAAACATACAATAAAAGAGAATTTCCATTGGATTGAGTTTCCATTTCGTTGTTAAAAATATCGTATTTTCACGCGAAAAAAATGACCTTAACTTGCACGGCCGTTGTCCGCCATCTTGACTTCGCACAAAGCTTGGACTACACCATTTCAAGTAGGGGTGTGTAGGTAATGACATTATCTTGTCATAAACAACAGAGGGCGCCTTGCTGCAGACTAGACAGAGGGATACCAGATCTGTGTGAGGACTAAGGATCGGAGAAGTGGTAGATCATTATTTTGTGAGTTGTGTTTATGTTTTGGTTTTACTTTACGGCCGCGTCCCTCTCTGTTGGTTTATTGTACAACGCTATCACCCTTTAGAATAATGGTATGGTCCGCGCTGCCACTGAGGCAACATGGCGGGTGTTCGGTATCCGATTTCGGAGCGGCACGGAGAGCCAATTTTCTTGAACTAAAAATCGCGATTTTCAGACGTTTAACCTATTGATTTTAAGCACAAATCTTGTTTCTGTCCATACTGTATGGGTTACATACTGCTTTTGTCAATTTTAATGCATTTTGGATGTGTTGACGCTGTGTTGACGCTGTGTTGACGCTTTGGAGTGTGTTGACGCTGTGTTGACGCTGTTTAGTATGACCGGTTATTACAAAACTTCCCATAGTGGGCAGAAAAAAGCAATAACAGGTTTAATTTGATTCAAATCATTGTAGTTATAAGACTACGAGTACAGAACATAAATCAGAAGCATAAATCATTTTCTTTCCACGTTATATGAATTATTTCCCTTTCGCAGTGGCTATTGTTACGGCAGCCGTAACGCATTTCCCATTTTCTATCGTTACGGTAGACTGCAACCTGGCAACTTTTATAAAAAACATGACAAGAAAATATAAAATTAGAAGGAAAAAAGTGAATTTGAACTTTATGAAATTCGGACTTTATTTCCCTTTTAAAAAAAATCCTCCAAAGCCTCAGGTTAGAAAAGGAAAAAAATTCGAGTGCAAAACTGAGATTCGAACCCGCAACCTCGCGGTGCAAAATCCTACTCTCTATCGGCTGAGCTGGCCCACTGCTCGACAAAACGTGTGGAAACAAATAATTATATACCTGCGTGCGTATCAAAAAAATATCGTAGAGGGCGCTAAACAACGAGTGCCGTAACGATAGCCACTTCGTTTCCCTTTAACCGCTATACATTTCATTTAACATAATTATGCCGTGCAATGTTTGAAAGTGATTGTTTGTTAAGACTGCGCAAAATTCATAAATTGCGCACATGATATTCCCATGCAATCTTAAGAATGAGAGCTCATTCTTCACAGTGCATGCTCATTCTTAAGAATGCGCGCTCAATTTTAAGAATAAGAATGCGCGCTCATTCTTAAGATTGCGTGAATTGCAAGAAAGCGCACAACATCACGAACGTACATGTAATGCAACTTGCGATTAGCTTGAGTAACTCCAGCTGACATGCTCCATATACATTCACATGTGAATGAAAATGGAGCAAAAATGTCAGCTGGAGTAATACTCAAGCTAGGCTACTTGCACTTGCAGTTCTGCAACTTGTGCAACTGCAAGGTTATGTCCCATTTAAAATTTTAAATCCATTGTCTTACCAGAGAGATGCAGATTGAATGCGAAAGACTGAATCATTTATGTAGGCTTAGCTTCTTCTATTAATCATGACATTGACAAGGTCCTGAGTTTCAAAGGTTTACAGCATGCACACCACAAAAATTGTCTGTTTTGCACCGATCACTCTTTTTTTTTCTTGTCGCTGATGGACTGTATCCCCGACTTATCGAATTTTCAGATACACGTTGTAGTTGTGTTGTTAGGGTACCCGTCTAAGTTGTTTATACAGCAGCGAAAAAAAAAATCAATTTGCCAGAATTATCTACGGAGTCCTCCACCTACCACCTTTGTCTCGGGAGGGAGGAGGTGGGAGTAGTTGTAAGATATTTGCATGTTACCTTGAATAATTATGATTTGATGTTACAGATATAAAGCTTACTATATAAGCTGGTGACAGCCTGGTAAACTGCCTGACATTAGATTCAAATTACATGCCAAAAGGTAATATTTCACCACAAATTTACTTCTGCATGCACTCATTAATTCATTTGTTATAAATTAATGAAATGAGAAATCATAGAGCTATATGCAATTTGTGCATAAACGCATGCTCTATTAAATTTACCATTTTCATTGTATCATCTCCATAGCTGTTAGTTGAAGCCCAGAGGGGGAAAGAAAGGTGCAGGGGTCTCACGTACGGGTGATAATCTGTTATAACCCCCCCCCCCCCCCCCCCCTCTCCTTTGTTACTTAAGCCACTAGTCTGGGAGGTTAATCAAATGACGTGAATTTAAAAAAAAAACCAAGAAATTGGATCATCCTGACCAAAACAAATGTGAAGTTCATCCTTATAGAAAAACTCCAAACAAGGTTTTTATCAGTTTTGCACACCCACACACACGTTTACGTTACATACCTAGTGTGGACATTCTTTTGTTTTCGTGTAGTTAAGAAAAACCCTTGAAAAAAACTCATTTTACTCACACTGTGAAAACTCTTTCAACCCATTTTTTTTCCTAGGATTCCCTTCAGTGTTTCTCTTGATTTTGCCACAGATAAACCAACCAAAAATCCCCCTAAAACCTGTTTTCCAGAGAGGGGGAAACCTTGAGTGGACGTGGGCAGGTCCACACAATGTCACTGCTACCTGGTTTATGTGGACCTCTTTTGTTCGGAAGTCCACACAGTGAATGTAATCCTTGTTTACACATAAAAATGTGTATCTGCCTGCAATCAGGGACCCCTATTGTCCCTCTGTTGTTTGTACAACAACTTTTTAGGAAGACCTCCCATATGTTTTGTGCATGAATCCAAATTGGGGACCTCTCAGGAATTTGGGACCCTATTGTCCTCTATTGTTAAACCCTATTGAATACAGAAACAAACGCACCCACACACACACAACAATTTAAAAGCAATATATACATGTACGGAATTGAATTTTTTATTAACAAGCAAGCCGGAAGTGGGCAATTATCTTACTTAATTATTTACATATTTTCATTTCGAAAGCAGTGTAAAAAAGAGACAAAAAACTTTGCCGATTTTGTTTGATATCATCAACTGGTAGTACTACATTCTCTGTTAGGCCAAAAAAATAAATACTCAGTCTCTGGTAAAAGTTCCGGAATTGATGCGGCGACGCGTTTTTTTGGTTTTTTTTTTTTTTCAAGCTTGGATTGTACAGACAAGGTGGGGTACTATTTTGCTTTTTTTGGTGTCCTCATGTACATCGGTGTCCTGCATAATATGCCTTAGTGCCCTCAATCATTTGCCTTGGTGCAATTTCCCATTCCTTGGTGCTCTTTGGTAAAAAAAAAAATTAGGAGGTACGGCAATAGAGGGCGCTGTTAGAGCTACCGCGGAACATTTTGAAGAAAAAAAAAGATTGACGCGCATGGTTAAAAGTGAAGCGTACGCTGACCAGAGACCGACTATTTTTTTTTTTTTGGCCTTAACCCAATTTCAATTTTTGTGTGTGCTGTATATGTACATGTTGGCCATGACTATTTAAAAGACTTTTAAGCTCATATTCTTGATGTTTTACCAATAATGCTGAGATGTGGATTTGATCAGGAATCAAGAATAAGTTTTAAAGGGAATATGTTTTACATTACAGGTACAGTCCATCATTTTGTAATTTGTGCATTTTGTTTGTTTGAAGCAACAAACATGCTCATAATCGAGTCGAAAGAAGGGTGCTGAACAACTAACCTGATGAAGTTTTAGCTCAGCTTCAGCTGTACATTTCGAGAAAAACAGCATTCTGGGACCTCGATTTCAAATCAAAAGTTGCTGAATCAAGTTTTGAACTGGGCCCGAGTTCAGCGTCTGAGACACATTCTCATTGAGGAGATTGCAGCTGTGCCATGCCGCGCACCGATCTGAAGAATTATAGCAACTGCGCGCGTGTGTGCGGCGTGCCAATGCTTCCGCGCACTTCGCCAAATAAAAAAGAACTTAGACGCACCGTTTGAAAGGCCTTCTTTTGTTGACTTCTTCAAAATGACAGCATGCCAGAAAGAATAATTTCACAGGGAGTTTAGTCCCCTTACACTCTTTCAACCAAGTATGTGTTTCAACAATAATTACGTCAGTTATTTTTTTGGACAGTTGCAAATAATGGACTGTAGCTTTAAGTGGTATTGAATAAATACAGTCAATATCACACATAACATGCTGCTTTCTTACTTGAAACAAGGAGCATTTACAATCACAAACATGACTTTGAACTGATGGCCATAAGAAAGTGATGTTTCAAAAACCCTGTGAAGCTAACCACTCAATGGCATATCCAACATGATGTACTTTTGAAGAAAGCAAGATTATTCAGCAAGACAGTTCTCTCTGCCATTTTTTTTTACAATGAATATGCAAAGCCCCAAATTACCAATCTAAAAAAAAATAAA
Organism: Patiria miniata; assembly: GCF_015706575.1. Taxonomy (NCBI): domain Eukaryota; kingdom Metazoa; phylum Echinodermata; class Asteroidea; order Valvatida; family Asterinidae; genus Patiria; species Patiria miniata. Next base: position 141,891 of record NW_024037065.1, on the reverse strand, counting down.
CAAACCAGCACATGTTTACATATATCCTGATAATACTCTCGTGTTCTAATAGTCCTTTAATTAACCCTAACCCTGCCAGACGCAACACAGTGCATCAGGTGGAACAGTCTGGTGCACTTTGATGCATTCAGCTGCCAACACCAGTGCATGAACGGCCAGCTCTGAAACAATAAGAGATAGTCCCTTTGAACAATGCCACAGTTGTATCCTGCTGCATTCGGCAACCACAGACTCTGAGGTAGTATGACCTTGAGACTTTTGACCTGATGGATCTCGCTGCACTTGGCAGGCTTTGTCACTTAGACAAATGTTGCATTTGGCTGCATTTGGCAGGGTTTCTAGCCAAAGTACCCTGGAGGGTTAGGGTTAATTTTTAATATACAGACACAATCCTAGCCCACTCTACAGTTTGTGCCTCTAATTTCCTTGTTCACGCGTTTTACAACTCTATTGGTGTCAACTTTGCTGTACAGTTCTTGTTCACCGGAGTAAAATAGTGTATAAGTAAAGAAATGTAACAGTTCGTTTTCCATAATCCAGATGGTATCAGTGGCCCACAATTATATGGCAATAAATACAAAGTAATAAGCAAATTGCTCAAAACGATAACAAATCATCTTCCAAAGTGTTTAAGAATATTGCCAAATTTGAAATAGAAACCAAAGTGCACACTATATGCATTTGACTGATGTCTGGAGCTACAATGTAAGGCCCAATTTTAATGGCTAGCCTACCATCACAGAAGAATCCAACTGACTTGAGTAGTTTGCATGTTTCACAGGTTGCAAGGAATTTTGCTTTGAGCGCATGTACATCCGATGGGTTCTGCGCTTTAATACTGGCATGACTGGGCTCGCGCAAAATTTCTATGAAAGCACTGTTAGCACAGAACGGTCAATACTGTAGTTAGTATATAGAGCCATGAAAATGGGCCGAGGTTATTTTCAGAGGGGTCCAAGCAATATTTGGATCCTTAACTCCAAAACTGATTTTTGTAAAAAAATAGACATAACAATGCCAACATCAAGGACGAAACAATATACATTTGTGAAGTGTTCTGGCAAAATAAGATAGAAATTGGCTAGAGGTCGAAATGAGGGTTTGCGGATATGAGGAAAGAGAATAAAATTTCTCCTTACAATACTCCTTGCTGCCCTTAATTGGACTTTCCACTGACAAGTTATGGCCATTTCAAGTTCACTTGATTGGCATGTAAAAAAAAAACTAAGGTAAGGCCAAAAAAAAAAAATATTCGGTCTCTGGTCAGACTGAAGTTCCGGAATTGACGCGGCCACGCGGCTTTTTTTTTTTTTCTTCAAGCTTGGATTGTACAGACAAGGTGTGGTACTATTTTGCTTTTTTGGTGTCCTCATGTACATTGGTGTCCTCCATAATTTGCCTTGGTGCTTTCGATCATTTGCCTTGGTGCACTTTCCCATTCCTTGGTGCTCTTTCTGTTTGGTAAAGAAAAATTGAGGAGGTGCAGAAATAGAGGGCGCTGTTGGAGCTACCGCGGAACATTTTGGGGGAAAAAAAGATTGACGCGCATGATTAAAATCGACGCGCGCACTGACCAGAGACCGACTTTTTTTTTTTTGGCCTAATAAGAAACAGGTATTTCAAATTTCGAGTTTTGTAAGATGCCAATTGTATTTCCTCAAAAAAAATTTTGTTCCACAATTTTTGTATTATTTCTGTAACATACATATATGTGCAGCTAGTGGACATACCAAAGATTAAAAATATCAATAAATCCCAAAATCAAAACAAACCCACAATGGCCCCATTTGGTCTTTTGCAACAGCCTATGCCCAGTTCCGTCTCATTTTGCAAAAATGCCTAAAATGTATGCCTTTAATATCTTAAAGTTATAGTCCATCATTTGTAATTTGTGCATTTTGTTCGTTTGAAGCAACAAAAGTGCTCAAAATCTAAAAAAGGGTACTGAACAACTAACCTGATAAAGTTTCAGCTCAGCTTCAGCTGTATATTCTGAGAAAAACAGCATTCTAGGATCTCAATTTCAAATCAAAAGTTGCTGAATCATGTTTTGAATTGCGCCTAAATTCAGCGTCCGAGACACGTTCTCGCTGAGCCCAATGCAGCTACGCGAATGCAGCACTGATCTGATGAATTATAGCAACCGGGGGTGCGTGTGCGTCATGCCAATGCTTGCGCGCGCTTCGCCGAATAATAAAAAAGAACTACTAATTTAAATTTTCCTACGGTGCATCTTAAGAAGCACTGTTGGAAAGGCCTTCTTTCGTTGATTACTTCAAAATGACAGCTTGCCAGAAAGAATAATTTCACAGGGAGTTTAGTCCCCTTACTATCTTTCAACCAAGTATGTTTTTCAACAATAATTACGCCAGCTACTTTTCGGATAGCTGCAAATGATGGACTATAGCTTTAAACAAGTTGTCTTATTAACAGCTACTACCAGTAGAGTAGTGTTGCCTAAAGCAAACCACTGGAGTGCGCCGAAAACAAGTACACATTTCACATCCAAGGTTTTGTGCCTGTCACGTCTCCTGTGGGGCAAGCTTAGATATATCCTCATATGGAATACCACTCACTGTCTTTCCTGCCATTGGTCCCTGCACACAATTTACACATACAGAAAAAAGGACAGAAATCAGATCTCATTGTAAACACAATATTCCATTGAAGTGGGGAGTTTGGCCTGACAGTTAAGACCTGTAACTCGTCATCAGAAGATGACAGGCTCAATATTCCAGTGTCTGATTATAATGGGAAAGCAGTGTTGTATTTGAGTCCATCAGAAAGTCCTCACACGTCCTCAAGTTTTAATTCAAGGCACAAGCTGTTCAAATGAATTGTAAAACAAGCATTCCTTTGTTATTGTCCCCCCCCCCCCAATACTTGTGACTGAACTTGTGAAAGTAAGATTGTGATTTACTCATGAAAGGAATCGTGATCGTGGACTTACAATACAACACTGTGGGAAAGCCAATTTACCCCCAGCCTAGCCCCATAAATGTGGCCTATTTACTGGACTGCCTCCGTAAACATAGGCCACACATCCCACATGTACAAAAACGTGTCGCACTTTGCCAAATTTTGATTTTCACATTTAGGCTTAGTTTGTAGGGTTTTTTTGCTTTAGAAGCATACTCACCCTCTTTATAGGCTAATCAGAAAGTGCTGCCTTTTTCAGATGTCTATTTTTCGTGAAATTTCCAGATTCACTTGCACACGTTTGCGTATCAAAATTTCAACATGAAATTTCACAAAAATTAGACATCTGAAAAAGGCAGCACTTTCTGATTAGCCTATAAGTATAAAGAGGGTGAGTATGCTTCTAAAGCCAAAAAAACCCTACAAACTAAGCCTAAATGTGAAAATCAAAATTTGGCAAAGTGCGACACGTTTTTGTACATGTGGATGTGTGGCCTATGTTTACGGAGGCAGTCCAGTAAATAGGCCACATTTATGGGGCTACCCCCAGCCTATCTGCCTCTCTCCACAAAGTCTAAATGGTGATTAGCCCACCCCATACCAGGGAGTAAACACATGCCACGTTAATTCATACCAAGTTGGCCTGATTAGCACAGTTACACCTACTGGAGACAGACTATTACTGCCTCCATGTAAAAATTGCATTCAGGCTCAATCTTGCAAACTCCTTGGTTATTTTTTTATGTGGTCATGGAGGGGTGACCACACTGCCTCAATCCTGCAAAATCCTCCATTTTGCGAAGAGGATTTTGGAGGCCTTGGGCCTTGGGTTTAATAATACAGTTTGAGTTATCATCATCTGCAAAGTTAAAGGGAAAATACAACATTTGCAAACATCAAAAAATAAAACTACCAAATCATTTTGAAATACCTTGCTGGACTGTTAGTGAATGACAGTCTAAAGCATCCTGTAAAATCATGGCACCTGGTATACTGTCATTTTCAAGAAAAGTGGTATTTTTGTATCAATTTCCAACGCTGATCGGCCGATCAGCGTTGGAAACAACTGGCTTGTTTTTCAAATACTGGCCCCAATTGACCATCGCACTTGTTTGCAATCGATTACAAACCTATGAACGGGTACGAGCCAGCTAGACTGGTTCCCTGACCTTACAATTCCCCAATGTATGTAAACTGCTCTGTTTCTTCTTATATGGAGTCAGGGAACCAGACTACAGGAAAATGATCGTTTTTCTTGGTTTTTATAGCATTTTCGAACCCAAAACCTCAAAAAAGTCAGTGTAACTATATTTGCTATATATTTCCAACCCCCCAATTCCATCCATTTCTGAAAATTACAGCAAAAGCAAATGATGTATATTCCCTTTAAAGTAACCTTCATGAACACAGAAATTAAATCAAGGACAGTGACCACAACAATTTGCTAAGCACAGAATGTATTTTTTTATTGAGCGCTCTAAATTGACGGAGGTTCTTTTCTTTCTTTGCAACACAGTTTTAAACTCACCGTCTGGAGTTTGATTACAACGGAGCAAGCCTCTTCTTGAAGGGTGACCAGGGAGGCCTGCTGTCCCCTGTGGGGGCCATTCACCACTGCCACCATTCTGCCTGTGGGTCAAAGGTCATATAGGTTAGTGATGGTTGCCATGGATTCCGTGCACAAGTACCCCCTCACTAGTTTACAAGGAGAGAGTCAGCAGGAATAATTACAAACAATTGCAACTTTCTTTCGTTTGTAAACATTGAGCAGCATTTTGTACGGACTGCTGCAAAGGGTATAAACTTAAGGTGTGGGTTGGCAACAGCTTTTGAAGAAAAAAAATCATGCAAACACCATTATGGAAGAAAGTCATTTTTGTAAAGTCTTCCGTAGCGTTTGTTGGTTATTTTGTATTTTCGACAATCCAATATGATTGGAAACATTAATAACTATTCTACATTTTCGTGGCATTGACCTTCCATAGTTAGCCAACCCGTGGCTTGGCAAAGAAATGTCTATAGACAATAGCCACAGCTCTGAACACTCATTTCAAACAGTCTGAGATTAAATGAGCAAAGAGTCCGAGTCAATTTTCACTACAAGTTAAATCCAAGTCAAAGTATCCGAGTCTGATTGTTAACTTCAGATGGACTCCCCATTAGCACTTGTACTACATGTACGTGGTACTTCACTGTATTACTCCTTGGTGTTTACTCCTTGGGGGAGTGTGGCCAAGTGGTTAGGGTTCGTGACTCATGATCACAGGGTCAGGGGTCTGAATCCAGCTGCTGGTCATATATTACGTCTTTGGGCAAGCCACTTCACCCCCAGTTCCCTTTTTCCACCCAGGAGTATAAATGGGTACCGGCATTAGCTGGGGAGTAACCTGCATCCCGTCCAGAAGGAAAAGAAATATTCTCATTCGTTTCATGCTACTGAAACCGGAGATAAACGCCGACCTGATGGGCCACATTGGCCCGTGACAGCTAGACTTTACTTCACATTTTTATTGCTACATGCACAAAGTACTTAATAATGTGGCGCTTATATAGCACTTTATACCTAAAGTTTCAAAGCGCTTCACAATTATTATCCCTGTTCATCAGGAATGAGACCATTTTTCTGCAGCAGCTCGAGATCAGTGCAATTTGGTCTCTACCTTCCCAGGTACCCATTTATACGCCTGGGTGAAGGGAGCCAACCGTAGTAAAGTGCCTTGCCCAAGAACACGAGCACCATGTTCCCCGTCAGGGTTCGGACCCACGTGCCACGGCACGTGAGTGGAACACCGTAACCCTTGGACCACAGCACCCCATTGTATACTTCATTGTATTTACTCCTTGGTGAACCCATAAAATCATAGAGTGCTGGGGCAGCTTGGGGCGATATAGGGAATAACGGGCAGGGGCGGTACAGGGACTAATCGGTATACTCTGCCACCATAGGTTCGCTTGCTAGAAATCCGTTTATAACTTACCTGGTGAAGGAATGACCGTCTCCACATGAAGCTGGTCCACTTTGAGTTTGGCACCACTGTCGATCATCTTCACAATCCCAGTAAACATATTTTCAACTTTCTGCAAAAGAAAAACAAAATGAAGCAGCTTAGGCCAACAAAAAAAAAGTCTCCGGTTTCTGGTATGGAGCTTGCCCAAAAAGTGGTGCGGCGACCAGCTTTTTTTTTTGTTTACCTGTTTTTTTTTTGGCTTCAAATGTCGGCTGATGACTGCAAATGGTGCCCAACTAAACTTAGTGCAAATATATGGGAGTTCAGAGAGGCCACATAAAGCTTATTCTCGATCATAACCCCATCTAAAAACACGTTAAAACTGTGCAGCAGCAGGATTCCAGTCAAACCAGTGAGTTTGGCGGTTTTGAGACATCATCTTTTATTGAAAAAAAAATTTTCATTTTGCCGACGCGCATGGCTACGACGACGCGTGCACATACCAGAAACCGGAGACTTTTTTTTTGCCATAAACTATTTGATCATGTAATTTATACATCAACCGCATATATTTCATTCAATTTATTGTTTAATGTTTTCAATATGCCACCGGGTCAAGATCAATGTTGCAGTCCTATCCTACTGGGGCAGGCTGACACCTTCTAAAGTCCAGTGTCGGCTAAACATTTTATCAACTGTGCTACATTGTATTACATTACATTCATTCTCTGACGAATCCATGAAACCATACAGCGTTTAACAGTTTGGGGCACTGATCTCTATTTATAATAAAAAATATCTGGAATTGGCTCTTAGAAATGAATTTAGGTTCACAATATTACAAGGGGTTACACCCCTCCCCCCCCCCCCCAATATTATGTTAAGAATGCCCTTTGCCATTTAAGTGTCATTTTTCACCAGCAATTAACCCCCCCCCCCCTCCCAAAAACAAATATATCTTTAGACTTTCCTTTTTTTTTTACAAGTAACCTTCTTGGTTTTTAAAGCTCTTCTTACACCAACAGCCTTTTACGAATACCCTATCTCGAATTTCGCGTGACTGTTCCTAATTGTGCTGCCCTGAAAAGTGATATTATGTTGTCCGATAGTGTGCATTAGAGTCCCATTTGAACAGTGCCCCCATTGGAATTATGGTACCAACCCCAACCCCAAATCCCCCACCCCCCTCCTCCCTTGTTTTTACGGAGGCCAAGTGTCCGGAAAATAAACCCTGTCTACATTTCAGCACGAATGTGCGAGTGCCCTTTTCACAAACTTTTTACCCCCCAATAAAAATTACCTTGATACATCTCTGTATTTAACCACGGGCCCATAACAATGGAAGTGCAAACAAATCTACCCAAATTTAACCACAACATTTACCATTTTATTGAATGTGTTCATTTTTTTAAATAGTAGGAATTAATTTGTAACTTAAATATGTTCAATATGAAATTCTGTTGAGATCAATATTTGTATTTATTTATTTATTTTATAATTATAAATGTGTAACTGGATTGGTTATGGTTCCCGTTCCATACTTGAATTCAGAGATTTGCAAACAGCGTGTAGCTTCAAATATTTTTTTACAGCATGTAATGACCATTGAGCTATACAGAATTTTAAACATGGAGAACAGTTTGGGCCAGTACAAGAAGTAACAGACAGGGCAGTTTGGGGCAGTACAGGAAGTAACATACAGGACAGTTTGGGGCAGTACAGGAAGTAACATACAGGACAGTTTTGGGACAGTACAGGAAGTAACAGACAGGGCAGTTTGGGGCAGTACAGGGTGTAACAGACAGGGCAGTTTTGGGGCAGTACAGGGAGTAACAGGCAGGGCAGTTTGGGGTAGTACAGGGTGTAACAGACAGGGCAGTTTTGGGGCAGTACAGGGAGTAACAGGCAGGGCAGTTTGGGGCAGTACAGGGAGTAACAGGCAAGGCAGTTTGGGGCAGTACAGGAAGTAACAGACAGGGCAATTTGGGGCAGTACAGGAAGTAACATACAGGACAGTTTGGGGCAGTACAGGAAGTAACAGACAGTGCAGTTTGGGGCAGTACAGGGTGTAACAGACAGGGCAGTTTTGGGGCAGTACAGTAAGTAACAGACAGTGCAGTTTGGGGCAGTACAGGAAGTAACATACAGGACAGTTTTGGGGCAGTACAGGAAGTAACAGACAGGGCAGTTTTGGGGCAGTACAGGAATTAACAGACAGGGCAGTTTGGGGCAGTACAGGGTGTAACAGACAGGGCAGTTTTGGGGCAGTACAGGAAGTAACATACAGGGCAGTTTGGGGCAGTACAGGAAGTAACAGACAGTGCAGTCATGGGCAGTACAGGGTGTAACAGACAGGGCAGTTTTTGGTGGTACATGTACAGCGACAAATGGTAAGCAGTGCATAGAAGTTTAGCTAAATATTTCCCGAATCAAAAGGTGGATTCTCATCCGTAGGTTCTTACCGTGATAACACCTTTCTTCTTGTAGAATCTGTCACCTAGCCTCTTTGTTGTGATCTTGACTACGATGCCCTCTGTCAGCCAGTTCTGTGTGTGCGTCACTTTGGCTTTCTTCTTCCTTTCCTCTTCCTGGTCAAGAAAAAAGAGAACAATGACGAATTAAATTAATATGGAGCCCTGAAAGCCATTGTTAGACCAGTACTACATGTACTATATGGATGCGAAACCTGGAAAATGAACAAAAGTGACGAAAAGAAACTGGACTCATTCCAATACCAACGCCTGAAGAAAATCATGCAAATATTTTGGCCCAACATCATCTCAATGGAGGAACTCAACAACATGACAGAAGTAAATAAAATTAGTCTGGAAGTGAAAAGAAGGAGATGGAACTGGATAGGTCATATACTGCGAAAAGAGAAGGAACACCATTGCAGGACTGCTCTGACATGGCATCCAGATGGCAAACGAAAAGTTGGCAGGCCAAAAACAACATGGCGTAGAACAGTGGAAAAGGAAAGGGAAGATCTTGGATGGAAGTCATGGAATGAGGCAAGGAATAAAGCAAAAGACAGGAGACAGTGGAAGAAGAGTGTGGAGGCCTTATGTGCCAGCCGGCACGAAGAGGATAAAGGTAAGGTAAGGAGCCCTGAAAGAGTAGCAAACAAACAAGGAACAAGCAATCCCACAGTGAACAAAAGTACCACTTAACAAACACAATACAATTAACAACACATGACAAGTAAACATTATACTACAAAACTTTGAGGCAGCATAAATTTACAGACATTAGCTTCTTAAAGGTAGAGTCCATCATTTGCAGCCATCCGAAAAGTAACTGGCGTAATTATTGTTGAAAAACTAACTTGGTTGAAAGATAGTAAGGAGACTAAACTCCCTGTGAAATTATTCCTTCTGGGAAGCTGTCATTTTGAAGTAATCAACGAAAGAAGGCATTTCCAACGGTGATTCTTAAGAAGCACCGTAGGAAAATTTAAATTAGTAGTTCGTTTTGTTATTCAGCGCAGCGCGCACAAGTCTTCGAACGACGCACACGCGCGCGCTCCTGGTTGGGGCTCCTGGTGTGCTGACATTTTCAAGAAAAAGTGTATTTTTCCAATGCTGGTCGGCCGACCAGCGTTGGAGAAAACTGGCTTTTTTCACATTTCGCTCCTAATTTTTCATATATAGTACGTCTACGTTTTTTTTGCAATTGATTACACACCTGTGAAGACTACAAGCCTGCTAGACTGATTCTCATGATCTTACAATTTCCCAAAGTCTATAAATTGCTCCGGTTCATCTTAAGTGGCGTCAGGGAACCAGACTACAAGAATATGATTGGTTTTCTTGGTTTTTCCAGCATCTACGAACCCAAAACGTGAAACAAGTCAGTGAAACAATATTTGCTATAACATACTAATCCTCCAAATCCATCTATTTCTGAAAATTGCAGAAAAAGCAAATGATGTACATTCCCTTTAAACGCACCCGACATTTCTGTAATCAAACCAGCTAACAACACACAGAACCACTAATTGAGTTTGAAGGTAAGCATGTTAATTAAGGAAAGATACTACTATGCCGACATGACTGTTCCATTTCAACAAATATTGCTGTCATTTTTGTTGATTGTTCAGGTTTCTTTACCTCTATGATTTCCTCCAGCGCCGATTTCCTCTTCCCTGACTTGCCGCCACTGTTGCCATCCTTCCGTTTGACTGATTGCGAGTCCTTCAAGGGGTTGGACCATCTTGATTGCCTAAAAAGACAAAGAAATCAAGAATATGTTTCAAACGGTTATATTACGATGTAACTACATCCAATAGAGGTGGGAGGTGAGGTTCAAGGAAAACTGTCATGGCACATAAATGACTCAAATACACTATGGACAATATTGTTAAAGTCATTCAAATGATCCAGATAGGGATACCAGATACGAATACCATTAACCCTAAAGGGGCCAGGGGGTGGATGCCCCCCCCCTCAACTTTTTTCCGCGATAGCCTTTAAAAAAAGATTTTTCGCGACCAGAGCTATTCTGACTTTTTAGCCTCGAGCCTTGCGTATCTATTTTTGATACCAAAAGCAGAATTACCATTCATGCATGTGAATAATTAATTAGCCATAATTCCAAAACTCTTTGACCTATAGTCATGAAATTTCTTTGTTATGTTCATGATGAGATTGTTCTATGCATGTACCAAGTTTCAAAATTTTTCGTCACTCGATGGCCGAGATCTTAGGGGGTGCAGAATCCGTCCCCACGGCTGAGAGATGGTCAAAATAACCCGGCCCTAAATAATAAGGGCATGTATGGTCATATTGGGTGATAAATACACCTCTTCGAGGTCTGTAATATTGACTCACTAGAAGACAGAAGGATAAACCATTGTACCAAATTTGCTGTCAGGCTCTCGCAAAACACAAAGACAATTTCATTGTTTCCCCCCAAACGCTTCGAGTGCCATGGTATGTCATTGCGTGATGCAAACAATTTTTTGTCCTTTCTGCTAGTACGTCACGATTTCATAGAAGCCCCATACCATATTTTATTACGCTATTAAATAAATAACGTTTTTGGGGAGTAAAGGGTTGCGTGTATTGGGACACCATTAAAAAAAGAAGAAAAATCCACCCTTTTAAAGAAAAATTTTATGTCAGTTATCCCCGCATGTGTTTTTTTTGGGGGGGTATAATTGTGTAATTTTATTTAACTATTGTTGTCACTGTTTTAACAGAAAGTTTTACCTAATGATTTTAATTTCAAACTAATATTGTAAATTCACATGCAATTTGGCCTTCGGGCCACAATTTGTGGATGAATAAACCACTCGATCTATCTATCTATTTAAAGACTAACAAAACTATTAACCCAAACCCTTCAAGGTCATGGCACATGCAACACCTGTCAAAATGGGACGCCTTCTCGGTGTATAACAGGACAGAAATCTCCAACAGGATACAACTCTGCAATTGTTCATGGAACTAGCTTTCACTGTCAAGTGTTTATAGCTCAACGCAAGGTGCAACAGACGTGCACACCTGTCGGAATGTGTTGCATCTGGCAGGGTTAGGACATGTAATAGAAGCCTTAAAGAGGTTGTGGAATGCTTGAAGACATTTCCGTCATTTTTCGGGTATATGTAGCCTAAGGTGTGATGAAATAAAAATGACTATTGTTTCTGTCATGAAATGAGTACAAAGGGTACTTTTGAGAGCTATTTTTCAGGTCCTGTTTCGACCCGAACATGCAATTTGTGTAAAAGTCGTCGTTGCGGGTAGCAAACAAAACACAGTAAATCGTGACGTAATAAACAGGACTCGTTTATGCTACTCTGCATCGGGAGTCCTGTTTATTACGTCACGATTTACTGTGTTTTGTTTGCTGCCCGCAACGACGACTTTTACACAAATTGCACATTCGGGTCGAAACAGGCATGACAGGACTTGAAAAACAGCTCTCAAAAGTACCTTTTGTACTCATTTTATGACAGAAACAATAGTCGTTTTTATTTCATCACACCTTAGGCTACATATACCCGAAAAATGACGGAAATGTCTTCGAGCATTCCACAACCTCTTTAAATTTGGTAGAAATGTTGAATGTATGACCCACACTTTGCCATCTTTGGAGACAGCGTCGGATTTCCCTTCACCAGCAGCACCCTTCTGCTTGCTACTTGCTGGGTCTGTCTTAGAGGCCGTCCCAGCTGCCATCTGGCCCAGGTTGAAGCTGACCAGACCCTCCCCTTCCTCCCGCTGTAGCTCGGTGTACTCCTGACCAGTATCCTGCCGTTGAAAGGAAAATGAACGATACTTTAGAGGAGTGTCTGAAGAAAACCAGAGATTTCAAAAACCGGCCAAAAAAAATATATATTCGGTCTCTATATTCGGTCAGACCAAAGTTCCGGAATTGACGCGGCCACGCGGCTTTTTTTTTTTTTGGCTTTTTTTTTTTTTTTTCTTTCTTCAAGCTTGGATTGTACAGACAAGGTGGGGTACTATTTTGCTTTTTTGGTGTCCTCATGTACATTGGTGTCCTCCATAATTTGCCTTGGTGCTCTCGATCATTTGCCTTGGTGCAATTTCCCATTCCTTGGTGCTCTTTGGTAAAAAAAAATGAGGAGGTGCGGCAATAGAGGGCGCTGTTGGAGCTACCGCGGAACATTTTGGAAAAAAAAAAAGATTGACGCGCATGATTAAAATCGACGCGCGCGCTGACCAGAGACCGACTTTTTTTTTTTTTGGCCTTATCCTAATTTTTTTTTCAAACGGCATATCAGGAAGTTCCCATCTAGCTCACAGTTATGCCAACAAAAACTGACGAGTGAGGTGCCGTATGCAATGCTCTCCCGAGGATTGGGCCTAGTTTGTAGTATTCAGTGACCACCGGGCCTTTGTAAAAACATTCCAGAACTGTTATGGTGGAAAAAAATGGGTGGAAACACTCTGACAAGTTGAATGGACAGGCTATTCATATACAGTGGAACGCCAAGGGCGGATCCAAAACACAATTTTTGGGGGGACCCAAAAAAAATTTGGTCCCCCAAAAAAGTGGGTCAAAAAAATTACGGCGTGGGGTTCGGGGCCCACTTAAGGGCCCCGAAAAAAATTTGGATTCTAGATGCTCTGTGGTGCGATCTGAGGCAATTTCTGACCACTTTAACCAATTTTTTGTTGAGGAAAAGATGGTGGTGTACTCATTGCCTGCCTTTATTGCGATGTCACATACAAAAATTAAAAAATTGGTTTCATTTGGGGGGGGGGGGGCCATGGCCCTCTTTGGCCCCCCTCTGGATCCACCCTTGTGGAACGCCGCTATAACGAACATCGTTGGATCCACAGAAAAGGTTCGTAATAACGATCGTTCGGTTATAGCGATTTTGAACCGCCGGTACCCTCTTTTGACCAATAGTGAAGTGGCATTTCCCACATCCCGCAGCCGCACGAGGAGTCGTCACGAAACTTTAGCAACGGGTGGTTTTCCCTTTTATTCCTTTGGGAAGTTATAGCCATCTATCACTCTTCAACATTCAAACACGATGTATCTATGGGTCGTTTGATGTTCGGGAATTAAAAGTGGCCCAAATAGTGTTTAATACATGTACAACCGGTAGATTGTTTTTGTTAATCTGTTGACTTTTTCCAACAACGATGTTCGGTACGTTTTGTTCATTAAAACCGGGAGCCAAGGATGATGTTCATTATAGCCGAATGTTCGGTATAGCCGAATGTTCGGTATAGCAGCGTTCCACTGTACCAAAAAGACTTCTAGCAAGTGAATGCACAACATGTACTATCAGAGACCACGGAGCAAATTGGGGGATGTCCCAGGTGTTTCCTTTAGCCTGTCACAAAAAATGGAAGGCTTAATTTTGTTAAGGTTGGTTTGGAGCATGCGGTTTCCAAACTGGAAACCGACGAGCGGAATTCAAACCAAATTTTAAAAAATCTGGATTTAAATCCTACCACTACATGTACATTAGACTGAGCCCATGCAGATCCTATGTAAATGGAATGGTATTCAGTACATGAGTTGTGTTCAATATTTACATTTTTTTCTGAGTCATGTTAAGAATCCATTGAGTAGACCAGCTTAACCACTTTGAGCCGGGTTTATTTTTGCCAAATATTAAGAAATTTTCAAAAGGCAAAACTTCCCAGCCAACTTCCGATATACAGCCAAACGCCAATACTGATTCCAAGAGTGATTTCAACAGTATTTGTACGATATATCTTGCCGAAACCTCATATGATTCAATAAAGGGCGCAACAGCCCACACAACAGTCCGCGTCAACACATGGTCAGCCTCCACAGACTACCGGTACATGGACCTTGTCTGTGTGTGTACAAAAGGCACGAGGGATTAGCGTGTTTAGACGTCACCCGGAGGCGAGTCGAGGCAATCTTGACGTCTTAACCCGTCAGCCGTGCCTGTGCACAAAAACAGCCAGTGCATGTTATCACGGCCCCCGGCACAAGCTGGTTAACTCAGCTTGCCCCGTCTTGTTTGTAAAGAATCTGTACTCGATTGAAACAAGATCCAAAAATTATTCACCTGGTCTGTTTTGTTCTCGGCAGCCTTCTCCACCTGTCGCTGAATGAATCTCTGTGTGCGTTCCTCGTCATCCAGCTCCAATTTCTCTTTCTTGGCAAGGCTCTCCTGTCTGGCGATGGTCTCCGGGTCACGGTCAATGTAGGCAATGAACCAACCCTTCTCCGTCTGGTCCACTTTGCAAAAACCTGTGAGGAGAACAAAATGCAGAAAAAAAATAATTCAGTTACTGTATAGTCGTGTTCCCTAACATGGCGCACTTCGAAGCATACCCGACTTTCCTCGCGTAGTGTTGCCAAACCTCTTTGTTGACAAACCTCAAATTCATGCAGTAAAATACTGGTAGTGTTGCCAAACCTCTTTGTTGACAAACCTCAAATTCATGCAGTACAATACTGGTACTTTTACTTTATTAATGCTTGCTATTTAACCTCTGTGAACAATTTCGGTTTCATAAAATTTAATCCGAAATTCAAAAACGGTGGCGTCCGGAAATTGGGCACAAATAGGCGGAGTGTTCCCTAACGTGGCGCACTTAAATAAATCTTGGAAAATTCCAAATTAACACTTCAGATTTTCTGTAAACTTGATAAATTCTGATAAATAGTTGTTATCTCTACTTACATACCCAGCCAGATGTTTGTCAGAAAATTGTTTTCTCCTTTTTCAGGGCATTTTCAAAGGGTTCACTTTGCACTTGAAAATAAAATCGGAAAATCAGGCCAAAATAATTTTTCCTTCTGACTTTGTTACGGGTAAATAAACTCGCGATTTATGATCAGGAGTGTTTAGAACTTGATGAAATTTCACTTTCTGTGAAATTTCAGTTAAAACTTTTGCTCTAGGTAGGCGCTACAGGCGAAAAATCAAAGTGCGCCACGTTAGGGGACGCGCCACGTTAGGGTACATCAACAATAGTGCCCGAGACTGCCGTGGAACGACAATGGAACAACCCATACCAGTCAGCCGACCTGCTGCGATCGGTCGGTCAATAGCACATCGCGTACACGGTTTCTTACATAATGTGACGTTCGCTGATGATGCCAGGGGGCGACAAACATTTTGTTAATGTAGAAATACGACCAGTGGTAAAATTCTAAAGCGTATTTGACGTCCATCGGTGAATTGAGAAGAGTTTTGAATAAGACAAATGGACAATTTGAATGCGTTTTTTACGTACATAACGCTGCTGTTATTTCGTATTTTGCCTTTCAAATGTGTTCAAATGTGTAAAATACGGCAATACACGACAAATGCACATTATTTTATGTAGAGGCAAGAGCAAGGGTTAAACCAATGGCAGTCAATCCTTAAGCTTCCTGCTACTTAAGCAGTCACGGACAGTCAAAATTCACTTCCGCTTTCCCTGCTATACTTTTAACAAAGGCTAGTCACCAGCAGTCAGATCATCAAGTCAATCAAGCACTATGTCTTGTCAAACTAGGTCAACAGCCGAAGCAGGCAAGTTTTGGTCACTGCTGTTTTATCACCACCATGAACATCTGATCCCTTAAATTTTCACTAAACACATGCTTTACGGGTCTATCTCCATGGGTAAACAAATGTCTTTCTTAAAGCTATAGTCCATCATTTGTAATTTGTGCATTTTGTTCGTTTGAAGCAACAAAAGTGCTCAAAATCTAAAGAAGGGTACTGAACAACTAACCTAATGAAGTTTCAGCTCAGCTTCAGCTGTATATTCTGAGAAAAACAGCATTCTAGGATCTCAATCAAAAGTTCCTGAATCATGTTTTGAATTGCGCCTGAATTCAGCGTCCGAGACACGTTCTCGCTGAGCCGATTGCAGCTACGCGATGTTGCGCAGCGATCCGACAAATTATAGCAGCCCCGCACGCGTGTGCGTCATGCCAAAACGAACTACTAATTTAAATTTTCCTACGGTGCGTCTTAAGAAGCACCGTTGGAAAGGCCTTCTTTCGTTGATTACTTCAAAATGACAGCTTGCCAGAAAGAATAATTTCACAGGGTTTAGTCCCCTTGCTATCTTTCAACCAAGTATGTTTTTCAACAATAATTACGCCAACTACTTTTCGGATAGCTGCAAATGATGGACTAGGGGGCCTATAGCTTTAAGGGAGCTTTCACGGACTCCTAATCTGGCTTAATATGTTGAAAAATCCGTGAAAATTTACCGGTAGTTAACTGTAATTTCAAGGGAAAATGGCTTTTTAACGAATTTTTAAGGGATGAAGATGTTCATAGAATTACCTGGATTTACATTACTTAATCAGTCAAAGGCAGACAATCCTGCTTTATGTGGGCTGGGAATTCTTACGGGTTGAAAACAGTCACTTGATTGATTTTGACTGCAAGGACAACATGGCACAGAATGTATGGTTGCATAGGAGGGTTAATGTAGCTCAACACAGCTACACAAAGCTTCTGGAAAAATACATTATCAGTCCAGAGTTGATCTTCCGTACCTTCCCTTCCAAGCCACTTGACAAATTCGGTCAGCGTTTCCCACTTGGTGGCATTCATGTGGCAGTGATCCTTGTGCTGAATGTACTCATTGTAGACCACGTTGCAGTGGACTCGCCGGGTGTTGAAACGTCGGCGAAGCAATTCCATGAAGGTGTCAAAGAATTCCCTGATCAGTGGAGGAGACCATAAAAAGTCATAGATATTAAAATAATGTTTACTGCAGAGGTATTTACGTGTACATTTACAGGCCACAGGCATGTTGTATAGACTCTTTATGTACCCACTTAATAGTAACAAAAGCAGAGTCGGGGGCAGGGGCGTCAATTGCTTCTCAAAAGTGGAGGCATACCTTGATCAGAAATAATGCGAGCGCGAAGTGCGAAGCCCTTACAGCTTGGGGTTCGGGGCCCGCTTAAGGGCCCCGAAAAAATTTGGATTCTAGATGCTCATGTGGTGTGATCTGAGGCAATTTCTGACCACTTTAACCAATATTTTCTGAGCAAAAGAAAATGATTTAAACATCATTTTCGAGGTTGAAGTCATTGAATAAGCTATTATATTCTCAGCTAAAGGCGTGGGGTTTGGGGCCCGAGGGCCCCGAAAATTTTTGGATTCTAAATGCTCTGTGGTGTGATCTGAGGCAATTTCTGACCACTTTAACCAATATTTTCTTAGCAAAAGATACATTGTAGTACATAATAGGGCCCTGTAAATGAGGCATAATAGGGCCCTGTAAATGAGGCACGAGTTCGAAAATCTGGGGGGGGGGGGACATTTGATATTGTGTCCCCCACCCTTCAAAAAGTTGGGGGGGGGGCATGTCCCCCATCCCCCCCACGATTGATGCCCATGGTTGGGGGAGACCACTTTGAGGGACATTTGGGTGCATTGCTTGCAACGCCTGATGGTAAAGCAATGCTTGTGCACATTCGCAATAATTAGTAAATTGCTAGCCCAGGTTGGACTCCGGTGTGTCACGCAACGGAGTCTAGGGTATGAATCTCTCCTGCCACAGCGAAAAAAATTATAACACATTTTTTTTCATATTTTTACCTGACGGAGGAAGCTGAAATTTCGCTTACATATTCCTTGTGTCCAGAATTGTGCCTGCGCTGGGATTAGAAAAGGCAATATGTCCGCGGGCGGCGTGTTTACCGAAAATAAACCGCAATTCCACGCTTTCGTTGAAAACATTTTCAGTACGAACTCCCACGGAGAGTTCGTAATGAAAATGTTTTCAACGAAAGCGTAGAACTTGCGGTTCATTTTCGGTAAATACGTCGCCTGCGGACATATTTGCCTTTTCTAATCCCAGCGCAGGCACAATTCTGGACACAAGGAATACACGCGAAATTTCAGCTTTCTCCGTCAAGTTTTTTTTTTCACAATGGTGGTAGAATTTATACCCTGGACGTCAGTCGTAATGCAATGAAGACGTCGTCTAACCTGGGCTAGTAAATTGCTAGTCCGAGTAACTTATTGGACCCAACTTATCGCCTTTTTAACATTCGGACATGGTCTGGCGATAGTGGGGTCCAAGCTAATGCTGTATGCCGAGCAACACAATTCTGTCATTGACCCAAAAACCCAACATTGCCCCCCTAAAAAATCAGATTTCACCCTCAAAACTGAGTGCGATTCCGTTACCAAGTGCGCGCGATGCATCGATTATGATAATGAGCAGACTGGATCGCGTTAGTAAACACCAGTGCATTTCGAACGGTAAAAGGGAATCGGGAACCAGCTTGAACTGGTATCCGTCCATAAAAGCTGCCCAAGTTCCCGACCCCCTATCATCGTTCAAAATGCACTTGTGTTTACTAACGCGATCCAGTCTACTCATTATCATAATCGATGCATCGCGCGCGCTCGGTAACGGAATCGCACTCGGAATACGGGGACCATCGAATGTACGCTGGGAATGAAGACCACATCGCGTCGTTCAAACATTAACACGAATCGGAAATTTAACGTGTTCACGATCGCGAGGGGAGCTCTCGGAATTGAATGGGAAATTTCACTTTCCATCCGGATCGTAATTAAACTTCAGTACAACCATCTTAATTATCGATGTCTACTTGTACCTCAGGTGGCGTATCTAGTAATTTGGAGGCCGTTTTGAGGGTGAAATCTGATGTTTTTGGCGGGCAATGTTGGGTTTTTGGGTCAATGACAGAATTGTGTTGCTCGGCATACAGCAATAGCTTGGACCCCACTATCGCCAGACCATGTCCGAATGTTAAAAAGGCGATAAGTTGGGTCCAAGTTACTCGGACTAGTAAATTGCATACTTTGTGTCAAACGCGCACAAAGTGTTCTGCGCAGGTGGTGTGTCTCCCCACGTGAGCTCTCAAATTTGGTCTATTGTATGTGCACGGAGTCTATTGAAGACAAAACTCACTCTGAAAAATGGTCCAGGAATTTTTCTTCGTTTTCAGCGAACAGAAGAAGCTGTCTCTGGTGAGACTCCGACATTGTGTGGCACTTGAAGCCATTCTAGCAGAGAAAACACAAACAGCAAAACAAAGTTATTCAAATGTATCAGATGTCCAGCCCTTCCAGCTTTAACATTTGGCACAATTGCAGAATACCCCGCCACTCAATCTATCCACCTCGTAGCCGGCTACGAGGTCACGGTTAATTGCCCTCAATAAACCTTCTCAGCGCTACTTGTATGTACTATGCGTCATGCTCCACTGCACTCCCACTCCGTATCCGCGTAGCCGGCAACAGGGTAGTTGGTTTGGACTTTAAAAAAATTCAGCAACTCCCATTCCTTTTGTGTTGCTTCGTTCTCAAGCATATTCAAGGGACTCCCACTCCGTATCCGCGTAGCCGGCAACTAGGATGGTTGGTTTGGACTTCGAATTTTTTCAGCAACTCCCATTCATTTTGTGTTGCTTTGTTCTCAAATAATGGACCCCCACTCAGTATCCGCGTAGCTGGCATGGACTTGAATTGTTTGTTTCTTTTCCAGTGATTCCAACCGCGTAGCCAGAGATTTTATGGGTGTATTTCCGAGTGGCAGGGTATTCTGCAATTACTCCTAACATTTTATAATGAACGTACTACGTAGAATGGCTATTAACATGGTGCGGCCCACAACACAGCACACATTATTTGACTAGCCCAGGTTGGACGAAGTCTTCATTGCATTACGACTGACGTCCAGGATGAGAATTCTCTACATAAGACCACCCAAAATTTGGACAAGATTTTTGTTACATTTTACCTCGTTACAGAAGCTTATTTCACGCCTACATTTTCTATGTGTCCTTCTCTATTGATCCAGGGGTTCAGGAATTCCATATGTGATGCTGACCGGCATTAATCAGGAAAATAAACTCCAAAGCAACGTTAAACTTGTACGTGTTTGTAGTCTCTTTTCATCACTTTTTATTCCCGAGTCGTACGTCATGTACGAGCGCGCACGCACGCTAGCGCAATCATTTGTTTAGTTTTGGTTGGAACAGTGACGTCACTCCAGCCAACCGACGTCACGAAAATGCTCAACCAATGACCAAAGCCAAAACATGTTTCTGGTAACTGGCGCGAAAACACGCTCGGTCATTGGATTAGCGACCGCGCCTTCAAGTAAGGGCGCGTGCGTATGAGGGTGGTTACTAAGCAAATCACGCGTGCGCACTGCATATTCACGCTGCATAGTCTGGCTCCCAGACCAGACGTGATATGAGCGCCGAGAATAATTGACAGGTTCTAGGGAACCAGACTATACGCTGCACTGACGTACGTACGTCATGTAGCTTTCGAGTCAGCTCGTACCTTGGGCAACTCGTACCTTGGACAACTCGTACCTTGGACAACTCGTACCTTGGACAACTCGTACCTTGGACAACTCGTACCTTGGACGACTCGTACCTTCAATTAAGACGACTCGTACCATCAGAATAAAAAGTAGAGTACGTGCGTGATTTAGTGTGCACAGTTTGTGGTTCCTTGACTCCGAAACGATATGATTCTTTTCAAGTCAAAGTTAATTTTTATCCCACAGAACCACATTCAAGATCTAATGGCTTTGCCAGGCAGCGTGATTTTCGGCGTTGGGCCTGCCGCAGGGCAATGAAATTGACTGCCGGGCCGGCCTCCGATGGCGCGAGCAGCGGTCGCCGTGCGCGGTACCGATGCCGGTGACTCGGAAGCGGCCGGCCTGCGCGGCGCGCGCGGCACTGCCATTCTGTTTTTAATGGAATTACATGTACTTGGAAAAAAAAAACAATTAGCGGTAAACACATAGTTTTGGGATGAAAGTATATCGATTCCGTAATACATTTATTTGCAATTTTTAAAGTAGGCCCAAGTCTCTAAATGCCGTTGAAAAACGGCAAACTGCAACAATGTCACCGTGCACGGACAGTCCGACTTGTTAAAATGAAATCAATCAATAATGGTGGACTATATATAGCAGCAAATGTCTTTCGAGCAGCGAAAGTTAGTATTTCCTAACAAAATTGGAAATATTTGCCAGTCCAAGATTCACGTCTTATCATTTTTGCGGTGATAATATATATGAAGAAAAAAGTAGTTCAGGCGATTAGAGGGATCAATAATAGGAAAATGTTGCAACCTGACGCCACTTTTTTCTTCATATAAATATATCATCTCAATGATGGTCGTTCCTTGCAAAAATGATGGTAAGACGTGAATCTTGGATTTATAAAAACATCAGTTCCATAATATTTGCACGTAGCCTAAGTCTCTAAATGTAACGGAAGACTGCATCAAAAATGTCACCGTGCACAGACGACCGGTCAGCGCGGCGCAAGAACCGTGTCACTTTGCACGGATGGCTACCGTAGGTTGACCTTACCGCGTGACGTACCGCGTGGGCCTGTGCATGCCACTTACACAGTGCGTGTAACCTGCCGCGGCCGTGGCCGGCTTCGCGCTAAATAAATTCCTCTTTTTGGGGGAAAGAGAGCCCATACCGTACCAAAAAGAGATTCGCCTTTATTTTAAATAAGCAGTCCACTTTCAATGAGTTACGGTCCACTTTATTCAGCCTCGGATCATTATCCTGACTGACGGTACGACTTGACTTACGCGTGATGGTACAAGTCGTCTTAACTGAAGGTACGACTTGCCGAAGGTACGAGTTGTCCAAGGTACGACTCGGTATAATGACGTCGAGTTGAAGGTACGAGTTGTCCAAGGTACGAGTTGCCCAAGGTACGAGATGACCTGTTACCGTCATGTACGACTAAAATAGACTCGGCGGTGAGAAACTGATGAAAAGAGCATGAAGAGTCTACAAACACGTAAAAGTTTAACGTTGCTTTAGAATTAATTTCCTGATTAAGGTCGGTCAGCATCGCATATGGAATTCCTGAACCCAGCGGCCCAGCAATAGATTAGATAAGGACACATAGAATACGACGACGTAAAAATTGGCTTCTCCAACAAGGTAAAAATATTGAAAATATTGGTCATAAATTTTTCCACCCGGTTTTGAGCACTTCATACCCTGGACTCCCTCCGTAACGTAGGGAGGAAAGGGAGTCCACCTGGGCTAACTATTTGACCTGCAAATCCACATGAAATTACGGTGTGTGTGTGTGAACAGCGCGTATCTCAACGCATATCTGTTGTACATGTAGGATAGCCATTTACTTGTAATGTTAACACGTCATAAGTTACCTCGTCTCGGCATTGTTTCTGGCACATTTGACAAAACCATCGCAGCTTTTGTAGACCCTTAGACTTGATCCTATTGGCAATCGCCTTTGGGGTGAGAAAGCCTTGTTTGGGCATGTTTTTCGACCACTGGGGCACTGGATCTTGCTGCTGAATGCTGCACAATATGCGTAGTTTAACTTTTGACACATGGGGGCGCTGTTCTGGTTCGGTCAAAAAATGGGTCAACCGCTCGGCCCCGGCCGGCCGGGGAGTCTGGACACATAGCAAAATACCGGCAAAAATTACTGATGGGACCCCAATTTACTAATTTGAATTTAAGCTATTTTAACAAACTAACAAACTTCCTTTTTTTCCCTAACAATTAGTTAATTCATTTATCACGGACTATATACAGTAATTATACACGAATAAACACTATCTCTCTTTAAATCCTTCAGTTAGATCTTTTTCTGATATTTTCATTCAGTATATGAATCTGAATTAAAGAACCAAATAAATCTGAAAAAAAACTGTATCAAAAAAATTCTAAACATTGCGTCTTAGTTTCAACAATAAATTGTTTCAATATATAAAACAACAATAATATCAAACTAAGCCGAAACTGTACTGTTAATGGACCTTAGCTATTTTAAGGTAACATAATAGAAGAAAAAAATATAGCCTACATAAGTAAAAAATATTTCCTGTCCCTCTAAATAGAAAGCTTACAGTTGAGTCTCATGACATTAGTTTAACATTCGGGATTCACAACTGTGAGCTTATGCGCCGTGCGACCTGTTCACGAAATAAAAACAGTATTATGAGGACCTTTAGTTACGTGTTTTTGATTTAAACTGTCGCCATTATAATTATGCTCGGTATTGCTCCGCCCGGTGCATGGAAAAACATGCCCAAAAGAACAAAGGATAGAATGTATACTTTTGAAGCGCGTGTGGAATGCGCGCGCGCCTTCGATAGTAGAGGGCGATAGCAACTACATGTAAAAGGCCTTATGCGGCAGCTATTATGGCTGTATGCGCAGGGCGCACGTGGAGAGCCGTGGACTATTGATAGACCGTCATTGAGGAACCATGTTTTACGCCTGTTCTGCAACTTCTTCGTAATTTGGGCAACTTGAAAGGCAGATGGCTTCACCAAGGTAAAGAAGCAAACAGTTTTTGGTCTGAAAATATTCAAACTAAGGAAAAAAATATGAAAATAACGTTGTACAGCATCCAAACTTAGTTTGAATTCGGGTTCACGTGGATTTCTTATGCTTAAACCGCCATTGTTTTGTCTGCCTTGAATTGAAGTTGCAGCCAAACGCATGTCTGTATCAAAGAAAACATTTGAAACTGAAATTAGACAAATAGCCTATCTAATCATAATGATAATTACATTATATATGAGTCAGAAACTTAATTACATCAAATTAGGACGAAGATTACGGGCACACTCTCGCAAAATGTGGTTCGGCGGCTTTCTGTACAAAAACCTCGTTGGCTCGGGGTTTTGTGCGTAAACATTATCAGTCAGCCGATCACGCTCAATTGACTTCGGCCAAACCGCAAGTCCCATCATAAGGAATTAGTTAACCATAGGCCAAATTTTTTTTTTTAATATTTGGTCTCTGGTCAGACCAAAGTTCCGGAATTGACGCGGCGATGCGGCTTTGTTTTTTTTTGTATTTTTTTTTCTTCAAGCTTGGATTGTACAGACAAGGTGGGTACTATTTTGCTTTTTGGTGTCTTCATGTACATTGGTGTCCTCCATAATTTGCCTTGGTGCTTTCGATCATTTGCCTTGGTGCAATTTCCCATTCCTTGGTGCTCTTTGGTAAAAAAAAAAATTGAGGAGGAGATGCGGCAAATAGAGGGCGCTGTTGGAGCTACCGCGGAACATTTTGAAAAAAAAGATTGACGCGCATGATTAAAATCGACGCGAGCGCAGACCAGAGACCGACTTTTTTTTTTTTTGGCCTAAGGCCCCCCCCCCCCCCCCAAAAAGTCTCCGGTTTCTGGTATGTGCGCGAGTCGCCGTAGCCATGCGCGTCGGCAAAGTGAAAAAGTTTTTTTTTCAATGAAAGATGATGTATTAAAACCGCCAAATTCACTGGTTTGACTGGAATTCTGCTGCTGCACAATTTTAACGTGTTTTCAGATGGGGTTATGATCGAGAATAAGCTTTATGTGGCCTCTCTGGACTCCCAAATATTTGCACTAAGTTTAGTCAGGCACCATTTGCAGTCATCAGCCGACATTTGAAGCAAAAAAGTCAGGTAAATAAAACAAAAAAGCCGCGTCGCCGCACCACTTTTTGGGCAAGCTCCATACCAGAAACCGGAGACTTTTTTTTTGGGCCTAATCAGACCATTTTTTTCAAGAGTGTGTCTCTAATGGTGTATGACGTTTTCGGCGAACCGGATTAATGGACCGATCCAGTAAACCCCGCCCACTGCGCACTGGGCAAATTAACACGTGCTCCTATCCAATGCCACACTGCATTTTCCTGCCGCGCGCATCATACGCGCGTGACTTTTGTGCGAGCACGTTGGACATATAAGTCACGGCTGTGATTGGTCAGAACACTACGGGGCGGTGCTTACTGGATCAGTCAATCATAGTCCACCCACACACCGTATACCTTTATTAGAAAAAAAAACTCCGTTTATTTCGTTGCATTCCCGATGATCATTATCTTACACCACCATACATTTATCGTGAATTTCATGTCGCGAAAAAAAACGATGTTGTAGAACTTCATTGTCTAGAAAACAATTGCTATCATCGCCAGTGTCGTGAAATAAATTATTTAGTACGTCTTAGTTGTCCCTAGTTCGGGCCCAGGGGCGGCGAAACCGGGGTAACACTCCATCCCCCCCCCCCCAGATTTTCCCAAGTGCCCCTCCTGCGGACATAAATGTGCCCCCCTTGAGCATAAAATGTGCCGGCCCCCTCGTGATAAAAACAAAACTTGCTCTAAAATTTCGGATAATTTGTTTTCCCAAAATGGTATAGCCTGCATGAGCGGGGAATATGAAAACCCGAGCCCTTAAACCTCTACAATGGGCCTTGAAAATGGGCACATTATAAATTTCAACCGGAAATACGTCAAGCACCAAGCATTGGAATTTTCAAGTCAGAATTTCTGTCTCCCATAGATGACATCATCAGGGGGCCCACTTTGTTGGGGAATGGATAGGTCGATACACAATTTGGTTGAGGACTGTGTTTACCGTGACTGTTTATTCCACAACAATATTTTAATATACATTGATTGATTGAACTGGTTACAGTGAACTGAGACAAAGAGAACTGGGTGAACTGAAATAGACTAGAATAGAAATGGAACAGAATTGGAATTGAAACAGAATTGAAACAGAATGAGATACTGCTAGTGAAGCAGCACTTATATACTGGTGGAAACAGGAAGTCTTGAGAATAAGAAATACTTAAGAATGGGGAAACTTAGTCATATCGTGGTTTCCTTGAGTCTCAGAAAAATGACTAGGAATGAGTAATATAGTTTCTTAAAACAATGATCTTGAAAGTAACTTGGTTGTACTAAGAAACTGACCAAAGACTTGTGTGTGAGCAGTGAAGGTCATTTGCTCTGTATAAAAGTATAGGGACTACACATTGCATAGGCACTGTGTGGGTGTATGTGTATACAAGGAAAACATTGAGTGATGCATTCAAGAGAATTAATCATTAAAAAGTTCAAAAGGAACATTGATAATTAAAGTGTGATAATTAACTAACAATTAAGACGAATTGATAATTGAGAATTGATCATCTGAAAACGCTACAACTTCATGTAAATATCTGCTCGGTCACCATGGCGTCTCCATATTACATCCCTACTGATGAGATTATGCATGCAGTATATTCCACCAGATACAGAACCAGAATAAAATGGCCGGTTTCGAAGAGCGCTCCAATTTTTGTAAACTTGGTACCAGCCCAGCCCCCCTCCCCCCCATTTGATTTTACGGAGGCCAAGTGTCCGGTGAAAAAAACATGTCGACATCAAGTTCAGCACGTATGTGCCCCCCCCCCCCCCCCCCCCCCCCCCCCCAAAGTTGGATACGCTGCTACACCAACGGAAGATGCCTTTTATTTGAGCAAGTGCCCCGGTGATGCGACTGTAACCGGTCAGTCCAAAAATTCAGCCCCCAAAAGTGGGTGCAGTGCATTTTGTTTTCGTCCTTCACATAATTTGTTTTCCCAAAATGGTATAGCCTGAGAGTTCTGCATGAGCGGGGAATATGAAAACCTGAGCCCTTAAACCTCTACAATGGGCCTTGAAAATGGGCACATTATAAATTTCAACCGGAAATACGCCAAGCACCAAGCATTGGAATTTTCAAGTCAGAATTTCTGTCTCCCATAGATGACATCATCAGGGGGCCCACTTTGTTGGGGAATGGATAGGTCGATACACAATTTGGTTGAGGACTGTGTTTATCGTGACTGTTTATTCCACAACAATATTTTAATACACATTGATTGATTGAACTGGTTACAGTGAACTGAGACAAAGAGAACTGGGTGAACTGAAATAGACTAGAATAGAAATAGAACAGAATTGGAATTGAAACAGAATTGAAACAGAATGAGATACTGCTAGTGGAGCAGCACTTATATACTGGTGATGCGACTGTAACCGGTCAGTCCAAAAATTCAACCCCCAAAAGTGGGTGCAGTACATTTTGTTTTCGTCCTTCACAAATTTATTTAAACAGGCAATTGTTTTCAACTCAAGTTGATCATTATGAAACTGTGCCACCCCTCTAAGTAAGTCTCGTGACCAAAAGGTAATCGCCCATCGGGATTACGTCATTAGCATTCTATCCGATTCTCATTTCTAACCCAGGCTTGTGCTGAATGCACATTATGCAAATAACGTGTTTTAGAAGATTTCCACTCAGACTCCAGCCCTATTGTTACATTCATGCCTCGCTGATCACCATGGTACAGCGACCTAGCGTGCACGGGCTTTATCTTAAGCTGTTGTTTCGGTGCTGGGCTAGGCCTTCATTACTGTCGTTGTGCTCCTCACGCTCACTGCATGCAACTCATTACACTGTTCAAAATTATCATTTTGGCTCGGTATAAAATTGTTTATTCTAATTGAATGTGCACATTGTGTCCAATTTATATTGTATGAACAAAGACATCGTTACCATTTATTCCAAGATCAACACCAAGAGGGGCAATGTCTTCAAGAGTAGAAAGAGGTACGTTACATGTCTCTGATTAATGTGTATAAGGTGTTTAAGCTCTGGTAAAAGTAGAGAGTTTTGTCACCTGAAACAGAGAACTCCTTAAATTGCATTGGATGTTAAAAAAAGTTTACATGGAAGATAAATTACAGCAGAATTCAGGTGGAACGAAAATGATTATTTTATTCAATAATAATGCAATGCCAATAGGAATTTGTCACGTGCAGTGACATTGTGTTCCCACGTGTGTTAATTTGCATATAGGAATTTATAAAATACGTGCAGTGACATTGCGTTCGCACGTTGAGTATAACATTTGCATAGAAATTCGTCTGAAATGTGCAATGACATTGTGTTCGCACGTGGGGAGAAAATACAATTTCGAAAGAATTCGTTAGATACGTGCAGTGACATTGTGTTCGCACGTGAGTTAATTTGCATAGGAATTTGATACGTGCAGTGACATTGCGTTCGCACGTGGAACAGTTGAAGGGTAGCATTCCAGTGGATTTTTTTTTTCAAATTGTTGTCCCTGAATAATTAAACTCGCTAATTTACACCAGTATTTTCAATGATAAACCTGTGACAGTGTCTCCTTCATTGTCACATTGACTTGCAGGTTTTATGTAACTCCCTTTCTGGAGAAGGTTAAAAGACGTTCTCCACCTTAATTTCAGAAACTAAAAAATAAATTGAAACAATATAAAACCTAATCAACATTCTGGGCAAAACGTTGGTGTAAGTGATGCAAACAATTAATTAGGTTTTTTGTAGGTCAAGTTGGGAGGACGGTGCAGACGCTGCAGGCGTGCATTATGCAGCATCCGCAAAGCAAAGCAGCTGCTGGGTCTGTAGGAGTGTTAGGATAATGTTATAGGCATTTAAATTCGGCGAAATATTCTCATACGCGTTTAGAAACCTCCGCACCGCGTTCTATCGCTTTTCCGTTCGACAATAAGGCATATTCATACGTAATGTTCGGCAAACTCGTGTTGTTTTTTGGGGGTTTTTTTGGCTAGACCGGAGACGGTTTCAATTGGTACGAAGACCGTGAAGGGACATGGGAGTTATTTTTTTTTTTCATGTTCATAATACTATTACGTATGTGTTATTGTCACGTACGTACGTAACTCACGCACGTACTTGAATATTATCACGTACGTAGGTAATATTATCACGTAGGGCCCACGTGATAATTATTACGTACGTAGGGCCCACGTGATAATTATTAAGTACGTATGCACAACGTATACTCGTTTAAGGATACACGTATTATCACTTACATGTGCAATACATGTACGTACGTAATATGTACTTATTTATCAGGTATGTACGCAATAATGATACTAATATTGCGTTAGTACGTAATATTATATTATCATGTGCGTATGTGATAAATTAAATGTATCACGTACGTACGTTGTGATTGTCATGTGTATAGTAGTAGGCCCTAAATGAACAATAGGCCTATGTTCATCTCTTCTTGGTCTTCGTACCCACGTATCTGCATATCCGCGTACCTGCGTAATTGCGCGATTTCGTGTACAATACTTCGAAGTGATAAAATCTAGGGAACTGTTTAGCAAAGTGCAATGAACAGTGTTAGGGAAAATGAAGCAAACGAAAATTAGGGAGCCAGCATAGCCCGCTGCGAGCATGCGCACATTGAGCCTGCACGCAGTGCGATGGGGATTTTAGAAGTTTTCTATAAAAAAAAACAGTAAAAAAAAAAAAAAAAAAGTAACACTAACTTTATGCAAACGAAAATCAAAATCAGTCTAATGAAAAACACTGTCCCCCTAAACTTGAAAGTACTGGTGTATCTTATTTTATTTTCGCTATTAAGAAACTTCACTCGCAAATTTATAGGCGATTTTGTTATTAATTGAGAGTCATTTGTGATGTTTTATCGATCAACTGGAATGCTGCCCTCTATACGGACATTGGCTGGTACTTTGCCCAACTCAAAACAATAATTAAACAAAGTTAGTAAAACAACTACAGAAAGTGGCAATGCCTGGTGCGTTGTCCACCAACGACGATATAATATCTTTATAATTGTATAAAACGTTTAAGAGCAAACAAGATTCATAAAATCTAGGCCATCGGCAATTGACAGTGACCATGCCTGGTGCAGTGTCACTTGTAAGGGATACCCTCTTCGGTGCGTATTAGTAGCGCCGATTTCCAAGAGGCCCCTTCCTTCAGAAGAACTTGAACATTAAAACTTAAACCATTTAACAAAAACACGGAAGGACGTTACTAACGTTACGTTTAGCCATACAGAGAAAACTGTTGGTTAATAATTAACACTAATTCCTAAATGAGCTCTCTGTTAAGGTGACATATACGCTCTTATAGTAACACTAAAAGGTCTCTAAAAGCGCCGCATTGTCTATACTTCGCTAGTCTGTGAGCAGTGAGGGCACAGTTGACAGTTGACCATTATTTTAATGATCGTAGTAAAATCAAAAGTCATAACTTTGGTTAATTATACTTTGCATAAATTTATATAAAAGACATTTTTATTCTGTGAAGAGCTCTTAAGCTCGGATCATTATTAAGTATTTAAAGATCTTATCTGTGAGTAAAAAAATGCTTACAGAGAGAATGACTTTTGGGGGAAAAAACTCAAAAGTAGATTGTATTTTGTTTCATTGTAAATGTTGCATGTTTGATATTTTGCCTTTGTGTGCATTGCTTTCTGTGTGGTGTGATTTTTTTAAATGGTATCCGTCTGTTGTCTCTGACAATAGACAAAATTTAAAAAAATTAAATCAAATTAATTGTTGCGGCTACGAAAATGTCAAATCGTTAAGCAAAACTCAACTGCAATACGTCGGGCAAAAAATGTTACGGTTTTGAAGAGGCAAACCTCAAATTGACGAAAATACGAAATCAACTTTAAAATGTTAGGCAGTATTGGAATGAAAATACCTACCCAGATATTTACTTGACTACGCGTATGACGAAAACTGAAAACAAAATTCAAATCGGTGCAAAATAAATGGTAGCGAAAATCACATCGTAAGCGAAATTTTTTTCCGAAAAAAAAATCACTCCGCTTTCTACGTGTAGGCCTACACGCTAGGAAAATGATGAAAATAACGCGAGGAAAACATCACGGCGTTAGTGAGAGTAAAAAATACCCGAAATCAGTATTATTTTTCTTGCCACCAAGTAAACAAAATGGGTAATGGAAATAACAAATCAAAATGACGAAAATAACGGCATGAAAATTAATCATCCGCAACGAGAGAAGTAAATACAAGTGTTTTCGGAAAGCGAATTTCGGCAAACGGTGGGAAAATGACGGCAGCAAAAGAAAATGAAATTGACGAAATTACGAGAAAAAAATCACACCATAATGATTAAAATATCTGTTTAGAAAATGACTGAATTTCAGTTGTATACAGCGGCATTTCAAAAACATCAAAATTGTTGGCATTGTCGAGAAGTGCCTTCAAAAAGACCTAATTGCCCTCCCCCCCCCCCCCACCCAAAAAAGTACATTGTGAAAGGGTACAACTTATTGGCAACCTGCCGTTATCGGTGTCGGCACATGATCGTGTGCATTATGACAAAAAAGATCATGTCCGTTTTTAAAAGTAAATAGTGGAAACATGGGTAGAATCGTTTAGTTATTTGGTAACAGGTGGCCTTATTACAGGTAGGCTTAGACATAATGCTTAGGAATGTTTCACTTCAGTAACACATGGGCTAGGCCCAGTGTTTTCGTAACCCTGTTCACTTAGGAAAGAGTTGCGGCTTTCATCAAAGAAACTGATGATCTAAAAGTTGAGACTGCATGGATGAGCTAGGCTGCAATTTGTCTGGACGAAAATCAACCTTCAAAGGCTCCAACAGCCTCATCACACAGAAACTCGAGGAACCGGAAGCAGGGAGGAGGACCGACAGATGAACGGATGACCTGCTTGCTGGGCTACCCATTACTGATTCTTGAGGTTAGTTTACATGCTGGCCTCCTCTTCGCGGAATTAATCAAGTCACAGAACTCATCAAAATGGGCGATCTGACTCTGTTATAATGTTCTTCCACAAACAACGAGTAGTGGAATCGGCTTTGCGTTGTGGGGTTAATTCAATGTTTTCTTTCCCCTTTCTAGCCCTGGCACGAAAACAGCTCAATAATTCAAATGTGTTTTTTCGTATCCTTACAGAAAAATGAGGACCACTGACTGATGAGGGAATTGCTTCACTGAGATTGATGAGCCTGCCTCAAGACATCGTCAGGGCTCCAACAGCCTTATCACACAGAAACTCGAGGAACCGGAAGCGGGGAGGAGGACCGACAGATGAACGGATGACCTGCTTGCTGGGCTTCCCATTACTTACTATCAGGTTTGTATACATGTAGCCTACTTAAACAGAAACAATCAAGAACTAATCAAAATGGGCGATCTGGCGCTCTTCTATGTTCGTCCACAAACAACGAGTTCTGGTAGCGGGGCTTTGCTTTGTGGGGTTATTCAATGTTATCTTACCCCTTTCTAGCCCTGGCACAATTACAGCTCAATAAATCAAATGTTTTCTTTCGTCATTTAAATCCTTTCAGAAAAATGAGGACCACTGACTGATGAGGGAATTGCCCTACTGGGATTGATGAGCCTGCCTCAAGACATCGTCAGGGCTCCAACAGCCTCATCAAACAGAAACCCGAGGAACCGGAAGCAGGGAGGAGGACCGACAGATGAACGGATGACCTGCTTGCTGGGCTTCCCATTCCTGATTATTAGGTTAGTTTACATGCAGGCCTCCTCTTAACAGGAACAATCAAGTCACAGAACTAATTTAAATGGGAGATCTGACTCTGTTATTATGTTCGTCCACAAACGAGTTCTGGTAGCAGGGCTTTGCTTTGTGGGGTTAATTCAATGTTTTCTTTCCCCTTTCGAGCCCTGGCACGAATACAGCTCAATAATTCAAATGTTTCCTTTCGTTATTTGAATCCTTTCAGCAAAATGAGGACCACTGACTGATGAGGGAATTGCTCTACTGAGATGAGGATGAGCCTACCTCAAGACATCGTCTGGGCTCCGGCAGCCTCATGAAACAGAAACCCGAGGAACCGGAAGCAGGGAGGAGGACCGACAGATGAACGGATGACCTGCTTGCTGGGCTCCCCATTCCTGATTATTAGGTTAGTTTTTAGTTACATGTACCTAAAGAATAAGCAGAAACAAGTAATCAAAATGGGTGAATTGGCGCTCTTCTATGTTTTCCCACAAATAAAGAGTGCTGGTAATGGGGCACTGCTTTGTGGGGTTAATTCGAACATTTCTCCCCCCCCCCCCCCTGCTCTACCTTTCAGATATTTCTTAATAATTTGGATATTTTCTTTCGTCATTTGAATCTTTTTACAGACATGAGGACCACTGACTGGTGAGGGAATTGCCCTATGATGGATGAGCCTGCCTCAAGCTGCCATAAGCTGGGAGGACCGACGGTTGACTGACCCTGCCTGCTTGGTTGGCCATTACCGATTCTTGAGGTATGTTTACTTGAAAAGAGACCAGGGATATGTAGGCCTACACTTAAATTTGTTATTCCTTTAATACTATGTCACCTCTTACGATGCTTGGTTTCCTCTTTAAATATTAATTCTAAATTATGCTAGTTTACTCTTTTTGACATGTTTTAGAAGATGAGGACCGCCAAGCTTGAATGAGACTTGAAAATTACGAAGCTGCTCTATCTGGACAAGGATGCCCTCATCAGACACTTTCCAATTTGCGGAATATTGGATCCAAAGTCAGACTGCATATTATTTTGCATTATTATAAAACATAAAAACGACGAAAATACGAATTCTTACGCCAAAGTTACCGCTATAATTGGGAGAAATAATAGCTTAAATCACTGTTACTTGTTAACTTTACTAAGATACCTATACCTGAAATATTTGACGAGTACGACTAAAATCGAAGAAAAAAAGTCAAATGTGTGTAAAATACATTGCAGTGAAAATCAAATCATGAGCGGATTTTCTTCTCACAGAAATGCTTCTCCGCTTCCAACAAGTGGCTGAGAAAATGATGAAATTTACGCCGAAAATAACTAAAATCAGTGTTGTTTTTACCTTTACTGCGATACCTACCCGAAATATTTGACTAAACGCATGTGACGAAACGTGGAAACAAAAATCAAATCAGTCCAAAATAAATTACAACGAAAATCACATAGTACGTGGAGTTTCTTCTCGCAGCACGGCACTCTGTTTCTACAGGTAGCTACAGGAAAATTACGAAAATTACACCGAAAAATCAACGCGGCATATA
Source organism: Patiria miniata (assembly GCF_015706575.1). Classification (NCBI taxonomy): domain Eukaryota; kingdom Metazoa; phylum Echinodermata; class Asteroidea; order Valvatida; family Asterinidae; genus Patiria; species Patiria miniata. The sequence goes on along the minus strand of NW_024037065.1, from coordinate 107,905 downwards.
AGTGAAGTGACGAAACATAGTTTACACGGCTAAAAAATCACAGCGTTAGTGAGAGAAATAATATTGATATCAGTGTTATTTTTCTTACCTACAAAGTAAAAAAAAATCGATTGCGGAAGAATGAAATTAAAGAGACGAAAATTATGGTAAAAAGATTAACAGCGGCAGCGAAAGAAAGAAATATTTGAAATCGTTAAATTTCTAAACGTCTAGGCCCTATGCCATGCAAAAATTTGCTAAGGAAAAATGACCGAAATAATGTTAACAAAAAACTTTCAAATTATAATCGGCAGCCACTTCCGATACGGTACTACACTGCTTAAAAAAGTCGGAAAGCGAATTTTGATAAATGGTGGGGAAAATGACGGCAGAAAAAAATGTAAAAAAAATGACGGAAATTAAGGAAAAACTCCATTATATCGATGTAAAGAAAATAACTGAATTTCAATTAAAGCAACAATGTTAAAGGCATCCCCCCCCGAGTTCTAGGCCTACACCACTTCTTTTAAGTATTATTCGTCAGCAAAAATAACTGCAATTTGTGACATTGTCAAGAAGTTTGCCTTCAAAAAAGCCAGCAATAGCCAGGTTATGCATGTGAAAGGGTACTCAAGTGTAATCAACAAAGCGATAGGGAAAGTGGCTGTATAAGACATGCGACATATTTACTATCGCATACGACATTTCTACGTGTTTTTGTAAATGTTTAAACTTAATCTACATCATTTATGTGAGTCCGATTTGGAAAGATCGGCAGAGATACATGTTTTCATCAAGTATATATTTCTCCTTTGAGTTACTCATTTGGTTGTCTTACTTTGACCTTTGATAACGTATAAGGCCGACAGTGCTGTTTTATTGAAGGGGAGAACACGAAAACCATAACGGAAAAAGCGTTGCAGTAGTTACAGAGATCGGTCTAATATAGACTTTCACGATCAAATCTTTGTGGGCTACGAGTATACCGTACTTAACGTAAATTTCAAAAGAAAGCATTTCAAGATATGCGAAAACTACTATTTCCTTGTTGATTTTAGCCTACGTGTAACCCTCCTTCCGTATAGTACTATGTTCAATGTAAGTCCGATTTGGAAGGGATCGGCAAGGATTAAGATGGCATTTTGTTATCTTAATGTCACATGAATTTCTTATAATGGTTGTTTATAGTGTGCGAGTTATAATGCAGTTTCCAAAGCAACCTGCCATTATCAGCGTCGGCACATTATTACAAAGTAATCGTGTCTGTTTTAAAAAAGGAAATAATGGAAACATGTGTAGAATTGTTTGGTTTCCATTGGATCCTACCCATGACCTGGTTATAGGTAGGCTTAGACATAATTATTGGCTTCATTTGCAATGTTTCACTTCAGTAACAAATGGGCTACTAGGCCCAGTGTTTTCGTACCCCTGTCCACTTAGGAAAGAGTTGCAGCTTTCATCAAAGAAACTGATGATCTAAAAGTTGAGACAGACTGGATGAGCTAGGCTGCTTTGTCTGGACGAAAATGAACCCTCCAAGGCTCCAACAGCCTCATCACACAGAAACTCGGGAAACCGAGAAAAAAACTAGCTTGCACAATATGAAATGATAAATCAGACTGCATAATGCAACGTCATTAATGTTATACACTAAGGCAACAACACTAAAATAAAATGAAAAGTAATTTTGATTTCATTAAATTATTTATGCCTCTAAAATAATCTTAAACCGGATACTGCAACAGACAGTTAACAATGGACAATAATGGAAACTTGCTGAAAAAATTATTGTAAGGGTAATAATTTGTCACTGGCTTTTTAGCAGTGACATGTCTGGGAGAAGGGATGTTCCTTTGATCTGTCCTGGGTCATCCAAAATTATTGCATCAATAAGTTAATAATTTCATACTCCTTACCTTTAATGCATTCAATTGGATCTTCTCGGTAAATTATAAACGAGGTCTCGCCTAAGGCTTTCTATTTGCTTTTTGTTCAGTTGACAATGGAGAATTTTGCTCTATCAATTTAATTTGATATTAAAAGTGCATTTTTAAGAAAAACCAATTCAAGTCATAAGAGTTTTGAAAGATTTCAAAAAGGATTAATTTATTGTTTAAAAACTGAAGAAATGTAACAAACTTTATTTAAATGTAACGTCTTTAACAAGACGTCGGTTTAACTAAAACGTGACTTTCTTTCCATTGTATATTTATTAGAAAACACAAGAACGTTTAATTTTTAGGAAAATTTTAAGAATAAACTGTTCAGGAACTTCTATCCATCAAAATGCATTGCAACAGGTATAAGTGACACTCAAATTACACTTGTGTTTGTCCTTTTGTGATTTATTTCATTGCACTTTTTTCACTTGTTATATTTTTTTACTTCGTATGCACAATTGTTTTTCTTGGTGGTTTTGCATGTCTTTTCATTTTCTTATTAATAATTAACTAACCTCACAAAAGGATAAACGCAATATATATCGAGTGTTGAACTTGCCTCGCATCAAATATTTTTTTCACAATAGCTAAATTAGACAAATATAGTCCTGAAATGTTTCAAAATAATCTAGGAATTTTTTTTGGTGGGGGGGGCATTCCCAAGTTTTATCTTCCCTTTTTAAAATCTTATTCACAAAATGGCGAAATACAAAAAGCTGGCGTTACCGTGTACAGTCATGTAGTCGTTGCTTATGTAATAATCATCTATGATATAAAGTGATTATTAATTTCTCAAATTCATTGGCCTTCTGCCCAACTTTTTTCCTCATGTGGAATCGTTGTATTTGTTTGTATGGATTGGTTTAAATATTTGTATGTCTATAAGACTAAGAAATTAAACAAAATAAATAAAACTCGAAAGATGTGAGACACTTGATAACCTTGGAAAGTTGTCAGTATTTTGCCAATTTTTGTTTTAGTTGTTGGCGGGGGGAGGTCAAGCTACTACAAAAGTAACAAAACCCAGCTGAAATGACGTTTTATTATTTCTGGGTGATTGGGGGCGGGGTGCGCACATAAAGGCACGTCGGGGAATATAAAATTATTAGGTGTTTTTGTAAGGGAAATCTTTACTCTTAAACGGAAATAAACAAAAATCTCCTAGGCTCCTAGGTTCTACCGTTTAAGATTGTCCAATAAAAAGACCCGAATTTGCATACGCCGGCCAAATCACAATTTGCATGCCCCCATGGGCTTTTAAAAATAAGTTTTACAAATGGGAAAGACACTTTGGAAACATCAAATCAGTTTGAAAATGCTTCATGAATTTCTGAATAAACGAGCACATTTTTAAACAGTATTTAATTGCTATTATTTTTCGATGTGGTGGGGGGGGGGGGCTGGGGGGCTAGACAGAAGATATATCAGAAGTGGCGCAATAAAACCGACAGTGGGTGCAATAATTTTGATAAGGGTTTCGAAAATTTCTACGCGAGTCGTTAATTTGTGCAAAAAGTGCCCCCATATTTTTTTGTAAAAAACGAGACCGTCAAGTTTAAAAATCGATGGATTCGTGCGAATATAGCCGAGGATCATCTCCCTAGATTTTGGGCTATTATCTAAGAGCAGATTTGATAAAATTAGGGTCCAAAAATAGGTCCTATTTGCACGAGAAAATGTAGGGATGCCATTAGCAACTTTGGCAGTATGGCTCAGCATTACCGGCAGGCTTCAACCCCATTACGGACACACTCTCGCAAAATGTGGTTCGGCAGTTTTCTATACAAAAACCTCGTTGGCTCGGGGTTTTGTGCGTATTAGTCTGCCGATCACGCTAAATTGAATTCGGCCAAACCGCAAGTCCCATCATAAGGAATAAGATAACCGGACCATTTTTTCCAAGAGTGTGTCTCTAATGAGCATATAGATATAATTGTTCACATCTAATTCTACCTCCATGGTTTGATTAACGTTTGTTGAAATTATGTGGCTTAACTGTGGGAAAGGGCACGAACTAGGGGTATTTGTGAAGCTATAGGAACTCAATCAAGTTAGGAACTCAGTAGCCTATGCATCATGCCAAAGCAGGCTCAACACGCAGGGTTTATAGAGCCTAAAAGTTGAACCCATGGTGGCGCGCTTCCTGACCCCTCGAATAGGAAAATTGACTTGTATAATTAGTCGGTGTTTTTGACATTATTTTGGTAAAACGATTTCTTAAGAAATTCGAGCTCAAGCCTCGGAGGTTCGTGACCTAGGCGTGATTTTTGATAGTCACCTCACCATGCACCCACAAGTCAACGCGTGACGTAAGGCTTCCTTATTGCTCTGAGGACAATTGGTAAAATTCGTCATTACCTCAACAAGCGTTACTTCATGCTTTTGTCACCTCTCTCCTCGATAACTGCAACTGTCTACTAATTACTGGCCTCTCCGACAAAGATGTGAATAGTTCAACAGATCCAAAATTCTGCCGCCCGCCGCCTGGTCTCTCTTTGCAAGAAATGGAATCATATCACACCGATCCTCAAAGACCTTCATTGGTTACCCATTAAACAGCGCATACAATACACAATTCTCCTGCTCAACTTTAAGGCCCTCAAGGGACAAGCTCCACTACATCTGCGACCTGCTCCTTCCATACCAACCTGCACGAGCGCTCCGGTCATCTCATCAGGGACTCCTCACTACAACAATACACAGAACCAAGTCATATGGCTCCAAGGCAATGTCGCACACTGCACTTAGGCTGTGGAAGGCCCTTCCTATTCACAGTGGACAGACCACCGGCTCAAAACTACTCTCAAATCTCATGTATTTGATCAGGCTTATTATTACCTTGCATAATAGATTTGTTTCTAGCATAGTTAGTTTGTTTTGTAAAGCGCATCGAGATTTCCTTAGGTTATGTTATGCGCTGTATAAGTTTGACATTATTATTATTGTTAAATTTGCGACACTGCAAATATGTTCGCATTTTGCAAAGGTATTTGCAATAAAACTGTCATAAAATGCATGTACAACGCGGTGTTGTCGTGATCGTCAACAACTTAAAAATGCACCAAGTTTTATTTGGTTCACAGATAGGCGAAGAAATCAACTTAAACAGGTCGGCATGCAGGACAGGAACGTCCCGAAAATATGAAGGTACCACATACTAGGCGAGTTTCATTCATTTCTACTTGTCAGTGACCGTTGGAAAAGTTAAGGTTTTTGGTTGCTTATCAATTATTATCTCCTTAATAAAGTAAACAGGAAGCTTGATTTTTCCAACTGTACTGACACAGCTGTCTATTCAACGAAGATACAGAAGATGGTTGTTATATCAATTCGCGAAATGGTAGTTTGGAAAAATGCAAGTTAATTTTTAACTCATTTTGTATTCAAATAGAAGTTAATTTTAATTGTATTAAATTTAATTGTATTAAACTAAATTAATCAGTTATCGCTTAAACTCAAGCAGAATCTGTTGGAGAGGTGTTATAAAACAAATTTTGACTGCCTTATTTCTCATCGGAAAAAAGAACGCTTCATGGATCACCTCGGGAGACTAGTTTTACTACACCGCTCGAAGCAGTCAATATTTGTATACTACTCAATGAAGTTAGACCCAAAAAGGTGCCGAAGTGATAGTTGCAACTTGCCAGGATCGCCCACCAGAAAATGAGTTCCCTCTATTTAAGTGCCCACCGTAAGTTTGGAGCCCAGTTAGGGCCCTTCTAAATTCATTCATATCCGATACGAGTTCCGGACAAGTTGCGGGTACACTCATTTAATTTGCCGGAAGCTCTGCATTTATCCCGGACATATTCCGGAAAAAGGGTTTTATTAGCAACTGCTTGACTCACGTCACCAATACTAATAACTTCATTGCGGGAAGATTGCAGGGAAATCATTCAGAATCCTGCAACTTTTACCAGACAAAATTTTAAAATGGAGGGGAAGGGAAGGGAGAAAAAAACGCACATGAAATCACACTCACAAAACACGGAAAACATGGAAGCTTAGATCTGTACCCAGGTTTAAATCCAGAATTGTATTGAATAGTCACACATTTCTAAAACAAAATCAAATTCTACTTTTACCCAATTTTTCTTCGAAAACAACTGATACAAAGTGCAGTGCAAGACGGTAAACTGCAAAATGAAATATAGAGTGAAAAGACTTAACTACATTGTTTGTCTGGCCTAGAAACTAATGTTCTCAGTCACAACTTCGCGTGAAAGGCAATTTATATCATGTATCATGATCGTCATTACATCAAATAAAACTGAGATATTTCAGTTAACCAATCAATTAACTTCTGACAAAAGAAATAATGTGATTCATCCGTGTAATAAGTACTCTGAGCGAAATCAAAATCATGTACACCATGGTGTTCCTAATACAATGTCTTCATTATGAACATTGCACAACGTGTGAAAATTCAGTGGGAATGTTAGCTTTTGGCAATGCTTATCGGGTAAATTAGGAATTCAATTAAAACAAAAATGAAATTAAATGGGGTTCCCCATGCGTTATCAGCGAAGACAGAATGACATAAAACTATCAGCCTGGATCCAATTTCATACAGTTGCTATGAACACAACAATGCAGAAAATATTTGCTCGGCAAAAACTGATTACCTGGTGATCAATGTTATGCTTAGCAGATTTATAAGATTGAACCATGATTAAAGTTCGTCAGTAATCATACAACATCATGTACATGTATATATACATGAACATCTATGTAATGTCTAACTGTACAAATGGTACATTTCAATTGGTTTAATAGAATGGCGTTACAACAACATATGACCATATGCACACTGAAAATGTTTTTATATTGAGAGCCAGCTGTTATCATACTTAATACTTTCTTAATCAACATCTTTTTTTCGGGAATACTAGAAAAATATCACTTAAATTCAAAAATAATAGCTCTGGTGCATCAAAGGGAAAAATAGCAATGACATAATTGTAATTAAAAAAAACTGAATAATGGCGAACGCTTTTTGCAGATTTAATTAAAGTATTAGGTTTTCTGTTGTTGACATGAGGCTTTATACTTTTGCCCAACAATACACTAGACTATAATTCTATTATTTGTTAACAACAGTGAAAAGTAACTTACTTGTGCATCTGAGACAAACGCTTGGAACAGCTGCACAGAAGTAATTATCATTTTGACTTAAGCTTGTAGTGCAACTTATAAGTAGCGGCTCATAAAATAGATAATTCATATTTCAGCAGAAGAAAACAAAGATGTGTAAGGCAAGGGATTTCAGTCCTGTGCAGCGCTGAATCGGTATACCTCATGTGCCCGTGGTCAATTTATCCCCGCGTGAACAAGTGTCAGGTATGTTACGATAGCCGATTAAGAACTACATTGTACTTGAAAACTGCAACCTTTTCTTAAAATGGACCAAATTAAGGCCCCATGAGTTTCTCACAAAATATAACTACCAAATTTTAATTTAAACAAAAGCAAACAAAATATATTTAATACTTCACACAAAAAATTGTTTGTAACAATTGGGAAAGATGCATGTTTATGAAAAGTTTGTAAATGGCAAAATATGTGCAGTAGTGTTATAGTCACGTGGTATTTATCACGAATCACTATAAATCTAGGTATGCCTCTAAAGTATGGTGTTCTTTAAGTGCCATCGGCGTCGCATTTTGGGGGCATTTTTTTCTGGCAGTGATCAGTTTGATAGATTTCATGCAAGACTTTCATGCAAGATTGCCAGAGCTTATTGTACACTCGCACTTGTTTTGATTCATCTGCCATTTTGATGTGTAAAGATTTGCTTTTAATGTCCACAATTCACAATTCATGTGTTGATTTAAAAATAGTTCTTTTTTTTTTCAACTTGGACAGTTCCACAGTGTCGGACATATAATTTGAACAATTCAACAGTGTACACTTACAATCATAAAGTGGATTTCAATTCTGATAAAAGGTATCAGTCACTACAATGATTTAAAAATGCAATTCATCCATTTATTTTGATTTAGTAAATATCGGCTCGAAACACCATGGTGTCAGGTGTACTCAGACAAACTGCTATTTTTGTTTACCCATTAATATATTTTTCAGTTGCAAGATATATTTCAATAAGACACATATAAGGCCAAAAAAAAAAAAATTGGTCTCTGGTCAGACCAAAGTTCCGGAATTGACGCGGCCACGCGGCTTCTTTTTTTTTTCTTCAAGCTTGGATTGTACAGACAAGGTGGGGTACTATTTTGCTTTTTTGGTGTCCTCATGTACATTGGTGTCCTCCATAATTTGGTGCTTTCGATCATTTGCCTTGGTGCAATTTCCCATTCCTTGGTGCTCTTTGGTAAAAAAAAATTGAGGAGGTGCGAAAATAGAGGGCGCTGTTGGAGCTACCGCGGAACATTTTGGAGAAAAAAAAGATCGAAGCGCATGATTAAAATCGACGCGCGCGCTGACCAGAGACCGACTTATTTTTTTTTTTGGCCTAATAAGGTTCAAACTGATATACATATTTCATATGTGAAATCTGGACCATTTTGACATAAACCACCAGCATTGTGGTTTATAACGCTACTAGCCAGAAAATAAGCATGGTGATAATTTGGACATATTGCAAGTGATTTTGTATCAAAGGCAAGCTATTCCAAGGAACGAATCGGAGGCACATGATGATTAATGCAAATCCACCTAATGGTGCTGTGTAGGTAATCTTTAGACCAAACATATGTAACCCTGTCAGCCATCTACACACTCTCATAATAAAATAAAAAGTACAAATGCTTCAAGCTGTGGGCTTAAAGGGAATATACATCATTTGCTTTTGCTGTAATTTACAGAAATGGATGGAATTGGGGGGTTGGAAATATAAAGCAAATATAGTTACACTGGTTTTTATTGAGGTTTTGGGTTCGAAAATGCTGTAAAAACCAAGAGAAACAATCATTTTCCTGTAGTCTGGTTCCCTGACTCCATATAAGAAGAAACAGAGCAGTTTACATACATTTGGAAATTGTAAGGTCAGGGAACCAGTCTAGCTGGCTTGTACCCGTTCATAGGTGTGTAATCGATTGCAAACAAGTGCGATGGTCAGTTGGGGCCAGTATTTGAAGAAAAAAAAAAAAAAAAAGCCAGTTTTTTCCAACGCTGGTCGGCCGACCAGCGTTGGAAATTGAAACAAAAATACCACTTTTCTTGAAAATGACAGTATACCAGGTGCCATGATTTTACAGGATGCTTTACACTGTCATTCACTAACAGTCCAGCAAGGTATTTCAAAATGATTTGGTAGTTTAATTTTTTGATGTTTGCAAATGTTGAATTTTCCCTTTAAGCTAGAACTACATGTATAAAAAGGCTCAGGTCAGGAAACATTCATAGTGTACCAGACTTATTACACACGGTTGTTTTTTTATCACAGGGTCAAGTAAATTTGTATAAATGTCAGAAGTTTCGGGCATACCTGACAAATTATCTTAGTGAAAATAGCTCCCTCTGTTGAATGACATAATTGATAATGTAACTTAAATGTGGCTGTTCTTGCATATCAGGTGTTTAGGGACAATTTAGGCCGTTTCAAAGAAAAAAAAACAATCTGAATAAACAGGATGATTGCTTTTTTTTTCTTTTTTTATATCTAATTTTTTTATCTGATATTTATTTCTTTTTGTATTTATATTTAATACAAAAATAACACTTAGTCCCTTGTTCAGAATGCAAGTATTGAGAAAAGAATGCAAAAATCGAACAACAGAAAAGCAAACCTTTGAATGAAAATATACTCTTCCTTTCGAGTCCACTCATATTTGATTTCCGTTTAGTTTTGTCTACATCGCAAGAACAAATTACAATTTTGCATTCTCATTGATTAAAGCCACATCCTCTTGGATAACTATGGTATATCCGTTATTGCATAGTAGCTCTTATTTTGGAGAACACTAATGCCCGAGCATCTTCCATCATGTTATTTAACATCTTGGCCATTGACTTTATGTACAAGTACCGCCTCATCAATGGTTACAAAGAGCAAGTAATATGTGGAACTCTGGCTTTTCACCTGTATGCCAGACCGAGACGTCCGTGCAATGACACTACTGGTTTTCGCACATTTAGTATTCAGCAGTAGTCATGAAACCCCATGTATTGTTCATCCACAGGCTGCATACAGTCCATAGATATTGGGGACTATTGAAGCTATAGTCCATCATTTGTAATCAGTGCATTTTGTTCGTTTGAAGCAACACAAGTGTTCAAAATCTAATGAAGGATACTGAACAACTTACTTGATGAAGTTTCAGCTCAGCTTCAGCTTCATATTCCAAGAAAAACAGCATTCTAGGATCTCAATTTCAAATCAAAAGTTGCTAAATCATGTTTCGAATTGTTTTGAATTGCAGCTTTACGCGATGTCGCGCACTGATCCGACGAATTATAGCAACCGCGCGCGCCTGTGCGTCGTTCCAATGCTTGTGCGCGCTGCACCGAATAACAAAAAAAACAACCAATTTAAATTTTCCTACGGTGCTTCTTAAGAAGCACCGTTGGAAATGCCTTCTTTCGTTGATTTCTTCAAAATGAGAGCTTGCCAGAAAGAATAATTTCACAGGGAGTTTAGTCCCCTTACTATCTTTCAACCAGTATGTTTTTCAACAATAATTACGCCAGTTACTTTTTTGGATAGCTGCAAATGATGGACTCGGGCTTTAAATGATGTGCAGAATACCTGTGTGACTTGGAAACAATTTGATGCGAGATGCACAATGAGGATAGTGTACATGTATGGCTTTACGATACAGGACAGACACAAAAGATCCTTTCAGTCCTGAAGCATGGGTCTTTTGTTGAAAATGGTCCTCGATCGTACGGTAATGTGCTTAGTCTATGAGGGAGTGTTATATTACAGGGACAAAGGGAAACACAAAGCATTGTCCTCGGGCAGATAGAAATTCACAACTGTGTGTACCTAGTAAAATAACAACACAAAACGGTAATTTAACAGGCAGCTGCATATGTCCCCCATGCCCGCATCATTATTAACAATCCCTATTGTGATTTTAAAGCTATAGTCCATCATTTGTAATTTGTGCATTTTTTTCGTTTGAAGCAACAAAAGTGCTCAAAATCTAAAGAAGGGTACTGAACAACTAACCCAATGAAGTTTCAGCTCAGCTTCAGCTGTATATTCCGAGAAAAACAGCATTCTAGGATCTCAATTTCAAATCAAAAGTTGCTGAATCATGTTTTGAATTGCGCCTGAATTCAGCGTCCGAGACACGTTCTCGATGAGCTGATTGCAGCTACGCGATGTTGCGCAGCGATCCGACGAATTATAGCAGCCGCGCGCGTGTGCGTCGTGCCAATGATTGCGCGCGCTTCGCCGAATAACAAAACGAAATACTAATTTAAATTTTCCTACGGTGCGTCTTAAGAAGCACCATTGGAAAGGCCTTCTTTCGTTGATTACTTCAAAATGACAGCTTGCCAGAAAGAATAATTTCACAGGGAGTTTAGTCCCCTTACTATCTATCAACCAAGTATGTTTTTCAACAATAATTACGCCAGCTACTTTTCGGATAGCTGCAAATGATGGACTATAGCTTTAACCAACACCTTCTTGCTAGTTCCTGCAATGGGGATGTCAATGATGGATGGTGCGCGAGGCAGCCCTGATGTCCTCCGCCTTGAGCCGGTTCAGAATCAAGTGATAGATGTCCTTGGAGAACGGGAGGATTACGCCTTTCTGCAAAATCTCACCTGTAAATGCAAAACGGATACACCTCGTCAAAAAAAATGACCAGGAATGTCCTTAGGCCCCCCAAAAAAAGTCTCCGGTTTCTGGTATGCGCACGCGTCGCCGTAGCCATGCGCGTCGGCAAAATGAAAAAGTTTTTTTTTCAATGAAAGATGATGTCTCAAAATCGCCAAACTCACTGGTGTGACTGGAATCCTGCTGCTGCAGAATTTTAACGTGTTTTTAGATTGGGTTATGGTCGAGAATAAGCTTTATGTGGCCTCTCTGGACTCCCATATACTTGCACTAAGTTTAGTCGGGCACCATCATTCTTCCCTGAATGATCTGTCTTCAATTTTGAATTTTTTTAAAAAGTTTATAAATCAGTTTTTTTAATATTGCGCTGTTTTGTGCTGTATACATGATCCTATACTTTGTTGTAATTTTATGCTTCTACTCCTTTTAACTGCTATTTAACAATTTTTAATTCCTGTAAAGTGTAAACGTGGTTATATCAGCGACTCTTTTGTGGCTGCCTACCTCGTGTTTTTATATGAATAAACCAGAATAATAATAATTTGCAGTCATCAGCCGACATTTGAAGCAAAAAAATCAGGTAAAAAAACAAAAAAAGCCGCGTCGCCGCACCACTTTTTGGGCAAGCTCCATACCAGAAACCGGAGACGTTTTTTTGTGGCCTTATCCTGGAAAAGGGATTTGTCCTTAACCCTAATTCTTCTCAGGACAAGACAAACTAATTTTATAAAAAATGTATCGTTTGGTTCCACAGATGACTCACCGTCCATGATCATTTTGGCAGCAATAGCTGTTGGGTACCCGACCATCTTGGCCATGGCGGAGTGCCCATAGGCATCGCCATAGACTGTCATGCTGACCTCCTCTGTGCTGATCATCTTGTCGGGCCACTCCACTCCAATGCGGTGCTTCATGATCACCAGGTCACGCTCACCGTTTTCTGTGTGACAAGAGAAACAGGTAAGTTTTAAAGAGGTTGTGGAATGCTCGAAGACATTTCCGTCATTTTTCGAGTATATGTAGCCTAAGGTGTGATGAAATAAAAAACGACTATTGTTTCTGTCATAAAATGAGTACAAAAGGTACTTTTGAGAGCTGTTTTTCAAGTCCTGTCATGCCTGTTTCGACCCGAATGGGCAATTTGTGTAAAAGTCGTCGTTGCGGGCAGCAAACAAAACACAGTAAATCGTGACGTAATAAACAGGACTCCCGATGCAGAGTAGCATAAATAAGTCCTGTTTATTACGTCACGATTTACTGTGTTTTGTTTGCTGCCCGCAACGGCGACTTTTACACAAATTGCACGTTCGGGTCAAAACAGGACCTGAAAAATAGCTCTCAAAAGTACCCTTTGTACTCATTTCATGATAGAAACAATAGTCGTTTTTATTTCATCACACCTTAGGCTACATATACCAAAAAAATGACGGAAATGTCTTCGAGCATTCCACAACCTCTTTATAACTCTGCGATTATGAAACTATGTCTTAACATCTAAATATGGACTCTGTGTACTAGTACCTTATTAATGGCAACAAAGAGAGAGTTAAGCAGATCCTTAAGTTAATACGGGTGATTTCCAATACCAAAAGATTACCACGGAGAGTCAATCTTTTGCAGTGCATTGTGGGAGACAGTCGGCAAATTTGCCATGGTGTGGGGACGCTCAAAATTGTTAGCTTGTCCGGTCAGTAGGTTCGTAAGCGTATGACTGGAGTATTTTTTTCCTTTTTTAAAATATTTTTATCAAAATATGTTTTTTTTGTGAGGCAGAAAAATGCTTTGCCTCTATCAAAAATTTCCTCAAGTTGTCTACTGACGTCAAGTAAGCCATGTTTTTGTCGACCATAAACTTGAAAAAGGAATGCTCCTTGGCAACCTCTTGGTGGCGCACTGTACTGGGAATCGCCCATATTGCCACATATGCCAAGATCTCATGCTGAGGCACTATAGGTTTGTCCACATTCGCAACAAAAACATGTCATGCCAATTTGTGCCACATATGCCCGTAAACCTTTGCACATAATTATGTAGTGTGACTGGCACATGCAGCTCATATGCCATCTAATATTCCTGCGAGGAGTCCGTAACGAATATCCTCCTCAGTTAACCACTGTTTGGCGATCATCAACCACTATACCAAATTATTAGTTTACATCAGAAATATCACAGTTCTGCTATAATGCGACAATAAACAGGTAATTAAACACTCACGATAGCCTTGTACGTGACTGAGGTATGCAGACAACGTTTCCAACAGGGTATTCTGCCTGTTGACTACTGCCTCTGATAACAATCCCAATCTGAAACAAAAATAGAGAATTCTCAATCAAACTGCTCTCTGTCTGTCTGTTGAGGGTGCTCTGTAGCTTACAATGTAGCAACAAGGAGCAAGTTTCAGTGAGATTTTAGTTAACCATAGTTTGACTTAATGTATCTTTCCTCAAACCTGTGCTCGTTGACCATAGTTGGGTAGTCTAGATAATTATTCAGGACCAGCGTACCCAAATCAGTCACACTGCTGGTTACAATAGCTACCAGTACTTCCACCATAATGCACAGCAGGGAGCCAGGACTAAGACGCTGATGACGTTTTGATCTATAGATCAAATTAGGTTTTGCCCTTCACCGACGTTTAAACACTGTATACTCAGTGTGTTACCTCCCGAGTGAAAGTTGGAAAAAATCACTCGGGTGGGATTCGAACCCACGACCTCCTGCTTTCTAGTGCAGATGTCTTACCACTCAACCACCGAGCTAACGGGATCGGTTGGCCGGTTCGAATCTGATGTACATATAGCAGGGGGTACTGCATAAACTATTACAAGATGAAATTTTTTTTCTATAGACGTTCACATGTTGTTATAAGATCACAGGCATCAGTTACTTTCAAGAATACACCACTAGTTGACCAAACTCAACTACACAAGCCCTCAAAAACAACTTGCTGAAATTACTGACAGTAACGAACTTGGTTCTTACTTTTAAGTCTGTTCTTCAAAGCCGGGTACCCGAGTACCCGACTGTTAATGTCAGGAACCGGTTCCAGATTATATGATCGGGTACCAGTAACAAACTTTATGAATTAATTAGTAACTTCTCAGACAATGAAGTGGGTAGATTTTCAAAATGAAAGCCAGGCTACATGGGAAAGCAAACCATTTTTGCTCATTTATGACGCTCACAAAAGTTACACTTCACACCATAAATAAAGCTACAAAGAGCACTGTACACACTTGTATCTCGCTGTAGTGACGCACCGATGTGTTAGAATTTTTATGCCAACCTTTAAAGAGGTTGTGGAATGCTCGAAGACATTTCCGTCATTTTTCGGGTATATGTAGCCCAAGGTGTGATGAAATAAAAACGACTATTGTTTCTTTCATAAAATGAGTACAAAAGGTACTTTTGAGAGCTGTTTTTCAAGTCCTGTCATGCCTGTATCGACCCGAACGTGCAATTTGTGTAAAAGTCGTTGTTGCGGGCAGCAAACAAAACACAGTAAATCGTAACGTCATGAACAGGACTCCCGATGCAGAGTAGCATAAATGAGTCCTGTTTATTACGTCACGATTTACTGTGTTTTGTTTGCTGCCCGCAACGACGACTTTTACACAAATTGCACGTTCGGGTTGAAACAGGACCTGAAAAATAGCTCTCAAAAGTACCCTTTGTACTCATTTCATGACAGAAACAATAGTCGTTTTTATTTCATCACACCTTAGGCTACATATACCCCCAAAATGACGGAAATGTCTTCGAGCATTCCACAACCTCTTTAAGAACAGTCTGAGCAGCAACTTCCAAGATTTGAATTTTGGAGTCGGGTTTCTTTAAAGGGTACCCGTGTTTTTTTTTCCAATCCGGTAGCCAGTTCCCGTACTACCCGTAAATGCACACCCCTACTTACTGTAGGACTGCATTGAGTTTCTCCTCGTCCTGTCCCAGTTTCTCATACACAATGCTCTCCAGACGACTGGTGCTGGTCTGTGTGTCACACCCAAGCACTTTGCACATGAGCTCATGCTGAAATGAAAAAACAAAACAAAGAGTAAGATCTTCCTGTAACTACAGATCATGAATACTCCAGCACAGACAACAGGGAAAATGTACTTCAGTGCGTCAATTTGAGTGATCCACAACACAGAAAAGCTGTCTTTGGCAATGCAAATCGTGCTGTACCTGTGGTGCACCATGGAAAAGGTTAACATCCCATATAAGAACGTCATGGTCCAGTGGTTACGGTACTCGACTCATGTAGGAAGGTGCATGGGCTTGAAGCCTGCCAGGAACACGGTGTTTGTGCTCTTGGGCAAGACACTTAACTACAATTGCCTCTCTCCACCCAGGAGTATAAATGGGTACCGATTAGCCGCTGATATCGGCGCTGATCAAGGTCCCATGGCCTGATGAACGGGGTAATAGTTGTAAAGCGCTTTATAAGCACAATTATTATTATTATTGGGCATGTCAATACTTTGAATAAGCCAGAAGTACCAGGAACACAATCTTTAACCCTTTCATTACCACATGGTTTATGGACTTGGCTCTCCCCAGGACCAAATTGTTTGCTCAGTCATGCGGAAATCACTAGAGCGTGAACAAAATGACCACAAGTCCAAAACTCACTTTTTTCAACCAAGATTTTCACTGCCAAGGAGTGATTTAAATCATAGGTGTTGTGTGTAAAGTTTGTTCCTCGAACCTTACTCTTGTATGTGATGTAAAAATGAAGTCCATATGTGTAAATATAAGAAAGTTATGCCTGTTTGTTCATCTGGTTCCATTTATCAAACTGCAAACCATTTCACCACATGACCGAATGGCACTCCATACCTCAATTTGTGAGTGGATACTTCTGAAGCACTTTTCTCATATTTATTTAATGGCAACACTATGAATAAACTACACCATTAGAACGATCCGAAAACACTCTTTCAGCTGGTATATGGTTGATGTATGGGCGGCCAAACATATCAACATGCCGCCTTTCTGAAAAGTAGTGAATATATCTGTGTTGAGGGTGTTCTGTGTGTGGTTTCCTGGTCGACTGAAGTCGCACATGGGAACCAGCAGGGGGGTTCTTCTTGTCGACAAAAGTCGCCCATGGTAAGGAAAGGGTTAAGAAAATCCGACTTCAGCCTATTTCAATATTCGGTTTTGACCTTCCTTGGCCTAATGACCACTGATGCTGCCTAAGAGCTTGTGACAAAAGAAATCCTTGCTTCTTCGAAAACCAAATCCACTAACTCCTCAATAGTCCACTTCAATCTGCTTATTGGAAAAGTCGGTACAGCTATCTTTTTTTCAGGGATTTAGGAAGGGTTTTGATGAGACTTACCCAAGTGATGTCTGGTGCACTGTCATCTAATGCCGGATGTGGCTTATCATCCACAAGTCCGAGCTTGGACAAGCTGGTAACAGCCTTGCAGAAACCCTAAGAAAGATGAGTAAGTATCATTCGTATTAAACATTGAGTGGCTCTTGGAATTGACGTATCGCGGTAGAATCGCGTTAGAATCGCATTAGAATCGCGTTAGAATCGCGTCAATGCAGCTTGTGAATATATTGTCCAATTACATAATACACAAATGGACGCGGAACGCGCAACATCTGAGACAAACAAAACTTAGCATACATAAATTCCATAGGGCTGTCTAAGGGGCGTGGCCAACTCGCAAACGTCGACAGGTCAATTGCCATTTGGCGATAACAGTAAAGAAAAAATTAAAAAGACAATAATGGGCATGAAGTTGTAAGTAAACTTTTTGGTAATCACTTCCGCTGACAGCACACTCCTTACCTTGTATCTGAGAGTTCCCCTCGTGACTGTGTGCGCTGTGGGGATACCGTAGGCAAAGATATAACTGGTGGAGTCCCGGTTGAAGTAACCCTCCAGGTTGAAACCCGGCAGGAAGTTGATCTCTTGGACGTTGCTCTCCTCCATCAGCATACCAGGCGGGATGTAGACCTCCTCTCCGTTCTTGAGGTACTTGGCGTCTCGCATGATGGCCCCGACGGAGGCAGATGCACTCCAACTGAATTGGAAAGGGTACGATTGTTGAATGTTAGGCTTGCTGTCCTTCATGCTAGGGTCTGATCTTAATTCTCTCCTTCTGATCAAGTGAATCCCTCCTTTGCTTTTAATTAGCTGCGGCAAATCCGCCAAAGCAGCTTCCCCCCCCTTTTCTTTTCATACTTTTTCATACTACTTAAAGGGTTAGTACACATTTTTCTTCCACCAATACACTTTGGCACTTTCGTAATCTCATCAACTTCAGACTTGGCACCACGTAGCTAGACCACCAGCTGCAGATGGTCCCCGAAGATTTTTTATCGCGATGACATCATCATGTGTTACATGACGTCACATTAAAGGTGCATTTTTCAAGGCCATATATCTATTGAACTTTTCGATTTTGGTTATAACTTGGTATGTACCTACACCAGGATGTGTTATAGGTGTTATATTGATGTGACGGCATGATGATGTCATCACCAGTCATGTGACGTCATATTAAAGGGGCATTTTTGTAAGGACTATATCTGTAGAATAGGTTTGATTTGGTTGTTATTTGGTATGTACCAAGACCGAGTTATACTGTAGGTGAAAATTGAAGTGACGTTATGATGACCAACGTCAAGCATATTTCTAAGTTTATTGTTTCTGTCCCGCACTTTCATTCTTAGCCTTTATATATGACTATCAGCCTGGTAATGGACAACTTCCAATAACAAAAAAAACAGGATGCCGGATGCCTACAATTTAGCAAGGAACAAACTATATACCTGTAACCCCCCCCCACAAAACAACAAGCACTACTGAGAGATTTCTACAAGTAAACTTACTTGAATTTATACCGAAGTGGATTTTCAGAGTGTTCAGGAGCCGGTAGGCCACCACACCATGAATCAAAGAACCGGACCTTGAAATCAAATAATTTGAAGATAAAATGCAATCAGTTTTTTTTTTATCATAAATGAGCTAAACACCTTGTACATTGAGTTGAGATGGGTTATACCTGCAAACTTTTATTTGTTGTACATACATGTATGATACATATATGCTGTATCACAAAGCCTTAAACTCATACTAAGCAGTGGTATTTTACAAGTCGAAAGTATGGAATGTCTTTACACACAATATCAATTCTTAAAGATAGAGTCCATCATTTGTAATTTGTGCATTTTGTTCGTTTGAAGCAACAAAAGTGTTCAAAATCTAATGAGGGGTACTGAACAACTAACCTGATGAATTTTCAGCTAAGCTTCAGCTGTATATTCCGAGAAAAACAGCATTCTAGGATCTCAATTTCAAATCAAAAGTTACTGAATCATGTTTTGAATTGCAGCTATACGCGACGTCGCGCACTGATCCGACGAATTATAGCAACCGCGCACGCGTGTGCGTCGTGCCAATGCTTAACAAAACGAATGAATAACAAAACGAACTACTAATTTAAATTTTCCTACAGTGCGTCTTAAGACGCACCGTTGGAAAGGCCTTCTTTCGTTGATTACTTCAAAATGACAGCTTGCCAGAAAGAATAATTTCACAGGGAGTTTAGTTCCCTACCTGTAGTTCTTTCAACCAAGTTTGTTTTTCAACAATAATTACGCCAGTTACTTTTCGGATGGCTGCAAATGATGGACTATAGCTTTAAGATATCCGACTTTACGCTAAAAGGTTGCATATTCCCACAGAGAGCAACCTCCAACAAGTCTTACCTTGCCTCCTTCTGCCTTGATGTTGTGGAAGCATTCCATGGCTAGCATGTGGTCAATGCCTGGGTCTAGGCCAATCTCATTGAATAATGTGACTCCAGCATCCAATGCACTGTACAGTACATGAAAACAAATCCACCAACATTTGATGCTTAGACTTTTGCACATTCCCATGAAAACTAGTTGCGTATACTCTATCTATATAAACAAACCTGTGCAACCACAGTATGTCTCCAACTAACTGGAGCTCCTGCGAGAAGGCCACATACCCGTACCTTCATATAACGTCCCTCTTTGACTTTCAGAGAGCTTAGCAAAGTGCTTGTTACCATAAGGGGAAAAACATCAATGTAACATACCGGTACAAGCCCTGCCCTCATAATTATAACCAGATTTGATGTTCCTGAAACAAAAGCTTGACCCATTTCGACATGTTTTAGCTTGTGGCGGGATTTGAATCCGGTTTTTATAGTATTCAGTTGTAAATCCAAAAATCAGTTTGGATTTTTAAAACTGGATATTAAAAACCAACCTTAAAAACAAAAAGGCTTTTTTTTTTGTGACGCAAGCTGGAACAACTGGAACATCCCCAAATTGCTTCACTGTCCTTGGTTGTAACAGCATTCAC
Source organism: Patiria miniata (assembly GCF_015706575.1). Taxonomy (NCBI): domain Eukaryota; kingdom Metazoa; phylum Echinodermata; class Asteroidea; order Valvatida; family Asterinidae; genus Patiria; species Patiria miniata. Next base: position 87,882 of record NW_024037065.1, on the reverse strand, counting down.
TACTTAGTGGTTGTTTTGTCTAATAAATAAACTGCCCATTTGACTAATCAGAGAGTCCCCCCACCCCCATTTTGGGAACTGTAGCCAATCATCGTGGAGGGCATTGCATGCTGCACCTCACTCCTCACTTTGTTGGCATGACTGTGAGCTGGATGGGAACTTCTGACGAAATCAGATAACTGTAATTCGGTTTGAGAAAAAAATAGTAGAACATGATTTTGAAATCGCAGATTTCTCCCACCAACGCCTGATTTTGCTTACTATCCTCCAGACAAGCAAGACATGAAGCAACGTTTTCCAATAAGAACCCAAAGATCAGGCGCGGTTCTAGAACCAATATTTTGGGGGGGCTAGCACGGTGGATCCAGAATTTTTTCAGGGAGGCATGCTGAAATGTTGACCGGTTATTTTTTCCAGACACTTAGGCCTCCGAAAATCAATGGGGGGGGGGGGGGGGGCTCATGCCATATTTTCAATTGGGAGCGCCAATAAAATACTAAAATCATTCACACTATATTAACTAATGCACCCTTGTCACGGCTATTTCTTCTTTAGGGGGAGCCGTTCGCATGTACATCACAATCCTTCTTTTTGCTAATGCAATTTTTTTTTTTTTTTACGGAATTTATTTTGGGGGGGCTAGACAAAATTTTGGGGGGCTACAGCCCCCCCTAGCCCCCCCGTAGAACCGCGCCTGCCAAAGATACTGAGTTGGTACCCAGACTCACCCCTGCTGAAGTGCCCTCATCTCTGGTCCCGCATAGCTGGCAGTCACCATATTCTTCTTGTGTGCCACACACTTCTCAGCTACTGCCGGATGGAATTTGAATGGCAGCATACTGTGCATCAAATGGACATACGAAGCAGTGAAACTTGGCCACTGTTTGTTCTATTACTGACTTATACTGCAATAACTATAACCACAATAACTGTACACCTGTAGTGGGTTGGTGTGTATATTCTGTAAAGGTAAATTCTTTTTACAATGTCGTTTGTGTCATTTGGACTTTAGTGTTTACTGATGTATTTTCTTTTATTCAAAATTGTTGCTGGAGGTAAACGGCCAGCATTCTGTTCTCTGACCGACTGAGTCCCTGGGTATATGATGTCCTAAACTGAGACATTGGGATCAGAGTTGTAGTCGAGTATTGTCCGAGTACCAGGTTTGCTACCAGATATTAAGATGGTTTGGTATGGATGAAACTGCATAATACAAACACTGGGCACGTGTGGTCTAGCGGTAGGGCGCAGGATTTATGATCGTGAGCTGTGGCCATGCGTGTTGTGCCCTTGAGTAAGGCGCTTTACCTCAATTACTCCTCTCAACCCAGGTATTAAATGGGTACCAGCATTATTCAATGCTGGGAAGGTAACAGACTTACTGTGGAGGTTTGGTAATCCCCCAACAGCAGCATTTCATGGACTCAAGTCCGGCCCAATCACTTCGAAAGAAGGATGGGCACTCCGTTCCTGTGAGCACATGTTCGTCCCCTTGAATGTATCCAAAGACCCAACTTTATTGTCTCTAACACTGCCTACTGTCAATGTTTCTATCCCTTTGTTCATGAACAGCTCAATATTTGGTAGTAAACAAAGTACTCGGAAAGTACTCGACTACAACTCTGATTGGGATCCACCTTGACACATGCATATGATCACGTTTCTTGATCATTCATTGAGGTTGGCAGTGTGATGCACAGGAGGATTTCAATTGCAAAGCTGATGTCAAATAGAACTTTCAGAAAACAAATAGAACTTTTAGAAAATAATGGCAGCCAGAATGATATTCCTTTCATTGCTCAAATCAACTTTTTGGAAGATCAAAAATGGTTTAAAATTCTTTTACTGCATCATGCAGCCTGGACTTTTAATAACAGTATTCTTTTTTGTGCTTGGACGTTGTTACGTGGAATTTGCCTCTGTAGTGATCTAATTGATTGGGCTTATTCACCTGATGACTATATCATGCTCTTGGATGGCCTTGTCCATCTGGTCTGTGTGCCTCGCTATGTTCATGTACAGAGAGTTGGTGCCGTCGTACTTTGCGGCCAGGGCATCGGCTTCTGTTTTGTCGGCAGATGCTGTGGTCAATGGAAAAGCCTTTTGCATGAAAATTGTAATAATGGTTCTTGCCAATCAACAATGCAAATAGGGCACAGTGAATACTACACTTAAAGACAACGTTGAAAGAAAATCCAGATTTTTTTTAATTACATTATTAAACAAATTAAAGGAGAAACTGGGTATATAGGTAAATAAATATATAAAAATCAGGTTGAGCAAAGAAATTGACTGGAGTGATAACTCCAGGCAACTGCTCCAGCACTCTACCAACTGAACTATCCAGTTTGATGTTGGCCACCTCCCTATTTATATAGTTAAAGGTAGGATAGATCATTTGTCTTTTGTGCATTTGAAGTGAGACAAGTGCTCAAAATCTAAAGATGGGTGCTACGCAACTAACCTGAAGATGTTTATAGCTCAGTGAATGCTGTATATTTCAAGAAAATAACATATTCTAGAATCTAAATTTTAATTTAACAGTTGCAGAGTCATGTTTTGCATTGCGCCCGAAATCAGCATCTGGGACACGCTCATTTAATTCAGCCGATTGCAGCTAGGGGACGTCACACACAGAACCAACAAATAAAGCAACTGCACGCACATGTGTGTCTTGTCAACGCTTGTGTGCACCTGTTCACGGATTTGCCAAATTAAAAGCCAACTACTAACAGAAATTTCCAAAAATTCGTCACTAGACGCATCTTTGGGAATTGCCTTCATTTGTTTCCTTCGAAATGACAGCATGCCAGAAAGAATAATTTCTCAGGGAGCTTATTGCCATTACTATCTTTCAACCAAAATAAACTTTTCAACAATAATTTCGTCAGTTACTTTTTGGATAGCTTCAAATGATCTATTCTACCTTTACTGTGACCGCATACAAACTGCCTATTTGAGTGATCTAGAATCATAGAGCAGATTTAGACATGCGTCCGTACAAATAAGCGGGTGGATGGAGGGATGCATGTTGTTGCTATTGCACCATGTGACCATACCTATTGTTACAGCAACACTGCCATTCTTGGTCAGGTACTCTACGATGGGTGTGGCCATGTGACCTGAGCCTAACAACAAAACTCTCTGTTTCTCCGATCCGAAAGAGGAAGGAATAACTCTGTGGAGAGAGAAAAAGTAACATAATCAATATCAACAGGAATGCAGTATGTAACTAAACTTATATGTAGATGTTTACCCTAATACCAAAGCTTTTCGTCCCTTTTTTGTAGATATATATCAGAGGTAAAAAATTTAAGCAGCACCCGATGTCTTTTTTTAAATTTATTTATTCTTTTTTTTTTCCTTCTTTGTTTTGTTTCGTGTTGGTACATGTAGACATAAAAACTAAATTCTCAAATTTTATGCATTTCAACAAGTTAATAGTGTAAATGATTCCATTCACTTCTATTTTGCAAATATCATCAAAAATTACTGATTTCTTTTATTGTCTTCTTTTTTGGGAATTTGTTTAGGAATATGAAAAGGATTGTATACAACTGTGCATTGTTTGACTTCACAATTTTCACGTTTCGTTTCAAAATGTTTTAATGCAGTGAAATAGTTTGAAATTGTATTTAAATTTTCAAAGATAAACATTTAAAAATTACTATAAGTGCTGGAATCAAAGTGATCATGTGGTGAACGTTTATGATCATGTTTGGATTGGAGATATGGATTGAAATGCATCAATTTATGTAAACTCTTATGAGTATATAAGATGTAAAAATTTAAATATCAGAAAAAAAGGTGACACTAAAATTGTGCTTTACATGTCATTGTACATTGATTTCATGAAAAATGTTATTAATCTCAGCATTTTCATTAAATTAAAGATGACTGCTACAATATGGGGGGGGGGGGGAATGGGAAATTTCCTTCACCATGACGATCAAAGCGACTTGAAATGAGGATTGAATTGTTACTTGAACAGGAGAAGCTGAAAGAACGTAGTAGTAAGAGTTGGCTCTTCATCAATGTTTTAAATCCTGCCAGCAGGCTTATCATAGGGGTGTGTTTTTGCGACTCTAAATAGAAACATGTTTTGGCTTTGGTCACGGGTTGAGCATTTCCATGGCTTGGGTTGTGCCTGAATGACATCACCGTTCTGGCCTAACGAGAGCCGCAGTTTGGGGCCGCGGTTCGTCACATTCAAGACGGCTGAGTTCATATAAGCATGACAGTATTTTGAAGTCTGAAAAACTAAGGAATCATGTTTTTCTTAGATTTTGTAACAGCAATGAAAAAAACTTTGGTAGCTCTATATTATCTTTTCAAGAATATGGAAAGAGGGATGAGTATTGGTGAGACCTGTGGCGAAGTTTTCTTGTGTTTGGCGAAAATGCCATTTGATAGGATGGAACACAGTGTCATCTGCTCGCCTTAATATTTCCCTATATACTCTTACTTTTGTAACAATTTTATCACAAAAGGAAAGATTTTACTATCATACCCCACCATGGATGGTCAGAAAAGAAGTATCTTCCTTCACCTGTTATGTTCTTCGGTTTGGCATTATCTAGCACCCGCATGGACATGTTCTTGGTCATCCAGATCTTTGACATCATAAATTTGTTACTGGTCCATGGTTGCAAAAATTAGCCTAAGGCCAAAAAAAAAAATAGTCGGTCTCTGGTCAGACCAAAGTTCCTTTGTTTTTGTGGTTTTTTTTGGTGGCTTTTTTTTTTTCAAGCTTGTATTGTACAGACAAGATGGGTACTATTTTCCTTATTATACATTGGTGTCCTCCATAATTTGCCTTGGTGCCCTTTATCATTTGCCTTGGTGCAATTTCCCCATTCCTTGGTGCTCCTTGGTACAAAAATTTGAGGAGGAACGGCAATAGAGGGCACTGTTGTAGCTTCCGTGTTAATTTGAAGGGAAAAAAAAGGTCGACGCGCATGATTATTTAAAATCGACGCGCGCGCTGACCAGAGACCAAGTATTTTTTTTTTGGCCTTAGGGGTCACACTCATTGCCACTAGAGTCAGGGTAAATGTGCAATGCCTGGCAGCCCTTGATGAAGTCGGGTCTAAAATATACCGGGTGGTATGCATGCGAACTACGTACAAAGGTATCGAGTATTAAGTTCATGCTTATGCAATTAGATTTCTGCAAGAGAGCTGTCATTTTTGCTTGAATGTATCTAAACAAAACTAACTAAATAAATAAACTACATGTACATGTAAAACACAAACGGAACAGATAAAAACTAAAGATATGTACCGTAGACAACATAGATGACCTGCGGGTAAAACATTACAATCATTTTAACAGCACTCACTAACAGTGAAAACAAAACCTACACAACTTAACAAAAAAGGACAATTAATGGAAGCATTAAAGCAAACAATAAACCAGCAGACAAGCTAAACATTAGTACAGGGGCCAATTTCATAGAGCTGCGTAAGCACAACATTTGCTTAAGCACAAAAACGTCTTGCTTAATAAAATCAGGTTACCGGCCAAAACTCCATGCGATTGTTATGCTAAGTAAACAACAGCTAAATACCAGTCACAAGCAATGTACATCACATGGAGTTTTGGCCGGTAACCTAATTTTAGTAAGCAATGTTTTTTTGTGCTTAAGCAAATTTTTCTGCTTAAGCAGCTCTATGAATTTGGGCCATGTAGGTACCAGGCTAGCCCTGATTCAGTAGTGGAGCACCTCTAAACTCTAGAAATTATTCAGGGGGAATGGCTAGCAGCATGCGCCAGCAAATTAATCAAAGACAGCAAAAGCTGTGCAGTGTACCCCAATGGTCAAGGTGGCAGGGGTTACGGCTTGGAGATCAAGAATTCAGACTGCAATGGGAATTATGTAGGCTACATGTGCATAAAGGAAGCTACGCAATTGCTGTGCAGTAGGTATTCTCACTTATTAAGGTAAACCTTATATGGTTATTCAAGTGCATCTATAGGCAATAACAAAAAGTAAATGTTGGAGGTTAATGATAACCGATGGGACCACTACATGTACAAACCTGAACTACGTTAGATAAATCTAGAGGGAAGTAGGGTCGGCTGGCAGAAAACGTCCAAGCAATCCCAAGTACCAAGTCTTATGTCATATCACAAGTAAGGTCACAGCATTGAGATAATGTATGCATGTATATCGTCGTGTCAGTGCAACAACGTCGTATCTCCATTCTGCAACAATGTCGTATCTCGGCGTATAAAACCTTTTGACATTCTGAAACTCGTGTTTTTCGTTCATGTTATTTTAGGAGATACCACTTTGTTGCACTAAAAGGTTGTTTCTCGCTTAAAATAACCCGTATGTACACGCAAAGTCAATGAACATCGAGATACGACGTTGTTGCACGGAGCGTATACGCGCAAGATACGACTTTGTTGCAGAATGGAGATAAGACGTTGTTGCACTGACACGACGATATGTAGCTCCGTGGTCACAACTAACAGGGGATGTACTTGGGGATGTCCTAGAATGTATTTGTCACAGTTTAGCTCGTTGACGTGAGACTGCATGACTAGTGACTGACTGTGATTAAAGTGTGGCAACAACTGTCAAACTGTACATGTACATGTACAAATGTGGGAGATGAGAATCTGAAATTTGACGATACAAATTTACTTCACACAAAGTTGGTCACTGTAATTCTCAGGAAATGGAGATTTGACAGCATCTGTATACCTATCTGTACACATATTGTGGTATAAAATGTATCCCGACATGTAGGTCTTTAAAAATCCACTCAGAATTTTGGAGGATTTCATTGGAATGAGGAAAGCAGCGCCCAACCACTTTAACTTTATACTTTACCATTTGAAGTACTGAGGATAGTTTCTAGCAAAATGCTTGAGGTGTTAAGAGTTAAATGCAGGGTTTAAGTTGAGTCACAATAGTTCGAGTTCCAATCTGGAGTCAAATAAGGTTGAGTCTGGCTACGAGTCGAGTCTAAACACAAGTCACTGCGTTCAAAACCGAATACAAGTGACAAATTTAAGTCACATGCTTCTAGGGGTGTGCATTTACGGGTAGTACAGAAACTGGGTACCCTACTGGACAAAAAATATGGGTACCCGGGTACCAGTTAAAGAAACCCAAGCCAAAAATTATAATCTGGGAAGTTGCTGTTCAGATTGTTCATAAAGGTCTGCATGATAATCGGTAACATCGGTGCGACAATACGCTTAGATAGGGCATATACAGTGAGCTATTTAGCTATGTGGCGAAAGCTGCAACTTCCGTAAGCATCATAAAACGTGAAATTGGTCTTGGTTTTCCATGTATCGTGTTTTTCATTTTGAAATTTTCCCACCGACATTCAAACATTTCTTTCTCATTGACTGAGAAGTAACTTACTAAGTTGGTTACAGGTTCCTTGATTCCATAATCTGGAACCGGTTTCTAACATTAACGGTCAGGTACTCGGGTACCCATTTCCAATGCGCAGCCCTACATGCTTCAATTGAACGGATTAACGCATGCATGTAGTTTCCCAGAAATCAGCCACCTGGACAGTAATCAGGAACTTTAGTCTTTACACCACCATTGATATGAAGAGCAGTACATGTATGTACGGTCGAGTCTCGTTATAACAAACTCGTTCGGACCTAGCCAAATTGTTTGTTATATCAGAATTTTGTATTAAGAGGAACATCAGTCCCATTCATTGTGCATATATAAATGCACAGTCGGGACCAGGGCTTTATTTTGTTATAACCAGAATTTTGTATTAGTTAACAGAGTTTGTACTAACGAGAGTCGACTGTACTAGCTCACGAGTCATGTGTCCTCAGTGTCATCAAGTCCGAATCAAGTCAGAATTTTCAAATCTTTTGTCAAGGTGACTAGAGTTGATTCCGAATCACCGAAATTGTGACTCGAAACAGACTCGCGTCCTACAATTCTGGTTAAAAGAGGAATTTAAAATAGGCATGTTGAATTTTGTCTGTATACGTCCAGCTCAACTGCTGCATAGCCATGATGCTGTAGTGTTGCATTTACATTGGAAAACATTGAAGTGTTAACTGGATTCTATAAATAAAATGGGTTATTTTACAGAAAAAAAAAACCCTTCAATTAACCATTTCTTTTTAAAGATCATAGTAAGTAAAACAAAAAATTATCAAGTTGCTTTTGAAAAATCCAGGGAAGAAACATGCACATCTAAAGGGTTGATATATAACGATAATTTAGCATGATGTGATGCGGACCAAAACGTTTGCGAAAAAGTGTTCACACTTAAATGTAATGTACATGTACTACTAGCACTGTGGCTCCATATTCTATTGATCTTTGTTGTGAATAGAAATACGAATAGTGTTCTCATTAGATAAAAGACAATGTTTTGAGTTTGGAATGATGACTGAAAAACATGTATGACATTTCACGTTGGAACTTTCCTACAACGTTACTGTACGTGTGATGGTATAATGGTATGTATGTCAGTGTCTGAAACATTTATGAGACTTTTGTTCAGATGCACAATGGTTTTTGGTAGACTATCTGCACTTACTGATGCGACGCTTGCTCGTGCCTATATATTGAGAGATGCAAGAAAATAAACACATAAAGAATCTCCATTACTGAAAAGGATACGTAAGGTACCTGCCCTGAACATGCAGAAAATTACCCACCAGGGGCAGAGCCTGAAAAATCCCTTACTGGTCTAAACACTGGTCTTGTGCTTTCTATGACCACATACATTAGACTATCATCTAGGACTTTAACACATTGACTGCCGACAAAAGTTTGGTAGGGTGCCTACTATGCGATGTACAAATGCGCACATTTTCAGCGATGCAGTTTACAATACAAGAAGCCTTTACTTTACTTCGAGTACATGTACTCATAGTGGCTAACTCCGGTACGCCTGTCACTACAACTACAATGCATATTTGTAGTCAGCAGTCAACATGTAAAGTATGGTACATGTAATTACATGTACATGTAATTACATGTACAAATTTATCCATCAAAGTCAAAAGTTCCATTTGAAAGTGTATTTTGCAAAGTCAACTGTTCAAATTTCTCGACTTATGACGCCCATAATTGCCAATAAATAGCAACGGTCTTGCACCTTACTTGCCTTGTTAAACACATTACTACCATATAAATGTTTTAACCAGAAATTTGACCCCCTCCCTCCCCCACTTTCTTTCACCGCTTGATTTGGAAGATAAGGTGCTGTTGAGGGCAAAATATATTGTAGTTTGGACTGGACTGTTCTGATGATATACAGACCATTCTTGTGGTTTGCCTTGCTGTTTCTCAACATTCGGATTTTTTTTTTCAAGGCAATAACACATCATAAAGCTGCTATGATTATTGTATATTTATCATGTATGCGCAGCTTATGTTAATTTCTCTAGATGCTTCCATTGAAATGCCAAAAACAAGAGTGTACAGTATGTCTTTAACACAGTCTGTGAAAGAGAGCTTCCTCTCAAGGGTTACATTTTGATGATGAAGACCATTCTTTCTGCTCCCACCATTATTGTATGATACATTGATGAACAACAGACTAAGGACAGAGGCTGTACATACATGTATAGGGTTGCTGACAACCAAATGGTTTTCACTAGCTTTCGGGTTTGCAGAGAGCGTTATTTGAACTGCAATTTACATGCATGCACAAAATATTGCAGATCTGGAGGCACTTTCCTCAGTTAACAATTGAACAACCAAGAAGCGATCTTTGGCATGTCCAAAATGGATTTCTCACATCTTATTTAATTTCTTTTCAGGAGGGGATTAGGCCTATTTTTTTTAGATAAGTTACTGTATCTTACCCTTTTCACAAATAGAGCTCATATTTTTGAAAAAGATATTACTGTGACAACAAGGTATTATCCACAGGGATGTCTCAGCATCTTTTGAACATGCATACAAATGTATAAGTTCATGTATTTTGAGTAACCCTTCTGGTTTGTGCATGTAGTCTAAAGAAAATTTTTTAAAACTTCAGCAAGTTGGATGCCTGTTTTTTTCAATTCACAGCCAATTTGTACACCCACTTTGTCAAAAGCCCTGCTGTGAATACGTAGCAATTTCGGTTTTATCTTTCACATTTAATTTCAAGTGAAATAAAAAGGACAGTTTTTGTTATTTTACTTACGGCATTGTAACTTCTCGTAGGTGCTGGATGTATTCAAATTTAGGAGTAAGTCTGCCATTGGATGTTATGACAGCCTGCAGAAACGGAAGAAACTCAGGTTTTCTTGTGTCAGTAACTCACAATCTGTGCTTGTGCGTGAGTAACAGTACATGTACTTGAGTAACAGTGTATATGCCATGCTGAGAAATTGACTGAAATAGTAATCGAACCTGCAATCACCAGAACAATGCAGCAGTGGCACAACCAACCGAGCTACCCACCATTATGGCCAAGTTCGGGCAAGGACCATTAGTCGACTAGTGGTTGATTTGTGACGTACCTTACGCCTGCGCACTGATAGCAACGTGCGAACGTCTCTAGTCAAACGCTGGTCAAAATGTCATCGCAAAACTTCTGGATCCTGGCTCTCTGCTAGTATTATGAATGTGCGCGGCTATTGGTTACCAGCGAAGCAACCAACCATAGGCTGGTTCCAAATAGTCGACTAGCGTAGTCAACCACCGTCGACTAGACAGAGTTCGGGCAAACGTTAGTTAACCATTGGTCAACTATAGTCCTTGCGCGAACTTGGCCTATGTTGCTGATCACCAAATTTGCTATTGTCTTTGTTCACTGGGAGAAAGTCTGAAACCCGGAGCCATTTGTGCCATATGGCCAGGAACCACAATACAAGCAATCACATGAGCAATCCCCCCAAACCTGTGAAATAGTAATCAGGGATCACCAAGAAAGGATACAACCGACAAAGTGCACTTGCAATCATTATATTAAAGGTAGAGTATATCATTTGCAGCTATCCAAAAGTAACTGACGAATTGATTGTTGAAAAGCATACTTGGTTTAAAGATAGTAATGGCACTAAACTCCCTGTGAAATTATTCTTTCTGGCATGCTGTCATTTTGAAGAAAACAATAAAAGAAGGTTATTTCCAAAGATGTGTCTAAAAGACGCATCTTTTGAAATTTCTGTTAGTAGTTCGTTTTTTATTCGGCGAAGCCGTGAATGGGTGCACGCAAGCGTTGACACGACGCACATGTGCGCGGTTGCTTTAACTCATCGGTTCAGTGCGTGGCATTTCGTAGCTTGATCGGCTGAATGAGAACGTGTCCCGGACGCTGATTTCAGGCGCAATTCAAAACATGACTTGGCATGGCAACTTTTGAATTGAAATTGAGATCTAAGAATACATGTATTGTTTTCTAGGGATATGCAGTATTCACTGAGTTAGAATTTCATCAGGTTAGTTGTTACGCACCCTTCTCTAGATTTTGAGCACTTTTTCTGCTTCAAACGAAAAAAAATACACAAGTGTTACACTCTACCGTACCTTTAAACAAAGAAATGGACTGAAAATCTGGATATTTGAACTGCCACTCAAGCCCCAGTCAATTTCTCTGTTAAAAATGGCATGAGACAGTATCAAATGTGCTTCGTCTTAACCACCATAACTCCTTTGGGGGGGGGGGGGGCTGGTTGTTTCACATTTATGTTCATGACATTTTTAGAATTCTGTTCATGCTTACAATGAATCCAATGCATACACTGGATGACACCTACATGTAGCCTGCTAACATGAAAATGTATTTAAATATTTTGATCTTAATTTGAATACTCACATCTTTAACAATCCGAGAAAGGTTCTCCTCTTCAAATGGCCTCTTAGCATCCGACTTCAGCTGATCAGGAAAAAAAAAGTGAAACAATTGCATGAAATGGCAGAATACCTTTTGTGATAAATTACCTACCTTTTGTAGGCCATTTCAGTCATTAACCCTAACCCCTTCATTGATTTACTAAGAACCTTCCTCACTCTTGCAAAATCCAACACCATATGGCAAGTCTACACCCAAACTGTTGGACTCTGATTATGGTGGCATGTCTGACCCCATGTAAAGCATAATCAGTTTACTAGTGTACATGTACATGTAGTTCTCACTCAAACAGAATCAAACAAAATATGCAGTTGGATTTTGAAGAGTTTGGGGTGGTTAGAGTTACATGTAAAAAGACTATTCTTAAATGCCCCCTCAGTTACAAATAAATTACATTTAAAATAAGGTAAGTCAAAAAGTTTGAATATTATTCTACACGAGAGGCTTGATAGTTGTTTAATAATGTTATGCTGAATCATGTTCAACAACTCTGAAACTAACAGTGCTGAAATTCATAATCTAGCCAGTGTATAAGCCGGTACAACCAATTTCAAGCCGGTTCTTAGTTCTTACCATATCGGGCACTAACGGCTGAAGGAGGTTACCAAAAAAGTCGGTTGCTTCTCTTGGTAACTGAGCTGGCATGTTATCAATGGAGCACACTAGAACGCCATCACCAGAAAACCTATCCATGAAAATCAAAACACAATTCCACTTAAAAAGGAACCGTTTGGGGACAAATATTGTTGATGTACCCTAAAGTGGCACGGCCCCCAACGTGGCGCACTTTGATTTTTCGCCTGTAGTGCCTAGCTAGAGCAAAAGTTTTAACTGAAATTTCACAGAAAGCGACATTTCATCAAGTTCTAAACACTCCCGTTCATAAATCGCGAGTTTATTTACCCATTACAAAGTTAGAAGAAAAATTCATTTTGGTGTGATTTTCCGATTTTATTTTCAAGTGCAAAGTGAACCCTTTGAAAATGCCCCGAAAAATAAGAAAATAATTTTCTGACAAACATCTGGATGGGTTTGTAATTAGAGATAGTAAATATTTATCAGAATTTATCAAGTTTACAGAAATTCTTAAATGTTAATTTGGAATTTTCCGAGATTTATTTAAGTGCGCCACGTTAGGGAACACTCCGCCAATTTGTGCCCAATTTCCGGACGCCACCGTTTTTGAATTTCGGATTAAATTTTATGAAACCGAAATTGTTCACAGAGGTTTAATAGCAAGCATTAAGAAGGTAAAAGTACCAGTATTTTACTGCATGAATTTGAGGTTTGTCAACAAAGAGGTTTGGCAACACTACACGAGGAAAGTCGGGTAAGCTTCGAAGTGCACCACGTTAGGGAACATGACTATATACCCCTGCGTGGGCGGCCATTACTGAGACAGCTTTTGTCATAATGTATGTACCGTACTCATCCCACAGAGGTAACAAGCCTCCATACACAGAATGTATTGTGAATGTCAAATACTGTTAAACCCTAACTCAGTAGCATGATTTACTAGGAAGCATATGCATCCTGGCGAATTCCAACACCATCTGGGAAATTGCACACACATATTTCTGACTTTGTTTCTGGAGGTGTGCCAACCCAATGTAAAAGACTGTCAGTTTAGGGCAGGGGTGTGAGTGACCACTGATAAAAATAGCCGAAAACAGCTGAAAAAAGGTGTAAAAAAGCTGAACATTGGAAATCTCCTATACTTTTGTACACAGCAACTAAGGCAAAAAAGCTGACATCCAAAAAAAAAAGAAGCTGAAATCAGCTTTAAAGCTGAGATTTCACACCCCTGTTAGGGGTACTGTACCCATCCTGACAGATTCCAACAAAACATGCCGATGGGGTTTGATGGGTTGAGCTCTGTTAGGGTTAATTGATAAACTCCTTTGTCAAAAATCCAAGCTACAATGTACATGTACACGTAAAAGCTAAATAACACTGCATTTTGTGAAGCAAAGTTACATTTGGCTAAATCACACAGCAACTCTTCTGTGACAAATGAACGAGGTTGTACAACATCTGAATGAATCTTTAGGGCTGCTTGTTTAGAAGAGAGTTTGGAAACTGGGTACCACATCTTCACAATCAACAAATTCTTTAGGTACCCGGTACGCACAATTGTGATATCTCTTGCCATTAAACAACAAAACATGGAATTCCTACGTGTACAACGGAAGAGAAAATATTGGCAAATAAAACACCAGTGCCGTTAAAACCCTGCAAGTTTTAGAGACCGAGACTGAGAAAGGTACACAGCCCAGTCACTGATTCTTTACATGAAGCTGCTTTCCATCAAAAAAAATTCACTGCAAATTCACAGTGAATTTTGAAGATTTCATCAGGTTTCCCAGAAAAATGCTAGGAGTTAGGATTAAAATTTTGATTAAAAGACAATCACATGAACAAAAGAAATAGTCCACCGAAAGCAAAGTTTCGACAGAAAACAATGATTTGCAAAACGCAAAGGTGCATTGGACAACGATGTAATTTGTTTGGTCAGCGGGGTGTAAAGATGTTTTATATGAGTGAAAAGTTAAAAACAAAAATGTTCATTTTCTGCATGCTGTGCTAGACTCTCAAATTCTTGAACTAAACATCTGAAACAGACCAAAGCTCACAGAAAAAAAACAAGTTGAAATCAACTGTTCCTTGTAACAGGCACCATGCATGTACGAACCTTGGTCTTCCAGATTGCCAGATTTACATAGGAAGATGGATGCGAATGATGATTTGACAGTGAAACAAACCAAAAACAAATGGGAGGGAAAAAAATATCAGTAGCTGCAATTCCTTTCAGTCTCAGTGGACGCCAACAAAACGGATGATGTTGATGAACTTAATACACGAATGTCATTTTCCGATGTGTTCTGATGTTATCTTTTGTCAAAGGTTCTAGTGGTAACGTGGTATTGAATCAGCAATGTGATTGGCTGATCTTTACGACTGGTACAGGTCAATAATTCCAATGCGCGGGATGCAGAAACCATTCAATTTTGGAACGCTCATTCCTTTGAGAGACCATGCTTGTAAGAGCCTACAGAGCTCTTCGGACAGGCTCATAACTCGTGTGAATGCAAAGAGTAATGCATATTGAAGCATACTTGAGGGAACTAATGTAAAAAGAAGCATTCGAAGCAAAACTTGCTTGATTGGAAATGTGATGAACGTTTGCTAAGTTGTGGTGTAAACACTTGCCATGTCCACTTTTGTGTAAAGTACGACCAGCCTTTATGCAGAGCTTCCAAAATTCACATTTCTTATATATACTGGTAGTACTTTTCATCAAGCTCGTAGTCATCGTGCAGTGTGTCGCTACGCATACAGATATCCATTGCAATATGCGCAAAAAATTTCGAGCAACCGTGTTTAGAACATTTTACACACTGCGCGCACTCATTCTAAAATTTGTATCCTTGTGGAGACATTTCTTTGTTCTCGTGTAGTATTAAAGTGTTCAATTTTTAAAGTAAAGTTTCAAAATGCTCTTATTTTAACCAGAATTAGTTTCCTTGGCTGAAATTTGGACTTGATATCCCTTTTCTAAAACTCTTCCATTTGCGACAGATCAACCCACCTTGGAAATTCCTAGTTTTTGAGTAAAACCCATATGTATCTATTTCGTGAAAACCTTGTGGAGACCTATTCATCTATTGCCCTGTGGAGACCTTTACAATGTTTTGTTCCCTATTGTGTGCGTGTCTCCACAAGGATACATTTGTGTTCACACGCACCTGATGGCGTTGAACCCGCAGTTTCTAGGATTGCATCCTACGAGAGAGATTTATTCATGAGCAAATGAGTGCACTTAAGCAACGCAATGTTGTGGGTATAAAAAAGAAGTGAACCAAAGTGTACACATTTCTACAGCTCCAAAATAACATTTATACAATCTTTAATTTTGAGGTTTAGGTAAAGTTACTAAACTGATTCAATTAACAAGAATTTTCTGGTGTTTGTACTTAAAAATGGCATCAATACAGCTACCTTATTTGCTCAACAATATGGAGTATTGGAATTGATCTCACCTCTGACTCATGAAGTGCTGATGTTTATGGTTAGCATCATACAGGTCAAAGGGGCTCTCAATGCTGCTGCACTCTTCGATGAATTCAATGGAACCACCGGGGTCGGCGGTGATGTCACAGATGGCCAGCAGGCGGTGGGGCAGGCGGGGGCAACCCGGCGCCTCGGGGGCCACAGGGCTCATCTCGGGGCTCAGCAGCGTCTTGGTATCCATGTTGGTCAGGAAGCGGGGGTGGCCGATGTTCCAGAAGATGCCGTTAATGATGCAGGAGGCCCAGGGGGCAATCTAGAGGTAAAAACCAGGGATGACTTAGTTACAAAAAGTGCAGCTTGAATCTGTAACCAGAGCCAAAAAACTCTGAATTTTGCACAACAGGGTGTGCCTGAAGAACAACCAGCTGGCACAGTGCAACGCTGAAGTAAACTTCCAAAGATCCTAAAACATCTGTTTCTAAAAGGCTCCGTAGCAGTTTTTTTTTTTTCTACAACCACAAGACTAGTGTACAGCAGGCTGGGTTGTATTGGTTCCAAGACATCCTTGGCCCGATGTTACAGCGGGCACGGGTTATTGGACTGTGCAGCGATTCACCGTAAGCGGGCGATTCACACATGTACGCTACAAGCCGTTAAAGGACATCTTGGGAATTTGGCATTTCTGCATGGGGAATTCCGAGCAGATTTATGTGGCATTAGCATGTCTGGTTCCTGTGTACTGCTGCAGTTTCCAAGCGCTACGCAATGCACATTTACATGTACGTTACGTCACCTGACTTTCAGATCAGCGTTTTTGTTTCCACGAGTGCGTATGCGCTATTATTTTGCATATTAAGTCACACCCTACTGCAATGCAAGATTCCAGAGACATTCTTTGCGAGCGGTCAGATGAAGATTACTTGGCATTCAACCCCTGGCAGGTGTTGTGAATACTTTTTACTCTACAGCGTGTGTCAATAAAAACGCAGGATTAGAAACAAAAATATTAAGAATATAAACCACCCCTATTCATCATAATGTTAACCCTCTTTTCAAAGTACCTTTCCTTCTCTTCACTATGCTTTTTATCCCATCTCATTTGGACAATCCTGTCCAGAGATAGAGTACATTGAAGAAGGGTTATAAATTCCAAGCTGGTCTGATTTGTGAAATCACACATACTTAATGAAAGGTTTGAATTCAGTACAGGTGAAAGTATTTGTGGATCACAAAGAAGGACATGTGTGGCAGGATTAGGCTTACATAATCCTTTAGTCCACAATCAATGTTATTAGTCAATAATTGCCCAAGTGACCCCAACAATGATAGTCCAGTTATTAAATTTAAGTGATACTTATCATCAGTTGTTTCAAAGAAAGTTTTGTTCTGGTTTAATTGTCTTCAATGCATACCTGCATTGTACATAACTGGTCGTTGTGTTAAGGTCATTGAATCAGATCAACCCGCTTCAGAAGGGCTTCACAAAACTTGTCATAACTTTTGAACCAAAAGTCCAAATTCCACCAAACAAAAATCTTGTCAAAGATGAAATTATGGACAATCAAATCCTTATCAAATTAGGCACACCAGTAGCATAATTTTCTCAGAAAAAAATCGCTTTGAATCCTGCGTTTTTATTGACACACGCTGTAGCTACAATGTGAAACGTTAATGGCTTGTATTGCCACATGACATTAATGACAGGGAGTGCATGACCAGTGTGGGTACATAAATATTTCACTTGCCTTCTCGCTGAATGTGGAGCGATAGAGTTCAGGGTTCCTGTCGTATTCTTCCCTGTCAAATTCCCCTCCTCCTCTCCGAACTATGTGGTCTTTCCTGTGAACTACGGTGGCATAGACCTTTGTGTGGTCTGTTGGAAAAAAAGTTAAAACAAATTGAGACTGATATGTTTTGGGGCACATGAAATAATGTTAAAATATATTGGTTACATGACTGACAAGAGGCCTTGCCAAAAAATCTTTGGTGTACATGTTCACGTAGCATTTAACAGCATGAGATACATTGTAGATGTTTAGCCAACCTTGCCGACTCCTGCTGGCAATATTCAGATAAATTCTCTACAGCTCATAAGGCCAAAAAAAAAAAGTCTCCGGTTTCTGGTATGGAGCTTGCCCCAAAAGTGGTGCGGCGACGCGGCTTTTTTTTTTTTTTTACCTGTTTTTTTTTTTTTTTTTGGCTTCAAATGTCGGCTGATGACTGCAAATGGTGCCCGACTAAACTTAGTGCAAATATATGGGAGTCCAGAGAGGCCACATAAATCTTATTCTCGATCATAACCCCATCTAAAAACATGTTAAAATTGTGCAACAGCAGAATTCCAGTCAAACCAGTGAGTTTGGCGGTTTTGAAACATCATCTTGTATTGAAAAAAAAACTTTTTCATTTTGCCGACGCGCATGGCTACGGCGACGCGCGCGCATACCAGAAACCGGAGACTTTTTTGGGGGGGCCTAATAGGGGCCTATCAATAATTGCATGAGGTGAAAATTCCAAACTTAGAATTTTTATTTTTTGTTGATTTTTTTTGTATTTATTTGGTATTTTTGTTTTCAAAGCATCAGAGCTTTTTGACTGTTTGCAAGAATGTACTCACTGGCACACAACAACCAAAAGTTGCTGACAATTTAAACCATTTTAAAGATGGCAAAGGTAATGTAGGAACTTTTTATAGAGTTTTCGCCATAGTAAAAGAAAGATGATAGATAACATGACATTAAGTACACCTTAGCTAACATTGTACCTCCTTTCTCCACAGCATTCCTCAGGTCTTGTGCTTTAACATACTCCACAGGAAGGTCTGCAATTACTTCTTGTGCACCCTTTAAAACAGATAAAATAAATAGAACAAAATAATCAATAATTTGATTTTCAGTAAACACTGTTTCAGTAAAGATTGATTAACAAGTACCAAGTGGTACAACCCACGGCGGTTCCACGAACCGTACAACCGCGAATTTTGCAATGCAATGGGGCGTGATCTGCAAATTAGACAAATTGTATATCAGTGTCACAAAACTGCAGGTATTCCACAGAAACTCACTGGCACAGCTGTGATACACAGTGGCACAGAAAAAGTATAACAGGCCGAGCAAAGTGTCCAACCCACCAACAAAACACAAAAGGCAAAATTACAAGAAAAATGTGCTATAGAACTGCACACAACCACGAAAAGTAAATTTTCATTAGCTGCTACACATACACATTTGTAAATGATTAAAGGGGCACTAGGTCCTGAAATCCCCGAAAATGTTATGTTTTGGATTGTTTACTTAGCCTATTTCAAACATCTGGTTGAAAGGAAACCAACCTAATGTCTTACCGTTCCCGAGAAAAGATGAAAAAAAACCCGCTTGTTTACATCGGACATGACGGAGTACGAATACGTATTTCGTGTCGTTCTCATGTACGCTATACACGTTGTGTGTCTTGGGAACAGCGCGCGGTGACCAATCACCAATGCAAAAAATTGTGGTTTCTTCAACGTCCGCTAAAGGCGAACACGTTACGCGTACGAATGAAATCACAACTAGCACCCAAACAGCTCGAAATTATGGGGTCGCAAAAGTGGACCCCGAAATTCATTCTCGCACGCATAATACAGGAATAACACAAAAATGCCCAGTTTTGAAAGGATAGTTGTGTGGATGTTTACATCCTACTTTTAAAAGTTATTTCCGATTATCATCATCTCGTTCAAAGTGCGTTTTCTAGCCCAATTGGGCTGTTCCAGGACCTAGTGTCCCTTTAAAAACACGCTTGAAAAAGTGATGATTACATAAAGCAATTAAAGAAAGAAACAAACTTGAGCAGGAAAAGCATGACACCCTAATCATCTTTTTCAATTTGCATCCAGAGTGTAGGTGCTTTCCTCCCACAAGAACTCACTTAAAAGGAATGTACATCATTGGCTTTTGCTGTAATTTTCAGAAATGGAGTATTTGAGGGGTTAGTATAATATATCAAATATTGTTACACTGACATGTTTGAAGTTTTATGTTCGAAAATGCTGGAAAGAAAAACAAAATCAAGAAAAACAAAATTGTTCAAGTAGTCTGGTTCCCTGACTCCACTAAAGATGAAATGGATCAATTCATAGTTGCCAGAAAATTGTAAGGTAAGGGAACCAGTCTAGCTGGCCTGCACCCGTTCATGAACATGTAACCAATACCAAACAAAATTTGGACTGGAAAAAGGTAAATTTGGAGCAGTAGTTGAAATATAGTTAGGTTTTTCCAACGGTGGTCGGCCGACCACCGTTGCAAATGTATACAAAAATACCATTTTCTTGAAAATGACTTCACACCAGGTGCCATAATTTTACAGGATGCTTAAGACTGTCATTTACCAACATCCTAGTAAGGTATTTCTTAAAAACTTGGTAGTTTTATTTTTCGATGTTTGAAAATGTTGTATATTCCCTTTAAGGTTCGTGCACTTTTGGTTGAAAATTGGCAGTCGGCACTCTTGCATGCCACGGCTTGCATGTAACGTGTCCTTCAGTAGCTCTTTAGAGTAACAGCATTACACCTTAAAGGTTCCATGATTTTATTTTAAGGAACATATTTTGTGCAACTTTCTACTCCTCTTCAATGTACCGGTATAACGACTATTTGACATCCCTTTTTGGTTAATTTTATTGAAAAGTGCACTTCTAACGATTAAAACGATTAAAATGTCCAATTCGTTTCTGGACAACTGAGGACGATGTCGCTGTGATGTCATTTCAGGAAGACACTGTCCAGTTAATATTCTGTTCAAATTGTGAACCTAAGCATTTGCTCATTGAAAACATCCGTGAGAAAAGTGTGATCACTGCCTCACTGCCATGTACTGAAAAAAACAACGAATCACCACAGTTAAGAGAATTTACAATAGCACATTATCCAAACTTCTAGCAACTTTTGGTGTTGAAATAATGATAACATTGAGGTTTCTGCCTGAAATGATTTTTACTCACGAAAATAAAAATTCGCATCGGCATAAAAACCAAAAACTCACCAAAATACATCTACCCGGAAAAAAATAGCAAAACCAAAATTGAAAATAAGGTTAAATGGGACAAAAATGTGGGTTTTTTCAAGGATTACATCCATACAAAGTACATTGGATGGGCCCTTAAATAACATAAAAGAAGGATTTTCGTAAAAGGCCAATTATTATACAAACTCACCTGTGAAACGTTTCCAGATCCCATGAAGACAAAGGACATTGGTCCTATGGATTGGGGGAGCTCCCCTAGGGCTATCCGGTAACCAGCGTCCCGCACTGCTTGCATAGCCATCCCTGTGTTGCGGTAGTTGTGTGCTGCGGCTATGTGCTGCACAAGAATATAAACAGATGGATAGACTCGCACTCAACAAGGTCACAATAGAGAAGACGTGCAGTATGTGTCATTTGAAAACTGAGTCAGCTACAAGTACATGTATGTAAAGCTTAGGCTAAATGATATTAGGTCCAGTCAGATCAGGTCAGAATCCCTTCAACTTACAATAAATGGCGTATGGTGTCCCAACGCCAGCAGTCTGAGTCCGATGCCATGCAGAATGTTCAGCATTCCCGCGATGCCGGCAAACTTTCCAAAGGCCACCACCCGTTTACCATTCTCATCAACAAGCTTCTCGTAATCGATCAGACGAATATTCTGCATAAAGAAAGGCAAAAACCTGACAATTCAGAGTGTCTAATCAGCTTTTATTTTAACTGCAGTGATGTGGGACACGACATTTTTTAAACCTGGGAGATGCATGGTATGTGCTTATGTGAGGCTGTGAATGAAGCCGAGGATGTCATGAGTCTCCGGGTGCATTTTACAGTATGCCAATAGGGATGGAATACCCCTGTTGCAAGTCTAGGTAAACACAGGAATCTGTTCTTCATGTTGATCCTACTGATTGAAACATTTAATAATAATGATAACGGAGTCTTATATAGCCCACGTATCTACCAACAATTAGGTACTCAAGGCGCTGGAAATTATGTCAATTATTAAAGAAAGGTAAATATGAGAAATATGAGACCCATTATGTAGCACCTTATAATGGTTTACAAGGTACTGCGGCGCACATTGCAGCCCCTGCCAGAAACACCGGGGCAAACCCCTTCTCTTAGCGATAAGTGTTACTGGGTTCTTTAACGTGCATTACACAACACACGGGACCTACGGCTTTACGTCCCATCCGAAGGACGAAGCAATAATGGTAAAGTGCCTTGCTCAAGAGCACAAGCACCATGTTCCCACGGTCAGGATTCGAACCCATGCACCATGGCACACGAGTCGAACACCGTAACCATTGGACCACAGCGCCCCACTGATTACATGATACTATTTGACTGACATGAATTATATAGATGTCCAAAACAGGCTTCCAGAGTTATTACTTCATCTATTGTCAGCTTGTTCCCATAATAGTTGTAATGGGCAAGGACAATAGCTCTGGACAAGAGATTCCGAAACGGCCTGTGTAACATTAAGTCTGTTTTTACAAACTTAACGCATGACCATACTAGCTAGGCCACGAAATTACGATATCCGAGGCTCAACCTAACAATATTTTTATTGAATTATCCTAGTGGTGGGATTTAAATCCGCATTTTTTAACATTTGGTTTGAATTCCACTCTTCGGTTTTGATTTTGGAAACCGGATATCTTCGGAACCAACATGACCAACCTTTAAAAAAAATTGAGCCTTCCATTTTTGTGACACAGGCTCAAGAAAACAAATGGTACATCATCTGAATTTGGTCCACGGTCCCTGATTGTGCAATCATTTGCTAGTGGTCTTCTTGGTGTTTGAATAGCCTGCCCACTTTTTTTTTCAACATTACAACTCTGGAGTGTTTTTGTAAAGGCTCAGTGGTCATTAAATCCTGCAACCTACACCCAGTCATTGGGAGGGCATTTCATGTGGCACCTCACTGGTCATTTTGTGTGAGCTGGATGGGAACATCTGGTGAAATCAGATGAAAAAATTAGGATAACCGAATTTTGAGATCTCCGATTTCTCCAACCGCTAAATTATTGCCACACAGCCAGCAATCTCCATCCACTTACATCAGATTTCTAAACCGCCTTATTAAATGCTACGTGTACCTTTTCCAGGATGGCATCTAAGAGTGGCATGTTCTCACTCTGTGCCTTGATTGTATGGGAGAAGAAACAATAAGTCTTGTCAGCCAGGAGACGATTGATAGGGACCTGCTTGACTCCCAGGATGAGAGAAGCCTCGCTCAGATCCTCTTGAATGACGGCACCGGCCTTGGAGTAGTCCTGCAGAGAAAAGTAATCAAATATTGATAGTGCATATATCCACCAAACTGGTGTTCAAGGCATTATAATTATAACCCAGCTCATCTGCCCAATGAAAACACTTCAAAGCAACTTGATATCAGAATTTTCAATAATCGATATATCGGAAATCCAATATAGAGAATATTTGATATATCGATTATCCCATGCAAAAGTTAAAGAACATGATGGCTCTTTGATTAAAAAAAGTGTAAGTCCCAATTTTCCACAGCTTTCTCTGGAGCAATACGCTCAAACTTAGGTAGGTAGGTAGGTAGGGAACTTTTATTTTTGGGACAGTTTTTTTGTGTAAGATCGTATGGAGGCGCCTGCGTGTAGTCAAGATAAAAAGGTAGTAATTGATGGTTTTGGATTTTTTTGTTTAATTTTTTCCATAAACAAAAGTTAGGGTAGGGGCTGTCAGAATAGGGTAGGTAGGGAAACCGGAAGCAGAACTTTTTGTTTTTGGCCTTATGGACTCTTGGCAGTGACGGCAGTGTTGTAGTGGAGACCATCACAAGACCAGACACAAGACCAGTCACAAGACCAGCACAAGACCAGCCACAAGACCAGCCACAAGTAACAGGGCATGAACGATTGCCGTTGAATGCCGAAGGAATGCCTTTGTTGCAGTTCATTTGAATAGCTTGTGACTTGACTTGAGACTGGAGGTCTTGTGATGGTCTTGTGATGGTCTTGTGATGGTCTTGTGATGGTCTTGTGATGGTCTTGCATGGTCTCGACTACAACACTGAGTGATGGGCACATGTCTGGCACGGGTTTGGAAACAGAATGAAAGAATTTTGGTCCATTTTACCAGCTCCAATCTTACCTCCATTGTGTAGGCTCTCCTGTTGGACGGCGCTACCATAACCTTCACCCCAGCATCCACGAACGACTTGACTTGCAAGGGGTTGAGGGGCGCCCTGCGTTCCCACTGTGACCCGTAGTCCTCCCTGCGTATAGCCATGACGGGCTTGTCCGTTTTACTGCTCAGGTGCCGCCATTGCTTCGATGAAGCCGAGGTTCGCAGCAATCGACTGCCCAGCTTCAGTCGGTTGGCACGCAACATGATGGGTGATGATGCGGCACACAACTGTAAACATACATGTATGAGCACAGATGGATTGTGAATTTTTGGCCTACGGTTAAAGATACATTATATGGTAAAACTTTAATACATCTATTACAACAGGAACCAAATTCTGTTTACTGTCCAAACGCGTGACTGTCCTCAACGTTATATCCTCGATTGCCAGTAAATTTGGACAACTCAGTTTTACTGCCAATAACAAGTGAGATAAATTTATAAATGTAGAGGTCTCCTCCTATTAACCTTTACCCTACCCCCCCCCCACCCCACCGAGTGATTTACTACAAACTTTTCTCACTCCTGCAAACTTAAAGTAAACTGTACATAAAATGTCGGACTCTGATTAGTGGTGGTACATACATTGTACATGATGTAACCCCATGTAAAGCATAATCACTTTACTGGTGCAGTACTCACTCTAACCATGGAGGAATAAGAACATTCCTCCCTGCTCTACCAGATTTCAACAAACCCTGGTGTTGGAGTTTGACCGGATGGGGATTGTTAGGGTTAAAAATGTATTGCAACAATTCAGTTCATGAGATTAACTTCACAAACATACATGTACGTAGGCCGATACTACTTCTAGAATTAGAAGGCACACGGGTGTTTTATGGCTAGTATGTGTAGAAGTAGGCTGATACACAGTGCAGGCCCCGTCTTGTCAGGTCAGCGAGCTGGCCTAATTGAAATGCGATGCATCATTTCCCTACCTATTCCCTTTCATTTCAATTTCTGCATCTATTGTCAGCTTGTTCCCATAATAGTTGTAATGGGCAAGGACAATAGCTCTGGACAAGAGATTCCGAAACGGCCTGTGTAACATTAAGTTGTTTTTACAAATAATGCATGACATTACTAGCTAGGCCACGAAATTACGATGTCCGAGGCTCAACCTAACAATATTTTTATTGAATTATCCTAGTGGTGGGATTGAAATCCGCATTTTTTTAACATTTGGTTTGAATTCCACTCTTCCACTCTTCACTACCTTGTCTGAATCTGAGCTGAGTCCATTACAACATGAATAAGACAAAAAAAAATAATACTTCTGCTTCCGGTTTCCCTACCTACCCTATTCTGACAGCCCCTACCCTAATTTTTTTATTGGAAAAATGCGGTGAAAATACCCAAACCATTACTTTATACCTTTTACCCTTGACTACACGCAGACGCCTCCATATGATCGTACACAAACAAAAATTGGCCAAAAAAAAATTCCCTACCTACCCTATTTTTGAATGCCATGTAACCGGAAGCAGAACTATTATTTTGTTTGGCCTAATTCGTATTTCCAAGTATTGTAGCTCAAGTGGACGTGGGTCAAATGTGTCGATTCCATGTCACTGATTATTAACTTCTAGACATGCTAGTTAGAAGGCACCTCTCGTTAATAGCTTTAACGAAAAGTGTCTTCTAATTCTAAGTAATGGAATTAACCCAACCATGATGTACCCCTGGAACTACGCGTCCGCAGACCAGAAACCGGAAACTTTTTTTTGGGCCTGATGGAATTTTTGGTGGATTTGTGTTTCAGAAATTGGAATTCCAGACAAAGGAATTTTGTCTATCACAGTGCATGTCCAAAATCCATAGCGTGCTGACCCCTGAAAAAACAGCATGCTATAAGGCTGACGAGCAGCCTTCTAATTCTAGGAGTAATAAAATCACCATCTTTTTAATTCACCACCACCCCCCTGACATGACCATGTTTACAAAGACCGAAGTGAAAAGTGGTGTGAGGATACGCTGTTTGTAAGGCCTTTACCTACTTGATAAACTTTGCTAAAGAAACTGTTAGTAGGATGGGACGCTGTACGGTATTATCGCAGTACTTATCACGTTTCTCGTTCGGAATAGAGATTGCCCACTAACCTTCCCAAATTTTCCTGTCTCTTGTGTTGTATAACTCTTCCTTTTCAAATTGATATAAACAAATCCGACGGTGGTGTGGTTTATTCTGTGTACGACGCCTGTGAAAATAGACATGCTCAGAGTGTGCGAACGGAGGTGGACTCCCTATTATCGTGGAATGAAGGAAGTGTTTTTTATAATGATCTCAACTCTTTTTTTTTCATAGTTAATGATTGACCAAAACATCCCCTGAAATTACTGAATAAAGTCTGATATTTTACCTGTAACGTTCAAATTGATTAAAGACTATTTATGCCTGCAGGATGATTTCTTAAGACCCTGCCCCTCCCCCGAAGAGAGAACAAAAATCACTGAGACAAGTCTACTGATTGGCGATTGGGGGCGCCATTCACTTTACATGGTGTGCCGTTTTGTTTTGTTTCTTGAGCTGTCCTAGTTTGATCCCGTAAAAGTTTTTACGTCCTTTGACTTCATTTTGTGTTTGCAGAGAATGGGACCCAGTCAATGGAACTTTCTTGGACAGAGCACCATTACCCCTAAATGTTAAAATATAGACGGTACCTTTTTGGCAGACACGGTGAGGGAAAATTTGCAAGTTTTGGAAAACGTCAATATTTATTAAAAATCGTTTAAAGTCCCGAAAGACACAACATTTTATAATCGTCCTTTAAATTTTATACAACTCGGCAAGAAGTCCTTAATGACTGGTGAACTGGATAAAAATCGCCACTTGAACTTGAACTTTGAAGGAGTTTTGGCAACGCAATTCAAAAAGACAAATTTCCCAAGCCGCGATAATATGCCGCGTTAATAAATAGGGAGTCTGACAACTAGTAGTACATATATGTAGTAGTAGTACCGGGTAGTAGTAAAACTAGGCCCCTAATCATGCTAATACTAGTAATAGTAGGCCTAGTTTAGCTTGAGTAACTCCAGCTGACATGCTCATATTCATTCACATGTAAATGAATATGAGCATGTCAGCTCAAGCTAGGCCTAGTTAATACTTTTTTTAGTAACCTACATGCATGACATGTACGTCGTCCAACCTGACAATGTGAAGATTATCATCAGACCCCGATCATTGGCCTCAAGCCCTCAACCCACCACACACCTTTACTACACCCACCCAGCTGACCAATCACTGAACAGAAGTCACGATGAATTATCAATCGGCCTATTTACAAAGTCCAAAGTAAAAATAGCCTAGGCTAACCGTTACGATATCGATAGTACTAGGCTACTATGATGAGTGACTAGGGTCGTTGGCGTTGTGTGTCATGTTGTTCAACTTTGAGGTTGTGAATGTGAGCATGATGTGAGCGAAATCACCATGATTACAATTACATCACAAGTTTCTAATTCATACTGATTGTACACATACCTTGATTTTAGTGGAAGACTTAAAATCGACGCGTCCAGCTCACTAGATTCTCGATATTTTGTGCTGTGTGTGACGCATAACTAGGACCGTCGACATGTTGTGCCCATTCTTGAAAATCACGCATTCTCGAGAATGGGCATGCACATTCTCGAGAATGGGCGCGCATTCTTAAGAATGAGCGCCCATTCTTAAGAACGAGCACGCGTTCTTAAGAATGAGCGCTCATTCTTAAGATTGGGTGGGAATATCACGTGCACAATTTATGAATTTTGCCCAATCTTAACAAACATTGCACGACATAATTATGTTAAATGAATTGTATAGCGGTTAAAAGGGAAACAATTCATATAAAGAGGAAAGAAAATGTGCTATGCTTCTGTACTCGTATAACTACGATAATTTGAATCAAATTAAACCTGTTATTATTGCTTTTTTTCTGCCCACTATGGGAAGTTTTGTAATAACGGAGGACTGGGAACTAGTCTGGGAAGTGCTTTGTTTAGGCTAGACAAGTTACAAGTACCTGCATGTATCATATGCGTGCCACGAAAAAAAAACGATGTCCAGAAGCTGCCAAAATTGCTCTTTTGACTAGATAGAATCCAGCTCTGCGACGTTATGGTGGGATGTGAACAATAAATTGGTGGCAATTTAAATGGGAAATAGCATTAGCACTATGGGATGTCGCAGTATTCATTCTCATTCTTCACATTCTTCATTCTTACGTCCCCCCCCCCCGCTTTTATTATCCCAAAAATCAGAATTCTTTGCACTAGTATTATTATGTCTCTTATATTTTCCTGCCCCCCCCCCCATATTAATACGCCTTTACTTACCATATCCACTCTACTTTTCAGCGCCTTGCGTTGCAACAGTATAATTATTGAGAATCAGTGAACGAGGATTCAGCTAGACTTGCCAAGCGCAGCCGGTGCTCGGCATCGACAAGACCGTTATCTTGTCGCGCATTCTCGAGAATGTGCGCTCAATCTGGAAGAGATATTTTTTGCCAAGATTGAGCGAGGATCCAGTTGCACATTCTCAAGAATGTGCGTGCCCATTCTCGAGAATGCGTGATTTTCAAGAATGGGCACAACAGACACATGGTGGACGTCGTTGATCGAATGTAGGTTCATGTACGTACGTACGTACGTACGTACGGATACCGGACACGTACACGTACGTACATCTACAGGACGTACGCGCGCTGCCTTAGCTTCGAGCTCAAGCGTACGGTGGCCGTACGGTGTGCGTACGGTGGCCCCGACGGGACATAACTGCTCGTGAATATTTTTTTGCGACGTGACGTCGTGAATTTATACTAGTCCCCAGACCTGACAATTATTCCCAACGCTCACGTCTAAAATAATCGTAGGTAAGGCAGTAACCGCGGCTACAAATAAGCGTGACGACATTGACGGCCCTTTATCAAAGCTCGAATTCGTTTATCACATATAGCTTTTAATTTACGGATCAAATTTGAAAAAAAAATCACTTTCTTCACATACCATACAGCTATGATAAACAGAAAGACTTTTTTGACACGACGTATAATGTGATCTGACGTTGCGCCGGCATATTCTATCGAATTCCTATTAGCACTGTACACGAGTCGCCAAGGCGCAGATCCAGAGGGTTTGCGGGTCAATTTCTTGAGTTGTTGGCCCCAAATCGAGTTTGGTGCATGGTGGAGATCGAGACCACTATAATAGAGTGCGCGCCACATAAATAGTGGTCTCGGCAACGCATCAACACGGATGCTGCACAATTGAAGAAAAAGAACAACCTTGTTTCCGATGAACTACTCAAGAAATACAAAATGGATTAAATTGAAATGTCGTGCAATTAGTTTTCACGATGTGTAGCATGAGTAGTTTGAATGGCGTGAGAAACCGTGTAGCTATAAATATAATATGATCGTAACAATCTAGTGTTTTAAACGTTACAAATCCATGTTGACTTCCATTAGGTTTGTATTTGTTGCAAATAAAATCCTGTATTGTTACGGTCATAATAGCTTGATTAATTGACGTTTTTTTATTAAATAAAATCTTTTGATTCCAAACATCATGACAAATGAGTGTACGAAAATTCATTTTAAAATAACGTGTATTTCTTGAGTTGTTGGCCCGAAATCGGGTTAGGTGGTGGAGATCGAGACCACTATAATAGAGTGCGCGCCACATAAATAGTGGTCTCGGCAACGCATCAACACGGATGCTGCACAATTGAAGAAAAAGAACAACCTCGTTTCCGATGAACTACTCAAGAAATACAAAATGGGTTAAAATTGAAATTTCGTGCAATTAGTTTTCACGATGTGTAGTATGAGTAGTTTGAATGGCGTGAGAAACCGTGGAGCTATAAATATAATATGATCGTAACAATCTAGTGTTTTAAACGTTAAAAATCCATGTTGACTTCCATTAGGATTGTATTTGTTGCAAATAAAATCCTGTATTGTTACGGTCATGATAGCTTGATTAATTGACGTTTTTTTATGAAATGAAACCACTATAAGGCCAAAAAAAATATTCGGTCTCTGGTCTGACCGAAATTCCGGAATTGACACGGGGACGCGGATTTTTTTCTTATTTTTTTTGCTTTTTTTTTTTCAAGCTTGGATTGTACAGACAAGGTGGGGTACTATTTTGCTTTTTTGGTGTCCTCATGTACATTGGTGTCCTCCATAATTTGCCTAGGTGCTCTCGATCATTTGCCTTGGTGCAATTTCCCATTCCTTGGTGCTCTTTGATAAAAAAAATATTGAGGAGGTGCGGCAAGAGAGGGCGCTGTTGGAGCTACAACCGAACATTTTTGGGAAAAAAAGATTGACGCGCATGATTAAAATCGACGCGCGCGCTGATCAGAGACCGACTTTTTTTTGGCATAATAGAGGGCGCGCCACATAAATAGTGGTCTCAACAACGCATCAATACGGATGCTGCACAAGTGAACAAAAAGAACAACCTCGTTTCCGATGAACTACTCAAGAAATACAAAATGGATTAAATTGAAATTTGGAAACTCCTAAGGGACCCTCGAACACATTCCAACTCGATTCAGGGACAGATATATCATTAAAAAGAAATTCATATTTTAGCCAATTTTATAAAAACTGTAAGGCTAACCTCTTGCAAAATTTGTCAATTTTCGTCAAAAAAATTAAATTGCTCCAAACTTCCAGGAAAGACTCCTAAGGGCTCCTGCAACACATTCCATTTCGATTTAGGGACAGATATATCATTAAAAAGAAATTCATATTTTAGCCAATTTTTATTTTTAAAAAATGTAAAATGAAAATGCTCCAAACTTCCTGGAAAGACTCCTAAGGGACCCTGGAACACATTCCAACTCGATTTAGGGACAGATATATCATATCATGCCCGTACTCGGCACTGTGTGTACTCGGAAAACTTTGTACTCGAGTTTTGGTACTCGACTACAACATCGCCTCAAACTTTTGTACCAAGGAGCACCAAGGAATGGGAAATTGCAACAAGGTAAATGATGAAGGGTACCAAAGCAAACGATGGAGGACACCAATGTATATGAGGACACAACAAAGCAAAATAGTACCCACCTTGTCAGTACAATCCAAGCTTGAAAAAAAGCCAAAAAAGCCGCATCGCCGCATCAATTCCGGAACTTTGGTCTGACCACAAGAATTACCAGTTTTTGTTGGCCTTATCACGAAATAGATAAGATTTTAATTAAAGATTGGAATTTTCCGAGGCGTGTTGTTTCGTTGCGAATTGAAGTATTTTATGTAAGGCATATTAAGTCGAAATTTCAGCCCAGAAAATTAATTCTGGTAAAAATGGAAGCATTTTGAAAGTACACTTTCAAACTCGAAAACTTTCGTACACGAGAATAAAGAAATTACTCCACAAGGATACACATTTCAGTATGGGTGATTTCGAAAAGTTACACTTTGGATCCTGGATATATGCGTGCTGTGTTGATCTAACTTGTACAAAAGTATGACGGTGGTCTTAATATACAATATCAAAGCACACAATGAACACGATAAGGCTACTTCATGATGCCCTTTATAAGGTTATCATTCTCTGATCCTATTCTATAAAGCAGTTATGTAGACATGTTCAACACGAGTAATAACATTAAATGAACCTTGCACTTTGTTGAAGGGTGGTTTAATTTTCATCAATGGGAGGGAGTAATAATAGGGCTGGAAACACGAAAACACGAATTGTTCACCACTAATGTTGGTTTGTTTTTCTTCTAAATCAGAATCAATATTACAAAGTAACATTGTGTTCTATGTGAAATGAACATTTCTCATAATAACTTCTATTTATGCATTCAAAATGTTGGCTGTCGACTCAATATTCTGGATCTTGCATCAAGGGCTGACGACCTTTTTTCCCAAAAAACAAGCGACATTATGACACTGAGGTCATTTCTCTTAAAAGAGATGCGCCATGCTGAATCTTAAATACCCTGCAGCTTTAATAATCCGTGAAATATTCTCGCACACATTTCTAGCCATGCACTGTTTCTATCTACAATTCTCTTGTAAATATTTTGTATTCATTCAAAAGGAAGGATATATATTTCCTTGCTCTACTTAAGGTTAGGTTTTAAGCGAAAATGAACTACAATTGTCCCTTCATCACCTATAGGTTTTCCAAAAAATATTACAGCAAAAAAAAAAGCTTTCGGCTTTTTAAAAATTATTTCTCTACTTAACGCTTCATGAACCATTCTCTAACTTTGGAACAGGTCAAACCAGTCAAAATCATCATAAAACTGTTCTCAAAACATTTTATGAACTTACAATACTAACAGTGCTCAACAATACTTTAAAAAATAATATATTTTTCTTTACATCATTCGGTTTGATCTTTAATTTATATCACAATCAAACCGTAGATATGATTTGAAGACAAAAGTTTGTCTTGCTTTATGTAAATACATAATTGTGGTGTCAGCTTAACAGTAACAATGGTCTCCTCTTAACTTTTGAATCAGATGTAATCACATCACATTAGGTATCTGCTATCGGTGAAAAAAATTGGGGAAAAAACACTTAAAATGAGTAAATTGGTTATAAGTGTTAGCTATGAACATTTTATGGTAAAGTTGGTCTTTAAATATCTCTGCGAGACCCTGACTTCAAAAACAAAACCAATCCCATTTTTATGTGAAGTTAAATGTTAACACTAAAATGACGTTTCGGTAATGTGAATAAAAAATGGTTCGCCCTATAGGGTAATTGATAGACTTAAGTGTCCTTAAAACTGTAAACAATTGACAAAAATATTCAGGTCTGAACAGGTCTCAAAAAAGGTCTGGGCTGCTGTACCAAGTGCTTGTTTCCAAGGACCATGCATGTGTGTCTCACTCTGTTGTTAACCTCTGTGGCAGTTGCTTCCCACAAGCGTTCAGAGAGTACCAATCATAAAGTGTGTTTCGAAATTAGATTAGTTCTGTCACTCGAGTATCGGTTTGGGTCGACGGTTCTTGCCTTTAAAAGTGGGTTTTTTTTGTTCTGATTTATTGTAGTCCGTGTAGGAGGCATTTGGGCAGATTTTGTGCGACCAGACAATACATACACATCTGGCTAATTAATCAGAATATCTTTTTCCCGAGTGCTCGAGATTTACATGCATGCCTAACTAGCTTTTTAAGCTTTCACGATTATACCTCTTTATTTAATCTCAATCACTCGCTCCATCATCCAATTCACGTGCTCCTGCGTCCTCAGCTTACGGGGCGTCTTGTACTGCATGACAGAAGTCGTTGTCATGGCAACCCTAAAGTCCCTTAGCTCCAGAAAGGTACTTGTCCTCACGAATTTCAGCTGGGCCGGGGATATGGTGTTGGATCCCCGCAGGCCGCTGTAGTAGACGTGTTCTTGCTGAAGATGTTCATCAAACTGAAATGAAAGTGAACACTTGTCTCGTTACCAAATGGGTAGCTCTACAAAAATATTGATAAAGTTGTACGTGTATTTGCGACACCTTGCGCGCGGTGCCTTCAAAGAACCTATGCATATGTTTATATTTCTTTTATATAGCAACACAAACTCCTTATAAATCCAGGGTTTTCAAATCTCGTAACTAGTAAATCTTAAAGTAAGGTTAGTTATCTTTGAAAATTATCTGCAGAGTTGACTAAATTACCTTTGACCTTTGCTCTTCTGTGACTTCATTCAGCTCCCTCTTGTCAGGATCGACCTCAAGAAATACGATGTAGTATAGCTCTGTAACGAAACAAAAGGTCAGAACAAAAAAAAAGACAGAAAAAAACCGCTCAGTGGTTGTTGCAGCATTTTAAGTATTTTAGGAGTGGGAGTAGATTTTTAAATATAGCTTACCTGAACTTTCAGGATCGTAAACTGGGCTCTCTGCGCACGTCCAATCCACTAATTGAATTCCTGGCCAGCCTTGAATGGTGTTCTTTATGGCAGCGTCCACAACTTGGGTGTTCACTTTCTCGTAGACCAAATTTAGATATTCTCCTGACCTGAAAAAGAGCGTCATTAAACAATGCGATGAACTGTTAGCTGGTGCCAGAGGGCCAGCTATAGTGATATCGTATAGGAATATAGAATGCATGTCCATTGTGTATACCAGATGCATGAACAGACTTCCAGTGAAAAGCCATATTGAATCAATTTTTTTTGTCATCAGCTTTATTATGATTACGTATAGTCTTGGTTTTGTTTACCTGTAGAGCATGCGCATGACAGGGCAGTTCTCGTGGAATCCCACAATCTGGATGACATCTCCATTCCGATAACGGTATAGCCCGGAGCGCATGGTCAACACCAGTTCATATCTGCCACCGACCTCAACCTCGTCAATGAGAAGAGTCTTTGGGTCTTCATCCGAACTGTTCAAAAGAAACTATAAAGTTGAACAAACAAATCGACTAGACAGAGGTAATGGAGCATGTAGCCTCCGGATTACCGCATCGGTGCCCTTCCAACCGAGATGTCAATTTTTCTTGGTTTTCCAATCAAATTTTGTCAATTTGTTGGGTTGAGGGGCACTATTCAAAAGCCATAAACCCAAAATGCCATGTGGCCAGGGATCACGCCCAAAGTGCAATGACACAACTACAGGAAATACGGGAATCACTCAGAGATAAGACTCGGATTTTCTTACAACTTTCCATGATAAAGTAATCTTTTGGTATTCCAAACAAACTAGGGATAAGAAAGGGGAGAAAAGTAAAGTGGACCACTTTGTCTTCTATAATAATCACACACCTGTTTTGCTCCGGGATGAACTCCAAGACAGCCATGTGGGAGCAGGGAGCGTATCGAAGCTCTTTTTCATGAAGCCACATGTTGATCGCGAGGTGGCCTACCTCTGTGTTGCCGTATCCCCAACTGAAGCAAGGAACACCT
Organism: Patiria miniata; assembly: GCF_015706575.1. Lineage (NCBI taxonomy): Eukaryota > Metazoa > Echinodermata > Asteroidea > Valvatida > Asterinidae > Patiria > Patiria miniata. The sequence continues at coordinate 53,033 of NW_024037065.1, read as the reverse complement.
AGCCAAGACATGATCAATGGTTATTTAATACAAATACATTTTTTAAGACAATTGTATTGATGAAGATGGCAAATATTAACTTGGCACTTAGTATTCCCCTTTTTTGGTGGGACCAATATATGAATCGATTCTGTTGGGCTCCGGTTCTTATGTGTAGTTTTATAGTGCTTGCGTAGATTGAATTTAAGGCACACTCTTGAGATTTCTATTCAATTTAACTCTTACCATAACTAAATTTTTCTTCTAGTTTCTTCTTGAAACCCATGATGTCGATTCCCTCAATGGCGACCAGATGAGGCCAGATTCTCTTCAAAATGCCATGGAAGCCTTTCTCGAATTCCCTTCTCAACTGGAATACTCGGGCCTTGTCCAGTCTGAGATAGCGTTGGAGTGACCGGCGTATATCGGGGTCTAGAGGGATCTTAGCATTGATCTGCCCGGTAGATAGATCCTCCAACATGGCTTGCCAGTTGGTCTCCAGACACTTCAGAGCTCGGTACATTTGGGGAGTGAACATGGTAGACAAGAGAGCGAGATTGGTGTCGGCAATCGCGAACAGCATGTGAATGTAGACGGCAGAAGGCTCATTGGTGATAGTGAAGGCCGGTGGAGGAGAGCTGAGCTCCGATAAACGCTTAGTGTCCTCCTGTTTGATGAACATGTACGGAGAAATGACACGGCCAGTTTTGGTGAGAGAGATTTTGGGATGGATGTAGAAGAAACGGCGTTTCTGTACAGGGCTTGGCCGATGAGCACCCTGGTACACAGCCAAGCGCCTGATCTGCTTGCAGAGTGCATCTCCCTCCAGCCAAAAAGAAACCAGTGGTATTTTCTTCCCGGCTCCGGTTGTTCCCGATGTGACGCCGAATCGCACGGGCTCCTCGTCAAGAAAGACGCCTTCTTCTCCGTCTGCCAGCCGCTGGATGTAATCCCTGTAGTGATCGTACGTGGTGAGCGGATGCTTCTTGCGGAGGTCTTCCACTGATTGGATCTCCCCAAGACGGTTCTTGCGCCCGTTCTCCGTCTTGGCATGTCGACTGGTCAGCTCCCGGATCAGATCTTCCTGGGCTTCTCGCGGATGTTTCCACATGTGATTGATCTTTGCCAAGATGGAGGGCGTGGCTAGTCGTTCACCCTGGTGCCACTTGTAGGACAGGAGTAGGGTTGTCAGGGTGTGACTCTCAGAGCATCGTAGAGTCGAGATGTGGAAGGCAATCAGGGATGAGATGCCCAGCAGCACTGCCGCAACACCTAATCGATAAAGGTCATTAATGTGAATACAATTTGTTTGTACAATAGTGACGTTAGTATATTAAATTCTCTCCGTAATATCAGAGTGGCAGCATTTGGTATTTTGGTATAAGCGATTCGACGTGCAGCAACGACGCGTGCATGATTTCGCCCCGATCACCACATTTTCTTTATGGTATATGTTTTCCGTTGGGTAGATGTCCATGAATAAATACCTCATTTTTACAAGCGTAAGTTTCGCCAGCTAGGTTTGCGAGACCAAAATGGCGCTGCTTACTATGTATCTCCCAATCCGTCACTAACAGTCGAGCCTGATGTAAAAGCCGGAAGTATTTTCATACATTTGGTGTACATACAAAATGGGCCGGATTTTTACCAGAGAAGATCCAGGCTAACACACAAGTGACAGATTGCGGGGAGCAATGGCGTATCCAGAAGGGGGCACTTCGCACTGTTTTGACAAATATTTTTTTGTCAGCAATAAATGGTCAGAGAGTTCTGACATCAATCTCAAATCCTTAAAAAACGCTCAAAAACATTACAATGGTACCAGCCCCCCCCCCCTGCTTGTAATACGGAGGTCAAGTGTCCGAAGAAAAAAAAACATGTCTACATTTCAGCGTGGATGTGCGGTTGCCCCCTGACATCAAAAGCTGAATACGCTACTGGGAGTGAGTCAGTCAGTAAATGAGATCAGTGCAGTTGACACTAGGATGACCCTCTGGGTCAAAGAATACTTTTCGAATCAGACCATTGCAGTGGCGTAGCCAGGAATTTTTCAGTGGGGGGGGGGGGGGGGGGGGGCGCTGGGGGGCTGGAACATTTCATGGGGGGCGTCATGTAGATCAATGATAATTTTTTTAGAAACTCAAAATCTCAGTGGGGGTGGGGACAAGGTTTCATGGGGGGGCTGTCGCCCCCACGCCCCTCCGTGGCTACGCCACTGCAGGTCATACAGTTAAAGTTTATGTAAACTTGTATGAAAAAACTCCCATGATCTATTTGACACCAAGTTTGTGTTAACTTGCCGGTAACGCCCTAAAAATTTATCCACACAAATATGTTTATTTTGTAACATTTTATGTTCGTCTGTCGGTCTTCTATGCTGTTATGTTTACTTTTAGGTACCTTCAACGGTACTATGTTTAATTAACCTGTTCATTTGTTTAATTAAACTAATAACGCACATATAGTTGCCAAATATGGCACTAACAAGTTTGAGGTCGGCAATTTCGTCCTTAAAAATCTGGTTTCGTCGGGTTACCGTACACACAATTGTCCTGGAGACAACAGTACCAAAGTACAGAAAGTCGTACGCAAGAGCTCTCCAGTAAGTATCGCTGACGCCATTATGATTCCAAAATTTCTCACTGTATCACACAGTGAAATAACTCAACAGCGTCGTTGTATTATGAACACATAAAAGCATTCAAGTCGCGTTCTTGCATAACAAGTGCACATGAATGAACGATTCGACTTTTATTCAAAGAAATTTCTATGTACAGTCACCAGACTCGATTCAGTAAAGTCCCTGTCAAAACGAAAACAAACAATCCACGTGCATAACGCACGGCTACACCATCGTATAGTGTGGCAGGGACACCAACAAGTAACAAAACAACTTAAAAAAAAAATTAAAAATTGATAAATATTCTGATTGAATTTTGTTAAAAGATACTTGTTGGTGAGGTATCACATATTCTAGCAAATTGATAAAAATGTACAATATTACAATATGCAATTTTGAGGGAAATGGGCAAACTCTGCATAAATCATTTCACTTGATCATATTCATAATACACAAACCGACAATTTTCATTTTCAGACCCACAACGAGAAATATTGTTAACACTGCGCTTATTGTGAGGAGTTGTGCTGGGAATCCATGAAGATGTTATTTTCAACATAATTTCTAAACAATTTAATGGGACATTCCTGTGACATGAGCCTTCCAGATGAAAAGTTTATGTGTGGGAAAGTATGGTACACAAACATGACTGTGTGATTCAAAAGCAGTTGTTGATGCGATCCCTGAATTTACAGCACTCCGTTTAAGGGTGCACACCAATACATAAATTCCCATAGGCACCAAAGGAATATAAAAAAGGAATATAAAAACGAACTAATAAATAAATACTCTTACAACCGTCTGCCAGCCGCTGGATGTAATCCCTGTAGTGATCGTACGTGGTGAGCGGATGCTTCTTGCGGAGGTCTTCCACTGATTGGATCTCCCCAAGACGGTTCTTGCGCCCGTACTCCGTCTTGGCATGTCGACTGGTCAGCTCCCGGATCAGATCTTCCTGGGCTTCTCGCGGATGTTTCCACATGTGATTGATCTTTGCCAAGATGGAGGGCGTGGCTAGTCGTTCACCCTGGTGCCACTTGTAGGACAGGAGTAGGGTTGTCAGGGTGTGACTCTCAGAGCATCGTAGAGTCGAGATGTGGAAGGCAATCAGGGATGAGATGCCCAGCAGCACTGCCGCAACACCTAATCGATAAAGGTCATTAATGTGAATACAATTTGTTTGTACAATAGTGACGTTAGTATATTAAATTCTCTCCGTAATATCAGAGTGGCAGCATTTGGTATTTTGGTATAAGCGATTCGACGTGCAGCAACGACGCGTGCATGATTTCGCCCCGATCACCACATTTTCTTTATGGTATATGTTTTCCGTTGGGTAGATGTCCATGAATAAATACCTCATTTTTACAAGCGTAAGTTTCGCCAGCTAGGTTTGCGAGACCAAAATGGCGCTGCTTACTATGTATCTCCCAATCCGTCACTAACAGTCGAGCCTGATGTAAAAGCCGGAAGTATTTTCATACATTTGGTGTACATACAAAATGGGCCGGATTTTTACCAGAGAAGATCCAGGCTAACACACAAGTGACAGATTGCGGGGAGCAATGGCGTATCCAGAAGGGGGCACTTCGCACTGTTTTGACAAATATTTTTTTGTCAGCAATAAATGGTCAGAGAGTTCTGACATCAATCTCAAATCCTTAAAAAACGCTCAAAAACATTACAATGGTACCAGCCCCCCCCCCTGCTTGTAATACGGAGGTCAAGTGTCCGAAGAAAAAAAAACATGTCTACATTTCAGCGTGGATGTGCGGTTGCCCCCTGACATCAAAAGCTGAATACGCTACTGGGAGTGAGTCAGTCAGTAAATGAGATCAGTGCAGTTGACACTAGGATGACCCTCTGGGTCAAAGAATACTTTTCGAATCAGACCATTGCAGTGGCGTAGCCAGGAATTTTTCAGTGGGGGGGGGGGGGGGGGGGGGCGCTGGGGGGCTGGAACATTTCATGGGGGGCGTCATGTAGATCAATGATAATTTTTTTAGAAACTCAAAATCTCAGTGGGGGTGGGGACAAGGTTTCATGGGGGGGCTGTCGCCCCCACGCCCCTCCGTGGCTACGCCACTGCAGGTCATACAGTTAAAGTTTATGTAAACTTGTATGAAAAAACTCCCATGATCTATTTGACACCAAGTTTGTGTTAACTTGCCGGTAACGCCCTAAAAATTTATCCACACAAATATGTTTATTTTGTAACATTTTATGTTCGTCTGTCGGTCTTCTATGCTGTTATGTTTACTTTTAGGTACCTTCAACGGTACTATGTTTAATTAACCTGTTCATTTGTTTAATTAAACTAATAACGCACATATAGTTGCCAAATATGGCACTAACAAGTTTGAGGTCGGCAATTTCGTCCTTAAAAATCTGGTTTCGTCGGGTTACCGTACACACAATTGTCCTGGAGACAACAGTACCAAAGTACAGAAAGTCGTACGCAAGAGCTCTCCAGTAAGTATCGCTGACGCCATTATGATTCCAAAATTTCTCACTGTATCACACAGTGAAATAACTCAACAGCGTCGTTGTATTATGAACACATAAAAGCATTCAAGTCGCGTTCTTGCATAACAAGTGCACATGAATGAACGATTCGACTTTTATTCAAAGAAATTTCTATGTACAGTCACCAGACTCGATTCAGTAAAGTCCCTGTCAAAACGAAAATAAACAATCCACGTGCATAACGCACGGCTACACCATCGTATAGTGTGGCAGGGACACCAACAAGTAACAAAACAACTTAAAAAAAAAATTAAAAATTGATAAATATTCTGATTGAATTTTGTTAAAAGATACTTGTTGGTGAGGTATCACATATTCTAGCAAATTGATAAAAATGTACAATATTACAATATGCAATTTTGAGGGAAATGGGCAAACTCTGCATAAATCATTTCACTTGATCATATTCATAATACACAAACCGACAATTTTCATTTTCAGACCCACAACGAGAAATATTGTTAACACTGCGCTTATTGTGAGGAGTTGTGCTGGGAATCCATGAAGATGTTATTTTCAACATAATTTCTAAACAATTTAATGGGACATTCCTGTGACATGAGCCTTCCAGATGAAAAGTTTATGTGTGGGAAAGTATGGTACACAAACATGACTGTGTGATTCAAAAGCAGTTGTTGATGCGATCCCTGAATTTACAGCACTCCGTTTAAGGGTGCACACCAATACATAAATTCCCATAGGCACCAAAGATAAATACCCCAATTTAAACAAATTGGGGAACATACTCTGAACCCTCACAGGTGATCAAAACATACATCAAATGAAAGCTGAATTAATCCTCTTTGCCTTTTTGGAAATCTTTTTTTTTTGGGGGGGGGGGTTAACCTATGACTTTTGGGTGATTTTTCCCTCCAACGATGATCACCCCATCGCCATTTTGAAAAAAAAAACAGATTCCTTCCACTCCATATTAATATAGATTCCATTCAAATGTTTTGTTCAGAAATCCAAATTCAGGGACATGGACCCTTCACTTCTACAAATACAGACCCTCAAGTGCAGGGGCCAAAATTCTTTATTATTACAGATAAACTAGTATACAAATCGTAATTTGGCCGGACCGTCGCGCCTATTTGGGCTGCCTCTCATATGTACTGCGATCGAAAAATCTCCAGCGTAATAAAGACTTGAAGAAACTTTATTTGATTTATTTGATTCAATTATTTTATTTTAAATCTTAAAACATAAAATAAAAGCTAAAAGTTGGACAGGCTGCCACGGATATGTAAAGAAAAAAAAACAATTGTCATCAGACAATTATCCAAACCCCTGCCAGTAAAACACATTTAAAATTCCATTCATAAAAATTAAAGTACTATTGAAAAGTAAATTGTACAAATCATACGAAACCACACGAGACGAGACATGACGAAACATGACGAGACGAGACAAGACGGGGAGATGAGACAAGACTCAGCCAAAAAAATCATAGAGTGAAACATTAGACAAAACAGACAGATACAAAAATATAAAAACGAACTAATAAATAAATACTCTTACAACCCAACAAACAAACAAACAAACACCCAGACTCAATAACGGGAATGAATGACAAACGGGCTAAACAGATTATTACAAACAAAACAAAACAAAACCAAGAAACAAAAGCAATCCCATTCCCCAGAGAGAAAAATGCAAACCATAAAAACAAAAAACCTAGTTGACATACATAGGTCTACACTCACATTATATACACACACTAAAGAAACAACAAAAAAATACCCGGGAACAAAATGAAATTAGACAAAATTTTACATTGACGATAAAATAAATATGACTGCAATAATTCCTCCCTTCGTTTTGAAAGAAAAGATTCACAACCTTCCATAGTTAAAACTTTTTCTAATTTTAACACGGTGACTTCGGAGAACATCAATGAGGCAATCAAACAGTTCTCGTATCTTGTAATCCATGTGTCTATCAGTTCTAAGTTTCAAGTGGTGACACGTTAAAGGCTGTGCGACGGAGCTGCCCTGCAATTCATTCCTGAAATTATTGTAGCATTCCCTCTTAGTTCATTAACTTTATATTAGAATCAACATTATTATCTATGATAACGAATTTGGCGGGAAACAGAGCTTTCACACGGTGACTTTACTGGTTTATTTAACTTTGAGGGGATTCCTCCAACGTCAATTTTCCTTAGTTTCAACACCGGTGTCGGAGTCTCACAAAACTAACTGGGGGAACCAAGTAAACCAAATTGACTGATAGTGAAGTAAATGTTACTACACAATCGGTCAATATTTGATACATTATCGGTTAAGACCGATAATGTACCAACAATCGACTGATAGTGTAGAACATTTTTACTACAATATCGGTCACTTTCTGTTACATTATCGGTTAGTGATACAGTATCGGTCACTTTGTGTGACATTATCAGTTGGTGATACATTATCCGTTGGTTACTACATTATCAGTCGTAACAGCCAGGCGTACATGGACAAGTATAGATTTCATTGATACTTTGGAAAATGAAACCTAATCCCCTCCCCCTCCAAAAAAAAGAGGAAAAGTCATTAAAAACGACAACTCACCTACTGTGACTCGGAGGGCCATATGGGTTTGAGGATTCATGCAATAGCTGAGAAAGACCGCAGCTAGGAGCGAGGAAATGAAACCCCAGCATGCACAGCGAAGATTCCAAGTAACCGCCATTTTGAACACAGGACTTTAGAGTAGGCGTGTTGAGGACTTCACAATTTTCCACTTTGGACGTTATATGCCGGCTGCCTCCAACGTACAAAATGTAGCCTAGGTGGCGTCGGTGTGTACATTTATCAAAACGAATAACCCGTACACACGATAGGGCTACTTCACATTTTTTGGCGACTCGACTCGACTCGAGTCCCGACGGGTAAATGACTCGACTCGACTCGAGTCACTGCGAGCAAATGACTCGACTCGACTCGAGTCCCTCATCAGAATGACTCGACTCGACTCGAGGAAGGCTAATAAGACTCGAGTCCCAAAATAAAAGCAAAACTTACTTGCGAAAAATATTTGCAATGACTTACGCTGCGCCGTTCGCGTTGCCAGTTTTTGTTCACGTCACGTTAATGTTCGCGAATAATGTACGTTTATATACAGCGGCAGTCTGTTTCCTTCCTCCATAATGAAACAACAAACATACACCGTGTCGCGGACTCCCACACAAAAATGGATACGGACGGGCCCACCTTTAATAATCAGAAACAGTTTTGTATAATGCAATTAGGTTTTAACGTTGTCAGCGATCAGCGAACAACAAAATCTAGACCCGAAGCCAAACCAGTTATAAGACCGAAGTTTCACATCTTCTTATCTGTGACGTGAGCTAGCACCACTGCAAGTATATATGTTGCGGATTATTTAATTCGTTATTACGGATTATTAATTCGTTATTACAGATTACTAATTCGTTATAACGGATTATTAATTCGTTATTACGGATTATTTAATTCGTTATTACGGATTACTAATTCGTTATAACGGATTATTTAATTCGTTATTACGGATGATTAATTCGTTATTACGGATTACTAATTCGTTATAACGGATTATTAATTCGTTATTACGGATTACTAATTCGTTATTACGGATTACTAATTCGTTATTACGGATTATTAATTCGTTATTACGGATTACTAATTCGTTATTACGGATTATTTAATTCGTTATTACGGATTACTAATTCGTTATAACGGATTATTTAATTCGTTATTACGGATTATTAATTCGTTATTACGGATTACTAATTCGTTATAACGGATTACTAATTCGTTATTACGGATTATTTAATTCGTTATTACGGATTATTTAATTCGTTATTACGGATTACTAATTCGTTAAAACGGATTATTTAATTCGTTATTACGGATTATTAATTCGTTATTACGGATTACTAATTCGTTATAACGGATTACTAATTCGTTATTACGGATTATTTAATTCGTTATTACGGATTATTAATTCGTTATTACGAATTACTCATACGTTCTGAGTCATACTCGGCAAGTATGGCACAGGAGTGCAAACGTTGTATGCAAAGATAGCGCCGCCTAGCGGCCCTATATACACAGGCCCCTGGTCACGTGCTCTCCACGTGTGAGAACATCAGACCTAATTCGTAATAACGAATTAATAATCCGTAATAACGAATTAAATAATCCGTAATAACGAATTAATAATCCGTAATAACGAATTAATAATCCGTAATAACGAATTAATAATCCGTAATAACGAATTAATAATCCGTAATAACGAATTAGTAATCCGTAATAACGAATTAAATAATCCGTAATAACGAATTAATAATCCGTTATAACGAATTAATAATCCGTTATAACGAATTAGTAATCCGTAATAACGAATTAATAATCCGTAATAACGAATTACACAATCTGTAACATATATACTTGCAGTGGCGCTGATGGGCTTTCGTAGTTGGGTACCATACAGCATACTTTATGTCTTTGGATTTCCGTAATAGACTGTGGTCACTGTTTTTGAATCCTAGCAACATCCTGCTTCCAGCTCGTCAAGGTTTTCATTGTGCGGCCCATGCAAGGAATAACAGTGGTCGTTAGGAAGGGCGTCCTCTGTGACGCAGCGGTTTTAAATAATCGATTCCCCACATAAATATATACACATACAATCAATATTGAAATAGCATTTACTTCGATGTAAGATGGTAATTTTTCAAATTATTTATCCATATATAATTTTGCGGACATGAAAGAAACCACATTTGTGCATTGGTGCTGTGTGTAATATTTCTGTGACGAACACAAGGTGTTTCGTACATTATGAATTCCTCAAAATCAATTTCGACACTTGGCGAGTTATTTTCTCTCTTCCCCTATTCTTGGGAGCGCCTGCCCTGTGTTTTTTTGAGCTGCTCAAGTCACCTGGTGAGTTTGATTGTGAAATTGTTGTTCTTTTATATTGTATAATCATATTTTGAATTCTAGTGCAGTTTTTTGGAAGGTTTTTACGTAGTTATGGTCTAAAGTGTTTTTTTTTATCTTTGGAAAGTTTTTGTGAAAGTTTAATTGTGAAGCATTGAGATTTTACTGTTCCATGATGGGTTATGATTTGGATTCTGCACAACACATGATTTCTTTCTGACCTTTTTAATATATATGGAGTAAGGAGGAGTATTGTTTTTTATAGGAATCAAGTTTCTTTGACTAGTTTTACAGGATGGAAGAATGTTTTTCATAAGTTTACATTTATTGAGTTTTGTTTTATAACTTTTGGTTCCTCTTTGAAAGATGACATGATTTGCTTGGAGAATTGATTTTTGTTGAGAAAGATTCATATTTTACCCCTAGAACATGTAGATTGAATGACTTTTTTTAGTGTATCTCTACCATTGTTTAGGCTAGGAGGTATGACTTTCCTACAGATCAAGAGGCCCAAGTGTATAAATTCCTTTCTTAGAAGATCACCAGATGTTTATTCATGAAATTAGACTTGTCTTAGTCCCACTTCCTTCACTGCATTTTCCTGTATGTTTAAATCCACTTTTACCACCTGTTTACCTTGAGGCTTAGTTTGATTGTCTTAGACTGGGTGAAGTCTAATTAGAAGTTAAGTGGAACAGATGAGACCCATAGATTAGTACTCATTAGATATTCAGCCAGAAACTTGTGTTGCCAGTGTGTATGTTGGGCATAAGTGACCTTGTTTATAAACATGCTGTATATAATAGAGTTAGACTGCGCTATTTAACCAATTTAACTTTCTTTTGATATATTTCTTAATTGTATTCTTTCTTTTCTTGTCTTTTCTTAATTTTTAGGTTTCAGTCAGAGTGCATTTAAGGTTCACTATTTTGACGCTCTGTGTTGGTTTTTAATTTTTTTTAAGTTGGTTTTACTGTTGGTAACTTGTAGTTTTTATCATTGGTTTTTTTTTTGGTTTTAAAGGTTTTTTTATTCAGCTTTGGTCTCAAGTTTGTTTCATTTTAAAATCCTTTTCTTAATAAAATAGTTCGCGACTTGTTCTTAGATCCTGGTCTTGTATTAAATTATTTGTGTCGAGTTGAATCCCCAAGTCAAGTGTGTCATTTTTCCAGGTTAAAAAAAGCATCGAGGGTTCAAAAGTTATGCTCTCAAAAAGGAAAAATTCGTGCGTTTTTTGAGGTTTTCTGGAGGATTTCCGCTTTGCACAAAATGCAGCGGAAGCCTGTCGCTTAGGTTGCGCTAAGAAATTCATATAGGAAAAACGTATGCGTACGCCGTCGTGTCCGATGTAAACAAACGGGTTTTTTCCCCGTCTTTTTTTAAGAAAACGGTTAGACATTATAGATTGGTTTCCTTTCAACCAGATGTTTGAAATAGGATAAGTAAACAATCCAAAGCATGAAATTTTCGGGGATTTCAGGACGCAGTGCCCTTTTAAGCTCTACTCCATATCAAATTGGGTAATGGCCCGCGAAACCCTGGCAGAGAATACACATCGACTGCACTGGCCTATTCTAAGGATAGACCTGGTAACGGTTGATGCACATTCAAAACGGCCTCAATTCTTCCAGATAACCACTTCACTATCAAGCTGGACGACTGATCTCCTAAGGGGCATTCACGCCCAACACATTGTCCCTAAGCAACTTGTTAGTATCAATGGTCCGCAGTTCAAATCAGAGGAATTAAGGATCCTGAAACGCCATGGAGTGTGGCACATAGCTTCAGCTCCTTATCACCCAACGACAAATGACTTGCAGGGCGCTTCGTCCAAACCTTCAAGAATGAACCAAAGTCGATGGAGGGCGAGACGAGATCAGTAATAAGGTGCCTTAGGTTTGGGTACCCACTTAACCCTTTTAACCTACTGTGGCAAAATAAGGAATGTCCCCCAAAACCATGTCCCGAGTTATCAACGCCTGAAGTTGGATGCACTAGAAAAATCATGTCAAAATCAATGTTTTTTTTCTTCTAATTTTTGAGTAGCCAAGGTTTCCAAGATTCACACTGTGTATTTTTTGTTGGTAAAAAAAAATTTCCCAAAAGTTGGAAAGTAAATTTCACGTTTTCCACTGCCGTTGGCGACGCAATGCGTATTTTTAGCTGTTCCCAATTTCAATTGGGAACAGCTATTGTTTTCGTTAAAGTTTTTTTTTTTCCTTTTTTTTTTTTTTTTTTTTTTTTTTTTTTTTTTTTTTTTTTTTCCACTTTTCCCATAGGTTTTGTACACGTTTTTATTCTACAAGCCACTTTTGCAATTATTTTAAATCCGATCAACTTTAAACTCAGCATAGTTATTAACCATCATCTGAGGATGTATGCCGAAACTTTTCGTCATGCTGACGTCATCACGTGATTTATTATAGAGTTTTGAATATTTAATTTTTCCCATAGACTTTGTACACAGAAATTTTAAAAAAAATGTCAATTTTTAGAGGGCATTTTCGACTCTTTGCCAGTTATTTATTTACACCAATCTTTGTCCAAGCAAAGACCCTAATTCAAACAACATTGTGTAATGATGACGTCATGATGACGTCATCCGGTGTTTATTTATAGGCAATTGAATTGTGACAATTTTAATATTTAAAAATGCATAAGAAATCAACCGTACGCGTCCGCAGCATTCTGTTGCCGGCAAGTGGTAGAATAGGTTAAGGTCTTTATTTTATTCAGTGTGCGTGAAATCACGTGACCTTTGCTTCCGGTCGAAAAAGGCCAAAACCGGAAGTGGCTTATTATTTAAAAGTGGTAATAGATATGAACTTGCTTTTAACGGTGTTAGTCTCTTGACTGATAGTATTCTTCAAATCATCTACCCATGACGTCATGCAATCTTCGAGCGCCCTCTAGCGACAGGTTGAAAATTAGCAAAAATGTATTTTGAATAGATGTCTGTGGCGAAGGTTGTCGGAATCGCCTAAATATTGGTGTATATGATGACCTTGACCCACTTAAGACGTGTGCAAAGTTTTAGGCGTATGACGTCATCAGACCGGAAGTTATAATGAAAATGCCCTTTTTCCTTAGAAAATTCCTGAAAAATCAATCCGTACAGATATAATCTTGAATCGCCCATTAAATGATAGCATAAACATTTGCCTCAACAGTGCCAAGTTCCCAGCTTGTCAAATTGTTCACACAGTTGACGCGACGTCGGCAAAAAATTCCCTTGCCCAAGTTGCGGTAGAGAGCTTTAAAACGTGCACAGGACTTCCACAATGTGTATAGCACGTACACGTGGCTTTGAAACGTCGTTCAATGTACATTACGTCCCTTCATTCTCGCCAAAAGAGGGCAGTACATAACTTTAATAGTTGTACTTAAGGCACAGAGCCTTAAGTTTTATGGGATCAAAATAAGGACAGCTGCGCGTCACCAAAAAAATATAACGGCACACCGTAAAAAGTGAATGGCGCCCCCATTCGCCTATAAGTAGACTTGTCTCAGTCATTTTTGATCTGCTTTAGGGGAAGTTGGACACATGCATTTTCAAATATATATCACACGTTTTTATTCTACAAGCCACTTTGGGAACTATTTTAAAGATGTATGCCGAAACTTTTCGTCATCGTGACGTCATCAGGGGTCACGTGACATCTATTTATAGATTCAATTTTTACAGCCTTATAACTATAGAACTATTTGACCAATTGATCTCAAATTTGGTAGGTATACAGACAGGGAAGTGTTATAAATGAAAATTGATAAGTCAAGGTCACATGACCTTCACTTCCGGTTTTACCGGAAGTGGTTATTTTAGACCCCTATATCATATCTCATGAATTATTAATCTGATTGGGTTGAAACTTCACATTGATACGAAGCTATATTGACAAATAATTATATTGCATTATTTTTTATACTGTGCACTTAATTATTGTTATGTTATGATGTCATGAATATTTAATGAGGCAATCTTTACAGTCCTATAACTATACAACCATTTGACCGATTGATCTCAAACCTGGCAGGTATACAGACTGGGAAGTGTTACACATGAATATTGGTATATCCGGGTCATGTGACCTCTACTTCCGGTGTTACCGGAAGTGTTAATTTAAGACCCTAATTATCATATCTAATGAATTAGACATTTAATTGGGTTGACACCTTATATTAGTATTAAGCAACATCAAAGGATAAATATGTAGCATTATTATTAATGGGCAGTTTAATGTTTTCATGTTATGACGTCATGAATATTTAATGAGGCAATCTTTATAGTCCTTTAACTATAAAACTATTTGACCGATTGATCTGAAACTTGGTAAATATATAGACCGGGAAGGGTTATAAATGAAAATGTATATGTCAAGGTCTCGTGACCTTTACTTCCGGTTTTTACCGGAAGTGCAATTATGTAAGATAATAATTTCAATTTTACAAGTTAGAGATTTTTGCAAAAATCATTACATTATTTTCTACTATCCAATAGACAATCAAAAACAAGTTGGGAACAGCTCTGTGGTTGTTCAGTTACAACCACATCTAGTTTTTTTTTTTTCAAAGCCGTTTTTTTTTACAAAATGAGGTTGGCGAAGTTTGGCGGGACACTGTTGAAGTTCCTGCGGCATATCTTTGGAATAAATTTAGCTATATAAATAGATTTTGTATCATTGAAAAGCCAATGATTTGTGCTTTAACATGATTTACGTAGCTTGAAGAGTCGCAGGTGGGGGATATTCCTCATTATGATATGGCAGGTCACCTTTGTGCTATTTAGTGTTTAGGGTTCAAGTTGTTAAATCCGTAGTGTTTGAGTACATATTTCAAACAAGGGACGAACACTCTGAACAGCTCTAAGAGTCGATTGAGCATGTGACTTCATAAATAAAAGATACCACACAAGATAAATCTGTCACAGTTTTCAGTTCATAATGAAAAAAAAACAACATAATATCATTATTTGGCAATGCCAAAACCTCATCGCAAGTAATTCTCTCAAATTTTTAAACTTTTATCTGGAAAATTTGAACTGGTATAGTGCATTCTAATGATTCTAGGCTTTGTTGCAGTTGCATTTTTAACTTGGTAGGAAATTTAAGAAATGCCCCGCACTAAATCCAACAAACATTCCCTTTTAAAGTAGTTAAAGTGCGCCCTCAAGGGTCGAGCTTATTTATACCCGGCTTCCAACTTACCAGAATAAACCATGGGCTCAATACCTCACACAAAACATATTTTTTTCTTTACAATTATCTGTTTGAGTTGCAATTTAACAAATTACACGCAAACCATTGACATTCTGATTTAAACTCAATTGCTTCATGGAAAACATCATTATTGTATCAGCTTCGTTGTCTCTTCAAAACTTTTGAATCAGATTTTACCACAGGTTAACAATTTCAAGTATCGGTATTGATGTAAAAAAAAAAAACGTATCGAAATAGGAGACTTAAAATGAAAAAGTAGTAAGAAGTGTAAGATTGTCATTATTTAGACTGATTTTCTTTCACGGAATGTAGGCGTGCCGTGTACAAAGACGCATCTTTATTGTGTACAATGTACATAGACTATGCGTGCTGTGACGTCATTCAACACTAAATCAGCCAAACTAGGCATGTAATACTTCATTCTTGTGCATGTAGTTGTTCCAGTCAAAGGTCATCCAGGATAAAGACGACCGACGACGTGGTTCTTAAAGGTAAGTCCATTATTTGCAGCTATCCGAAAAATAACTGGCGTAATTATTGTTGAAAGGCATACTTGGTTGAAAGATAGTAAGGGGACTAAACTCCCTGTGAAATTATTCCTTCTGGCTGTCATTTTGAAGTAATCAACGAAAGAAGGCCTTTCCAACGGTGCTTCTTAAGACGCATCGTGGGAAATTTAAATTAGTAGTTCGTTTTGTTGCTTCAACGAACAAAATGCACAAATTTTCAAACGAACAAAATGCACAAATTACAAATGATGGACTATATCTTTAACCAAATGAACTGCAGAAAGCACCATAAGAAACCGGACGCGGACGTTTCCACATGTAAGTGGCCCTTGCCGAGATGGAGGGCGTAGCTAGACGTTCACCCTGGTGTCACTTGTAGGACATGGGTTATGAGTGTGTGGCTCTCAGAGCATCGTAGAGTCGAGATGTGGAAGGCACTCAGAGATGAGATGCCAATCAGCACTGCTGCAGCGCCTGATGCAATGAAATGGATTCATAGGAGTCAGTCTGGCCAGCCTGGTAAAACTGGTAACGGGACGGATTTAGTTGATTCAGATTGGCCATTCACTGCGATGGAAGTCTTTCATGCAGTGGCGTACATACACAATTGGTCGGATTGAGCAATGACCGGCTCTCTTTACCGGCAAACAACCAGGCTAAGCCATACGTGAGAGTGTGTAAGTCAGTGGGTCAGTCAGTGATGAGATTGGTACAAAGAGGACATATTAAAGTATGGCCCTCAGCTCAGGCAACTATATTGATAAGACCATTGGCTGTATAGTCGTTATTCCAGCTATCCGTAAATTTCTGTTCTCTTCATAATTATTTTATGATATAGCAAATGAGCCCATAGAGTGGGTCTCGTTTGAAATAAGATGGAGACACAGTCTTCTCCCACGTAATACGTCTTGGTATAGGTTCCATATACAATTTAGAAAGTTGTAACTTAGTACCCTAAAAAGGTTTTTTTTGTCAATAAAAGCAACAACTCACCTGCTATGACTCGGAAGGCGAGATGAAACTGAGGAGAAAAGCAATAGGTGAGAAGGACCGAAGCTAGGAGCGACGAGATGAACCCCCAGCATGCACAGCGAAAATTCCACTTAACCGCCATTTTGATTATAAGACTTCAGAGTGGGCGTGTCGGGTCTTTTGAATCTTCCACTTCGGAATCCGTTATGCCTGCTGTGATCCAACATACTTAGTAAGTGGCGTCGATGTATACTTATCAAAACACATGGCACAGTTAAAACGTATGAGATTGTTCCCAATTTGCTGTTCTATTCATAAGAACGTCTCTATTCATTATAGTCAGGTGGCATTACTGTAAAATAGTTACGGGGAACTTTAATTTGTTTGTTTGTCTTATTCTAATTCAGCTCCTTTAGCTTGGGAAGAGTCATCTGTTCTGGTACTTACGTCATCACGTCAACTCTAGGAAATCATATGGCATTATGGTCGGAATCGTGACCAGGCTGGTCCAAAGCACCAAACTTGGCAGAAATATTCTTATAGCCCTAAGATTTTTATTTTTTTATCCGGTTTGATGACGTCCAAGCATTTGAACTCCCAATGTCAACATTGTACCAAATATCCTTATCTGTGAAACGAACACCGTCATTGGACACGGATCAAATGAGGGATTCGAATAAAAAGAAAATTGAAAAGAAAAAAACTGACAATTTTCAAATTCTCCCCAGGCCTAGTTTACCCAATAGGTACAGTAGGCAATGTGCTTTGGGCCTACGAAAAATTCGGGGCCTATGAAAAATTCGGCCGGGTCTATACGAAAAGCCGGCCGGCTGGCCGGCCGGCCGGCCGAACGCGCGTTTACCTACCTACCGCTAGAGGCGCCCTTCCCCAATTTTATAATCGTATGCTGTAGGGTACTTGGTAGAAAAGAACAACGAAAAGAAGACGTGGTTTTCGAACAAATAAATGCCCAGAAATGAAGTTACGAGTAAGATCAGGAGGTCGAACAGAAAAAGTAGATTTTGAAGGCGACCCTACGGTAGCAGAAGTAAAAGAATCCGTGGCTCAAGCTTTCGGGTAAATTGCGCTTGAAAAAAAACTAAAAAGTTGAATGTTTTCGAAAACGCAGTGGCTATTGTTACGGCAGCCGTAACGCATTTCCCATTTTCTGTCGTCGGTAGGCTGCAACTTTTATAAAAACATGAGAAGAAAATACAAAATTAGAAGGAAAAAAAGTGAATTTGAACGTCATGAACGTTATGAAATTGGGACTTTTATTTCCCTTTAAAAAAAAATCCTCCAAAGTCTCAAGTTAGAAAAGGAAACAAATTCGAGTGCAAAACTGAAATGCGAACCCGCAACCTCGCGGTGCAAAATCCCGCTACCATCAACTGAGCAGTCAGTGGCAGTCGAACTGCTCGCTAAAACGTGGGGAAACAAATAATTATATACCTGCGTGCGTATCAAAAAAGTATCGTAGAAGGCGCTAAACAACGGCTGCTGTAACGATAGCCACTTCGTTTCGAAAAGGTCTTGGCCTAGGCTAGCCCCACTAGTGTGGCCGTCGGTATGCTGCGCTGAACCTTTGGCCACACACCGTGGTACCGCGCGCTACTGAGGACGAAGTTTTCATAAAAATTCAGGGCAGTTTCTTACATTCTCAGTTTCTTACTTTCTTATGGTTGTATTCTATGATGTCTCACCTGTCACTTCTGGGATGCTTAGGTCTAATGATGTTCCATTTTCCGAGATATTCTTCAATCTTTCTGGAGCCCATATGCACTCGTGAAACGTCTGGTGGTGGCAGCCATTTTGAATGTGACAAGAGATGACCTCAAGCTGTGACGTCGCATTTATGCAAATTGCTTGTCGAGCGCGCGAGGGCGCGAGTTGCAAATGCGACGGCTGTTTTCTGTGCCGTAGATCCTGAATAGAGATCGGTGCACGTGGCCCCCTGACGATAAATGCATGGTACAGGAAACAGCCGTCGCATTTGCAACTCGCGCCCTCGCGCGCTCGACAAGCAATTTGCATACACGCGACGTCACAGCTTGAGGTCATCTCTTGTCCCATTCAAAATGGCTGCCATCACCAGACGTTTCACGAGTGCATATGGACTCCAGAAAGATTGAAGAATATCTCGGAAAATGGAACATCATTAGACCTAAGCATCCCAGAAGTTAGACCCGTGAACGTGGCGTTGTATACAACGCCACGTTCTTGTTTCATTTCGAACCTGGCGAAATCGATCCGACATACATAATTCCGTATGGGTGTTGAGTACTCACCTAGAAATCTAAATTTGCCCGTCCGATTGTTTCGGCTGTGTAATTTCGACGAAATTTGCCCATCAGTAAAGACCCATACGAACGTGTAGAAATTAGATTTTAACCTGACCCTGACAAATAACCCCGGACGCGTCTGAGTCGCTTGGACAGATTGACGGCTGTTTCATGTCGCAACCCCGAAAAAAAAAAACCCGCAGACGATTGGCTGCTCGGCTTATCTCGTGTAC
This sequence comes from Patiria miniata, assembly GCF_015706575.1. NCBI lineage: Eukaryota > Metazoa > Echinodermata > Asteroidea > Valvatida > Asterinidae > Patiria > Patiria miniata. Next base: position 33,783 of record NW_024037065.1, on the reverse strand, counting down.
AGTACGTGTGTGCACACACACGCGGGCGCACGTGCGACCGCGTGCGGTGCGGTGAGAGAGGAAAGGACTTGAAACTTGTCTAAAACGATGTCTGTTTTAGCTGCGACAGTAAACAGCCGTCGAATCATACGAAAATAAAACGCAATGCGCATGCGGCAGTTGGGAGAAAATGGCAGCTAGCAGTAGCGAACGGACTTCATGAACCGGGGCCAGAATTTTCCTCAATTGTCGTCAAATGCAAGTTTTGACGTACAAATAGAATTCAAGACAGCTTCATATGTGAGTACTTATTACATGGGCAAAATAACGTTCAGTGTGTGTAACGGAGGGAGTCAGAGGGACACGTTCGCCAGGTTCGAAATGACATAAGAACGTGGCGTAGTTTACAAGCCACGTTCACGGGTCTACCCAGAAGTGACAGGTGAGACATCATAGAATACAACCATAAGAAAGTAAGAAACTGAGAATGTAAGAAACTGCCCTGAATTTTTATGAAAACTTCGTCCTCAGTAGCGCGCGGTACCACGGTGTGTGGCCAAAGGTTCAGCGCAGCATACCGACGGCCACACAAGTGGGGCTAGGCCTAGGCTAACCATGCTAATCCTTTAGGACCCCGTTCCTAGGCCCTACATGCCCTAGGCCCCTGTATGGTTAAAATAAAATAAAAGACTCACCAAAACAGCTGACTGAATGACACTTAAAAGCGACATTCTGATACTTCTTGACACATTTGCACAGTTGACAATGACGGAGTTGCTGCACTGACACATTCTGGAATATCAGCAGGTTTAATTTTGTAGAAAGAGGGCAGGGCTTTGATAAAAGGGGTTAAAGACGAAAATGGCAAACAGATGATAGAAAAAGCAAGATGATGAACTGCAAAAAAAAAAGGTGGGAAAGTCTTTTCTTTGAAAGTGCTTTCAGAATTACAACTAACATGAGTTTTTCTGCAGAAAAAAGACTGCAAAAGTCATTTTGGTACTGGACAGTCATCTGCAAAGTCAGTTTTGAACAGATCTTGTGAAAATAGAGACCTGTGTCCTTAAAAAGATAAGGGCGATCATGAAGTGTAGGGCCCCTGTTTTGTTTTGATCAAATTAGAGTCAAAAATGTTCTTTATTGCTCAAAAATCACCTCTACTATCAAAAGCAGACTTTTCTCAATTCTAACGACACCCGTTTTGCAATTTTGAACAATTTCTTGGGGTAAAAATCATGATTTTCCTGCGCGGTTTGTGCCTTGCGATTCAGCGCGCCGTGCATGCTCACGGTACATCGCGCAGTGATCACCATCTTTATTTTCGGGTTGCGTGTTGTCGCCGCGCTGTCATCCTCATTTTACCCCCAAATTTCCCTCAAAAAATCAAAACCCTGCCCTGTATCTACATGTATGACATACCTGTTTATTGAGAATGTCACCAACTACTTTGGTGGGTCTAATAATTTTAAAGTGGATTTTGTTCCCTTATAAGTTATAGGAACCGGGCCCTACACTACACGATCGCCAAGATAAGGATTACCCTAACCATGCTAACCAGCCAGCTAGCCCTACCCCTAGAACTATGGGTATTACGTGTAATACCCATAGTTCTAGGGGTAAGCTAACCCCACTCGTGTGACCTCAATACTATTGCTGCGCTGTAGGTTCGGGCTCACGTCTGGTTTTCCAACTTACTGAGGAGTTTAGTCCAAACACTGGCGCACATTTTTGGGGCATTTGTTTACATACCACTGCATACGGTTGTATTGTAGGCCTATGATTTCTCATTTTTTGCCCTCCTAGTAGATTAGGTTATCTTTCTTTAAAATTTTCGAGAATTTTGGAAACCTTTTTTTTATTTTAGTCCACATGCGCCAGTTTCGGACTAAACTCCTCAGTAAGTCGGGAAAGCAGACGTGTGGCCTAACGTACAGCGCAGCAGTACCAAGGCCACACAAGTGGAGCTACGTACTAGCTAACCATGCTACATTAGGCTTATGTTGTTGGTTGTTATGTTACCCCTGCTCCCGGAGCCCCATAGACAGCATCACCAAAGAATTTATTGACTAACTACGAAACTCCTACTACTAAGTACACAAATGTACATCAAAATTAGTCCGAGTAACTAGGACTCTACGAATCGCCTCTTTTAACATTTGGAGATGGTCTGGCAATAGTAGGGTCCTAGGATCTTACTCTTAGAGTACATGGCATTAATACCAATAACCTTTTTTGACCATTTTCACTCGTACCCCCTATTAAAATCTTCAGATTTCACCCCCAAAACAGTCCTCAAACTGCCTGATGCGCCCCTAGGCTTCAGTGGGAAGTGAAAAAACAAATGTCGGTGGTTAGGTTCACATACCTTTGGGAAGAAAAGAGAAATTTCACCTTCAATTTGAAACCGATCCTCGTCGTGCTGGAGGCCGCCATCTTGAATTCAAGATGGCGGCCTCCAGGCATGCCAGGAAAACGGGGATCAATTTAATTTGAGCACAGTCGATTTGTTTTTAAGGAAATATATGCTGGGCCAGTTTTAACCTTTTTGTTTTTTTTATGAATCCTTTGCAGTCAAGATGTGGGGAGCTTTGAATTGAGTCTCAATGGCCAAGAAGCACTGGTGAGTGAGCCGGACACCCCCTTGTCTCACTGTGGTATCGTATCGGGAGACTTACTGCGCATCATCAGAACAAGTGAGGGCGCTGTCAGATCTCGGAGCAAAGTAGATCAAGCCCCAGCCTCCCAATGTCTTGGGACTGGGCAGACAGGATCGGAGCCAGCTTGTGTTGGGTCTATGGAAATTGACGATGGGACACCACAAAACCAAACCTCCAAAGGGGCGTGCAGAACACCCAACAACAAGAGCCAATTGGGAACTCCTGCAACTCCAGATTTGAACTCAACCCGAACGATGTCAGCAACAACAGATAAGTCGCAAGGCCCAAGTGGTTGCCAAGCAAGGATGGAAGATGGAAATGAGGTTGCGCCGAGGTCGGTCAGAGAACCCATGCTGTGTCGGAGCGCAACGGATTGCCTGATACCGCAGAGGCTGAGAGCGCTGTATTCGGGGAACAGACCAAGAACTTTAGAAGAAGCACTCTGCATTGTCCTCCATGTATTGATGGTGGAGACTGGGTTTCAAACAGAGGTACATGTACATGTATGAAAGGGTCATACTTTTGTAAGCTGTCACTTGAGGGTACTCGTATATGAAGGACAGTAGAGTAGAACATTTGCAGCTATCCAAAAAGTAACCTACCAAATTATTGTTAGAAAACTTATTTGGTGTAAAGATAGTAATGACACTAAACTCCTTGTGAAATAATTCCTTCTGGCATGCTGTCATTTTGAGGAAAACGATAAAAGGAGGTCATTTCCAAAGATGCATCAAGTGATGTTTGCTGTATTACGAGTCACTCATACCACCACTTGCAACTTCACTGATTTTCAGTTTTTTTCTAAATTGTCAACATTTTATGCAGCCCGTGGCAGACAGCAGTGAGAGCAATTCACAAGTGGAAGATAGCAGGCCTGGCACCTCCACCTCCGCCAAGAAACAGCCCACAGCGCCCTCTGTTGATGATGCAAGGGCAAGCATGCCGGCCAGTTGGAGGGTCAGCGGGGTCCACAGGCTGCGTTACTGCCACCCGTCCTTAGAGGGTGCTGTTTGTAGCATTGCGTGCGTGCCGGTCGGGAAGCAGACGGTAGTGTATGGTGAGTGAACCCAGTGGATTCTGTGCGTGAACTTTGTGACTACTTTCGTAATCCCCAGTGGGACGGACAAGGGTGCGCGTGCGTACCGGCTCGATCGCGCCTTTGGTGCGATGTACGTGTGACTATTGTTATTCTGAATGTGCTTGAAGGTGTTGCTTCTTGATGTGAGTGTTCGGCCTGCATGGACCAAGAACTCAGAGGAATGGTCGCGACAACTCGGACCAAATTTTACCAGCAATAGACTACATCCTTGAGCATATTTTCAATACGGTACCACTAGGACACAAATCAGTGATTGTCAATCATATTTTTTTTTCAGTTGAAAACTCTTCCCTCTTTTCAAACGTTTGTTTTGGCTTTCCCAATACAGGCGTAACAGCTGGAAAGACGTCTTTTACTTTGCAGTTGAATCCAAGTGAATATGTGACTAGCCTAGGTGAGAAATTATTTCTTCCACTATGCCAAAATGTTTAAAGGTAAGAGTAGATCATTTGCAGCTATCCAAAAAGTGGCTGGCAAAATTATTGTTGAAAAGCTTACTTGGTTTAAAGATAGTAATGGCAGGAAACTTCCTGTGAAATTATTCTTTCTGGAATGCTGTCATTTTGAAGAAAACAATAAAAGAAGGCCATTTCCAAAGATGCGTCAAGTGACACATATTTGGAAATTCCCGTTACTAGTTGGTTTGCAATTCGGCGAATCCATGAATGAGTGAGCGCAAGCGTTGACATGCGCACACGGTTGCTATTAGTCATCAGTTTAATAGTGCATGACATCATGTTGCTGCAATCGGCTGAATGAGAAGGTGTCGCGGATACTGTTTTCGGGCGCAATTCAAAACATGACTCAGCACTTTTTGAATTGTCATTGAGATCCTAGAGTATTGTTTTCTCTGAATATACAGTTTTCACTGAGCTGAAACTTGGTCAGGTTAGTTGTTCAGCACCCGTCGTTAGATTTTGAGCACTTTTGTTGCGTCAACCGAAAAAAGTGCACAAGTGACAAATATCATCTACCCTACCTTTAAACGATTTGTTTGATTTGAATGTTACCTGGATATTAACACATTGGCAAAATTGTCTAGCTCGATAGTCTTTGTCCAAGATGGGATTTGTATTTGGTTCCCTGATGCAGCTGGTCCCTGATGAAAAGCGTGTTCACTGAATCAAATTCAGTCTTGAGAAAGTCTATATATGGCATCTGGACCAAAGAAACATCAAACATACTTCCTGCAAGCTTAAAGCTACATGTTTTGTACAGCACTCGCTAGAGGTATGCTACAGCATTTCTTGGGTTAGAGTGCCAAAGTTCCCAAGACTGGATTTGTACATCTTACTGATAGCACATTCTACCACTGTGGGGGCTTGACTAAATTTCCCTGGGATCGGGACTGGTTGCATTGTAGGGAACAAAATTCCAAAGCCAATCTTGGCCCCATCCCACCAGCTCTTACATGTAGTCTATGGAATAGCCACTTGCAAAGCCAGCCTCTTTGATACACGAGCAGATTCGGCCGTTAATTATGCAAAACAAGATTGCGCCTTGACCTCCAGGCATGCAACTTTTCCTCGGATCAGCTGATTTCCTCTTTTTTTACTTCCCATGTGTGCGCCATTGAAAATAGAAAAACACTGTACAAAGTCTGGGGAAAATTTGAATTTCCTCTTTTTTTGTGATTTCCCAGTTGCATGCCTGGATCTCTCGATTCTGACCATTCAGCGGATGGGTCTTTGGTAACCCGTTGTTGTATTTACAAAAACATGGCAGCCAATTGACCAATCAGCAGCTTAAGCCATACTTTTGCTCGAAACGGCGTCACAATTTCTAAAGTCGACTTTGATTGGCTGGCGCGCGGGGTCGCATAAAGTCTGCAATGCTTACATATATCAAAATGTTACGGAGCTTTAAAGCTCTGTTGAACAATGGCTGATACTTAAAACCAACTCTATAGAATCCATCTAATGTTCAAATTCATAGTGGTGTGTTTACATTTCTCCATGTTTGTTTGTGTAGAGGAACAGCCCGTGTACACCAACCTACCACAGCTATCCAGGCTATTCAAGGATTCCATTGCCTACTCCTTGCTGCTGACCACAAGATCAGGTACTTCGATTCCATAGTCCACATGTAAACATGGAGTGATAGTCGACACAAAGTGAAGCTGTAAATTGATTCCTTTGCCTATAAATACAAATACTGACAGGATCCAATCTTTTTATTACACCTTGTCCATATTTATGAGGCAGACGCGCTTGTGAAGTAAAAACCTCCCCCCCCCCCCCCCCCGCACATCCTGACTCACGACACGCGTACTTGTTACCAATTACTTGGTAACATCTCAGACTATGAAAGGAGGAAGGTTTTGCATGTCATTTGTGGGGAATTTTGAACAAAATAAGAAAAGAAAGAAAAAGCCAGGCTACACGGGAAAACAAAGCATTTTTCACATTTATGATGCTCACTGAAGTTGCAGTGTACACCGTAAAGCTACAAAGCTCACCGTACACACTTGCATCTTGCTGCAGACCTTTATGAACAGTCTGAACAGCAACTTTCACGACCTGAATTATTTTGGGGCTGGGTTTCTTTAACGGGTACCCGGGGGTACCATACCCGGTTTTTTTTCAGTCTGGTTCCTGGTTCCTGTACTACCTGTAAATGCATAACTGACTGAGTCAGTAAGTAATGTCCTAAACTGAGCATTTACGGTCCAGCTTGACTAATTAAGTAATTTAATCCTTTATTTTTTTTTATTCAGAGTTGGGTCTTGTTCCTCTGAATGGACTCCTGGCTCTTTTCCCTGAAATCCAAGTAAGTACATGTAGTTCAAAAACAATTATCTATTTAAGTTGAAGTAAATGTGCTAGGCTTAATCTATTTTAAAGAAAGCAACTTTAACCATAACATTCCTTTTTTTTCCCTTTTGGACTTACATAGCTCCTAATTCTGAGTTTCCTCGACCTGCGAAGCTTACTCAACGTGTCAGAGGTCTGCAACCACTTTTACAACATGGCCGCCGACAGGTCGCTATGGCGACAGCTCCTGCTGCGAGACTTCGGCTGCAAGGAATCCGAGCAGAGTCTTGACTGGAGAGAGGTACTAACCACTTGGAAATATTGACTGTGAAATAACAGTAGTGGGCACTATGCCCATACACATGGTCCCACTTTTTTCTTTTCTTTTTCCGAATTGTGCTTTTTAAACCATGTTTTTTTTCTCCAAAATTGTATTAGTGTAAAGTCAGACAGCATAATGAAGTAGTGGAACGGGTTGATCCTGGGAGTTACCAAAATCAGACATTACAAAGCAAATTTTTGAACCAAGTTGTTACTGTATCACCCTAAACTACCCTGCCTGTTGCTCCCTGTACCGCCCCAAGCCACCCCAGAACTGTGTGGATGTTTGGATTCATGATGAGAAAGTAGATAATGTAAAACGGGTGCTAAATTGCACAAAATTAGAAATGAAGAATTTTATTTATCCATTCAATGCAATGCCATTTTTGCCGTTAATCTTGACAGCTCTACAAGCAGAAATACAAGAACAAGAAGGATTTGGAAAGATATCGCAGGAACCTGATGGATCGGTCTGTCCCTGTCCGACCAGGCATGTTCCTTCCACCACATCCCCTACCACCAAACATGCCCGGCTACCCTCCAGGCTACAGGTTAGTAACCTGTAACTCCATCAACCCCTACCCCTATTCACCGCCTCCCCACCACACCCTTATCATCTCTTGTATAGCCTAGGGGTTCCTGCCACCACCTCCCCTACCACCAAACATGCCAGGCTACCCTCCAGGCTACAGGTTAGTACCTCTAACCCCATCAACCCCTACCCCTATTCACCGCCTCCCCACCACACCCCTATCACATCTTGTATGGCGTAGGTCTCTGACCAGGCATATATGCATGTTCCTTCCACCACGTCCCCTACCACCAAACATGCCAGGCTACCCTCCAGGCTATAGGTTAGTACCTCTAACTCCATCAACCCCTACCCCTATTCATCACCTCCCCACCACTCCCCTATCACATCTTGTATGGTGTAGGTCTCTGACCAGGCATGTTCCTTCCACCACCTCCCCTACCACCAAACATGCCAGGCTACCCTCCAGGCTACAGGTTAGCACCTCTGATCCTATCAACCCCTACCCCTATTCATCACCTCCCCACCACTCCCCTATCACATCTTGTATGGTGTAGGTCTCTGACCAGGCATGTTCCTTCCACCACCTCCCCTACCACCAAATATGCCCGGCTACCCTCCAGGCTACAGGTTAGTACCTCTAACCCCATCAACCCCTACCCCTATTCACCACCTCCCCACCACTCCCCTATCACATCTTGTATGGTGTAGGTCTCTGACCAGGCATGTTCCTTCCACCACATCCCCTACCACCAAACATGCCAGGCTACCCTCTAGGCTACAGGTTAGTACCTCTAACCCCATCAACCCCTACCCCTATTCATCACCTCCCCACCACTCCCCTATCACATCTTGTATGGTGTAGGTCTCTGACCAGGCATGTTCCTTCCACCACCTCCCCTACTACCAAACATGCCAGGCTACCCTCCAGGCTACAGGTTAGTACCTCTAACCCCATCAACCCCTACCCCTATTCATTACCTCCCCACCACTCCCCTATCACATCTTGTATGGTGTAGGTCTCTGACCAGGCATGTTCCTTCCACCACCTCCCCTACTACCAAACATGCCAGGCTACCCTCCAGGCTACAGGTTGGCACCTCTAACCCCATCGACCTCCACCCCTATTCAGCGCCTCCCCACCACTCCCTTATCATCTCTTGTATAGTGTAGGTGTCACACAGGCATGTTCCTGCCACCACCTCCCCTACAACCAAATATACCCGGCTACCCTCCAGGCTACAGGTTAGTACCTCTAACCCCATCGACCTCCACCCCTATTCAGCGCCTCCCCACCACTCCCCTATCATCTCTTGTACAGCCTTGATGTCCGACCAGGCATGTTCCTACCACCACCTCCCTTACTACCACCTCCCCTACTACCAAACATACCCGGCTACCCTCCAGACTAGCATTACTTGCATGGCCTAGATATCAGACAGAACATGTTCTTGCCACCACCTCCACTATCATCTAACTTGCCTTGCTACCCTCCATGCTACAGGTTAGTACCCATCATGCCCCCCCCCAAAAAATTCCCTCGCCCGATCACGCCTCCCCCTTTCTAACCATCTCCGGTACAGCCTTGTTGAATGGTGTGTCCCATTCAGATTTGGCATGTTCTAGCCGTTACCTCTCCCACCACCAACATTTCAGGCTACCCCCAGGCAACGGTTTAGTACCCCATATCCCCCACTCCCTCCTTCCTTTAATACCCTTCCCGTCAACATCTGGTACAGCCTGATTGAATGGTTTGTCCCATTCCGACCGGGCTTGCTCTAGTCATCATCTCCCCTACCACTAAACCTGACAGGCTAACTGTGCTAAGTTGTCAGTTGTCTGTCTTTTTTCTCGTCAATTCACAGAGGTGGGGATTATGATCTGGACCCTTTTGCCAGCCTGGCCCCACCGCACCTTCTCCCAATCAGGAGAGACCCCGCCATCATCCCGTTTCCGGGCCCAGACATCGTCCCATTTCCCAGCAGAGACCCCATCCTGAACCCCCTGCCTCGGGTCCCCAACCGTCGGGATCCCCTGGGTAGCGGCCAAGGGGGTAGGGGCGGGCGCTCGTCAGGGAGTGGCAATAGGGGTTTCTATTTCTGATGAGATTTGTCGATTAATTTTCAAGTCATTTTAGTTTGCTTTAACACAATTTTAAGGCTACTGATTTTCTGTTCTGGAAACACAAAAATGGAAAAGAAATGACGACATTCACCTTCTGAAGTTGCCTTTAGGTTTTTGAGAAAAAAAAACCTAAGGTGTGTGTTCAAGTATGCCAACCATTTTGAGATTTAAAAAAAAATATGTAAATATGTTCAATTTCACACATGATGTACAGTTTTGGAAGATTTTGTTGAAATTCTGTAGAAAAGTTAACATTAAACTTTCACTACACTATGTACGATGTATAAATTGAGTTTTTGTTGTTATATCTGTTGTTGAATTATAATTATTTCCTAAAATAGAAAAACAGACTTTTTAAAATGGAAAAATTGGTTGACCTACCCCTTGAATAAGAATCTCTCTTTTGATTTTGTGTAGAACTATTAAAAAATTCATATGCAATTTTGACTCCATTGAAAAAATGTTGTCTCTTTTTTTTTTAATGTGGATTCTGACAGGTGACTTGTCACTTTCTTAACTATCTTCAGTTAGGCACACGCAACACAACCAATGCGTGTGTTCAAAGTGTCTAAATGAAGCACTACGTCGTTTGCAAGACTCCAATATCCAAAACGGTTGCGTGTTCAGGATGAAAGTTGACCGGTACTTTTGAGGACCACACCAATTTTTAAAAAAATATGATGCAAAATGTAAATACATTGTAAAAGTTAACAAATAACTAACTGGTTCTTCACTGAGCAAACCCGCGATACTTAACAATTTGAATTGATGTTTCGTACAGGCTTAAATTTCATCCATAATTTTCTCCTGGTTATGAAAAATGTTGTAAAATGCGTACTTTAGTTATTTTTTTTTCTCAACCAGAAAGGCTGTGTTACAACTGCTAATGTAGTAACCAACGGATAATGTGTCACCAACCGATGATGTCACAAAAATTAACCGATATTGTATCACTAACCAATAATGTAACAAACATTGACTGATAGTGTAGGCAATGTTACTACACTATCATAGTTCCAGTCAATTGCTGTGACATTATCAGTTACTTCCGGTAATGAAACAACAATTAACCGGTATTCATAAATACCTCAGACAGTTTAGCTATTCCTATTGGTCGAGAGCCCGTCACGTGGCCGGTATTAAACGGATGATAAAGACATGGCTAGCTGGTCTGAAACACTTTTCCAGTGTCACAATAAAATGTGGACTCCTAAAAATCCAGTGCCTCTTACCGTTTCATTGGTTGAACGTTCACAATCCTCACGTAGGCATGCGCAACACTACAAGCGAGTCAGAATTTTATAGTTCTAAATTCAAAACGCAACGCCCCAGGTGCGTTCTGCGTGACATCGCGCAGAACATGTTACGCGCGCGTCAATCTCCATAAAAGGGTTGTTTACATCTTACTCGCCAGCTGAACACTCCATTATTTTGCTAGAGGGATGTTTCAAAAAGCATGAAGTGAACTTGTTGAACAAAATCGGGATTTTTTGAACGAATTATTTGAAATTTTTTTGGAATTGAATGTGAATAAATATGTGCTCGGTCGGTATTTATCACTCGTTTAATACCGCTTAGAGTCTGGGTGCTGATAATTACCCTCGCCTCCGGCTCGGGTAATTATCAGCACCCAGACTCTAAGCGGTATTAAACGAGTGATAAAAACCTCCAGAGCACACATTTATTCCCTTATTCAAACACCAAATATATTGACGATTGGGGCAAAAATCATCGACATTTAGAGGAAAACAAATCATTAGTTTTGACAGATTTCACCCCAAATTTTCGGAAATTTTATTTTTGAAAAGCACGTGTGTCCAGAAATCACATCGGAATGTGTTCTATGGTCCTTTAGGCATCTTTCCAGCAAGTTTTAAGCCATTTCATTTCATTTTTTGGCCAAAATTGAGAAAAGTACAAGGGTAAGGCCAAAAAAAGAAGAATTCCAGTCAAACCAGTGAGTTTGGCGGTTTTGAGACATCACCTTTTATTGAAAAAAAAACGTTTTCATTTTGCCGACGCGCATGGCTACGGCGACGCGCGCGCATACCAGAAACCGGAGCCTTCGTTGGCCTAAGCCTTACTTTTTTGATGAAATTTGTCCGAAAAATGAATTTTATTCAAACTATACAGAAATGTTCTAAAAGGAAAGAGGAGCATCAATCAACATACAAACACCAAATATATAAAAGATTTGGGAAAAAATCGTCGACATTTAAAATTTCATATACATGTATTTGACCTATTTTACCTGAAATTGTGGAGCAATATTTCCTTTTTAAAGGCCTATCTGTCCGATGTAGGAGCGGAAACGTGTTCTAGGGACCCTGAGGTATCTTCCTAGCAAGTTTCAAGAAATTCCATTTTTTGGCCAAAATTTAAAAAAATGTAAGGGGTACTTTTTTTCGATTTTGGCCAAAAATGAATTTTCTCCAAATTACTCAGAAATGCTTAAGGATGCTTTGGGGGCATGATTTAATATTCAGACCAGCAAAATTCGCTAAATTTTGGCCAAAATTGTGACATTATTGGGTAAAATTTCATATACATGTATTTGACCTATTTTACCTCAAATTGTGGACGCAATATTTCCTTTTTAAAGGCCTATCTGTTTGATGTAGGAGTGGAAACGTGTTCTAGGGACCCTGAGGTATCTTCCTAGCAAGTTTCAAGAAATTTCATTTTTTGGCCAAAATTGAAAAAAATGTAAGGGGTTAGCCTTACCTTTTTTTCGATTTTGGCCAAAAAATGAATTTTCTCCAAATTACTCAGAAATGCTTAAGGATGCTTTGGGGGCATGATTTAATATTCAGACCGGCAAAATTCGCTAAATTTTGGCCAAAATTGTGACATTATTGGGTAAAATTTCATATACATGTATTTGACCTATTTTACCTCAAATGTGGACGCAATATTTCCTTTTTAAAGGCCTATCTGTCCGATGTAGGAGTGGAAACGTGTTCTAGGGACCCTAAAGTATCTTCCAAGCAAGTTTCAAGAAATTTCATTTTTTGGCCAAAATTGAAAAAAATGTAAGGGGTTAGCCTTACTTTTTTTTCGATTTTGGCCAAAAAATGAATTTTCTCCAAATTACTCAGAAATGCTTAAGGATGCTTTGGGGGCATGATTTAATATTCAGACCGGCAAATTTCGCTAAATTTTGGCCAAAATTGTGACATTATTGGGTAAAATTTCATATACATGTATTTGACCTATTTTACCTCAAATGTGGACGCAATATTTCCTTTTTAAAGGCCTATCTGTCCGATGTAGGAGTGGAAACGTGTTCTAGGGACCCTGAGGTATCTACCAAGCAAGTTTCAAGAAATTTCATTTTTTAGCCAAAATTGAAAAAAAATGTAAGGGGTTATCCTTACTTTTTTTCGATTTTGGCCAAAAAATGAATTTTCTCCAAATTACTCAGAAATGCTTAATGATGCTTTGGGGGCATGATTTAATATTCAGACCGGCAAAATTCGCTAAATTTTGGCCAAAATTGTGACATTATTGGGTAAAATTTCATATACATGTATTTGACCTATTTTACCTCAAATTGTGGACGCAATATTTCCTTTTTAAAGGCCTATCTGTCCGATGTAGGAGTGGAAACGTGTTCTAGGGACCCTGAGGTATCTTCCTAGCAAGTTTCAAGAAATTTCATTTTTTGGCCAAAATTGAAAAAAAATGTAAGGGGTAAGCCTTACTTTTTTTCGATTTTGGCCAAAAAATGAATTTTCTCCAAATTATTCAGCAATGCCTGAGGATGCTTTGGGGGCATGATTTAATATTCAGACCAGCAAAATTCGCTAAATTTTGGCCAAAATTGTGACATTATTGGGTAAAATTTCATATACATGTATTTAACCTATTTTACTTGAAATTTTGAACGCAATAATTCCTTTTTAAAGGCCTATCTGTCCGATGTAGGAGTGGAAACGTGTTCTAGGGACCCTGAGGTATCTTCCAAGCAAGTTTCAAGAAATTTCATTTTTTAGCCAAAATTGAAAAAAAATGTAAGGGGTTAGCCTTACTTTTTTTCGATTTTGGCCAAAAAATGAATTTTCTCCAAATTACTCAGAAATGCTTAATGATGCTTTGGGGGAATGATTTAATATTCAGACCGGCAAAATTCGCTAAATTTTGGCCAAAATTGTGACATTATTGGGTAAAATTTTATATACATGTATTTGACCTATTTTACCTCAAATGTGGACGCAATATTTCCTTTTTAAAGGCCTATCTGTCCGATGTAGGAGTGGAAACGTGTTCTAGGGACCCTGAGGTATCTTCCAAGCAAGTTTCAAGAAATTTCATTTTTTAGCCAAAATTGAAAAAAAATGTAAGGGGTTAGCCTTACTTTTTTTCGATTTTGGCCAAAAAATGAATTTTCTCCAAATTACTCAGAAATGCTTAATGATGCTTTGGGGGCATGATTTAATATTCAGACCGGCAAAATTCGCTAAATTTTGGCCAAAATTGTGACATTATTGGGTAAAATTTCATATACATGTATTTGACCTATTTTACCTCAAATTGTGGACGCAATATTTCCTTTTTAAAGGCCTATCTGTCCGATGTAGGAGTGGAAACGTGTTCTAGGGACCCTGAGGTATCTTCCTAGCAAGTTTCAAGAAATTTCATTTTTTGGCCAAAATTGAAAAAAAATGTAAGGGGTTAGCCTTACTTTTTTTTCGATTTTGGCCAAAAAATGAATTTTCTCCAAATTATTCAGCAATGCCTGAGGATGCTTTGGGGGCATGATTTAATATTCAGACCAGCAAAATTCGCTAAATTTTGGCCAAAATTGTGACATTATAGGGTAAAATTTCATATACATGTATTTAACCTATTTTACCTGAAATTTTGAACGCAATAATTCCTTTTTAAAGGCCTATCTGTCCGATGTAGGAGTGGAAACGTGTTCTAGGGACCCTGGGGTATCTTCCTAGCAAGTTTCAAGAAATTTCATTTTTTTGGCCAAAATTGAAAAAAAATGTAAGGGGTTAGCCTTACCTTTTTTTCGATTTTGGCCAAAAAATGAATTTTCTCCAAATTACTCAGAAATGCTTAAGGATGCTTTGGGGCCATGATTTAATATTCAGACCGGCAAAATTCGCTAAATTTTGGCCAAAATTGTGACATTATTGGGTAAAATTTCATATACATGTATTTGACCTATTTTACCTCAAATGTGGACGCAATAATTCCTTTTTAAAGGCCTATCTGTCCGATGTAGGAGTGGAAACGTGTTCTAGGGAACCTGAGGTATCTTCCTAGCAAGTTTCAAGAAATTTCATTTTTTTGGCCAAAATTGAAAAAAAATGTAAGGGGTTAGCCTTACCTTTTTTTTCGATTTTGGCCAAAAAATGAATTTTCGCCAAATTACTCAGAAATGCTTAAGGATGCTTTGGGGCCATGATTTAATATTCAGACCGGCAAAATTCGCTAAATTTTGGCCAAAATTGTGACATTATTGGGTAAAATTTCATATACATGTATTTGACCTATTTTACCTGAAATTTTGAACACAATAATTCCTTTTGAAAGGCCTATCTGTCCGATGTAGGAGTGGAAACGTGTTCTAGGGACCCTGGGGTATCTTCCTAGCAAGTTTCAAGAAATTTCATTTTTTGGCCAAAATTGAAAAAAAATGTAAGGGGTTAGCCTTACTTTTTTTTCGATTTTGGCCAAAAACTGAATTTTCTCCAAATTACTCAGAAATGCTTAAGGATGCTTTGGGGGCATGATTTAATATTCAGACCGGCAAAATTCTCTACATTTTGGCCAAAATTGTGACATTATTGGGTAAAATTTCATATACATGTATTTGACCTATTTTACATGAAATTTTGGACGCAATATTTCCTTTTTAAAGGCCTATCTGTCCGATGAAGGAGTTGAAACGTGTTCTAGGGACCCTGAGGTATCTTCCTAGCAAGTTTGAAGAAATTTCATTTTTTGGCCAAAATTGAAAAAAATGTAAGGGGTTAGCCTTACTTTTTTTCAATTTTGGCCAAAAAATGAATTTTCTCCAAATTACTCAGAAACGCTTAAGGATGCTTTGGGGGCATGATTTAATATTCAGACCGGCAAAATTCGCTAAATTTTGGCCAAAATTGTGACATTATTGGGTAAAATTTCATATACATGTATTTGACCTATTTTACCTGAAATTGTGGACGCAATATTTCCTTTTTAAAGGCCTATCTGTCCGATGTAGCAGTGGAAACGTGTTCTAGGGACCCTGAGGTATCTTCCTAGCAAGTTTCAAGAAATTTCATTTTTTGGCCAAAATTGAAAAAAAATGTAAGGGGTTAGCCTTACTTTCTTTTTCGATTTTGGCCAAAAAATGAATTTTCCTCAAATTACTCAGCAATGCTTTAGGATGCTTTGGGGGTATGATTTAATATTCAGACCGGCAAAATTCGCTAAATTTTGGCCAAAATTGTGACATTATTGGGTAAAATTTCATATACATGTATTTGACCTATTTTACCTGAAATTTTGAACGTAATAATTCCTTTTTAAAGGCCTATCTGTCCGATGTAGGAGTGGAAACGTGTTCTAGGGACCCTGGGGTATCTTCCTAGCAAGTTTCAAGAAATTTCATTTTTTGGCCAAAATTGAAAAACAATGTAAGGGGTTAGCCTTACCTTTTTTTCGATTTTGGCCAAAAAATGAATTTTCTCCAAATTACTCAGAAATGCTTAAGGATGCTTTGGGGCCATGATTTAATATTCAGACCGGCAAAATTCGCTAAATTTTGGCCAAAATTGTGACATTATTGGGTAAAATTTCATATACATGTATTTGACCTATTTTACCTCAAATGTGGACGCAATAATTCCTTTTTAAAGGCCTATCTGTCCGATGTAGGAGTGGAAACGTGTTCTAGGGACCCTGAGGTATCTTCCTAGCAAGTTTCAAGAAATTTCATTTTTTTGGCCAAAATTGAAAAAAAATGTAAGGGGTTAGCCTTACCTTTTTTTTCGATTTTGGCCAAAAAATGAATTTTCGCCAAATTACTCAGAAATGCTTAAGGATGCTTTGGGGCCATGATTTAATATTCAGACCGGCAAAATTCGCTAAATTTTGGCCAAAATTGTGACATTATTGGGTAAAATTTCATATACATGTATTTGACCTATTTTACCTGAAATTTTGAACACAATAATTCCTTTTGAAAGGCCTATCTGTCCGATGTAGGAGTGGAAACGTGTTCTAGGGACCCTGGGGTATCTTCCTAGCAAGTTTCAAGAAATTTCATTTTTTGGCCAAAATTGAAAAAAAATGTAAGGGGTTAGCCTTACTTTTTTTTCGATTTTGGCCAAAAACTGAATTTTCTCCAAATTACTCAGAAATGCTTAAGGATGCTTTGGGGGCATGATTTAATATTCAGACCGGCAAAATTCTCTACATTTTGGCCAAAATTGTGACATTATTGGGTAAAATTTCATATACATGTATTTGACCTATTTTACATGAAATTTTGGACGCAATATTTCCTTTTTAAAGGCCTATCTGTCCGATGAAGGAGTTGAAACGTGTTCTAGGGACCCTGAGGTATCTTCCTAGCAAGTTTGAAGAAATTTCATTTTTTGGCCAAAATTGAAAAAAATGTAAGGGGTTAGCCTTACTTTTTTTCAATTTTGGCCAAAAAATGAATTTTCTCCAAATTACTCAGAAACGCTTAAGGATGCTTTGGGGGCATGATTTAATATTCAGACCGGCAAAATTCGCTAAATTTTGGCCAAAATTGTGACATTATTGGGTAAAATTTCATATACATGTATTTGACCTATTTTACCTGAAATTGTGGACGCAATATTTCCTTTTTAAAGGCCTATCTGTCCGATGTAGCAGTGGAAACGTGTTCTAGGGACCCTGAGGTATCTTCCTAGCAAGTTTCAAGAAATTTCATTTTTTGGCCAAAATTGAAAAAAAATGTAAGGGGTTAGCCTTACTTTCTTTTTCGATTTTGGCCAAAAAATGAATTTTCCTCAAATTACTCAGCAATGCTTTAGGATGCTTTGGGGGCATGATTTAATATTCAGACCGGCAAAATTCGCTAAATTTTGGCCAAAATTGTGACATTATTGGGTAAAATTTCATATACATGTATTTGACCTATTTTACCTGAAATTTTGAACGTAATAATTCCTTTTTAAAGGCCTATCTGTCCGATGTAGGAGTGGAAACGTGTTCTAGGGACCCTGGGGTATCTTCCTAGCAAGTTTCAAGAAATTTCATTTTTTGGCCAAAATTGAAAAAAAATGTAAGGGGTTAGCCTTACTTTTTTTTCGATTTTGGCCAAAAAATGAATTTGCTCCAAATTACTCAGAAATGCTTAATGATGCTTTGGGGGCATGATTTAATATTCAGACCGGCAAAATTCTCTACATTTTGGCCAAAATTGTGACATTATTGGGTAAAATTTCATATACATGTATTTGACCTATTTTACATGAAATTTTGGACGCAATATTTCCTTTTTAAAGGCCTATCTGTCCGATGAAGAAGTGGAAACGTGTTCTAGGGACCCTGAGGTATCTTCCTAGCAAGTTTCAAGAAATTTCATTTTTTGGCCAAAATTGAAAAAAATGTAAGGGGTTAGCCTTACTTTTTTTCGATTTTGGCCAAAAAATGAATTTTCTCCAAATTACTCAGAAATGCTTAAGGATGCTTTGGGGGCATGATTTAATATTCAGACCGGCAAAATTAGCTAAATTTTGGCCAAAATTGTGACATTATTGGGTAAAATTTCATATACATGTATTTGACCTATTTTACCTCAAATGTGGACGCAATAATTCCTTTTTAAAGGCCTATCTGTCCGATGTAGGAGTGGAAACGTGTTCTAGGGACCCTGAGGTATCTTCCTCGCAAATTTCAAGAAATTTCATTTTTTGGCCAAAATTGAAAAAAATGTAAGGGGTTAGCCTTACTTTTTTTCGATTTTGGCCAAAAAATGAATTTTCTCCAAATTACTCAGAAATGTTTAAGGATGCTTTGGGGGCATGATTTAATATTCAGACCGGCAAATTTCGCTAAATTTTGGCCAAAATTGTGACATTATTGGGTAAAATTTCATATACATGTATTTGACCAATTTTACCTCAAATGTGGACGCAATATTTCCTTTTTAAAGGCCTATCTGTCCGATGTAGGAGTGGAAACGTGTTCTAGGGACCCTGAGGTATCTTCCTAGCAAGTTTCAAGAAATTTCATTTTTTGGCCAAAATTGAAAAAAATGTAAGGGGTTAGCCTTACTTTTTTTTCAATTTTGGCCAAAAAATGAATTTTCTCCAAATTACTCAGAAACGCTTAAGGATGCTTTGGGGGCATGATTTAATATTCAGACCGGCAAAATTCGCTAAATTTTGGCCAAAATTGTGACATTATTGGGTAAAATTTCATATACATGTATTTGACCAATTTTACCTCAAATGTGGACGCAATATTTCCTTTTTAAAGGCCTATCTGTCCGATGTAGGAGTGGAAACGTGTTCTAGGGACCCTGAGGTATCTTCCTAGCAAGTTTCAAGAAATTTCATTTTTTGGCCAAAATTGAAAAAAATGTAAGGGGTTAGCCTTACTTTTTTTCAATTTTGGCCAAAAAATGAATTTTCTCCAAATTACTCAGAAACGCTTAAGGATGCTTTGGGGGCATGATTTAATATTCAGACCGGCAAAATTCGCTAAATTTTGGCCAAAATTGTGACATTATTGGGTAAAATTTCATATACATGTATTTGACCAATTTTACCTCAAATGTGGACGCAATATTTCCTTTTGAAAGGCCTATCTGTCCGATGTAGGAGTGGAAACGTGTTCTAGGGACCCTGGGGTATCTTCCTAGCAAGTTTCAAGAAATTTCATTTTTTGGCCAAAATTGAAAAAAAATGTAAGGGGTTAGCCTTACTTTTTTTTCGATTTTGGCCAAAAACTGAATTTTCTCCAAATTACTCAGAAATGCTTAAGGATGCTTTGGGGCATGATTTAATATTCAGACCGGCAAAATTCTCTACATTTTGGCCAAAATTGTGACATTATTGGGTAAAATTTCATATACATGTATTTGACCTATTTTACATGAAATTTTGGACGCAATATTTTCTTTTTAAAGGCCTATCTGTCCGATGAAGGAGTTGAAACGTGTTCTAGGGACCCTGAGGTATCTTCCTAGCAAGTTTGAAGAAATTTCATTTTTTGGCCAAAATTGAAAAAAAAATTTTGGCCAAAAAATGAATTTTCTCCAAATTACTCAGAAATGCTTAAGGATGCTTTGGGGGCATGATTTAATATTCAGACCGGCAAAATTCGCTAAATGTTGGCCAAAATTGTGACATTATTGGGTAAAATTTCATATACATGTATTTGACCTATTTTACCTCAAATGTGGACGCAATAATTCCTTTTTAAAGGCCTATCTGTCCGATGTAGGAGTGGAAACGTGTTCTAGGGACCCTGGGGTATCTTCCTAGCAAGTTTCAAGAAATTTCATTTTTTGGCCAAAATTGAAAAAAAATGTAAGGGGTTAGCCTTACTTTTTTTTCGATTTTGGCCAAAAAATGAATTTTCTCCAAATTACTCAGAAATGCTTAAGGATGCTTTGGGGGCATGATTTAATATTAAGACCGGCAAAATTCTCTACATTTTGGCCAAAATTGTGACATTATTGGGTAAAATTTCATATACATGTATTTGACCTATTTTACATGAAATTTTGGTCGCAATATTTCCTTTTTAAAGGCCTATCTGTCCGATGAAGGAGTGGAAACGTGTTCTAGGGACCCTGAGGTATCTTCCTAGCAAGTTTCAAGAAATTTCATTTTTTGGCCAAAATTGAAAAAAATGTAAGGGGTTAGCCTTACTTTTTTTCAATTTTGGCCAAAAAATGAATTTTCTCCAAATTACTCAGAAACGCTTAAGGATGCTTTGGGGGCATGATTTAATATTAAGACCGGCAAAATTCTCTACATTTTGGCCAAAATTGTGACATTATTGGGTAAAATTTCATATACATGTATTTGACCTATTTTACCTGAAATTGTGGACGCAATATTTCCTTTTTAAAGGCCTATCTGTCCGATGTAGCAGTGGAAACGTGTTCTAGGGACCCTGAGGTATCTTCCTAGCAAGTTTCAAGAAATTTCATTTTTTGGCCAAAATTGAAAAAAAATGTAAGGGGTTAGCCTTACTTTTTTTTCGATTTTGGCCAAAAAATGAATTTTCCTCAAATTACTCAGCAATGCTTTAGGATGCTTTGGGGGCATGATTTAATATTCAGACCGGCAAAATTCGCTAAATTTTGGCCAAAATTGTGACATTATTGGGTAAAATTTCATATACATGTATTTGACCTATTTTACCTGAAATTTTGAACGTAATAATTCCTTTTTAAAGGCCTATCTGTCCGATGTAGGAGTGGAAACGTGTTCTAGGGACCCTGGGGTATCTTCCTAGCAAGTTTCAAGAAATTTCATTTTTTGGCCAAAATTGAAAAAAAATGTAAGGGGTTAGCCTTACTTTTTTTTCGATTTTGGCCAAAAAATGAATTTGCTCCAAATTACTCAGAAATGCTTAATGATGCTTTGGGGGCATGATTTAATATTCAGACCGGCAAAATTCTCTACATTTTGGCCAAAATTGTGACATTATTGGGTAAAATTTCATATACATGTATTTGACCTATTTTACATGAAATTTTGGACGCAATATTTCCTTTTTAAAGGCCTATCTGTCCGATGAAGAAGTGGAAACGTGTTCTAGGGACCCTGAGGTATCTTCCTAGCAAGTTTCAAGAAATTTCATTTTTTGGCCAAAATTGAAAAAAATGTAAGGGGTTAGCCTTACTTTTTTTCGATTTTGGCCAAAAATGAATTTTCTCCAAATTACTCAGAAATGTTTAAGGATGCTTTGGGGGCATGATTTAATATTCAGACCGGCAAAATTTCCTTACATTTTGGCCAAAATTGTGACATTATTGGGTAAAATTTCATATACATGTATTTGACCTATTTTACATGAAATTTTGGACGCAATATTTCCTTTTTAAAGGCCTATCTGTCCGATGAAGGAGTTGAAACGTGTTCTAGGGACCCTGAGGTATCTTCCTAGCAAGTTTCAAGAAATTTCATTTTTTGGCCAAAATTGAAAAAAATGTAAGGGGTTAGCCTTACTTTTTTTCGATTTTGGCCAAAAAATGAATTTTCTCCAAATTACTCAGAAATGCTTAAGGATGCTTTGGGGGCATGATTTAATATTCAGACCGGCAAATTTCGCTAAATTTTGGCCAAAATTGTGACATTATTGGGTAAAATTTCATATACATGTATTTGACCTATTTTACCTCAAATGTGGACGCAATAATTCCTTTTTAAAGGCCTATCTGTCCGATGTAGGAGTGGAAACGTGTTCTAGGGACCCTGGGGTATCTTCCTAGCAAGTTTCAAGAAATTTCATTTTTTGGCCAAAATTGAAAAAAAATGTAAGGGGTTAGCCTTACTTTTTTTTCGATTTTGGCCAAAAAATGAATTTTCTCCAAATTACTCAGAAATGCTTAAGGATGCTTTGGGGGCATGATTTAATATTGAGACCGGCAAAATTCTCTACATTTTGGCCAAAATTGTGACATTATTGGGTAAAATTTCATATACCTGTATTTGACCTATTTTACATGAAATTTTGGACGCAATATTTCCTTTTTAAAGGCCTATCTGTCCGATGAAGGAGTGGAAACGTGTTCTAGGGACCCTGAGGTATCTTCCTAGCAAGTTTCAAGAAATTTCATTTTTTGGCCAAAATTGAAAAAAATGTAAGGGGTTAGCCTTACTTTTTTTCAATTTTGGCCAAAAAATGAATTTTCTCCAAATTACTCAGAAACGCTTAAGGATGCTTTGGGGGCATGATTTAATATTCAGACCGGCAAAATTCGCTAAATTTTGGCCAAAATTGTGACATTATTGGGTAAAATTTCATATACATGTATTTGACCTATTTTACCTGAAATTGTGGACGCAATATTTCCTTTTTAAAGGCCTATCTGTCCGATGTAGCAGTGGAAACGTGTTC
The DNA here is from genome assembly GCF_015706575.1 of Patiria miniata. Lineage (NCBI taxonomy): Eukaryota > Metazoa > Echinodermata > Asteroidea > Valvatida > Asterinidae > Patiria > Patiria miniata. The sequence continues at coordinate 11,244 of NW_024037065.1, read as the reverse complement.
TAGGGACCCTGAGGTATCTTCCTAGCAAGTTTCAAGAAATTTCATTTTTTGGCCAAAATTGAAAAAAAATGTAAGGCTAACCCCTTACATTTTTTTTCAATTTTTTTTTCAATTTCTGGCCTTACTTTCTTTTTCGATTTTGGCCAAAAAATGAATTTTCCTCAAATTACTCAGCAATGCTTTAGGATGCTTTGGGGGCATGATTTAATATTCAGACCGGCAAAATTCGCTAAATTTTGGCCAAAATTGTGACATTATTGGGTAAAATTTCATATACATGTATTTGACCTATTTTACCTGAAATTTTGAACGTAATAATTCCTTTTTAAAGGCCTATCTGTCCGATGTAGGAGTGGAAACGTGTTCTAGGGACCCTGGGGTATCTTCCTAGCAAGTTTCAAGAAATTTCATTTTTTGGCCAAAATTGAAAAAAAATGTAAGGGGTTAGCCTTCCTTTTTTTTCGATTTTGGCCAAAAAATGAATTTGCTCCAAATTACTCAGAAATGCTTAATGATGCTTTGGGGGCATGATTTAATATTCAGACCGGCAAAATTCTCTAACATTTTGGCCAAAATTGTGACATTATTGGGTAAAATTTCATATACATGTATTTGACCTATTTTACATGAAATTTTGGACGCAATATTTCCTTTTTAAAGGCCTATCTGTCCGATGAAGGAGTGGAAACGTGTTCTAGGGACCCTGAGGTATCTTCCTAGCAAGTTTCAAGAAATTTCATTTTTTGGCCAAAATTGAAAAAAATGTAAGGGGTTAGCCTTACTTTTTTTCGATTTTGGCCAAAAAATGAATTTTCTCCAAATTACTCAGAAATGCTTAAGGATGCTTTGGGGGCATGATTTAATATTCAGACCGGCAAAATTCGCTAAATTTTGGCCAAAATTGTGACATTATTGGGTAAAATTTCATATACATGTATTTGACCTATTTTACCTCAAATGTGGACGCAATAATTCCTTTTTAAAGGCCTATCTGTCCGATGTAGGAGTAGAAACGTGTTCTAGGGACCCTGAGGTATCTTCCTCGCAAATTTCAAGAAATTTCATTTTTTGGCCAAAATTGAAAAAAATGTAAGGGGTTAGCCTTACTTTTTTTCGATTTTGGCCAAAAAATGAATTTTCTCCAAATTACTCAGAAATGTTTAAGGATGCTTTGGGGGCATGATTTAATATTCAGACCGGCAAATTTCGCTAAATTTTGGACAAAATTGTGACATTATTGGGTAAAATTTCATATACATGTATTTGACCAATTTTACCTCAAATGTGGACGCAATATTTCCTTTTTAAAGGCCTATCTGTCCGATGTAGGAGTGGAAACGTGTTCTAGGGACCCTGAGGTATCTTCCTAGCAAGTTTCAAGAAATTTCATTTTTTGGCCAAAATTGAAAAAAAATGTAAGGGGTTAGCCTTACTTTTTTTCGATTTTGGCCAAAAAATGAATTTTCTCCAAATTACTCAGAAATGCTTAATGATGCTTTGGGGGCATGATTTAATATTCAGACCGGCAAAATTCGCTAAATTTTGGCCAAAATTGTGACATTATTGGGTAAAATTTCATATACATGTATTTGACCTATTTTACCTCAAATTGTGGACGCAATATTTCCTTTTTAAAGGCCTATCTGTCCGATGTAGGATTGGAAACGTGTTCTAGGGACCCTGAGGTATCTTCCTAGCAAGTTTCAAGAAATTTCATTTTTTGGCCAAAATTGAAAAAAAATGTAAGGGGTAAGCCTTACTTTTTTTTCGATTTTGGCCAAAAAATGAATTTTCTCCAAATTACTCAGCAATGCCTGAGGATGCTTTGGGGGCATGATTTAATATTCAGACCGGCAAAATTCGCTAAATTTTGGCCAAAATTGTGACATTATTGGGTAAAATTTCATATACATGTATTTGACCTATTTTACCTGAAATTTTGAACGCAATATTTCCTTTTTAAAGGCCTATCTGTCCGATGTAGGAGTGGAAACGTGTTCTAGGGACCCTGAGGTATCTTCCAAGCAAGTTTCAAGAAATTTCATTTTTTGGCCAAAATTGAAAAAAATGTAAGGGGTTAGCCTTACTTTTTTTTCGATTTTGGCCAAAAAATGAATTTTCTCCAAATTACTCAGAAATGCTTAAGGATGCTTTGGGGGCATGATTTAATATTCAGACCGGCAAAATTCGCTAAATTTTGGCAAAAATTGTGACATTATTGGGTAAAATTTCATATACATGTATTTGACCTATTTTACCTCAAATGTGGACGCAATATTTCCTTTTTAAAGGCCTATCTGTCCGATGTAGGAGTGGAAACGTGTTCTAGGGACCCTGAGGTATCTTCCTAGCAAGTTTCAAGAAATTTCATTTTTTGGCCAAAATTGAAAAAAAATGTAAGGGGTTAGCCTTACTTTTTTTCGATTTTGGCCAAAAAATGAATTTTCTCCAAATTACTCAGAAATGCTTAAGGATGCTTTGGGGGCATGATTTAATATTCAGACCGGCAAATTTCGCTAAATTTTGGCCAAAATTGTGACATTATTGGGTAAAATTTCATATACATGTATTTGACCTATTTTACCTCAAATGTGGACGCAATATTTCCTTTTTAAAGGCCTATCTGTCCGATGTAGGAGTGGAAACGTGTTCTAGGGACCCTGAGGTATCTTCCAAGCAAGTTTCAAGAAATTTCATTTTTTGGCCAAAATTGAAAAAAAATGTAAGGGGTTAGCCTTACTTTTTTTTCGATTTTGGCCAAAAAATGAATTTTCTCCAAATTACTCAGAAATGCTTAAGGATGCTTTGGGGGCATGATTTAATATTCAGACCGGCAAAATTCGCTAAATTTTGGCCAAAATTGTGACATTATTGGGTAAAATTTTATATACATGTGTTTGACCTATTTTACCTCAAATTGTGGACAGATAGGCCTTTAAAAAAAAATGAATTTTCTCCAAATTACTCAGAAATGCTTAAGGATGCTTTGGGGGCATGATTTAATATTCAGACCGGCAAAATTCTCTACATTTTGGCCAAAATTGTGACATTATTGGGTAAAATTTCATATACATGTATTTGACCTATTTTACCTCAAATGTGGACGCAATATTTCCTTTTTAAAGGCCTATCTGTCCGATGTAGGAGTGGAAACGTGTTCTAGGGACCCTGAGGTATCTTCCTAGCAAGTTTCAAGAAATTTCATTTTTTGGCCAAAATTGAAAAAAAATGTAAGGGGTTAGCCTTACTTTTTTTCGATTTTGGCCAAAAAATGAATTTTCTCCAAATTACTCAGAAATGCTTAAGGATGCTTTGGGGGCATGATTTAATATTCAGACCGGCAAAATTCGCTAAATTTTGGCCAAAATTGTGACATTATTGGGTAAAATTTCATATACATGTATTTGACCTATTTTACCTCAAATGTGGACGCAATATTTCCTTTTTAAAGGCCTATCTGTCCGATGTAGGAGTGGAAACGTGTTCTAGGGACCCTGAGGTATCTTCCAAGCAAGTTTCAAGAAATTTCATTTTTTGGCCAAAATTGAAAAAAAATGTAAGGGGTTAGCCTTACTTTTTTTCGATTTTGGCCAAAAAATGAATTTTCTCCAAATTACTCAGAAATGCTTAATGATGCTTTGGGGGCATGATTTAATATTCAGACCGGCAAAATTCGCTAAATTTTGGCCAAAATTGTGACATTATTGGGTAAAATTTCATATACATGTATTTGACCTATTTTACCTCAAATTGTGGACGCAATATTTCCTTTTTAAAGGCCTATCTGTCCGATGTAGGAGTGGAAACGTGTTCTAGGGACCCTGAGGTATCTTCCTAGCAAGTTTCAAGAAATTTCATTTTTTGGCCAAAATTGAAAAAAAAATGTAAGGGGTTAGCCTTACTTTTTTTTCGATTTTGGCCAAAAAATGAATTTTCTCCAAATTACTCAGAAATGCTTAAGGATGCTTTGGGGGCATGATTTAATATTCAGACCGGCAAAATTCGCTAAATTTTGGCCAAAATTGTGACATTATGGGGTAAAATTTCATATACATGTATTTGACCTATTTTACCTGAAATTTTGGACGCAATATTTCCTTTTTAAAGGCCTATCTGTCCGATGTAGGAGTGGAAACGTGTTCTAGGGACCCTGAGGTATCTTCCTAGCAAGTTTCAAGAAATTTCATTTTTTGGCCAAAATTGAAAAAAATGTAAGGGGTTAGCCTTACTTTTTTTCGATTTTGGCCAAAAAATGAATTTTCTCCAAATTACTCAGAAATGCTTAAGGATGCTTTGGGGGCATGATTTAATATTCAGACCGGCAAAATTCGCTAAATTTTGGCCAAAATTGTGACATTATTGGGTAAAATTTCATATACATGTATTTGACCTATTTTACCTCAAATGTGGACGCAATATTTCCTTTTTAAAGGCCTATCTGTCCGATGTAGGAGTGGAAACGTGTTCTAGGGACCCTGAGGTATCTTCCTAGCAAGTTTCAAGAAATTTCATTTTTTGGCCAAAATTGAAAAAAAATGTAAGGGGTTAGCCTTACTTTTTTTTCGATTTTGGCCAAAAAATGAATTTTCTCCAAATTACTCAGAAATGCTTAAGGATGCTTTGGGGGCATGATTTAATATTCAGACCGGCAAAATTCGCTAAATTTTGGCCAAAATTGTGACATTATTGGGTAAAATTTCATATACATGTATTTGACCTATTTTACCTCAAATTGTGGACGCAATATTTCCTTTTTAAAGGCCTATCTGTCCGATGTAGGAGTGGAAACGTGTTCTAGGGACCCTGAGGTATCTTCCTAGCAAGTTTCAAGAAATTTCATTTTTTGGCCAAAATTGAAAAAAAATGTAAGGGGTTAGCCTTACTTTTTTTCGATTTTGGCCAAAAAATGAATTTTCTCCAAATTACTCAGCAATGCTTAAGGATGCTTTGGGGGCATGATTTAATATTCAGACCGGCAAAATTCGCTAAATTTTGGCCAAAATTGTGACATTATTGGGTAAAATTTCATATACATGTATTTGACCTATTTTACCTGAAATTTTGGACGCAATATTTCCTTTTTAAAGGCCTATCTGTCCGATGTAGGAGTGGAAACGTGTTCTAGGGACCCTGAGGTATCTTCCAAGCAAGTTTCAAGAAATTTCATTTTTTGGCCAAAATTGAAAAAAAATGTAAGGGTTAGCCTTACTTTTTTTCGATTTTGGCCAAAAAATGAATTTTCTCCAAATTACTCAGAAATGCTTAAGGATGCTTTGGGGGCATGATTTAATATTCAGACCGGCAAAATTCGCTAAATTTTGGCCAAAATTGTGACATTATTGGGTAAAATTTCATATACATGTATTTGACCTATTTTACCTCAAATGTGGACGCAATATTTCCTTTTTAAAGGCCTATCTGTCCGATGTAGGAGTGGAAACGTGTTCTAGGGACCCTGAGGTATCTTCCTAGCAAGTTTCAAGAAATTTCATTTTTTGGCCAAAATTGAAAAAAATGTAAGGGGTTAGCCTTACTTTTTTTTCGATTTTGGCCAAAAAATGAATTTTCTCCAAATTACTCAGAATGCTTAAGGATGCTTTGGGGGCATGATTTAATATTCAGACCGGCAAAATTCGCTAAATTTTGGCCAAAATTGTGACATTATTGGGTAAAATTTCATATACATGTATTTGACCTATTTTACCTCAAATGTGGACGCAATATTTCCTTTTTAAAGGCCTATCTGTCCGATGTAGGAGTGGAAACGTGTTCTAGGGACCCTGAGGTATCTTCCAAGCAAGTTTCAAGAAATTTCATTTTTGGCCAAAATTGAAAAAAAATGTAAGGGTTAGCCTTACTTTTTTTCGATTTTGGCCAAAAAATGAATTTTCCTCAAATTACTCAGAAATGCTTAAGGATGCTTTGGGGGCATGATTTAATATTCAGACCGGCAAAATTCGCTAAATTTTGGCCAAAATTGTGACATTATTGGGTAAAATTCATATACATGTATTTGACCTATTTTACCTCAAATTGTGGACGCAATATTTCCTTTTTAAAGGCCTATCTGTCCGATGTAGGAGTGGAAACGTGTTCTAGGGACCCTGAGGTATCTTCCTAGCAAGTTTCAAGAAATTTCATTTTTTGGCCAAAATTGAAAAAAAATGTAAGGGGTTAGCCTTACTTTTTTTTCGATTTTGGCCAAAAAATGAATTTTCTCCAAATTACTCAGAAATGCTTAAGGATGCTTTGGGGGCATGATTTAATATTCAGACCGGCAAAATTCGCTAAATTTTGGCCAAAATTGTGACATTATTGGGTAAAATTTCATATACATGTATTTGACCTATTTTACCTCAAATTTTGGACGCAATATTTCCTTTTTAAAGGCCTATCTGTCCGATGTAGGAGTGGAAACGTGTTCTAGGGACCCTGAGGTATCTTCCTAGCAAGTTTCAAGAAATTTCATTTTTGGCCAAAATTGAAAAAAAATGTAAGGGGTTAGCCTTACTTTTTTTTCGATTTTGGCCAAAAAATGAATTTTCTCCAAATTACTCAGAAATGCTTAAGGATGCTTTGGGGGCATGATTTAATATTCAGACCGGCAAAATTCGCTAAATTTTGGCCAAAATTGTGACATTATTGGGTAAAATTTCATATACATGTATTTGACCTATTTTACCTCAAATTTTGGACGCAATAATTCCTTTTTAAAGGCCTATCTGTCCGATGTAGGAGTGGAAACGTGTTCTAGGGACCCTGAGGTATCTTCCTAGCAAGTTTCAAGAAATTTCATTTTTTGGCCAAAATTGAAAAAAATGTAAGGGGTTAGCCTTACTTTTTTTTCGATTTTGGCCAAAAAATGAATTTTCTCCAAATTACTCAGAAATGCTTAAGGATGCTTTGGGGGCATGATTTAATATTCAGACCGGCAAAATTCGCTAAATTTTGGCCAAAATTGTGACATTATTGGGTAAAATTTCATATACATGTATTTGACCTATTTTACCTGAAATTGTGGACGCAATATTTCCTTTTTAAAGGCCTATCTGTCCGATGTAGGAGTGGAAACGTGTTCTAGGGACCCTGAGGTATCTTCCTAGCAAGTTTCAAGAAATTTCATTTTTTGGCCAAAATTGAAAAAAAATGTAAGGGGTTAGCCTTACTTTTTTTTCGATTTTGGCCAAAAAATGAATTTTCTCAAATTACTCAGCAATGCTTAAGGATGCTTTGGGGGCATGATTTAATATTCAGACCGGCAAAATTCGCTAAATTTTGGCCAAAATTGTGACATTATTGGGTAAAATTTCATATACATGTATTTGACCTATTTTACCTGAAATTGTGGACGCAATATTTCCTTTTTAAAGGCCTATCTGTCCGATGTAGGAGTGGAAACGTGTTCTAGGGACCCTGAGGTATCTTCCAAGCAAGTTTCAAGAAATTTCATTTTTTGGCCAAAATTGAAAAAAAAATGTAAGGGGTTAGCCTTACTTTTTTTTCGATTTTGGCCAAAAAATGAATTTTCTCAAAATTACTCAGAAATGCTTAAGGATGCTTTGGGGGCATGATTTAATATTCAGACCGGCAAAATTCGCTAAATTTTGGCCAAAATTGTGACATTATTGGGTAAAATTTCATATACATGTATTTGACCTATTTTACCTGAAATTGTGGACGCAATATTTCCTTTTTAAAGGCCTATCTGTCCGATGTAGGAGTGGAAACGTGTTCTAGGGACCCTGAGGTATCTTCCTAGCAAGTTTCAAGAAATTTCATTTTTGGCCAAAATTGAAAAAAAATGTAAGGGGTTAGCCTTACTTTTTTTTCGATTTTGGCCAAAAATGAATTTTCTCAAATTACTCAGCAATGCTTAAGGATGCTTTGGGGGCATGATTTAATATTCAGACCGGCAAAATTCGCTAAATTTTGGCCAAAATTGTGACATTATTGGTAAAATTTCATATACATGTATTTGACCTATTTTACCTCAAATGTGGACGCAATATTTCCTTTTTAAAGGCCTATCTGTCCGATGTAGGAGTGGAAACGTGTTCTAGGGACCCTGAGGTATCTTCCAAGCAAGTTTCAAGAAATTTCATTTTTTGGCCAAAATTGAAAAAAAAATGTAAGGGGTTAGCCTTACTTTTTTTTCGATTTTGGCCAAAAAATGAATTTTCTCCAAATTTCTCAGAAATGCTTAAGGATGCTTTGGGGGCATGATTTAATATTCAGACCGGCAAAATTCGCTAAATTTTGGCCCAAAATTGTGACATTATTGGGTAAAATTTCATATACATGTATTTGACCTATTTTACCTCAAATTGTGGACGCAATATTTCCTTTTTAAAGGCCTATCTGTCCGATGTAGGAGTGGAAACGTGTTCTAGGGACCCTGAGGTATCTTCCTAGCAAGTTTCAAGAAATTTCATTTTTGGCCAAAATTGAAAAAAAATGTAAGGGTTAGCCTTACTTTTTTTCGATTTTGGCCAAAAATGAATTTTCTCCAAATTACTCAGAAATGCTTAAGGATGCTTTGGGGGCATGATTTAATATTCAGACCGGCAAAATTCGCTAAATTTTGGCCAAAATTGTGACATTATTGGGTAAAATTTCATATACATGTATTTGACCTATTTTAACTGAAATTTGGACGCAATATTTCCTTTTTAAAGGCCTATCTGTCCGATGTAGGAGTGGAAACGTGTTCTAGGGACCCTGAGGTATCTTCCTAGCAAGTTTCAAGAAATTTCATTTTTTGGCCAAAATTGAAAAAAAATAAGGGGTTAGCCTTATTTTTTTTCGATTTTGGCCAAGAAATGAATTTTCTCCAAATTACTCAGAAATGCTTAAGGATGCTTTGGGGGCATGATTTAATATTCAGACCGGCAAAATTCGCTAAATTTTGGCCAAAATTGTGACATTATTGGGTAAAATTCATATACATGTATTTGACCTATTTTAACCTGAAATTTTGGACGCAATATTTCCTTTTTAAAGGCCTATCTGTCCGATGTAGGAGTGGAAACGTATTCTAGGGACCCTGAGGTATCTTCCTAGCAAGTTTCAAGAAATTTCATTTTTTGGCCAAAATTGAAAAAAAAATGTAAGGGGTTAGCCTTACTTTTTTTCGATTTTGGCCAAAAAATGAATTTTCTCCAAATTACTCAGAAATGCTTTAGGATGCTTTGGGGGCATGATTTAATATTCAGACCGGCAAAATTCGCTAAATTTTGGCCAAAATTGTGACATTATTGGTAAAATTTCATATACATGTATTTGACCTATTTTAACTGAAATTTTGGACGCAATATTTCCTTTTTAAAGGCCTATCTGTCCGATGTAGGAGTGGAAACGTGTTCTAGGGACCCTGAGGTATCTTCCAAGCAAGTTTCAAGAAATTTCATTTTTTGGCCAAAATTGAAAAAAAAATGTAAGGGGTTAGCCTTACTTTTTTTCGATTTTGGCCAAAAATGAATTTTCTCCAAATTACTCAGAAATGCTTAAGGATGCTTTGGGGGCATGATTTAATATTCAGACCGGCAAAATTCGCTAAATTTTGGCCAAAATTGTGACATTATTGGGTTAAATTTCATATACATGTATTGACCTATTTTACCTCAAATTGTGGACGCAATATTTCCTTTTAAAGGCCTATCTGTCCGATGTAGGAGTGGAAACGTGTTCTAGGGACCCTGAGGTATCTTCCTAGCAAGTTTCAAGAAATTTCATTTTTTGGCCAAAATTGAAAAAAAATGTAAGGGGTTAGCCTTACTTTTTTTTCGATTTTGGCCAAAAAATGAATTTTCTCCAAATTACTCAGAAATGCTTAAGGATGCTTTGGGGGCATGATTTAATATTCAGACCGGCAAAATTCGCTAAATTTTGGCCAAAATTGTGACATTATTGGGTAAAATTTCATATACATGTATTTGACCTATTTTACCTGAAATTTTGAACGCAATATTTCCTTTTTAAAGGCTATCTGTCCGATGTAGGAGTGGAAACGTGTTTCTAGGGACCCTGAGGTATCTTCCTAGCAAGTTTCAAGAAATTTCATTTTTTGGCCAAAATTGAAAAAAAATGTAAGGGGTTAGCCTTACTTTTTTTTCGATTTTGGCCAAAAATGAATTTTCTCCAATTACTCAGAAATGCTTAAGGATGCTTTGGGGGCATGATTTAATATTCAGACCGCAAAATTCGCTAATTTTGGCCAAAATTGTGACATTATTGGGTAAAATTTCATATACATGTATTTGACCTATTTTACCTCAATTTGGACGCAATATTTCCTTTTTAAAGGCCTATCTGTCCGATGTAGGAGTGGAAACGTGTTCTAGGGACCCTGAGGTATCTTCCTAGCAAGTTTCAAGAAATTTCATTTTTGGCCAAAATTGAAAAAAATGTAGGGGTTTAGCCTTACTTTTTTTTCGATTTTGGCCAAAAAATGAATTTTCTCCAAATTACTCAGAAATGCTTAAGGATGCTTTGGGGCATGATTTAATATTCAGACCGGCAAATTCGCTAAATTTTGGCCAAAATTGTGACATTATTGGGTAAAATTTCATATACATGTATTTGACCTATTTTACCTCAAATTTTGAACGCAATATTTCCTTTTTAAAGGCCTATCTGTCCGATGTAGGAGTGGAAACGTGTTCTAGGGACCCTGAGGTATCTTCCTAGCAAGTTTCAAGAAATTTCATTTTTTGGCCAAAATTGAAAAAAAATGTAAGGGGTTAGCCTTACTTTTTTTTCGATTTTGGCCAAAAAATGAATTTTCTCCAAATTACTCAGAATGCTTAAGGATGCTTTGGGGCATGATTTAATATTCAGACCGGCAAAATTCGCTAAATTTTGGCCAAAATTGTGACATTATTGGGTAAAATTTCATATACATGTATTTGACCTATTTTACCTCAAATTTTGGACGCAATATTTCCTTTTTAAAGGCCTATCTGTCCGATGTAGGAGTGGAAACGTATTCTAGGGACCCTGAGGTATCTTCCAGCAAGTTTCAAGAAATTTCATTTTTTGGCCAAAATTGAAAAAAAATGTAAGGGGTTAGCCTTACTTTTTTTTCGATTTTGGCCAAAAAATGAATTTTCTCCAAATTACTCAGAAATGCTTAAGGATGCTTTGGGGGCATGATTTAATATTCAGCCGGCAAAATTCGCTAAATTTTGGCCAAAATTGTGACATTATTGGGTAAAATTTCATATACATGTATTTGACCTATTTTAC